>NC_059428.1:62515035-63715035 GCF_021028975.2 Sphaerodactylus townsendi | reverse complement strand
TATTAACAAACAAATCAATGATAGGAATTTTGGTTTTAAAATACAACACAATAGTTTTGATGTACAGTACTAAAATCAAAATAAAATAAATACCAGATAAGTCTGAAACAATGCCTCCCTCCAAACTTTGAGAATGCTTTTAAAAAAAATAGGGAAAACTCATCAGATACTCAGTTTGTTTGGAAAATTCTGGTGAGACCTTGGTTGATATTCCTAGTGGAGGTGCTGTCATGTTAAATAACTGTGCATGTTGCTTGGTTGTACAAGGTGAGTATACTGACATTTATGGCCCAATTCAGATCAGGATGGCAGACAAAGACAGTGCCACTCTCGTGCTGCCCCACCCTCTCCAAAGTGCTTCCCTGTGGCACAGCGAGCTCCAAAAAAACCATAAAACCTACCTGAGCATCTCCCATAGGAGATAAAGGAGACATGCCATAAAAACTGTGCCATATCTCTGAGCTGGACCTGCTAGCACATGGGGGCTGGGCAGGCAGTGGGAGCTAACCAAGGTCAGCTCCAACCCCTGCCCTGCCCCCAGAATGCAGCTGGCCATACAGGTGCAATGTTCTGTGCTGGTGGGCCTGGGCAGGAACAGCTGCTTCTGGGTCAGGTGCCACAGAGCTATAAAGCGCCCACCCACTGGGGTAAGTGTCCTCCCCCACTGGTGTATTTCCCCCTTGCATCAGCAGGGTGGGCACCACAGTGGCACAGGGCTATGCTGGCACCAGAGGGGGAATCACAAATCTATGTTTGTACTGCAATCCTACTGAAAGCTGTTTTCAGTTTTATGATAACACACATTACTTTGTCTTTTTGTCTGGTTATTAGAATAACTTATCACACCATAAGCAATCACAAAGCTTCAAGTTGAAAGGATGACAAAATTGGACCAAAGAAATCTTCCCTTGGCAAGAGTTTAGCATTTAAATGTGTTACTTCAATCTACAAAATCATGTGTTCTGAATTCCTAAAAATATTCTTTTTTTCCCAGTGAAGGGCTCCCCAAATGTCCCTTGGATATGACACCCACTTAATATTAACATCTATTAACTTAATGACATTAGTCTTCATTCACTCTAATTTTGTGTAACACACTAATACAAATTCTAGAAGTATAAATGCAAGTCAAACCCATAGTTTCACAAGATTAAAATAGCACAGTAAAACGAATTCAGTTAATCACTTCTTTCTTTCTTTCTTTCTTTCTTTCTTTCTTTCTTTCTTTCTTTCTTTCTTTCTTTCTTTCTTTCTTTCTTTCTTTCTTTCTTTCCCAAAATGCTGTTTAATAAGGACCCAGTTTCCTTTTATATGCCTACTAAAAATAGAGTCAATAATACTAAAATCTTGCAGTGGTTTCAGCCTGTTGTGTAACTGATCCTTTTTTAATTACATGGCATGCACTCATAGTGGCAATTTCTGCTGTGTAAATCCCACTTAATGTGTTAGTTATTCTAATGAGAGTTTTTTCAAGAATGCTAAGTGAAAGATTTTGTTCCCTTTTCTACGTTATTCAGATATCAACTTCTCATCCATGCCTATTTCTCCTACAGATTTATTATATGCATAATAAAAAAATCAAAATGATGCATTTTGTATATATTTTAAGCTGCCAACTGAAAATGTTTAAAATACTAACTATTAAACATTTTTATATAGATGGGCAGAACTGCCAACTTCTGTTCCACTAAATTTTGGCACAGAGTAGAATGATTTTATATGAATATGAATAGAAATCTTGTGGGGGGAACCACAGTTCGCAGCAATATCTATTTTGATGTAAAAGAACACTTAGCATTTTAAAACTTAATCAAAATTATTTAGTGAAAGAAAAAAGCAAGTTAAAGTAAATTGATTCAGATTAGAATGTGATCTGATGGATATTTAACTGCCATGAATTTTTCCTCAAGTTATTCAAGGTCACCTAGCAAGCTTCCCAGGTAGAAGGAAGATTTCAACTTGGGTCTCTCAAATCCGAGTTCATCATTCTAACCATTGCACTGCACTGATGCGGGGAATTTATCCTTTTGAATCAACCTCCTATCAGCCCCTGTGAACCAGCAAGATACTTGATAGTCTCTGTTCTGTGCTGTGGAAGATGATCTTGGATTAAGGAAGAAAGGATCCCAACCTGGTGTTCCAGAGGAACTGTAAAATGGAACTTTTAGACAGAGCTTTTAGGGCACCCTGAGATGATATATGGATGGCGTCTTTGAAGGTGAAGAACTATGCTACCCTTCTCTTCCATCTCATCTCCAATGCCTGTGACAAAGAGGTCTTTTAAGAAGATCTATGATTCAATAGTAGAGCACATACTTTGCATGTCTCAGATTAAATTTGTTCATCTCACCCTGCAAATTTTGAATTTCATGCAGAGGCGTATCTAGGGAAAATGGAGCCCTTGGCAAAATCTGAATTTTCTGCCCCCCTCCCACATGCTCCATTTTCCCTAGATATTTTTTTGGGGGGGGGAGAGAAATTGAGCCGTCTGTCAATCTCATGAAGGAGAGCCCAGGTACCACTCATGAAGGAGAGCCCAGGCCGGAAGGTGCCCAGGTCTACTGCTGGGCAGGCTGGAAGGGACTGAGTCAGAACGTTGGCATGGGCTCTGGGTCTGGAGGGTCGATGGCTAATAGGGTGCTGCTGAATCCTCCCAAAAACATCACTTTCAATGTTGTTTAGGTTAGGAAGCTGAGATTCTCCCTTTAAGGTGGATTTAAACAGAGCATCTGAGCTCCCTAATTTAAACAATATTGAAAGTGATGCTGTTTCAAGGTGGATTCCCTCCCCCTGAAACATCATTACTTTCAATGTTGTTTAAACTAGGGAGCCCAGACTCACCATAAAGGGAGATACAATAGTGACAATAATTGTGTGACTTTCTAGCTTGGTTCTGCTTGAGGTTCGTTCTGCAAACCACTGATGGCGCAAATCAGTTTAAATTTCCTACTCTTATTGAGTGTCCACATATCCGCAAAGATGAAAGACAAATCTCTACAAGAAGTATTGCAATGCATCATGAGCACCTGAAGCCCACAGTAGATGAAACACCAAAGCTTGCTCTGAATGCCAAGATTCTTCTACTTATTGGTACAGATTGTCCAGATTTATCTGCAGTCAAAGAGCAAGTGAAAGGTCCACTAGGGCCACTATTTGCCCAGAAATTGGAACTTGGATGGACTATCCTAGGTCCAGTTTATTTGAACCTCAAGAGAATACCTACACATGCACCTACCTTTTGCATGAGCTTTATGCCAACTGGACATCCCACTCAGATGTCAGACTGTCCAAATCACACCCAGATATGGTATCAGAAAATAGAAGATTCAGAATCACAGGTGTTCAAAATGATTGCTCATTACAACCAGTTAGCTTTGTCCATAGAAGGCAAGTGTTTTTTTAACCATAATGGAAAGGGAATGTATCCGTGACGAACAGGGTAATTGGACTGCACCCTTGCCCTTTAAAGAGCCTAGAAATAAGTTACCAAACAGTCGTGCTATGGCAATGCAACACCTGAAAACTCTCTAGAGAAACATGGAGAGAAAGCCACAATTAAAGGATGATCTCATTGAGCTCATTAATGCCATGACAGACAAGGGTCATGCAGAAAGAGCTCCTGAAACTGAAGAACACCAAGAATGTTGATATTTACCATTTTTTGGAGTATATCACCCTCAGAAACCACATTGAGGGATTAGAA
Source organism: Sphaerodactylus townsendi (assembly GCF_021028975.2). Lineage (NCBI taxonomy): Eukaryota > Metazoa > Chordata > Lepidosauria > Squamata > Sphaerodactylidae > Sphaerodactylus > Sphaerodactylus townsendi. The sequence continues at coordinate 63,711,332 of NC_059428.1, read as the reverse complement.
CCTTCAGATAATCTCCAATAGTTTCCAGCATCACAAGTATTCTTTATTTAGTTAGATTTCATGGGAGGAGTCACAATCCTAAACTTTTAATATTATTAAACTGTTTTTGAACTGTTACTTGTTTGTCTCGGGGTCTTACACTCTGTTCTGGTGAAGTGCAAGGCACCTGATTTTAGTTTGCTTGGGGAACAGAACAAAAACTAATGGAAGAATATCTGTGGAGATTAATCTTCTCTTGGACTACCTTTTGCCAGCCCCTAGTGTGATCCATTGTTTCACCTTAGAATGGATTATAATGAAAGATATGCCAATTTGCACTGATAGCAATATGTTTTAATGAGGTTTTTAATAGGGAAAAAGAAGTCCCATGAAGAATGAATTATCTTAGTACAGGACTACTTAATTCAATTCAATTCAAAGACCTTTATTAGGCATAAAAAAACATCATGTACAAAACTCCGTATAATGTGGTTTCTGAGCTTGGAGTTGGATGTAGTAAAGTGAAGGGAAATGTAGTGGTTTTAAACAGGATTGTTTACTCAAACCTAGGGGAAGAGAGTGCTCAAAAGTTTAAGAATTAATGGATTTCATTTCTGCTCAGCTGTGTTAAATACCAGAGCTTCAGCAGAAGGGCCTAAATGAGTAAGTTAGTTTATTGTCATCACAGGGTCAACATGAAGTCAACTGTAACCAAGTATAAAATGTGCAAACAAATTGTAGATAGAGATTACAAACAATAATTATCTCACAAATGATCCTATTGTAAGTTTTCTAAAAACATATTTGATGTTGAGAGTTGAGAAAGAGAGAGATGTTGATCTCTGATGAACATAAATAGTATTGGTTCTGGTGGGTTTTCCGGGCTGTGTGGCCATGGTCTGGTGGATCTTGTTCCTAACGTTTTGCCTGCATCTATGGCTAGCATCTTCGGAGATGTATCACAGAGGGAAGTCTGTTACACACTGTGTTCAGAGAGAAGGGAATGTTTGGGGTATATATTGTCCATGTCCCAGGGTGGGGAACCAATCAGTAAGTGTTTGGGTGGAACTTGTTATGCAAAGATGTGGTTGATAGTATTGTATTGCGGGTGGGGCTTATCAGGATTTCTTGTGGATTTCTTGTGGATTTTGGGGAGGAACAAGATCCACCAGACCATGGCCACACAGCTCAGAAAACCCACCAGAACCAGTTGAATCCAGCCATTAAAACCTTTGACAATACATAAATAATATTATCCTCCTCTTTCCAAACAATTTACCTTCAGTTTCCACGTGTACCACTCCTGTTGATTTACTTTTTTCTCTGTGGATGTAAGTGCTTCTGCTGACCTGTAGATTTCATAAGCAGAAGTTTTATTTCTTTGGGATTCTTCTATTTTCACTCCAAGTTGTTGTTTTTCCAAAAGGTAACCTTCCACTGAAGCACTGGTACAATTCATAATAGAATTTTCACTGAAAATCTGGATTTGACCACAAGATGTCACTGGTAAACTAAGCAGAAAATACCAGAAGCCAGTTCATGAATGTTCTCAGTCTTTTTTGAGATTTCTAAAATTTAAGGTGGTCTGGATAAGTTTAAATAAGATGAATGATACATAAAGTAAGTTATTAATAAATTTGTAAAAAGGCATATTCTGTAAACTTTGCACAGACCAGGATTTACCTAGATAGTTTGCTTTAGGTTCCTTCTCCAGTCTCAAAAAACTACAGAAAGAGATGGCTGTTTCAACTCAAGTCTAAAATGCTTAGCAAATCCAGTTGTATATTGCTCCTTGTTTTAACTGCGCATTGTATTTCTTTATAACACATTGTTGTGACCCATCCATCCTCTGTCAGAATAACTTCAAGCCAAGATACTTTCCCAGTAAGTGTTATTGGGCCTCAGAAACCAGCTTAGTTCAGATGCCATGCCATTTTGACTGTGGTTAGTTAATGAAATCATGGTCCAGTCTGTATAGAACTGAATCCTGGATTGTCCTGATTTCAAGCATTTCTGCTCTCCTCATCTCCCCACTAAATACATGACTGCTGTTGCATAGCGCCCACAGGGAGGGGGGGCGCAATGCCCCGGCGCGCATGGGTTTGGGGTGTGGCCGGTGCATGAAGGGGGCAGGGCGGGGGTGTTCTGAGGGCATTCTGGGGCGGGGCACAGGGCACGCGCATGCCCTGGGTGCAGTTCCCCCTCACTCCACCCCTGCATGACTGTAATCCCAGCCTGCCTTGCAGTGCTCAACTGATGCCAAAGTATGTATGTATGTATGTATGTATGTATGTATGTATGTATGTATGTATGTATGTATGTATGTATGTATGTATGTATGTATTTATTTATTTATTTATTTATTTATTTATTATACTTGTATACCGCCCTCCCCTTGAGGGCTCAGGGCGGTGAACAACAAGGTATACAATAGAGCTCAAATAAAATCAATAATACCAAGATTAATTAAATAAATAATTATAGCTCTATACACATTAAAACCAACCCTATTAAAATGCAGCTTCCAAATACCAAACATAATAGATGGCGGCCTATTATCAGATCCCCTAAAAGTCCCCTAAAAGAGGGGAAGAGGGGGTGGCAGGTTCCACCGATGTTATAAGGGGGCATCAGCGACCAGCCTCTCCAAAGGCCCGGTGGAACAGCTTGGTTTTACAGGCCCTGTGGAACTCACCAAGATCCTGCAGGGCCTGCACAGCTGGAGGGAGAGTGTTCCACCAGGCAGGGGCCAGCGCTGTAAAAGCTCTGGCCCGAGTGGAGGCCAGTTGCATCATTGAGGGGCTAGGGGTCACCAGTAAGTTGGCCTCTGCCGAACGCAGAGGCCGATTAGGGACATATGGGGCAAGATGGTCCTGCAGGTACTGAAGCCCCAGGCCGTGTAAGGTCTTAAAGGTTAACACCAACACCTTGAAAATGATTCGGAATTCAACCGGTAACCAATGCAGACGGCGCAACACAGGTAAGATGTGGTCACGGGCGGCACCTTCTGTGAGCAAGCGAGCCGCCGCATTCTGGACCAGTTTTAACTTCCGAATCAGACGCAAGGGAAGGCCCGCGTAGAGCGAGTTGCAATAGTCTAGCCTGGAGGTGACCGTTGCATGGATCACAGTAGCCAGGTCTGCTTGGGAGAGGAAAGGGGCCAGCCGCCGGGCCTGTCGAAGATGGAATAATGCAACTTGGGTTACATGGTCCACCTGGGTCTCCATTGAAAGAGACGAATCCAGGTGCTTCCACTGCTCAGAGGCTAGCCAATGGAGCTAGCAGGTTTCGATTTGAATTCTCCTTAATGATTGTGTTAGGAACGCCCACCCACATGAGTCACAGATTAGTGAATTTTGGTATAATTTATTGACATTTATCTCCCATGCTCTGAAGGATTATTCTAAGTTGTTCTGAATGTCAACAGAATTATGATAATATGATTCTAGATAAAATGTCTGTACCTATTGCCAAAAAATAGATAAGAAAAAAATCCCATAACTGTTAGTAGAGACCATACATTCTGAAGATACAGGGATTAACTGTGACAAATTGGTTTGAGAGAAGTTATCTATCAGCCATTCATTATACAATTTAGTTTAATTTTACAATAGTTGAATTTATTATCTTACCTACCATTCATGCAGCACATTTCATATGCAGTGCATATCAATGTCTATACAGCTGTTCTTTCTCTTTATACATACTACTCTTTTCATGGAAAAAATCCTTTGCAGGTTCCTGCTTTGTTGGGGAAGTTATGCAACCTTGGAGCCATATTGCTCCTTAAAATGTATGTACAACCTCACAGTCATCTGCTTCTCAAATGGGTCTTAAAGGGACACTTCTGAAGAAGGTGACTTGTCATGATTCTAGCCTTTGCTGCACATCATTCTTAGCTCACTAATGAAACATTTTCTCTGTGGAGTTCTGCATGATCCCCCCCCCCCCAGTTGGTTCTGGAAACATTTCTGAACACCTTTTTCTCATTGTTTTTTGCTGAAACATTTCCAAGCTGACTTCCTTTGTATTCTGGTCATATTTGAAATGTTTTATCTTTTCTGCCAAAAAGCCTGGCCATTTTCCATGCCCTCTGTGTCATCACCCAACTTTCTCTTCAGTGCTTGGTCCACCATTTTTTTGTGCATCGCCCTTCCCTCTCACCTCTTCACTTTACTCCCTTCCCTCTCACCATTTTTTTTTGCTGTTTGGGGTGAATCAATGAAGTATTAATTAAACAGATTTACAGAGCATTGAAGCAATGAATCAACAAAATATTGTTTCAACAAATAAACAAAAAAACCCTAAAAAACCTTATGGCAGTCATGAAACATTTGAAGGAGCTGAGTGCAAACACACGTGTATTTATGTGGGGGGACAGAAGGGGTTTGCGTATGTCATGTGAGGGCACATTTGGCCACCCCTTCCCCCCCTAACCATGAGTGTGGAGCTGTTTTGTGTGCCTGCTACCTCCTCCTCCTGAGCCCCTACCCAGTAGCCTTCTCTGCCTGCCTTCTTGGGCTGCTGGTGCCCAATTGCCTCTGCCATGTGCCTGCTGGCCCACCTCTTCTCTGGGCTCGGAGGCACCCTGCACCCCTGCTCAGCTGCTAAGGTCACAGCAGCAGCCCAGCTCACTGCTGTGCTTTACCATGCCCTCAGCTGGGTGTCTCCAAGCTTGGGGGAGAGGCAGGCAGCAGCAGTCCAAGCAGAGAGTGGGCTGGCAGCAGACTCAGGCATGCCTCTGTGAAGGTCAGCTCCACACCATGTGCCAGAAGCTGGGTGCAAACAACTCTTCTCTCCCTTGCATAATCAATACCTAGTGACTGGGTGGTTGAGGTCTGGGCTGGAGTTGGCTGGTAATAGTAGCTGCCAATCCATCTGGGAGCATGAGAGGAATGGCTGGGGATGATTATCCAATCCAGATGGACCATTGCTGGGACTTCTGTACTCAGGCCCCATTTCCAAGCTGGACAGTCTTTCCAGAGCTCCCTCCCCCCTCACAGGATCAGCTCCCCCCTCACAGAATCAATACCCCAACACTTCCATCTCCCAGATTCTTCTTCCATCCTGCAAATGTCAGGAAAGGAGGCCTGGAAGGGTTTTATTTGAGTAGCAGAGTAGATCTGTCAGAGGGGAGAGGGAGAAAAACACCCATTTCTTTGTATGTGATCAGCTCTGCAGATTCTTTTGGAAAAGAACCACTGTAACCAGTAAGTAAAGAGGGTTATGCTCTGATTTTGGGGGTTCCTCCCTCTTGCAAGAGCCAGTGAACACAATCTGGCCACCTGAATAAAATGTATGCACGTGTGTGTGTGTGTGTGTGTGTGTGTGTGTGTGTGTGTGTGTAAACATGAAGCATGCAATACCCCCCCCTTAACATTGTGATATACAAAATAATAAAATCTGTCCAAAAAGGGAGCAAAGCAAAATGTCCCATCCACATCCATAGGTATGCATCTGCCTATCAATGGTGGCGAACCTATGGCATGGGTGCCATAGACGGCACTCAGAGCCCTCTCTGTGGGCACGCGCAAACAGAATCCCCCCCCAACATCTAGGCTGGCTTGGGCCGCTGGGCTCGATTATTAGCATTAAACCTAAGACCTAGTTTTGGGGAGACACTGTAGGTAATCATGTTAAGCACTGTTAAACCCCACTGATTTTCATGCGAAGAACTAAAGCTCAATCCTTTACCTGGGAGTAAGCTTGGTTGCTGGCAATGGGGCTTGCTTGAGTAAACCCTCCTAGGGTCGTGATTCACCTGTCAGAAGAGTTAAGAACACAAGATCATAAGAACAAGCCAGCTGGATCAGACCAGAGTCCATCTAGTCCAGCTCTCTGCTACTCGCAGTGGCCCACCAGGTGCCCTTGAGAGTTCACATGCAGGATGTGAAAGCAATGGCCTTCTGCGGCTGTTGCTCCTGAGCACCTGGTCTACTAAGGCATTTGCAATCTCAGATCAAAGAGGATCAAGATTGGTAGCCATAAATCGACTTCTCCTCCATAAATCTGTCCAAGCCCCTTTTAAAGCTATCCAGGTTAGTGGCCATCACCACCTCCTGTGGCAGCATATTCCAAACACTAATCACACATTGCGTGAAGAAGTGTTTCTTTTTATTAGTCCCAATTCTTCCCCCCAGCATTTTCAATGAATGCCCCCTGGTTCTAGTATTGTGAGAGAGAAAAATTTTCTACCCCATGCATAATTTTATAGACTTCAATCATATACCCCCTCAGACGTCCCCTCTCCAAACTAAAGAGTACCAAATGCTACAGCCTCCTCTCATAAGGAAGGTGCTCGGCTGCTTCAAAGCAAAGCCACCAACTACCACCAAGCTTACTCCTGAGTAATGCACGCCTCGGAGCCAACCGTTTTTTCTAAACGAAACCCTCAGTATTCAGGTTAAATTGCCGTGTTGGCACTTCCTGATAAATAAGTGTGTTTTGGGTTGCAATTTGGGCACTCAGTCTCGAAAAGGTTCACCATCACTACATGCTCTGAACATCCAAAAATTAAAAGAGAAGGAAATGGGGCCATTGCTCTCAATGGCACCACTTATTTTTGTGAATCCATTGCTGTACACATTTGAGTGAAATGGTGCTCACAATCACTGCCAAGGGGAGAAAACATGCTTGGGGGATGTTTCTGAAATGGTGGGCTGGCACACCAGTCAGCAGCTCAGCAGAAATGAAATTGACATGAGATAAGGCGGAATGGGCAGCAGGGCAGGAAAAACAAAGTGGATACACCCCTGAGTGCAGACAAACATTGTGGTAAAGGGGGAATCAAAAACATTCTGGAAATGTTCAAATGATTGTGCAGGAAATGCTTAAAAGGACAAACAAACAGGGTATCAAATCAGGGACTGAAAAGGAGGTGTGCTTTTAGGTACAAGGAGCCCTGGGCTACTTCCAGCTAGTTGTAACATAAATTTTAAAAATGATGACACATAAAAAATGATCACACATATATGTGCATACAAACAAATGTCAAAAGAGTCCCACTGTTTTGGAGTCCAGGCCCACTGCCCCCCGCCAACACCCTCAACTGGGCTTGGTGGTCTTAGAAGGGATAGAAATAACAGATTTTCTCCTTCCTTTTTATGTATTGGTCTGTCAAAATCTCCTTTTTCCCACAAGAAGGCTTTGGGTGAAATTGAAGATCAAAATGCACAATACTGGGGAGTGAATCCTCACTGCTCAGGTAATGACCCACCACTAGGGTTGGAGATTCGGACAGTCCGAATCTGAATTTTTACCGAACCTGCACTGATTCGGACGGATTCGGATGAGCAAAGTCCGAATCTGAGCTGTCCGAATCCTATCAGATCTGAATCCATGGGATTCGGATCACCAGCCGAATTGCGTTTTTATTTTTTGGTGTTTTTTCACATTTCAACCTGCAGGGGGCGCATTTTTAAACATATCTGCACCGAAATTTCAGGGTATCATCAGGAGACTGTCCTGATGATACCCTCCAAGTTTGGTGCAGTTTGGTTTAGGGGGGCCAAAGTTATGGACCCCCAAAAGAGGTGTCACTATCCCCCATTCTTTCCAATGGGAACTAAGGAGATGAGGGCTACCCTTTTGAGAACCCATAACTTTGGCTCCCCTGAACCAAACTGCACCAAACTTGGAGGGTATCATCAGGACAGTCTCCTGATGATACCCTGAAATATTGGTACCGATACATCTACAAATGCGCCCCCTGCAGGCACCCCCAGAAATTTGCACAAGATTCTTTGTTCTGCAGTGATTTAGCTGCATTGCTGTCAATGGGGAATTTCTGATAGAGGGCTGTGGAGTGCACATTTCTCATGGTAAACCCACAAAACTTTCAGGGTATCTTCAGGAGAGTCTCTGGATGACACCATCCAGGTTTGGGGAACTCTGCTTCAGGGGGCAGTGGGAGATGGACCCTACCCTTTTTGGGTCCCATAAAATTAAACCCCCTGAAGCAAAATTCCCCAAACCTGGATGGTGTCATCCAGAGACTCTCCTGAAGATACCCTGAACTTTTGTGACCATACCTTCAGAAATGTGCACCTCACAGCCCTCTACCAGAAATTCCCCATTGACAGCAATACAGCTAAGTCACTGCAGAACAAAGAATCTTGGGCAAATTTCTGGGGGTGCCTACAGGGGACGCATTTTGAGATGTATTGGCACCAAATTATCAGGTGACTGTCCTGATGATGCCCACCAAGTTTGGTGCAGTTTGGTTCAGGTATGGACCCTCAAAAGGGGTGCAACTATCCCCCATTGTTTCCAATGGGAGCTGATAGGGGATGGGGGCTACACCTTTGAGAATCCATAACTTTGGCTCCCCTGAACCAAACTGCACCAAACTTGGGGGTGTCATCAGGACAGTCTCCTGTTGATACCCTGAAAGTTTGGTGTCACTAGCTTTAAAAATGCTGGTTTGCATGTTTCACCGCTCACTCACTCCAGCAGGCTTCATGTGCAGGAGCGGTGAAACATGCAAACTGGAATTTTTAAAGCTAGTGGCACCAAATTTCAGGGTATCATCAGGAGACTGTCCTGATGACACCCCCCAAGTTTGGTGCAGTTTAGTTCAGGGGAGCCAAAGTTATGGACTCTCAAAGGTGTAGCCCCCATCTCCAATCAGCTCCCATTGGAAACAATGGGGGATAGCTGCACCCCTTTTGAGGGTCCATACCTGAACCAAACTGCACCAAACTTGGTGGGCATCATCAGGACAGTCACTTGTTGATACCCTGATAATTTGGTGCCAATATGTCTAAAAATGCGCCCCTGCAGGCACCCCCCAAAATTTGCCTAAGATTCTTTTTTCTGCAGTGACTTCTGCATTGCTGTCAATGGGGAATTTCTGGTGGAGGGCTGTGGGGTGCACATTATCAAGGTACAGTCACAAAACGTTCAGGGTATCTTCAGGAGAGTCTCTGGATGACACCATCCAGGTTTGAGGAACTTTGCTTATGGGGGCAGTGGGAGATGGAACCTACCCATAACATTGAACCCCTTGAAGCAACAGTCACCAAACCTGGATGGTGTCATGAAGAGACTCTCCTGAAGACACCCTGAACGTTTTGTGGGTTTACCATAAGAAATGTGCACTCCACAGCCCTCCCACAGAAATTTCCAATTGGCTGCAATGGAGCCAGCCAGCCACTACAGAGCACAGAATCTGGGGAAATTTCTTTGGGTGACTGTGAAGGGCAAGGTTTTAGAGCTAACACCAAAATTTCAGGGTATCATACAAGTACTGTCCATATGATACTCCCCAAGTTTAGTGAAGTTTGGTTCAGGGGGTCCAACGTTATGGACCTTCAAAAGTGTAGCCCCCATTTCCTGCTAGCTTCCATTGGAAACAATGGGGGATGGGGCACCCCTTTTGAGGGTCAATAACTTTGCCCCCCCTGAACCAAACTGCACCAAACCTGGGGAGAATCATCAGGACAGTCTCCAGATAATATCCTGAAAGTTTACTGCTGCTAGCTTTACAATTGCACCCCCTGCAGGCCAAAACGTGTAAAAACACAAAAAATTCAAAAAAAAAAATAATGCCACAAACCGGACCTAATTCTTTCGGATTTTACCCGAATTTTCGGGCATATATCCGAATCGTAAGTTATGATTCGGATTTGGGCATACAAAATCATTTTATGCCCCAAAAAAAATACCCAAATCCGAATTTTACCAAATTTTTTTGAAGTATTGACCAACCCTATTGTATTTATTTTTACTGGGTGTGACTTCCTTAAAGCCACTGGAAGATGAACAACATCACAGCTACAGCATAGTGGTAACTGGAGCACTTGTTGCGCATAGCTATTCTACCATTCCAAATGCATACAGGAAAAAATTCTTGCTTGTGCTGCAGAGAGATATTAGAGGGGAATCCACATAACCCTGATAACTATTCTTTTCCTGTCTCCAATGCGGAGCAATAAAATATAAAAAGAAATAGCAGCTAACACTCTATCCCCTGAAAGATATTCTGTTAACTCTAACAATAAAAACTTTTTTAAAAATGTGTTTTATGTGTAAACAGAAATCTAAGATAGGTCCTAGCCCAGAGAAAGAGAGACGACAGGTGGGAGATTCTTACTTACACCATCACATAGGAGCAACACAGAGGCGTAGCTAGGAAAAATGAAACCTGGGGTAAAATCTGAGTTTTCGGACCCCCCTATATGGGCAGTTCCCCCCACAACAAAAGAATGATTTTTTGCACCAGGATATCTCAAAGTCATCACATTATAAAGCATGCTCCAACTCACAAATCTGAACGCACCCAGGGCTCCCTAGTTTAAACAACATTGAGAGTGCTGCTTTTTTTGCAAGGGGGAATCCAACCTGAAACAGCATCATTTTAATGTTGTTTAGACTAGAAAGCCCAAATTCTCCTTTTAAATCCACCTTAAAGGGAGACTGTGGGCTTCCTAATCTAAACAACATTGAAAGTGATATTGTTGGGGGGGGGGATTGTCAGGATATAGTCCACCACAAGTGGGCACTTGTCAAGCCTAGCTGTATATTTCCACAGTAAGAATAGAAACAGGTGTGGAGGGATAATTTACAAGAGGAAAATGGAATTTCAGGGCAACTCTGGTTCAACTAGAAAATACACATTTGTTTTACAATTTCTCCACACTCATGTTTGATTCATAGTAATGTTTTTTGTGCCTATAGAATGATTCCCTTCCCCCTTTCTCACAGCAGCTCAAAATACAACCAAATTTTGTTTCTGGGAGAGAAGTGATCCTCAAGAACAAAGTTTCAGAGAGCATTTGGGCCTGCTGTGGGAAGAGGAATGGAGGATATCATGTTTTGTGGGTGCAAGGCTTTGTGCCTATACAAATGTTGATTTGGTCCAAGTTTCAGGATGAAACTGTGCCCATTCTCTTCTTGACAATATTGACATTGAAACTAATGGTTGTTGTTGCATCCACTGCATACAAATTTCATAAAACAGGCACAAAATGATATAAAATATATAAATCGTATGTAAATGGAATAAAAAATAATGTAAAACAGTGAAAAGGGCTACAAGAGAATAAACAAATTAGGAAATTAAATGATCATGATTAAAATAATCTACTTGGAGAGAGGGAAAGTTACAAAGACCTGCTCACTAATTTATCCCTTCAAAATGCAGCCTGACAGACTACACTCATTAAAAGGGGGAAACATGAGGTAATAAAACTACATGTAACATGCCATTTTACTCTCCGCTTTGATGCACAGAGACCAGATAGCTTGCTCAGGCAAGGCCCTTCTGGTTAGCTCACAGACTTCAGAGCAACTGTTCCTTGCTTTGTCCTTTTTATGGCATGCACCTGTCAAACAAACAAGTGGTTATTCTGCCTCGAGTCATAGTTTTATAGCAGATGCCCCATTGGCTTTTTTCCATCTTTTAAAGTTGTTTTTATGATTGTATTAGTTTTTCAGCCTGCGCAAAATAAAACTGTGACGGAAATAAAAGTACTTTCCATGTTACAATTCCTGCAAGAGATTACTACATGCACTGTAATTTGAGCCCTACCATATTTCTGGAAGGAGATGAAGATATCAAGAACATGAAGAACTAGTAAAATATTACAGGCCCCAGGAACTGGTCTATATGCATACACAACTACTGGCCTGTGGGCACATTCACTGGTGCCTCTGACTATAACAATGCCAAACCCAAAGAGAATTTATAGTTGTGGTTTGGTTTTTCAGTTGTAACTTATGTCTTGTGCCAGAAACTACAGCACGAGGTAGTATATGGGGAAAAATATCATTTATACCACAGTAATCATTTCACCTTGTTAAAACAGATCTGAAAATTTAGCTCCCATTTATTTGTTAAGTGTTATTAGAGAGGCAAGCCAATTAAACCTTTTGTTTCAACTGTTTTGTCATTTTTTTATAATCCATGATTAATATACATGTTGAATGTTTATTCATATGAACCTATGTTTTATGGTACAATAGCAACAATTCTTCATTTAGTTATGTTACCTCTTTAGATGAACCAGGTTTAAATACATTTAAGAGGAGTATTCCAGAACTGGATTTAAAATTGGCAAGGATCTGCTGGTGCTAGTAAATATCTTTGCACTGTGGAGAATACACATGTGGCTTCCAGTTAGAAGAAGAAGAAAAAGAAGAGTTGGATTTATATCCCCCCTTTCTCTCCCGTAGGAGACTCAAAGGGGCTTACAAACTCCTTTCCCTTCCCCCTTCACAACAAACACCCTGTGAGGTAGGTGGGGCTAAGAGAGCTCAGAAGAACTGTGACTAGTCCAAGGTCACCCAGCTGGTGTGTGTGGGAGTGTACAGGCTAATCTGAATTCCCCAGATAAGCCTCCACAGCTCAAGCAGCAGAGCAGGGAATCAAATCCGGTTCCTCCAGATTAGAGTACACCTGCTCTCAACCACTGCTGCTTCTGGTTGTTCCTGGTTGTGAAATATCTGCATATTTTTGGCATGCAGTCCAAGGAGGACAGGGTTTGGGGAGGGGGTGGACTTTAGTGATGTCTAATGCTATAGAGTCCACCTTCTAAAGTGGCCATTTTCTCCAGATAAACTTGTCTCTGTTACCTGAAGATCACTTGTAATCCTAAGAGATTTCTAGCCACCATCTGGAAGCTGGCAACCTTACTTCCAGTACCCCAGTTATCTGGTGGTTCACCTTTAGTCACAAGTGTCACAATGAAGAGAGATTTACATGCTTGGCATTTCATAAGACAAAACCTCTTAAATACAGCTTAATAGGTCTTGTTTGATAGCTATAATACTCTTTTCTGGGAACTTGGGAGGCTTTCTGGGGATGAGGCAAATATTTTCCAAATATTTCCATTTTTATAACTCGTGGCTAGCTCAAGTTTGGCTACATGAATACTGATGGAAATTGGGAAGCTTTCCTAACTTCACATTTAGTTTAGTTTCATGGGGTTAATGACACTATCTTCATTCTACTTGTAATAGCTCTAGCCAAGCCTAAGACATTGTAATATAAAGGATCCAACTTGTTAAGAGATTAAGCATCACATGAAGAACAAGTCAACAGTTTCTGTAGTTGGAGCAGGCCACAACTATGTATTAATCATTGTGAGATGATGTAGACCAGGGTAACAGTGAAATATTGGCCATTTTTGCACTCAAAATTGCACTGGTGTGAGCACGGAACATATCCCTGTGCAGCCAAGAATTCCACATGGCTCCTGGACCTGCATCAGGTCTGCCCTGGTGTCACCCCAGTGTTGCCCCACAATATCACCTTTGCTCTGCAACTTTCAAAAATCACTAGCAAGGTGGTACTTTTTAAATATCCTTGTGTGACCCCGCTGCTATGGAAACACCACAAGAGCAGAAATGGGGCAGAACTAGTGTATTTTTCCCACCTTGCCATTCTGGTCCACACAACACTTTCCACGCCTCCCCTTCTCCTCTGATGCTCCCAGTCCAGCCATGCCTGGCCAGCCCCGTGGGCTGTGGGCAGCATGCCTGGCCAGCCCCATGCTCCCACCTTCCTTTTCTAAGGCTGGAGAGAGAAAGGGGCTGGCTAAAACCAGGGTCAGCTGGCCCTCCTCCTCCATCGCTCCCAGCCAAGCCACACCATGCCATGCTGGGTGCCCATATCCCAGAAAACATGCCCTGTTTTTAAACAGGACTGTCTTATGTTCTCACAAGACCATAAGTCACAGAAACTGGCTCAAAGCATGAGTAACCAACCCTTTCTTGGGCAGGGGACTACATGCCCCTCAGCCCATTGCAAGATACGCAGCTGCAGTTTGCTTCCTTAGAGAGTGTGGTAGTGCTGGGGCAGGAAAAGTTGCTTCTGTGGGGAAATTTGGTTTCTCTTGCAAAGTGGAAAAAAACTGAGGGCCTGCATAACTCAAGGTGGAGGGGAAATGCCAACATTCCCTCACTCTGCTTGTGAGGATGGAGGAATGTCATCTTACTTCCCTACAGTGAAGGGAATGCCATCTTCTCCTTGTGGGTGGACAAACATTTCTCCCTTGCAAGTGGGGGAGAATGTAATCTCTCAATTACAGAGGTAATTCCATCTCCCCATTCCAGGAAGGAAATGCCATTTCCCTTAAAGGAGGAATGCCATTTTCCTCCTCTTGGGGGGGGGGAATGCCATATCCCTCTTGCATTGGTGGAGGAATTCCATGTCCCCCTGTAATGGAGAGGGAATGCCATCCCTCCCTTGTGAGGGGAACAATATCTCCCCCTCGCAGGAAGGAATGAGAATGTGCCTCTCTGTTGGCATTGCAGGAATGTGGCAAGGAGGAGTCTGCAGGAACAGTCACTGCCACCGCCCGCTTACATGCTTTCCTCCCATCCTACCTGGGAAAGGCATGTTGCTATTCATTCCTCTTCTCTTCATCCCCCCTTTCTTTCTTAATCCATGTTTTTTCTCTCTGTGAAAGTGAGTGGGGAAATGGGGGAGAATGATGCCATGTGTGTGACATGACCAGCAGCCAATCAGAATGTGGGTTTTCCATGCATGTGTGGAAAAGATCATGGGGCAAATGAAACGAGCCCTGTGCTCATGCGGAAACAACTGGAGCATTACAGGGGCAGAAGCGGGGATCTGTGTGGAGGTACAAACTGGGACAAAATTGATCTGGCACGTAAGATCCTGGTTTCACCCCGGTGCAGTTTTGCCATGCAAACACAGCCATTGTTCATACTGGGAGAAGGGAGGGATAGCTTCATCTACAATTTGTAAGCATGATAGCTGGCGAAGATTAGTCTACAGCCTTCACTGAGTGTTTGTTCAGACTGAGAGGAAAAAATGCCCCCTTTAAAAACCCTTCCAAAATAATCCATGGGCACACACAAAGATAACCTAGCTACTATTCATAATTTGTATGTCTATACAAAAATATTGGTTACATAATAATACATCTGTGATGCTACAGCATAAGAGTATTCCCCCTCTAAGAGGTTAAAATTAAAAATAAAATGGCACATATGGTGAAAAACTTATGCCACTTATCACCAGTGCAATCATATTTCACACAGTGCTTTAAGTGCATTGGAAAAACTAGGAGGTGGTCAAAAATCATACTTTATTCAAGACAAATGCGGCCTTCTGAGCATTGGAAAATGTGATTTCTTTTGATTGTGATACTTCTTTAAGCAAGCACTGAATTTACTAACAGCAATCAGAAAGTATTTATGTTCATGGTAATAATTCTATATATGTGTTTTGCATTTCCATATTTCTAGAAATGGCACCCATGTATGGTTTATACTAGCAATAAAATGCTGATAGAAAATGTGTGAAATAATCACAGCCGTTGCATTTCAAGTAGAACTGTGTTGTTAGTGTGTGGGTTGAATGCTGTCAAATCACTATAAAGTTTTCAAAGCAAATGATTAAACAGAGGCAGCTTGCCATTGCCTTCCTTTGCAAAATCTTTCTTGGTAGTTTCTCATCCAAGTACCAACCTTGTTTAGCTTCCAAGATCTGACCAGATTGAGCTCTACTATAACATTCCAAGTTTCCAACCTGGATTGTTTACCAAACAGAATGATGAAAAATAGTCCCAAATTCAGCTAGGCAAGCTAGGTGATTAAAGTAGTGGCCTGGATCCTGTTGATCCATTTGCTAACTGCACTTGCTCCTAACACAGCAGCTATCACCAGAAGATTCTTGCATAAGCACAAGCCTCCATACAGAGGAACAGAGCACTGCTATTACAGGAATAGGTCCATGGGAACCATTTTGGTAAAATTTGTATGGCCGCTTCCGCACGGAGGCAGAAGGGCTTGGGTTGGCGTAACCGATGCCGACCCGACGATGCCGGGACCGTCCGCATGGACAATCCCAGAAAGAACTGGGAAGACGGCACCGCTGGGTGCCGTCACCCGGTGGACTTACTGTTCCTGCGACACGCCGGGGCCTGAGGACACGCCTCCCCTGCCCTGCACACCTGCTTCAGCGTCGCAGAGCAGGGGGGCATGTCCCCAGGCCCCGGAGATGCACCGGAGGGCTGGAGACCAGGTAAGTAAAGGGAGGGAGTGGGGGGGAAGGCGCCTTGGAGCCGCTGCCATTTGCATGGCAGTGGCTCCAAGCCGGCATTTCCCAACAACCTCGCCATATTCTGCCCATGCGGAAACGGCTGAAGTTAAGAATACCTGGATTCAAAATGCTAACATTTGCTGAATAACAGGTTTAGAATGGATATACACAACTCATTCAAAGGCAGAACCAAATCAAAAGGAAAAATAAACAGAAAAGAGGCTCACACTTATTTATTTGTTTGTTTGTTTGTAATCTGCCTTTCTGCCCTGACCAGGACCACCATAGCAGTTAACTGTTTAAAAACATACATAATAAAACCACATCTTTAAAACTATTAAAACCAAAACCAATACGAAAAACAATTGAATTCAAGCTACTATATAAAAATATAATTAAGGAGGCCATAATCAAGAAGGCCCTACTTCAGGTTGCCATCTGCATAATCTCAGAAAGTGAAGAAACTTAAAACAGAAGATGACTGTAACAATCAGGTTTATACGGGTGCAAGCAGTCCTTCAGTTATATTAGTTCTTATAGGGCTTGAAAGTTTAACATGAGTACCTTGGATTGGGCCTGGAAACAGATTGGAAACCAGTGCAGCGACCTGTCTCCTGTAACCCGCTCCTATAATTGTGGAGTTGGTGCAGTAGAGGAATAAGGGAGAAAATGAGGGTGCGGCCAATGGAATTTTCCTCTCTTGAGAATCTGGTAGATGTCCCACCTATAAAACAGACAACCATTGATAAGACAGTGGTTTTTAGCTGTGTTCCAATGGAAAATAAATAAATAATGGTAGACACGTTTCCCTGAAGCGTAGTTTATCCACCATTACTGATTTCTTCCTACAATCCAAAATTGAAATGGAACATTGTGTGCCTATGATGAATTCTCAAATTGATTCATGGTAATAGTGAAGCTTTGCATGGACTAATTGTGTGCATAGAAAAAACTCAAAACACAAATAAGTTGTGCTACAGAAATTCAGTGATTTCTTAACAGATATGTAAAGAGGTCCCTGAAAGTAAAAAGAATAGCACTAGGGAATAAAATTTCCAAAACCATTGATTTTATAAAACTAGCCAAACTAAGGATCTCTTTTAAAAAAGCACTGATGTTTCCAAAACTGTAGAAATGTTCCTGGAATATATCAATAGGGTCATCAGCAAATGCAACACATACTTACTAGTAAGTAGCCACGGTGAATAAAGTTGCTTAGCTATTGACTGTGGGAAATGGATCAATTTCAAAGTATTTTTGCTGAAACAACAATATATATATAAATCTCCTTGTGTTCATTTGAATGGAAAACACTGGAACAGAATTATGGGTTTTCAAAGTATGGGAACCAACTGAAATAATCAAGAGCTGAAAAGAAGATACAAAAGCTCCAGTTAATGATGTCCTGTTGAAAAATGTCTTGTCTTGCACAAGACTTGAAGGACAGGTTATCAAGCTGGAACACAATGAAACAAGAAAGTGAAAAAAAGAAAATAGTCAAGAATATTGTGCTAGGGGACTGCTATGGAACACATTTAGCATCTTCATAAAATAAACTTTCCTGGCACACTCATGTATAAGTCAGAAAAATGTTATAACTGAATGATTTTATTTTATCTATTTTTAAAAGAAAATCATAGGATGTGATCAAACCCGTCAAATTAAATCAAACCTTGTTACTTTAAAATGAAGCATTGAATTAATATGAACTTTCTTGGCTTTACTACAGAAGTAGCATGAAGCCAGATCACTGTCCCCTATAATTTATTACATTTGTATCCTCCGCCATGCCAGATGTGCCCATTATTTGTCCTTATAATACCCAAGCTAATAAAATCATCACCACTCTGTGATAGCAGCTTTTGTTTCGTTATGATTTCATTTCTTAGAAAATGTATTAACCTAAAGTGACAGCCATGCCTTCATACCTTTCTGACTACCTGCAACAGTTAAATCATATTGCCAGCTGAGGGAATGATTTGCCCTCTCCCGCACCCTCGCAAGACCAAGAAACAAGAGACAACAGCATTTTATGTGGAAAAATATATTGGCCATAGCCATTTATTTATTGGATCAAGGTAAAAATGAAGGGGGGAGGGTTTCTGATGCCATTGCAGGTTTTATAGCTCCTGTTTTACAGAAGGTACATGGAGTCATTTTACACTGTGTTTTAAATTTATGTTTTAAGATTTATATTCTATTTCCTGTTGTTCACCACCCTGAGCCCTTCAGGGGAGGGTGGTCTATAAATTTGATAAATAAATAAATAATAAAATAAAAGTGAAAGGCACAGCATGGGGGTCTGATCTGTGTGCTGGGCAGTCCCCCAGCTACCAGTTTCCTCCAGCTTGCCTGCTGAGGAAAAGCCACAAACCAATGGAGCAGCGATGGAAAATCCCGGATGGGTGGTGGGCCACTTCCTAAAGATTCCTGTTGCTGCTAGTGGTGCACCCTGCCCGTTGACTATCTCCACCCCAAAACTCTTAGGGAGATTCCATCAAAGCTTACCTGCTCACCCACACCACTAGATGCAATCCTCATGTGCAATCTGTCAAACAGCTGGGCAAAACCCAGCTCCTGCCAACTGCTTCTCAAACCCTGAGCCAATCACACAATTTGCCCCGGAGGCTATGCAGCCATAAATCCACCCCCTGCACTGACAAATACACCCCTTCTGCCCAATAAACGGCTTCCAACCTGTGAGAGATGTCCCAGTGTGTGATGCCCCTCCCCCGTCATCCATAACAATGCATACAACTGAGCGGCAAATCTTACTCCTGGCGAAGTCCACCTTGTCCAGAGCCATGGCTCCCCACCAGCAATGTCTTTCTGATAGTTTGGACCAAAAGATGGTAGTTCCCAGCAATAACCTAACAATAGAGTCCAAGTCCATGAGCATTGTCTGTAATAATGTGATCCTCTTGATTGCCGGCAAGTTGCTTTCCCAAAGGTGGATGATGAGGGGGTGAAGAGGACCAAACTGCTTCACCTTCCATTTCAGCATGGGCAGCAAAGAATTCCAACACATTCCTCTGACACCATACCAATAGACCCAAATCCCAGCTGGCAGTCCCAGGTTCCAACCACAGCAGATGATGCAGTGTAGTGTGAAGCCCAGTAGACAATGCTGTGACCAACAATCCAAACAATCCTGGAAAAGCTAGAAAGATAAAGAACGTTAACTCTGAACCAGAGGTGTTATGAAAGACCTATAGGCTATGGAGCACCAGAGACCTAGTGATTGAATTATCTCTGCAGACCAACCCAGAGATGCAGCCCAAATGCAAAACGAGTGCAGATCAAATGTGTTGGGAGCAGTGACGTAGATATAGATTTTTAAGAGGGTGGGTTTGGTGGTGGGGGTTTGGGGGTGGGTGCCTCCCCAAACCCCACCCCTGGCCTCACTGCTTATAAAAGCAGCTCTCCAAGGCCAGAGATGGCAGACTCCCCTGCCCCCCACCAGCTGGGCTCCCAGCCGGCAGTCCCTTCTGCCCTCCCCTCTGGGCAGAGGCATAGCTAGGGAAAATGGAGCCTGGTGCAAAATCTGAGTTTTGCGCCCCCCCATGGGTGACCACTGTGATGCTGGAATCCACCCCCAATCAGCATCACTTTCAATGGTGTTTAAACTAGGGGGCCCAGATACTCCTTTTAAATCCATCTTAAAGAGAGAATCTGGAGTCCCCAGTTAAAACAACATTGAAAGTGATGCTGTTTTGGGGTGGATTATCCCCCACCCTGAAACAACATCACTTTCAACGTTGTTTTAACTGGGGACCCCAGATTCTCCCTTTAAATCCATGCCGAAGGGGGTGGATTAATGATAATCTGGGAAAATTGGGGGGGTGCCTGCTGTCAGGGGTGCAATTGTTAATCTAGCAGCACCAAACTTTCAGGGTATCTTTAGGAGACTCTCTTGATGATGCCACCCAGGTTTAGTGAGGTTTGGTTCAGGGGGTCCAAAGTTATGGACCTCAAAGGTGTAGCCCCATCTTCTATTAGCTCCCACTGGAAACAATGGGGAGGGGGGCACCCCTTTTGGGAGTCCATAACTTTGGACCTCCTGAACCAAACCTCACTAAACCTGGTTGGTATCATCAGGAGTGTCTCCCAAGAAATCCCTGAAATTTTGGTGCTGCTAGTCTAAAAGCTGCACCCCCTACAGGTCAAAAACTGAAAAAACACTAAAATACAAAAAAACCACAAAGGGGGGCAGAGCTTTGGAGATGTAATGGGGGGTTGAACCCAGGAACCCATCCTTACCTACATCCTTGGTTGGGTGGCATGTGTAGTTTCCTAAGGCATGCTTGGAAAATGCTGACTAATTGGTAACATGACAAGCAAGCTCCACCCTCATGTATAAGCAATGGATCAGGTAGCTGCAGGTGAGCAGCAAGATATGTTGCTATGTCAGCCACAGGACAGGGAAAGCCCAGTGGGGAGACTTGCATAACTATAGGTGTGCCCTGTGCCCACTGATCAGTTTTGGACTGCCACAGCAGGATGTGGATGGATTGACCCAAGATGGTAATATCACCCACAGTCATGAGATCCTAACTGAGCGTCCGGTAAGCTATAGATGTGCCAAATAATGTAGGAGAGCCTCCTCACTGAACAGACCTGTTATGGGAGAAGCTGCCTGAAAGTCCCTGAAGGCCTGCAGCACTCCTTGATAAACACGTCGTGTTGATGGAGCAAGGGAATCCATGATGCCTTGGCTACTGTTCGTTGCCAGGGTTCCAAAGTTCCTGTGGTAAAGGTTCTGGGTTAGCATCAGCCCCGGGGGCTAAAGCCCGGAATCTCTCAGTCTGGAATCGGGATAGTGCATCTGCTTTGTTGTTGTCCATACCTAGAACATGAAAGGCTGAATAAGAAATGTTATTTACCAAGCAAAATGCCACAAACCTTCTCACAAGGTGAATGACCCATTCAGAGGGAGAAGACTCTTACCACAGCCATATTGTCACTCCAAAAAAGGACCTTATGGCTTGCAAACTGCGGCCTCCAGATGTGCACTGCCACTAAGATTGGAAAGAATTCTCAAAAGGTCAAATCTATTTAAAAGTATGCTCAATTAGTTGCTCAAGCAGTATTTTCATATGTAATTTATTAGCTAAGGACCACATTAATATCTAGGGACTATGCTGGCAGGTTTTCAGAACTACAAACATATTTGAAATACTCTCTGGCAAAAGTAAACCAAGTTTTAGCATTTACTGATCATATTACTCTCCCAATGATCTAGGACATTTGGAAAGCAATTGAAAATTAAAAACTGGACATTCAATTATACTCAGATATATTCAGATATTCTGATATCAATGATATCTTTTGAAACTTCATATTGGGGACTTTAAAAGTTTGTTTGCTGTGACCCACATGTGAGATTTACTGAGAAATGACTCGGATTAAAACATTCCAGTTCTACATAACAACAGGATTATTTCAAAGTGCTAATCATGTTGCTAACTTTAGAAAGATCCAGGACTGAAATATTTGCTTTTGTTTTTAACTCTAGAAAGCCTTAGTCAGACTAAATTCCTACATATCTGTGCATTTCTTCCTGCAAACTGAAAGTAAAGTTGAGATGACAGCTTCATGCTTTGGAATAGATCCATATATAGCTATTTTAGTTATGGCATAGTACAGTGTTCCAAAGTAAAGTTGAGATGACAGCATCATGTTTTGGAATAGATCCATATAGAGCTATTTTAGTTATGACATAGTACAGTGTTCCAGGGAAAATAGTAGAGATGTTAATGACCTATTTATGACTTTTCTCTATCTAGTTGAAATGTGGAATTCCCTTGAATGGGGGGTTCAGTCTCGAAAAATTCCATCCTAAAAAACAGTGGAATCAAAGAAAAAACACAAGTATATGCTGAATTGCTAGTAAGCATCTGAGCTCTAGGAAAAAACTCCTGCAGACTGTTAAGGAGGGGGAGGTCATAATAACAACTGCTCTGGAAAATCACTGTACCCACCCATACCAGAGATTTCCTTTGATTCTGGAATTTCATTATGCCCACCCGTACAAACCATTACCATATGTCAAATCTGACTCCATGAACATAACTGTCTTGTGAACATGTTGTGCCCCCCCCGCCCCGTGTTTTTGAAAACTTTTGAAAAGACCAAAAGCCTTGCAAAACTATACTGAGGGAATTAAAACAAAGTTAGATTTAAATCCAGGTATATGTCTGTAAGCACACTTGATCTATCAGTATAATTAACATACTGGAAGATAATTGCATTATTTGGTTAAAGTGTACTCTAATGTTCACACTTTATAAAAAATCACTCACTTCCAACAGTCAATGTTTTTAGACAACCTTCCCCCCCTCCATAGTTCTGGTTAATTCTAAGCCATTTAAACATCCCAGTGATCAATTATGCACAACACAAATAAGGCGTCATGAGATGAGAAAAAAAGGTATTTTGGAAAGGAACTCAGCACAACTTTTTCGCTAAGATGTCCTCAGATTTATTTCTGCCAGAGGCTTACTTCTGCTAAAGTCATCCTGTTTTGAGGATGCAAAACTACTGACTCCCCCCCCAATGGTCTGCAAATCATCTCCTTTTGCTATGCTGAAGAGCTGAAGAGACATCTTATTTTTCTTGCCTGACCCTTAAAGCTGTCTTGTCAGTTTTATCTCATATTTTGTGGTACTGTAGGGATTCCCCATCATGCCTGCAGCTTTTTGCTTAAGGTTTTCCCAGGATGTTTGTGTGCAGGCTCTGATTCTGGGCAACTTTTCAGTCTGAAAAGTACATGGTTGTATCCTGCTCATCCTGCAGATTCGGGCAATACATAGTTTCCCCTTTTAAAATTTTTCGATGAACAGTATTTAAAGACACAAACACATGCATATGCAAATCAGACACTTCTCGTATGCCTATGTTCATGTCTTTGAAGACAGTTAATCAAAAATAATAAAAAGGGGGAAACTATACATTGCGTGAATTGGCAGAATGAGCAGAGTACTTTTTGTTTGAAGAGGTGCCCAGGATCAGAGCCTGCACAACAAAGATTCCGATGGAGAATCCCTGCAGCAACACAAAATGTCAAGCGCTAGCAGTGGATAAAACTGACAAAAGGCTTTAACAGTGTGAGGGGGGGAAGCCTCTTTCTCCTCTAACACCTTTTTTGTCCATGCTGTCTGAACAAAAAATAGGAGCCATATTTTTGAAGACTCCCCAGAATGCCTTATTCATGCTGTGCCTAATCAGCCAGTGTCTTTTGTTAAATGATATAAGCAGAGGGGAGGACAAATGTTACGAAAAGAAAGACATAAAATTGAAGAAAACACTAAGGTTTTTTTCCCTTTCAAAGCCTATCCTAACACAAGAAAGGGTTACTCCTCTCTGTCATTATCTTCTCTTGCTACAGTTAGTATCATGCACCTTTGAATTAAGTGGAGATTAGTGCACACAGCACAATCAAATAGATATTACACTGAAGAAGGCTTGCAGCAATTGCTGTCTACATTGAGATGAAGTCTTATTATAAGTATAAAACATGTCCAAAGCAATAGAACAGTACCACAAAGTATCTGAAATACAGACCCTAACAACATTGATCAAAATCCTGTGTAGTACAAAGTAAAGGTCCTGTGTAATACAATGGAAGTCCATTAAGCTAACTGGAATCTGGATGTGTACTGGTTTTGTACAAGCTTCAAAGTTAGTGGAACATAAATCCCATATGTCTGTGCTTCCAAAATGTACAAAAGTTTGTTTGAACAGCAATGATTTGAAACCAACAAGGACTGCAGTTTGCTCTGCAATCCTCTGCAGTCTTCCATTATGCAGCAGCCAGAGTTTTTAGACCAGACTGCAGTCCCTGATGGTTTCAAATCATTGCTATCCAAACAAACGTTTCTACATTTCTTTCTTGAAAGATTACTATGGTTGATTTCACAGCTGCCAGTTCTTTAGCTGGCAGTGGTGTAACTAGGCAAACTGGAGTCCTGGGCAAAACCTGAGTTTGATGCCCCCCAGGCGCTTGCCCGGTGCAACGCGCACCCCCCCCCCGCCTCCTTATAGCTATGCCCAGTGGTGTATCTAGGCAAACTGGAGTTTGGCGCCCCCTCCATGGGCAGCCACCCTCCCCCACTGTGACCAAGCAATGATTTTTTACACCAGGACGTTTCATTATAGAACATGCCCCAACTCACAAATCTGAACACAGCAATAGGCCATGCCACACAGCAGAAATAATTTTTGAAAACATTTTCAAAATGCTTTCAAAATGTTTTATTACTGCTATGAAAACATTTTATGGTGTTTTATCCAGTCCCCCCAATTGGGTGAAACAGCATCATTTTCAATGTTATTTAAACTGGGAACCCCAGATTCTCCCTTTAACTCCTTTAAGGTAGTTTAAACAAGTGATGCTGGAATCTACCCCTAAACAGCATCATTTTCAGTGGGGTTTAAACTGAAGAGCCCAGATTCTCCTTTTAAATCCACCTTAAAGGGAGAATCTGAGGTTCCCAGTTTAAACAACATTAAAAGTGATGCCATTTTGGGGTTGATTCTCCCCCACCTGAAACAGTATCACTTTCAATGTTTAAACTGTGGACCTCAGATTCTCCCTTTAAATCCATGCCAAAGGGGGGGGGGGTTTAAAAGGAAAATTTGGGGAAATTTGGGAGGTGCCTGCTGTCAGGGGTGCAATTGTTAAGCTAGCAGCACCAAACATTCAGGGTATCTTTAGGAGTCTCTCCTAATGATACCACCCAGGTTTGGTGAAGTTTGGTTCAGAGGGTCCAAAGTTATGGACCCTCAAAGGTGTAGCCCCCATCTTCTATTAGCTCCCATTGGAAACAATGGGCGAAGGGGCACCCCCTTTGGGAGTCCATAGCTGGACCAAACTTCACAAAACCTGGGTGGTATCAGTAAGAGATTCTCCTGATGGTACCTCCCAGCTTTGGTAAAGTTTTATTTAGGAGGTCCAAAGTTATCAACCCTCAAAGGTGTTGCACCATCTTCTATGCCCCTGCTGTCACAGGGTACTGCTATGTTGATTATGTCACTTTCTTGTCCTTAATCACTGTGATGTCCAGTGTGTTATGTGCCCCTCATGCATTTAGCCCTGTCAGAACTACAATCCTCCGAATGGTGGAAATGTATAGAGGGCAAAGTAACCTCTTTAGGTCTCTCCTTAGAAACCTTTTTTTTGCAATCTGCAAACGAAATTTGGCTATCCCTAAAAAAAAGGCTACTGGATCAGGAATACCAATTGCTGTTGAGTGCAGCCAGGACATCTTGCTCTCCCTTGCAATCTATCCTGAAATTAGCCTCACAGATAAATATCTATCCCAACTGCCAGAACCCAGGCAGAGATGGACAGCGACCACAATGCTGTCAGATTCAGTATCTCAGCATGCGAACAAGTGGCAACTACTAATGTAGTTACATTCGCCTTCAGAAAGGGAAATTTCTCAAAGATGAGGGGGATAGTGCGCAGGAAGCTGAAAGGGAAAATCAAGAGAGTCAAAACTGTCCAGGATGCTTGGAGGTTATTTAAAAACACAGTAATAAAAGCTCAGCTGGAATGTGTTCCACAGGTTAGAAAAGGCAGCACCCAATCCAAAAGAAAGCCACCATGGTTAACAAGAGAGGTTGAGGAAATTATCAGAAAAAAGAAAATGTCTTTTAGAAAATGGAAGTCCAGTTTGGCTGATGAAGAATATGAGAGGGAACACAAATGGTGGCAAAAGAGAAGCAAGAAGCTTTCGTAAGGGAGGCAAAAAGGATTATGGGAGGAACGCATGGCTATAGGAACATCAAGACCAGTGCAACAAACAGTTCTTCAAGTATATCAAAAGCAGGAAGCCAGCAAGGGAAGCGGTAGGCCCAAGTTAGATGACAAAGGAACAAAGGGTGTGCTAAAAGATGGCAGGGAGATTGCAGAGAAGCTGAATGAATTCTTTGCATCTGTTCCTCACCTTGGCAAGAGGTGAGGTGAGGAACATTCCTGCACCTGGAACCAAGCTTCTTAGGAGGCTAATCCGAGTGAACTAGCTAAGATAGTGGTAGACAAGGAAGAAGTTCTGGCAGCCATTGATAAACTAAATGTTACCAAATCCCTCTGGCCCAGGATTGCATTCACCCAAGAGTTCTTAAAGAGCCTGGCATGAAATTGTTTGATCTTCTCACTTTAATATGCAACTTATCCCTGAAATCAGAAACTCCATCCCTGAAGACTGAAGATGGCTAATGCTCACACCTAAATCTTTAAGAAAGGGGATCTAGGGGGACTCTGGGAAATTACAGGCCAGTCAGTTTCAGACATCTGTTCCTGGTAAATTAGTAGTAGAAATCTTTCATTAAAGATAAAATTATAAAACATGTAGAAAAGCAAGACCCGCTGAGAAGGAGTCAGCAATTTTGCTTTTGGTGAGAGGCAAATCCTGTCTTGCTACAAACTTACTTCATAGAGTTCTTTGAGGGTGTAAACAGGCTTGTGGACAGGGGTGAACCAAAGTGGACATTGTCTACTTGGATTTCCCAAAAGGCTTTTTGACAAAGTTCCTCACCAGAGACTGTTGACGAAAAACTCAGCAAATGAAGGAATAAGAGGGGAAGTCCCTCCTATGGATTAAAACTGGTTGAGAAAACACAGGAAACAAAGAGTGGGTGTAAATGGGAAGTTCTCACAATGGAGAGATGCTGTCGGGAGTGGTGTCCCCTAAGCGATCCGCTTTGGGACTACAGTGCTCTTTAACTCTATTCATAAAATGACCTTGGAAGTAGGGGTGGTAGCGTGGTGGCCAAGTTTGCAGATGATGGGACCAAATTATGTAGGGTGGTGGAGAACCACAAAGGATTGCTAAGAGCTCCAAGCCGGACCTTGATAAATTAGATGAGTGGGGCTCCAGAAATGGCAAATGCAAGTTCAATGTAGCAAAATGTAAAGTGATGCACACATAGGGGCAAAAAAATCCAAACTTCACATTATTGACGCTTACAGGGGTCAGTGCTATCAGTCACAGACCAGGAAAGGGATTTGGGCGTCTTAGTTGATAGTTCCATGGGAATGTCAACTCAATGCATGGCAGCTGTGAAAAAGGCAAACCCTATGCTGGGGATCATTAGGAAAGGAATTGATAATAAAACTGCAAAGATTGTCATGCCCCTTATATAAAGCAGTGGTGCTGCACCGTGACATCTGGAGGTACTGTCCTCAGGTCCAGTTCTGGTCGCACAAGCATCCTTCCAAAAAAAAGGATATTGGAGGGGAGATAGAAAAAGCGCAGAGAAGGGCAACAAGGGATGATTGAGGGACTGGAGCACCTTCCCCTATGAGAGGAGAGGGCTGCAGCCGCTTGGGGACCTTTTTTTTCTTTAGTTTGAGAGGAGGCTGCTGAGGGGGGGGGATATGGATTGAAGTCTACAAAAATTATGCATGTATGGGTAGAAAATGTTGACAGAGAGAAATTTTTCTCTCTTTCTCACAATACTAGAACCAGGGGGCATTCATTGAAAATGCTGGGGGGAAGAATTAGGACTAATAGAAGGAAACACTTCTTCACGCAACGTGTGATTGGTGTTTGGAATATGCTGCCACAGGAGGTGGTGATGGCCACTAACCTTTATAGCTTTAAAAGGGGCTTGGACAGATTTTATGGAGGAGAAGTTCATTTATGGCTACCAATCTTGATCCTCTTTGATCTGAGATTGCAAATGCCTTTAACAGACCAGGTGGATTGGGAGCAACAGCCGTTGAGAAGGCCATTGGCGTGCTCACATCCTACATGTGAGCTCCCAAAGGCACCTGGTGGGCCACTGCGAGTAGCAGAGAGCTGGACTAGATGGACTTTGGTCTGATCCAGCTGGCTTGTTCTTATGTTCTTATGTTCTTATGTTCTTATGGATCATTACCATGCTAGATGTAATGAATTCCCCTCTGCCATTCTTAAGGGCCGACAGTTGAATATTCCACTTCAAGATAGAACATGTAAATATTGCCAGGATATTTTTGAGATCCTCAAGCATATTATGTTTTCTTGCCCAAGGTATACATTACCTCGACTCTCCCTACTTGTCCCGGCTCTAGGGAATAAAAAAAGTTGTTAGGAGCATACAAAGACTATTCACTAGCTGAATAATAGCGACGGAATGATAACTGGAAAAACCACTGAATTTTTATTAGAAGTGCTCAAGTCTTGATGGAAGATTGATCATCTCTTCTGTACCAACCTTACATGCTTTGTCCAGTTTTATGCCCTGTTTTAACATCCGCTCTGTCCTGTATTTTGTTTTATTTTTACTGACATGCCTAATAAAGGTTAGTTGAAGTTGAGTATTATGTGTCAACACTTTGTCCGTTTAAATTCGAAAGTCCCACAGGATCTTGACCTTCTCATTTTCTGTGACTTTCTCTGGACAATGTTCCCACCAGTTTTTAGCTTGTAATTTTTATATTGTAATTCTTGCCTAAATTCCAGTGGATCTTCTTGGCCACTGAGTTGTGTCTCTGTCTGTACTCAGTGTGAGTGATCTTTTTGCAGCAGCTGAGGACATGATCTACAGTTTTATCAGCTTCTTTGCAGAGTCTTCACTTTGCATCATCCAAGGATTTTTCAATTCTGGCCTTGATCAAATTTGTTCGAGTGGCTAAAATCAGGGATCCAGTTTCCTTTTTCAGTGTTCCAGTTGTTAACCACAGCCAGGTCTTTTCATTGCCCACCTTGTCCTAGATCTTCTCCAGAAATTGGCCATACAGTGCTTTGTTGTGCCAGCTTTCAGTTCTTATTTTAATTACATTTTTTTTCTGTAATCTTGTTTGGTTTTCTGGGTCTTCAGCAAATGTCTGTTCTTCACTTCAATCAATGCCTGTTCTTGACTTTCATTCACATAATCGGCTAGCGCATGTTTGTTCTCTTTGACTGTTTACTTTATTTGCAGTAAGCCTCTGCCACCAGATCTCCAGGGAAGTTATAATTATCAGTATTACTCTGTGGGTGTAAGGCAGGGTGCATTGTCATAACCTTCCGAATTTTTCTACTCAATGCATCCAACTCAGCCTGTGTCCAGTTGATGATTCCCGCAGTGTGCCTGATGATGAGTATGACCCAGGTGTTGATGGCCTTGATGGTATTCCTGCCATTTAATTTGGATTTCAAAATTTTCCTGACCCTCTGGGTGTATTTTCTGCTGACCACAGTCTTCACTTGCTAATGCTTGATGTTATTCAGCTGCAACATGCCCAGGTATTTATAAGCTGCCTCTTGGTTGCATTGGATGAGTTGGCCATCAGGCATTTATATGCCATCACTCTTAGTGATCTTGCCCCTCTTTATTGCCACAGTAGCGCACTTTTCCAGGCCAAATTCAATATCTGTGCTGAATATTCAGACTGTGTTCACTAGTAACTGGATTTCTAGGTCTGATTTCCCATACAGCTTTAAATAATCCATGTACAGCAAATGTGAGATTGTCTCCAAGTCTTTGGCCATTTCATATCCCTGCTTTGTTTTCTTTAAAATTACTGTTAGTGGGATCATGGCGATGATAAACAGTAAGGGCAATAGTGAATCTTACTAATAGCTGAAAGCAAATTATACCAACGTGTACATTCATCCTAAAATATGTGCTAGCCTGTTTCTAAAAACCTTGGCACAGACAAATTAAAGATTCCTAAATCCAAGATAAAAATAATAAAGGGTCTATTTGGATATTTTTGAGATTCTGCATGGACTTACTTTCTGTCTTAGAGGTGCAAATTTGTTGATGACAATTTCTTTGCGTTGTATTGATTTTTTGTTGCTACTTCATCTTTATTACATTTTCAATAATGTATATTTTTCTATTATTTTATTTCATGAAATCATGGTTTTGGCCTTCTGAAACTTTAAAACATTCCAACTTGTATGGATTGAACAGTGCATTACATACCATTTTCCATTCCTCTGGCAGCTACTTTATTAATTCTCTTTTAGAATTTATCATTTTATGCTCTGAAAAAGTACCACTTATTTTTTCTCCAGATGTGAAAGTATAATACAAATAGCTACATTATCTCTGAAACTTGGTCCAATAACTTTCCTTGTGGTTCTTTAAATGCAATTTTGTATTGATATGCACTAAAGTATACATCTGAAAATACTTTTCTCTGTAGAAAATGTACCAAGCTGCCTGCTACTCACTTCTCTAGGTCTTATTGTGCTTGCCAGTAGCAAATCTAAGCTTTATGATACTTACTGCCAATTTACAGTAAACGCCCTTGGCAGAAATATAAACTTTTCCCACTCTCAAACTGATGTCAGTGGTAACATTGTTTAAACAAAGATCAGTTCTGAGGAAGCTTTAACAATCTCAGCTTTCAACCAAACAAAATCTGAATTTTAATTTTTATATCATACACAGACTGATAAGCTTCCACAAATTCCTCTAGCAAATTATGGTATTGTCTAGACTATGAGGAAAAAAATACAGAATCATAAATAATGGTGCTTGGTCAAAACCTTGCTTTATGTGGTTAACATTCAAAATGCTGGAAACAAGTTTTTTTTTTAAAAAAACAACCCAAATCTTTTCCAGGCATAAATTAGGCATGCATCTTTTTTGAGACGATGATCATGTTATGTGCCTGGATTGACACTAAATAAATAAAGTGACTAATATTTTATTCAAATAACAAAGTGCTGTGTTTTAGCAGAAACCATGTAAACTGGACATAGTGAATCTTCCCCATCACCTAAAAGGGAGTCAATTAAAATAGTTCAATTTGTAAAATTAGCATAGCATTTGTTTTTCTGTTCTGTAATAGTTCACTGTTCTTGATTTGCTTCTGTACTGTAGTTGTATAATATTATAAATGGGAAAATACAAGACAAAAAAACTGTTTTCAAGCTGTTTTACAAACAAGCAGAACTGCACTAAAATATTTTTTAAAAAACCTTTGTAGTACAAAATATTGTCAACAAACAAATCAGAGATAAACATAGGCAAACTACTGATATAATTAAAATATAATACATGCATATAATCACATTTCAAAGTAAGCACAGAGTAGCCAGCTCTTCATTAGCATTGCTTTCAGGCAACAGGAAATTAAATTCCACTCATAAGGAAGTAATCAGCCTCATCTGAACATTCACTGAATGCGGCCTAGCCATTGATTCTTTAATGAAACCAATTTTAGCAGTCCAAGACATGATTCATTTGGCTTTTTCCTTAGTCCCATATAGATATGTTGATATACTGATCAGATTGTTGGACAGAGATGATGTTTTAAATGCACAGAATGAGGTTGCATCTACATTCCATTGTGCTCCTACACTGGTTTGGTTACCCACCCTGCTACCCTATCTACCATGGAGCAAAGGTAAGGTGACCAGAAGTCCCGCTTTTGGTGGGACAGTCACACTTTTGAATAATGAGTCCCGCGTCCCGCGGGTTTTTTTAATTGTCCCGATTAGGCAGTGCAACAGCACGGGAGCGTGCACGCGGCCGCAGGAGCGCACTGCCTTTTGCCTTCGAGCCTGTTTAAGCAGGAAAACTGAGAAATGCCCGACCCTGCATTAAACCACAGAATAAACTTTTTTCCTCATAAAAATATTTTATAGCTCTAAATATGCATTTTCTCAAATGTATGTTCATACTACATTTTATTACTTTACAACCCAACACAATCCCGGTTTATGTTTCCTTAAAATTAAAACACCTCATATGTTTGCGTGGGGACACAGTAATGAACAAGACTTTGACGGGCCACACTGATGTGGTAGACTCTCAGAGGAACCTCAAAAAAAATGTTGAGAACCTCTGTTATAGATTACTAAATCTTAAAATCATTATTAGAATAGATATTCCTGATTTTCATATAACAATTGTTCCAAGATGCAGGGATTCTTGTAATTTTGTTATTTCATTAATTACTTTAGTCCAAGAATGTTGAGTCATGACAACAAATCTCTCTATATAAAAATCTAACAGTGTGTTTGTCCCTGATGGTCTCCCTCAGAAGCTGCTGGACGGATCACCCCCAAATGTTCACATGACGTCCCTCCCTGTTGCAGGCAGGTAATCGGACCTTCAAATTGCCAAAAGTCCATACCTGAGCCAGGTAAAATGTCTTTTTCCTGGCGCACAAGGCCATGAAGCTAGCTCTGTTTAACTGTCACCCTTAGAATGTTTGTGCAGCCTGTGGCCTGAGGGCTTGGTATGAGGGCTTAGAATGTTCGTGCAGATGAGTAAAGATGAGCAGTGAAAATAGTACATAGATAATACTGTTAATTAATATGAGTGGAAGTGAAACATACACACTTTGCTGTGTGAGACGTCAGGTGGGGTTCCCCCCCTCAAACGCACATAACTTTCACTCTCTGTGCCTCACCCACTGCTACCACACAACACACATACTCTCATTCACATCCATCTCATCCTCACACACCTCACTCTGCCCTCCCTCACATCCAACCACCACTTACCCACTTCCTCACCCATATTCGCCGCAGCTCTCTTTTACTAAAAGCAAGCTGGAGTTTGCCTTTTTCTACTAAGAAAATCCACGGGGTAGGGGGCGAACCAACACTACTGGCTCCGCTTCTTTTGCACGTGGCCCTTTAAGAACCCAGGGAGCTGGCCTCAATCTGAGCTCCTCATCACCCTGCCTCTGCTGCCTGACTGGGATAGCCTGCTTGCCCCAGTTCTGCCTTACCCAAGCCAGGACTGTGCGTGTCAACCAGCCTCAAGGACAGCAGGATTTACACTCTGGACAGTTCTGTTGTGGAATGGGAAGGGTTACCTTATACTAAAAAAAAGACAGCACCATATAATGATGTGCATTGAAAGGGGAAAGAGGGATTCCATTTGACCACCCCAAAAGGTTATGCTGGAGATCATTGGACCTGCATGGACATCTGTGTGGGTTGCGGACTGTGATGAGAAGGACAATTGCCACAACAACGTGTGGCCGGGCCCGCTAGTGTTTTATAAAATTCTATAGTTCTGGTGCTTTGTTAGGTTTCCAGCTCACTGACAGTATGTAGTGTCGGATATGAGAGTTGTGTTGTCCCTTTATGCATTTTAATCAGACTTGCTGAGGAGAGGGGAAAGCCATAGAAGAACTAGGGACATGTATTTATGGTTGAAGAATACAGATTTCACTTGCTTTCTATAAATATACATAAGTGTACTCTAACTGCAAATAAAAGGGACTCCTTGTGAAAATGATTTCTTGTATCCTACTCCCCCCCCACCATGGCCCAAATGACTGATTAAGAATATGTGGGTGAAAGTCACAGCAAAGTATGGCAGCCATCAGCATTTAAGCATCCTCCAAGATAAAATTTACATCTTGGTAGTGTTCAACAATTCAATAATTACTTTGCTCCAATAATTACATTCTGAAAACTGTCTGTTTTTAGTATGAACTTAATTAAAAATGACCATCAATGATCTGCTGGAAATTCTAACAGTTACAGTAGCCATTTCTAAGTTACATCCCTTGCCCCTCATCTGTGAATGACTATTTCATCCTGTATGGTGTTAAATGCTTTTTATAGAACTTTTACATTTTTAAAAGGTGAATGCAACTACTGAAAAAGCAAACAGTCTTGGTGCTGGCGTGTAATTTATGGCAAGTTTAAAGTGAGGGGAAAAATGTGATCTCATAATGCAGGTTGGAAATCTTTGCATGCATTACTATACTTTCAAGGAATTTAGTTGAGAAGTTGAGTTAATCCTGGTAAGAAGCCTTTTGATTTTTTGCATTAAGGTAGAAGTGAAAGGACAGGTCATACATTTAAAGAAATTATGTCAATTTTTTTGTTATCCTGTTTGTAGTAGTATGAATATTGACCAGGAAATATTTTTTAAATACTCTGTATTTTTGTCCCTTTGAAGATTTTGATAGTAAAACATCAGAAACATAATGGGTACTAAAACCATAGTTTCTCCGAAATTCAGGCAGACAATATGAAGATACCTTGTACTGAAACAGGTCATTAGTCTATTGGTCATACTTTCTGGCATAAAGTATTGTCCAAAATTGTTAAACTATTGAAACATTTGCTAGAAAGCTAAGATGTAATACATGTGGAATACAAGAAATCTCAATTGGTTTGTCAGATCAAATCAGATCAGACCACAATTTCCTCTCAAAACATATCGAACATAAAAAGTTGCCTTATTTTGAGTCAGACCATTGACCTGTTAAGGTCAGTATTTTCTACTGTTTTGACTGTCAGCAGCTTCTCTAGGGTGGAAATCTTCCACATTACTTAATACCTGATCATTTTAACTGGAGATGCAAGGCACTAAAACAGATCTTCAACCACTAAGTCATAGTTCCACCCCTGACATCTTTAAAGGTACAATTTCATTAACCCGTTTGACAGGAGTTATGGCAGATTTTAAACCAGCTTTAAAAGCATTGCAAAACAAATAGAAGCTTCCCAAACTCAACCAAGAGCTGTCATTCTTGTTCTAGGTCCTAGTCCAGTACTCTAACCACTATATCATGCCAGCTCCGGAAGCTGATCATATTAGTGAATTTCTTCTTGCAATCTTGTGATAGTCTCACTAGGGATGAGCAACTGTTTATTTCCTTTTTTAATATTATTATCAATGGTTTCAATTCTTCACATTTTGCCATTGGTTTGGTAGATTTGTTGCACGCACACATTGTAAGGGTTTTGAATGTGTTGGAGTGGCTTGAGTACTGGGGGATGGAAACTGGTCTGTGTGAATCTGCTGTGTGAAAGTATTCTTTTGCTGTTTCCTGACTGCTTATCTCTCCTCCGCTAAACTAGTGAAGGCCACATACTTTGGTCTGTAGTGCAGCTGTGGAACTGTATGGTGGGTGGGTGGATGGGCATGCTGGTTACCTTAAAATAGATATGTCTTCATATCTGAGAGCTATCTTTGCATTGTACTGGACTTATCTTACATGCAATAAAGAAATCTTTGTTCTTCAACAACTGTTTCAATTGTCTGGTTAAAGGAGGTTCTGACAGAATGCAGCTGTCATGGAATTTATATGCCAGGCATCTTATTATAATTGAGCAGCATGTTCCTGATGATGAAACAGAAATAGCAAAGTACTGTGGGAGATGTAGTGCAGAGTGTACCATTTCTCATGTACTGATGGGCTGATGGGACTGCAACTCCCAGAAGCCTTCTCACTCAGCCAGTAATACTTTTTAAAGCTCTGGTGTTTTCACAGGGCTGTCTTATTCCTTGTCTGAACCAACTGTACAGTAGAGGTCCTCACATGGCTGTTCTATTCCTTGCCTGAGCCAACTCTTGAGTAAGTCAGCAACAAACCTGCAGCCAAGACTGAACAGGCACTTTGCCCCAGGCTGTTTGGAGGAAAGGGGGAAAGCCTTGTTGGCACCAAGAATGGTTCCTGCTGAAGTGGTGAGAGTGGGACTGTGGAGGGAGAGGCTTCACCATACCCACCCAGAGTACTCCAAGCAAGCTACCAAGAATTGGGACGGGGGTGAGGGAAGAGAGAGAGTTGGAATAGGACTAGGAGCAGAAAGAGAAAGAGTACTAGGGGGAGGCAGAAAGAGAAAGGGAGAGCTGGGGTAGGCGTTCAGCATGAGAGAACAAAAGATGGGATAGGGTGGCAGAAACATAGATGATAGAGGGTTGGGGTAGGAAGAGTGAAAGAGAGTTGGAATAAGTGGGCAGAGACAGCTGGGGTAGGGGGGCACAAAGTAAATTGGGGTAGTGAGGAAGAAAGACAGAGAAAGCAAGAGCTTGGGTAGCAGGACAAAAAGTTTAAAATAGAGGGGTAATGGTAGAGGGGTTATGGTAGAAAGCGAAGCTGGGGTAGGGGGCCAAAAAGAGATTTGGTATAGGGGGCAGAAACAGAGAAGATTAAGAGAAAGGGTGGAAGGTTAGAGAGTGAGAGGCAGAGAAGAGGAGGGAGAACAGAAGAAAAAAGGTGGGATAATGTCCTCATGAGTTGCCACTTGTGGGTTACCACTTGCTAAAGCCCATTGTATTTTTTCTCACAATGAGTTGCCCATCTTCATAGGCACCCTCCTGGCTTTTAGAAAAACTGGAATCCAGCATTGCAAATGTGGGGAGAGGGTTCCTGTGGAATCTTCACAGGCGTCTGCTGGCACATACACACACTCTTTGAAAAGTCAGAATCCAGCATTGCAAACAAGGTGTGTGGCTAGGGAGATGGGGAGAACTGTCTCCAACTACACAGAAACTTTGCTTTCCCCCTTTGCAAATCTGGGATCCAGCTTTACAAATGGAGGGTTCCTCCATTTACAAATGGAGATGGAGATAATTGTCCTCATCTTCACAGTCACAGTGCTGGCTCACCCCTTTACAAAGCCAGAATCTAGCTTTTCAAATGTGGGGAGTGCCCTTTGCAAAGCTGGGA
Organism: Sphaerodactylus townsendi; assembly: GCF_021028975.2. NCBI lineage: Eukaryota > Metazoa > Chordata > Lepidosauria > Squamata > Sphaerodactylidae > Sphaerodactylus > Sphaerodactylus townsendi. The sequence goes on along the minus strand of NC_059428.1, from coordinate 63,674,985 downwards.
CTGTCCCCATCTTCCCATTCACCTTGCAGCTCCTCCTTGACAAAGCTGGGGTGTTTGGGAGGGCAATTTCAGTGTTTGTGTCAGGCACCTGTAGATATGCCCTGTCCATGTCTCTTGCCTTGGGAGGATTAGATTTCCAGAACCCATTGTATTTTTTCACACAACAGGCTTTATTGCTATATATATATTATGTTCAAATAATATTTTAAAATAGAAATGTTTTGCAGGAAAATGCAATCCGGGGAACCTGTAAATACTATGAAAATAAAGAATTATTGCTTTGATGTTCATGAGAATAAAATGAAATCAAAACACAGATACTGGGCTAGAATGTGGATCTCATCATGGGAAGAAGAGAGCAGGTCCCTTGATAGAAAGGTTTCCAGCAGTAGGAGTGAAATGTGAAAAAGAGAGAGATAAGCCACAGAAAGAGTGAGAGGAAGGACTTGGAGTGAGGTGAGTTGGAGTCTAGGATCTCTGTCACTAACATTTCATTTGATAACTGTATTCTGAAATCTTTTGGCCCTAACTTTGAAAAGCAAAATAGGTAAATTCCTTTGGTTTATGTAACAGCTACTGTTTGAGTTTCCTAGGTTATTGTGGTAAACACTACAGTGAATGTTTGACCTTTTAATGACAGCTGTGAATTTTCTGCCAAACCTTAATATTCATCGCCAGGCTTGTCCTGATATGCCATGATGTGATGTGGCACAGTTAATTTATCTGAGTGGCTTAAAGATGTAGCATTGTTAATGACATCACCCGGGAAAGAGCTGCCAAAGAGCATATGTCACTTGAGAATTTCTTATATTGCAATTGCATTTGTAATTCTGCTCCTCCCATAGAACAAAGAACATAGAAGGTTTAACTTGAAAAATAATGAAGTAACCTCAAGCTATTAACAACCATCAGCCCGTTTCTTCCATTCATTACCAAAAAAAATCCATGTATCTCCAAATACTTCTATGAAGTATGCCATTAAAGCTGCAAGAGTTGTATTTTTGTTCTGCCACTGCAAGGTTATTTGGCTTTTAGATGAAATGTTTATGTGTGTGTGTATGTTGCACAAGCTGGAACTACATAAACTTATACCTGACTATAAATACGCTTGTGGATTAGACTGTCCTTGCCAACTACACATACAGAGATTGACTGTTTCTTTACTAGCTGCAGACCAGACAGAAAGCATTTGTGAATGACATCTTCCTTGTCTATGCTGTGAAATTCCACTTCTAACTGTGTAGCAAAAATGGACTATAGTTTACAAGAGTAAGCAGGAAAATGATGGGGATGCAGGAAAATAAATGGGCTCCAATATCACAGAGATGAAAAGCAGTGTTCTTGTCTTCTGTTGGGCATTTCAGTCAGCAGTATATCTTCTGAATTAGGAGACAGCAGCATGTCTTGGGGAGACTATGCTTGACCTTTCAAAGAATTTATATCTATATATCTAATTTTCAACTGTGCTTCCTGCCTACAGATACCTAAATATTCAGATGGGGAGCACACTGACCTCCAACAGATTTTTCTGCAGACTTAGGGGACCCCCTAGGTCTGCAGAAAAATCTAAAGTTTAAGAACAGGTTTTTTTAATCCACCTGATTTTTTCAAAGTGTTGTCTGCACAGGCACAATCAACCCTCTTCAACTGCCACCCCGAAGAGCCATGCTACGTTGGCCACCAGGTCAAGCCAGCTCACACTGAAGACCTTAAAGTCTGAACTGCTTTTTGAGAGAACAAGGACCTGCACAGTGGAACTCAGTTTCTTGGCAGACATGAGGAGTGGCTCCTGGGTTGTGCTGCTACCACAGTGGATGCTTGGGACCACGCCAGGACTTTAGTCAAATGGTTGAGAGGGAAGGTGGCATTCTTCTCCACTACCCTCCAGCTGGGGAGAGTAGGAGTTGCACTGCACCCACCCATAGCAGCACTGAGTGAACTGGCAAGAGGTTGGTGCTGGGGGAGAAGGAGGAGGCCTCACTATGTTCACCTGAAGCAATGCCAGGTAAATTGGAAAAAGACGTAGGGCTGGGGGTGGTGGTGGTAAGTATTAACACTATAAGATGACCATTGAACTAAAACCCACAAAAAGTGTGTTTCTCCTCTACATCAGTTTTCTCCTTCACAATCTAGCATCACATATTTTGCTGGCAGCTGAGCTTGAATATTCATGGCAGTAATTGATCAGGGCTGGCATTTGCTTGGCACCACAAGCGGGCAAACTTTTGGAGGCTCCAAGAAAACAGCTCTTGTTCCTTTCAAAACAGTTGTCTCCTTGCATCCCTGCTTTGTTTCAATTTAACACAGTGGTATGAGTTTTCCAATTAGAAGCTGGGCTGAAGTTGACAGCCTGGTTGAGGGTCTGTGAAATTGGTTTTGGAAGACAGATGACCACATCCGGCAAGATTCCAATCAAAAGATACCTGAAACAAAGGAAAGGCACAGGAATGATTCATGATTTCATAGTACCTTTTGCCAATCCAAGGCTCATTCCGCACATGCAGAATAATGCACTTTCAAACTGCTTTCAGTGCTCTTTGAAGCTGTGCGGAATAGCAAAATCCACTTGCAAACAGTTGTGAAAGTGGTTTGAAAACACATTATTTTGCATGTGCGGAAGCAAGAGAAATTGGGACAACATTGCGAAAGTAGGTGGATCTTTTGAAATCTGTCTGGGTTAAATTCACTTGTCGTATATGCTACTTGAAGCTATATGATACGAGAGAAAGAGATGCTGCTGCTCCAGATCTTTTCCTCCTCTCTTCATAGAAACATGTAGTAGAATATAATATGTGGTGGATTGGCATAGTGCTGGGTATATCTCCACCTCAGCTGTTGAAAGTCAGTGATGAGGACACCTGCAGCCTGATGCCATTGCATTACGAATTATGTGTCACTGTCAGAAAAAAGGAAGAAGACACAGAGTCAAGGTATCTCCATGTCTCTTGTATTGTGGGAGCTCCAGTATTAGTTTCATTAAAAACTTTTTAGGGCTTTTCTTAGACTACACTGAACCTTCATTTGACAACCGGGTTGGTTACTTAATGAAACAATGCAAAGTGATGCAAGATAACAACAATTTGAGACAAAATAACAACTTTATTTGTCCGCCATGCTGCATGCAGGGCAGCGGCGGTGGCAGCTGGCCCGTCTCAGCAGTTGATGGCCCCCGGTCCCCGAAAGGTGATGGTCTGTTGTCTTGGGCAAGCTGGGTGAATTGGATGAACTTGGAGAGGTTGGTGGCAGAGACCTCTGAATTGATGAGGAAGGGGTAGGTCGGTTGTCGGCCGAGATTCAGGGCAGGGGCCAGCTGAATGTGATCAGGATGAGATGGCAGAGACCACATGGCCTGCACCATTTTAGAGGATGCTTGGACAGAGAGCAGAGCCGGTGGCAGGGACTCCCCTGTAACGTTGCAGCGCCCTTTGATGGAGTGAGGAGTATGGTGGTGAGCGGGGGTGGTGGCAAGTCTCCCGGAACACCTTTTTGAGAGTTTTTCACCCAAAGAACGTTTTGAGAGCCTCCTGCTCAAAGAATATTTGCCAGCTCCCTTTGCAGAGTGCAGAATACCGGGGGGTGCTTCTGGGACATTATGCTAGTAGTGACCCCCAATGGATGGTTAACAATGGATAAAATGACAAGGTTGGTGGCGGAGTTATCAGAGGAGGGGCTGGCCCTCATGTGCTGAACTTTTACATTGCCATTTTATTGTCCCTCCTTAAGTGTAGCTACTATTAGGAGTACAGGCTATTAGGTACTGTTAGTGAATTAATTAGTGTTCTTAGTTAGGGACTGTAGTCTCCTTCTTATGTTAGTAAATGTAGTGTAGGCTCTAAGTAATTCAGTAAGGTCATTCCTTGCAGCAGCTATAGGGTAGTCTAGTTTAGGGTAGTTAGCTTGGAAATGTTCATACAGTCTTTCCTGGCTATTTGTTGATTTTGATTATGTATTATCATGAAGTTTATACTGTTTAATGTACACTGGTGCATCGTTAACAATGTTGAGATGTATCCATGAAATTTATTGTATGTATTGATGTATTTTAAGCTTTAGGTATTGCATGGATTAGTTGTATTTATTGTTAGTACTGCTGTTTAGGGTGTTAGAAGTTTTATAGCTTGTAATTTAAGTCACCATCTGAAATGAGGCTATTTAGCCGTATGCTAGGCAGCGCCCAGTCCAAAAGAAAGCCACCATGGTTAACAAGGGAGGTTGAGGAAATTGTTAGGAAAAAAAGATGTTTTTTTAGAAATGGAAGTCCAACTTAACTGATGAAGGATACCAGAGAGAACACAAATGGTGGCAAAAGAGAAGCAAGTTAGCTGTAAGGGAGGCAAAAAAGGATTATGAGGAACGTATGGCTGCGAACATCAAGACCAGCAACAAACAATTCTTCAAGTACATAAAAAGCAGGAAGCTAGCTAGGGAAGTGGTAGGCCTATTAGATAACGAAGGAACAAAAGGTGTGCTAAAAGATGACAGGGAGATTGCAGAGAAGCTGAATGAATTCTTTGCATCTGTCTTTACCCAAGAAGAGGTGAGGAAAATTCCTGCACCTGAACCAAGCTTCTTAGGAGGCGAATCCGAGGAACTAGCGAAGATAGTGGTAGACAAGGAAGAAGTTCTGGCAGCCATTGATAAACTAAATGCTACCAAATCCCCTGGCCCAGATTGCATTCATCCAAGAGTTCTTAAAGAGCTCAAGCATGAAATTGCTGATGTTCTCACTTTAAAATGCAACTTATCCCTGAAATCAGGCTCCATCCCTGAAGACTGGAAGATGGCCAATGTCACACCAATCTTTAAGAAAAGGTCTAGGGCAGGGGTAGGGAACCTTTAACACTCAAAGAGCCATTTGGACCCGTTTTCCTCGGGAAAAGAAAACACTTGGAGCCACAAATAATTTTTGACATTTAAAATAAAGATAATACTATATATAGGGTTTTTTTTAACCTTTTACTCTGCTCATTCTGAGAAGCGCATGGATGCGCCCGCCCTGCTGCCTGCAGGGCGGGCAAGGATGAAGCCGGCGGCTCGGCCTCGCCGGCCGCCGGGAAAGCGCCCGCCCCGCTCCAACGGGGCAGGCGAGAGGGGAAGCCCGCGGCGCGGCTCAGCCAACCGTGGGCAGTTGGTGCGCCCGCCCTGCTGCCTGCAATGCGGGCAAGGATGGGGCCGGTGGCTCAGCTTGTGGAGCCACAGTGCAAGGGCAGAAGAGCCGCATGCAGCTCTCGAGCCGCAGGTTCCCTACCCCTGGTCTAGGGGGACCCAGGAAATTACAGGCCAGTCAGTTTGACATCTGTTCCTGGTAAATTAGTAGAATCTTTCATTAAAGATAAAATTATAAAACATGTAGAAAAGCAAGACCTGCTGAGGAAGAGTCAGCATGGCTTTTGCAGAGACAAGTCCTGTCTTACAAACTTACTAGAGTTCTTTGAGGGTGTAAACAGGCATGTGGATAAGGGGGAACCAGTGGACATTGTCTACTTGGATTTCCAAAAGGCTTTTGACAAAGTTCCTCACCAGAGACTGTTGAGAAAACTCAGCAATGAAGGAATAAGAGGGGAAGTCCTCCTATGGATTAAAAACTGGTTGAGAAACAGGAAACAAAGGGTGGGTGTAAATGGGAAGTTCTCACAATGGAGAGATGTCGGGAGTGGTGTCCCCCAAGGATCCGTTTTGGGACCAGTGCTCTTTAACTATTCCTAAATGACCTGGAAGTAGGGGTGGGTAGCGTGGTGGCCAAGTTTGCAGATGATACCAAATTATGTAGGGTGGTGAGAACCACAAAGGATTGCGAAGAGCTCCAAGCGGACCTTGATAAATTAGGTGAGTGGGCTAAGAAATGGCAAATGCAGTTCAATGTAGCAAAATGCAAAGTGATACACATAGGGGCAAAAAATCCAAACTTCACATACACGCTACAAGGGCCAGTGCTATCAGTCACAGACCAGGAAAGGGATTTGGGCGTCTTAGTTGATAGTTCCATGGGAATGTCAACTCAATGCATGGCAGCTGTGAAAAAGGCAAACTCTATGCTGGGGATCATTAGGGAAGGAGTTGATAATAAAACTGCAAGGATTGTCATGCCCTTATATAAAGCTGTGGTGCGACCACACTTGGAGTACTGTGTCCAGTTCTGGTCACCACATCTCAAAAAGGATATCGAAGAGATAGAAAAAGTGCAGAGAAGGACAATGAGGATGATTGAAGGATTGGAGCACCTTCCTTATGAGAAGAGGCTGCAGCGTTTGGGACTCTTGTTTGGAGAGAAGACATCTGACGGCGGAAATGATTGAAGTGTATAAAATTATGCATGAGGTAGAAAATGTCGACAGAGATAATTTTTTCTCTCTTTCTCACAATACTAGAACCAGGGGGCATTCATTGAAAATGCTGGGGGGGTGGGGAGAGAATTAGGACTAATAAAAGGGAATACTTCTTCATACAACCTGTGATTGGTGTTTGGAATATTCTGCCACAGGAGGTGGTGATGGCCACTAACCTGGATAGCTTTAAAAAGGGCTTGGACAGATTTATGGAGGAGAAGTCGATCTATGGGTACCAATCTTGATCCTCCTTGATCTCAGATTGCAAATGCCTTAGCAGACCAGGTGCTCAGGAGCAGCAGCCGCAGAAGGCCATTGCTTTCACATCCTGCAGGTGAGCTCCCCAAGGCACCTGGTGGGCCACTGCGAGTAGCAGAGTGCTGGACTAGATGGACTCTGGTCTGATCCAGCAGGCTAGTTCTTATGTTCTTAAATACCTCCTCTTCCTCTTCTTTAATAAAAGGGTACTGTTTTAGGCACACTTACCTCTGCTGTGTTAAAGCAGGGACCAGAATGAGTCTCCCTAAGCCTGACCTACAAGCAAAAGAGAACACTTCATTTAGGGTAAACAAACAGAATGTTAAGTTAGGGTTGGACAGGGGCAATGAAGAACTGCTGTGAATTGGAAGTGAATCTGATTCATGAATAACTGTGCAGCCTGTTTTGGATGGGGTTGTACGCACCTTGGATGAACAAGGCTGCCATGTAGGAATACTTCTGGAATCTTCTATGATTCTAAATACTCAGGTGGTGAAGTTGGCCTGAAATGCTTTTTATCAGATGAGGCTTGTTTCTCTGTCATTCTTAGGGAAGGTAGTTGGGGGGTGAGGGGCACAGTTACTCATACCTTGATAACCTGCTGTATATGAATCTGCCTATGAAGATGGTTTGGAAACTGCAACTGATTCAGAAGCAGCCAAAATGTTAACAGGGCTTGATACAGTAAGTACATAACACCTATTATATTTACTACATTGACTTCCATAACCACCTACCTGCCAAGATAACCAAAGGAGATAATGTGATTTATCAAAGACATGTAAACATGTTTGATGAAAATCCATATATAGGCCATCTTTACATTTTGGGACACTTTTTCTCATAAAATGTACTTAACCCCTTTACTATAAACCTTCTCCATCAGCTGAAAACTTTAAAACAACTTTAAGAACTTTTAATTAGACTTTTACTCGTAGTTAATCTTTCTAATGTTTTTAGTTTTCTTTAACAATTGTGATATTTTGTTACTGTAAGCTGCCTTTTGCATAGGTTTTTACAGAAAGATGGCATATTAATACTTCAAAATCAACATAAACAGGCACTAAATGCAGTTCTTCATACTAAAATGACTAAATGGGCTTTTTATATGTCACGCCATGCCTTTAGTTGTGATCTGTTATAAACATATAAAGCATATGATTTACTTTATATAAAACCAGAATTCAATCAGTTCTTGTGTGTGATTAGTGCTACTTTGTGAAGATTGACTTGATTTTTTTTTACTATATTGCCTACATTTTCATGTAATGGCCTTGTCACTTGAAACATCTATATTTTATTACCTTTGCTGATAGTGACATTTTCAAAAACTTGGGTTGGCCATGTATTTCTTTGGACACACAAATGTAATGTTGCAAACTCATAAAGTGAACCAGGGAATCACAAGTGTACCCATGTCAGCAGTGCCCATGCTCAAAAAGCACTTTTGCCGATCAGTAGGATAATGAAATATTTTAGGCCTTGTTTATAAAGATCATCCAGAAAAATGATTGTATGAATGATTCTTAACTAGACACAATCTGCCTAATGGGAAACACTTCCTTAAGACTAGGATTTTAAAGTGGTATTATGGACCTGCTATAATTACATGCAGATTTATATAGTCATAATTATCAAATAATTGAGACTAATATTTGCATGAATATCATAGTTTTACATGGTTACATTTTGCTTTTTGTCAGCAGAATTGTTCTTTTTAAAAGATAACATTTAAACACCATAACTGCTGGTGAATTTCCATCTTCAGCACAAATCATCCATCTCTCTTTCAATTACAGCTGGGTCTTGGCATTGTTAAAAGTGAGCTAGTGAACTGCTTTTGATGACTAGTTTGAACAGCTGTTCCTTATTACAAGGAGTGAAGTACAAAGAGAAGGTTTTTTTTTAAAAAAAAAAACCCTTCTCCAGTCATTTATCTTTGGTCAGTTTTTGAAGAATATTCTTTACCTTGTTAGTGCCTAGCATAAAACAGTGTACATTCTTTGGGTTCTTAATGCTACCCTTCAGTCTGAGAAAGCCATCTGAAAGTCTTGATTAATAGCACATATTAGTTCTGCCTGAAAAGCAGATGCAAATATTGTATCTATAACCCATGAGCTGCCATTGATATACATTTACTGCATCACATCTGTTTAACCAGCAGCTTTTTTTTTCATTGCAGTATAACATCATATTCATATGATATAACAATGGACTCCAGAAAACCTTCTTGGTGTTCAATACTTCTAGTCCATTCTAATTTAGTTAACTGAACATCTTCCAGTTCATCAAAACCTATGGAAAAACAGCTTGGTTTAGTTAGATAGGCTGCCTAATATTAAAGGGACTGCAGAATCTTTTTTTCTAACTGTAGATTTATATTGCACATAGTGTCTGTGCTGTGAATTCTTTTAACAGTTTATTGCTTGTATTTATGCATAAGTATATGTATATATAGACATATATACATTCATATTCATCAGACATATATATAAATTGAATCTGTCCCAAGTAGATACTGTTTTAGTAGATCTTATAAATATTTTAACTCTGACTGAGAGGATAACCTGTGCAGCCATTGTACTTCAACAACAGTTTTGAGAATTTTAGGAAAGATGTTAGCATTTCATGTGGTTAGTTCACAACACTCAATCCCAGGTGAGAAAATCCATTCACTACAAATATTTATTTATTTAAACATTTCTATGTCTCCTTTCTAGCCAAATAAGATATCCAAATCAGTGAACATCAAAACAGTTCAACATTAAAACAGCATTTAAATTCGAGTATATAGAAACTGTTTAAACAATTCAATAAATATACGAATTTACAACATAACCTACACAATTTAGGAGAAAGGCCAGTAACAACTAGTTTTGAAATAGCAGACCAAACAAAATAGTCTTCATCCACTGATGGAAGTCAACAATAAAGGGAGACAGCTGAATCTCTCTGGGGGAGGAGTTCCAAAGTTTTGGTGCTACCTTTGTGCTGTATGAAATATGTCTTGTGGATTTTTGATGTAAGACTAAACTTTGGGAGGGAGGATTCATTCCAACAAATCATGAATAGAATGACTTCAAAGAACAGATTTTCCCTACTCCCTTTCCTACCCAAAGTGGAGGGGGTCCCTCCATTTTAGAGTGGAGAATTAGCAAGAGCAGACTCTTGGCCTAGCGAAAGGTCAGGAAAATTCAGGAGTCTTTGTTGCCTATGTATACCAAGATCAGCTTTTGCAAGAAATTCCACAAGAGAGCAAATGAAGTTTAACAAGTTTATTTGGGGATAATGGAGACCCACAAGAACACAATAACCAAAACAGCAGAACATACACACACAGTCCTAGGATGTAAGCAGTGTTGAGGGGATAGTTGGGGATACAGAATGAGTAGATGCATCACTGTCTTAAAACAGAGTCCCACCCTCACCCATCATGAGTTGGTCTGGCAACACCTGCTTCCTGCTACCCACCACCCCACCCCACCCCACCCCACCCAACCCAGTTCCTGAAGGTCAGGAGACTTTCAGGACACAGTCAAATGAAGGTTCAGGAGATTTTCAGGACAGAGTCAGGTGCAGTGCATAAACTGAATTTCAAGAGGAAAACTGCAGAAACCACCCTTACCTCCTCTCTCCCTCATATGGTTTCCCAGCACATTTTTCCAGTATGGATGCAAGGCTCTGCTTCTGATACAACTGAGAACAATAATATAAACAGTAATATAAATATGTACTCTTTATGACAAAGTTGGCTATTACTTTGCGTATACATGCTTCTGCCATTTTAACTCATTAGTAATTGCCAACTTTGTCATCAAGAGTACTGAAAATGATTTCTCAGTTGTAAATATCTTATGACTCTAAATTATTAATTGAATAGGAGTGATGAGGAGTTGGGGTTGTCTCAGTGTTTTCTAAATGTTTTGGATTGTCTCTGTGAAATTTTAAGCATGCCACACTTGATAAACTGTGGGACCCACCCACAGTTCATAGTTTATGATATGTGTCACTTACTGAGAAGGAATCCTGAAGTCAAAAGACAATCAGGCATGCTGTAAAATTCAACACAAACATTATCACCTGCTGAATTTACTTTGCTTGACTCCTTTGTTTAGGCTCAATAGTAACTGTTGAAGTTCAAGTGTCTTGGAGAACAACATGAGCTCATTTTCCACATTAATAACACAATATAGTAACATACTAGCTATTTTTCCATTGAAGACCAAACACATGTGACTATGGCTGCATCCACACAGGGACAATTTTCTGTCTTGCTTTCATGCAACCAAGAAAGCAATATCTGGTATGATTTCTCTTTACCAGAGTTTCAAATTGAAATGGGACTGGGTGTAAGAAGTTCACTGGGTAATCAAGCCAATTGAGTGGGGAGTGGCAGATAGAAAGGGTTAAAGGAAAAAGGACCTGTACCAAAGGTGAAAGAGGATCCACATATTTTCTGTCACAAAGGGCCCATGAATACCTAGACATAGGCCTGGTTTAATTACAGCATTTGGTGGTACATGGATGCATTTTGTTTCCTGAGTCAGTTTAACTATTATTTCATACTTTGTGTTGTGACTCACCTACTCAAGAGGAATCCTGAAGTGAAGAAACATGGGGTAAAATTCATGAACATGGTCACATGAATTTACTTTGCTTAACTCTTTGATTAGACTTGAGGCAAGCAGTTGATTGGAACTTTAGTAGTCATTGTTGAAGTTTATGTGATGATTTTTTCTTATGTGGTGACTTTTCATGCGCGCGCGCGCACGCACGCACGCACGCACGCGCACGCACACACACAGAAAGAGAGAGAGAGAGAGAGAGAGAGAGAGAGAGAGTCAGTGCAGTGGTTAAGAGTGCCAGATTCTAATCTGGAAAACCAGATTTTGTACTAGGCAAACCATGGTGGGTGGGAGGAGCTCTACTTTCAAAATGTGTGCTCCTACCCATCCTGACAACCTTACAAGGTGGCGTAGCAGTGCAGTGTCAAGATGAAGTACCCATTCACTGCATTAACTCAGTGGCATCCATCAGGACATTAAAGCCTGCCTGGACTTGCCCCTGCCAACATCAGCCTTGCAAGATAACTTGCCTCTCCCTTCCTAAAGAGATTAGGAAGAGACAATACTCCAGTTTGGGTAAGCTAGTTTCCATCTCCAACTCTGATCTACATGCTTCTATGAAACAAAGAGTATGCTGATGTAATTTAATCAAGGAGTTTCTACTACAAATACTAATCTTATTTTTCCAATCTCCAAAATAACTTCTCAAGACCTTCATTTGCATTTGGCATTGTCTAGAAGCTGTGATTTTTGAGTTTTTCAAAAACATCCAATTACATTCATCTATATCACAATAACGTGTCATATCTATATACAATTTCGCATCTAACCATCAAATATTAGATGACAATTCAATATATTTATTTTAATGCTGCTGCTATTAACTCTATATTAACTCTTTAATATCTATTCTATTCTGTTTGTAAATTCTATATTTGATAGTGTTTCATCACCTAACAATACTATATTCTATTGGTAATACATGTATGTCTTTGTCTTTCTTAATATAGTTTTCTCCCAGCTCCCATATTTTATTTCTATCAATAAAAAATACCCTTCTGAATCATTACATATTTCTTTGGAATTTTTAAATTTAGTTAACATATAATGTAACTCCACTGTTAAATCTTTTTAAAATTAAATTAAACAATACTTTTAAACAATGAACAAAAATATATTTCTTCTTGCGTACCATCCAGAGATATGTAACTAATAAATTCAAATTGTGTTCTTTCTCAGGCCCTTTCTGCATGGGCCAAATGGCACCCCTGCACCGGCAGGAATTCTGCCGGTGGAGGGAGATGAGACGATGTCGCTGGGGCTCTTGGCGTGACCCCCCCGCCAGAAACATCCCTCTTCCCTGTCCCTCTCCCACTCACCTCGTCGCCTTCGTCGCCCTGCTGGCCTCCTAAGACCTGCCTGCGCTGCCCTCCGACCTCCAGGGATGGGGAAAACAGCGTGTTCCCGGCGGTGCCGTTCGCACCGCGCCGCCGGGAATGCGCTGTTTTCCAAAAACCTCCCTCCAGGAGGGAGGTTTTGGGAGGTGGCCTGACGCCGCCCTGGGGGAGGGGGAGGGGAGCCAGGTTGGCGCTGCTGCATTTTCGCAGCGCTGCCTGTGCGAATGGCTCCCTGGGGATGGCGTTTTTGCCATCCCCAGGGCGCCGTAAATGGCCCGTGCAGAAAGGGTCAAATATTGTGCCTTTTAAAATTGGTGGCAGTGGCAAATTAGTGAGGCAAATTACTGAGAAAAAGTACTGAAATAGTATAAAAAAGCATCATGCAATATGGACATATCAAAATCCATCCTATTCTGCACTAGTGGAGGGGGGATGAGGAACTGCACTGCTCAAGCATGCCTATGGACAATATGAATCTTAATCAAACTAGTAAGTCCAAGCAGAATATTATGAAAGTGGAAAACCCACATCACAAAAACAAAGTGGGCCATGAAAAAGTGCATTTGCATGAAAACATAAATTATTAGGTGATAAATGGTTGTTTTATTTTAGCCTTATAAAACCAGGAGATGAGAAAAGCACTGTAGAATAGGAACAGAACTACAGCTGAACTGTTGTCAGTTTTTTAAACTTTGTGCAGCTCCTTACTGCTTTAAAAAGTTGTGATCTGCTTTTAATTAGCATCCATTATTATGCTGAAGGAGCGATTATCTACCAGTCAGCTAAATAGATAGCAAATGAAATGTTCTGGGGTCAGAAACATCTATAAACAACTGTGGAATTTTTGAGGTCTTTTGCTTTTGTTGGTGTACTCTCAAGATTCTTCAGTTTTCTTGGGGAGGGGGTACAGTTAATATCAAGCAGTTTTTAGCATTTAGCAGTGATCAAAATACATTGGGTATTAAAACAATAGCTTGCACCAAGCATGTGCTGGCTTCCTTTCCTTTCCAGTTCTTGTGGGAAAGCCATTTTTGGCTATTTCACCAAAAAGAGAAAGTCTTGCTGCATCTTTAAATTAAGTAGATTTATTGAAGCATAAGTATATATGATTTAGAGACCACTTTATCATGCATCTGATAAAGTGACCCTCAGCTCACAAACCTTATGCTTCAATAAATCTACTGACCTCTAAAGTGCCAGACAATTTCCTTTTGTTATTATTATCAGCTGAACTCTTGCATATAGTGACTTAATACCTGACTTCATCCTTTTTTATTTTTAACCTGTAAGAATTAAATGGAGCAAATAACAAGGCTAGAACTTGGATGAGAGACCATTCAAGAAAGATCTCTGCAGACCATCTCTTCTCATTTGCCTTGAAAGTCCCTTTCTGGAATTGTCATAATTTGATTCCGACTTGATGGCATTATGTGTATAATTGGAACCATGGCTAAATGTTTTAAAGTATTTAAAGCCAAGTCAGAACAAAGTTTGAATATTATACATCAATTATATACATGTTCATTCAATAATATGCCCCACAGAGTTTAGCATAGAATTGTTTAATTTTGTTTAATATCACAGCTGCCTGTTGTTTAGCTGATTTTGGCCTTTCATTATAATTTAAGCCTCACCCAGAGGCCTAGGATGTTGTAATGTATTGGTGTAGCATTTGTGCAGATCCCAGCAGGGCTGCCTTCTGAATCTGACTGATGTTGATTTTGTCAAATTGAAGATGTTTTGACTGTTGCCCTAGCATTTTTTGAATGGTGCCGATGGTGCAAATTACCACTGGGATGACCTCAACTGGTTTGTGCCATAGTCACTGTATCTTGATTTTCAAATCATAGTATTTAGTGACCTTCTCATGTTCTTTTTCAGTGACCCTGCTGTAACCAGGTACTGCTATGTCAATGATGGTCACATTCTGGTCCTTAATCACTGTGATGTCTGGTGTATTATATACCCACACTTTGGATTCGAAAGTCTCCGATCTGGCCCCTCTCCGGTCTGGCCCCTCTTGCCTCAGTCATAAGACCTCCATCTTTGAAGGATTTAATTTCAGCCTGCTCTAAACTAACCATCCTGTTAAGGCATCCAGACACAGGACCTAAGCATCTGGGATGGTGACCAGCTGACTTTCCATCAGCAGAAAAAGTAGGATGTCATCAGTATATTGATGGCAACCCAGCCCACAGCTCCAGAAATGCCATGAAATGCTAAATATACTAAATACAAATTGAAAGATGCAGCACAATCCACACATGCACACACACAAATACACACACACATGGTATATTATCTGGAGGAAAATAAAATCTAGTTTATTTGGTGCCTTTAAATTTATAATTCAGTATATTTTTCCCTGCATGTTGTCTGGAGGCTATGACCTGAATGACCCAGGCTACCATGATCTCATCAGATCTCAGAAGCTAAGCATGATTGGTCCTGGTCAGTATTTGGATGAGAGACCCACCAAGGATGCCCACGGTTGGTATATGGAGTCAGGCAATAGCAAACCACATCTGTTCCTCTCTTGCCTTTTTTCAGTCATTAACCTGATGTCATGGCACCATCACAACCACCCCTTGGACTCCAGTCCAGATGAGGAGAAGGTCCAGCCTGCCCAGTAGAAGCCCCAGGAAGGAGATTCACCCAATCAATGGAGGCATGATGGTCAATGGACAACAATGGCAGACAGCCCCTGGGGCACAAGACAATCTTGGAAAAGAGACCCTACTAGGGGTCAGTGATGCTGGTGCCACAGAGGCCTCGTGGCAGAAGAGCTATGGGATGCAGTCTGGGCCTGGCAGATGTCCCTGGGACCCATGGCAGCTTGTGGCCATTGTTGGACCACGCAGTAGGCTGCCCAACCCCACCAGCCTTGAGAAATGCATCAAAGCATATCCAAGCCTTACCCAGCACTGTGCCAGTATCTGAGGTCCTCAGGAAGGGGCCTGGCGCAAACCTATATCCCGGCTGGGTCCTTCAACTTCCTGGAGTAGTAACATGGAGGAGGAGGGGCCCAGCCTGACCATAAAGAAGGGGGAAGGGTGATTGAGCTGGATGACCATTTGCTTCTTCTCCAACATTTCTCTTATCTAAAGTGACTATCTAGTCTTGGGTTTCTTTCAGCTCACCAGAGTAAAAGGTACTTTAGAAGAAGCCAGAATGCATTGTCTTTGATTCTGTAAACAGCACCAATTGTTGGAGAATTCTTTACAACTTCCCAACATTATGAGATGACCTCTGACTTTAGGCAACTATATTTGTTGATATCCAGTCATGGTTCTCAGAATTCCAGAAATTCCCACACACTCAACAAGATTATTTGTACCCAATACAATTCACTATCTTTAAAATGCATGGGTTCTCATTGTTGGCTGTAAAGAATGGATAAAGTATATAAATGCCGTCCCAGGGTTCCAGGTAAATAAATAAAAAATGAAAATAAATGGACTATAATATGGACTCAATTAAATGTTTTAAAACCTCAGAGGATTTTTTTCTAATTTGAAAATAAGGAATCGGTATGTTAACCACAAAAATAATGTATTCTTGCTAATTCAATCCTGAACTGCCCTGGAAACTAAAATGACTAAACTGTCATACTTGGGTCACATAACAAGACAAGAATAACTGGAAAAGATAGTAATGCTAGGAAAAATTGAAGGCAGCAGGAAAAGAGGAATAGCCAGCATGAGATGGATTGACTCTATAAAGGAAGCCTTGGTACTCGATTTGAAAAACCTGAGCAAGGCTGTTAACATTTAGAAGGCATTAATTTGTAGGCAAAGTGTAATGAGGGGGGCAGGAGAGGCCTTGAGCCCTGGGCACTCTTGCACATTAAGGAAATGTTGCGAAGGCTACTCTGGGAGTAAGCAGGGGAACCCCCCTACCACACAACCTTCACAGCCTTCCTCAGTGAGGAAACTGCCCCAGCACAGCCTCCACAGTCCTTGTGGAGGTTGTGCTGGGGTGATGGAGTCTGGGCAGAGGAATCCTCAGGCTCCCTGAGATTGTGCTGCCTGGAATCCAGCACTCCAGCATGGCCTCTGCAGTGAGACCACACTGGGGCAATGCTTAGCTCAATGTTCCCCCTCCAGACACTGCTTGCACTGCTGAGAGTGATTTCCATAGCCCTTCCTCACTGAGGAAGTGCTGCGTAAACCATGCTGGGGCAGCAGAGTCCTGGTGGGGAATTCTCAGCCTGGGGTTCCTTCCTTCCTTCATCCATTCCATTAACACAACTAAAGTGGCACTCAGACTTTGTTGCCCCGCTATGGAGACCACAATGGGGCAGTGGAGTCTTGGGGGGTGTGTGTGTGCAATTTCAATGCTTGCCTTAGGTGCCATTTTCTGTAGCTATACCCCAATTTATAGGGTCACCATCAGTCAGAAGTAAGTTGATGGTACTTAAGACATGTTTGTGTGTGTGTGTGTGAGAGAGAGACAGGCCACAGTGTGCCCATATATATACACACATAATGCCCCCCCCCCTTAATTTCTGCTTCACCTACAAGAAAAATAATTGGATCTTGGAAATGTTTCTAAAGTTTTAATACTTGGAAATGGATGTTATGAAATGTGCTGGCAGAACATTGAGTTCTGCACCACTGACAACATACAGTATTTCCTTGAGATCCTTCCCTCCCCCCGCTTGTGACATAGCCCAATTCTACAACAATCTTAGCAGTAGAGAAATAAAATAGGCTTTCAAATGCTATTTTTCAGTAACAATATAACTTCATTCTATTGCTAAACTGCCAAAAAGATGCAACTTAAACAAGTTTCAAGAACTGCAACTACACTGCAGTCCATAGTCACAGCACCAACACTCATTAATCAAAGAGAAACATGCTAACAATGCCATCCCATCAGACATATACGGGGTCAGCCAGGCAACACATGTCAACACTACTTTGCCTCCCTGACATCCTTCCCCCCAAAAGAATAAAGCAGATAGTGAAATTAAAAATACATAGGTCTCTATACTGTAGAGAGTACTTTGGCATGAGCCTCTTGGGGGAGGGCGGTATATAAACCAACAAACCAACAAACACAAACAAACAAATAAGTGTCCAACAAGATGTCTGGAACTAAAAGATTCCTAAGAGTAGTGCTGGTAGGAATTTGAATCCTTTTTTGCAAATCTATTATCTTTTGAGTGGTAGAGAGACAAGAAACTTCATCAAATTTGGGTGGCCTAAGGACAGTCTCCGGATGATTCACTGAAATATTGGTGCCACTAGCTTTAAAAATGTGCCCCCTACAGGCCAAAGCATGAAAAAACACCAAAAAAAGGGAATATCCAAATATGTTATTTGTCTTATTTGGGCATACAGATAATTTTATGCCCGAATAAATCCAAAACCGAATTTCTAGGGTTTTGACTAAGCCTAATAATTTGTCATGGCTCTCACAGCGACAAGCAGTAATTACTTCTGTACATACTAATATTACTGCTATATATCCCTTTTTCTATAGCAAGGTTAACCAATACATTCCTGCTGCCCTGAAGTTTTTTGAGGCTAGGATTGGTTCCCTGTTATCATATGCCCCCCCCCCCCCCATCTGGATTTCGGCAATAAATAAATCACATAATATATTACATTCCAAGTTTCTTAGGAAACTAATGGGGCTCCCTAGATGTGTGCCTTATGCTGTGCTGTGCATAGAGATGGGCCAAACTACTCTTGAAACTTTGGCATGGATGAGGGCCATAAAATTTTGGCTGCGTATACTTTCAAGCAGGTTCCAATAGCTACATTTCCTCTCTGTTATCAGATCATTTTATTTCAGAGTGATATACTCTGATTCTCAGCAAGATTAAAGCAATTGGCTTGCCTTTGGAATCACTTCTCATGTTTACGAATAAGGAAGCTTGCAGGTTAGTCAAGAACAGACTCTTGGATCTTGACTTTCATAACTCGATCCTTGCAGTTAAGACAACTTGTTCCCCTACCACATTATTAGTTCCATGTGAGCATGGAGTTATGGCAGCATACCTATGCATCTTGATTAACCCCACCCAGAGGAGAGCCTTGGCTCCCGCACAATGTAATGTGTTACCATCAGCCCTTTTGGATAGGAGATACAAAAATGTGGAACTTTCTAAAAGAGTTTGTTCTTGTGATTTGGTTACTGATGAAACACTTGACCATTCTCTGTTTGTGTGCCTCAACTATGATAAGATACGGATGAAATATATGAACTCCATTTTTTGCAGTGTTCCCAATGGCAAGAACGTTACAAAATTCCATATCTTCTGAATAGTTCTGATGCACTTTTTTGTGAGAATGTTGCAAATTTCATTCTTTAGATCAGCAATTTCTCATCATGTTTTTTCTCACCTGTAATTTTTCTTTATTACACAAATCTGTTTTGTAATTTTTTGCTTTTGTATGCCAATAAAAGCTGTTGTTGTTGTTGTATTTTAATTCTCTAACTACTATACCACACTACTGCCCTGCAGTAAATTCTTGTTTTCTACAAAAATACTTTTCATCAGGGAGCTGTTGAAAAATGACAGGAATAACTTCTGTGAAAGGTGAGTGGTATTCTACCTTTGAGGATGCATATTTGAGTTGGAAAAGGGCGTAAATCATTTCTTAGTGAAGTGATAATATACAGGCAATTCTGTTGTGTATTCTCTCATGTACTGACTTATCTCCCCTTTGTTGCATAAAAAGTTGCTCTTTGGAGCATTATTTTCCCTTCACACACAACTGTACACCAAGGACTGGACCCCATAATGGGAGTAGGTTCTCTCAACCTGCCCCCCATCACCAGAAGCAAAGTTCACCAAGCCTGGATGCTATTACAAGGCCTCCTGGAGCCACCTTGAAAGTCTGACGCCTCTATCTTCAAAAATGTGCAGCCAGTGCTTACACACTCAGAAATTCCCCATTGGCTACAATGGAGCCACTGCAGAGCATAGAATCTGCCAGGTTCTTCAGCAAGTTCTGTGGTGGGAAAAATTAATTAACTTTTCCCACCATAGACTTCAATGGGGCTTGCTGTTATGACCACCTGGCTTTTAAGGTGGCTGCAGGAGGGCCTCCTGATAATTGTATCCAGGCTTGGTGAACTTTGCTTCTGAGGGCAGTGGGAGGGGGTGCATTGAGACAGTTCTGAGAGAACTGAACCGGCAGGCTTCACATGCAGAAGTGGGGAAACAAAATAAGCCTTTTGAGGGGCCATAACATTGAACCCCCAGAAGCAAAGTTTACCAAGCCTGGATGCTATTACCAGGAGGGCCTCCTGGAGCCACCTTGAAAGTCTGCTGCCTCTATCTTCAAAAATGTGCAGCCTGCTTACACAATCAGAAATTACGCATTGGCTGCAATGAAGCCAAGGCACTGCAAAGCAGAGAATCTGGGCAAATCTCTTGGAGTGTCTGTCAGGTGTGTATTTTTAAACCTAGTAGCATCAAAATATCAGTGCATCATCCAGAGACTGTCCTGATGATACCAACTGAGTTTTGTGATGTTAGTTTCAGGAGGGCAAAAGTTATGGACCCTCAAAGGGGTAGCCCCCATCTCCTGTTTTCTCCCATTGGAAACAATGGAAGATTGGGCACTCCCTTTGGGGGTTCATAATTTTGTCCCCCCTGAACCAAACTTTATGAAACTTTGTCCCCCCTGAACCAAACTTTACAAAACTCAGGTGCATAGTGGGTGCTAAAGGTCACTGTGTAGTCTCTGGGCTTTTGCTGAATCATTAATGTTAATTGAAAAAACTGGACATATCATTCTGATTAAGTTACACTCTGAGGAAGGGGGGATTGTGCTCCTGGATAAGCCTGAAAGTTCTAATTTTCAATTTTTTTATAAATGCTTTATTAATTTCAACAACAGTTACAGAAAAGAAAAAGATAGTTAGAATTGTTAAAATAGGTAATTCAATTACAGTTTTACCAACAAAACATAATTACAGAATTTCTTCCTAGTCGTACAGAATTACCCGAATAGAAATTAAAAGAGAAAGAAGAAAAGAAAGGGGGGAAAAGGATCTATTATAAAGTTTGCCTTAATAAAGTATGAGTTTAAGAGAAAGTAAAGAGCAAAGATAGTGAGTTAAAAGATAGAGGTAGCAAGAGACACATTATTGTGTTTCCTGTCCTTTTTTGTCTAAACATTCTTATTTATAGGGCTTCATCTTCAACTTTGATTTCTATTTGCTAACATATATAAGCTAACCATTTGTGTATCAATAAGACCTTTTCAAGGTTATATTTATTGTCTATATTTGGTTGTTAGTTACCAACCAACTTTATATATTTCATTTATGTTATTATCATCATAACATATATAACCTCTTGTCGTAATTACCTTAAAATTAATATAAGAAATTATATAATCGTCTTCAATAATCAACTGGGAGAATGGTGACATTGTTTTCTTTGGCAATAAAGTTTGTCCATGGTTGCCAGTTTTTTCTGTATACTTCAGCTGGCAACTGTTTCACTTGGTGAGCTTGTTTGTCCATTACATAGAGCTGTTGCACTCTTGATTTCCATTCGTCCATTGTTGGAGTGTTACTTAGTTTCCATTGTTTGGCAAAGACAAGTCGAGCTGCTATGATCAAATGATATATCAAATGTAATTGCGGCTTATCCATTCCTGTTTCTATCATTACTGGGTTCAGAAGGTAGATTAATGGATGTTTTTTAAATTGTTTGCCTATGATTTCTTCAATATGTTTGTGAATTAATGCCCAGAATTTTTTTGTTTCTTTACAGGTCCACCAGATGTGGTAAAAGGTTCCTGTTTCTTGATGGCATTTCCAGCAATTGGGTGAGTTTTTCTTGTTTATTAATGAGATAGTAAGGGGGGTCAGATAGGTTCTATAGTACATTCTTAAGTTCTGCTCCCATAAGTCTGTATTTGGTGTGAATCTATATATGTATTTATATAGGTTCTCCCATTGTTCTAATGTGATTACTGTGTTAATATTTTGGGCCCATTTTACCATGTTTTGTTTTACTTCTTCTGTTTCAGTTTTTTGTTGCAGGAGACAATCATATATTTTGCTTATAAGTTTTTTGTTTTCCCCTATTAGGATTTTATCCAAGTTTATCAGACTAGTATTGATCCCCCAATGTTTCATATCACTTTTCCAACTATCTGCTAGTTGCATATATGTGAACCAATGGCAAGGTTGACCTTTTATCATTATTAAGTTTCTTGGTTTTAGTTGGATTTTCCCTTGATTTATTACTGTAATGTTTTTATAAGTTAACCAATCTCTGTTCTCATTTCTATCTTTTATTTGCAGGCTTTCCATTCTTGAGACCCATTGAGGAAGTTTGGCATAAAATATCTTCCTATACTTTGTCCAGATTTTTAATAAAGCGTTTCTAATAAAATGAGTTTTGAAATTTTTGTCTCCTGCCTGATTATGTGGGGATTTAGGCCATAAATAGTTATGCCAGCCAAGGTTGTTATTATAGCTTTCCAGATTTAACATTTCCCTATCTGTTAGATTTATCCATGTTTTCACCCATGAAAGGGCAGCTGCATCATGGTAAAGGTGAAAGTCAGGCAATGCATAGCCTCCTCTATTTTTTGTGTCTATTAAATTTTTATATTTAATTCTAGATTTCCTGCCTCCCCATAAGAATTTCCCCACGTCTGTTTGCCATTGTTTAAATATTTTATTAGAACTTATTAATGGTAAATTCTGGAATAGGAACATTAACTTAGGTAATATTGACATTTTGATTAATGAAATTCTTCCATAAAACGATAGATTCATATTTCCCCATTTTTCTAATTTCTGCTTAATTTTTGGCCATATTGTTAGATAGTTATTTTTAATCAAATTGTTATTATTATTTCCTATCGTTATTCCCAGATATTTTATTGTTTTTTCTACTTTATAATGGGAACGTTGTTCTAATTGTTTAATTTCTTTGGGGTTCATATTATTTGTTAGCATTTTAGTTTTACGTGTGTTAATTTTAAACCCCGAGACTTGTCCAAATTTTGTGATGGATTCTGTGAGGTGGTTAATAGTATTTAAAGGGTCTTCTATGAAACATGCTATGTCATCTGCATAAGCATTTAATTTGTAGTTTATACCTTGATGCTTTACTCCTTTTATATTCTTGTTATTTATTATCTCTCTTAAAAGTGGTTCCAATGCTAGAATAAACAATAAGGGAGACAAGGGGCATCCTTGTCTTGTTCCTCTTGTAATTGGGAAGAATTCTGTCTGATCATTATTGATTTTAATGGTAGCTTCTTGGGTTTTATATATATTCATTACTCCTTTTAAAAAGTTATCTGTGATTCCACATTTTTTCATTACAGTTACCATAAAATTCCAATTCACCCGATCAAACGCCTTCTCTGCATCCAGGCATATTAATGCTAATTGTTTTTGAGGGGTTTGATTAGCTATTTCAATTATATTTAAAGCTAGCCTTATGTTTTGAGATAATTGTCTTCCTGGTAGAAAACCTGTCTGTTCTTTTGTGATATGGGTGTTTAGTATTTTCTTTAGTCTGTTTGCTAAGATTGCGGAGTATATTTTGTAATCAACATTTAATAATGAAATTGGTCTAAAGTCGTTTGGTTCTGGAGTGTCCTCTGTTTTGGGAATTAGAGAAATTTGAGCTTGTGTCCATGATTTGGGGGTGGTGGTTCCTAAAAAGACTTCGTTAATTATTTCAGTAAGCGGATCAAGAATGATATCTTTAACGTTTTTATAGTATATAGCTGAAATGCCGTCTAAGCCAGGAGTATTATTTTTTAATTTTGTTATTATATCGCTTACTTCTTGTTTAGATATTTCCTTATTTAGTTCTTTGGCTTGCTCTTGTGTTATTGTAAATAGGTTCTTATCTTTCAGATAGTTTTCTATATCCGCTATTTGTATATTTTCTTTTTTGTATAGAGAACTGTAGTATTGCTGTAACGTAGTTCGAATTTGTGTTTGATTTGTTAATATCTGGGTACCATTTTTAAGTTTGGTTATAATTTTCTTTTGTTGTTTGTTCCTAATCTTGTTAGCTAACCATTTACCTGGCTTATTGCTGCAGGTATAATATTTCTGCTTCATATAAATTGCTTGTTTGGTGGCTTCCTCTGTAATTAACATATTTAGTTGGTCTTTTATTATTCTGATTTTATTTTGTATTTTTTTGTTGCCGGCTCTGGCTGCTAGATATTTTTCTTGTTTTTCTAATTCTGTTTCTAATTGTTTCTTCTTTTCTTTCCTTTGCTTATTCATTTTTATTTCCTTATTTAGTAGTATACCTCTTGCAACTGCTTTATGTGCGTCCCAAATTATACCCTTATTTGTTATCGAATTAGCATTTATTTCCCAATATTGTTTCAATTCATTTTTGATTTCAGAGCAGCATATTTTATTTTTGAATATCCAATCTTTGATTTTCCATATGTTATTTTTTCTTTTTTGTCCTATTTCCCAATAAACCGGGTTGTGGTCAGAGACTGTTCTACATTTTATTTCAATTTTATTTGTTGTAATATATAATGATTTGGGTGCCCAGATCATGTCGATCCTAGAGTGTGACTTATGTCTTGCTGAATAGAATGTATATTCCAAAGAATTACCAGCTTGTCCTCTCCAAACATCCATTAATCCCAGATCTTTCATCATCTTAAAAAATATTTTGGGTAATTTATTCTCTTTCATCAGCTTAGCATTTTTATTTTTCTGTTTTCCTATTTTTTTATCTCTACTAGGATCAACTATTCCGTTCAGATCTCCTAGTAATATCCAATTGCGGGGGTGTATTGTAATTAAATATTTGTATAGTTTTTGATAAAATTGGGATTTTTTGGTATTTGGTGCATATATTCCCACAATCGATATCTTTTCGTTATTCCATTCTATTTCCACAATTATAAATCTTGCTTCTTTGTCTATATGGACTAAATTTGGTTTTAAATATTCCTGAATATATAGTGCTACCCCCCCTTTTTTTTTTTCATTTCCCGCGTGGAATAGTTTTCCTAATTTAGGGTTTATCAGATATTTCTCGTCAGATTTTTTAATGTGCGTCTCTTGGAGACAGACAATCCCATATTTCCCAAGTCTAAGCTGATGGAAGAGGTTTTTTCTTTTGTTAGGGTTGTTTAATCCATTTGTGTTCCAAGTTAGTATTTTACACGTCATATTGTATCAGTAATTCTAGAATATGAACAGAAATTTAGTTCTTTAAATAAAATATCCAAATAGTAGGATTAGTGTATTAAAGAGCAAACAAAAAAGGCAGTTAGCTTATTGTTCTTACCATTAAACAAGTTTCAGGCTTATCTTGTTTTTGGATAGAAATTCCTGGGCTTTGGGTACGTTGTTTATATTGTAGTTTCTCTCTTCAAAAGAGAAGGAGAGTCCTTCTGGCAGATTCCACCTGAATCGGATGTTGTTCATACGTAGAGTGTCTGCCAGTCCCATATAATCTTTCCTCTTCCTTCGTATTGCTGTAGGAATCTCCTTCAGGATTATTAGTGGATTGCCATCTATGCACAATTTAGATTTGGAGTGATTGTATAATATTTGATCTCGCAGATTTTTTCTTACAAATTTAATCACAATGTCTCTCGGGAGTTTTTTGTCTCTAGCAATTTTTGAGTTTGCCCGATACAGTCTATCAATTTCTCTTGCAGCTGTTCCCTCTTCCATATTCCAAATCTGGCTTAGCATTGGCAATAGGCGTTCCAATAGATTTTCTTTTTCTTCTTCTGGCAGGCCTCTTATACGTAAGAATGTTTCTTTTTGTCGTAGTTCTAGCATTGCCATGCCATCCATCTGGTTTGTAAACTGGTCCTTCAAGGTTTCCAATTTATCCTCTACTTCGTTGATATGCTCTGCATTCTCATTTAGTGTTGATTTAATCTGCTTCAAAGTATCGTCTATTTTTTTAAATTGGGTCATTTCCTTCTTTATCTCGGTCATCTCTTGTCTCAGCAGACCCAAATGTTCTTTAATTTCGTTTTGTGAGTTCATCATTATTTCCATCATTTGTCCCAATTTGGGGTCATATTCTGCTGGTTTTTCAGGTGTTGCAGTGCTTTGGTTCAGCATTACCTTGATGCTCTTATTATCGGCTGCTGCAGCTTTCCTAGTCGTCATTATTTTCCCTTTTAAAAGTCTGTGGGTTTTGTATATTTGGCGTCGTTAATTTCTCCTTCTGTTCACCAACTCACTTCGTTGTTCTCCTTTCCGCTGTATTGTTAATTTGGTTCCGGTATTTATCCTCCGTCAGTATTATAATCGCTTATTTATTACGTATGCGTTTCGTTTGTTTTTCTTCCGTTTATGCCCTTTAGCTGAATGGCTGGTTTGGGGATACTTCCGGGGCGCGAAGTTGAGGTGAATTCTGGGGAAGCAGTCTTAGAGAGCTTTCTTAAAGGGACCGTGTATTCTCTGCTTTCTACCGCGTCCCACCGATTTCTTTCTTTCTATTCTTGCACCTCAATTCCCCAAGCCCCACAACAAAAGTCTACATTCACTCACCAGTCGTCTCTCATGGGCAGAATGTCCAACCGGCAGCTTGGATGTCTTTCTATAGGATGCGGCACTGGTGGCGAGACCGCAGCGATCAAGCGCTGCCTTTCGCTCTCTTTCTTTCAGTTACGCACCAAGCCCTGCGCAAGCTCCAGTTGAAGGTATTTATTCGTTTATTTCTTTTTTGGTTAGCTTTGTGTGAAGTATGAAGATTCTCTAAACCGCTTTGTAGTTTCTTCGTTTCTCATCGTTTGCAAGTGTCTCTGTGCGGTTAGAGCGGTTTGCCATGGCGCTGCTTACTTCCGCTATGCGGTCCGTCTTTTCTCGGTGAAATGACTGTCGAAGGGGCAAATTTCTTCGGAAAGAGTTTCCCTTCCGTCTGAAGCAAGATCTCCTCTCTCTTCTGAGAGGCAGATTGCACCCCCCTACAGGCTGGGGGTGCGGAGATTAGACAGGATTCACCAGAGCAATCTCTGGACACAACTAGCAGACGCCATGATCATACCGGAAGCCGATAAGCCTGAAAGTTCTGATCAAAGTGTGCAATTACTGATTTTTAACACCTGTTGCAGATGGCAAAAGCCATAAATTTGTGCTTTCATATAATCTGCATTTTTATTCCACTATCCTTTTCCCTATCAACCCTTCTTACCATTTCTACTGGAACTTTGCACATGAACTGAAACCAACTGAAGTGCCTGCTGCTTTTATAAGATCTTACTGTTACATAGAGAGTAAATATTATTTTTTCTGTGTCACTATGCTGCATGCTTTTTGTATGTCACTCTGTTTCAATCCTGTGTTTGTACCTTCTTCAATAAAGCTTTGATTAATTTTGACATCTGTGAGTCAGGCCCACCTGCAAAACTCAAAGGCTTGCTTCTTGGTTTTTGACAGAGCCAATCTGCCATTTTGTCTGCTTCCTATTTCTTTGTTGCTTCCGTACAACTTTCAATTATGGAGATTGCTTGCAGCTTCCCCCCCCCCCCCAACTGTCATCTTTGGTATAGTGTTAGTTTGCTAGACATGACAATTTATTGTCATCATGAAAAAAAGAAAGCCTTTCTGATCTTCCTGGAATGGTAGCCTGAAGAGAGGAGGAATTGTTGAAGCATGGGTGGGGAATGCAGGAAGGAGCAAGAAAACCCAAGGAAAGCTAAACTCATGCTGATTTCTTTTTCTTTTCCTCATAAACGAAAGGAAAAGTTGCAATTTCAGAGCTTTCAGACATTGCAGGGATTCAAAAAGAAATATGTGTGTAACTGAGAATCAAACCCAAATGGAATGTACACTCACAAGGTGTAAATGGCCAATACCATTTCTATCCACTTGCTTAGATAATAACGTTAGCTTTAATGGACTAGATGGACAGCTCAATTGGGGATGGGGGCAAATCCCACTCTGGATGCAGCACAGGCTTATGCTGGTTGAAATGACCTCCCTGGGGGACTTCACCCCACAAGGGTCAAATCTACCAGCACCAGGTCTCTGTGGGGCCCTGGGACCCCCATCCACAGCGCCCAGCTCTCTGTCAATGTTTTCCTGCTTCCAACCTTAGTCAGCTTCCACTGCTGGTCTAGCCCCTTGCAGAGTGGGGCTTAGACATATAAATCAATCAGAAAATAATTTGAAAGAAGTTCTTAAACATCTATGAGAAGAGGTCGAACAACCAGATCTTAATATAAGACAGGAACTAGCACTGAATTCAACTACAACTAAAGAAAGGATTCAAGGCAGTTCACAAGACAAAGCAAAAATAATACAAGCACAACTGGAATATGTTTGCCGAATAGAGAGCCACTAGAAAAATATACTGGATGCTGAGGAGAGACTTGAAATCTTAGAACCTCAAGGAAGAGAGGGAAAATCTAGGTACTTCTGAAATATCAGATATAAGAGACCTTGAAAAAGACTTTGACAAAGAACAAAAATATATCTCAGTTAGTGAGGGCTCATCTGAACTTGGTCAAACTTACAGAATTAACTTAAGCATCACTGCATGCTACTGGAAAACTCTATTTGTTCTAGAAGTATCCTTACCCACAGAGAAAATAGCTGCAAAAATAGTAAACCACGTCAAACAAATAGCAATACACCTCACAGATGAAAATTATCTTGAAGGTTTGAGATTAAATTCCAGAGAAAACCCCCCAGGAAATCCAGACTTTAGAGAAAAACCATTCCAGAAAACCCTAAAAATCAACTATCCAGAAGACATCAAGAAAATGTATTAAAAATTAAAACATAAGAGAGATTAAATCACATATGGGTCCTAAAATTTTATGGCACAGTTATGTTGTTAGGAGTTTCCCCCAAAATCTGCTATGACTATAATAAGAACTATTTTGTCACTTGCCAACTATAGCAAGTCTTATTGTCACCTTTATATAGAAATTTGAAAGAGTCCCTATTTGAAAGAATTGGGAAGTTAAAATTAGTGATTGCTTTTATATGGCAAAATTAACTGAATAGATATGCATTTAAACCAAAAGAAGTATCTTACCTTTATTATAACATGTAAAGCAATGTTAAATTCATGTTTTACTGATATGATTTCACATTTAAAAGAATAAATTAGTGTATATAAATGTATATCTTTCTGATATATATTGATAACGACATATAATCTTAATATAAATCAACTATGACTATGGCTCATTCCGCACATGCAAAATAATGCACTTTCAAACTGCTTTCAGTGCTCTTTGAAGCTGTGCGGAATGGCAAAATCCACTTGCAAACAGTTGTGAAAGTGGTTTGAAAACGCATTATTTTGTGTGTGCGGAAGGGGCCTATGATAGTTTGACAGAACTGTCAAATCTATACAGCAAACCTTTCTTTTCTTTATGATACTCTGTATTGTAACTGGGGTCCCTTTAGTATAACTAGTCATTAATGTAGATCCATTTAATGTTCTTTTGTTCTTTTTTCTGTAATTTTTTGTGGAGAAAATAATAAAAAATCTATTTAAAATAAAATAATAAGAAATGATGATCTAAAGTATAATCATATAATAAGAGATGGACTTTTAAAGCCCAATTCAGATGGGGCTTTTGGAACTGGCATATGGGGCTACGTGGCACATTTGCTCATCCTGCTGGCATAAATGGCCAGCAAAGAGGGCAAACAAGCCAGATTAAATCTTGGCAAAGAATATCAGATGAAGGTTTTAAAAAATTCAATTAGTAATATACTTTCAGCTAGTTTCAAGACAAAAAGGGGAAATAAGTTCAATAGGGGAAAAATTAAAAGAGCTGACAGAATTTGAAAAGGAAACTGCATCACAAGAAACATTTACTTCAATGACTTTATAAAATATTATTAAAATGTGATATAGAAACAGAACAAGTGAAAACACGCATGATTAAATGAATGACAAACTTCAATGAAGAGATACCTTTCCAACAATGGGAATCTTTAGGGATGAAAGGAATAAATTCACAGCCTGTCAAAATGTAAAGAGAAAACCGGTATAAGATGGTTTACCATTATTATATTATTCCAAAGAATATTGAGAAAATGAGCAACAGCTACAATGGAAAATGCTGGAAATGTAAAGAAGAAGATGGTTCTTTCTAGCATATGTAGTGGACATATAAGAAAGTGGAGAAATATTGGAATGAGGTACATCCACAATTACAGAAGATTTTAAAAATTAACTTTGCCATGGAGGCCAAGCAGTGATGGAGTTATAATGGGGACATCTGGAGACAATTTACCCAGGCACCCCCTGTTAAGTCATGTGGGGGGTAGAAAATTGCCCCCCACACCTCTCCCTTCCCCCCTTGGCCTGGCCATACCCCAGTACCCTGGCAGAGCCAGCTGAAGGATCAGTGAATCAGGCTAGGCCAAGGAGGGAAAGAGGCCCCGCCCTGCCAGGTTGCCTGAGACTGTTGCTGCACATAAAAGTCAGTGGGGCACAGGGAGTGGGGCACTGTGCCCCACTGTATGGGCCTGGTGGAACCCAGCAGTATGGGCCTGGTGGAACCCAGCAGAAGCTTTCCCTACCCCTGTCACCCAAAAAGGCCAGCGAGGCCTGCAGCGGCCTGCAGAAGCCTTCCCTCCTCCAGTAGACGACTCCAGCCTCACCAGGTTTTTTTTAAAGCACTGAGGCTGGAGTGCCCCCTCTCTCTGAGAGGATCCCTCCCAGCCCCCACCCCAGCCCCAGCAAGTTTGCTCTGCCCATGGATGACAGGATCCATTGGCAGAGCAAGCTCTGCCAGCCTGCCCCCACCCCCAGAATGCCTTCCTACACATGGATTGCTGGATCCAGGGGCAGAGCAAGTTCTGCCAGCCTGCCCCCCCCACTCCAAACTTGCCTCCATGCCCTTGGGTTGCATGGTTAGGGTTAGTGTCATAAGGGAAAACAAATCAAAGCCATTTGGACATTCCATTTTTATATTTTTTCACAGCAGTAATAAAATATTTTGAAAGCATTTTGAAAACATCAAAAAAAATTATTTCCACTGTGTGGAATGGACCATTGCTGTGTTCAGATTTGTGAGTTGGGGCATGTTCTATAATGTGATGGTGACCTCAAAATGACCTGGTGCAAAAAAAATCAGTGTTTGGTCGTGGTGGGGAAGGACAGTTGCCTACAGGGGGGCACAAAACTCAGATTTTGCCCTGGGCTCCATTTTTCCTAGCTACACCTCTGAGGCCAAGACAATGTTATTAGGCATATTACCAAAGAACATTTCAAAAAATTCTGAAAAAAATATTTCAGTATTTGACAATTGCAGCTGGACTGGTAGTGGCAACAAATTGGAAGATGTAAAAATGCTCTGGTATACAGAATTGGATAAATAAATGGAGTATGTAACCATGGCAAAATTAACAAGCTTAATCAATGAAACATGTACTCAAGAATTCCAAGACAAACAGAAATTGTACTAATATTATTCATATTAAAGAAATAATCATTGCCCAATTTTCATATGCTTATATAGTCAATATTTGCATTACCACCATTTGTTTAGACATATCAAATGTAGGTACTTAATATTTTAATTCCCAACATTTTCTTTTTCTGTTCATATTTACTCACTTTCCTCCACCCCTAAGCAAGCACTTCAAAAAATAATTGTGATCTCACATAGTGGGTACTTTAAGGAAAGCAACAATTGGTTGCAGAATGTGACACAGCTGCTCAAGTCCAATGAGCTAGTTCATAATCATTCTATAAAAGAAGCATTAAGTCACAATTTTCAGAAGGCTTACCATGTCTATCTGGTACAACAAAAAAGAAAGGTGGAGTGTCTTGTGGCACTTTAAAGACAAACTGATTTACTGTGTGATAAACATTTCTACCGCATCAGATATGTGAAATGTCTGTCTAACATTTTATTGGCATTCTTTCCAAACTTTTTAAAAATTAAATCAGTAGCATTTTGTAAATGCTACTGGTTCAGGATGAAAATTCAATAAATAAAGCATGCACAACTTGCATTGCATTTTTGCAGAGCAATTCTAATGGCAAATTGTGTCTTATAGGCTATGATCCTAAGAACACAGTTGTGGGAGAAAGCACCACTGAATTAAATAAACTTACTTCTGAGCAAACCTCCTTAGAATTACTGCCCTGGTGTAGGGTTCTATAATGCTTTCAAGAATAGATTTTGTTTTTCATAGACTGCAATGTGAAGGAAGTGTAGAACTTTTTAACCCTTCTTTCTTCCTAAACCCAAACTGCTTTTACATCTTCTGCAGGGAAACATATTTTTTCTGCAACACAGGTGGGGGCTGGGTGGGAAATGGAGAGAGGGTTATGAGGTCACCCTCCTGTCAGAGCAGTCTTACCATTCAAGTTATGTACTAGCTGCATTTTTTAAGAGCTGAAAACATTTATTTAAAAAATTATTTAGAGCAAGAATGGGTGAAGTATTTGCACACTTCTAAGAGCAAGAGGCCATAAATTTCAGCAGATTATAATCTCAGAGGTTGTGGTTAAAGGATTGGTTTTATTAGCAATTAAAGAACCTCATTGAATTTGCTTAAAAGCCAGAAGTGATGGTGTACTTTTCAGAGGTTCTACAAGAAGTTTTTACTAATATCATAAAAAATATTGGTCTAGTATTCTGGTAAAAGAGTGTTATTTGAGAAAGTGACTAGTTAGAGGCATAGGCATAGCTTTAAAGCAGGTAGATTAGTAGCTTTTGGGCAAATTCATTTGCTCAATAGGGACAAGTTGTGCTGCACAGTACAGTGACCTTTCTGGTTAAGAAACATCTTGAGAGACTTTTGGGAAATAGCAACAGTGACACAGTTAAAGTAATATTTCTGAAAACTGGCTGCAAAGTTTAAATTTCTACGTCACTGCTTTTAAGAGTTCTGTTAATCTGTATGCCAAAAATGCTTTTATTGTTTGCAAAACAAAATGTATACTTTGACTTTGGCCATTCCAACTGAATACTCATCCAGCTGTGGTGATAAAATGACTGTAACATGAGAGTATGGAGAAACCCAGCATACTTGCAGATTTGTTTGGCAAGGAGATGCAGCACATTTTATTTTGTATAAGAAGATGCTCAAAAACACACCACATTTTAGAGGTTACATGAAAAAAAAAAAGAGAGCCAGTTCACGTAATGCTCATGATGCATGGGACTGCAATTTTCAATTATGTGTAATGTTAAATATTATTTGGTAGGATCTATTAGTGCTACCATTAACCTCTTTAGGAATCTCTCAGTACTGATTAAAACTGTTAAAGCTATTTTCTAATGTCCTGATAATTTTCTAATGTCTTGATAATTATTCTCCATCTGCATAAAGTGCAAAAATTTCAATGCTTTCTTCACCTCTAAAATATTTATATTTATGGCTGAATTGCTTAAATTTTTTGTGGGAGGAAGACAAGTATAAGGCTGGAATTCTGTTTGCACCAGCTTGGAAGTAAGACTTTCTGGATGCAGTGGGAAGATCTTAAATAAGCATGAATGGAATAGGATCTAGATTGTGTACTTAAAATTGGGTTCAGCTAGCTTTTTAAAATTGAATCTCATACGATCACTCTCCTAACCATAACTCCCATCAAAAAAATTTCTTGCACATGGAGGTCCCATGATTCCAAGAATAGCTTTTTTTAAATGGAGATCAATGAGGACTATCTTATTTTTCATTATGAAAAAAGTTGGTTGGATCCAATCACTAATCATGTTAATTTTGATCATTCCTAATAGCATACAAAGTCTGAATGCCCTTGTTCTTCTAGCAAATATGTGACATTACACAATTTTATATAAAGATTTGAAGAAGAAAAGTTCATCTCAATTCAGTATCTCTTCTGGTTGTCCTAAACTCTGAAGTTGGTACATCTGGACTATACTTCACTGTTGCATTAGACTGACACTTCAAACAAACTTTGTTAAGAAAAGTAGATACCCTACTTAATTCCACTCCACAAGGGCAATCATCTGTGTTCAGACAAAAGGCTAAGAAGCCCTTTACTACTGGAAACATTTGAAGTCTTTTTTAAAAAAAAAACAACTACAAAAGAAAACATACTGGCTTCAACTTATTGAACTCTTTAGGCAACATAGCCTGAAGGGACCACATTACAGATTATGGTTACTCCTACTCCATTGAACCCTTCCTCTTTCAAAAGATAATTATTTCCAGTGTCTAAGTGCAACGTATGATGTGGGTAGGTGGACCATTTCTTGAATGAAAGTAATTTAAAGACTAGAGTACAGAAGCTCCCTAGATACCACTTTATCTTGGGAAAGAAAATGGATTACATACTATAGCTTTCACATCTGCTCTCACTTTCCTGCATCACCCCCATTTGTCAATTATTCTAGTTGATATAAGTAAATGTATCAAATTACTCTTCCTATGTTTAATCTCTAAATATAAAAAAATGACAATTTTATTTTTAAAAAATTGTCAGGGATGATTTTTCATGAATTAGTAATTGTGTGTTATGTTTCCAGCCATGGTGAAAGAAGATGTTACATGCAGTGAAATTGTATATAGTCAAACTAGCAATTGTAATTGAGTAGATTCCTGAGGTTTTTGTCTTTTGTTCGTGTGTTCATGACCAATTGCGTGGACTATGACAGTTGTGCCTTTTGGAAGTTCCCGTCATTATCAAGGGAAGGGAAGGCACAAACTATATCTCTGTGGCTGAACTTGGCAAGTATAATGTATAGGAAAAAATGAGATGCTGTTGGAGCTATCCACTGGTCAGTCATCAATTCATAGCAGATGACTGTCCTCCTAACTTTCATTTCCATATGTGCTAGTTCTGGTGAACAAAGCAATGAAGCACTATAGGGTTTCTTTCGACTTTGTGCTAGAATGCTAGAAGAATAGTACTTGTTATGCTTTCCTACCCCCCCCCCTTACGCTTTGCTGAATCCATCCCATTATTGCTGAGACTGTAATCATATGTACATTTACTTGAGAGAAATTGCCATTGAACATAGTGGGAGTTACTGATAAATATGTATGCATAGGACAAAAATGCAAACATGCATTGGGGCAGCTTGGAAGGCTAAAATGATATGTATGATGAAAGAGCCAATCCAACCATCCAGGCATCAGGTGGAGGTGCCACAGTGGCACTGGTCCGTTGCTCCCCAGGAGACTTTCTGGCAATAGGGTGGGGGGAGACTAAAAAGCCTCTCAGCAGCCAAAAAGCCCCCAGGTGGGATTCAGGGGATTCCGAAGGTTCTGTAGAACCTGTTGTTAAAATTTTCTTTTTCACTTTTTTAATACTTACAATGTTTTTAAGTATTAATATTTTTAATACTTAAAATAAAAAGTGATATTAAAAATATTTTTAAATACTTTTTAACAGTCATTATTTGAATCCCACCACCATCGGAACCTGTTGTTAAAATATTTGAACCCCACCACTGCCCCATTGGGCTTACTGGACTTATACCACCAAAAAGATGATGTAAGTCTGAAGCCCCAATGGCTTGTACAACAGGGCAATGGTTAGGTGGGAGCCAACTAGTGTCATTTCACTGGCCATGTTCCTGCCCCTGCTATGCTGGTGGGGGTGGGGCACCGGGATACTGACATGCTGTTCAGCACCATGACCCACCACTGGGGAGAGTTGCAGGAGTTTCACACAGCTGCACCCTCCCTGGGGCACTTGCCCTGCCAGAGAATGAATCAACTGGCACTACCTGGCCCCACTCCCAACAGCAAATTCACCACACACACACATCCCTCCTGTGGACGGGACTTTATAAGTCCAATAGAACTCAGTGGATTTAATTCCTTGAATATGTGTCGAATCTGTCTATGAAAATGTTTTTCTTCTATTCATAGGGTAGTATTCTATTCCTTTTTTACAGATAGCAGCAGCTGTACATCTCCCATCTGGGAAGCAGAAAAGGAGGGTGGACAATTTCTCCCCTTCCAGAAGAAAGTTAAGCAAGCAGAAAGGGAATTAGGACTGACAGATAACTGCTGACCAATACTTCTTAAGTTAAGCTGGTGGTTGGAGAATATCTACTAAAAGGCTATCAAATTGGAGACAAGAAAGGCTTAGGACTTTAGTGATTCAACAGTTTGGGAATGTTTGTCTTAAAGAAAAGCTCTTAGCAGTCGACCTGTTCTCTATAAACTTAGCAATTATATGATAATAGTTAAGTGAGCCAGCTAAGTTTTTCTTGGTGCTTCTGATGAGGGGAATTTCAGCTTCACTATCCATTATCCTTTTAGAATTTGTTGTACAATCAGCAACCACTTTGATAAAAGTAGCTCTCTTTTTTGCATTGAACTGAGTCTAGCCTTGATGACTGATCACTCTTTTGCTAAGCTGATGACTAGCCAATGTCTGTTGAATGGTTTCAGACTAGTGATAAGAGCTTGACACTACAAAAACTCAAAAGTTTTGAAATGCTGAATGTAAAGAAAACCAGGGGCATAGCTACAGAAAATAAGGCCCAGGGTAAGAACTGAAACTGTGCCGCCCCTCCCCCCCAGGTAGCCACCACACTGGGGCAGCAGAGTCTGGGAAGGGGATGCTGAGCCATTCTAGTTTTGTTAACTAAAAAGAAGGGAGGAAAGCAGGCAGGCAGGAAGACAGAAAGATAATGGGGTGTGTGTGCTCCCAGCCAAGTAACCTTCAGCCGAGGATTCTCTGACCCAGCCTCTGTCACCTCAGCATGGTCTCCACTGAGAAAGAGTTGTTGAGGCCACCTGGGCACCTGATTCCAGGCAGGAGAATCCTCAGTAGCCAGATAATTCCCCAAGCCCCATCCTGCCCCTCCCCCAATTTTGCCCTTGAAGGAAACAAATGAGTTTGGGAATTTTGATCCTTTAAATTATTGTTGATAGACTGTGCTGATATAACGTACACACCAGTAAACAATACAATCAATTGGAAAATTTTAAATGTTAAAAATGACAAGGCTTAAATGGCATATTTTAATTGTCTAAAATTCAATACAACACCTAAATTAACTTTTAAAGGCAAGATTAGAAATCCTTTGACTTGATAGATTTAAATTCTTGTTATCATTAAATTTTATTTCTGAAGACGCAATTGAGGAGATTTAGTGATGAGCTGAAGGTGAGAGTCAGCGGCATCCACTGTTTTCTCTCGTAAGCTTGTATCCTGGGTATCTGTCATTAAGTCTCTTAATTGATTCAACTGTGTTGGGCAGTGCAATCCTAAAGGGGAGTAGTTGCAGCATGGCCAAGAACAGCATAACTGTGCTTACTCCCAAGAGGTTTGCTGTGCCATGGTCAGCAAGCAAAAGCAACACTGCCCCTTTCCCCATGTTAATGGCCAATGCAACACAATGGGCTGCAACACTGATTTTGCAGGTATAAGTTGGCAGCAGCATTCTTGGCTTGAAAGGGCTCAAGTAGCTGGCTAGAACTGGCTCCATCCCCAGGAACTGCCCCTTTATCACCAGCGTTCCCACACTGAAAGATCACTGGCATCATGACTGTGTTGGCGCCCAGGCATCATGCTGCCATGTGGCTTCCCAGTACCAGCATAAGTGCCTCTGTACTGCCATAAACTGCCCTTATGGATAATTGTCAGGAAGAGAGCAGGAGTGGAAGGGTAAGAGAGCAGATTTGGAATATGGGGCAGACACACTCCAGCACATATAGGTTCTGCACTATATTTGCATAGACTTTCCTTGCATTCCTTGCATTCTCCTTTCCATTGGGTTTTTGTTTTAGCATGCAGGTCTGCTTAGACAACCCTTTTCCTTATTGTCCTGGCTATGGACAGCCTCCCTGTGGAAATTTG
The DNA here is from genome assembly GCF_021028975.2 of Sphaerodactylus townsendi. Classification (NCBI taxonomy): domain Eukaryota; kingdom Metazoa; phylum Chordata; class Lepidosauria; order Squamata; family Sphaerodactylidae; genus Sphaerodactylus; species Sphaerodactylus townsendi. The sequence continues at coordinate 63,637,727 of NC_059428.1, read as the reverse complement.
CTAAGTGCCAACACTTTAGGAGTTTTGGCAACTGGTGAAGACTTTCCTATTCCCCTAGGCCTCTGACCTTTGATCCCCTGATGCCCTCTCTGGAGGCTACCAGTCTGGGGTGGGGAAGGGTATGTGAGTGGGTATTACTATGGTTTTATTATTGTTTATATTTTGATGTTTTCACTGTTGTTTCTACAGGGTTTTTTTTTAATTGTAAAACACCCTGAAACTTCTGTCTAAGGCAGAGTATAAATTGCAAAAATCATAAAGTAATAAATTAAAAAAAATATTTTGCTGCAGTTTTCTTCTCAGCCACCAATGTACAAGTTATGTTTAGATAATCTCCCCATACACACCCTGGTTTTTTTTAGTTTTGGGATCCCCCCCCCTTTTTTACGTCCCCATGTCACGTATCCACCTTTTCATCTTTGTGGGTATTCTGTGCAGCCACACATTGGGCTACATTTGCCACAGAAAATTTTTACAAGCTTTCTGTTTGCTCTGCAATTCTGCAGACAACTCACTCCCTCTCTCCTCCCCTTGGCACCTAAATGGTCATATGATAGGAGTGGGAAGAGTGCTATTGTCTCAGTTCTTTTGCCGCCACAGAGGAAAGAGGTTCTTGCTTCAGCTCTGCTGATTCTTCACCTCACACCAGGCTTCAGACACTCCCATCACAATTGGGAGTTTTTTCTCTTCTACCATGGAAGATAAGAACATAAGAACTAGCCTGCTGGATCAGACCAGAGTCCATCTAGTCCAGCACTCTGCTACTCGCAGTGGCCCACCAGGTGCCTTTGGGAGCTCACGTGCAGGATGTGAAAGCAATGGCCTTCTGCTGCTGCTGCTGCTGCTGCTCCTGAGCACCTGGTCTGCTAAGGTTTTTGCAATCTCAGATCAAGGAAGCTCTAGATTGATGGCCATAGATTGACTTCTCCATAAATCTGTCCAAGCCCTTATTAAAGCTATCCAGGTTAGTGGCCATCACTACCTCCTGTGGCAGCATATTCCAAACACCAATCACATGTTGTGTGAAGAAGTGTTTCCTTTTTTAGTCCTAATTCTTCCCCCCAGCATTTTCAATGAATGCCCCCTGGTTCTAGTATTGTGAGAAAGAGAGAAAAATTTCTCTCTGTCAACATTTTCTACCCCATGCATAATTTTATAGACTTCAATCATATCCCCCCCTCAGACGCTCTCCTCTCCAAACTAAAGAGTCCCAAACGCTGCAGCCTCCTCATAGGAAGGTGCTCCAGTCCCTCAATCATCCCTGTTGCCCTTTCTCTCTGCACTTCTTCTTCTTTTTCTATCTCCTCAATATCCTTTTTGAGACAAGCACTGTGAACTGGACACAGTGCACTCCAAGTGTGGTCGTGCATCCACTGCTTTATATAAGGGCATGACACCTTTGCAGTTTTATTCTCACTCCCTTTCCTAATCATCCCCAGCATAGCGTTTGCCTTTTTCACAGCTGCCATGCATTGAGCTTGATATTCTATGGAACTAAGACGCCAAATCCCTTTCCCTGGTCTGTGACTGATAGCACTGACCCCTTGTGCTTCAGGTATGTAGTTTGGATTTTGCCCTATGCATCACTTTACATTTTGCTACATTGAACTGCATTTGCCATTTTTTTTTTTCGATTTCGAATACCTTTAATGGCATATAAGCATTTGCCATTTCAGCTCCACTGCATTCTATCAAGGTCCGGGCTTGGAGTTTCACAGCAATCTTTTGTGGTTCTCACCACCCTACATAATTTGGTATCATTCAAACTTGGCCACCACGCTTACCCACCCTACTTCCAGGTCATTTATGAAGCAAGAGTAATTGGTCCCAAACGATCCTTGGGGACATCACTCCCTACATCTCTCCTTTGTGAGAACTTCCCATTTACACCCACTCTTTGCTTCCTGTTTCTCAACCAGTTTTAATCCATAGAGGACTTCCCCTCTTATTCTTGATTGCTGAGTTTTCTCAACAGTCTCTGGTGAGGAACTTGTCAAAAAAAACCTTGGAAATCCAAGTAGACAATGTCCACTGGTTCCCCTCTATCCACATGCCTGTTTACACCCCCCCTCCAAAGAACTCTAGTAAGTTTGTAAGACAGGATTTGCCTCTGCAAAAGCCATGCTGACTCTTTCTCAGCAGGTCTTGCTTTTCTACATGTTTAATAATTTTATCTTTAATAATAGATTCTACTAATTGACCAGGAACAGATGTCAAACTGACTGGCCTGTAATTTCCCGGGTCCCCCCCCAGATCCTTTCTTAAAAATTGGTGTGACATTGGCCATTTTCCAGTCTTCAGGGATAGAGCCTGATTTCAGGGATAAGTTGCATATTAAAGTGAGAACATCAGCAATTTAATGCTTGAGCTCTTTAAGAACTCTTGGGTGAATGCAATCTGGGCCAGGGTTTTTGGTAGCATTTAGTTTGTCAATGACTGCCAGAACTTCTTCCTTGTCTACCACTATCTTTGCTAGTACCTCGGATTCACCTCCCAGGAAGCATGGTTCAGGTGCAGGAATTTTCCTCACCTCCTCTTGGGTGAAGACAGATGCAAAGAATTCATTCAGCTTCTCTACAATCTCCCTGCCATCTTTTACACACCCTTGTTCCCTTTGTCATCTAACTGGGCCTACCGCTCTCTAGCTGGTTTTCCCTACTTTGATATACAGCTCTTGAAGAACTGTTTGTTGTTGGTCTTGATGTTCATAGCCATGCTCTCATAATCCTTTTTTGCCTCCCCTACAGCTGCTGCTAACTCTGTTTCTCTTTTGCCACCATTTGTGTTCCTCTCATATTCTTCATCAGTCAAACTACCCCATTTTCTAAAAGATATTTTCTTTTTCTGATAATTTCCTCAACGCCCCTTTGTTAACCATGGTGGCTTTGGACTGTGCTGCCTTTTCTAACTCATGGAATACATTCCAGCTGAGCTTTTAAGACTGTGTTTTAAATAACCTCCAAGCATCCTGGACAGTTTTGACTCTCTTGATTTTCCCCTTTCAGCTTCCCTGCACACTATCCCCTCATCTTTGAGAAATTTCCTTTCTGAAGGCTTAACAACTATATTTAGTAGTTGTCACTTGTTCGCATGCTGAATCTGACAGCATTGTGGTCAATACTGTCTCCTATCGGCTCAACAACACTGACTTCCTGCAACTGTGGTCCTGGGTCCCACATAGAATTAGATCTAGATCACCTCCCCTGGTTAGTCTCCACAACCATCTGTTCATGCCACAGTCAATAGCATATCCCGGAGTGTTCTCTCCTTTACTGTGACCTGAACATGCATTTTCCAGTTTATATGGGGATAGTTAAAATTACCCATTACCACTAAGCATTTTTGTTTTGTTGGCCTTCTAATTTCTTCTTTCCATCTCTAGAATCCTTTCTGTGCACTTTGGTCAGGGGAACGTATAACATATTCCTAATATTAAACTGTCCTTCACACCTGGTATTGATATCCACTAGTGATTCTGTAGGGATCCAGCTCCTTTCATTGTCTATTTTATGACACTATGCTCTCTTTTTATGTAAAGGGCAACTCAATCAGCCAATGCTCTGTCCTATCCTTTCCTATAGAGCCTGTAGCCTGTATATAACAGCATCCCGGCTGGTTCTCCCTATATTCCACCATGTCTCTGTAATGCCCACTCATTTCAAAAGTCCCTCCCTTCAAAACTCCAGCTCCCTACATTTTAGGTCGTAATGTTTCTACTATTAGCATAGAGACAATCTGTATACCCCTGCCTCTGTCCTTAACCTGATTTATGTGTTTTACTCGCAAGCCTTTTGTAGACACTATCCCTTGTCACATGCATTGCACATTGCTATGTTCCTCGCTTGTATGTGATTGATTTTAGAAAACCTCCCTCTCTGTTCTGTGCATCCCCATAGATATCTGTATTCCAAAACCAAAGTCACCCCTGCTCCTGGGTCGGCTTTCCCCAGGGATCAGTTTAAAAGCTGCTCCTGCCACCTTTTTATCAAGCTGAGCTTTTCAGCAGCCTGGTTCCCTCTTTGTTAAGATGAAGTTCGGCCCCGCTTTGTGGCCAGGCCTACCTTGTCCTGTAAGGTTCCTGGTTCCTGACAAATCTGAAACCCTCTGCCTTACACCACCTTTCTCATCCACGACATTGGAGACTCCTGTATCTCCGCGTCTGGGGCTCTCGGGCTTCCTGCGCTGGTGGAACGGGTAACATACTTGAGAATGCCACCTTGGGGGGGTCCTGGATTTCAACCTGTTTCCTAGCAGCCTAAATTTAGCTTCCAGAACCTCCCGGCTATATTTCCTAATGTCATTGGTGCTACTGTGGACCACAACTGCTGACTCCACCCCAGCACTGTCTGCTAAAGACTATCTAGATGAAGTGGACATCCGGGCAACCTTTCGCGACTAGGCAGGCAAGTCACCATATGGTCATCACACCTCTCACAAACCCAACTCCTCTACATTTCTAATGATCGATTCACTCCACTACGAGGAGCTTCCCAAGCGACTCTCGTCGTGTAACCTGAGGCGTAGAGAATAGCTGATCACCAGCTAAGGAAGGGATCCCATCTAAGGGAGCATCTTCCCTCCTCAGACTGGCACCCTCCGTCCCCAAGACCTTCATTCTCCATGACATCTGAAGAGATGTCACCTTGGGAGTGGGACCCGCTGTTAGGTCCCCTGAAAGCCTCGTTTGTCACCCTCTCTGCCTCTTTCAGCTTCTCCAGGTCTGCCACCTTGGCTTCAAGAGAATGCTCACGTTCCTTGAGTGCCAGGAGCTCATTGCAGCGAGGGCACACCCACAACTTCTGTCCCACTGTGAGGAAAAGAGCTTCTCTGAAGATGGCAGCCACAGATGCAGGAGAAAATTCTACTGACACACGGCTATAAAACCTATAAAACCCACAACATTCTAGTGATTCTGGCTGTGAAAGCCTTTGACAAAAGAACTTCTGTTCAAAAAACAGTTGTATGCAATAGGCTAGGAAAGCTTTTAAGGTTTGTCACAAATACAGTTGAAACTGCTCTCAAAGAGATTCCACAGATAATTCACACTTTATACTAAGAAACCTGGGTTTGCTGCAGTATATTCTAGAAAAAACCCATATCAATCATAGCTCTGTCCAAATACACATTTTATGACTCTTGTCTGCTTTGAGCCTTTTAAAATCTAGCTACAATACATTCCTTTATATTTTCTGGATGAGATTTTTATTGTTAAAAGATGTGTAATCATCATACCTGTAAAATATCATAAAGATACAGGAACTGCTCCCAGAATGAGACTTTTTGGCAGCTAGTTTACATTATATATATTTAAAAAAATGTTTATTCATTCTGCCACAGAAGGGCATGAAATTTGACATTCTCCTTTTAGCTTTCTACAAATCTATATTGACTTTTCTTGCATGTGTTGCACATATTCTTTCATGTGTACATCTACACAACCATACACTTGCTACTTCAATTATTCCTACAACATCATCCGTGGAATTAAATTCAAGTTAATTTAAGTATTCTTGTGGGTTTTCCAGGTTGGTAGCTTTTGCTTTCCTCACAGTTTGTGTGCATCTATGGCTGGCAACTTCCGAGGCATGTCACAGTAAAATGTGTTTCTCTCTATGGCACAGAGCATGATATGTGTCTGAAGATGTCAGACATAGATGTGGATGAAATGTTAGGAGCAAAAATTACCAGACCACAGCCACGCAGCCCAGAAAAACCACAATACCCAGTTAATTTTGGCTATGAAGGCCTTTGACAATACATTTACTATTCTACCTTGATTATTTCCCATTTTGGCACAATAATACCAAGAGACCTCATTGTCTTGTACTTTTATCGCTGGATACCTGAAAGGAACTAGTCTACTTTTCATGAACTTGCAAAGGATAGAGTTTTGATATTCCTTTTTTAGAATTTGGTCTTAGATCAGAGATGCTTAAAAACAAAAATCCCTGAAAATCAATTGAAAAGAACAAGTGATCTGATTATATATTGGCACATACCACACATAAAACCTGTCATCGCCCATTTTCTCTACTTACTATTTATAGGAAAAAAAGAAAAGTAGAAATTTCAAAGGTTTCAAAATACTGTGTAGAATCCATAACCATTAAAACACTGGGAGATTTCCTCTTTAGTCCAATGGAGTATGGGTCAACTGCTGGTCTTTATATCACCTTAACATCCAACCCATGTACCTCTCTAAAGAAGATAAATAATTTGGCATAAAATCTTTACTTCATTATAATTAGATTTTCTGCTTAGAAGTTCTTGCATGAGTATTTCTGTGAACAGCAGTAAGAGAAATCATCCTAGTACTTCTTTTAAAAAGTTAATTCATGCCAAAACTGGAAGGGAGGACAGGGGAGGGAAAATGATGTCTGGGAAAAAATACAAAGCTTGAAGTATTTTTAAAGAGGATTTATTATACTTGCATCTTAACTGTAGAGTACACTTGAAAGGAAACTGTATGGTTGAAATATTTGACCATACTTCTCTAGTACAAAGTTTTATAAAAGATTAAGAGAACAGTCAATCCTCAATAAATACATAATTATATACTACTACTTCTCATACAAAGACTTCTTTATAGATTGACTCCTGTTTTCAGTTCATAGCTTATCTCCAGCTACAGTAATATAGGTATGTCTTGGAGTCTTGAGAATTTTCTAAGATTTTTTTAAAACAGACTTCAGATCTTGCCAAGGAGACAAAGGCATTCTTGTGAAAGCCACATCAAAGTTTCCAATATAAAATGTAGGGCAAAAAATTAATATTGTGTCTCTGAGTGACAAATAATGCTTCCTTTGAAAATAATTGTCTCCCACTTTTGCTACTTTTATTTAAGATGGTTCAGTTTTCATTAATGAAGACAGGCCCCTGGTTACCTGGAACAGTGTAATTATCATGTTCCTTGAGCAGCTTGCAAGATCCAAACTATACAGACCGACCTAATCATATAAGCATGTTATAGATAGCGCTTGGAATGGAGTGGAAGCAACTACAAGTGGATACTGAAAATGGCAGATTTCCATTGTATTCCAGATTCAAAAGTAAAAAATCAACACAAATCTATCTGATTTAAAGTTATACTTGGTTTTTAATTTGTTTGTTGGCAGGGTGGCAGCCATGCTCTAAGTCCCAAAAGCAGGGAGCTGATGGACAGCATAATGTGCCATGCACCCCACCTTATGGGGTTTGGCCAGTGGGGTTTTTAAAGGACAGGATAATCAGTCATTGGTTCGGGGGGGAGGGGGGTTGGCTGGGACTTTGGGCCTTTCCATTATCTGGGTGCCTGGTTGGCATCCTAGGCACTTCAGGTTCTTATAAGCATGGTTGTGCTAATGGGGGGAATTGTGAAATATTTATTATGGAACCCTATGGGATATGACACAGTTTTTGCATACCTTTGCACCAGTGGAATTGGGATTCCCAGCCTGAAAGATCTTAGGGAGCTGACAAGCATTGGCCATGCACCTGGGAACACTCTCTTTGGGTGTCAGTACAGGCCTCTGTGTCAGAGCTGTGCTCCTATGTTATACTCCTGCACTGATCCTTGATGCCAAGTCGGGGTCTCTCTGCCAGTGTGAATGCCCCTTAAGTTGACACAACTGGAATTTATACTCATTGCATCCACAGCACTTTTGGTTCTCTTGTGGATTGTGCTGTTAGCGTTCCATAGTAGAGTGTTTCTGTGAACATTTTATAAGTTCCTCTTAAGCTAGTTGTTCAGGACTCACACAATGTTTTGCAGAACCTGGGCAAAATGTCCTGAAGTGTCTCCATTAAGCACACCACTCTCTTGTGCATGATCAAGCACTTGTCCATTGCTCAGAAACTCTTTCAGTTCTATTAGAGATCTGTTGGCACAAGGAATATTAACAATGGTGTTTTCCATATGCACAGCTTACCACAGATTTTCCAGTGGTCAAATGTTGTGTCTTGGAAATGTTTTCTGTGAAGTCATTCCACACACCTTCATTCTCACCATTGTTTTTTTCCTGGTCTCTTCATTAACATTTATTCCACACGCTACAGCTGAAAATGTCTTATTACTAATGGTGGTGGGATGTCATCCGTGATGTAGGAAAACAGTCCTTCCCCCCCTTTTTCTCTTTTGCGCAGGCACTTTAGCATTACTACACAGTTACATTGTTGTAGCATTTCAAAAAAAGTCTTAGTTTTCATTTTTACCATTGAGAACTACTCACCAAAAAATGGGAGCCAAAAAAAAAACCCCTACTGGAGGAGGGACCATTACCTCAAGGAACAGAAACATGCAACCTGCCCACCCTCCAAAACACATTTTTCACCCAAATTAAAGAGCCTGCGACAGAGATGCCTATGGCAGCTCTCTGTCAATTTCATTCTTAACTGGGGATCTTTGGCTTAAGTGCATCTTTGGCTTAAAGTCACATCATTAGTTGGAAATGAGATTGTCAAAGTTGATCTAATCACCTCTGCTCCTTTGTTTCTGTGCTTGAATATTAATATCAAAAGATCTATGTGTAATTGGCAAAGTTGATCTAATTGCCCCTGATTCTTTCCATCTGTACTGAGCATTAACATCACAATCTGTATGTGAAATTGACAAAGCTGATCTAATTACCTCTGGGGACACAGTGTATCTTTGGCTTAAAGTTGCATTGCTAGTTGGAAATGAAATTGACAAAGTTGATCTAAGCACCCCTGCTTCTTTGTTTCTATGCTTGAGTATTAATATCACAAGCTCTATGTGGCAAAGTTGATCTAATTGCTCCTGATTCTTTCTTTCTGTGCTGAGAATTAACATCACCATCTGAGTGGTAGAGGCTCATCTGGTGAACCAGATATATTTCTGTACTCCTACAGTCCTCCTGGGTGACCTTGGGCTAATCACAGTTCTTTGGAACTCTCCCAGCCCCATCTACCTCACAAGGTGTCTTTTGCAGGGAAAGGAGCTTGTAAGCCACCTTGAGTCACCTTGCAGGAGAGAAAGGTGGGATATAAATCCAAAACTCCTCCTTCTCCTCCTCCTCCTCCTCTTCTTCATATTCATCGTCATCTCCTCCTCCTTCTCCTCCTCCTCTATGTGTAAGTGACAAAGCTGATCTAATTATCTCTGCTTCTTATCTCTACCTCAACATTACATCACTAGTTCAATAAGACAAGTGTGGAGGTTGGGGAGATGCCATTTTCTCCAGTTTTCTGGTGATCATTTTTCTGGACATCAATTTTAATAGTGGGAGATCTCTAACCACCACCTAGAGGTTGACAACCATGTAAAAGCCACTAACTTTACCAGATAAATTAAGGAAGTTTAATTTTGCATATAAATAATATTTATGTGTTTGTGGAAAGTAATCAGAGAAAGAAATGGCCCTATCAGTTGATTTTTATAATTAGCTCATTGGCTGTTAGGTTTCACAAGTTGAATAATGTTGAGTATATGAATTTTCCATTCCTTTTCACCATACCATTTGCTAATTTTGGGCCTTGACAATCTGGCAATAGAAAGAAGAATACTTGAACAAAAAGTGTAATATCTTATTTGTGGTTTAAAACTAGTACTAAGGCATAAAAATAAAGGTAATAGAAAAAGGAAAGCATCTCTATTTATTAATGAAAATAATAAAAATAATTAAGGATCAATTGAATTATTTCCTCAGAAAGTTTCCTCAAAAAGAGAAAATTAGAGGGAAAATATTACCATTCACTGTCCATCCTGCAGAAGATTGCACACTTCCAGGGGAACTCTGAAAGCTAAAAAAAGGACCCCTTTTACCCCATTCACTGTTTATTAAATAATCACAGCCATTAGACGCACCTGGTGTTATAGAGGAACAGGATTTAGAGGTCATTTCAGGTTGCTATGAGACAGAGAAGTTTAAAAAGTCATACTCAGTGGAAAAAAACCCTTATGCCTATGAAAACATTTCTCTGAATCTGAGCCTTATGATGCTACTTCTCTAAGAGGGTTAGTTATTTTTTTCTAAGAGGAAAGCCTGAATTTACTAGGTACTATTGACAGATATGGTTGGGGAGGGGGAGATTTCAGTCATCAGATTTTCAGAAGAGCTAATTGCTGATGTCCACTGAGTTTCAAAATGTATGTTGAGGTCCATATTTAATCCATTGTAATTTGTGTAAATCCTAGAAGGCAGGAGGCTTCTTCTGAGTGAGGTTGTATAACCTGGAGAGGAAAAAGAGACAGAGGGATGAAGCCAGATGGGAAGGAAGAAAAAAGGGGGGCAAAAGGAAAAAATCTCAGATACCAAAATTTATCATTACAGAGAGAATATGTTGCTCAGAGATTAGCTTGAAGTTGATCTAATACATTGAGAGTGGAGCTTAGTACAAGGTTGCTTGGATAATAGCATCCATTCCTATGCAGAGTTACTAGCCCATTATGCATGAGATACTTACCCTGCAGCTCTTTCCTTCAAGGTGGAGTTTCCCTGCATCTTTTGGTGCACATTTAAAAAGTGTTCCCCCCCCCCTTTTTTTGTTGCCCTACAGGCTTCCACAAGCCAGCTTCAAAAAGCAACAAGGAGGCTCATGAGGATAGTATTGAGGGGAGGAAGGGAAGACAGGAGAAGTGTTTTTAGTTTTTAGTTGTGTGTGTGTGTGTGTGTGTGTGTGTGTGTGTGTGTGTGTGTTTTCCTGAAGGCCCCATAGGTAGCTAAGGAAAAAGCAGTCTTAAAGAGGAGCGTTTCATAGCTTTTTGACCTACACACATAGGGAAGTGTGGCCATGAGCTGGCTGAATAGCCCTGGTGAGACCAGACACCACCCATCCGGCTTGGGAGCAGAAGCCCAGGACCAGCCTTTTACAGCTTGCCGAGCTACAAGGAATGGGAGGGGTCAGGTAAGGAGGAGGCTTTACAATGGAACGATACAGTGGCAAGAAACAAATGTAAGGTCTTAGCTGAGCGTCCCGCATTATGTAAATGGGCCAGATAGCATAGGATGGCCTCCTCCTTATTTGCCCCCTTGACCTGATCACGCCATTAGATGCACCTGAATTGGGGATATTGAAAGTGGTATGAGGCCTTATAACCTTTAGCGGGCTTTTCAATGCTAGGGCTCCCTTTTGCAAGGGAGACCCTGAGAGACCCTCTTGTCTGCTGCTTAGGGTTCCTTTAGCAGGTGCTGCTACAGTCGGGTTGACCTTCTGCTTAGTGTGGGTCATGACCCCAGTGGCCTGAAGAGCATCAGCTGATGGCTGTAAAACCTGTGTTCTCTTTGCTGGGCCACCAATAGGAGCCACGCTGACCTTAGCCTTCTGCCCCTTAGTGGGTGGCTTGGCCTTTTGCCCCATGCTACTGTTTAGTAAGTTTGAAATAGCAAAACAAAAAAACAAGCGTAAATAACAACAGTCTGTAGCCGCAGCAAGTAAGCCAATAAGCTGCCTGAAAAGGTAGCTTCCAATAAGCCAACAATCAGTTAAATGAATCTATGAATGACCTCCAATTGAATTAAAAGTAAATGGTAGACATTATCCAATTCTTATGAACCATGTGTAAGGGACATCTCTTTGAACCACGGACCTTCAATTTGTCTGGCTCTGGCAAGACTGGTCTGGGCGAGGCCAGGCCCATCCTTATATAGGCCCACTGGCCCGTCCCCTCTGATGTCAGGGCGACACCCCTGACATCAGCAAAGGGTGCCTGTGGCCAACCCACGCATGCGCAGAGGGGTGCCCAGGTTTTGCGAGCCTGGAAGTGGCATCATGAGATGCGGAGAAGGAGGATAGCTTGCACTCATACCGTCCCTTCCCCAGCAGCATTGGCGGCCACAGTAAGTCACGGCCGCTTTTATATGACCAGCAAAAGTTACTGAAACAACCATGCTGTGCCCCAATATAGATATTTGATGAAATTTCATAGCATTGTTTTGATTCTGTGGTGTATTTTGATGATTTTTGGCAGTTCCATATCTTGCTGCAGGCCTCCAGTTCCCCCTCACACTGTTATTGGCAAAATTCTGTCTCCTGGGAAAAACATTTGGGAGGAAATTTTGAACAGCAGAAAGGGGCTGTTACAAAGGTCAGTTTGGAATAGGATAATAAGAACCGCTTGGAATGGGATAATAAAAACAGGAGACATTAGATTATCAAATTGCATTACAGCAGCAGAAGAAATGTGGACAACTTGGCTGGCAATGTGGACAGCGCATAGAGTGGTGCTCTAATGTGAATCAGGTATATCTGAGCATCATGGAAAACTACTAGGCCAGTGGTGGCGAACCTTTGGCACTCCAGATGTTGTGGACTACAATCCCCATCAGCCCCTGCCAGCATGGCCAATTGGCCATGCTGGCAGGGGCTTATGGGAATTGTAGTCCATAACATCTGGAGTGCCAAAGGTTCGCCACCACGGTACTAGGCTGAAAAAAGAACATTAAAAAAAGCATGTAGTTTGAATATTCTTACTTTGCTTTTGAAAAATGATTTTCTGGAACCCTCCCCTGTTAACCTTAGGTAACATATGACAATTACTTTTTTCTATTCCCTTTCATTCTCTTCTCATCCCCCCCCCCCCAAGATTATTACCATTACTACTTTTTAAACAATTTCAGCTATATGCTTTTTATATGCTACAAAAATGACTGAGGAAACCAGACTGGCGTGAAACCATAGGTGGGAAGGAGATAAGATTCAGCAAACCCAATATATTTCCTCCTAACATAGTTTGGTTCGGATTCTTCTTCTTGCTTGTGACATTGCATATTCCAGAACTTGTGAAGTTGCCAGTGGTTGAAGAAATTTTAATTTGATATTGAGGCCAGAAGAGTTCTAAGTTCCATCAAACTGCAGCTATCTACCAAACAGTTGTGGTGTTTTGTTGGATTTGGGAGTTAATAACTTTGCTACTTCTCTTTGGAGGGATAAGGGTAGGGCAGCAGACACTGAGATGTAGTCCGTAACATCACCCAACCATTTAGCTTATCATAGGATAATCCTGAGGCTGCTATTAAATCAACTCAGACAGCTTCCCACAGGAACAATGACAAAACAGTTATTCTTGTAGGTGGGTCAATAAGAAAGTCCATTTGAATGAGGACGGAAAAAACAGTAATTTCCAAACAATTAATTCCAAAAATGGTCAAACTTAACATTAAACAGCAGGAAGAGGATGGGAGGGTGACAAGGAAATATAATTGGATGTGGAATAGCTAAGGTGGTTCAGATAATGTTTCCTGTGATGTCACAGCTGAATACAAGTTAAGCACTTCGTCAGCTTCCTCAAGCATAAATCAATACAGCTTGGTTTGAGGGTATTTGGCAGCCTGTGTCAAGAGAGTATAGTGAACAAAATAAAATATTTTACAGCTTTGTGAATTTAGGATATGCATACAATTGGTTATCATCTGAGGGTGTAATAAAAAGTTACTAACACTCTGGATTTTTTTTCTCACTTTGCCTGCTTCAGTACTGCTAGTTACATTTATTAGGGTAGCTAAAATGAATTAGAATTAACCGTTAATTAATGAATGCCTTCGGGCTATTTCTGTTTTGCCTTTAATTGCCTACAAAGCACAAAACAGTTTCTCATTTCTGTCTGAAACATAGTAGAAATCATTTCCTTGTGATGATTGTACAGAATTCAAAGTACAATTGTGATGATTGTACAGCCGCTGAGTGCAGTGCCCCTCCTGTTTTACCTCAGGGTGTCCCTTAACATCAATGGGACCCGCCATTCTTCCCTCTTGGGGAGGGTTTTAAAATTCAATATTTGCTGGATGCCGTTTTATTTCACTGTATTAACCATAATTTAATGGATTTTTAGCTTATAGCAAATGGAGTTGTGTATTTATTATCTGTAAATTATTGGTTTGTATTGCCATTTGCTTCACCTGTTTTGGGTTTGGGTTTGTGTTGCACACTGCCCTGAGCCCTTTTGGGATAGGGCAGTATAAAAATCTAACTAACTAACTAACTAACTAACTAACTAACTAACTAACTAACTAACTAACTAACTAACTAACTAACTAACTAACTAACTAACTAACTAACTAACTAACTAACTCTATTCAGTTTTATTCAGATTGAAAAGAGAACAAATAAGATAGACCAGAAATATATTCCCATTAAAACTAATGACAATAAAGGATGAAAATATATATGATGAAAACAAATAAAATATTTGAAACAAAAATTATAAAATCAAACTGTCATCCCTGCTACCTGCTATTCAGTACAAGAAAACCACTCAATAATCCTATTTTAGCTGTACATTTCAATTCCTTTGAGTTATATTTAAGGAGGAAAACTATCTGTTCCTATGGAGAATATCATTACCAGGCATCTTCCTGGCTTTTATCATGAACGTCTACCAGCCTCTCAGAAAGAAATCACAATCTCCCCAGGTTTCATTCAATGAAATATCCAAAAACTAAAATTATGACCTTTGGTAGATGACTTAAAATTCAGATCTGGAGTATAAATCACCAAAAAATGGAGAAGGTGGCCAGATTTAAATATTGATGGGTTGTTTTACATGCCACAGATTCCATGAAAGCCTACATGATTCTGTAGTAGACATAAGACAAAATTCTGTCCAGTTTATTAAGTTTTTATGAACAAAGGGTGGCTATTTCATTCCAATGCTCTTAAGCTTTTTTGGGATAAAACTCTGGCTCGGTTTCTATATGGTACTTTGCTGGAGGCTGTTTCCTCCAATTTTGCATCCGCATCAGCCTATGCCCAATAAATTTTCATAATGTTGTGATTCAGACTACATTAGATTGCTTCTCCTGTGTGAAAAACTACTGCATACAACAAAGTCTATCAAGTTTTTTGTAGCTGCTTAAGAACTCCATTGGTCATTGGTGGGTTAAGTATTTTTATACTGGGAAATATTATTGATAGACATTTTTAAATTACATGCTTTTTGTTCATTTCATGCAATGTTGTTTAGCTGGTCAATGACTATTTTAATAAATTATTATTATTATTATTGTTATTATTATTATTATACAAAGAAAGAACAGTGAATAGATTTCAGAAATCACCTCTCATTTCCACCCCCCACCTCCCACCCTCAGAATGCTATATATAAGATAAAATAATAGCCATTCATTTATCCTTTTCATCCTTCCTTGTATCAAAAAGAAACTTAACTTGGAAGTAAGCTCCATCAAGATAAATAGTAATCACTTCTAAGGAAATTGGTTTAGGATTAGAATGCAAATCTCAGGATAAGTAACACTATATCCTTTTGCAAATAAAGTTTGCAAAATAAAAAAAATAAAAGGAGGTTTGTCAGCATCACTGAACAGCAGACTACAAACCCGATTAACAAACTGGCATATAAACTACTCAAAATGTGTTGCCCGATTTATAGCATGACCACTGGATCTACAATTCTGACTAAAATCATTTCCAAAGGAATAATAGTCTTCTTACAAAATGTGGTCACAAAGTACTTAGTAACTAGTATGAAGTTGAGCTGTATAGAGACCACAAAGGAAAACAAAGTTTCTGTATTTTAATTGCTGTGTTGAAGAGGGGAAAGAAAGAAATTCAGCACCTGTTGAGTTTCATTCTGATATATTAAAGGCACAGGAGTCCTTATATCTTTTATACTGTGGACACACATGAACTTCTCTGTATTGAACAGAGTTTTTCATTGTCCTGTTGAGTTTGTTGTGTAAAGTACCATTAAGTTGTAGCTGACTTACTGGGACCCCATGGAGTTTTCAAAGCAGGAGACTAACAGAGGTAGTTTGCCATTGACTTCCTCTGGGTAGCAACCCTAGATGTTGTTGGCGATCTCCCATCTAAGTACTAATCAGAGCTGACCTTGCTTAGCTTCTGAGACCAGACAAAATTATTTTTTATATTATTTAGTGACAAGATTCAAGTAGGCTTAGGAAGATGCAGAATTCCCATGAAGAAAAGAATTTTTTGCTTGCAATGGCTGTATTGAAATGAACTGGATTCACAGCCATGCCTAGATCACATAGGCTGTGATACACTGCACACTAAACTGGGTCCAGTCAGTGGTCACAGTTGGAGCCTGAATGTCCATTTGACTTTACTGCACTTTTTGTCAA
Organism: Sphaerodactylus townsendi; assembly: GCF_021028975.2. Lineage (NCBI taxonomy): Eukaryota > Metazoa > Chordata > Lepidosauria > Squamata > Sphaerodactylidae > Sphaerodactylus > Sphaerodactylus townsendi. Next base: position 63,621,693 of record NC_059428.1, on the reverse strand, counting down.
TGTCATTTTTTTCCAAGGTGAAAAAGGAGAAACATAAATTTAAAAACCTGTATTTAACAGAATTTAATACAGCAGCATGCTTAGATTATATCTCTAAAACTGAAAGGCATAGGCTGCAATCTCAAGGACAGTTTCCTGGGAGTAAGCCCAGTTGAATAACATGTGACATACTTTTGAGAAGATCTACTGAAGATTGCTCCTGCTAGTAAGTTCTGGTTCTAAGATTAACTGGGATTTCCATCAGCAATTTATTGAAGTCATTTTTTCCAACAATGGAAGTTTTATGCTCCTTGATTTAAATGTATGTACTGATGTTCTACAAACTTAACAGTAGGCCTTTAAAAATCATGTCATATTCCTATAAACCAAGTAAGGTACTTCAAGAATCTAGTGTCAGCAGTATTTTGCTGGGATCTTAAGTTGCAGTTGGTAGCAATCCATTCAAGTTCCCTGAAATAATTCAGGTTGCTTCCAAATAATTCAGGTTTGCATGCCAAGTGCTTCACATACACAACACAAGGACTCTACTTAGTTCTTTCATTCAGCTGGCAATCCTGTTTGCTATAAAATTCAAGGTGCCAACCACCAAGGATTTTTTTTGCAAGCTTATAAAAATTCTTGCCATGAGATACAGCCAGTTCAAAAAGGGGGAGAGATTGTTTTTCATCAGCCTAAGGACTTTGGTCAAATTTCATGTGAAATAACAGAACTACTTTCATCATTTGCTCTTTCCTGCAATCTAGTAAAAGGGAGCAGTGATCTGATTTTGACAAGTTCACTGATGATTAAATAACCATGATGCTAGGTCTTTGGAACTGCTGGAACACAGGATCACATACTCAAAAAAGCACTCTTCTCTATACCTTTTGTAATACCCACTATAAATTGACCCAGATGATAATAGTAAGAAAATGCACAACTGACAGCTATGTCATTTTGAACACTTTCAGCACACCTCATCTGAAGCAATAATGTCTGATCAACTGTCAACAACATATAGGACATGCAGAGGTGTATCGGGGGAAATGGAACCCGGGGACACCACCCAGCCCTACACCCCCTGTCCCTGCTCCCCTGTGCTTGGAGTCAGGGCTTAGGGGTGGGGCTCAGGGGTGGCTCAGACAGGTACCACTGTGGCAGGCCGTCCATCTGAGCTGCCCCCACCTCCATGCAGGCTGCCTCCTGCTCTCCCTAGGTCCTTCAGAGAGGCAGGGGACAGGGTGCTGTGGCAGGTGGCCCAGGAGGCAGCCTACTGCCATGATGTCCATCCAAGTCACCCCTGCCCCTGACTCTGAGCCCCTCCCCTGAGGGTCTGGGGAGGGAAGGAGGAGGCTCAGATGGGTACTGTGGCAGGGGAGACGCCAGAACACCAGTGCGATCCCCTGGCAGGAGAGAGGTCTCCCGGCTACATGGCTGGGCCCAGCCTTGGATGACGGCAAGCAGTGTCCCAGCATGGTGGGAGCCGCCAGATGCCGGCCAGGTCACCACACTGCGGGAGAGACGGGTGTGAGGATTGTGCCCAGCGCCCCCATGTGACTGAAAGGCATGCGCTTAGGGACATGGGTTGCCCCATGTCCCTATAGGTGGTATGCCCCTGAGTACATGAATCTTTTCAAAACATTAAGAGCATTTTTAAAGAGAATCTGGAGAACTATTGGGAAATTGAAACACTTCATGAATATGAAGATGCATGAGTATGTATTTTTTTCTTTTAATGTTCATGTAAAAATTGTCGAAGGGCAATTGTCTTGCCTTTTTTTGGCGAATTACCTATTTTGCGGTTCTTTTTCTAGTATTTTGTGCCTCTTTTATATTGTTTTATATTACTAATTACTTGTTTTATATTACTAATGTTTTACTTCAATTTTACACCATTGTATGACATTTAGGGTTGATGACACAACAGGCATCTATTTAATGAAAAATTTCCTTTCTAATTAGGTCAATCTCCCCTTTTATTCCTCCCTTCACCCCATAGCTGCCCTACCAAATGGTAACAAGGAACACAGGCTGCCAGTGGGAGGACTCCTACCAGAAGAGACGGCCACCCTGATGTCTACATGCCTGAAAAAGGACACTAAAAATCTATTTCAACAGCCCTGGAATGGGCATGCATCAATGAATGATGGAGTTGCTTCTCTTATAGTTCAGTCCAGAGCTGAGGTGGAAAGAAATAGTGCCACTTGAATGCTGCTCCACCCGCTCCACAGAGCTTTCTTTCAGTGTGGGAAGCCTGAAAAAGTTGGGGGAAAAGCCTTAACTCCTCCATAGGGGAGAATAAAAATTCACCACAAAAATCATGGCATATCTCTGCCAGCAGTGCTGCTGGCATACAGGGGCTGATAGGGCTCTGTAGGACAACCAAAGTTAGCCCTGCTCCCTGGAATGCCCCCAGAATTCCCCTGAAATGCCCCCAAAATGCTGGCATGGCTAATGCCAGCATGCAAGTGCTGGCACAAGGCCAGGTGTTGCAGCCAGGCATTGCAGAGCACCACAGTGGCCATACATCAGTGCCCCAGAGAGGTCATTTGTGCCAGCAGTAGCCCAAATCACATCCAAAAGAGGATTCACTTTCCCCTCTGGATTGTGCTGCCCCTCATATGAATTCAATTTCTATTGGATTACTCATGCTCTACATACTTTTAAATCACTTAATCCCTTGCAGAGTTATTTTATATGTCTATGTATACACATACACATTTATTCATATCTATAAATTGATAAAAAGATACTAGATATAGACAGAGACAGATAGAGATACAGAGGGATAGACATAGAGGTAGGGATAGAGATAGGAATAGATATAAAGATAGACCTAGTCAAACATACATACACATATAAAATGCAACACAGGGTGCTCTAGCAGGATGGTAGGGAGGTTTGGGAAGACATTCCCTGGCTGGTTTTGCATGTCAAAATTGTTCTGTGGTTTATCCAGGGAGCATACCTGCTACAGGGCTTCTCATTCTCCTTGTAGTTCCCCTCTCCTGCCTGGCTCTTTCCTTTGCTCGAGACAGGGCTGGTGAGGGAAGTCCCAAATTGTTCCCCACAAGCCCAGGGCTTTCCCATAAGCACCACAAGCTTTTCCACAGTCTCTTTCACACATGCACAGACTCTGAACACAAAACAGATGCTGAGAATCGGTGCCCTCGCCCCCCCCCCATCTAAAATTCTTGCATTTGTGATGGGATCGCTGTCCTCCACCCTCCTCCATCTAAAATCTAAATCTAAAATCCTTGCATGTGCAAGGGAATCACTGATCTCCCGTTCATGGTGCCTGCACATGCCGCTTTTCTGTCCATGGTTTCTCCCTCCCAAGGTCCAAGGTTTCTGTCTCCTTTCACTCCTGTGCACTCCAACACACACCAGCTGGGTGACCTTGGGCTAGTCACAGTTCTTCTGAGTTCTCTCAGTCCCACCTAGCTCACAGGGTGTTTGTTGTGGGGTGGGGAAGGGAAAGGAGTTTGTTAGTTCCTTTGAGTCTCCTTACAGGAGAGAAAGGGGGGATATAAATCCAACACTTCTTCTTTCTAAAAATCTGTAAGGTTGGCGTGTGTGTGTGTTTTTGGCTTAACGCCCGGGAAGGGGAATTTCACTGTTTTGGTTATCTTTCATTTGCTTGCTTGCCTGTGTGAAATCTCTGTGTGAAATCCTGCCTTGTTTATACTCTTTTGGCGGGAGCCTGTCTGTTGCCCTGTATAAGCGTTTGAGTGCGATCTGGGTTTCAGTTCTCGCATTGCCTGTTTCCGACTAAGAATGCCAGCTCAATAAAGAACTTAACACGGTTGCTTTTGACTGGACTTTACTTGGGGCAGTGCAAAACTCCCAATTGTGTTGGGGCATTCCCTGTGCCAACAGAGGGGCAATATCGGCATGGCAAAATCAGCCCCTGACACTGAGAATCTGCAAAATCAAATTATGAAATTCAGTAGAACCTTCCTTCCTAACCCTCCTATCTTCACATTTCTCTTTTTGATCAAAATAAAATTGAACTGAAATAGACTCACTTTCCTGAAAAGAGAAGTAATGGAGTGTTGGATTTCAAGGAGAAATTGGATAAAGAGGAATTAAGAAAGTCACTATTACACGCTTATCTATACCAGGTTGGTGTAGGTTGTTCTACTGAGGAAGTTTACCAAACAAAACGGTTAAAAATTCATAAAAGGGATGTGATATTACTTATTTTGGGGGTGGTGTGTGTGAAATCTGTTTTTACAGAGCACCATACCAAAATGTTAATGATCTTGAGCCTATTTTAATATCCTAAATGTTTTTGCAATTGAACCAAAGAGTTTGTTTTACAATGAAATAACTCATAACCTTCCCTACGGGGTTAAAAAGACAGGTATATTAAGTATTCAGCTAGTATCTGTGTTACAACCGAGTCATTGCAGGAAACTATGTTACAGCACTTGTTATCCTTTTTCCTTTAAAAAAACTATTTCCATCAGGAGCCCCTCATGGTAATATGAGGAGATCTATGATCCAAGTGGAAATAATGAGTTAATAAACATTCTCAAAGCCCTCCTAAAATTACATAGCTTAACATAGCTTAAAATATATCCTTTTAAGTATAGTTTCCTTGAAAGAAATTACAATGTCAATCTATTGATCAGATTTACTGCATAATGTTTTGATACTATATAAGGACTAAATTAACATTTAGTGAAACTACATCTCAGTACAAGAACATGCACTGTTATTTTTTCCCATTAGCAAACTGATGACAAACCCTGCTGAATTGGAGACCGTTCTTTATTTTTATATTGATGTAAGTACCAGATCCCCTTGATCAAATGTTAAACTTTACCACTGAAATCCTCATAAGGCTCTTTTAACTCTTTTAACTCTTCTCATTCCTTTTAGTTCTCTACAGAACTTTGTAGAATCAATATCAGACAACTCCATAACACATTAAAACCTGTGGGGAAAGTAGTATTTTTCTCTTAAGGTACATAATGTTGCACTTAGGTATGTATTATATACAGACACTTAGGCACATGCAGGCAGCAGAATATTGAGAGCCCAAATGGTTAACATGGAATTCCACATGATTGGCTGGAGACAACTGCAAAGTGTTCTTAGCCAGAGCTCTGAGAGTTTTGAGGAAAAGACTGATTTGAATGCCAGAGTGAATGGTTGTTCTGTAGTTCCATTCTTTGGAGGCTGAGGGCCAGTTTTAAGTGAGCTGAGCTATTCTGATTGTCAGGAAGGACAGATTTAAGTTAGGGAATTTGTGCCAAGGTCCTGGAGTTAACCATAACACAGTATCACTGATTAATCACACTGGTAGCTTGGTTGATTTTCTCTGAGGATATGGGGCAGTTTCCTGGAGGAAAGCTGCAAGTCCTTCCCTGATAAGCACTGTGTGGCCCTTTCCGCACTGCGAAAAGGGTGCCCCTGCACCGGCAGGAATTCTGCCGGTGGAGGGGTGGGGGCTGTTCGCATGGGAGCGTGCAAGTGGCCCCTGCAGAGGCCGGCGTGGCCCCTGCAGAGGCCTGCTGGACTCCTAAGACCCACCCACGCTGCCCTCCGACCTCCAGGGGTCGGAGGACAGCGAGGGAGGGTCTCAGCAGTCCAGTAGAGCGACACAGGACAACGAGGTGAGTGGGGGGCTCAGTCCAGTGAATTTTAAAAATATGTAATGTTGTTTATGGGTAGCTCTTATTTCTTTTCTTCTTTTTCTATATTTCTTTCTGTTTTTGAATTATACTAGAGAAAACTAATGCAAATATTATACTAGTTTTTTCTAGAATAATAATTATATATAATTATATATATAAAAAACATAATTGACTGTTAGACATTTGTAGGGAAATATTTCCTCAGGGCAAGAGTTGATGGGAAAGTGCTTCAAGGCACCACTCCATCCCACCCACCCTCTCATCATAGTAGGTTTCCCTTTAGAAGGAATCACACAGTTGATTCATTAGAGCCAAGAAAATTCATGCCTGAACACTTCCCAGATCATTCTTTATGACGAGATGGAAAATTCCTAGAACAAAGCTTTGGCCTGAAGGGCTTACCAGGTGAAGGAGTTTCAGTGCTTTAAAGTCCTGGGTAGTAAGGCGCTTTACAGAGACACAGTGATGTGTAGTGGTTAGAGGGTGGCATTAGGATCTTGAACACCCCAGTATGAATTCCCACTCTGCCCTGAGAGCTTGCAGGATAACCTTGGGCTAGTCACTTTCTCTCAAACTAACCCACCTCACAGGAATGCTGTGAAGACAAAATGCAGGAGAGGGGAGCAACGTCAACTGCTTTGAGTACCCATTGCAGAGAAAGGTGGATAGAAGTAAATGAAATGGCAATAGCCAACACCTAGAATGAGATCTATAAAATTACTGGTAAGTGGTGCAGCAGATTAAGACATCGGTAGGGCACTACCACCATGTTTCTTAATGAATAAAGAGTTCTGATTATCCATATCACAGTTTGTTTGTTCATTTATTTATTTATTTCAAATTTATATCCTGCGCTATCCACGCAGTTGCAGAATTTTCACTCTCTAGTAAGAGATAATCACCAAGATACCAAAAAAAAAAAAGTGCACCGTCGGTCTTGTACTTCTGGATTTCATTCTCTGTATTGCAGTGTAATTCCTCCTTGGTTGAGTTTGAAGTGTATAACCTTGACTTCAGAGGATTTAAAAGAGAATAACTTTGTTTAGGATTGGACTGTTAGCAATCTATAATCTACCTCTTAGCTCTGACTAGCTCATAAATTAACATGTGGAATCTGTATGTTTCCCCATAATGGTCAAATAGTATCTCATACTAATGTGCAGTGCAATAATGGTACAACGATGTGGTTAATCACATCCTCCCTTGAACCACAACCCCAATCAGCTGTTATTTTAAGTAGAAGATCATAATCACAGAACTGTGCTACATTTTAAGAACCTAAAGATGCATTTCTCTGAGCCCAGAAGAAATTCGTAACATGACTCCCTATTCCCTTACATACATCTGTACAATTCCATGAGTTATGAACATTTCTATTTTATTTTTGACATGTCCTTAGCAGGCCATATCATTTTTAAAAAATTAGCTTGTAGTTTAGTTGGCACCTCTGGTCCCCAGAACCCATGCTTTGACTCACATTCTTTCTAGGAACACTTTTTTTTTGCTGTCAAGCGACATCTGACATATGGCAATCCCTGGTGGGGTTTTCAAAGCAAGAAACATTCACAGGTGGTTTGCCATTACTTGCCTCCACATCATGACCCTGGCATTCCTTAGAAAACTCCCATTCAAATACTTGACTCTGCTTAGCTTCTGAGATCTGATGAGATCAGGCTAGAAACAAGATAAAGAGGAACAATCCCCAATTCTAACAATAGCATACTTTTAATCAATTTTGACATCTGTATTCCCATCAGTAGTGTCAACACTGCTATTTCTTTTTTTAAATCATTACTTCTAAGAACATTCAACAGAATGATGCTCTCTTGGGTCCTGGGGGACTCTCTTGGCACTGGACTGCTTTGGGTAGCTCTCTGGTTTACATTTTACTAAGATTTAAAATAAAAAAAATCACCATATTTGAGGATTAAAATGAGCATATCTAGTAACTAGACCTTTGAAAGATGGTAAATGGAGGCCTTTTGTTTTTAATTTCTGCTTGAGTCAACTTGTTTTACAAAGCCACATATGGCCATGCAGTAAACATATCTAATATAAAGGGAACTGTGAACCTCATAGGTGCTCCTTTTTTATTCCTTTGAAAGAGTTAGTGGAAATCATCAGCAACTAGATGTCAACTTGAAAGAAACTCTGGGTGCGGCTGGATTTCCAGGAAATAGGGCTTGAAAATAGATGGCAAGGGACAGCTACAGCTGGCAGAGATTATCTTAATTCTAAATCTATTCATTATAGCTCATAAAAGAGGGATCAGAAAAGAGATTTTGCTATTTGCGAGGCAAAGAAGAAAATATTAATTGCAAACATATTTATTAACATTAGCTGCTGTAGAAACATAGGAAAAAAGAGGCCTTCTTTTTTAGCATATGCATAGCATTTGCTTGCATGACACTAGCCTTGCAAATGAGGATCTGCTGCAAATCACAGAGCAAAAGGCTGTTACTGTACATACAAAACAAAAATGATGGCCTGCAGGTGACACACACAGTTGCAGCTGCAATATAGGGAAGGATACATCAAATATGTAATAAAAGACATAATTAGTCTTGATATACTATTATTTGCAGAGTAAGGGAATAAAGAAAGGTAAACTCATTTTCAGATACTCTTGGAGTACTTTTTGCTATACTGCATGGGATTGTCACATGGGTTTTAGAGAATACTCTTGCATCTCTAAAACTGCATGGAAACTCTGAGAGCACAGAACAAGCAGCAGATTGAAAAACCATGACTACCCATTTTGAAAGAAGTCATTGATGTCCACAATATATCAGAAGTAGGTCCTGAATACTTAATGATGCTAGCAACGTATGAATACACACAAAAGGTGTTATGGGCTGTGCTGTCTAAATCCTGAATATTGACACATCTTTTCCAGGGTTAAACTGGGAAAACAAAATGGCTCTGGGAAGGGTTATGTATCTCCTGAAGCCAAATCCTCATAAAAACCCAAAGAGTCAACTGAAGAGAAAGGAGACACCACTGTGCTCCTCCTTCTTAATTGCACCCCACTTGAGCCAGCAGGTGCCATGCTTCAGCCACACAGAGGCCCCTTCTTCAGAGCAAATGTATGGCAGGTTGCAGTCGGGATGAATAAACAGAGCCTGGCTACCAGTACTTAAAAACTACCAAGAATTAGTTAGACTGCAGGAAAACACAGTTGCCTCATTTGTTGTTCCATTTTGTGTATTATATGCATTTTTACTGAAATCTCATAATGGCATGAGATAAAGGAGTGGTATGCAGTGAAACATGAACACCTAGTTTTTATTTGTACACATGCACAAAGTAGCTGGGTGTAGATACATCGTTCCAAACAACGCACACCTTCCCTCTTTTTTTATAAACAAACTAACAAACAACATATTGTTGAAGGCTTTCACAGCTGGACTCAACTGGTGGTTGTGGGCTTTCCAGGCTGTGTGGCTATGGTCTGGTAGATCTTATTCCTAATGTTTCACCTGCATCTGTGGCTGGCATCTTCAGAGATGTATCACAGAAAGAAGTGTGCTACACACTGTGTCCAGTGACATAGTGGACACAGTGTGTAGCACACTTCAATCAGTGAAATTCCGAAAAGCCCACAACTACGAGTTGAATCCTGCAGTGAAAGCCTTCGACAATATAATGCACATCTAGTTCTAGCTGTGGCATTGCATGGTAGTCAGGCAGTCAGGTTAAGGCTGAGACTATTTGAGTAGCCCAGGGTTACCCAGCAACTTCATGGAAAAGTGGACGTTTGAATATGGATCTCCTGTATTCTAGCCCAACTTCTTTACCATTACTCCATGCTGATTCCTACTGAAGTTAATCAGACTTACTTCCCAAATAATGTCAGTGGAGATTCTGAGAGAGAAGCAGATTATTATCAAGTTTAAATAAAAATCCTTCAGTTGGGAGGAGAGTTTTTTTGTGAGAAAGCAGGGAAGATATTATATTTGAAACATTAACACTGATTTAAACACACTTACTGTTTATGAGGATATCACCACTATCTTATCTCTGATGTCATAAGCAGTAATATCTTCTTAGCAATTTGCAATTTAAGTCAAACTCTTTTTTCTTAGTAATCACTCATGCATGACAGATGGTTTTGTAAGCTTGTTTTAAGTCAGATAGTATATCATATTCTGAAGACAGATTTACACGTCCGTGTCAGGAAGGGATTAGATCCAAAACAGGATATACCTCAAACTCATACTATATATCCTGTCTCTATCAGATACAAGAAAGCTTTGTGAAGCTACTCAGATTTCTGGGGTGACAAATTGGTAAAGTTAAAATGCAAATAATCAAGTAATTAGCTTCTCCACACTCCCAATAAAACCAGTACTCTCATTGTGAGAGCATTTTGCAGATAGCTGCAGCTATCACTCAGTTATAAATCATACCCTTTGTTTGTTTGAAGGGCTAGGGTTAAACATATTTATAATGTCCATCTACTATAAAATCAAAGAAAATCTTGGGTCCAAACCACTCTTTCCAATGATGGAAGAGGAGAGAAGTGATTTTCACCTGATGCTATTCATAAGGGTTCTACTCCTTGCCATCAAGTGATGAGGTCCCTCAGGGTTCCTATTTGCCTCTCTTGCTGCTTAACATCTACATGAAAACACTGAAAAAGGCCATCTAGCTATGTAGTTGTCATGAGTATTTAGATGATAACCAGCTTTATCCTTTCCATTCAGTATCTGGGATCTGATGGAAGTGCTGAGCAACGTGTCTGAAAGTAGTGAAGGACTGAATGGGGATGATGAAACTGAAGCTTGGTCCTGACAAAATGGAAATGCTGTAGGTTGGATATAAAGCTGAAAAGGGAATAAGTGGATCCTATTTTGGATGGAATTTTGCTCACACTGAAAGGGAAGGTTTGCATGTTGAAAGTAATCCTGGAGGTAATTATGAGTGCTTTAGAATAGATATTTTTCCAGGTATGCCAGCTGCAGCCATTCCTAGAGAAAAATGACCTGATCACACAATGACTTAAGAATATCCAGACTGGAATAACATCAGAAGCATATCAAGGGGAAATGGTGCCCGGGGGCAACACCTCATCCAGGCACCCCCACCTCTGTGCCCCCATGCTCAAAGGCAAAGCTCAGGTGGGGGCCAGGGCTCAGACTGAGCCCCACCAGCTGCCTCTCTGCTGTCCCTAGGGTCTGGGGAGAGCAAAAACCAGCCTGGATGGAGGCTGTGGGTGGGGCTTGGGGGCAGATAGTGGGGCTCAGGGCTTTGGGGTAGGGGGGTTGTGGGGCTTGAACTGAGCCCTGGCCCTCACCTCTCTGCAGGCTGGCTCCTGTCCTCAGGACCTGGGTAGGGCAAAAGCTGGCCTGCACGGAGACGAGGCGGGGCTCAGCAGCAGTGGGTGATCCAGGAGGAGGTGGGGCTCAGTGGTGTGTGAATGGGGCACACACCATTTTGTGAGGTGGTGGAGGGCTCCAGTGCATGGTGCCCCACATGTAACCAAAAGGTGTGCACCCGGGGAAATGGGTGACCCCATGTCCCTATCGGCCATATGTCTCTGACTGACAACATTTTGAAGATGTACAGAAAGTTTAAAAGCTTTAGAATGCAGCAGCTAGAATTCAAATTGAGACTTAATATAATTAGCATGTAAAACCAATGCTGTAAAAGCATATTGGACAGTATGAAAAGATCTTATTTGGATCTTAAAAGCTTGGATCTAAAGTCCCTGAAGGATTGCCTGTTCCCATAGGTTCCACCCCATGGTTCTGAGCTTATCCAGGGGGCTCTAATGTAATAACCAATACTGCCAGAGATGTTTCATGGGCATCTGCATGAAAGCCTTCTTGGTGGCTGCTTTGAAACTTTGAAACACCTTAACTCAGGAATTATATTCAACACTCTAATTGAGAATCTTCTGACATCAACTAAAATCTCTTTTTTCTGTAAAGTCTTCCAATAGAAATATTTGTCCCTTTTTAAAACTCTGTCTTTCACATCTCTATTTTTATGTATTTTGTTCAAAGTATGTTCCTGTACTGCCTGAGTTTCATTTTAAGGACAAGGAGAATAGATCTATTCTAAATAATTAATGGTTTGGGAAAAAATATGACTCATGAGTATTTGGGGGATTTCCTTGTGATTATTTTTTTCTTTTTAAAGTGTCTTTTAGAGATTGCATTTGTGTAATACAATTTTATATAAAAGGTTTAGCCAACTAGAAAAGAGAGGTTGACAGCCTTAAGTCTATTTTAGCAGTTCCAGGGTGGCATACAACATGACATTGTGCAAGCTATTCAGATAAGGAAAATCAGTGGAACAAAGAAGCACACAGTTTGCAGGAAGCAAACCTGGAAATCTTTTTAAAAGCAGTTTTGCATGATATGGTATCTCTATCTGGAATAAAAGTATACCCAAAACATAGAAGTATAGAGTTATTTAGGACAGCTATATCACTGAAAGGGAAGAACCAGCGTAGTTGTTTGAATACTTTGTTTTATATTGATGGCAGCATTTTGAGTATGTGTACCTGTTTCTTGAAGTATTTTACTAGCACCCAGCTACATATCCTGGCTTTGCCAAAGGTTAGAGCTTGGGGGGCAGGGCATATAAGTGCCTTGGTCTATGTGCGCCTGGAAATATAGCACTTTCTTTCCAAGGAAGGCCACGAAACTGTAGTTGGTGGAAAGAATCAAAATGTGTTCATTTATTAGGAAGGCATTTTTAATGAAAGTACTAATCATGCATCATATTAATCTTAAGCCATCTTCAGCCATAACTAACTGCTATGAGAAACTAGTACAGATGCTGGAATATTGTAGTAATGTGGTGACAACAGCCCTCTGAATGGAGCCAGTGTACATAAAACATGTATGGGGTGAGTATTCCATGCTCAATCCCATCTACTGCTATGCTTGTGTGCATGTGGGTACAGAGTTCACAGGCCTACAAGTTAAATAGACACAGGATACGTTCCCATGATGAAGACCTCTCTGCCTTTCAAACATTTCTGATCATTGGGATGGGGCCTGGATACAAGTTTTCATACCCTGATATTATTACCAATAGGGAACTCATGAGAACTTGTTGATAATTGGAGTTCTTGCTATAGAAAGTGTTTGTGTGCTCCTCCTCCCATTGCCAACCAGTTGAGGGACTGGTCTGGAGTGAAAATCACTTTCGGCATACTTTCTGTTCTAAACTCTCTGGTCGGGCTGTCACTGAGATTTTCTTTCTCTATTTTTGGGAATGAACGTTGTAATTTTTGAAGCTCTAAATCAGTGGTTCTCAACCTTCCTAATGCCACTCCCCTTTAATACAGCTCCTCATGTTGTGGCGACCCCCAACCCTAACATGTATCCATTTTACAGATTGAGAACACTGATGCAGAGAGTCGTAGGCGACCCCTTTGAAAGGGTCGTTCAACCCCCAAAGGGGTTCCGACCTCCAGGTTGAGAACACTGCTCTAAATGACTTAGGATCCGATTTTTTGATGGAATTGTTTTATTCTATCTTATGTTGGCCTTATGTATCATTTTAACTTGAATGTAAGGTGCCCTAAGCCTGGTTGTGGTCAGTATAAGTTTCATCATCTACTGAGATCTTCAGATTAAGCAGGCAGCAACCAAAGACAAGGCAACTTTTGGCGGTGGAGACTAGTATATGGACTGTTCTCCCTGAGAAATTTGCTTGGCACTTTGGCATTTAGTTGCCAAGTCAAGACATTTTTATTTATCCAGGTTTTCATCTGAGTTTTTTTAATTGCCACCTTTGTGCTTACTAATTAGGTAGCATTTTTTCATCTATTTCATGAGCATTCTTTAGTATTATCTGATTGTCTGCTTTATTACACTTTGGGGTTGACTATATTGTTGTTTTTCATAATGGGAAGACAACCCTATATTTTTATTTCCCTGGGTTTGAGGGTGACACTTTGCTTTATGTGATTTGCTATTTTATTGTTGCTGGTCTGGGTTGTATTGCTTTGAGTGATTTAAATTATTGCTGATTATATGGTTTTACTTTGTTTATGATGTTTTGAGCCACCTTGTACAGCCAAGTCCTGGAAAGATGGCCAAGAAATAATTTTCAGTACAGTACAGATACATTTTCTGATGCTTTCTAATGCATTATTTTATATGGTTATGAATCACAGTAATCCTCTTTGATGGAGATTATTACAGACCAAAGTCCACAGATTATTTGTTCTGAAGCAACCCTGTAAATTTTACCAGACCTAAATGTTTTTGTGGACTACAGCCATCAAAAGCATAGCAAAAAATGTCTTAATTGGTTTTAGTTGCAAAACATGTATAAAACCAAAAACATCCTATCTTTAAGCAGAATTATTTCAAGCATTATTAGATTTTAAGAAGTACTTGTATTATACTGCTTGAGCTCCTCAGTGTCTGCAGAACGTTTTGGATGACCTACTTTTTAAAACCTCAAGACTTGTATGTCTTCTGCACAATTAGTTTCCTAGTACTCTCTTTAAAATTTTACATTCTTAAGGCATGTCAAGCCAAGGGTATTATCTGGATTAACAAAACTGGTTTAGTCAGAACAAGGAAGTGCTACAGACCAACGTATGTGAAAGCCTAACCTGTCCAGTATAACATTTAAACTAATGTCATAGGTAGCATGCCTTCACAATTTTCAATGCATTTTGCAATCCAAAAGAATATGTAATTTTTTTAAAATAAGAGGATTTCATTTTCCATTTTTTGACCTACTTCTCCAAATCTCCTATTACAGAACATATTACAGTTGGCTTTGTCATCAAGAAATGATTCACTTGAACTTCATATACTATTATGATACTGAAGAATTCTGTTCTGTATTCCTGGAACCAGGAAATAGAGTTAAAGTAAAAGATTTGGGTACATAACTAATACTACCTATCCCTCTGTTAAACTTTCATGTATATTTTGGATGTATTCTACAAGTGGCATGGTAGCTGTATTCTAATATTATTCAGAATTCTTTGGTTTTAAGTTATAATACAAAACCACTGAATAAAACAATAGAAATGAAGAGGAGTTTCACAGCAGTATTTACACAAGTTTTTGCTATCTGGATTATTGAGCAGTAGTCGGTGATAGTGGCATGTGCCATCAATTCCCAGCCAATTTATGTTGACTCTGTAGAGCTTTCAGTGCAATAGATGTACAGAGGGAATTTCCCATTGTTTGCCTCTGCAAAGCAACTCTGGAATTCCTTGGTGGCCATTCAAATACTAACCAGGGATAACCGCATTTAGCAGCCAAGATCTGACAGGATCAGGCTAGCCTGCACCATCCAGGACAGGGTGACTGGTAATTGGACAAAATGGTCAATTATAGGAATGAAGTTCAGTGATCCCATTGCATTTGTACATTATAAATTTTATTTTGGATTAAATTTAATTAATAACTATAAGAATAATGAGTATTCTGAAAAATGTGTGTTCGGTCTGACATTGTCCCTGAAGTTCATATTAACTATATGTGGATTCTTAGAAGAGTGGGAGATGATCCCTTTCCACTGAAAAGAAGAGGATGGTGCATGTCTACATATACAGTGATAACTCAATTACTGATTTAAAAAATAATCATCAGGTCTTGTTTAATTTAGGTACCTCAAAATAAATTCTCTCTTTTAAAAGAAGTAGAGAAGAATGACACGAAAACAAACTCAGTTTGAAATAGTATTCTCAGGCATATAGAGTACAAAATTTTCTCTATGGAAGCTAAATTAATATTCTTTTTTTTCAGTTTGCAATGGTGTAGTGAATTATATAATTAGAGAATAATTCCAACTCATTTCCAGCTCTTTGAAGCAGAAACAACTACTTTAACACTTATACTTTATGTGGTCTTAGGGTACTGTAACAAAACCAAGTCTGCAATTTTTAGGACCTTAAAATGGAACACAGACTAGAGAATCATCCATCATGCCTGAAACAACTCTTTCTTTCCTGTCCCGCACTTTTGATATTTAAACTGCATGTACATTCTGATGAAGACTTCTGGTGAGCTTGTCCATTTTTCTTTGCTTGTTTGTTAACATTATTCTTAGACTTTTTCAGCTCATACTTCCCCAGCAAAAGTTCTGCAGTTAAACTAATATTAACATTTTTAAAAATTATTTCTGCTGTTACATTTCATTTAATTTTTAAAATTTTCTGCATTAACTTTATGATCTTGTTCACAAAAGAAATAAAGCAAATCAAAGCATTTAGAAAAGAAACAGGAACTTAAGCTAGAGATCTGTTAGTAAAATACTGTAATGATCAGTGTGTAAAAGAATATTTGTCCTATTGCAATCATATTTTGACAGTCATATTTTATATATTTGTAAAAATGGGAACCAGCAAGTATTTTGGGGAGGCATCTCATTTTTATTTCTCCCATTATTTCCTCTTACCCTTTCCTGAAAGCACTCATAGGGCGATTCCGCACATGAGTAAAATAGGTTTGACCCAGTTCCCTGAGAAGGGTACTGACCTAGGTCGAAGCCATTGTTGTTCCCCACTGCAACCAGCTTGATCCCAGCTCGGCATGGAATCATCCTGGGTGCCTCTTAGCACGCTCTGTTCCGACACATTGCTTTCTACTGTTCATACCAAGCCATGTTCCGTCTATCCCCACACACGTTATAAAAAAACTGCCACAGGAATGGAGGGACGAAGGTGGCGTTTTTTGATTGGCCAGCTGTACGCATGCCCAAAACACTCAGCTGTGATTGGCTGAATGGTGGACTCCTGGCACCAAAGATTCCGCACTTTACTGGAATCAAGCTGAGTTTGAGTGTGGTTCCCTGAAAAAGTAGTAGTTCCCAACTGGAGTCGGAAATTTGACCATTACACGGGGTGAAGCTGGTACAAAACCATGTCGATCCCAGTGGTTGTGCGGAGCACTTAGGTCGAACGCAGCTGTGGAATCGACCATAGTCCCACCTCATTCCTGCCTTGTTCTCTCCTGCCCACCCAACAAACAGCCTAAATTTATCTGTCCCTCCAGCTTTCCCTCTGCTCAACCCCACTTCCAGCATAACTGCCTAGGAAAACTATGCCCCAGTTTTGTGGTTCTAGCTTCTCGCAAGGTTCTCTTGAATGAACTTTTTTGGGGGTCACCTCACTTTCCTCTTTACCCACCTCCTTATACTACTTCCTTTTTCCCTCCTTCTGTCAACTTCCATGTCCCTGTACATTTCCTTGCCTCATGTTCTCATTCTTAACCATTTACCAACCTACCTTTTATGTGTCCTCTCTTTTCAGATATA
This sequence comes from Sphaerodactylus townsendi, assembly GCF_021028975.2. Classification (NCBI taxonomy): domain Eukaryota; kingdom Metazoa; phylum Chordata; class Lepidosauria; order Squamata; family Sphaerodactylidae; genus Sphaerodactylus; species Sphaerodactylus townsendi. The sequence continues at coordinate 63,604,825 of NC_059428.1, read as the reverse complement.
TTTTTAATTTATTTACTTCATTTACATCCAACCTTTCTTCACAGTTGGGACAAAACAGCTTACTTTATTCCCCTCTCCTTTTTTACCCTTACAACAACTCTGTGAAGTCGGTTAGGATGAAAGTATGTGAATAATCGAAGAGCTTTGACAATAAGATGGAAATTTGTACCTGAACCTCTCAGACCCTATTCTGAAGATCTAACTGCTGCACCTCACTGACTTTCATAGAGTTGCTGCTATGAAGTCATGCATGTTGGGTGGTATCAAGACACCCAGAGAATGCTGACAGACCTAGGTTTACCAGCCTCCTGGTAAAACCTGGAAAGCTTCCAGAATTACAGCTGAACTCCAGACAATCAAGATCTGTCACAGTGAAGAAAATGGCTACTTTGGAGGGTGGATTCTTTGACATTTTACCCAGCTAAGGCCTCTGCCATACTCTGTCCTTCTCAGACTCCACCACAAAATCTCCAGGAATTTCCCAACCTGGGGCTGGCAACCCTAGTTGAATTTGGCCACAATAAGTTCTCCTTCAATTGCCAAAATAGACCTCTGGCCTTTCACTGACAGAACCAAGCCTAGAATTCTGTGGTTGCCTAGCAACAGCTACTGGAAGGAATCCACTGCTTAAAATTACAGGCACACCTTTTATTATTTTTGGGTTTTTAGAACCTCTCAGGGTATTCTTCTTTAGATTTCATAGTTTTCTACAACTTAGGGCATTTTCCAGGTTTGTAGAAAAATCTGTCTTACCTGTTCACAGCTCCAATCATCAGATTTAAGAATTAACAAACCTTGCTATTAATCTATAGCTGATTATTATAGAAGATTTCTGACTATCAGGACACTTTAAAACATCTTCTTTGGTGATCCCTTAAGCAATTTCTCATTTTATCTTAAGCTCAAATTGAATCATAAGGTCCTCAATAACCATTAAGCAAATATTGATTGAAGCATGGCCTGGTCAGAATGTAAAGAATGCAGAGTTACAAAACTATGACATAGTCTGCTCCACTTTCACTCACTGTGTGTTAAACTACAAACTCCAGATTCTGTGACGGGAGGGGGAAAAAAGGTGAGAAGGAGTTTCCACAGAACTCTTATTAGGCCACCCCAATATAATATGATTCTTTGTAACAAATATAGCTTTGACATTACAGCAGAAACCTCATTGACAATCCTAGCTTTCCATTAGTTTTGTAGGCTTACAAGAAAAATACACTGAAGTCTCACAGGTTAAACTCTCCCTTTCATAGCATATTACAGACCAAGCTGAACAGTCAGCACATAGACATTGATGCCAATATAAATACTAGTACATTTGAGAGGAAAAGTGATGAATCCCTTCATAACAGTGTTTTGAAAAGGGGCTACTATGTAACAAAAAGAGTTATAGTCCATTTTACAGGTTTCCTCTGAGAATCAAAAGATTGACTGCTCACTGACTCCTCAAAAGGTGGAACTACATTCAGATCACTTTTTGAACTTATACTTCTGAACCAGGATGCCAGCAAGGAGCATAACTGTGATACTGCAATGCAGAAGATCCTATGTTTGGAGGTTATTGTCAGGGCGATTGTATGTATGAGATTGAGATACCTCATTGTTACTGCTTAATGTTACAAATCAATACTGCTAAAAGATATATGTAACCAGCCTGCTATATGTTACCACTGCCATCTGGGACATTCTTTCCTTGATCTTTACTTCACATGCTTTGTAGATAACTAGGCTTCCCCCTGACACCTTGGTCCCCTGAGAAACATAGTTGCATCCATTATCTCGTGGGGGCAGGAAGTCAGGTGGCTCTCTCTCACTATCTGCCACCGACCTTAGGGCGCCTCTGCTCCGGAGACTGTTTTTCACAATATCTTGGGAATTTAGAAGGGAGGACTTGCTGGGGGATAAAGGGGATGGCAAAGGCCAGGTTTGTGAGAACTGGCTTTGCCAAGCTTTGGTGCTTTGATGTCTCATCAATAAAGACTTCTGATCAACACTACTATATCTACAAGCAAAAAATGTTTACTATTGAAACTCTTCTACTAGCATCCCTCTGTGTCTTTTTGACCCACTGCAGTCAGTTTACTTGTGATATATCAACATACACAGTGTGGTGAAAAATAATTAAAAGTAGTAAAAAAACATTTTTTAAACACACTTATACCAGGGAGTCCAATTAAACATAGTGGAACTTATTTCCAAATAAGCATGCAGAACAGTGATCTGTGAATTATATGTTAACTTCTTTAACCTTCTAAAGGGGGTCTTTTCTTTTAAAAAAAACAGCTTCCCCAGACTCTTCGATTTGTTTCCCATTAATAGCATTTGAATTGTGAACTTGAAGTGTTCTGAAAACCAGCAATCACAGTAAAGATTATTCCCCACCCTCATTTCCAAATCTTGGATGTTCAATATTAACACGTTTTTTTTCTTCCAATCACACCTTGATATATCACTTCCATGAAAATATATCACAAATGTGACCAAGACTTGCTTCTTCTGATGTGAGATGTGTCTGTATTGAACTGGGTGTATTGAACCAACTTTCAAATAATTGCCCTTCAAGAAACCTGGTTGCCATACTCAATTTTCCTCAAAAGGCTTTAATTCCTACTACATGCCTGCCTCTAGAACTAATATGGAAGGATGTTATAGGGACTGACTAGGATTATTAATTGCGGCCAATTTGGGGGTTAATATTAAAAACCTACCTCCTTATAAATATCTTGCCCAGGCCCTTTTAATCAAGACTGCTTCTGCAAGTCTCCTGCTAGTCAATGTATACTTCCCGCTATTTCCACACAGTGTTGAGTGTGCATGTTGCTGGTCTCAGTTCACTAATTACCTGTCCTATCTAATCCAGCAGTGGTCTCCCAGATTCCTCTTTATATCAGGAGATTTTAACACCAAGGTGGGTGGTGATGACCAAAGTTTTCCACAGCTGGCCAGTGAAGACCCTGAAACTCTACCTTGGCACTTTTCACTCCCCAGGAAGTCCAGAGATACCAGAATTAATCCGGAAGGAGTCTTCCTTGCTAAACTATGTTTACAGTTTGATTTAATCCATCTTAACAGTCATATTCAGTTTGTGGTGAATACACTTATATTTCTACCTGTGGGCACAGTGTAATTGATTATTCCCTAGTTTCCCAATCCTTCTTTTCATTTGTTGAGACTTGTCAGGTAGACTTCCAGGTTTGGAATGATCACCTCCCCTTATGTCTAAAGTGTAAATTCAATCCTGTATGCACTCAGTCAATGGAGCTATCACTTTTGACTTTTCCCAGAATTAGATGGAATGAGACCTCCATGATCAAAGTCCATATGATATTATATGATACTTCCTTAATAGATCTCAGGGAAAGGATTTTGGCTTCACTCCTGCCCAAGGATTGCATTACTTGCTTCCATAATCTCTGGCAGTCAATAAGTTGCATCCCAGTTTGCCCCCACATCCCAGGACGGGACCACTAATTTTGATCCTTTATTCACAGAAAATTGCAGGATCATTAAGCATTCTATGAGAGCAATTAATGCCTATTATAAAAAGGAGAGTTTAGGATCTCTAGATGTACTTTATTTTAATTTAAATTTCCGTGCAGTCACAAAGAATGGCGCCTGGAGTTTTTGGTCTATAGCTACGAATGGCCTCAGAAACTCCACCTTACTCACAACTATCATCAAACCGCATACTTGGCTGGCCTACTTTAATGTACTTTACAGGGATAACAACATAGACACCACAAAGATTGACACCACCCTTTTATTTAGCGCATCGTCCTGGCCACCAATCACTCTGGTGGAAATTAGTTCCCTTCTTAATCAATTACACTCTGGGTCTGATATCATTCCTCTGGAGATGCTTAAAAGTTTTTTTCTAAATGGTGGTCCCATTTATTAGTTTTTTTCTGCTGTAAACAATTTGGGCCTTATTCCACCTGCCTGGACTAATGCAATTATCGTTCTTATCTTTAAGAAGGGTGACCCAGCTAATCCCAGCAATTATCAACCTATTGGCCTCCTGTCATCTATTGGAAAACTTTATGCAAAATCGTTGTCACAAAGGCTTACTGCTTGGGTTGCTGAAAAGACGATATTAGGACCTGAGCAAATAGGTTTCAGGAAAGGCCATTCCACCATACAGCACTGTTTTGTGCTCAGCACTCTAATTACCAAATATGTCAAGAAGGGCAGGTCCAACTTATATGCAGCTTTTCTTGACCTTAAGGCAGCCTTTGATTCGGTCTGTAGAGAGCTGCTGTGGCAAAAATTGGAAACCCTTGGCCTAGAGCCCCATTTGTTGTTGCTAATCTGAGTTCTTTATAGCAACACTGCATGTCAAATTAAATGTCCCCCATCAGGAATACTATCTCCTAAAACATTAATAACCAGAGGCGTCAAACAGGGTTGTGTCCTTGCCCCTGTTCTGGATTGCATTGGATTATTGTGAGAGCTTTACAAAAATAATTGAATAGTTCTTTATGAATCTTTTAACTACTCAGTGGCAGTTGATGAAATGGTTTCCAGGGAATATCCAATTGACCTACATAGAGCATCACTAAAGGGGAAGTCAGCAACACAGCTATTAGGGCCCTAACTCAGTGATGAAGGGAGGGGGAACGGCGTCCAGGGCATGAGCTGCCCACATGCCCCCTCCCACCCCCACTCCACCCCAAAATATCCCTGACAAGCCATGCCCCCAACACATGATGGTAATGGCGGCACCCAGGACAAGCTGCTCCGGATGTCCCCATTGCTGCTATGCATCTGCCCTAACTACAGAACTATTCAGATGATTAGTAAATGGCTAGCAGTATCTGATGTAGGCATTGGTGATGACATCACCCGTCAATGCTGGTTTCTGATAGCTTCATGCAGCTGTGACCTCAAAAGCTTCATCATCAATGCCAAGGACATAATATCATTGCCCTCTTCAGTAGTGTATATTGGGGAAAACTTCAGACAGCTGTATGATACGCTTCTGTTCCTAACAGTAATTCCCATCATCATATATCAGAGAGGAGGACATAATAGTAATTAATACATGAAACAAAATATAGTCCAGAAAAAATTATCCAGTTCTGAGTACTTAACCATGTTATTCTCGAAGTCACTTGATCTCTGCACCTCTCACTTGATAAAATAAGCACTGTTTCCCTTTCTGCAAATCTGCAGGCTCCATAGGACTGTGGACAGTAGTGGGTCATCCTTATCCTTTGCTGAGAATTTTGAAGTGATTGCACATTTTCAGGTGTCAGCTTCCTCTCTCTACCTAAACTTCAGAATCCTTCAGTGTTGAATAGGGGCAGTGTGGAGGGAGTTATAGTCTGTGGTGTATACTGTGGTTACTGATGCCTGAACATAAGAATAGGCTTCCAACATGCAGGGCAATTTTCAGAACCAGTGGATTATGTGGTTTAATTGAAAATCTGTGTTCCATAAAATTTCACACACATTGAAATTCTCTATTTATTATTTCAGAGCAGCTCCCAGGGAAAGGCCTTTTTTTTAAAAAAAAGCTCTTAATATGAGAACCTTAGAGAAATATATAAGCTAATTTTGCAGCCTTCTTTGGGGGATCTATATATCATACAACCTCAGCATTATGTTTCAACATGAAATATATCAGACATTTTAGAGACAAAGATCTCAGAGGGTTTTCTCACCATCGAAGCAGTTTAACTACAGAGTGCTATTAACGCTGACACAATGATGTACTTTGAGCTGCATTTGGAAACAATTGATGCAAAGCCAATGCTAATTCAACTGATTCACATTTTTCCAGCAGTTACCTAACTTTTGGGTGGAAAGGAGGCTTTTATTGTAAATTATGTACATATTGCAGTAATCTCTCTCAGAAAAGTATAAGTACAATTTTGTTCTTAGTGGAAATATTTGCTTTAAAATAATTCTGGGTTGTAACAAGGAGTAAGTAGAACAGTCAAGATTTGAGAGATTATGAGTAAGAAAATATGGCACATAGTTGCAAGTGATGCCTTCATGCCTATGTGAAAAAGAATTCTGCCGGTGGAGGGGTGGGGGCAGTTCGCACGGGAGTGTGCGAGCGGCCCCCACAGAGGCCAGTGCGTGAGAGGCAGCTCCGCATGGAGCCACCTCTTTCCCGTTCCCCCCTCACCTCGTCACCTTCATCACCCTGCTGGACTCCTAAGACCCGCCCACGCTGCCCTCCGACCTCCAGGGGTCGGAGGACAGCAAGGGAGGGTCTCAGCAGTCCAGTAGAGCGACGCAGGACAACGAGGTGAGTGGGAGAGGGATGAGGAAAACAGCGTGTTCCCAGCGGTGCCGTTTGCACCGCGCCGGCGAGAACGCGCTGTTTTCCAAAAACCTCCCTCCAGGAGGGAGGTTTTTGGAGGCGGCCTGACGCCGCCCTGGAGGTGGTGGAGGGGAGCCAGGTCGGCGCTGCTGCGTTTTAGCAGCACCGCCTGTGCGAACGGCTCCCTGGGGACGGCATTTTTGCCATCCCCAGGGTGCCGTATATGGCCCATGAGGAAAGGGCCATAGTGATATGCAAACAGGCACCAAAAAGGCAGATATTTAGCTCTACAGAAGCAGCAGAGAAGGAACAGGTTTTCTCACTGTCAATACTTCTAATGTACAACCAGGAGAGTGCACATGGGATGATCAAAGATTTTATACTGTGTGTATAAATCCAAACTGCATGTATAAATCCTCGATGGAGCTGTTGGTAACAAGGGTTTACTCTATACAATCTATGCTGGTTATGAGTACTTAGCAGGTCAGACTTCCCCACAAGTGACAATACAGAGACTGTTTTTATGAACTGGGACACAATTGGGAGTTCAAGTTTTTAACTTCTCCTAACCTAATGCTGGCTCGTGCAATTTTACCACCCATCAGGTCTCCTACAGAATAATTCTGTGAAAGGTGCAGATAAAAGGAGAAAGACACTATTGGAAGGACTGTGGAGGGAGGCTTATTTTATAACAACAAGAAGATCAACATTGTCAGATGACTCAGCAGTAATTAATTGATCCAGCATGTTACAAGGAGAGATGATTTATGCAAACTGATCCTGTTTGGAAATGCTATATACACTTAAGTTATGTTTACATTATGTGATATAGTGCATTTGTAGCTTGCCACACAGGAAAATTATCACCATATAACCATCATTTGGGGAAAATGTAATTGTAAACTCATATGCGTCTGAGAGAGTTTGTACTTGCATTCAGAGGGCCCTCCTTCAAAATGGCTGGAAACCCTGAACTTTTTCTTGCTCAGTGCTCACAAGTATTTTGAGTACTACACATTTCAGTGCACATTTCTTAACTGTAGCAATGTCTGTTTATTTTATAGTCAAAGGCCAAAACTCACAGACAAGATATCCCAGGAGTTCTTAGATGAGCCAGCTATAGTTAAGCATTTTCCACTCATAGGCCCTTTCTGTACAGCAGAAAGGGAGCTCCTCCACTGGCAGAAATTATGCTGGTGGAGGGGAGGGGGCCATTTACATGGGAGCATGCGAGTGGCCCCCGCAGAGGCCAGCACAGAAGAGGCAGCTCTGCATGGAGCCGCCTCTACTGCATCCCCCCCCCTCACCTCGTCCTCCAGCGTTGGTCTGGAGGGCTGCAGGGACCTGCCCAGGGACCTCCAGGGGTCAGACGGCAGCATGGGTGGGTCTCAGCAGCCCTCCAGACCAACATTGGAGGACGAGATGAGTGGGGGGATGGGAAAGCAGCACCTTCACGGTGCTCGGGGCTGCACAGGATGGCGCTGCTGCATTGCAGCACCGCCGCCTGTGCAAACAGCTGTCCAGGGACCAGTGTTTTTCCATCCCTGGGCCGCTGTTTTTGGCCCCGTGTGGAAAGGGCCATATTGACATAATTAAAAGTCTACCTGCAGTGTAAATGTAATGCAAGTTTGTGAGTTGGCATCTGTGGGAACAATCTTAAATAAGTCTACGTAGAATTGTTTGATTTTATTCAAAGGGGTTTAATCTCAGAAAAATGTCCTTAGGAGTGCAGCCTACATTTCCTACTTATCCGTTGTCACACATTTAAATCCATGTATTTCTTCTTTCACATATAAGCTTAACTGTTGAGTCTGTTAATGTACTCTAGTTAATATTCAGGAGGCAGGGAGGGGGAGGGAGATGAACCTGGACAAATCCCAGTATAAATATTTGCGATGTTCTTTCTTTGTGGAAAAAAAAACAGATTAAAACTAGGTGATAAGAAGTTTGCATACAATCTAGAGGCTACACAAAGACCTCAAAAATATTTGAGTAGCCTATATAAGATCTAGGGATGCCATGAACTTCACAGTGAACAGACACAATGTTTTGGACAGCAATGATCTTTCATGAAGCGAAATTTCAGATGTTTGGCTCATTGTTATCTGAGACAAACTATCAAACAGCTTTGCGTGGTAGGTGTGGTAGTGATGGAGTTTCATTTTCTGAATACCCAAAAACTAACTCAATAGGCAGGCTTGAGCTAGTTGTGAAAAGGCAGACAATTAACCATCAAAAATTGTTGTTTGCAACTGGCTAAAGTAATATGAGCTGAACCAGCAGATGTTCAAGTATCCTTATTAAAACATAATTCTAAAATCTTTACATTCATCTTATGTTGAGTATTTTGAGTATTAGATTTCTTAGTGACTTCTTCTATGTACTACATACATCCAGTTGTTGACAATGATATTGTTATACTTTTCATTGAGCCCTGTAATGAAATATCTTTCCAAAACAGGCTCAAATATGTATCTATCAAGGGCAGAATAAAGGGGGAACTGCGCCCTGGGCATGTGTGTGCCTTGCACCCCTGCCACACCACACCATCCCCCCATACTGGTGTGCACTTGGCACATCGCATGCACCCCCCGTGGCACTACCACTGGTATCTATTATATGCCTTCTATCAAATCATGCAAACCAGTTGTTGTCTTTCAATTATTGAATTCTAGTGTGTGTGTGTGTGTGTGTGTGTGTGTGTGTGTGTGTGTGAGAGAGAGAGAGAGAGAGAGAGAGAGAGAGAGAGAGAGAGAGAGTAAATATGTAACATAGAACTGTTCTGTGTATCAAAAATCATATGGAATATTACAGCACTTCAGGCTCCACCACTTCAGGCTCCAAATGGATTTGCATCAATGAATGTAATTCCTCCCACTTAAAAAAAAACCCCTCTTACTGTGCATATAAAATAAACCTATCAGTAAGATGACTAGGATAGAATGTTGCAATTTTCTTTAGCTCTGACATCATGACATACCATACTTAAATAACTGACATCAGGAAATTACTAGATTTTTCTACCAAACTGAAGCAATATAGGAAATATTGACAAGGATGGCAGAAAACTGCAGTTGTCCACAATGTATTTTACCTACATATATAACAACCCTGGTCCTTTTTTTTACAACAGAAAGACAGAATGCAGGAAACATTTTATTTCTGACAAGATATAGAACATAAAAAGGGAACGTTTCTGTTGAAGTTATTTAAAAGAATGACAAAAGAATCATGTGTTAAAGAGCTCACTGTGGAGACAACTGGCCTTTTCTTTTTGTGGAAAAAAAGTCCTATTTTATGGTGGCCTGGAGGCTGAAGAGCAACTTGCTGCCAGGCTGACTAGTCTAATGTATTCAGCAATCAGGCCGGCTACAGCTGAGCAGCAAAGTGATTCGACTTCTGTTTTCCATCTGTTTGCTCTGTAAACCAGAGCCCTCTCCCTCCTCTTTTCTCGTTTATTTAATTAATAGAAAAACTGCACTAGACTTTTTTAAAAAAAATTGGCCGGGGGGGGGGGGGCGTGATTTCTAGAAATACATAAACCAGCACCCTATTTATCCCCTGAAAACAGATTTTTTAAACTTTAAAAAAATACAAAATTGAAGCCCAGCTTCATGTTTTCCCTATGGTGGAGACAATTTTAGATCTACATAAGGAAAATTGGAATCTGTTATACTTTTTTTTGAGAATATAATTAAGGGGAAAATATTTGGCAAGCAATGGATTTCAATCTCACTTTGCCAGATTTTTTTTAAAAAATGCTCATAGTTTAGTCCAGTCCTGTATAGATGATAGCTAGACTTTAGTTTTTCATACCAGTGCTGAGTCACAAATCATATACTTGTTCTGTGTGGAGAAGCTGATGGCTATGTTGATCAAAAGATGTAAGCTGACCAAACACAAAGCCTCATGAACTGCCTGCTAAGTTAGAAAGGATGTATATCATTCACATTACCAAAAATGAAATAGTTCTGAAAATATCAGTGAGAAACTTCTGAGGGTTAGTTTTTAGAAGTTTTTTGTGTTGAGATCTTTATGTTTTATCTGGGCATCAGTTCCCTGCTGAACATTTTTTCTCCAGAATTACATTACTGGATCCTAATTTTCCACAAAAAAAAAGTGAACAAATGTTTGTATACTTCTGTTTTCCACCCTTTCTGTTGAGTTTCTTGTATGAACTTGATTTGTCCTGTATGTAGTAATGAGCAACAGCTGTCTGACCTAACTGGATTGTTAGGTCATAGCTTCACATAGACTGACGGGATAAACATTAAGAAGGGATTTCTTTACTTTCTATTGTTGTGCAGAAGGAATTTCAGCTGAGCCAGCTTCTCTCGCCCTTAATTTGCACCTGTCATTAATATTTCTGCTTCAGTCTACACAGCTATTAAACAATTTTATATTATTTACTTATAACCCCCTTTTCTCCCTCAGCTGAGACCAAAAATGATTCTCCCCCACCTCCATTTTTATCCTCATAACTACCTTATGAGATAGGCTAGATGACAGCAAGTGATGGTGCCAGGTTATCCAACAAGTTATGGCAGAATGGGAGTGGAGTTCAAACATAAGTCTCTCACATTGCCCTATGACACCTACAAAGCTGTTGATCCTACAACAGAGAGAGCTGAACTGATGTTATTTCTATAAGTAAGTGCCGTAGTTGTACCAGTGTCCTGGAGTCTGCTTGTATAGCATCCTGCAAAACCTAATGGTAGATCTAAGCTTTCAGATTCCTGATGGTCAGCAGGAGGCCTCAGGCAGCTTGTTGTGTCTTCCATCATCTGAGTTATGTTTCTGCCTAGGCTTTCTTTTTTCTCTGCTCTTGGGGTCTTCAGGGGTGACTGCAGGGTCTTTGGTAATCAGTGGCAGAGACTTTTGGCTTGGTGAGATGGGGGATCAGTGGCAGGGACCCCTGGACAGCTGCTGGCCATGGCCGACATTTCAGGCAGGGCTTGGCGGAGAGAGAATGAGAAGAGATGATGGAGGAGACGACAGCATTGGAAATTACAATGCCCACTTTGTCTTGAAAGACGCTTGGACAGAGGGGGTCAGTGGCAGGGATCCCCTTGTGACATGCATGTTTCTTCTGATGGAGTTTGGAGTTTGGTGGTGAGGGAGGGTGGTGGCAGGACCCCAGAATAAACTTTCAAGAGCCTCCTGCCAAGGAACAACTGAGAGTCCCTCATTGAAGAACTGAGTATGCCTATTCAGAACATGGCGGTGGCGGCCCAAAAGAACGCTGGAACTACTACTACTACTACTTGTAACATTGGTGGATACCGGTCATTATTTTCAATTATTCACATAGATGAATGATAATTACAGCTGTAGTAAATATTGGGGTATTTGGAGTTTTGTGGGGTGTCAAAGTAGAGTTTAGTTTAGTGGAATTTTTTTTATCTCTATTGATAATTAGAATTAGGTTGCTGCAGTTAATGTTGCACTAAATTGGATCTTCTGGAAGTATAGGTAGTGTAGGTCAAATTGTTGTAGTTGAGTTTGGATTATGGAATTAATAGGAAGTCGCCATCAGCTTTTTCTATATTTTGTCAGGTTAAATGAGGTGGTTTTGTGTTGGTTAATGATATTGTCATGAAATTATGTCTTTTGTAGATAATGTCATGAAATGCTGTGTATTATAGATTTAGGTCACTATGATATTGTTGCTGTGATATTATTATGTGCTATGAAATGTTATACTGCCTTCTTGACGTTATAAGTTTACTAACCTGTTGCTAATTGTTAACCTGATACTGGATTATGGCATATTTCTTGCATTGTTAGTTATTGTGGGGCTACTGTACTGGTTTTATTATTATGTGTATTCCTATTGTAGTATTATGTATTGTTCTATATTATGTTGTGAACTGCCCTGAGCCCTTCGGGGGAGGGCGGTATATAAATTAAATATCTAATGTAATCTAATCATTCAATGTCCTTCATAGAACCTTTAGCAATGTCAGATTCTGGCTGCTGCAGCTGCAGCTGCTGAGCATCCTGAGCCTCTTGGGCTTCTGGTCTAGTAGTGATAGCTGGCTGCAAGTTTCCTGAAAACCTCTGGAGTCTGCCATGGTTTTGTCTTCCATTGATTCACAGTGTTGTCATTCTCTGATAAAGAGTCATCAGGCTGAATCCTAACTCAGGGCCTAGTCCAGCTACAATCTCTCCCCTGAATATCCAATGTGCCAGCTATGGAGCTGCAACACTGTGGCTGTGCTGGCCTGCCATTCCCAATGAGGCTTCCTGGTGTCTTGGGGTGGCATAAAATACAAAAAGTCTCTGCCACTGGAAAGCCCCATGGAGCTAGCAGAACTTATGCCACCAAAAAGGTGGTGTAAGCCCAAGGGTCAGGGCACCACCTGTGAACACCCAGTCTCCCACACTGGACTTCTGCGATGGGCTGAGGGACAAGCAGCCACTGGCACATTTGCCCCATCCACTGGGGAAAGTATCATGTGGAGGGCAAACATTCCAGTTCAAGCCTGCTCTGCTCTCTGAAGCCTTTTAGCCTTCCTTTTGGATGGGGCTCTAAATCTAAATATTTGGATGGGAAACCACTAAAGAAGCCTTTGCAGAGAAAGGCAATGGCAAACCACTTCTGCTTCTCACTTGCCTTGAAAGTTCCTTGCTGGAATTGGCATAAGTCAGCTGCTACTTTGTGGCACTTTATTCACTCACAACAGTTTATTAAACATTAAAAGTAGTCACTGGCAGGTGAAGGTTTGGGTTAGCTAGGGCTGCTGAGGGGATTAAGTCTTTCCATATAGCTGTTAACTATAACAGAAGAAGAGATTGTCAAACATTCCTTTGTATCTCACTAGTCCTAAAACTACAGCTCCAGGTGCTACTTCTTTCAAGTAAATTAACCTAGTGCCTTGGCTTCACAGCAAATCATTTTTCAGTATCTTTGACTCCACATATTTGGCCATTCCAAGTGTCTAGGCTGCCCTACACTTGGAGCTCAACAGTTGGGGATATTTCTCCACACAATCCTCATATATGACTCTTTCCAAAGCAGCTGCAGCACATCTGTAATCTGTTTTGGACCTGGGAAGCAATAGCATGTTTCTTTCTCCAGGTTTCTCTGGCTGCATGTAAAAGAGATGGTTTCTAATTGAGAACAATTGATTATGGCTGAAGGATAGAAAGGCCCTATCAGGATAAGAACAAAGGCTTTTTAAAAAGTTGGGCAATCTAAACATGGGTGTCTGTGATGTGCAATTTGGCCCTTAGGGTCTGGAATGGAAGGTTTAACAGCAATTATAATATATAATGGTATTTTACCTTCTATTTTCAAAGCCTCCTTGGTGTTCTGTGGTCATACAGTCAATCCTGCCTCTATAGTTAGCAGATATTTCCATTTATAACAGAAAGCTCTGTCTCACTGGAATCTATTCATTTTCTGCTATAAGACATTCTTTTTCTTCAGTTTATCAGAACCTGTGACAGTATTGTGCAATGAAATTCAAAGCCTGTTTCATGCCAGGGTTCAAATCCTGGAGCCTGCCTGTATGTTAACAATACTGTTCAGATGTTATATGTGCCAGAGTATCCTGCCCTAATTCCTGCCAGCACTATGATCCTATAAAAGGAAAAGTCATGGAATCTGCTTTATTGTTTCTCCTATAATCCAGAGCCTCTGCCCAAAAGGAAAAATCTCCAAATATCACCCCCATTCACCAAATAAAAATGTGTAAAGGACTTCCTTTCCCTTCACTTTGCATTCATATCCAAGCCACACATCTCGAATAGCAGATGGACAACCCTCCCACATTGCTGAATGGCTGGAAACATTGAGGCAAGTGTAAGCTCCAATATATATAATATATATATTATGAATCAATAATTTGAAAGGTGAGAATTACAAGTGTGATGAGAGAAATTACAGAAGTATGAAATTGAGTCAATGAAGAGAAAATAGTAGATAAGTTAGGAGTAATTCTGACATGCATGCATGAACAAAGACAAACCATTGTGCAATGAGCTATGTTTAGTAAGAAGCTCCTTAAAAATGATGGCAGTGCATCAAAAGGATAAAATGCTAGCAGAACTTTGTGTATTCACAAGGTTCCGGGCACATTTCCTGAAAAACTGCCAGTCCTTTTTTATTAGTAAAGTACCTGTCAGTGTGAGACTAGGCTATCTAAAGATGAAGGAGTCTTCAGCGTGTTGCTGTACAAAGGCAGAAGGAGTGGGAGTATGGCAAAGAAAAGTCTGTGTGAAGCAAATTTGCTTTGTAACATGAAAAAAAGAAAAAGCAGCTTTGCAATCTTCTCTCTGATCCTGTCATTAAAAAGTGAAGAAGTTTTCCCACATACTTTCCCAAGTCAGGAAAGGACCACAATTCAGAGCTGCTAAATTGCTTGCCAACATGCTTGAGAGGTTGGCATGAAACGAAAGGGCCATGGAATGTACAAGAATGGAATTTCAGACTGGACAGTAAGTTAGACTATAGCTGCAGGAACCCCTACAACAGTAGAGTCCAAAATGGCAGAGTTTCACAGAAAGAATAAATGCATTTCCACTATTCCTGCAGAGACGGGAGAGATATCAATGGTGACAAAAAATCTGGTGATCTCTCTATATGCAAAAAAAAAAAAAAACGGTTGATTCAGGGTATGAGAACCCTCCATGAAATCCCTTTATTGTGTTTTGCAGTTTTGTAATGGCCCAATATTCATGAGTCCACCTGTTCAAATGTAAATTAAAGGGATCTGTTTTCTGTTTCTAAACACAGCTGAAGCACATGAATGAGTACCAGCTTCCCACACTCTCATTTCACTGTTCTCCAGTGTTTGAAGGATATTTTCTTCCAAGCTCCATAATGAGTAGTAAGAAAAATGCTAGAAAAAATGAATTATAGCAAGATATAGAAAAGGGGGTGAGTAGAGTTTAGCTTCCCTCTCATGTTCCATTTTTGAAACAAACGACCATACAAACAAACAACACATTGATGAAGGCTTTCATGGCCGGACTCAACTGGTTGTTATGGGCTTTCCATACTGTGTGGCCATGGTCTGGTAGATCTTGTTCCTAACATTTTTCCTGCATCTGTGGCTGGCATCTTCAGAGGTGTATCACAGAGAGAAGTGTGCCACACACACCAACCAACAAATCCTGATGACCCCAGTCCCTGTTTAAAGAAAGGAGGAAACACTATCCATCCAGATGCCAATTCATGCTCCATTTGCCCACTGGGTCAAGAAAAAATTCAGTCTGCCTAAAATTTTGGGAGAGGATTCCTTATTTTAAGAAATAAATATTTTGTGTATTTAATAAATAAGTGTAATTTTTTAAAAGATACTGTATAGAGCTGTCATTAAAAATCAATCTTGTAACCCTGAAATTCTAGTTGAGCAAGTTTTTGTGGGAATGCCATTGAAGAATTTCTCTTTGGCTAGCTTGTTAACTTGGAGTCAGGTATATAATAAAGATAATTTCATAATTAGTAAGCTAATTTGTGAGTGGGACTTCTATGAAAAGATTCTGTCTTCTAATCTCTCCCCAGTGTCTTCAGAATTTGCCGTTGGTAGTCACTTAAAAAATGAAAACTTTGTTGTCTTGATATCTTTGAAAGCTTAATCATAACAATTGATTTAAATATTCTTAAGTTTAAAAATTTATATTAACACAATTGTGTGTTGGTCTCAGTATAAGAAAATGTTCGGAGTTGGAAAAAATCATTATGGGTAATCATAGTCATTTGACAGTAAATGTTCTTTCTAACATTGTCTTGATAAATAGTTTCCAAAATCATTGGGGAAAATATTTAGGTAAAGTTATGTCAATATGGAGCTGTGTATATACAGCTCTGAAATATGGAGTTGTATATTAAGATACGGCTGTAAGTTCATGTTGTCTGCACAATTCAAAGAAAACTTTTTGAAAAATTTTCATCAGTGGTATCTATCTCCTTATAAATTAGTGAAAATCTATAATAATTTACCTAGTAGCTGCTGATACTATACCCTTCCTAGAGCTCATTTTTATCACATGTGGTGGATGTGTGTGTGAGCTAATACTATTAGCAATTCTCTCTTGATGTAATGCAATCTCACTTTGGTTTTGATTTAACTCTTACAATTGTATTTTTTGCTTAATTATATACCAGAGGTTTCTAATAACTTGCATGTTATTTTTGTTACATCTCATCACAGCTGCTAGAATATATTTACAAGGCAATGGAAACAAACCACTGCATTGATTATTTATGAATGGGCACAAAAAACTTAGAAATGTATCACTTGATCAGATTAATGGTATTGTTGTGTCCTTGGACTATTCAATAACAAGACTTCAAGTTATTGAAAACAGCATCAGGATTGAGCATTTAGACTTCCATTGACAGAATTAAGTAGTAAGCACCAAACAGCTTCCATTATCCCTATTGGCTCAACAACACTGACTTCCCGCACCAGGTCCTGGGTCCCACATAGAATTAGATCTAGGATCACCTCTCCCCTTGTTGGTTCTACAACCATCTGCTCTAAGCCACAGTCATTTAGCATATCCAGGAATGTTCTCTCCTTACTATGACCTGAACATGCATTTTTCCAGTTTATATGGGGATAGTTAAAATCGCCCATTACCACTACATTTTTGCTTTTGTTGGCCTCTCTAATTTTTTTTCCTTTGGAGTTCATTTTCAACTAAGTTATGTTTTCCTGTTAAATAGGGTCGTCATTTTGTTTCTATTTCATGTAATCTTTTCTATATGTTGTGAGTTTTTGTATAGAAGTCTAAAATTCATAGTAACAAAAAATTCTGCACCTCTAGTTTATCCTTTAGAGCCATTATTAATGCACTTTTCTTTCAAAGGAAAATGGTTTCTGATTATAAATATGCACTAGGTCTACATTATATTTGCCTGTCATTTGATTTTATTTATAAAGTTCTTTTCCATCAAGTTCAAAGTAGCATAAAATCACTTTTTTCATTTGTCATGAGGTGCCTGGCCTCTGAAAGTGTGTTTGCTTCCATGGCTAAGGAAGTTATTTTAAAACTCTGGAAATTAAATATCTCTCTCACCTTTCTTGAATTCTCTCCCTTTATATTAATAGAATAGAATAGCACACTACCAAGAAAATAAATAAAAACTTCTCTTTGAATTTTAGCCTCCCCCTCATTCCTGCAAAGCTACTCCAGATCTCACAGAGCTTGTATCACAGGGAAATATTCAAAATATGTACAGGGCCCCATATGAACCATCTTGGAGCTTTGAATTAATAAAAAGCTCATTTTTCTACTGAGGGCATTCTTGCTGTCTGATTGTTCACTTTTAGAAAAAGAGGCATTTCTGCCTGGTAAACTGGGGGTTGATTTACCCCAGTTCTATTTGAATAAACATGAGGCCAAATTGACTGCAAGTCAAAAGTTGCCATCCAATGAGAAGGACAAAGGTAGAAGCCTTTATTGCTGTTTCTCCCTCATGAGGCAGCTTTGGCATCCTGCTGCCAATCCACCCACCCTTCCTAGAACACCACAAGATTAACTGGGTTGCTGTTGGGTCCAAGAAGGAATTTGGATTTTTTGGGGAGGCTTGTTCATTGACTGTTTAAACCATACATAGTTTAACATGGAAGGGGTGGGTTGTTTATTAATAGGTAGGAAGCAGCAGCAAGCACTCTGAGGCATCAGGCATGATGGAGAGCATGTTCTGATCAGACCATCACTTGCTTTACTGCAGGCTGGAGTAGTGGAATCACATTGCATAGGGAAGGAACCTGAGGCGGATCCTCTTCAGTCAATATGTGCAGGCAGTGATAAACAAGGCTAGTGATAGCTGATGACTGAGTTTAGAGCTAGGGTGGATTTGCCAAAACAAAAGGCAGCATGAGTAGATTGCCTAGCCCAGATTTCCCTCAATCCAATATAATCATAGTTAATTGATGATGTAGATCAGCTGTTTTAAATAAACTAGTTACACCCCTGTTGTGATCTTGTAACTTTATTGGGTACTGGGGCAAAACTCTTGCAAGTTTGTTAAAATATAATAATCCATCACAGTTACATTTACGGTACATGCAGTTGCATATTGTTTGCATGTAGCTAGAGGTTTCTCATCATAAGCATTTCTCACTAGATTCACAACATCTAGCAATTTGAATCAGTTCACGCTGCTAAATGCACAGGTATTCAAACTGAGAAAATCCATGTTAATTTCAGGTCCTGGCAAAATGATCATATGGCTATCCCATCTTCTGACCAGTGGATAACTATCTTCTTGATCAAACACTTATCAACCAACCAGTCTTTTTGAACAGCAGATGAGCAACACTTCCCCCTTCACCTAAAGTAAAATGAGAACTGTACATAAAAGAACCTTTCTGTTTGTTCTTGGCTTCCTTTTTTTGTGTAAGAAAAACCATATCAATTCTGCATTCTTGCAATTAAGTGCCTCTTATTCTGACAGCCTCTACCACATATCATTTGAAGCATGTAGTAGAGGAGAGAATTGTACACCCACAGCTTCCCAGTATGAAGAGATCACCAGTCACAGCAAGTCGCTGATCTGTCAATGAGCCAACATGCAGCACCACAATCTGCCTTCTTCATGTGAATATTGCTCAAGTGCAAGTTTGAGCCTGTGGGTTTCTGTGTTGGATGCCACTGTTTATACAAACATCATGTTCTGTTTATTTATTTGGGAGGTGGGGTGGGGATAGACATAATTGTTCCCAACTTGATTATTACTGAATTATTTTGAGGTTAGCTTTAAAAATAAAATGTTTCTTTGATTTCTCATGTCAGGAAATGAGTTAAGCAAACATAGATTTTTTGCAAAATCAAAGGAAGACTCAACAGACCAGAAACAGCAAATTTATTTTTGCATTTATAGTTAGTTTTGGAAATGGTAACTTCCTTCCTATCTTATACTTCTACAGGCATGGAGTTGGATGCTGAATTTTAAAAGGTAATATCTAATTTACTGGAGATAACTAGAGATAAAAAATCTTCATGGCCTGTGACCAAGATAACTAACCTTCACCCATACAAAGCTGTGGTCATCCTCAGAAGCCCTGCTTCAGTTTGTTTATTTAAAATATTAATTACCCAATTTTCTTCCTATATCACTCAAAGTGGCTTACAATATTAATTAGATGCATCATATAAAAACATGAAATCAAAATTTAAATCACAATTTGGGACTGCTTTAATTATGTGCAATCCTAAATAAAACTGTTTTCAGCTGCCTCCTGAAAATCAAAAGTTCCTACCATATGAGGCTAGATGGTTGGTGACCTGAGAAAGGAACTGCTCCATAACAACACCAACACTTTGGAACTCCCTCCCCACAAAGATTAGTATGTTTTCCTCTATCAATGGGCGATTGCGCACTTACCGTGTGAACTTAAGTTCGACGTATGTTCAACCCAAGTGTTCCTCACATCCGGTAAATCCGACGTGTGTTCGTCCTGCTCTGCTCCGTTCTGCCATTAAATTCGTCCTGCTCTGCTCCATTCTGCCATTAAATTTTCGAGGTGGGGTAAACCAGTGAAGCTAGGTTGAACTCAAGCAAAGTGGGGAATCTTCGTCAGGTCGATTTGCCAGTTCAGCAAATCACAGTCTAAAGTTTTGGGCATGCGCAAAACGGAAGATTCGCACCGGCAAAAAGCGCGCCTCCCCCCCCCCCACTTCCGTATAACACTGACGCTACGGAGCTGTAACGTAAAAAAAAAATTGGAAAAAAAGGGACTCACATTCGCAATCCCACCCGAACGCAGCAGCCAATCAGGCACGAGGAGTGAATGACACAGCGAGGTGATCCCGCCCACTGAACTCGGCTCTGGCAGGACAACCTCGGCTTCTGTGGGAAGCTACGAGGGATTGACATAGGTCGACTCTTTTCAGCCTGATGAGTCAACCCTATGTCAATTCTCAAGTGCGAAATCGCCCAATGTCTTTCATCATCAGATAAAGAATTTTTATGTTTCATCTGCCATACCCCTAATAACAGTTATTGGTTCTTCTTGTGCTGTTTGTATTTATAATGTAACTGTATTTTAATTGTTTTTATGTTTTTATATTTGTTGCCTTGTGATCTCTGCTTACATGGAATGGCAGCATAAGAATATTTTAAACAAACGAACAAATAAATAAAAATAAGATGTCAAAGTCTGAATATTCTATCATACTTGGACAATGTGGTGATCTGTATATGATCACATGTATAAGATATTTATTTTGGTAGAGAACTTCAGCCAAGTTTGTAATATTGTAGGAACTCATGGTAAATGTATACATGAATGTACAATGAAAAGATTTCAATAATGCTGGCTCTGGCTGTTGACACATTTACAGTTCATCATGACGTTTGCCTTAGGTTGATCTACAGGATTCTTTCCCTGCAGCATGTGCTTTGAATATTACACTTCCCTTTTCCTTGTCTTTCCCCCCTAATCTGCTGCGTATCCTCCCCATCAGCCATTTTTACATATACACCTACTCCATTTTTTAAGATCCCACCCCCCTTTACATTGGTGGACTAACGTTAGGGCAAAATAACACAAACCAGGCTGATTATATGCTCTTTTTCAATTTTGCCTGGTATTTGTGAAACTCTAGCTAGTCATAATCCTATCTGCATACACAATGGCCCATTTGGTACAACCCAAATGAAACGTTTTTGGGCAGAAAATAAAATATTTTCTTTAGGGAGTTCTGCAATGTTTTTAGCCTGAAATGTCTTATTTCCAGGCTGAAAATGGGTTATTTGCATGGTGCTTGCTGTGATGCTTTTTTTGGAAAATGTTTTCAAAACATTTGCATTTGCTGTGTGACTTCTTTAAGATTTTTTCCATGCCCCCTGAACTTCCTCATCAGTGGCATTATTTGAGCTCACATCAGGCCTTACACTGTATTTCCATCTTTTTTTTTAAGTTTCGGGGGATTGTGTATTTAAAGCTATGAAGTCATGACCCTAGAGAGTCACAGCATGAGGTTTTGAAGCCTCATAGAATTGGATCCATGGAAGGTAAGTGTGAATAAATGTGTGTGCTGAAAACATTTTGCAAACATTTTCAAAATGTTCTCAATGACATGTGGAATGGATCAATGTGTCTTTTGCCTTTAGTTTCACATGAAAATAGTAGATGAAATTTAAAAAGCACACACAATCAGCCTGGCTTGTGTTATTTTTGCCCCAAAGTTAGTCTACTAATGCAAAGGGAGGGGAGAAAAGAAAATGGCTGACAGGGAGGCTTGTTTTTAGCAGTAGCTGTGAAATAAATGCAACTGAAAAGACTCTGGTGAAACAATGGGGGGAATGGAAGAGTGCCAAATGATTTCACAACAGGGGGGGGGTGTCCCCATTTTTTTTAAAAAAATTCTTTCTGTGTGAATGGGCCCAAACCTCAGAAGTAAATATCTGCAGATGGATATAAGCCTGAAATAAAATAAAGTAAAATTAGATTTATAAAGAACCTATACCCATGGTGGCAAACCTTTGGCACTCCAGATGTTATGGACTACAATTCCCATCAGCCCCTGTCAGCATGGCCAATTGGCAGGGGCGGATGGGAATTGCAGTCCATAACATCTGGAGTGCCAAAGGTTCACCACCACTGACCTATACTTTTCAGTCTAGCAGTACATTGTAGTGGTAAACCATCATCAGCAGTGGTGTAGTGCTAAGAGCAGTGGCTAAGAGCAGGTGCACTCTGATCTGGAGGAACTGGGTTTGATTCCCAGCTCTGCCGCTTGAGTTATGGAGACTTATCTGGGGAATTCAGATTAGCCTGTACACTCCCACACATGCCAGCTGGGTGTCCTTGGGCTAGTCACAGCTTTTTGGAGCTCTCTCAGCCCCACCCACCTCACAGGGTGTTTGTTGTGAGGGGGAAAGGGCAAGGAGATTGTAAGCTCCTTTGAGTCTCCTACAGGAGAGAAAGGGGAGATATAAATCCAAATTATTATTATTATTATTATTATTATTATTATTATTGTAGATTTCACAGCTGCCAGATCTTTAGCTGGTTGTTGGCCTTCATTACAATTCGAGGCTGACCCAGAGGCCTAGGAAGTTGTAATGTGTCGGCGTAGTATTCGTGCGGATCCCAGCAGGGCTGCATTCTGAATTTGACAGATGTTAATTTTGTCAATTCGAAGATGTTTCAAGTGCTGCCCTAGTGTTTTCAGGATGGTGTTCAGTGTGCCGATTACCACTGGGATGACCTCAGCTGGTTTGTGCCATAGACGCTGAAGCTCGATTTTCAAATCGCGGTATCGAGTGACTTTCTCGTGTTCTTTTTCAATGACCCTGCTGTCACCGGGGACTGCTATGTCGATGATGGTCACTTTCTTGTTCTCGATCACAGTGATGATGATGATGATCACCATCACCGTCACCGTCACTGTCACTGTCATTGTTATTGTTATTATGGTCAGTCCAAATTTTCACCTAGTGTCCTCTAGATCACTTGTGAAAGTACCCCTGAAGCCCTCCATTTGAATGCAATCATGAATTAATTATATTCAAGTAGTAACTTAAGCCTGAGAAAAGGTTGTATGGTGGGGTGGGGAGGAAAAGCTTCCTAGATAAAGTGCTACTAGCTGGGTGTGATGGAACTAGAAGTTGGCATCTGGATAATGCAACTGCCAAGTAGGAAAAAAAACCCTCTTATGAGTCAGGTAGGGAGTTGGCTCCTGTAAGTTGCTGGAGAACTCCAAGGGGAAGACAAAAAAGTACTGTGAATGAAACAGGCATAGTGACAAGAAAACATTGGAACTACAGACTGAGCCTGTGTCCGTGCGCTCTCAGTTGCTTGCATGTTTAGATTATTAAAATGCTATGTGTATTGCCAAGCATAACTGGTGTATTTAATGTATGGAGTTACATGATTATACAGTTGTGCAAAAGGAGTTGTGTTCAATTAAAAACCTGGTTTGAACTCCATTTGCATGTCCTAATAGATGCAAGAAATATATTTCAAGTCTGGTCATTCAAAAATTCTCCTTTTAGAACTTGGTGGAGCTTTTTATGGCCTTCTTGATCAAACCTACATAGGGAATTGTTTGGACATGTTTCCTTAAAAGAATAATATAGGAGTGTAATTCACTGAATATGAGGAAAACATAAAGTAATTTTACACCAGATCAGACCATTGGTCTATCAAGGTCAGTCTTGTCTACTCAGACTGGCAGCAGCTCTCCCAGTCTCAGGTAAAGGTCTCTTTCACATCACCTACTATCGTCTGATCCTTTTTTGAAAAAATGGAAGATTCTGGGAATTGAACCAGGGATCTTCAGCATGCAAAGCAGTTGATCTTCCGCTGAGCTACAGTCCCTGCCCTGTTGTAGAATCTTTTTGCCATGACTCTAGTTGAGGTTAATGTAACTGAACTTTAACCTCTTTCTGCTTCTTCTTGTTATTTAATTTTGTTCAATATCACAGCTGCTAGTTCTTTAGCTAGTTGTTGGTCTTTCATTACAATTTGAGTCTGAGACAGAGACCTAGGGCATTGTAATATATTGAGGTAGTGTCTGTGTGGATCCCAGCAGGCTGCTTATTGAATTTGACAGATGTTAATTTTGTTGATTTGAAGATGTTTCAAGTACAACTCTAGTGGTTTCGGAATGGCACCCAGGTGCTGAATACCACTGGGATAACCTCAGCTGGTTTGTGTCATAGTTGCTGAATCTCAATCTTCAAATCATGATATTCAGTGAACTTCTCATGTTCTTTTTCATTGATGCTGCTGTCACTAGGTATTGCTATGCTTATGATGATCACATTCTTGTCCTCAATCACTGTGATGTCCAGTGTGTTATGTGCCAACACTTTGTCTGTTTGGATTCTTACGTCCCACAAGATCTTGACCTTATTGTTTTCCAAGTCCTGCTCCCTCATTGGTTGGAGTTTGTCACCCCGACATTTGATTTCCTGCCTACGGAGCAGTAGAACCTTGAACCTCTGCTCTGTGGGCTGCCAGGAGTCCTCCCTCCTCACCAAACAGCCAGGCCAAGTGGCAGAGAAAATGCTCTGTCATCCAGCACCCACCTACCGCCCACACCCCAAACTGCCAAGCCCTCACTGCACTCCTGTCCTCCTCACCATCCCCCCACCCCCAGCAAGCGCTATCTGTCCTCTCCCCTTCACATCTGATCTAGGCCTGCTGTGTTACCCTACAGTGGGGTTTAGCGCTAGGCTTATATAATATTCTCATTTACTTTACATTTGACTAACATGTCTACTGTATGGAAATACAGCTTTCCATTATCAAACTTGAAATTGTTCCGAATGCTCAAATAATTTGTAAAAAAAAAAGCTTAAGTCTTTCAGCTGCTTGGTGAACATATACACTCCAGAATGCAGTTATATTTCTGGCAGAGATTAATGGGAATAATTCCATTTAATGATGCTGTCTTACTTTAATTTCATCTATTCTAGTTCTGAAAGATTTTAGTAGGAGAAGTTGTGGAGCTAAATCTCTTTGGGGGAAAAGCAGTATCAGCAAATGCCATTTAACCACCAGGTGGCAGGGTTGGATAATGAAAATAACATATTTTTCCTTCTAGCTCTTCCCTTTTAAACAATTTAATTAAAAATCCCAAGTTTCTCATGTAAAAAGCATTTTGTACCTTAGTATCACTCTTTTGGACTCAGCATAAAAGAGAAATTCTGCTCTTGAAATTTTACTTTTAAAAGTTATTGTAATAATTCTGCACCACAGTGGGATGAATTCTCCTAGAACATTTTGCACAGATTTGACTTGCTCGCCTCACATAGAACCTGACAAAGTTGAAACGGTTGAAACAGATTGTTCTCATTTACCTGCTTTGGCAGTTTTGGAGTCTTCATTCATTCCTAGACCATTATATTTATATTTGGCAGTGTTTTTTTAAATGGTTTTCTGTAGGTAAAGGAATACGCTTTTCCCCTTGGATTGAGCCCCAGAGCCAGCTAGGAAATCCCTTGGGCTTCACGGGGAGGGGGGGAGGGGTTGGCAGGTAAGGAGTGAAACAACAAGACTCTTTAGCATTTTCTCTTTGGGCATGGTTGGTATTTACTGAGAATCATCAGTGGGTAAGGAAGAAAATAGCACCAGAAACAACCCCACCCTTTTGGAAAAAGAGAGATCACTAGGCTGTGTCAGGATGGATGGATGCAATTGCCTGGAATAAAATGCGGCAAATACACATATAAACCCTTTCCCCCATATGAAAAATATCTTTCCACTTATGAGTAACACAACTGTGGGTATCCAGCCAACTATGGATTTTTAGAAGCAGGACATTCTCATTCCCCCTACCTGCTGCAACCCACTGTTCCCTGTTGTTGTTGTTGTTGTTGTTGTTGTTGTTGTTGTTGTTGTTGTTGTTGTTGTTGTTGTTGTTGTTGTTGTTGTTGTTGCTGCTGCTGCTGCTGCTGCTGCTGCTGCTGCTGCTTTTTACTGGGGACCAGCAGACTCAGGAATAACATTGGGGGAAAGTGGGAATTTGCAGCAACAGTGGCAACAGTCAACTCCCTTTTTTCTCTCCACATTACAATCAGCTGTTAGGAGGTTAACCCTTACTGTGCTGAAGGTTCTGTGTGCATCAGGTGACTCAATCACAGTGATCACTTTAAACAAACACCCTACCAGGACAGCTAAGTCCACACTCTGTGGTTGACCTCTCTCACTTCAGAAGCCTTACAGGTACCCCATTCTTCATCCAGGACCTAAAGGGATAATTGTGCACTGATAGGTAAGCAGGGGGCTATTACTACAATCTCCTTCCCTTCATTCATGGCTGTGAGCTGCCCCAGCAAAGCTGCCTTCCCCAGATATGCAAAGACATTCTGATGGCTCTTCTCCATGAATTCCATAGACACTATTTTCTTTATGCAAGTTACTATACAATACAGCTAAAGATGTACGTTAATATACTGAAATTGTAGGGCCATAACCAGTACTATATAATGGGAGAGGCTTGGCAAGAGGATTGGCAGTGATTGTTAACAATTTGGGTGTATATCCTCAGGATGAACAACTAATACCTACCAAGCATCCTGTACTGACTCAGTTACTTATCTTGGAAATTACAGTGAAATTGTATGATCTTAATAACAGGCATCACTGTTCATTAACTGAGCAAGACATGTATCAGCACGGCAAGAAGTAGGAAGGTGAGATTTTCTACTCATTAACAAAGGTGGGGTGTACAGTAAGTATCTGTAAAGTATAATGTTCAAACAATTTACTGCTTCAGTCTCTACTCATATATAAATACACTAATGCTGGAAATCTACCTGAAGCAACAATAAAGCTATTTTTTAATCAGTAAAAACCCTTTTAATTGGCATAAACTGCTATAAATTTAGAGTTTTGTTACAATTGACACATATGTGGCTGACTTAGTAACATGAAAAAAAATCTCTTCATTTCATATCTGAAAGAAATAGCTTAGCTTTCCAGTGATATATGTTTTAACAACAGTATTGTATTCCTTAGTGCATATGAGATATCATTTGTAACGTTAGCAAATGAATTTTGTGCTAGAAATCCAGGTTGGCAAATCAATGTAAATGTAAGTGGCAGATTCATGAATATCTGCCAGATGCATTATAATTTTCCAAGGAAAAGTCTATGAAAAATAGTCAATGGACACCTAGAGAAAAGCACTGTGTGAGATTATGTGGCCCAATTAAAAATACATAAAATCTGGAGCTGTTAACACCTTGGCCAAAATCTATCTGTTTTTCTTCTGAGAAGCTCACCTAAAATTTATTCAGAGTAACTGATATTTATTTTTACTTTATTTTACAAAAGTTACAGCTTACCTTTCTACCTTCATAAAAGCCACCAAAACAGCTAAGAATTTGAAAGTATGCATAATAAAATCACAACTTATTAACCGTTAATGGCAATAAAAGCCCATCATTAAAACAGTTAAAACCTGAGCTAAAATACATAACAAAAACTTAAAAAATTAAAATATTGGGCAGGGAAGAGGGATCCCTGAGGAACCAGGAAATCTTCACCCACTGGAGAAAGGTGGCCACAGAAGGGGACAGATGTGCCTCCTTTGGGAGAGAATTCCAGATTTTTGGTGCCACAATTCAGAAACCCACTTCTGGGTTGCCACTCATCTAATTTTGAAAGACAGGGCATGTGAAGCAGGGCCTCATGTGATGGCCACAAGTGTTGAATATTTTCATAAGGGAATAAATTCTGAAAGGCCAAATATATACTATATATGTGTTACACAATACAATAGTTCCAGGTATATCTTGACCATTCTTATAATTCACTTATTTCAAGGAGAAAAGAGAGCTTCCAGTATTCTATTTTCTTTTTATTAATGTCTCATGTTAGTAATTTCCCAGAATATTTTTATTTCATAATTGACTACAGTAGGATTGAATTTAGTATTTAATTCATTCCAGTTTGCTAATGATAGGCACATACAGAACACATATTAAATGTATGTAACTAGAGGAGCAAACATAGAATATATATTTATAAAGCGAATGTTTAATATGATATTATCAGTCCAATCCAGAGGGTGGGAGAACACACTTTCTGGAGCTGGCACAGGCCTGTATCAGTGGAGGTGCCCATCCTGCCAGCACAAGGGGCAAATGCGTCAGCAGAGGGGTGACTTATCTGGATGGACACTGCACTGCTCAACAGTACCCAACCCAGAAGCTGTCATCTTTTTGCAGGCCCACCAGCACAGAAAGTTATGCTGCCATGACTGGGCGTGTTTCAGGGGTACACCAGGGTGTAGAGCTGATCTTAGTTGGCTTCCACTGCCCACTCAGTGGAAAGAGTTGGCTTCAGAGATTCACCATGATTTTCGGGGTATAACTCAATTTTTGTCTATGGGGGATTTATGCTGGTGGTTTTTGCCATTTTTTATTTGGGGACTTTCTGTGCTGTAGGGAAGCCCTTTGGATAGGGTGGGATAGTGTCACCGTGCTACTATCCCTCCCTGCCTGTCCAGTCTGGATTGGACTGTAAGAGTAAGAGACTCCATTTTAAAGCTTAAATTGAAGCTTCATAGGAATTTGCTTACTTTGGAAATAATAAAGGTAAATTCCAATGTGAGAAATAACTTTTGTACCTGGTATTGTAGATTAAAAGAGATTGCTTAGTTGTTAAGGACAACTTTGTGTCTTCTTAATTAAAATGGTATCTAGCTCTTGACACCTGCTATTGTAAGATCAAGGTTAAGGATAGTCTTGTGCTTTCTTTTAGAACCATGTCAAAAGTTTTTCAAGTAACCCATAAATCTTGGTGCACTAATGAGCAGACAGATAAGGTCAATGGCTGAAAAATAAATTATAAAGATATAACTGGGAGATGAATATCTTATAGAAACAAACACATAGGCTGATTCCGCATGGGCCAAAAACAGCGGTGTGAAAACTGTGTGAAAACAGTATAAACCCTTTTACACCGTTTTAAACCCTTTTACACCATTTTCACACTGCTGTTTTTGGCCCATGCAGAATCAGCCATATATAACTATAAAGAAATAATTGCCAGAAACCAATTGGAGTATCAACATTATATTAAAGGAATTGGGTTGTATAATTTACAAGAACCAAACACAGAAATGATGATTCCATGTGTGACCAATTGGAGGAGGCACAGTATTTAATGTGTGGAAGCTTTTTCTATAAAAGAGGCTTTGTCTTTCGTATTATTGGAATGCTTGTTCTTTGTACCTAATTCTTTTTCTTAAGTAATAAAGCTGTGTTAAACCTCTACTCTTATCTTACTTGTGGTCTCTTGATTTGGTGGGGATCCATGAAATATGCTTGTACAACACTAAGAAAACTAACTCATGATTTCTTACATATATGTATATTCCAAAGTCTTGGTGAGGACTCGAAATCTCAGGATTGGTTTTATATTGTTCATTTCAAGTCCTTATCTATATATTGTTAGTGGTGGCAACCTGGAAGCAAACCCTGTTTGTCATGGGATAGGTAGGAAAAAGTTGGACATTTAGAGATAGAATGGCAAGTTGTAGGATTTATTGTTTTATTTATTGTAGTATTTATCATTAGCTACCTTTCAGTTAAAAATTTAACAGTCTGTCATCTGCACCTCTATAACTGTGTGGTTTGGTTCTGCAACCCAACAAGATCGACACAGACTTCAGAGAATAATCAGAACTGCAGAAAAAACAATTGCTGCTAACCTGCCTTCCATTGAGGACCTGTATACTGCACGGGTCAAAAAAAGGGCTGTGAAAATATTTACTGACCCCTCGCATCCTGGACATAAACTGTTTCAACTCTTACCCTCTAAACGTCGCTACAGAGCACTGCACACCAAGACAACTAGACATAAGAACAGTTTTTTCCCGAATGCCATCACTCTGTTAAACAAATAATTCCCTCGATAATGTCAAACTATTTATTATATATTTATTATATAATTACTGCACTACTTTTTTCATCATTCCTATTACCCATCTCCTCCCAATTATGACTGTATGACTATAGCCTGTGCTGACATTTCATTTTATTTTATGATTTTACATTTTATGTTTTTATTACTATTGATTGTTTCCTGATTGCTTACTAGACCTATATGACAATCATTAAGTGCTGTACCTTATGATTCTTGACAAATGTATTTTCTTTTATGTACACTGAGAGCATATGCACCGGAGACAAATTCCTTGTGTGTCCAATCACACTTGGCCAATAAAGATTCTATTCTATTCTATTCTATTCAGATAAAATAATCAATCAACAATACAAAAAAACACTGGCTATATTACTATTACTTCATTCACCTTTGTCATCTGCAGTCTGGCATCAAAGATATGATACCCAGAAAGATTTCCATTTTGAGTTCCAGTAGTTATGATTAGCCACTGGTAATCAAGCTCTACAGGACATTGGGGTGCTGTGTGGTTTCCGGGCTGTATGGCCGTGTTCTAGCAGCATTCTCTCCTGACGTTTCACCTGCATCTGTGGCTGGCATCTTCAGAGATCTGATAGTAGGAAAGCAAGTGGAGTATATATACCTGTGAGTAACAATGAAGATAGCAAGGTCAATAGATGAGGGCATCTGAATAGAAGTAGACTGGCATGGGAGTAACAATGAAGTATATAGCATGTGAGTAACAATGAAGATAGCAAGGTCAATAGGTGAGGTCATCTGAATAGAAGTAGCCTGGCCTTTGTTTCCTTTTGATTGTTTACTGTCTATAGTCATCCTGTGTTTGTGTGGAGCTGATTAGTCACTGCCTTGACTCAAGTGTTTTTCAACACTGGTGGCCAAGTTCTGTTCATTTTCATGAGTAATTTTGAAATCCAACTTAAATGGTGGGAATACCATCAAAGCCATCAACACCTGGGCCATATGCATCATCAGGTGCTCTGCCAGAATTATAAACTGGACATGCGGATACATTATAACATCCTAAGCCACTGGGTGAGGCTCGAATTGCAATGACAGGTCTACAACCAGCTAAAGAACTGGCAATGGTGATAGTAAGCAAAATTAAATAAGTCACCTTCCCCCACCCAAAGTAGGCTATGTAGCTGTTATCTCCAAACAGTACCAGATTATTGCCGTATATTTGCTGATAGCAGCAAGACTGGTCTTCAAAAAAGTATGGAAGTTGAAACTCAGAGCATCAGAAATAGAATGGTTAAACAAAGTAAAAGAAGTGTTGAATTACTGAAGTTAACTTTGGTACAAAAATGTCAAGACTTTGAAAGGACAGCTAGATTGTGGAACAGAGTAGTTCTAAGGACAGAAGAAGAGCTGCAGAAAGATGTAAGAGGCAGACAAAAACAGTTAAACTTAGTCACTTAGGAGAATATATATTTGATTGATAGTTGAAATGGCATATGGTTCTGTTTATGTACCTTGGATCTTGTATATTATGGCTTACTACTGTTTATTATTTTCATTTATTATTGTTCTCTAGTAGCAATAAAAATTATTTTTTTTTAAAAAAAAAAATCTCCCTCAGTGTCCTTGTCTGACTGCCTGCTTATCCAGATGCTTTACCCTTCTTGGAGGCATTTCAGATAGGGATTTTTAAATGTATGAATCATGGATCAGAAATTTCGTGGTATTCTTTACTGTTAACAAGGGTCCTTTATATTAACAATATATCTTCTTGCTAACATAAAAACTGATTCCTATCTAGAATCTGATGTGGAAACTGATGGAACTCCAGAGACAAAGAGTACAGTCCAACCAAAGTTAAGTGCTTTTAAATGCCACTGATTATAACAGAAGAGCTGAGCTCTCAATTAAATATATAAGATTTTGACAGCTTGTGGTTATGAAGTGGAAGTGTTCCTTTTTGTCTTGACAAAGATGAATTGTATCTGAAGTAGTTTATTACTCATCTTTGGTTTTGTTTCTGTAAAGTCTAAGCCTCAACTTCCTTTCACTGCTTGTGCAAACAACTCCTAAGTGATGCAATGCTTTCAATTAAAACTGAGAATAATGAAAATTATTTGCCTGGGGCAAAATAATTCCAGTAGTTACCATACATGAAACACATGCTTTTCTTTTGTCTTTTGTCTTTTTTTTAAAAAAAACACTGCTATAGCAAATAAAAGTTCTCTGTACTCATACTTGCTCTCTCTAAATTATATAACATGTTTGACAATTTCCATTATCATTAGTACTATTCCTCCCACAACTAATCATCAACAAATTTTAATTTAATTTCTACTGAATTCAAGTTTAGAGTGTTGTGCAGAAATTAACTGTATTGAAATAAATGGGAGGCTGTTGTTTATAATTCAGCTGAACAGCATAACTCATCCAATGAATAATTAAAGAAGATTAGAACTACAGTGCGATTTTTTTCCCCTAATGTATGACTTACCCTAATTCAGAAAGTGGAGTACAAAGGTAGAAGGCAATGCAGTAAAAGCAAGGTGATATATATAATAAACACTGCAATAAACTACAGTCCATTAGATATATCACATTCTCAATGTAGCCCCATCTATGGATACTTAAATCGAGAAACTGGAGCCATGAAGAGAAAAGACAGAACTTTTTACAAACCTGAGCGTATATCGAGGTTTGCAGAAAAATAAAAAAAGTAGCGCCAATACCTTTAAGAAAAGGCATGCTTTTTCTGGGCCTTGGTGGAGCTTGCTAGTCAACCAGCCCTTCTCTCCTCCTGCCTACCATAGAAAGAGGACTCATGAAGGTCAAGACCAGCAGCAACTACCAGCAACTTGCTACCATGCTACTTGCATCACCCATCTGGGTGTGGAGGCAGCTGCCAAACAGCATGATACCATACTTGTGTGTGCATTACAAAATTCCACAGCCAAAGAGGTACAAATTATTACATTGATTTCCTAGAACAGAAATACAATTCTGGGATTCTTTAAAATTATGAACCCTTCTATCCACAAATAAGAAAAAAAGAGAGAAGCACAAAGCACTTCCTGCCAATCACCTTGGGAAACAAGCCACAGAGAACCACAGTTTCCCTCCTTTGTGGAGTGAGCCTTTTTTTTTCTTTGCAAGTATGATGGCTGGGGGCACCTTGCTCAGGGGTTGATACCATTGGACTCCTTTGTCCAATTCACCTGGAATTTGTGCGTTCTTTAGTGGACAGGCCCCACTAGCACACTCCAATTTGGGTGGCATTTGGTTGGAAAAAGCCACTACAGATTCCCCCTGAGAAAAGTTTCTCCTTCCTCAGTTTATGAAAAGAAACAAACAGCAGATCAAAACAGAGAGGATAACAAACACAGTTTTCAGATGGCAGGTTTTTTTGGTTCAAAAAAAAATAGACAGTTACTGTAAAATGAAATGAATGCAGACAGGTGCTTTTAATGTCAGTGGCCAGCACATTGAATCCTGAATTGACACTGTCCTACACTAAATTAACTAATTACAGTAAACCCTCTCAAACTCTGTATATGAAATTATAATAACGTTTTTTCTTGGCTCACATCTCTATGCCACACAACTCACCTGGGCCCAGCAACAACATCTGGACAACCTGAGAGACTTGATCAGGCTCAGCAGCAGATGCCACACAAACCACTTGTTACTTTTGCATCTTAGACAGACATTTTTAAGGATTGCTGCCAGGGATAGGAACAAAGGGGAAAAACCAATGCCACATAGTTGTTAGCATGTCACTCTAGTATCTGGTTGACCACATATCAATCCCTATTATGGCATAGAAGCATGCTTGGTGATTTTTAGCCAATCACTCTCTTTCTCTCAGTTGTTATGAGGATAAAAATGGAGGCAAGGAGAATGATGTAAACTGGTTTGAGTCCCCAAAGGTAAGGTATAAATGAAGTGAATAAATAATAAAGATGAAGAATGAGGGTAGACAGATTTTTTAAAAATCTTGTTTGATGAGTAGGAAAGAGAGTAGGAAACAAGGAAGGGGGAGTAGGTATGGGGGGGGCGGCTGCCAGGAGGAGAGAAAGGAAATAATGTGCAGGTGGGATAGAGAAGAATATGATCTCTGTAACTTCTTACATGCTTCCCACTTGTCAGTACATCTAATTCTCAACGTTTCCTTCTCCACTGACAGTTAAATCTGGAAACTGAAGCCATGAACCAACAAGCTATCTTTCTCCAAAATTAAGAGTTTGAAAAAGCTCAGGTTTGGCATAAAAATATGAAAGTAAAAAATACACTGAGGTTAACATATTTAGCTTTAACAAATGAATGCCTTTAGTGTCTACTTGCCATGCAACCAGAACACTATTCTCAAAATTTTCAGTCTTGGTTTTTATCAGCAAAAGGTGAGGGCATGGGCAAGGCCCTTTCTAAGGTTGTTTCAGCCCTTGATTTATGCAGCCAGGCAAGGATGTAGGTGTGGGGGGATGTTCCCGGGTTCAAACTCCCCTCATTACATGTCCGAAGCTCTTAAGCTCTGCTCCCTGTCTGATTTCTGAAATGTCTGATTTCTACCAATGTTTGATGCTACTTGGTTTACAGAAACAAGGTAATAAATATGCTTCTCTTTTTATATATTAATAGTTTGAACTCCTCACAAATTTGTTTTTAAATAACTGTAATTATTAGGAAAAATATTTTTATATCAAGATTTTTCACAGATCATAGCAACAGTTTAAATATCCTTGCATCCAGAAGCTGACTTGCCATTATTGCTATACATGAAAGTGTCCATGCTTTCAGCTCTTCTTATAACTCACAAATTCCTGGCACCCTCAGACACTGTTGACTGCTTGCTAAGGAGACTTCAGACTCAGACATTATCAAACTGATCAGACTGACAAAGTTCACGCATTCACATATACTGAATGATACACTTCCAATCCATTTTCTATCAATTTTGACTATCATTTGCAACTGGATTTTACTGTTTTACACAATAAAATTCAGCTGCAAAATGCTTTGAAAGTGGATTGAAAATGTGTTAATCGGCATGTGTGAAAATGTAAGAATGCAACTGTCTTTGTGGCAAAGAGCTGAATGAAAAGAGGACATAAGGATATGTGAATCATAACAGGTGCTGGATTCATGATCTTTCTACCTACCCACTGATATTCACAAGGCTTCTGAGTAAATAATAAAGCTGTTTCCATGCACAGATAACATGTGCAGAATTGGGACAAGTGTGCTTATCTCCTCAGGATTCCTCAACATTTTAAACAACTAATAACTAAAATGGGGTGTTGTGTGGTTTCCGGGTTGTATGGCTGTGTTCTAGTAGCATGTTCTCCTGATGTTTCGCATGGCATCTTTAGAGGAGCTTGAGCCATACAGCCTAGCTATACAGCCCAGAAACCACACAACATCCTAGTGATTCCGACTGTGAAAGCCTTCAATAATACATTAATAACTAAAATGTTTTCCTGGAAAGTTCATTAAAGCCCAATCTAGATGGGGGAGCCAAATATCCATAGGGAATGGGGGAGGGTTGTGTCAATGGGTTTGCCCCTTTACTGGAGCAAGGGGCCAGTGGAGGAGGCAGAGGTGCCAACGGCTGGTCACCCCTCAGCTCTGCAGAGGCAAAACTGGGAAGTTGAGTTCACTGCAGAGTAACACTGGCATCCACTTGGATGCTGGTGCACTGAGGGGCAGGCCAGGGAATTCTCAGGGGTAGAACTGATGTTAGTTCATTTCCACCAGAATTCCAGTCTGGGACAAGTTGTGGTCGCTGTTCCCCATCAACAGTTTCTTGAATGTACTTATTTTAAAAAAAATGAAAAGGCTTATTCAGTGTGTGATCTCAGCCAACTGGACTGTGTGATAACATTTGTTTTTTGTTTATATTCTGCTTTTCTCCCAATAAGGAACCAAATCTTGGAGGGAAAATGAATTCCATCCAATGCAGCACATCCCCATCCAGCTATAGTTGATTGCAGTTATTAATATTATTTAGGGAAGAATGTTGGTTTGGATTCCTACCCAAATGCCCATCCTATTTTAATGAAGTGGATGTTGTCATAGAATGTATGCCTATGTATGACAGGGGTGTACCAACATCTAAATAAATTACTGGTTCTGTAAGTATTGTGGCAAGTTTCCAGGGTCCTGGGTTTACAAATTCTCACATTCTATTTTTGTTTTTATTTTTATTTTATTTTTACAAAATTGAGTTTGGTTCTTTTTGTTTTATGTTTATTTCACACTGTACTCAAAGGCCATCTATATCAGGTTCCTGCAACCCATGTCATGGTGTGATGCTCAGTGCAGTTCCATTAGAAGCATAGCGTATAAACAAACAGTACCTAAAATGTCTCTTAGTATTAAAGTGGTTTTTTGACAGACTTCGTTTGCTAAAAAAAACTTGAAAATTCCCCATGCTGTTGTCTAGAGGGAGCTCTTGTCTTGTTTTTTATAAATTGTAATGCTTATGTTTCATATCAAAGTCATTGCAACTGTAGCTGTTGCCCAAATGTACTTTGATGAATTATCAGTAACTTCAAATATAACACAGGTAATATTTACATTCAAAGTTGAGCACAATTTAGCCTGTCCTTTGTTACAGTACCCAGCCTCTGTGAATGCAGCAGTTTACTCTACCATCCTTGATTACCTAAGCCTGATGAGTCCTATGGATGAACTGAAAAGCCATTTTCATTCTGTTTTGCATTGATTGGTGTCTTTGGCAACACTTTTTTCCAATTTATTTTCCACCCTTATCCTGACAAAGCAAGGAGCCAGAACAGGATAAAAACAAGGTATACAATATAACAAACAATATTTCACTCCATAAAATGTATCCTGGTATAAGAACAACCAATGATAATCAGTCAAATCAGGACAAGCTGCTCCAAAAGCCCTTCTAAAAATTCTTTTGGCAGCTTTGCCAAAAGGTCAGGAGAGTAGAAGCCTTTCTCACATCTTCTGGAAGGCCCTTCCACAACAGTGAAACCCAAACCTGGGTAATAGCAAATCTGACTTTGATCTTGATCAAATACATGCAAAGAGAATATTGTCCAGATATGTGGTGCTTAGTCATGGAGAATTTTAAATGTAAGCACCTTAAACTGATCACCAGAAATAAATAGGCAACCAATAGAAGGATCTTCAGAGTAGATGTAATATGATCCCATTGATGATAAAAACAGGGCACCATATTTTATGCTGTCTGAAGCTTCAAGTTCCAAATAGAGTGAATTCAGTAGTTATCAAAACAATCCAAATGGGGGAGGGTGAAACAGCATTTGGGAGCAGTATAGGGGTCCACCATTTGTT
Organism: Sphaerodactylus townsendi; assembly: GCF_021028975.2. Lineage (NCBI taxonomy): Eukaryota > Metazoa > Chordata > Lepidosauria > Squamata > Sphaerodactylidae > Sphaerodactylus > Sphaerodactylus townsendi. The sequence goes on along the minus strand of NC_059428.1, from coordinate 63,567,919 downwards.
CCCTTGGTTTAAAGGGTACTCATATTGGTAGAGAGAGCCAACACACTGGCATCTGGGTGTTGTACACCTCAACAGTGGCCAAATCCAGATATGGGCACAACTGGGGAGCTGTGTTGGTGTTCAAGTGGACCTGGATGCAGGGGGCACAGAGCAGGGGCATTCCTAGGGGTGGAATGCGGCCCACTGAGCCTGCAGACTTACACCAAACAAAACTGAGGTATAAGCCTGATTTTCCAATGAGGTGATTTGGGCAGCTGGAGTGATTTCTGATTTCCTTCCTTTCTACACTACCTAAAACTCTGCCATTGCTGGCCCTGAGCCAGCAATGGCAGGAGGGTTGGCATCGGGTTAGCAACTGTCCCAATTTCCCAGTAGTCATTACTTTTGTCTTCTTGATGTTCAGCTGTAGTCCTGCTGTGGGACCTTCTGCTTTTTTCATCAGTAGTTATTTCAAGTTTTTACTATTTTCCTCCAGTAATATTGTGTCATCAGCATATGTCAAATTGTTAACGCCCCTCTCTTTCATTTCACTGTCATCTAAATTTAATCCTTCTTTCTAGGGGTGTGCAAAAATGTCAGATTTGTTCAGTTATTTTGTTGTACTAATATGATTCTTTAACACTAAACGTAAACCTAGCCTCATTAATTAATTAATTGTATGTTAATTGTAAGTTAAGTAATTTATTAAAATAAATTAAATTCATTAAAATAGAAAACACATTTTTGAAAGTAACTTTAAAATATAAAATTAAATATAAAATTTGCAGAATTGTACTCCTGAGCCATAAGGTATTTTCTAACAAACTGCAGAAATGTAGGAGAATTGAGGACCCATTTAATAACAATTAAAATTCTTCCCTGTATTGTGGGCAAGGGGGTTTGTATAATTGATTTGTGTTTGTTTGTCTTCTTGTTCAAATGGTAGGTGGATTTTTTTAAAGAAAAACTGAGCATGAGAACTAAACCCTGAAACCCTGTGATTTACCTCTCTGCAGTGCAGGGCTCTTGGCATTTTCTCCCAGTCAGACTATAGCAGTAGCAAAGTAGAAGGAAGAAATATGCTTCAAACAACAGCACACAAAGATAAGTTAATCTAAATAACAATTGTAACTATAAGAGTCCCACCACCCACCCGCAAAAAAAAGACTCATACCAGGAAAAGGAAAATCCCTTCCCACAGTCTTTAGTTTCCTTTAGTCAAATTGTGTCTCTTAAAAGGGCCTAAAGCTCAAAAAGCCTCTCAGAGCATAATTGTTAGATTACAAACCATAGAATGACCTTTACCATAAAGTGCAAAATAGAAAATGATGTGAAATCCACTACCAGACAGTTGAAATTCTTTATTTTCCAAACTTATTTGCAAGGCTTATTTGCCAGGACTGGTCTGCCCGGGCAACTAGTAAGTGACCATGTGGCACAGTTTGCCTCTAAAGAAATGTAAATTTTTCGGGCACCACCAGAGCATTCACTCTATCACCAGCCACCAATTGACTGGTTGAAAAATTTATGCAAACTCTGAAGCAAGCTGTGAAGTCAGCAGCAGGTTGTCATGGATTTGTTTTTGACAACAAAAACAGGCATGCTTGTTTCTGGCATGTGGAAATGCTGCCCATGCTCCCACTGGTCAACCATGTGCAATGTCATCTATGGGCAGGAGTCTGCACTCACATTTGGATTTGTTGAAACCTGATTTATACTTACATGTTAGGGAACCAGCAAGTTAGTCAAGATTCTACTAGAAGATGAGGTGTCCTTCACCAGCTGCAAGTGGGTCACACTACATCAGCATGTGATTCTGCAGGCTTGACAAATGGTATCCTGGTATTATTGTTCATAACAGGCAGAAGAAGCTGAGCCTAGATTAGTTTCCTTATCAGTTCATTTGTTTGAAAGTAAATGTTCCTGCTATGGAATGCAATCTGACAACAGTGGTCTTTACCAATCAAACAGCTGTCTAGAAGGCAGGCACAATCATGCAGTTATTAATCCTACTTCACTAAAATTTGCATGTCTACAGACAATAAAGACAATTTCTGGTAAACCAGGTGGGACTTCAGCTTCATATATGATGGTGTCAGAGCAAACCAGCATTGGTGTCTGGTACCTGATGTCAGAAACTATCTGTTCTGCCAAAAACGTTACAAGAGTTTGAACATGGAATGTACGAACGCTATACCAAAGTGGATGACTTTGGGTATTTGATGACTACCAGCTGGACATTCTAGGTGTCAGTGAAGTCAGGTGGACAACAAACAGCCAGTTCAACAGCAATGGCAATATCATCTTGTATGTGGGTCATAAAGATCGGCATGAACATGGGATCAGCTCCTGAGCAAATGAGCTGAAAAAGCACTCATTGGTCAGTCTTATCCTGAGCAAATGAGCTAAAAAGCATTCATTTGTTGGCAACCCATCAACGACGGGATCATCACAGCACAGCCTGTTTTGCTCATGGACATGCCAAAGCAACTGCTGTGCAGGTCTATGCACCAACAGACAGTGCAGATGATGCAATAAAGAATTAATTCTACAAACAGCTCCAAGATGTCTTTGCTAACATCCCAAATCACGACCTAACACTCCTGATTGGTGATTGCAATGCCCAATTAGGTGACAGCTGACAAGGATTCATGAATGTGATTGGAGCCCACACATCCTCTGCTCAGCTCAGTGACAACAGCGGCAGATTGCTGTTGTTCTGTGAATACAATGAGTTGTGTGTTGGGAACACATATTTCCAACATCGGAGGATACACAAGAAGACCTGGTGGTCATCAAATATGCTAACTGTCATTGAAATTGACTTCATCTGTACCAGCCAGGAGTGGTAGTCAGCAGTGTGTGATGCAAGGGTCTACAAAAAGGCAGATGTTGGATCAGACCATCATCTAGTCAGAGCAGAAATCAAGCTCAAGCTCAGAAATGTAAGAAAGTCCATACCAAAGAAACCATTCACAATAGAGAAACTCAAGGGCCCTGCCACTGCCACCACCTTTGCCTTGGAACTGCATAATCGCTTTAACCCTCTCCTGGAAATAGCAAACATAGAAGACTTCTGGAGTAGCCTTGGAGACCACCATCACAGAATGTGCCCAGAACACTATTGGGAGAGGCCAAGGGCAATAGAAGGAACAGTGAATCCAAGACCGAGCATGAAAGAAAAGCCATAAAACTGAAATGGGAGCAGGCTAAAGACACAGATGAAATGGAAGAAAGAAGCCAAAGGTATACAGAGCTTGAACAACTTGTTAAGAAAAGCTACTGAAAAGACAAAAAATATCGGCTCGAACAGAAAGTAGCAGAAGCACAAAAAGCACCTGACCAAAATGATCCTCAAACCCTCTACTGCATCATCAATGACCTGATTGGAACCAGGAACCACTCTAATGTCCAGATTAGGGACAAGAATTGAAAACTCCGAACACCCAAGATGAGCAGAACAAAAGGTGGACTGAACACTTTCTAGAAATCCTTAACCAACCAGGCCTTACCACCATATATGGCTTCAATTCAGAAGATGCCCAAGAGGAGGTCCAAGTCAATACTGATGAGATTACCATTCAAAGAAGTAAAGACTGTGATCAAGACTCTCGATAACAACAAGGCAGCTAGGTTGGATGAAATACCCACAGAGATAGTGAAATATGGTGGGCAGGCAATGATGTCACTGTTCAACAACTGCTGACAAAGGGGTGCAGTTCCAGAAGATTGGCAAAGAGGTGCCATAGTCAAGTTCCCAAGAAGGGCAATATCTCCAAATGCACCAATTGGCAGGGCATCACTCTCCTCTCAGTCCCTGGGAAAGCATTCTGCATGATCCTATTCCAGTGGTTGCAGAGTGCCCTTGACCAATGCCTGAGAGAGGAACAAGTTGGATTTCACAGTGGAAGGTCCTGCAGTGAACAGTGAACAGTGAACAGATCTTCATTCTCCGAAACATCATAGAATATCGACACCCACTGGCCATCAACTTCATCGACTTTAAGAAAACTTTTGACAGCATTCACCAAGAGTTCCTCCGGCAGATCCTGTGTTTGTACTGAGTACCAGCAGCCTTCATCACCATCTTCAAAGACTTGTACCTACGATCCAGCTATTGCATCAAGACAAATAATGGCTGCTCAGACTTCCTTGAAATCACCACTGCGGTCAGACAAGGTTGCATTCTGTCTCCACTTCTCTTCCTTGTTGACCTTGATTACATCTTGCAGAAAACTGGAACATACTCTGGCAATGGCATACACTGGCCTGACCAAGACCACCTTGGCAACTTGGATTTTGCTAATGACATTGTTCTGCCAAAACTCCAGCGCTCAACAGCTGACCTTGATAGAGAAGCAGGCAAAATTGGCCTCAGGAATGGTAAATCAAATCAAATGGTAAATCAAAGATCACTGATAAATCAAAGATCATGTATGTTAGCTCCACAGTCCGAACACTGAGAATTAGAATTAGCATGGTGTAGTGGTTAAGAGCAGGTGGATTCTAATCTGGAGAACCAGATTTTGATTCCCCACTCCTCCACCTGAGTGGCGGAGGCTTATCTGGTGAACCAGATGTACTCCTACATTCCTGCTGAGTAACGTTGGGCTAGTCACAGTTCTTCGGAACTCTCTCAGCCCCACCTACCTCACAAGGTGTCTGTTGTGGGGAGAGGAAGGGAAAGGAGCTTGTGAGTCTCCTTAAAGGAGAGAAAGCTGGGGTATAAATCCAAAATGGGAGAGATTCTGAATATCACGAGCATGCTTCAAAAGAAATTGCCAGATCAAAAAATCTTGCTTATTCAATTGAGGGAGAGGAGGTAGAGATGGACTGCTTTTCAGGGCATATTGGTTTTGGGTTTGTTCTTCACTCAGATTTGCTGAAATAGTTGTTGCAGGGTTAGAGGAACTGTCTGAGACCTCTTCATCTGACATCTTGCTTCTTTAGGAGCTTCCTTTAGATAAGTAACACACTTTGCAACAGAGGCTCTTTCAGCACGGGAAGAAAACAGCTCCCTAGGGACAGTAAAAACACCGTCCCTGGGGCACTGTTCGCACAGTGCCTTGCTCACCCCCTTCAAGTGGGGCGAAAATGCCACTTTTGAACCTCATTCAACGAGCAAGGTTTTTCAAAAACAGCATATTCCACCCGCTGCTGTTCGCACGGCAATGGGTGGAAGGCGGCGTTTTCCCTGTATTGGCTACAAATGCCTCCTTACCTCCTCCTGGCTTCCATCCATCCCACTGTGAAGGCCAGGGGACAAGCCTCCTGGCCTCCATCCCTGCAGTCATCGCTCTGGCCATGGGGGCATGTCCCCTGGCCTCCACAGAGCGATGGAAGCCAGGAGAAGGTAAGGAAGCATTTGTGGCCGGTTCCGCCAGCTGTGCAGCCAGCAGGGCCATTTGTGCTAATGGCACCAGGGCTTGCATCGGTATGAATCATGCCGATGCAGACCCGCTGCTCTGGCTGTGCAGAAACAGCTATAAAGAAAAGTATATGTAGGCCTTTTTCGCACACACGGTTTATTCTAGAATTAAAGCAATCCGCATTGACATCCTGACCTTTTTGATGCTGTTTCGTCGCTCGATAGCATTCACACATGGCCAGGTTGTCACAGATCTTCTGCTTGCTTGGCAACTCCCGGGTTTTTGCATCGCCCAGGAATGCGGTGCAAACGACGACTCTGATTGGCTGTCGCGCCGTCCTGGGGCCGCCATGACATGCCCCTACCTGGAGCCTTTCCCGAAATGGCGGCTGATGATTTCCGGGCTTCCAAATTGTCTCCCATCCTGTTTCCGTGGACGGGCTGTTGAGTTACCATGTTAATGGGGGCGAAACGACCAAACGAGTCACTGTGCTGCAAATGTATCGAAGCAACGGTGCCATGGGAACTAAGTAGCTCAAGCTATCAGGCATGCATACAACCTAAACGTAGAGCGAGAGGGAGGGAGTCGAGTGAGATTCAAGGGGAACAATGGGATGTGCGCACGCAACCGGCAAGCCCAATCGCATTCCCATTGGCTGGATCAAATCGCGTCACACTGTGGCCGTCACCCCTGACTGTCTCTAACGCCAGATTTGTTTCGCACCTAGCCACCAGATTGTGGGGGGAAACCGGTTTTTCCCAGAAAGTTGCACAAGTATCGAGTGACAGGAAAAATGTGGAACAACGGCTGAAATGAGGTACAGATGGGGGGTTGGGACACATTGCGGCTCAAGTGTGTGCAAAAAATGTGTGAAACAGTAACGACTTCACATGTTAGATCTGCAACAAACAGTCTGTGCGAAAAAGGCCGTAGTGGAATCATTTGTGCCCTTAACCTTTTGTTGTATTGCAGTGAATTAGCAGAGTAAATAATATAGCAGAAATGCGAGTGTGTTTTGTAGAATTTTACTGAATAACAAACAAAAATAGACTGCACAGATACCCTGACTGAGCACTTACATAGATAGAGTTTGCTGTTCCTATATTTAAGTGCTCAGTCTGGGTATCTGTGCAGTCTATCTGTGCCTTTGTCTCCTTTCCTCCTTTGCTGTAAGAAGAAGCAGAGTTTCTTTCCAGAAGCTCATGTGATTGTATCATGTGACCTCAATACTCAATCTGCATATTACAACAGTTAACTCTTGCTTGACTGAATGTAGCAGGCATTTGAAAATTCCTAACAAATGGTCACTGTGGGCTATGGAAAAATCCACCTCCAGGCTAGTTCTGTAGATGCTAGGCCTCTGACCATCTGAAACAGGTCTGCTGGTCTATACTGTGCAGATGCAACTGTGGAGGAGAGAGGCAATGGCAGACTCTCAGCCTAATGTACCTCACATTATTGTTATGAAGATAAAATGGAGGAGCAGAGAACATTGTAAGCCACTTTGAATCCCCACTAGGGAGAAAAGTGGACTATAAATGAAGCCAATAGGTTGCAGCATAATTCTATTTACACTTCATTTCCTGCACTCTGATTTTCTGATCTAAATGCAACATGAATATAAAATGAAGCACCATGTAAGCCACTCCCCAAAGGGCTTTAAAGAAACTGTGTCAAACTAAATAGGTCTTAACTTTGTCCAGTTTTAATACTTCTTTTTTTAATAGACTAGCTAAGAAGGAATTTTGAATGGCTTCATAATAAATAACCCTATAATTGAATGTTATGTGCATAGCTAACACTTCCTTGATAAAAATCCAAAAGTTACAAGAACACCACACTTCACTCACCAAATTATCCTGCTCCAAACATATTATTTCTGTAAGGTAAAGGAAATATCTGCCAAGTTTTTCAAAGTCATATCTCCCAGATGCCTTCATTAGCTAAGATCCTTCCTGCCTGGGAGGGTGTTTCCAGTCAAGGAAATCTGGCATTGCAATTGCTGTGGACTGATATTGTACAGTAATCCTTGACTATGTTCCCTCTCTCACTAATGAAATTCTTGCTGTTCTGAAACAGTGACAATCAACAATAGAATTCTTAATTTTCCTCTAAATTCTTGACTAGGTTTAGTCACAGAAATAAATAAGTTCCTAAGTAATTTACTCAAAGGTCATTTTTAATTGAAGTGTTTCAGGATGAATGATCAGATAATACAGCTGTGGTATGCCCAAAGATAACTGATCATTTAAGAATGATGAGAAAGTAATGAATGAGCATTTTTTCCCAGTCATCTTGCTCTCACTCATAAAAAAACTCTTCATTAGAATTTTCTGCAGACTATCTGTATCCATACATTCACCTCACACTACCTAGCAGGCATGTAAGGATTAGCCTAGTAGAAGAGAAGGTCCCATTGGTCCAGGAAGAAAGTCAGTGCTCGTACAAAACCATGTGCATGGCACTGAATTTTTGGGAAGAACTATAGGATGCAAATGTACTACCGATAAATAAATAAGGCACAGACTTTGTTGTTGAATTCACTATTGGAGTGGTATAGAAGCAGCCATGGGGAAGTATAGTAGACAAACAGCCCCATTCAAAGATTCATAGAATCATAGAGTTGGAAGAGACCAAAAGGACCATCAAGTCCAACCCCCTGCCATGCAGGAACACACAATCAAAGCACTCCTGACATATGTTCACCCAGCTTCTGTTTAAAAACCTCCAAAGAAGGAGACTCCAGCACTCTCCGAAACAGCGAATTCCACCGCTGAACAGCCCTGACAGTCAGAAAGTTCTTCCTAATGTTTAGGTGGAATCTCTTTTCCTGGACCTTGAATCCATTACTCCATGTCCCAGTCTCTGAGGCAGCAGAAAACAAGCTTGCTCCCTCTTTAACATGACATCCCTTCAAATATTTAAACACGGCTATCATGTCCCTTCTTAACCTTCGCTTCTCCAGACTAAACATCCCCAGCTCCCTAAATCTCTCTTTGTAGGGCATGGATTCCACACTTTTTACCATTTTGGTTGCCCTCCTCTGGACACATTCTAGCTTGTCAATACCCTTCTTAAATTGTGATGCTCAGAACTGAACACAGTACTCTAGGTGAGGTCTGAGCAATGCAGAGCAGAGTGGTGCAATTACTTCCCTCTATCTAGACACTATACTTTTTTTGATGCATCCCAGAATTGCATTGGCTTTCTTGGCTGCCATATCACACTGCTGACTTCTCTGTTGAAATTCATTTTGTTAGTTTTGGCCCAGCTTTCTAATCTGTCCAGTACATTTTGAATCCTACCCCTGTCCTCCAGGGTATTAGCTACTCCTCCTAATTTGGTGTCATCTGCAAATTGGATTAACATGCCCTCTATTTCATTATCCAAGTCACTGATAAAAATGTTGAATGGCACTCCACTACACACTTCTCTACAGGATGAAAATGAGCCATTGATGTGTTTGGCTAGTCAACCAATTACAAATCCATCTAACAGGTGCATTGTCTAGTACACATCTTTGATCTTTCCAACTTACTTGCAAGATTGAGGGCTGAAAAGGCTCGAGGGAATGATGCAGCCTTTCGCTGTCGCATTCGCCCTCCCTGGGGCACTTAACATGGCAGAGCGGGCAGATGTGTCAGCTGTCACAAGAGGAAGTTTAAAAAATATACTGGTTGTTAGTGGGCTTTCTGGGCTGTGTGGCTGTGGTCTGATAGATCTTGTTCCTAACATTTCACCTGCATCTGTGGCTGGCATCTTCATAGGCATATTCTCTCTGTGATACACCTCTGAAGATGCCAGCCACAGATGCAGATGAAATGTTAGAAACAAGATTTACCAGACTACGGCCACACAGCCCAGAAAGCCCACAACAACCAGTTGAGTCCGGCCGTGAAAGCCTTCAACAATACATTGAAAAATATACTTTTCTAAATGTGTATATTTTAATTTGGTGAAGGCTGTGAATGATTAATTAAACTTTCATAACTACCTTCTTACAGGATGTTTCTTTAGCCATTTGGATAAATAGTTTTCTTCCAGCAACCCTCTTCCTCATCAATTCAGTTTTCTTAGGGCCTCCACATGGCTGCTGCTGGCATTTCTAAGTTATTTTAAAAAGTCATGAGACCCTTACTATTGTGAGCTGAGGCACTCTTCCCCACTCACCGCACCTTATCAAATGACAAAACAGGCACATCCCTCCTGCAGCTGCTGCACTTGAAAAGGTGCAGGGGAACCAAGAAAGCCCAGCTGTGAGCTCATCAGGACCCTCATGACATTTTAAAATGACTTAAAATGGCAGTGGCATCCTCATCGAGGCTTTGAGGATGCTGTGCTGTTTTGTTTGGCCCTTAACAAATTGTGATTTCAAAGTAAATAGTTTTCAGAGATTAGACCTCATGATACCTGAAACACTCTAGGCCAGAAACGTGATCTCCATCTGCTGCTTTGGCTTTCTTTAAAGTTTCAGCAACTACCTGTACCTTCACATTTTTCCAAACGCAATGAATGATACTGTGCTCAGATTTGTTAATGTTTTATTCTGAAATACATGTATACTTCATTACAAGTATTTGTCCAAAATAATTCTTTTTATTCTGTTTGTTTCAGACTAGAGCCAGGAATGTGTGGTTTTCTACTCAGATTGTGTATATCAACCTGTGTTTGGACCAACTTTTCCAGATTTTTTCCAAATGTCAAGAGATTATATAAATAACTCTAAGCCATACAGACCACACCATATGAAACTCAAACCCACAATGTTCAGGAATGTAGTTGAAAGCTCTGCACACTGCAGTTTGTATTTTAAGGTTTATTTGATGGCACCTGAGATAGATCTAAAGTTTAGGGTTTCCCAAGGAAGTTCAACAGATGGCAAAACAATGGCAAAGCTCCTATTTTATTAACGCCATTTCTTTGTTTGCTGTTAGGAAAGGTTCTTAATATGAACACAAAATCAGACCAAAGGCCCATCAAGGCCAGCATTTTGTTCACACAGTAGCCAACCAGCTGCCTCTAGCAAACCCACAAGCAGGATGACTGCAACAGTTTCCTCCACAACAACTGTTCTGCCCCCCAAGTGAATCTGTTTTTGGTGCCCTGTACTTGGCTTGGACAGAGTGGGGGAAACAAGCTAGGTTCAACAGTTCAACAATAGGTTTATTACTTAAGAGAATCAAGCCCTTAACTCTGCTTGTCTTGAGCAGATTTGAAGCTGTAGACTGTGTCTTCTCTTGGCTGCTTTCAAGAAAGTCCACTGAAGGCGATTTCGCACTTTAGAATTGACATAGGGTCGACTCATCCGGCTGAAAGAGTCGACCTGTGTCAATCCCCTAGTAACTTCCCACAGCAGCTGAGGTTGTCCTGCCGGAGCTGAGTTCAGAGGGCGGGATCACCTCGGTGCGTCATTCACTCGCTGTGCCTGATTGGCTGCTGCGTTTGGGAGGGAATGCGAACATGCGTCGCTTTTTTCAAAAAAATTTACGTTACAGATACGTAGTGTTGACGCTGCAACGCAATGTGTGTAAGAAGGCGCAATTTGCGTAGATTCTTATGCTCATAGCTTTAATTTCCATTTCGCGTGGGAAATGCATCTTTTGATCCTCTTGTCAGAACTGTCTGTTATGGATCCTGAGGTGGAGCAACTGCTGGCCATGACTCAACTGTGCTCAGCTGTCAGCAGTCAGATCAAAATGGCAACTTTCCCTCCAAAATGACAAACGTTTATAACATGCCACGCAAAAGGAGGGATTGATGAGGTGCAATTGATTGGGCGAAACGGTGCTGTGAAGGAAAAATGTTGCCGTTTCATTGCTATGAGCAGCATGCAGTCTGCCCTTTGTTACTGCGCATGGTCGTCAGTGTTATACGGAAGCGGGGGGGGGGGGACGTGCGCTTTTTGCCGGCATGAGTCTTCCATTCTGCGCATTCCCAAAACAGTCGTCTGTGATTGGCTGAACGGGCAAATCGACCTGACGAAGATTCCCTGCTCTCGTCAGCTTTGCTTGAGTTCAACCTAGCTTTGCCGGTTTACCCCACCTCGGAGGTGGAGTGAAAAATTTAACAGCAGAACGGAGCAGAGCAGGACAAACCCACGTCAGATTCACCGGATGTGGGGAGCACTTGGGTTGAACATAGGTCAAACTTGAGTTCACACAGTGAGTGCGAAATCACCCTGAGTCTTGCTTCCTTTCAGTTCTTTCAGTCCTTGTCTGGTTCTAATTACTGTTAACCTTAACTTTTGCTCTATGGACCACCATATACATCACAAATATTCCAGTCTCCAACTACCCTTGGCACCTCGCTCTGACTGACTGGCTAGAGCTAAAACAGGGGATTGCTCAGTAAAGAGGGAAACTGCCTTTTGGAAAATGTCTTAAAGGGGCAGGGGTTAACTAAAATACCCTCCCTTAGAAGACTTAACAATGAACTAAAACCATGCTAACTGTGGGAAACTGAATCTTAATGGGGAAATAACTAAAGCCTCTGTGGAGCATGACAGATCCAAAGAGGCATATTGCCTTTGGTATTGGAGAGAGTAGATATCTGTCATGACTAGTGGCCATGGATAGCCTGTCCTCCATTAATTTTAAAGCCTTCCAAGTTGGTAGCATTACAGACAATGAGCTTAGAAGAGTGTAACTCAGTTTGGGATTGCACTGGAAATGTTACTGAATGTGTTCTGAGTTATAACAACTCTGCAATATGTACAGCCATATCCATTTCAAGATTAAATACTACACCTTCCTGGCCTTGGTTGCACCCTGCTCCATCCAGGTGACCCTTGCTTCTGTGCCTCAGGTCTTGTCCTCTCCTACCAGGCAGTTCATTGCTGGTTAGTCCTTTTAAGCAAAAACTATAAAGCCATTTTTAAAATCATAATTCTGAGACTAGACAAGTGGCACCCAAACTTTGTAATTCTCTCCCCAGGTATATCCAGCTGTCTCCTCTATTATTACCTTTCACCAGCAGCTAAAGACTTCTGTTTTGTTTGGTTTGGTGCATATCCAGTAACTTTTATTGGCCGACCTCCTTGGTTGCATTTTTTTTTGTATATTTTATTTTAAATGCTTCTCTAATGTGTTAAATTATTTAAAGTTTTGATGTTTGCTGCTTTGGGGACCCCATCTGAGTGGAAAGATTTTAAATAAATGTTTTAAATAAACAAAATGTGACATAATTTTATTTGAAATGTTTAGAATGGTATATATGGAGATCTATTAGCTCTTTCTTTCTGAATAAGGTCTTAACATTATATTTATAAGAAAGCATTAATATTATAGCTATATTTATTAACATTATTGCTTTACTTTTGTAATAACAAGACCAAGAAACAACTGTTCAAATAAACAAAAATAATTTCACATACTGTCAAGGGATGATAAAACTGTTATAAGGAATTCTGGATACATGGCACCATTTTAAACATTGACATTTTATAAAGGTAAATGTGCATGTTATTCTAAGATGTTGTTTTGCAAAAGAATTTCCATAATTAAAGTGTTTGCAATTTTTTGCTTTTATTTTTAGCTTTTATAGTTGTGTATTCATGCCCTGAAATAATGCAGTGCTGCCAGTATATGCAGGTAACTATGGAAAACATATCCATTGTAGAGTGTATTTCTATATAAATGTTAACGTGCCTTAGAAGTGGGGTTTTCAGGGCTCTGTCCATTTTTATTCTGTTATTAAATTTCCACTCTGCATTTATAAAAGCAATAATCCACATCTAAAACTATTCCAGTGTTGGATTAACTAACCATTTAAACTCAATCATAATTTAAGAAGTGACATTTTAAATGTAATCATTTTACATTGTGGTTCTGGAGCATATTTAAGTAACTTAACCAATTCCTAGATGGTACATTATTTCTTTACATAAAGAAAAAAGCTGAGTTAAACCAAAAGAAGTTCTATAGAAACTGCGCTTAAACAAAATATTACCAATGTGACATTCTATGACCACATTGGCCCCCACTTGTGATGAATTCAAAGATTAATCCATATTCTAGAGCACAAGGAGATATTTATTTATTTGGAATATATATATATATACCTACCACCATTCCAGAGTCCTGCTGAAGCCAGCTCAACAAACAATAAAATAAAATCATACAAAAACATAAGAATTATCAGTAGTAAAATATGCTGTTAAAAACAATTCAGGGACATGAAAACTGAGGGAAATATCGCAAATAATTGTTTGCCTTTGTATCTGTATGTTTGTGTATGTGTGTGCATGTGCGCGCACGTGCGTGTTTAGCAGAAAGTGACTATTCCTGTTGTCTATAATATTTAGAAATGCCAGATTTTCTAAATTCTGAATTCAAATTCTCAATCCAGATTTTGGTGCTAGTTCACATTTCTATTAGATACAACCCTATTAGATACATCAGTCTCCAACTGATGTGGAATTGTCAGTGAAACTGACAGTGGAACGGTCATGGGAGACGCAACTCCTCCCTTTTGTATATTTGTTTCAAAAAATCATATAGATTATATGTGTGTGCAAGAGCATGTATACAGGTCTCTCTTGCTGTTCTTGGAAATGTTGCTTTTTTGAGGATTCCTGAATGCATACAACAGCCCCATCTGCACTTATTCCTTGCTCATCAAGTGCCTGGGAGGTGGGCTTGCTAACATGCTTCACCACCCCACTCATTCATTGATTGAAGGGCTGAAAAAGACTCTTATCTCTTCAAAATGCAAGAAATGAACAAACATCCAACTTCCAAGTACTTTGAGGAGAAACATGTCCCATGTTAATTGTGGGTGAGGTATTTGCATGTTATTTATAAATTGCTACTACAAAATAAAAAGAAGGTGTTGCTGGACTGGGCCCTCACAGTATTTAAATATTAAAACACTTATTGATGTAAGGTCTCACAAAAACTCCAAATTTCAACCTCCTCACCAAGGCTAAGGCCCCTTCCGCACACGCAAAATAATGTGTTTTCAAACCACTTTCACAACTGTTTGCAAGTGGATTTTGCTATTCTGCACAGTTTCAAAGAGCACTGAAAGCAGTTTGAAAGTGCATTATTCTGCATGTGCGGAATGAGCCTAAGAGTAGCTAACCTTAGGACAATCACCTGCTTTTATCCTGTGAGCTCTTTGGCCTCACAGGATAAAAGCAGGTGATTGTCCTAAGGTTAGCTACTTTTAGCCTTGGTGAGGAGGTTGACATTTGGTGTTTTTGTGAGACCTTACATCAGGGGTCCCCAAACTACGGCCCGGGGGCCAAATGTGGCCCCCTGAAGGCATTTATCCGGCCCGCCAGGCATGGCGGCGATGGCTCCATTCACGTGCAGTGGGGGCTCGAGGGAGAGGAGGAATCGGGTTCGGGGGAGCAAAGAGGGCGACTCCTCTTCAGTCGGCGGGGAGAGAAGCAAAGCGGGTGTGGATTTCCTGTCCCTGGATGCCCAGGATGGCCCTGAGGCTTGAGGTGGGGGAATGAGAACAAACGTGCTTTTGAGAGGACAGGTGACTGTTGAGCCCCAGTTGGGGCAGGCTTTCTATCTCGAGGTTGGGGCAACAGATGTCGCGCTCCCCAAAACACACAGTCATCCACGACTGCTTGAGCGAACAGGGCACTGAATCCACCTGGATTCCCCAGCCCTACAGCGCTTCCAGAGAACTGGCAGGGTCTCGCCATCTGCTTCTGCAGGGCTCTCATGGGAGGGTTTCCCACTGGGTTGTTGTGCTTGCAGTCGCTCGTCTGCCTTCAGGCCCCCCACAACCTGTGAATGGGGCCACACACACCTGCTCAGTGCCCCTGGCAACAAGGCCAGCGGAAAGCAAGCAGGGCGATCCCCACCCTCCACCCTGCAGGACTGGCTGGTAGGCGGTGAACTGGTCTCCATGGCTTTGACTGTTGGGTCTGCTGGAGGGAAAACAGAGCCCTGGAGATACCTGCAGCCTTCAGGATCTGCCAGATCGGCTCCCTTGGGCTCCTGGGCTCCTTTCTCCCCAACCAGCCTATGCAACAAGGCAATGCCCACAGGTCTGCTCTTTTTCTGTGACTGGAGTTGCTGCTTTCTAAACATTGCTGATCACAGTCAGGAGACATATTTGTGGATATTACCTCTAGGGGAGGCCTGGAGATGTCCCAGAATTACAGCTGGCCTCCAGGTGACAGAGATCAATTCCTAGAGAAAATGACTACTTTGGACGGTGGGCTCCCCACCCCAAACCCTGCCTTTCTTAGATTGCACCCCAAATCTCCATGGAATTTTCTGACCCAGAGTTGGAAACCTTTACATGTGGCAAACGCTTCTGCTCTTCCCTTCCCTCCTCGGCTACTCCATGTGTGTGTGTTGCTCTCAGGCTTTCTGTCTTCGCCCCACTCCCCAGTGGCATCAGCCAGGCTGGTGAATCACTGCAGCTGGCTGCTAGGGAGGAAAGCAGGTCCCAGGAAGATACACTGATCCTGGGTTAGATGGAATGCTTCCATTGGGAAAGTTCTGCTTTTTTTTTTTTTTTACAGGGGAAGGTATTTCACAGCCTCCCCAACAATATTTGGAGCCCACCCTGTACTTGACATACTTTGGTCACTGTTCTAAAAATAGTCCATGACAGAAAGGCTGAAAGGTGAAATCAAACATTTTACAATCATTTGTGCATAGGAATTTGTTCATAGTTTTTTTTAGTCCGGCCCTCCAACAGTCTGAGGGATAGTGAACTGGCCCCCTGTTTAAAAAGTTTGGGGACCCCTGCCTTACATCAATAAGTGTTTTAATATGGTACTTCGAGATTTTCTCGGTGCCCAGCAGGTGGACCTGGCAGGTGTCACCGAAACCTGGGTGCGCTGGCAGGTGAGACCAGCCTGCCATGTAAGTCACTCGGGTTTCCCCAAGTGTATTTCACCAATCATCGAACACAGGGCTGTGGGGTGGCATTGTTCATCCGCAGGCCTATCCCCTTGTGGGGCAGTCCCTGTCCCGGAGATCACTGGTAGCTGGAGTGTGTCGGCCTAGAGTGCTGGGCCCCGGAGAGGTTGGCTGCTCCTCTGGAAACCGGCCGCCGAAGGGCATCGGGAGGCAGCCTGTCACGGGCTGCTGGAGGTGGTGTCGGACTGGGCGTTGAGGTTCCCAAACCCCATTGTTTTGGGGGGGACTTCAACATTCGACGCCGACGCCATGTACGGGCGGCCGCTGACCTAGTGTCATCCATGGCGCATTTAGGCCTCCTCCTTAATCAACTTTGGCCCCACCCATGAGGCCAGTCACACGCTTCGATTTGGTCTTCAACAGGGATGAACCTGGTCAGATCCCTCTATCAATAGAGTGCCATGGTCCTACCACTGGCGCCTTGAAGGTCCGGGCTCCAGGGGCGACGTGGCTGATTTTTGTTCGCCCGCTGAGACTTATGGATCCACTTGGCTTCCTGGAATGCTCTTTGGGACCCTGAACCCGCCGGCACACTCGGGATGAGCAGGTGGAGGACTCGGAATGCCCGGCTCTCCGATGCCATCAATGTTGTTGCCCCCCGGCGTCCTTCTATGCCTCGCTGACGGGCCTCCATGGTATAATGGAGGAGTTAAGCGCCAAATGAAGCGGGGTCTTAGACGCTCAGGAGCGAAAGTGTGGAGGAAATCTCACCACGAAGCGAACATCTTAGGTAGGACGTTGATGAAAGTTTATGAGAGTATGCGACGGCGAAGCTAAGAGGGTCTTCTCTCCTCCATCACACCACCAGTTTCTCGCCTCAGCTCAATTGTTTCGCGATAATTCGGTCCTTGACCTCCTTTGGCTCGTGAGAGGTCAAACTCTCAATTGGATATCAGCTGTGAGGCATTTATTTTTA
Source organism: Sphaerodactylus townsendi (assembly GCF_021028975.2). Taxonomy (NCBI): domain Eukaryota; kingdom Metazoa; phylum Chordata; class Lepidosauria; order Squamata; family Sphaerodactylidae; genus Sphaerodactylus; species Sphaerodactylus townsendi. The sequence continues at coordinate 63,550,763 of NC_059428.1, read as the reverse complement.
TGATAAGGGTGCTGCGCTTTCCGCCATGACCTCCCACCCACGCTAAGGCAATTAGTGAACTGGAGACTCCCTTGCCGCCTTCTGGCCCGTGTTTGGCCCAGTTTTCCCTACTCTGCGAAGCCGCTGTAGACAGGACCTTTAGCCGCTGTTGGGACCTACTACCTGTCCTTCTGGATCCGCGTCTGCCTTGGCTTGTGAAATTCTGCTGTATGAGCTACGCACCCCATCTGTTGAGTATCATCAATAACTCCCTTGAGCAAGGAGTTTTCCCAGATGGGTTGAAGGAGGCAGTGGTCCACCCACTCTTAAAAAGACTCATCATTAGATCCTAGGGATCTGGCCACCACCGCCTCAGCCACCCAGTCGCTTTCTCTGGGGAAGGTAATTGAGAGAGTGGTGCTGGAGCAGCTTCAAGGCTTCCTGAATGACACACATCAAGCTAATTCCCTTCCAGTCCGGCTTTTCCGTGCTGGGCATGGGACGGAGACTGTTCTCGCCGCTGCTGGCTGGTATTGCCACCTCGTATGCAGCTTGACCAAGGCGGATCGGGCGCTGCTGGTATTGCTAGATCTCAACAAGCAGCGCTTGATGTGGCTCCACTCATGACCTTTTGACCCACCGCCTGGCTGCTGCCTCCTGGAGCAAGGGCACCGGCTCCTTCAGTGGATTGCCTCCTGCTTTCTCCTCAAGGACTCCAGCAAGTGAGGTGCAGGGATGAGGCCTCCCGGAAGTGCCCGCTTGATTGCGGTGTACCCCAGGGGGCATTATTATCCCCGCTGTTGTTTAACATCTACATGCGACCCCTTTCTCAGCTGGTACGGAGTTTTGGCCTGTCTTGTCATCAGTATGCAGATGACACTCAGCTCATTCTGCTGATGGAGGGGGGAACAGCCACCACTCCTGCAGCCTTACAGCATTGTTTGGAGGCGGTCAGCTGGTTGGTTTACAGAGTAGGTTAAAACTGAATCCATCGAAGACGGAGATCCTCTGGCTGGGCCATGAGGGGGAGAGGGGGATGTTCCAGCCACTGGTGTGGGAGGGGGTCACATTGGCACCGACCCTCCTCAGTACAGCAACCTGGGGGGTCCACCTGGATTCGCCTCTATCAATGGAGATCCAGGTGGCCCATATAACCCGGGTTGTTTTCTTCCACCTTTCGCCAGGCCCGGGCGGGTTGGCCCCCCCTTCTCTCCCAGACCGATCTGGCCACAGTGATCCATGCAACGGTCATCTCCAGACTAGACTATTGTAACTCGCTCTACGCTGGCCCTAAGGCCTGATCTCGGAGGTTAAAACCGGTCCAAAATGCAGCTGCACGGCCTGCTTACAGGCAGTGCCACCTGGGATCATATCCAGCCTGTGCTGGCGCCAGCTGCATTGGCTCCTGTAGAGTTCCGAATCATCTTCAAGGTTTTGGTGTTGACCTTTAAGGCCTTACGCTGCCTGGGGACCTCAGTATCTTCGGGACCGCATCGCCCCACACATGTCCCTATACCGCCTCTTCTGCCTATGCGGAGGCCACACCTACTGGTGGTCCCTGGTTCTTTCGATGATACTGCTGGCCTCCACACGGGCTAGGGCTTTTACAGTTTAATTCCCAGCCTGGTGGAACACTCTCCCACCAGCTGTCCTGGCCCTAAGGGACTCCACTGAATTCCGCAGGGCCTGTAAGACGGAGTTGTTCCGGCCCAGGCCTTTGGAGGATCCAGTCAAGGATGGTGCCCCCCCCCCATGGCTATTCTTTACATCAGTGCCTTTAAGCCATCTGGGGTTTGCTGGATCTCCTGAAAGAGGGTTTGGAAATGGATCTGTCGGACGCCAATAAGTAAGTTAGTTTTAATCTTTCTAGTAGTTTTTATTTTACTGCTGGTTTTATTGGTTTTGAAGTTATTAATTACTTGTATATCGCATTTTTATCTGTATATGTGCATTGTATTGTACACCGCCCAGAGCCCTACGGGGATGGGGCGGTATAATAAATCGAAAAAAATAAATAAAATAAAAATAAATAAATACTACATTGTTTGTTTTTTCTAGTGGGATTTTCATTTTTTATATGTCTGAAAACTTTTGTGGATCACGCTGGAGACTAAAAAGCAGGAAATAAAAGTAATAGTGATTGTCAATTCTAATTGCTTTTTAAAAACTTTGCTTTACATTTTTCTCTTTAGTGATATATATGGCTTCCATGGATTCATTACAACTTACATTCTGCCACATTTTTGTGAAATACATGTTATATTATTTTATTATTTTATTTTATTCAAGTCTGTTGCCTTGAAGACTGGGAATAGGCTGAGATTCCCCAAGGCATTTGCCTTTTGCTCCACTCATTCACTAGTGTTGACTGAGCAAACAGACTCTGCAGTGTTAGAACCACTAAGACCTCCAAAGAATATGCAGTGGGAATTCTACCAGATTAAACCCTGCTTTGAGCAACTCAACCACTTCCTATATATAAATCTTTCCAGAAAGTCCTATTTTGAAAATGTGCAAAAAGAGAGTGTCAAGCCTAGGAACAATTACACCAACACTGCATAAGATGAAAGTATGTCAACATATAGTCTTAAAGTTTAGATTTGGTGGAAAGGCACAGTGAAACCATGTAGTAGTAATAATTTTACTGCTAATAATACTGTATACAGAGCTAAATTAATATTCAGTATGACTCGCAGAGCAATGCTAAGGGCTTCTTGTGCTACAGCGGCTAGTCATGGCATAATTGTGGTGCCACCAGTTCTCTTTCTAAAAGGTTTGGTTAGGAGGTGGCCAAAAGAAAAAAAGAGTAGCTGGATTTCAGTGGCTGTAATTGCAGCAGTGTCCCAAGCAACTGACCAGAGAGGTCGGTGGGAAACAGCCTCTTTGCTGTCTGGAAAGCACACCAGCAGCTGACCCTTTTTAAGATGTTCCCAAATGTCTTATTTTGGGTGTGTGAAGTGAAAAGAGACAGTTGCCTCTTTCTAAGACACCCCATAGACGTAATTTTTGTGCTGTGCAGAATGGATCTTTGTGTCTCTTAAACAGAGTTCTTTGAGTACAAAAGAGCTAAGGGACTCAATTAACTCAATCTGTGCATATAATTTGCCTATATCATGCTGGCACAAGAGCCGAAACCTTAGCTGCACCAACAGGCAGCCGCTGCAAGGCTGTTTTGGTGTTGGAGCATGGTGCAGCAGCATTGCAGTTCTGTACCAGCATAACTGGCCTTTATGCTGCTGTAACTTATTGATACTCCAATTTAAGGATCAGTCTGCTTTCTGTGCTTCTTCATCTCCCTCCTCTCACCATTATGACTGAGGTGACAGACAGACATGTGTCCTACACCCACCAGGAACCCCTAGCAAGGTTTATGTTAGGAAAATTAACAATCACTTACAGGTGTCAATGTCAGCTTTGCACAAATGTCTCCTAATTATTTACAGTTGTCTGTGGAATGAATTTTCCAGCAATAATCAGAAAAGGACACATACCTTATTAAAGTTTGGAACCTTCTTCCAACCTAAGGAGACCTTCCCTAATGTAAATGGCTGTTCCTTCAGGAGCAGCCTCTTTAGTAGAAAGAAGGGCCCCTTCCGCACACGCAAAATAATGTGTTTTCAAACCACTTTCACAACTGTTTGCAAGTGGACTTTGCCATTCCGCACAGCTTCAAAGAGCACTGAAAGCAGTTTGAAAGTGCATTATTCTGCATGTGCGGAATGAGCCAAGGTTTGCTGAAGAGAGTGATAGGACACATGCTAGTGATTTTACTTTTATTTGTTGTATTCAGTGGGCACTGTCGATATTTTATACATTAGATTTATATCTACTTTTGTTCCATTTGAGAACTCAAGTGAGCTTACATAGGATCCATACAAGGACATCCATGCAAAAAGCAAAGCATAGCCTTTACTGACATAAACAATAAAAATACAGTTAACAGTGGTGATATTAAAACACATAAAAGGATGTCAACAAATATAAACTATGACAAACTGAATTATTTCCATGGGAAAACTTGCTACCTCTTCACAAAAAACAGAATTGGAATTATTCAACAACAGAAATAATCTGAACAGATCTGTTAAGTGATTCCTTTTTTCCCTCATCAAAAAACTCAAACAAACTTTTATCTTCCACAAAGGTGGTTACTGCTTCCATCCTCTAAAATCCAAGTGTTTGGTTTTATTTTTCCAGATTGTGCCACAAAAACTTATTAGATAAAGTCTGTGTGCCTGTAGTCCCAGCTCAGCTGGTCTGACTTTTCTTGCACATTGTTGTAAAATGCAAATTACGTCCTGGTTGCAGACCTTCAGTGCGATCTTGGTACTGACTTGTGAAATGACCTGTTTATTACATGCATGACATTGTAAAGATGTTTAACAAGTAGCTGATATTGCAGATACATCATTGTTGTTTGAGATTTCCTTCTCAAAAGTTTTTCTAACTCTGTTCAAACCTCAGCTCCTGTTTCAAAATTGTCTGTCTCAGTCAATAATTGATCTGATAAAGTTGAAATGATAATACCTCTGGCTTTTGGGTCCCATTTGTTACAGTTTTCATCTAGCTGGTTTGGTTTTGGTGTAGAGAGAAAGCTCCATACATTTTCCTGCTGTAGGATCATTTTCATGCACACTCTCCATATTGAGAGAAATTTGAATCTTTTTAGAGGTTTTATGTGAATGCCAGTCCTCTCTCCGCAGAAAGAGATTGGGAGTCTCCCCCACTCCTGGCTCAGCCCCGTGCTGGCAATGTAGGTTTTGGCATTGCTCACGCCCTAATTTTCCTTCAGGCCCATTGTCCTTTGTTAGACTGTAGTCCCAATCATGCTGTGACATGCTTCTTCCTGGATAGCTTCAGCTTCAGAATGCTGCATAACATGCAAGTTGTTGAAATGTCTGGGAATAGTGACTATGCTGCCTTCAAATATACTTTGTAGTGCTGTGATTTCTTTTTTAGAAAATGCAGCCATCCTTTACATGAAATGAAAAAGCCATTTCAAATTAATTGCAACCAAACATTACATGCAGTTCCACCTTTAGTGCCTTTGATTTCAATTAAACTTACTTTCAAACAGTTATGCTATAGATCCCTCACTCACTAAAAGTCCATCTGGCCTTCGCTGAAATAGATTCTTCTCCCACCCCCTTATTGAGAAATTAAGACTCAATTTTTGGGGCTGGAAAAATTGTGAATGCTGACTTGAATGTTGTGAATGCCTTTTTTTTAATCCTAAGAATGATTCAGCAGTTACTAGAAACAGTCAGCTGAGTTTGTAAGAAAGTGACCTTAATTTGGGAGACATTATGTGGGTTTATAAATTGCTACTCCTTTGCCAGTCTTGTTCTATTCCTGCAAAGAAAATAAACCCTGTCTTTCCTAATGCTGTCAGGAAACATTTTTTTTCCAGAAGCGAAAAAACAAAAAGTCCCAGGCTTAGGGGAACACATCTTTAGTAACAGTCTGGAAGATGCAGAAAGTGAATGGCTGGGCATAAAAAATCCAAATTTCTCAATAGATTTGATGTGATAAAATTGTCAATGCTTGTTTGATATTAATAATTTTAAGGTGAACTGGCATAGCATACTAGATAAAAGTCAGCTGAAAATCTGAAAACCCCTGGTTTGGATGTCATTTATGCCTGTAATTAATGTAATGAAGTGACCTTCTTGGTGCAAAAATTTTGTAGTCTGTACACAATAAGTTAAAAAGCCATGTCTTGAATTTCCTTTTGGACAATGTGGGCATCTAGATGTAGGCATTGTCCAATTTCCTTTTGTGGGCATTGTCCAATTTCCTTTTGGACAATGTGGGCATCTAGAACAGGAGACAATTACTGACTGCAGTCAGGCATGCTGGTCCTAGATATTCACAGGTCAACGGCAGCATTTTGAATTCAGCCCAGCATTATATACTGCTTACGGCAGGTGCCTTAGCACCACATGCTGAAAAAGTGGAATTTTAGGAAGGCAATTGAGTATTTTATGTGACACTATGGCCCCTTCCGCACAGGCGGGATATGGTGCCCTGGGGACGGCGTTTTTGCCGTCCCCAGGGAGCCGTTCGCACAGGGGGCGCAGCTGCTTCGCAGCCGCGCCGCCCTCGCTCTGCCCGACCGGTGCAAAGCCACCGTTTTCCGACCTCGCTTGGGAAGCGAGGTTTTTGGAAAATGGAGGCTTGGAGCCACTGCCATGCGAACAGCAGCGGCTCCAAGGCGCCCTCCCTCCCCCCATGTCTCGTCGACCTACCTGTCCTGGGCCCTCCAGCGCATTACCGAGGCCTGGGGACACGCCCCCTCTGCCCTGCGACTCCGGAGCAGTCGTGCAGGGCAGGGGGCATGTCCCCTGGCCTCGGCGATGTGCCAGAGGGCCGCAGGACAGGAAGGTCGCCCTGACGACTGCACAGCTCTGCGCCATCGTCCTAGCCGGTTCTGGGACCATTCATGCGAACGGTTCCAGAGGGGTCGGGTCGGCGTCATCTACGCCGACCTGACCCCTTCCGCCTCTGTGCGGAAACGGCCTCTGTTCTCTTTGCCCTCAACATCAAAGAGAGCATAATGTCACATAAAATAGACAATGCAAGGGGAGCTGATTCCCCTACAGAAGCTCTGTGGATATCAATATCAGGGGTGAAGGATAGTCTAATATTAGGAATATATTATCGTCCCCCCTGACGAAAGTGCACAGGAGGATTCTGAGATGGAAAAAGAAATTAGAGAGGTCAACAAAAGCAAAAATGTAGTGATAATGGGTGATTTCAACTATTCCCACATAAACTGGAAACATGCATATTCAGGTCATAGTAAGGAGAGAGCATTTCTGGATATGCTAAATGACTGTGGCTTAAAGCGGATGGTTGTGGAACCAACCAGGAGAGAAGTGATCCTAGATCTAATTCTGTGTGGGACCCAGGGCCTGGTACGGGAAGTCAGTGTTGTTGAGCCGCTAGGGAACAGTGACCACAATTAGGCGTGGAAATTTGGGTGCAACTAATTAGGCTTGGAGATTCAGATGCAACAAATATCTGGACGAATTTGGGCATATTTGGCGAAAATCGACCAAATATATCCTACCTGAATATGAACAAATCTGAATGCAAAGTATTCAGGCTTTTTTTGGGGGGGGGGGTATTTTTTGGTGTTTTATCATGTTTCAGTCTGCAGGGGGCACAAAAATGTCAGAGTATCATCCAAAGACTGTCATGATTATACCACCTGAGTTTGGAAATGCTAACAGGAGATGGGGGCTACCATTTTGAGGGTCTGTAACTTTGCCCCCCCAGAACCAAACTTCACCGAACTCAGATGGTACCATCAGGACAGCGTCTGGATGATACCCTAAAATTTTGGTGAGACTCGGTTTAAAAATGCACAGTGACAGGCATCCCAAAAATTTGCCCAGATTCTTTGCTTTGCAGTGCCTTGGCTCCATTGTAGCCAATGAGGAATTTCTGAGTGTGTAAGCAGGCTGCACATTAGTGAAGATAGAGGTACCAGACTTTCAAGGTGGCTCCAGGAGGCCATCCTGGTAATAGCATCCAGGCTTGGTTAACTTCTGGGAGCTCAATTTTATGGGCCCCCAAAATGCTTGTTTTGTTTCCACGCACATGAAGCCTGCTGGCTGAGTACTCTCAGAACTCTCTTAACCCACCCCCTGTGCCCTCAAAGGGGTAGCCCCCATCTCCTGTTACCTCACATTGGAAACAATGGGGGATGGGGTACCCCATTTGGGGGTCCATAACTTTGGCCCCCCTGAACTCAACTTCACCAAGCTTGGGTGGTATCATCAGGACAGCCTCCGGATGATACCCTAAAATATTGGTGCCGCTAGCTTTAACAATGCACCCCTGCAGGCTGAAACATGACAAAAACCACCAAAAATACCCAAAAAAATCTGACGGACCCGAATTTTTCGGTATATTCAAATATGTTATACGTCTTATTTGGGCATACAGATAATGTTATGCCTGAATAAAGCCAAATCTGAATTTCACTGAATTTCTAGGGTATTGACCAGGCCAAGCCACAATGCAGTCAGATTTAGTATTTCTGCATGCAAGCGACAACTACTAATGTAGCTACATTCGCCTTCAGAAGGGGAAATTTCTCAACGATGAGGGGGATAGCATGCAGCAAGCTGAAAGGGAAATTCAAGAGTCAAAATTGTCCAAGATGCTTGGAGGTTATTTAAAAACACAGTAATAAAAGTTTAGCTGGAATGTGTTCCGCAGGTTAGGAAAGGCAGCACCCAGTCCAAAAGAAAGCCATCATGGTTAACAAGGGATGCTGAGGAAACTATCAGAAAAAAATATGTCTTTTAGAAAATGGAAGTCCAGCTTGACTGATAAAGAATATGATAAGGATCATGGTGGCAAAAGAGAAGCAAATTAGCTGTAAGGGAGGCAAAAAAGGATTATGAGGAACGCATGGCTGTGAGTAACAAGACCAGCAACAAACAGTACTTCAAGTACATCAAAAGTAGGAAGCCAGTAAGGGAAGTGGTAGGTCCGTTAGATGATGAAGGAACAAAAGGGGTGCTAAAGGATGATAGGGAGATTGCAGGGAAGCTAAATGAATTATTTGCATCTGTCTTCATCCAAGAGGAGGTGAGGAAAATTCCTGAACCTGAACCAAGCTTCTTAGGAGGCAAATCCGAGGAACTAGCAAAGATTGTGATAGACAAGGAAGAAGTTTTGGCAGCCATTGATAAACTAAATGCTACCAAATCCCCTGGCCCAGATTGCATTCACCCAAGAGTTCTTAAGGAGTTCAAGTATGAAATTGCTGATCTTCTCATTTTAATATGCAACTTATCCCTGAAATCAGTCTCCATCCCTGAAGACTGGAAGATGGCCAATGTCACACCAATCTTTAAGAAAAGATCTAGGGAGGACCCAGGAAATTACAGACCAGTCAGTTTGATATCTGTTCCTGGTAAATTAGCAAGATCTACTGAGGAAGAATCAGCATGGCTTTTACAGAGGCAAGTCATGCCGTACAAACTTAATAGGGTTTTTTGAGGGTGTAAATGGCATGTGGGTAAGGGGGAACAAGTGGACATTGTCTACTTGGATTTCCAAAAGGCTTTCAACAAAGTCCCTTACCAGAGACTACTGAGAAAACTCAGCAATCAAGGAATAAGAGGGGAAGTCCTCCTATGGATTAAAAATTGGTTAAGAAACAGGAAGCAAAGGGTGGGTGTAAATGGAAAGTTCTCACAATAGAGAGATGTAGGGAGTGGTGTCCCCCAAAGATCCATTTTCGGACCAGTGCTCTTTAACCTTTTCATAAATGTCCTGGAAGTAGGGGTGGGTAGCGTGGTGGCCAAGTTTGCAGATTATACCAATTTATGTAGGGTGGTGAGAACCACAAAGGATTGCGAAGAGCTCCAAGCGGACCTTGATAAATTAGGTGAGTGGATTAAGAAATGGCAAATGCAGTTCAATGTAGCAACATGTAAAGTGATGCACATAGGGGCAAAAATTCCAAACTTCACATACACACCACAGGGGTCAGTGCTATCAGTCACAGACCAGGAAAGGGATTTGGGCATCTTTATTGATAGTTCCATGAGAATGTCAACTCAATGCATGGCAGCTGTGAAAAAGGCAAACTCTATGCTGGGGATAATTAGGAAAGGAATTGAGAATAAAACTGCAAAGATTGTCATGCCCTTATATAAAGCAGTGGTGCGACTGCACTTGGAGGACTGTGTTCAGTTCTGGTCGCCACATCTCAAAAAGGATATTGAAGAGTTAGAAAAAGTGCAGGGAAGGGCAACAAGGATGATTGAGGGACTGGAGCACCTTCCCTATGAGGAGAGGCTGCAGCATTTGGGACTCTTTAGTTGGGAGAGGAGACATCTGAGGGGGGAAATGGTTGAAGCCTATAAAATTATGCATGGGGTGGAAAATGTTGACAGAGAGAAATTTTTCTCTCTTTCTCACAATACTAGAACCAGGGGGCATACATTGAAAATGCTGGGGGGAAGAATTAGGACTAATAAAAGGAAACACTTCTTCACGCAACGTGTGATTGGTGTTTGGAATATGCTGCCACAGGAGGTGGTGAAGGCCACTAACCTGGATAGCTTTAAAAAGGGCTTGGACAGATTTATGGAGGAGAAGTTGATCTATGGCTACCAATCTTGATCCTCCTTGAACTGAGATTGCAAATGCCTTAGCAGACCAAGTGCTTGGGAGCAGCAGCAGCAGGTGACCATTGTTTTCACATCCTGCATGTGAGCTCCCAAAGGCCACTGCAAGTAGCAGAGTGCTGGACTAGATAGACTCTGGTCTAATCCAGCAGGCTCTTTCTTATGTACTTATGCTCCAATATATAATGTCATTTTAAATATATTATTGTGTTGTTCTTTCAGTATATTTGAATCGCAATGAACAGTCATGGATACATTACACTGCGCTGCGTATTACCAGTATTCATTTAAAATAAAATTTTGAACAGTGTATATCCATTGGTTCACACTTTTACTGCACAGGCTTAGATGCTCTTTTGGATGAATAGTTTGTATTTCAATCAAGGGACAACGTGTGAAGTTGTTGAGGGGATTTTATGCATGCCAACATGATAGTTTTTGAACTCTGGAGATATTTTATGGTACGAAGAAGCCCAGGAACAGTAAACAGCGGAAGCAACATTGCCCTTTAATTGGGGGATAAGCCATTCTAATTATTAAATTTGAATCAAAGAGAAGATGAATGGCCTTATTATCCCTGGTTCGTATTGAAAAACTTCCAGTGTGAAGATTACATGGCAGTTCAGGAAACAAAAGTACTCTGAGAAATAAAGAACACATTATTTGGGTCACTGACATAATCTTATCACTCAAATTAGTCAAATGGCCACCTCTGAAAAGAGAAAAAGGCAGCTTGTGGTTATTAAGTGAAGTATTCTTTTCCTTTTCCATTCCAATGACAAAGAATTAGTTGTAAATTCTTAAAAACCACACATTGTGCACAGCTAAGGATAACTGTCAAATAACAAATTTAAGTCATGGCTACCTACAGAATCTTCTATGTTGCCATCTTGAGGTACTGACAAAAGATGACATCTTGGCAACCATTTGAATGACTTTGTGCCATTAATTGCTGGTAGAAAACAATCTAAGAGATTGCTATTAAGAAGATATTTTTATGTGTTCATTATGTCCACTCTGTTACTAGGGAGATACTAAGAGTCACTGTAATTTGGCTTCTAATTCAACTTGTTACATTACATGTGCTTATGGGACAATTGATGCCTTACTTGTTTGTCTCAAACTACTGAACATCCTTTAGCAATTGAGGCAAGCACACAGCCCCCTTGCTTGAAAACAGAAAATACTTTTGGCTAGGGGAAAAGAAGGAGCAAGTAACCTCCCACCAACCTTCACTGTTGGTTTATATGAAATAGCTGCCTGTAAAGATGGAGCATGGGCAGTACCACAAAACAGAATGAAACACATACACAGTATCCTGAAAAAATTGAAGAATTGGGAATCCATCCATATGTTGGCAAACTGTTACGCTTACTAATAAAAATAAATTTTATATATTAATTTAACTTTATTTCTGAAGCAAAGATTCTCATTTCATTCTTTGAAAACCTCAGAACTTCAAATCCACATAACTGAAGAACAGTGCTGCAAAAACAAGAGCTTAGGGAGTTATATGAATGGAAATATCTCATGTTCTGGTAGAGGAACTATGAATTAATACTGAAACATCTAAAGCACAGGAAGCAGAAGTTCAGGGCCACCCTCAGATGACCCTATCTTAAATGATGTGGTGAAGCCAGTTAATATTTATATTTTGACTATGGTTTCCGCTCACAGAAAAGTCTTGGAGTCTTATGTTGATGCTGACATGAGCAGATTCTTTTGTCCATAGTCAAAAGAAACTGCAGTGGCACAATAAAATGAAATGGAGGATTAAAGAGAAAGGAGGCACAGGAGCTGTTTACTGAATAAAATAGAACACCTTTCAAGGATAAAATGGCTGCTGTATGTACCAGAAACAGCAAAAGATCTATAGGAATTAAGAATGGATAGAACTGTTCCATTGAGTATTGGTGGAAAGTAGAATGAACCCATGCCACTCTTCCTAAATGCTGAAATAGATTACAAACCCCACCCCAGATCTAAGCAGTTAATTCTGGGCTCTGTTACCTATAAGGCTGCCCTCCTTCCAAGAACCTCTATATCTATATATACCTAAAGGTACTTTGGCTTAAAATGTCACAGGTCTTCATAAAGTGACCAGTTTGATATTAAAATAGGGCCCCTCTCAGATGGGAGTAGCCCAACTGCCTGAATACAACCTTCTCCGATTATGCAATTACAAATCTAGGAGAGGGCATCAAGCCACCACTCAGTCTTTGGCCCTTTCTGCATGGCAAAATTAATGTGTGTCACCTTCGGGTTTAAACTGGTGTCGGGGGAAGAACTTTGCACAGTTCCTGCCCCTGTATTGGGTCTGCCCTGCGTTATCTGCTCCAACTCAGCTTAAACGACAATCACGTTATTGGCTATTCTTTTGAGGAAAGCCAGGTTGGAGCTGCCGCTGAGTGAACGGCCCCGCATTGGAGGCATGTTACTCGGATGGAGGTTTTTTGTTTCCTCCTTTCACTTGCAAACAATTATGAAAGTGGATTGAAAGTGAATTATTCTGCATATGCGGAAGGGGCCTTAGTGATTCAATATGTAACTTTCTGAATAGTAGTCATGAAACTGTGATTCTCATGCTCTTAAAAAGTTCATACATATTATTAAGGTTTCAGCAAGAAATTCAAGTCATACCTCTTTCAGCACTCCTTTTTGGATGGAGCTTGGTTTTACTTTCAGAATAATTACTGAGATTGTAAAAAATAAAAGATATTGGTTATTACATTGCCTTTTCTGCTTCTCTTTTATTTGTAAAGAATCCTGTTCATGTTATGGCTTTTCCTAGTGAAAATGTAGCTTTGTTGATGTTGATAAGCCACCTGTAAGGTTGAAGCAAGACATTATAAGATTTTAAATACATTTTAAAATGAATTACATAAGCTAATTTAACACTGCCCCCCCACACACACGACACACAAAAACGTATTAAAGTCATTCTCAGTGCATTTCCTGGGCTACTGCCAGAAGGCATAATTAAGCCATTAAGCTTTAAATGAATGAACAGGATATGTCAAAAGAATGAAAATATGACTTCATACTTCATGACTACCATGCAAACAAACTGGGTAAAACTTAAAACTAAATCAGGTATATAACTTTTTAAAATGTCATTTCAACTTTAATGACTGCATTTGTAAGAGTACCTTTCATAAATTTAATAGCTTTTAGATTCCTTGCTAAAACTAATCCATATTTGTTCTGTAACATCATGCATCTTCTGTTAGAAACGCAGACATAGAATTTCCTCCATCCTATTTCCAGCATTTTATGAACAACTCCAGAACATTAAATGCTAGGGTCTCAAAAGTAGCATTCTCAGAAGTCCTACTGATTTGACATGCTGAGCCAGCTAGACAAGCACAGAGCCGGAGTTTCAATGTATGGATGGGAAAGTTTTGCTTGGAAGAAGTTTTCGGATGCGTTAGGTGCTGGGAAACTTCTGGGACAAGCTGAATCTGAACAAAAGAGAAAGGCTTCACTAGAACTGAGAGGGAACCAGGCTGCTGGCAATTAATATCAAAAAGACAGTATAGCAGCTTTTAAACTAAGGCCCCTTCTGCATACGCAAAATAATGCGTTTTCAAACCACTTTCACTACTGCTTGCAAGTGGATTTTGCTATTCTGCACAGCTTCAAAGAGCACTGAAAGTTTGAAAGTGCATTATTCTGCATGTGCGGAATGAGCCTAATCCCAAATTGCACCCAAAAGCATACTAGCAATAGTCTTAAAGTGACAGTGCCACTCAGGGTTAACAAAGGTAGCTAACCTACAAAGTCTCCTCACTAACTTGCAAAGACATACAAAATATCCTCACTAAATGGGAAGTTTGCAATCATGTATCACACAGTAGAAATGAAGAGACACATAAATATGAACCTACAATAATGCCAAAACACTCAAATAAACCAATAGGCTGCTGGCAATTAATATCAAAAGGTAGCAGAGCAGCTTTCAAACTAATCCCAGGCAGAAATCAAACAGGAGCTGGGGAGCCTCCAGTCCAAAGGGATGATGGTGTAAACAGTCAGTGTAATATTGATAGGAACATTGCAGAAATTAGCCATGAGGGTAGGATGGCAAAGAAAGGACATGCGTGGTAACAAAAAGGCAAAGAGAAGCAAGGACTGCTGGAGAAGGAAATGTGTAATAGGTGCCACATATAAATTTCCAAGTCAAGGTGGGAGAGCTGAAGTTCTTGGTGTTCAATGACAATTTAGATGTATTAGATGGTGGAATAGGGAAAATCTATGTAATACAGCCAATTCTGTGTTTGAGCTCTATAGGCTTCTCCATATGTGTGTATGCTTCTCCATATCTTACTGTGTGATTGTTTGCAACCAAAATTTATATAAAAATATTTAAACTACAATTTGGTCTCTTTTGCATTCTCTGTAGAACATTTCAAAAGCCAATTCTGGTACAGCTTTCTAAAAGATCCCACCTAGCCTGCCTCTTGCACTGCCAAGCTGAGTTATTTTCCCCATTGCTACTTTGAAAAATGTATTCATAACTGTTAAGCTAGGTAACAGAGCTCCCAAAGGCATCTGGTGGGCCACTGCGAGTAGCAGAGTGCTGGACTAGATGGACTCTGGTCTGATCCAGCAGGCTCTTTCTTATGTTCTTAATAAAACACTACAAAATTAAAAACAGCAAAACAAAAGCAATCATAAGCCCTATAAAAGGCCCAGTACTTTACCATGCTAATGCCAAGAAGAGATATGAGGCTTTATTATTCCACAGAAAAATTTCCAATTATAAATATAGTTTCCTAAAATTAAGAACAATGAATGGATGCCCAATCCTCGGCAGTTTCATAACTGTAATTAATTTTTAATGAATATCTAGAAATGTTTAGTTCTTTACTGACACTACTCAGAAATCTTAAATTTAAACAGTATAAATAAAACGCATACCACAGTATTGTCTTTAATTTTTTACATTTTTTTAAAAAAATCAAGTGGTGGATTCATCTGATGAGTTGGGCTAATCAAAACAAAACCAAAGGTAGAATCCTATAGTTGGGTATCAACAGTCCTCTACAGATCCAAGAATGGATCCAAAGTATAGTTCCACTTCCATTAACAGAGGGGAACATTTTGACCTCCACATACACACTTCAGCCTGCAGATCTCATTAAAACAGTGTCATCTCTGGCAGACTCATTTCAGAGAGGTCAGTAGGCTAAAGTGGTAGGAGGAAGGAAAGTGGTGTACAGAAAAGGTTGTCCTGTTAATAAAAATCTAGTCTGGATCCAGCTATGTGTAGTTACTTGAAACAGTAATCCCAAACTTGGATCCGGTTTGCAGATATATTTGCTGTACTGGAATTAAAATTACCTAACCCAAGCTAAATTAGGACAACAGTGGGAGAACACTTGAAAGAAGCTAGTAAGTGAGGCACCCTTTTTAAGTAAGTGGAATGTGGTTCCTAATGCAATTTTTAGCAACAAGGCTCAATTCTTCAGCTGCTGTAAAAAAGAGTACATCTATGTTAACCAGCTGAGCAATGCTGATTTACTTCCACAGAGATCCCTACCCATACATGGCATGATTAACTCTTTCTTTTTTATCTCCTTTAAGTTCCTTAAATAGACAGGGTCGTTTCATTCAGTGAGAATGAACAGCCATATGTTAACAGCTGTAAGGCACATGGTAACTATTTGAGGTTCATCAAAAGCTTAGAGAAAAATTTACATATGGAGAAAGTGCCAGTTCTACTTAGCTGCTACCACTGCATCAGCTAATTTGATCCCAGATCAACTGTTCAAAGTAGCTCAGCACCTGCTGTCCCTGAAGTCTGTACAACTGAATTTACAGGAACTAACATTTACTAGTGAAATCTTTGCAAAGTTCTATGCTGACAAAATCTTTTGGATGCATTCTGATTTGTAATACAGTGGTTACACGTGGAAAAAAAACATCCACTGCATAATTGTTTAATTTATGGATCACTTTGATCCATTACCCACAATGGATGTCAGAACAGATCTTAGGATCTGTGAAGAGCAATGCTTATACACCAAATCCATGGCTTTCCTGGTTGTTAAAAGCATGTGAGGATCACATAATTAAGCAAAACTCTTGCGGAATGTTCACTAAAACTGGGCTGAATTTTTCTGACTTTTTAAATTTTTTGTCATATTGTGTTTAATTTTTTTTCATTCAAGGCCTAGACACTAATCACAGCTTAGGCCAAAACTCACAATGGCCAACTCAAAAGGTTTTTGACTGTGTAGACCCTGAACTAGCCTTCAGAGCAGCAATCACAACCCCTGAGCTACTCATAGTATTGCAAGTCTTTTGTATTTGTAATCCCTGACTGAGCTAAAATGGGCAAAGTATTTTCATATGCACTGTGTAAATCTCTGACATCTGCTTTCCTATTTTCATGTGACTTGCATAGATCTGAATCTGCTATCAAGTTATATATTCTAATACTCTATGTACATAATCACAGTCTCTAATATCCAAGATGTGTTAAAAATAATGAGTATGAGAAAGTAGAGTCATGGTAGGTACTCAGGCTATCCACCATCCTTTCCCAAAAAGAATGAGATGGCAAAGTGGTAGTTTCTCAATGCCATTTCTGCTTGATCCTTTGCTCACCTAAAGAACAAATAAGCATCAACACACAGTAAAAGCAGTTGTGCTGCTGCTTGCTCAATCACCTGCTTCCTCAATAACCTTCTCAGGGAAGAGTAGGCTTCCATAGCTGCCTGCTAGTGTACATCCTTGTTCTCAGGCAGATGTCAAAAACTTGAAGAGGCTTCTACTATATCTTTGCTTCCATATATGATATGCAATACTGGGAACCTTGATAGATTTTGCATTCCTACCAGAAAAATGTAAAGCACACCAGTCAAATACCATGCTCCTAATACCACTGACAGCTCAAGGAGAGGGGGAGGAAGTTGTGGAGGCAGCAAGGTCCTTCACTGGTGAATTCGCCCTTCTTAGGGGACTTACTCCAGGATAGGAGCAAATTAGCTGGCAGGAGGCCACTACAGCCCTCCACAACAGCCAGACATGGCACAAACCTGGCATGACAGAAGCAAACCAGAGGCGTGATTGGGGGTGGAACAGACGTTAGTCAGTTTCTACCCTGATTTCCTCCCAGGACACCAGCGCCCAGGACTTCGATTTACACCTCTCTTTTGGATGGCAGCAGAAGAAGAGTTGGATTTATATTCCCCCTTTCTCTTCTGTAAGGAGACTCAAAGGGGCTTACAAACTCCTTTCCCTTCCCTCCTCATAACAAACACCCTGTGAGGTAGGTGAGAATGCTCAGAAGAACTGTGACTAGGCCCGTGGTGGCAAACCTTTGGCACTCCAGATGTTGTGGACTACAATTCCCATCAGCCCCAGGCCAATTCCCAATTGGCCATGCTGGCAGGGGCTGATGGGAATTGTAGTCCATAATATCTGGAGTGCCAAAGGTTCGCTACCACTGGACTAGGCCAAGGTCATCCAGCTGGTGAGTGTTGGAGTGCACAGGCTAATCTGAATTCCCCAGATAAGCCTCCACAGCTCAAACCCGGTTCCTCCAGATTAGAGTGCACCTGCTCTTAACCACTACACCACTGCTGCTCTCTCCATAAGCCCACTAAACCCTAGGGAGGGCTTTTCAGTGGCAGGAAGGGGTTTTTTTTGCCTCCCTGCAATGCCAAAAAGCCCTCTAGAGGTGGTAGGACAGTGCCACAAAAATGCTGCAACAGTAGATTTGGGCTGTGAGAGTCCTCCTTACCAATAACTACATGCCAATGCTGAACTATTCATTCAAAATATTTCCATAAGCATAATTTGAAATTTGAAAACTAAAATGAAAGTTACAACTAAACCAAAGCAAGCAAACAAAAGTAGAAATAAAGGAAACAATTATAATGAATCTGTAAAAACCACAGAGCAATCCCTGGTAAATCGCCATGTGAGGTCACTAGCTTACCTCCATACATATTTTGCCAACAAAATTAAGTTGTGTATAAACACTGGGTAATATAAACTATAATAGATGTTCTAGAAATGACTGTCTTGTTTTAAATCATTAAATATTTATAGCTAACTATGGCAAAGCAAGTTCATTCAACAACCATTTCCAGATGAGCAAAGAATGTCATTGCAGAGTTCATTCTTAGTATAGTATATGTAAGTTTTTTTATTTCCTTATGTGTATAATAGAGTTCATCTGATTATCTTTTTATGATAACCATGCACAGGAATTCAAAGCATTCTTACAAATCGACACCTTGGATTTACTATGATGGTGTGATAAATGAGAAATGTGTTTTCTACCAGAACAAAGAAATAAGATATGAGAATGTGATGGTTGGCTAGAGTAGAACAGGATAAGACTCACTGAGATCAGTTGAAGTGAGTAACTAGGCTAAAGGGAAAGGCTTGCATCAGATTGTACATATTGAGCATGTACATGTTGAGTTTAATAGGTTAATGCATATTAACTTTTCCTCCTGCTCTGACAACAAACTGTATTATAATAAACATTCAGGAAGAATATGCAAGAGGGCAACATATCAATGAGTAACATGTAAATAGATGGACTGAAAATTTCAATTGTCCATTCTTGTCTAGTCCAATCAAGGAACTGTATGAGTTGTAGTAATGAAATCAATAAACTGCAGAACGCACAAGTGCTAAACTGTGTTTTCGTGTCTTCTTCTTCAGTGACTGATTTCAATTCTACTCGCTTAATGGGGTTTATTGTAGCGTCTTATTGTTGACTTCCCCATTATGCACAGCAAGGTGTGAAATGAATGGACTAGACAAGAACGGACAATTGAAATCTGTGGTTGGACATCGGCGGTGCTGGGTTTCACGGGACTTGTATAGGGCACCCTGTCTTGAGGCTTAGATGCGCACACCGCAAGGATTGATTCATTCCTACAAGGATACAAGTAGAGTGGTTATATCCCTCAAATATTAATGCATATATTATGTAATAAAGTATGTTAATATGTATAGAATATAGGTGGTAGTGCACTTTAAATAATACAGGAAATAATTATTACAACGCATCGGTCACTACGGCCGTTTCCGCACGGGCAAAATATGACGTCGTCGCCTTGAGCGTCAGGAAGCGGCGTTAAACGCAGCGCAGCGGCAGTGTAGTCAGCGCCCGTCGCCTTAAACCAGCGGCGATTATGCAAGCGTAAACCACTCTTTTCCCCATGTGACGCGCTCGGCCTTTTCGTGCGAACGGCGCCATGAGGCTGTAGATGTCACAAATGGCGTCGGGCCTGCGGCTTCGCCAGAATGCTTGAGCACAACGTCATGAGCATACCTCGCGGCGCTTCGTCGCGAACCGTCACATTTCTGCGGGGCTGCGGACGCCCGCAGCTCCGCCTGTCTGTAATGACGCTTTTGGGATCGTCGCCAATTTCGCGGCGTCATCAGCGTCGCTGCTGGCCGTCGCGGCGGCCTGTTTGGCTAGCCATTATTGTGGTTGTTTGGTGTGCAACGTGGTCTTCTCTCTTCCCCCTGTCGGTCATTGCACATGGTTCTTTCTGACTGCAAGTTAAGTAGTGCCATTAAGGAACTTCCTAATGAAACTATTACTGAAGACATTTGTAAGTCCTTTTTGAGACAGGGTTGTTGACAAAGACAACACTTGTCTTTTTAGAGTTTTGGGTTTTAAACCTTTTTTCTAACACTCCATGAGGAATTGAATGACATCAATGGTAGATGGGGTTTCTGTTGAAGTGTTATTTTGTTTTGTCCACTTCTTAAAAACTTTCCATGTATGATTGTAAATTCTCCTTGTGGAAAATTTCTTGGATTGAATAATAATTTCTATGATTTCCTCTGAAAATCCTTCTTCCTTTAGGTAAGATAGTTCAAACATCAAACCATCAGATTGAGCCATGAAGGGTCTTAGTGTGAGATTGGACCCTATTGGAATAGGTCTAATATCTGAGTTGGTGGCATGGAGGTTGGTGAGTTGTATTGGCTAGTTCTGAGAACCACTGCCTCCTTGGCTAGAAGGGTGCCACTGCTATTATGGCTGCCTATTGGTTCCTTATTCAGACTAATAAAATAGATCTCTGCCTTCTCCAAGCAGGCATCAGTCCCTTCCATGGGTTACTGTGCAATTAACTGGTACTTTGGGCTAGAAGGAGTTTGAGAAGACTTTGGGGGAACATTTTTTTCTCAGCTGCTTCTCTTTGTCTCCAAGAGGTATGGTTTAAATAGGGGTGGTCTTTGACCAGGTATGCTATGACTATTTTTGTTGGAATTGGATAGATTGCTCCTAATAGGTAGGGAGAATTTGAAAGTACCCTGAAGCATTGGGAATGATGGAGGGTCATCTCCTAAACAGCACATCATACATCTGGTGATGGAATAATTTGTGATGAAGTGCCCTTGGTGTTGAGCAGCATCACCTACATCCAACCATGGTTTATGACACATTAGGACATAGTGATGAAGTTTGACACTCCTGGACACCTGAAGATGGGGAGCTAATGATTATCAAGACTTAAATAATTCCTGGCCAAGTTTGAAGCCAGGGTGGGTCTGCTCACAGAAGTAGCCATTCACAGATTGCCTCGCACAGCTTGACGTTCAAAATACATTGTGTGAATTGTGACTGGAATTGTGAAACCACAGCAACTGTTTATTTGCCCAAGAGAGGAGAGTCAGAGGAAACAGAAAGTTGGTTTCAGAGAAAAAGGCCATTTGACCTATCTGACAAAGCAGCTAATGAATGGGCATCATAATCTGCTGGGGAGAAAGATATTCCAGAAGGGCTCATTGGCACAGAGCTAAGCAGGGGTATAACTGGCTAAAATGGCATCGGGGCAAGCACAACAGCTTGCCTCACCCAGGCAAGCTATTGTGCAAGTCACATGGTGTAGGTCAAATGGTGGTGACGTTGCCAGTCACGGCCTTTCAACTGTACCCCTGCATGAACTTCACATGTTTGGGAGCAGGGAGTTTGGACTTTGGGAGTTTGGGAGCAGGGGAACAGTTGAACGATGAGCTGGCCAGCATGGGCTCACCCCACTCTAAACTCCATGTGGAGTTCACAGTGGGCCTGCTCGTTGCTGAGTTTGGCAGGTGGAACTTGGGGAGCAGAGCCAGCAGTATAAAGCTGGAGCTGGTTAACCTGACCGCTCAGCTTAATCCTGGGATCAGAATGGCTTGAGTTAAGCATTAAACTGCAGGTGTGAAGCCTGAAGTTTAAAGCTGGACCTTGTGAAACCAAGCTCAGCATTGAACAGGTCTGCCTGGCTTCGAACTCCATCAGCCATTTAAATAAACTATATTCTGTTTCACCAAAAAATCAAAGTAAAATTGTAACTTCATCCACCACATGCTGGACCACCTTGTTTTAGAATGCTGTGCTTGGGTCCTAGTGTCTACCTAGTTTGGCTTGGTAGGTGTTAGAACTCAGAGCATTCTAGAACAAAGATGGTCCAGCATGTGGTGGATGAAGTTACAATTTTATTTTTGATTGTTTGGTGAGACAGAGTAAACTCATACTGTTGTCTCATGTCTTCATTTGAGGCAGGATAGCAGAGGCAACTGAATTTCTACCCATTTGTATATAAATACTGGATAAGAGGAGGAATTAGTCAAACTTCAGAGATCAGGTTGTCATAGATTCTTCCACATTTCTTCATAGTATTATATCCTCTCACCACCATGCATACTCTGAAATGTTTTCTTTTGATCTCTTGTATTTTAAAATCTTTTTATCCTTTCTTGCCAATGGTTCAAGTAGGCCACCAATGCAGTTTCTTACCTTCCAGGGAAATGTTGCAACATTGAAGTGGGAATCATTCTTAAGCAGTAATTTCTCTTTAAAAAAAGAATCGCTTGGATTTACTACATACTAATAGAAATTAAATTGCTTATAGAAGCCTGATAAGAGAAACCTACTAATACTTATTCTAATCTGAAAAAAGACTATACCAACAGAATAAAGAGTGAGGTACATGCTTTTGATAGATCTTTCCCAGAAATATAGTAGCTCTAATAATGACACATTATTCTGTATTGTGCAATGCTAATGACCAAGATCTTAAAAATGGACATCTTGCTGCAGTTTACATCTTAATTGGAGCTGAATCACCACCATGCTGCACAAGACTATGTGATTGCTTGTCTTTTGGAATAATCAGATATAGGAATGTGGTCACTGTTTTTGTCCCTGCCCTATGCAACTGATAATTTCTGAATCTACAAATCTAAGCAGGGAGCCCACTGTAAGTTCATTATCATGGTATGATTCAGTTACTTAATGCCAGGTCCATCAACAATAAGACCATGGTACTCCGGGATTTTCTCGGAGCCCAGCAGGTGGACCTGGCATGTATCACCGAAACCTGGGTGCGCGAAGGTGAGACCGTCGCCTTGGGCGAGGTCACGCCCCCGGGTTTCGCGTGTCTTCACCGATCATGAACTCAGGGCCGGGGGGGGCGGTGTGGCATTGTTCATCCGTGAATCTATCGCCTTTAGGGCAATCCCTGCCCCAGAGATCACCGGCATGGAGTGTGTCGGCCTGGAGTGGTTAGCCCCGGAGAGGTTGGCTGTTCTCCTAGTGTACCGGTCGCCTAGCGCACTGGGAGACAGCCTGCTGCGGCTGCTGGAGGTGGCGGCGGATCACAGGCCATGCAGTTCCCCAGGAACTCATTGTTCTGGGGACTTCAACGTCCATGCCGACGCCAGCCTCTCATGCACGGCAGCTGCTTGGACCTGGTGTGTCATCCATGGCGCACGCCCCAGGCCTCTCCTTGATAAACTCTGCCCCCACCCCTGAGGCTGGGCACCCGCTTGATTTGATCTTCGGGTCGGGTTGCTAAAAGACCTGGTCGTGTATCCTCTATTGATAGAGGATGCCATGGTCCGACCACTTTTGCCCCTGAAGGTCCGGGTGAACTTGCTACGCACCAACCTGGCTCTAGGCGACGGGCCGCATTTATGCCCCGCCTTCACGGAGACTTATGGATCCACTTGGTTTCACAGAATGCTCTGCGGGACCTCCTGAACTCACGGGCACACTCGGGATGAGCAGGTGGAGGATTGGAACTCCCGACTCCTCCGATGCCATCGATGCTGTTGCTCCCCGACGCCCTCTACATCACGGGCCTCCCGGTGCGCTTCCATGGTATACCGAGGGAGCTGCGCCCGGGTATGAAGCGAGGGGCTTAGATTTATCTAGAGCGAAAGTGTGGAGGGGAAATCTTAGGTGGACGGCCGCGCGAACATCTTTACAGGACCGCTTTTATGAAAGTTTCCTATGAGATGTATGCTGACAAAGGAGGTGAAGAGGATGTTCTTCTCCCTCCTCCCTCAAGGCGTCTGCTAGCTCGTCACCAGCACAATTATTTAAAATTATAGTCGGTCATTGACCTCCTTATCGGAGAGATCTTCAAATTCCCAATTGGATATCGGGCTGTGTAAAGGCATTTATGAGCTTTTTTTTTTTTTTGCAGATAAAGATCGCCACTTCTCGCCATGCGCACCTTCCTTCCGCGTTAACTACAATTAGTGAACTGGAGACTCCTTGCCGATCTTCGGTCCTTGTTTGACCCAGTTTTCCCTGCTCTCGGAAGTCAGCTGTTGACAGAGCTCCTTTAGCTGCTGTTAGACCTACTACCTGTCCTCCTTCAGATCCGCGTGCCCGTCCCTGGTTTGTGAAACTCTGTCGGGTGGAGCTACGACACCCATCTGTTGAGTATAATCAATGGTTCCTTGAGCAAGGAACCTTTCCCCGGATGGGTTGAAGGAGGCAGTGGTCCACCCACTCTTAAAAGACCATCATTAGATCCGAGTGATCTGGCCAATTACCGCCCCGTTTCGAATCTTTCATTTTCTGGGAAGGTAATTGAGAGAGTGGTGCTGGAGCAGCTTCAAGGTTTTCTGGATGACGATCGGAAACTTTGGACCCCTTCCAGTCCGGGCTTCCGTGCTAGGCATGGGACGGAGACTGTTCTCCGTCGCTGTCACAGATACACTCCGTGATTCGAAGCTTGACCGGCCGGATTGGCACTTTTCTGCTGCTGGTGCTGTTAGGACCTCACCGCAGCTGTTTGATGTGATGCGATCACGACCCAACTTTTGGACCCACCGCCTGGCCGCCTCTGGAGTGCGGGCACTGTCCTTCAATGGATAACCTCGTTCCTCCGGGGCCGGAAACAGCAAGTGAGGTGTGGGTACCAGACCTCCCGGAAGTGCCCGCTCCAATGCGGTGTACCTCAGGGGGCGTTACTGTCCCCTCTGTTATTTAACATCTATATGCTGACCCACTTAATACCTAGCTGAAGTGCGGAGTTTTGGGCATTGATCTCTGCCATCGAGTAATGCTGGATGACACACAGCTCATTCTTCTGTTGATGGAGGGGGAGCAGCCACCGCCTCTGCGGCTCTACAGGGCACCTCGTTTGGAGGCTGGGTTGGCTGGTTGGTTGGCGACAGAGCAGGTTAAAGTGCTGGGTGATCCATCGAAGACGGAGGTCCTCTACAGCTTGGCATTGGGGGGGGAGAGGGACCTTCCAGCCGCCGGTGTGGGAGGGGGTCACATTGGCGCCGACCCCCTCCGTCCGCAGCCTGGGGGTCCACCTGGATTTGTCTCTCTCAATGGAGACCCAGGTGGCCCAAACAACCTGGGCTGCCTTTTTCCACCTTCGCCAGGCCCGGTGACTGGCCCCCTTCCTCTCCCGAACGGACCTAGCCTCTGTGATCCGTGCAACGGTCATCTCCAGATTAGACTATTGTAACTTCTAAGGGCTTCTCTGGCGAGGGCCTTCCCATAGCGTTTGATCCGGAGATTAAAACTGGTCCAGCACGCTGCCTCGCGCTGACTGCTAACAGGCTTAGCGCCTCTTGGGAACACATCCAGCCTGTGCTGCAGCAGCTGCACTGGCTTCCAGTAGAGTTCCGGATCATCTTCAAAGGTGCTGGTGTTGACCTTTAAAGGCCATTCGCTGACCTGGGACCATCGTCTATCTTCTCGGAGACCGCATCACCCCTTATGTCCTGATGCGACTCTCTCCGATCTGTGGAGAGCCAACTCTACTGGTTCGGTCCCTGGCCCTCGGTGTATGCGGCTGGCCTCCACACGGGCCAGGACGCTACGTGTTCCTTGGCCCCGGCCTGGTGGAACGCTCTCCCACCAGCTGTCCGGGCCCTGCGGGACCTTGGGGAGTTCCACAGGGCCTGCAAGATGGAGCTGTTTCGCCGGGCCTTTGGAGGAACCAGCCGCTAATGGTGCCCCCTGGCCCTTAACATTCCTGGGCACATTAACCATCTCATCTGCATCTTCCCGGCCATGCCTCCCTTTTCTGCGGGGAGGGAGGGACTTTATGTTATTAGATCGCTGGACGCCACTTTATATTTATATTTTAGATTTAAACTTAAATTTGATCTTCTGAACTTTTAAATTTGGAACAGGAATTGGAATTTTTATCGCTGCTTTTATATGTAATCATTTTTAATGTATTTTGTATGTTGTGAACTCAGCCTAAGAGCCCTCCGGGGATGGGGCGGTATAAAAGTCTAATAAAATAAATAAAATAAAATAAATAAATAAATTAAAACATTTCAAAAAACAAAGATTTTCTTTCATTTTATAATGATATGTACATGAGTTGCAATTAAAAAGTAGGGTCTGTGTTGAAAATTTGTATTATCAGGCCCAGAGAAATTATCTTTGGACCCTGATTGAAAACAAAAAATCACAACATATAAAAGCAAGCTAATCTCCTAAATAACAAATCATACAATCCAGTCATGATCTCGTGGCGTTATACATACTGAACTACACCAACTTCAATTATTAATCCTTTATTGGCATAAGGTTCAAAGGAATTATGCATGTCTTTTTAAAATCTCAGCTAATATCTGCATTTTAGATCTCCCACTCAACAAGATAAAACTTTTCAGTCCCCTCCCTTTATGGATAGGTTAGTTTTTATTCACATACAACTTCCTCTCCTAGCAGAAGAGGAAGGAAACTTCTCAGTCTGATGGACGTCAGTTGGGTTGAACCTCAGCTGTACAAATGTCTACATGCCATCGGGAAATATCTGTTGTTACTAAGATATGGTTAGGAACTGTTCTTCTTTGCTTTCATGGCAGACTAAAGGTCAAATATATAAAAGGAGGCATGGGGTAACAGTAGGAGTGATGATTGGTTTGTTGATTTTGACCAGAATATAGGAAATGCCTTAGGGTAACAGTGAATAGATTTTTTTGTGCTCTGGTTTTTATTTTGTACTTGTACTACTACT
The DNA here is from genome assembly GCF_021028975.2 of Sphaerodactylus townsendi. Classification (NCBI taxonomy): domain Eukaryota; kingdom Metazoa; phylum Chordata; class Lepidosauria; order Squamata; family Sphaerodactylidae; genus Sphaerodactylus; species Sphaerodactylus townsendi. The sequence continues at coordinate 63,524,377 of NC_059428.1, read as the reverse complement.
GGAAAAATGTTCCTAGTTCATCATACTTACAATAAGATCAGTTATTAAATTACTATAATAATCAGTTAAGTCAGGTACTATAATAATCCAGTTAGGTTAGTAAACTCTTCACATTGCAAAGTTTTTGAAACATCTGAACGTTAATTTTATTTTAAGAGCAAATGAATGATATTCTCAATGTACTCCTGTATGTATTATAAGCTAAACTTAGTGGTTCATTCACGAACTAGGAATACCACTGCCACAAGCACTTCTGAAATTATGGGTTCTAGCTGTTGCTGAAAACCCAGCATTACAGATATCATGCTAGGTGATAGAACGAGACCAAAATAAACAACTATGACCTTGAGTACTTTTTGTTCCCACTAGTGTCCTCATGGTTATCTTACCTACGCCATCAGTAATTACCAGTGACCTATTCACTATTTTTGTCCCAGTCTGATGTTTAAGAAGCATATTGAAAGAAAGAAAGAAAGAAAGAAAGAAGAAGAAAGAAAGAAAGAAAGAAAGAAAGAAAGAAAGAAAGAAAGAAAGAAAGAAAGAAAGAAAGAAAGAAAGAAAGAAAGAAAGAAAGAGGACCTTTATAGAGATTATGGCTTGTTCCATACACTTTTTGTCAGGGTTAGCCTCAAACTACCTTGACATTTTCCTGCTTTCCACATGTTATTGCCTCCTAAAAAAAGTAGATTCAATTTTTTCCCCTTCAGCTTTTCTTTAGTGTTTTTACAAGCACTTTTACCAGAAGGTTTTTTTAAGCTGATCCTGAATCAACTTCACTCATCATATGGAAATGCTCTATTCAGGGTTTTTTTCCCCATTGTCCACTGAGGCACACCCACACCCACACCCACATCCAATGTCATCTATTGATTTCACACACCCTTCTCACCTTTCCCTTCCCCTCCACCTTGGAGCTTCCTTGTTTCTTTAAAAAAATTAAATGTGCAAGATTAGCAATTGAATGCTGAGGAATCTGCCTGCTCAAAACAAGGCTCTTCTGGTCAGCCTTGCTGCTATGAAATTGACCAGAAGTAGAAAACACAGGTATTTTTCCCCATCTCTCCTGTAATTTGGTCAGGTTCATGAATGCATGTCTTTCTGGTCAGTTTTTTTTAAATCAACAAAATATTGCTTGATTGCTGGAGCTTTGAGGCAATAAATCCTAGCAGATTTGAAAGAGGGTAGGAACTGTTGTCACTTATCTTGAAGAACAATTGGTTAAAAATGCTCAGAATAAATGATTTATATTTGACTTTTTTGATGATGATACCATGAACCCAGATCAGATAGGAGACAACACTTTCTATTCTCACTCTGAATAAACAACCATTCTCACCCTGTTGGAGTCTCTCTCCATATAATTGCTGAAATGGAAAATGTCTTACAACAGGAGTAGAGCTCTTCATGAAATTTGCCTTCTGTTCTGGCTCTACCCAGTTTACCATCTTCTTTTTGTTACTTCACAAATAATCTGCCAAATATATTGAGTGAATTTTTTTTTATTTAGGTGTACCTGCTTTGTATTTTATTGCAGATTCAGAATGTTAGTATGCATTGTGGGTGGTTTTAGCTTGGCATCAAAAGGGATTTTGTTATGCAATTTCCCTAAAGTTATATGTGTTTGTGCTCATATTTGGTTTATAAGACATGTAAGCTGAGGTTAGTTGGGATGTTAATATTGGCTAAGCTAATGTTTTGATTGAATTTTAGTGATTTCACTGACAGGAAATGCTCTTGAGCAACCTAAACTTCAAGTCCTTTTAATGTGGGTTTAGCAAGACGTCTGGGAAAAGAAATTAGTTTTGCAAGGTCTCCCCATTTGTGAAACAGGCAATGGTGTATCCACTCCTAAATACATCTATCCTGGAGCCAGGACTTGTCAAGTTTCAAATAGTCAGTTTTCAAATGTTCCATTCTTAAGCAGTGGCTGGAGAACTCCGAGGATTCCTGGATCAAGCGGATTGTTTGGATTCATTCTAGTCCAGTTTAGGCCTGGCTATAGCTTTTGTAAATGATGTGCACAATGAGATGGATTGGCAGAGTGTGACCCTTTTTTAATACCATTGATATTGATATCTTTTTGGACTACATTTTGGGTTAGGACTGTGGACACCATTCTGTCATGGTTTCAGTCCTTCCTGAAAGGTAAGTTTCAGAAGGTGATGCTGAGGATTACTGGTCAGCCCCTTGGCCTATGGGGTCTCATCAGTTTCCATCTTGTCCCAATACTATTCAACATATACATGAAGCAACTGGAAGAAGTCATCAAAAGTATTATAGCAGGTACAACACATTAAAAGCATTCTTAACTGCAGACATAATTTCTTTGTTCTGCTACAGAAAAAGATGCCATGTTCTATAGATAATAATTATAGGATTAATGACAACTGAAGAGGAAGTGAGTACTTCAAGAAGCAATGAGCATTGTTTATTGATCTTCATTGTGTTGAAATCACACACAAATCTATTGATTTCACACACCCTTCTCACCTTTCCCTTCCCCTCCCTTCTCACCTTTCCCTTCCCCTCCACATTTTACACCCTCTTCTAAAAAAAGGAGGCCCATACCAATACATGCACTGGTGTTTTTATAAAAGTGGAGTAGAACTACTGAACAGTCCAGTAATTTCAAGAGGCAACAGAGATCTATGTTATAATCATTCTATAAACTTAGAGTGACAACAACCGAAATCAGATAAGTATTCCCAGTTCTCTGTTTCCTGTTTATCTTGTTACATAACATTTAACCTCTTGCTTACTAATTCATACAGTGATGCATCTATCTTTGGATCATTTTATGCCACATCCTACATGTTATTTTTCTTCACTGAAGCAACACAACAAAGGTAATGAAAGAAATAAAGGAAGGAGAATAGATACACATAACCATAGTTTCTCTGTTTTGCTCACATTTTTTTCTATTATATCTTAGAACATTATTTAGAGTTGAAAGTAGTCCAGTAACATAACAAAATAAAAACCAACCCCCACTGAAGGCTAAGGGCATACAAAATCACCTTGTTCAGAATCAAACAATTGTTCCATCTTTCTAAATATTTTCTCAATCAGTCATATAAAGATCTTCCCTGCTATCCTGAATCAATTGAAGATGCCAAGGACTTAAAGATCTTTTATAGGAAAGCATGTGCTCAGCCACTAGGGGGCAGTCTCTGTCTTACACTGCAGGAGGTTGTATACAGTAAGAAATAAACTATGGGATGTTTCCAAGGGTAAGTGATCAGACATTGAGAAAGAGGAATTGCTTGACTAACAGTCCCATCCAGGGGAGGGGGCCAAAACAGCCTGAGGGAGTGACATGGCCTTGTGCTGGCATGTTTGCCCTCCCTGGGATACTTGCCTCAGCAGAAGAGGCAGATATGCCAGCGACTTCCTTCAACCCCACTGCTGTAAAACCCAGAAGTTTGGGCCCTGATGGAGCTGCACTGACATCCCAATCAGACATAACAGACTAAAGCACTCCCTAGAGGGTGAAGCCTATGTTAGTTGGCTCCCACCTGGTGTTTAGGGCTGGGAGTGTGATGCCCTGACCTTCAGACTTATGCCTCTCTTTGGGTGGCATACAGCCTATGGAGGGTCTTCAAGTGCTGTGGGGGGGGGATATTTTTGCCTTTTTTGATTTCTGCTGGAAATGACAAACTGTTGGAAAGCTCTCCTGGAGGTGGTGGGATGATGCCACATCCCACCACCCAAGGCTTTGGGTGGGGCTTTAACACCTTTATAAAGTTAATGATTTCAGAAGACATGAAGAAACATCACCAAAGAGTAATACATCAGTAAACTTTTACGCACTATAAACCTAATCACATGAGATCCAGACCTGAGATTCAATTGTAAGCAGCACTCTAAGCATCCTATTTTTAAATTCTTGCATATTAGAATTGTTTATTGCCTAGTTTTTACTCAGTATGGATTCATTTAAAAAAACATTATGGCAAATTACAAACTTTTACATAATATATCCTTCAAGATGTGATGTGAACATGGTGTGTCTTCTGATTTCTCTAAAATACTAACTTTACATATATCTTCTCTTTACTGTTATAGCTTCTGGTTATCAACCTATATGTACATAACACAAAGCTTTATTATGGTGTTGCCTGGGAACCTGTCTTATGGCTGCTATGACCTCAGATTTGTTTCCATTGCATTCATTTCCCAGCTGTTCAGCTGAAAAATGAGACAAAGATACCAAAAATGAATATTTTACTGAGAGAAAAGGGGGGAAAAGAACTATGTTATCAACTGAATGACACATACAAAGGTACAATATTTAAACACTGTGTATGTTAAACATGAAAGTGTAAACAGTTTGAGACATACCATCTTGAATTACAAATAATTGTAAGTACTCAAGACACAAAAGTTAGAACCTATTTCCCAAGGTTGCAAGAAATTATGAGAAAGTAGTTTTGAAGACACATCCCTGAAAATTAAAAAAAACAAAAAACTATACATTGCCAAAACTGGAAGGAAAGCTGAGTTCAATCATGTACTTTATTGACTAAAAAAGAGGGGCTGCAATGCCTATAGAGCAAACATCCCAGGGGATCTTCAGCAAATAGAGGAGTTAAGCAGCAGAAAATGGCAAGTGGGGGAAAATGAAACTGGAAAGCTCATAAGTCAGGCGGGAACAATCAAGCACATAGCGGGGGGGGGGGGACCTGCTGTCTCCTTAAATGCTTTATTTTTTTTCTCTGCTGTCCAGACAAAAAAATGAGAAGATGGCTTTTTAAAAAAAAACCCCAAGATATCTTATTTTGATTGTGTGGAAAAAGTCATTATCACATTGGAAGCCATTTTAAATTTATCCCATAGTGGCAGCATCCAGGAGGCAAGGCATTCATAAGCAATGTCCCAGGTGATTTTCTTGATGTCAGTACACAGCTCCAAAACCTTTTCATGAGTCCAGTCTGAGATTCCCAATGCTTATCACAAGACTATGGCCCATTCTGTTCTGTGTGGTCAGTTTTAATACTTCTTGCAAGCATGTCAAAGGCAATACTTTAAGTCAAGAGAGCAGATTGCAGAAAGCAGTACGTACTTGTTTTCTCTCTTTCTTTCTCTCCCCTTCAAAATCCCCTGCCAACACTTCAGTTTATCAACGTCTGTTATACAACACAGCTGGAATGTGATCTCATGACCTTTGGAAGAAAAGCGCAAAAATAAAACTATTGCAAGTCCCCTATGTCATCTGATTAAGTATTTTACTTAAGGATAACAGTCTCACTGGGACATGGGAAAAATGATAGCTTAGAGACCTTTCAGTCCTGCATTGAAGCAGCAAGTTGGCCAGTTAAAGTGGTTTGTGTTTTACACATACTGTTCCTGATGCTGCCTTCTATTCAGAGAGAAAACCACTAGATATGAAGTGATTTAGTGAGGCACGCAGAGATTTATTTTTTAAAAAAAGAAAAGATAGAAAAAGAAATTGAGGCAGCAATGCTAAGAATTCTTACAAGGAAGAAAGTTATGGACTAACCTCTGAGTCAACTCATGAAAAGGGGGTTGGGCAAACCTAGTATATTAACAAATCTTTTTCATACATAAAATACCTGGAGGGTATTGTTTATTTCATAGCTTGAAAATGGCAAGAGTCAATGTGACAGAAATGCACCAAAATCATATTTACGTCTAGTGGAAATCGTTTTCACAATCATACACAGAAATAGTTTTTAATTTTATTTTATTTTTGTTTTTAAGCACCAAGTTTGTCACAGGTATTTCAAAACTTTCCAGAAACTTAGGAAATATCTGTTTAAATGAATGAATAAGTGAAATCATGCAAAAATAATATGCTGCTTGTCCAAATAAACATTCAACCAAAAGAGTTACATGAAATTTCTAGGCCATAAATAAAACATCTATTTCACACAGCACAAAAAATATATCTGTGAAACATTTTAAAAAGTGGTGACTGCCTCTTTTCATTTTGCACACCCAAAATACGATGTCTAGAGGACATCTTTTAAAAAGGCGGCTTATGGGTGCTTTCCAAACAGCAAAGGCATCAGAGGGAAAAGAGGTTGTTTCCCACCTGACCACTTCTTACTGCACAGAAAAACTAAGTTCGTCCGCAGTTTTTCAGTGGGTGGCAGACCCATCTTCTAAGCTGCTAAGATCCTCTTATGTGTGTCTGCATAGCTACAAAGATAGTTCATCAACATTTTTTGCAAAACAGAAAAACTATATATTGCTGGAATCAGCAGTACCAGCAGAGTACGTCTATGTACTTTTTGGGCAGAAAAGGTGCCCAAGATCAAAGCCTGCAGAGCAAACATCCTGGGGCAACTTTCAGCAAATGATGGCAGAGAGAATCCCTTCAGCTGCATATAAAACATCGGGTGGAAGCTGAGAGTGAATCTGAAAAGAGAGCAAAATGGTTGGGCGGGAAACATAAGATGCCTCCTGAGCTCAGCATTCTGCACAGCCAAGTGGGAGACATCTTGCAGGCAGCTTAGGAGGAAAAGGTGCACTTTGAAGTGTTTTTTTAAAAGATTCCTTGAGCAGAAATAAAACATCCTAAGGATGTCTTCGGGAAAAGGATGTCTTAGGGAAAGGGCTGTGTAGAGTGCCTTCCCAGGATGCATTTTGTTTTGCATCCTCGGGACTCCTTATTTCAGCTATGCAGAACAGACCTTTGTTCAACAATTCTTCCAAGACATAAATGATGACATGATGTTCAACAACATTTCATTTGTCTGTCCAAACATATTGTTGCCAGCAGATATATTTCCAAACAATAAGATATTGTCTTCTTGTTTCCAGCTGACAATAGTTTCAAAAAAATTAATCCCCTGAGATCCATACTAGCTACAGTTTGTTGGTAACACCTAAAATAGGATTTGACATCAGTTATTTCCTTAGAATGCTTTAAAAATACAGATTAATTGTGTGGAATTAAAAGATTTCTTCCAAGGTAAATTGATACATTTATGCTATGATAAATACAGAGATGGAACGAGAGGAATGCTTGGAGATGGGTATGTCCCCACAATCTAGAAATATGACATTTTATTTTTCAAAATATTGGACATTAAAGGTTTTCCAAAATGCTTCAGATAATGTGTCTAAACAGATGGAACTTGATGTTTTAGTCTGTATAAGTACTTTATAAATGTAGTGGATTAGCTGGGCGCCTTGATGCAGCACCCCAGCCATTCTACCTAGCCATTCCCAAGGTTGCTTTCCAGTAGTGTGGGAGGCAGAAGACACAAAAAAGCTTCCTTGCTACCAGAAAGCTCCCATTGGGATTAATGGGTTTATGCCAGCAATGGGAGCTTTCTGGTGACATAAGTCCAAAACCCCCCCTGCCAGCACTGGCTGGATAGAAGATTACTAGCTTCAACTCCTCCCCTGGTCACACATCCAGACCATCTCTGCTATGCCAGCAGGGGCAGGGATGCTGGTGCAACCACCTGCTGGGGATCCACCCTTTTGCTGGGTCAAGTGCCAGCAAGGTCCCACACCGCTCTCAGCAGTGGATTTCTCCCCCCACCTTTGGATGGGACTGTAAGACACCAAATGACTGATTTTGAGTGATGTAGGCTGCAAAAAAACCACCTGCTACCTCTTCAGGCAAATTGCAGCAGTGCACTGTAGGTAAAGAGACTGGTGCCATTAAACAAGCGCTGGCTATGGGGAGGCATTGGTTGGAGAGGGCAGAACATCCCTTTGAGGTCTGGATGGACCTCGGCTTGGCTGCACTTAGCATGCTGGGCTGATTTTTTTTCCCGTTTCAAGTTCACAGTGCATTTTTTTCCTGGGCAAAACCAACCACCTTGATGATGCACTTTCTCGCCTTCTGAATGAAGAGGTGGGAGAGGCGGAGCTATGAGCCCCTCATACTGTTCTCATGCCCTCCCAACTGGACTTGGCAGTGACTTGCTCTCAGTCCTGCCTTCAGGGTGGCCTGCCGACTCCAACCGCGCCTACCACTGGTGTTGTTATCCCTCCCAGTTAACTATTGTCTGATTTTTTGGAGGCAGGAAAACACTCCATACTCGATAAGGAAGGCGGCCCCTGCCTGCTGCTTTGGAATGGGCTGTGGAGGAGGGGGGACTGCTTGTTTGTGCCACCTGCGCTGCATAAGCAAATCATCCAGCTGGGGCACGATTCCAAATTGGCTGGTCAATTTGGTTTTGTGAAAACACTTCATCGTGTAAGGAGGCAGTTTTTGTGGCATTCTATGAGAAAGAATATTGAGGCTTATGTGAAAGAATGTCCAGTCTGTGCTATGGCCAAAAACTTTCTGGGCAAACCCCAGGGACTGTTACAGCCTATTCCAGCCCCGGATGGTCCCTGGAAAGTGATTTCTATGAACTTCATAACCAACTTACCAGAAAACCACGGCGAGACTGTAATTTGGATTGTAGTGGACTTGTTTTCTAAACAGGCTCATTTTATTTCCTGCTCTACCATCCCATCCACCCCAAAATTGGCTCAGTTGTTTATCCAGCATATATACCGGTTGCATTCAGCTCCTGACAAAATAATTTCTGATAGGAGTCCCCAATTTATTTCAAAGTTCTGGAGGGCTTTTCTGAAGCTTCTGGGAGTGGAACAATGTCTGGCATCAGCATATCACGCCCAATCTGACGGCCAGTCGGAATGCTCCGATCAGACATGGGAGCAGTACCTCAGGTGCTACAGTAACTATCATCAAGATAATTGGGTGGACTTGCTACCTTATACAGAGCACGCTTACAATAATGCTGTTCATAGTAGCGCAGGAAAAACACCTTTTGAGATAGTCTCTGGCCAGTCAGCTAAGCCCCTCCCATTTTAGGGCAATTGGACATTGAACCTCTCAACCTGCAGAACTGGATACAACAGACTGTGGAAGGGTGGGACCCTATTTTACGTGCCCTACAATAATCCAAGGATTCCCCAAAGAAGCAGGCAGACAAGCATCACATGCACTTTACCTTGGCTGTCGGTGACTCAGTGTACCTTTCTGCTAAGAATTTGAGAGACATTCATAAGTATACTAAGTTGGGTCATAAGTATATTGGACTGTTTAAAGTAATTTGAGTGATCAATGATGTGACTGTTCTGCTTCAATTACCTAAGGCATTGCGTGAAATTGCCCCAAAATAGCATCACTTTCAATGTTGTTTAAACTGGGAACCCCAGATTCTCCCTTTAAGGTCGATTTAAGAGGAGAATCTGGGCTCCCTAGTTTAAACACTATTAAAAATGATGCTGTCTGGGGGTGGATTCCAGCATCACTTGTTTAAACCAAGGAGCCCAGATTCTCCTTTTGAATCCACCTTAAAGGGAGAATCTGGGGTCCCCAATTTAAATAACATTGAAAGTGATGCTGTTTCCCCCAATTGGGGGGACTGGATACAACACCATAAAATATTTTCATAGCAGTAATAAAACATTTTGAAAGCATTTTGAAATAGTTTTTTTAAAAAATATTTCTGCTGTGTGGCATGGCCCATTGCTGTGTTCAGATTTGTGAGTTGAGGAATGTTCTATAATGTGATGGTGACTTTGAAACGATGGTGGGGAAAAAATCAATCACGGTGGGGGAGGGTGGCTGCCAATGGGGGGCATCAAACTCAGGTTTTGCCCAGGGCTCCAGTTTGCCTAGGTACACCACTGGTCACGGGGGATGGGGTGTTACTGGGAAACTATGCTATGCCAAGCTCTGTCTGCTGTTTTGCTATGTTTCTCTCCTGCAGGTGTCTTATCTGTAACCTTGGGGTTGGAAGAACTGTTTCAGTGAATGCTGGTCTGTTTTATTTCACAAGTTGAGGGGAAAACACTGTTGCATATTATCAAACTGTTCTGAGGGATTAACTCAGAACAAGCTTTTGTCTTTTACCTGTCATCAGCAATAAAACCTTTGAACTTTCAAGTGCTTCATTGTCTGTGCAGGGGAGTTCTGACATTATCACAGTAACCAAATCAAAGTGATTCATAGAGTCTGAATTTGTGTTGTGGGTGGCTTACATTTTGGATACTAACAGGTTTGTGAAAAGAACCAAAACAATTTAAAAAATTAAAAGTGGACAACATAATAAGAAATAATCATAAATCAGAATATACCCTTTTCTCTAACCTCAAGTTCCACAGTCAAAAACACTAAAACTATTTTGCTGTAGAGTTCTAACTGCTGTTATTATTCACTTCTGGAGTTTTTTTTTTTAAAAAAAGAAATGTTATTTTCATTCTTGGGAGCAAGCTGAAGCTGCAGGGTTTTGCATCACTGCAATACCACATGAATTGAAACTATAGTGCTTCTAATTTTCAGGAATGAATATGAAAACAACATGTATTTCCCATAACATATTGCCCCAGAATAACAATAACATATTGCCCCAGAAGCATTCTCTTCCAGCAAGAATGTGCCCCAACTTGGGGTTGCGTTGCCAGAATTTTAGCCAGTTTAGTCTTGCAGCTTGGTGTGTTTACAATGTGGTGAGGTTTTACGCCATCTCCCATAAAATAAAACAGCTAATGGAAAATCTCACTTGTGGTTATGAAGGAAGCTAAATAATGTCTGAATATATATTTTTTATTTATAAAACATAGTACAGTATGTACCTTTCAATTTGTTGCTGTTAGTTTCAGCAAGAAGAGGGAATAGGCTGGACAATCAATGAACACTGTATTCCTGCATAACATGGATGTCATGTTTTTTGCTATCTAAGAGTCTTCACTTATATAAATTAAATTGGTCTACTTCATACAAAATAATGTTTTTTAAAAATGTCTAATCTTGAGAATAGGGCCAAAGCGAGGAGAAACTGCACCTGGGGCATGTGTGCACCCTGCGTTACTGCCATGCCCATGCCCCTGCCCCAGAATGCCCCCGCCATGCCCCCACACCGGCGCATGTCCGGTGCGTTACGCACCCCCCTGCCCCCTTGGATCGAGAAGCTATTGAGTATAAAGGCTAGGTTCTGATCAATCTTTCCTTCAATTTTAAATATGCAACTTAATGGTGACTTCAATGGAAGAGCTTCTTGTGCAAGTAGAAGGCTCCTTGGGTAAGAGCGAAGTGTTTCTGTTAGAAAACATATTGATGAATGGAACTCATTTGATTTTTTAAAAAAACATCTTAATTCCATTAGGATTTCCATACTGTTTTTATTCTAAAATGATGTTCAGGAGGACCAATTTTTTATTTATTTGTTTGTTTGTATGTTTGTTTGTTTGTATCTCGCCCTCCCCAACAGGGCTTAGGGTGGCAAACAACAGTTTTCATATACAGTAATAAATAAGCAGCAGTACAACAACAAAAACAGCAAAACTAACCATGGATGGCGACCCCCCCCCCCCACTGCACCCATGGGAGGCCAATGATGATAACAGTCAGGCCAGCTGGCTAGATGGGAATGCCTGGTGGAAAAGCTCCATCTTACAGGCCCTAAAGTACTCATTCAAGTCCCACAGGGTCCTGATCTCACTGGGGAGCTTAGTCCACCAAGTAGGGGCCAGGGCTGAAAAAGCTCTGGCCCTCGTAGAAGCCAGTCAGACATCCTTCAGGCCAGGGATCTCAAGTAGTCGTGGTGGGTTTTCTGGGCTGTGTGACTGTAGTCTAGTGGATCTTGTTCCTAACATTTTGCCTGCATCTGTGGCTGGCACCTTCAGGGGTGTATCACAGAAAGAAGTCTGTTGCACATGGTGTCCAGTGTGTAACTTCCCTCTGTGATACACCTCTAAAGATGCCAGCCACAGATGCAGGTGAAATGTTAGGAACAAGATCCGCCAGACCACGGCCACACAACCCGGAAAACCCACCACAACCAGTTGAATCCAGCCATGAAAGCCTTCGATATCAAGTAGGTTTCCCTCCGATGAATGGAGGGATCTGATGGGGCAGTATGGGGAGAGGCGGTCCCGCAGGTACCATGTTGCCAGTCAGCCAGTGTGTGTGTGTGTCTCTCTCTCTCTGTATTAATGTTAATCACACACAAAAACAAACTCAGCATTTAAAGTATGATGTACAAAATGTACAAAACATATCAATATATGCACATTTCTATTGGTTTTACATCTCTTGTACCTTATATTTCCAGATATCAATGTTTTAATAGATTTTATATTTAAGTAAAACAATAATAAAGAAGCTGTCTTTTTAGTTTACATCACATTCCCTTTTACTTTGAAGTGTATTTTTACTCCAATATCTATGCACGCAGTTGTAACAGCATACAACACCAATTCTTAGAAGAGCAGTTGGAATTTTATAACACAGTTCAACAGTAATAATAATTCTGGTATCTGCTATTCTAAAATTGGTACTAGTGGAAATATACGTCACAATCATTTGCCAGTACTGAACAGCATATGGACATTCCTACCACACATGGGAAAAGGCAGCATTTCTAATGCCTCAAGACCAACAATTCTTAGCAATAAATAATAGGCTCATTCCGCACACGCAGAATAATGCACTTTCAAGCTGCTTTCAGGGCTCTTTGAAGCTGTGCGGAATGGCAAAAACAGTTGTGAAAGCAGCTTGAAAGTGCATTATTTTGCATGTGCGGAATGAGCCATAGATAATCTATTTGGTAAGAGGTACCATTGGTTTAATACCATTCTTTCTTAATGAAATTTACTTTAAATATTGACTTTTACATGCAAACAAAATCCATATCGCAGGATTGGTTTGCAGTAGGAATGTTTACAGCTTAATTGGAATGCATTCTTTCTGCCAACTTTTTAAAGCCTTTTCTTTGTTACATAATAAATCTATCAACAAATTATTTAAATTACAAACAAGCATATTTTCTTTTCATACTAATTTTTCAAATCTTTTTAATTCTTTCAATAGACTTGGTTTCCTTAATTATGACATTACAAACATTTTCAATTTGTAAATTTTAAAAGATAGGAATTTTAAAACCACCTTTAAATTTTATTGTTTTTTTCTTACTACTGGAAAATACCATATCTTCTCCTCTTTCCCAGACTCAGTCTTTCCTTTGAAGCCATACACCAACATTTTATCTGACTCACATCTTCAGCCATATTTATTGTTTATTTACTTCATTTATACCCCACCTTTTTCCATAGTGAGGACCAAAGTACCCTGTATTATTTACCCCTTTTTAGCTGCACAACTATCCTGTTAGGCAGGTTAAGTTGAAAGTGAGTGGTCCAAAATAACCCAGTGATCTTCCACAGCAAGATGGGATTTCAAATATGGGTCTCCCGGACTCTACTCTGAAGTTCTAACTGCTACACCACACTGGCTTTCATGGGCTGGCTGTTGAACAGTTGTAAGCAGCAATGCCTAATAGAGCCATTTAGGTTGGGTGATATCAAATCACCTGCCGCTGGAAATCCTACCAGCCAAGCCCCAAGGTGGCTTTCTCATGACCAAAATACACCAGAAAAGGGCCTTGTCCCTCCCCTTTCTTTTACAGACAAACCAAGCCTTGTAGCATTGTGTTTGCCTAGCAATAGCTATTGAGGAAATCCATTGCTTAAAGTTACAGGAGCTCCTTTTATCATTTTAAAAATCAAATTAAAAAGTACAAAAATTAAATTTAAAAAGTTATTTTGCTTTCAATTAGATTTACTTCCAAAAAGATATGCTTATGCTTGATTAATATATTTTAAGATTAATTAATATTAATATATGTGACAGACCTTACATAAAGGAAAAATACTTCCAACTTGTGGTTCCTCCGTGCAGAAGGCTTTATTGTGGAGCTTTTTCTATCATCTGTGTTGTATGAAGAACCTTCACCTGCCTCTTGTGAAGGATCCACATGATAGCCAATGTACCATGTTATGGCCTTGATACAGATAAGCATCACATATAAGAGTTTTTAGCAAATGAGGAAGCAAATTAGCAAACTTTATCTGATTAATTTATTTGGAAGCAGAATCAGGAAACTAATATATAGATATAATAATATATAATAATATAATAATAATCTCCAGATCTCCATATATGTGATTCCAAGCAAGCGCACAGATATTGAACTGTAGTCAGTCATTTCATGCTCTTTTGAATAAGTTAGTGGAAGTTTGTGTCTTGGGCTCATTCCGCACATGCAGAATAATGCACTTTCAAACTGCTTTCAGTGCTCTTTGAAGCTGTGCGGAATGGCAAAATCCACTTGCAAACTGTTGTGAAAGTGGTTTGAAAACGCATTATTTTGCGTGTGCTGAAGGGACCTTGGAGTCTATCACAGGAGATCTTGTTATTTCTGTTGGATTTCCAGAATATATTAATTTATATCTCTATAGTTTTAATGGCTTTGACCTTTCCAATTCCCCAATCTAGCCCTTTGAATTCTTGCACATAAAATGCCTAGTTTTACTTTCTTTAAGTATGTAAAAATGTTTTCCACAAGAAGGAAAATGATGCTAAAAATCTGTAATGTCCACTTATTATTTTGGAAGGTGTATCTTATTACAGCAGAAAGTGGAAAGTTTTTGTGAAAGGTGGGTCATAGATCCTAAAACAATAACTAACCCATATGAGAAATTATTCATTCTTGGCACTGGGGAGAATGAGAACTGGAAGGAAAGGAAGATTCATATAATGCATTTTTCTAAAGTCTTTGTGTGAGAACGTGCATTTAGTATGCTCACTTGCTGATTCATTATTTCTTAACTGTTGACTCCCTGTCCCAATATTTTCATTTACTTTAGTAGAGATGCCAGCACTGTGTATACAGAGCGGGTGTAGACATGGTACAGCTCCTTTTTTTTTGGCAACAGAATTCTCATTCATTCATGTGGCTCTGGATTATTGCAGATCTCCACATACTACTGAAAACTCCAACTACAAATGCCCATATAGTGGAATTGTTGTGGATTTTTCTTCCATTAACTGAATTTGGGGGATTCATGCCAATTCATCGGATATATCCATGCCAATTCATATGATATATTTTTGGATTTATGCATTTTTTAATGAAAGAATTACAATTAAGCCAGTCTAAAAAGCATAAGGAATAGCCAATTTCTACCCTTCTGAAATAGCATGAGTCCAAAGAATTGGGAGATAGGGCTAGAATTCATTAGATCTATTTGGTAATGTTGTATTGAGCATATAATAATGAAGCAGTGCAAAGGGATCACATCAAGGATTGCAATATTTTTCACAAACTATGTTTGAATATTTAAAATATGAACTGGAATAATGAATTAATGTGACATCTAGGACTAATGGGCTCAGCTATTTTAGTCACGTTTACAGGATCTCCCAAACTATCCTGATTTATACAGTTAAAAGCAGGACATTAAATAAAAAAATCAGGAGTGCTTTGTCTTGGGCCTACTCACAAGTTGTGATCACCACTGTCAACATATTTTTTTCTGGTTCTGAAGATTTCAAATATGTTTGATTTTGAAAAAAAATGATTGTGAATGAGTGATCGCACATTGCCTCTTCCCCCTCCCTCTTTGGCACTTATAGTTACATTTTATACCATTTTATATTTTGAGATGAGACTTACTAGTTAGGCCTCTATGTGCCCCTTATGGCAGCATCTATCAGTCTTCATTAATGGATAAAATAATATTATTTATATAATATATATTTATCCAGCCACCGCCATTCAATCACCGTGCTCAAGAATGGAAGATTTGATACTGGTGGTCAATGGTTATTGAGTTCTGGATTAAGGGTAGGGTCTCTTCCAGAGGCAATAGCTACTTTTTGAACCCAGTCAGCCTTATACATGTCCCTTAGCATCTGTAGAGTGAAGTTGTTAGATTTTGCAGAGCCTCCTGCCCCTTCTGTCCTCAAATTTCACTTTGATCAACATGGACTTGATTGGTTCCAAACAGAAATATAAATAGATTATAGAATTTCAAGGAGGAAGTAAGATAGTTTCTCTCAACAACCTAGTATATTTAAACAATCAGAATGAGAGGGTGCTTTAGTATTCTAAGAAATATTTTTACATTTGTTGGACTATGCATCCGTATGAGAGTCTAGTAATCTGCTAGTGCAACACTCGAGCCAAGAGATTTAGCCATCTGTCAAGATAAAGTTATTATCTGGTCACATTTTGTCCAAGTTGGTTCTTGTTTCAGCCTGTCTTTAACATGTTAGTTTCAAAAGAGGAAAAGCAGATTTTCAAATGCTTCATCATTGAGATTATTCCTAAATAGATGAATAATGTCTTTTTCTGTATTTTTAACCGTGGTGACTAAAGAAGAGTAGGACAGAAAACAAATTCTAACATGTCTTGTTCCTAAAATAAAACAATCTTACTGTATCACTTATGTTGGGATGCTAAGTATTTTCAATATTCTAAATAGCTCAAAGACACATGCAATTTGGGAAAGTGTTCAGTGGAAAATCATATTAAGTGTAGACTAAATTGCATTTATGATGACATGACTAATAACACTAATTGATGTTTTGATAGAAAGTAGAAAAGGAGAACATGGAATAATGTCTAGACTAAACTGACAAATATCTCTCCATATTGTAAAATGGAAGTATTGTTTAATGCCTGTCCTTCTGCAGAATCACGGAAATTGTCACTGAATAAGAAACTGATTTGAGTATTTATTAAAGATACTTAAAATTAGAATCTAAAATAATTAAGTAATCCATTCTCATTTAAACTAGTATGTATTTAAGTGGATGACTGCTTAATCCAGATGGAGGAGAACGCTGTGGCAGCTGGAGACAGCATGGTGAAGGTGGCACTGTACCACCTCCAAAGGGTCTTTGAGCAGCACAGAAAGGAGAAAAAATTGAAAACTCTCCTGCAGCCCGAATCACCTCATAGCTGCAACAGGCTTATGCCACACTTTTGTCTGGTATACGTCTGTGGGCTTGGTGGGTGGCGTTCCTGGGCTGGAAAGACATTGGAAGTCGACTAAAGTTGACTTCACCCCCATGTACACCCTGCTCCACACCCCTGTGCCAGCATCTACTAGGATGCCAGCACAGCTCTGCAGCTGCACCCACAGCTTTGCAGAGCTGTGTGGTGGCCAGATGCCAGTGTTTTTGCTCTCTCCACTGGTATGGGTCCCCCTTATGCTGGCAGTGGGGGCAAATGCACTGACACATGTCTCCGCTGCTCCCAAAGTCCATTCCCTCTCTGCATTGAGCTACCTGTGTATCTAATGGCAAGAGAAAGCAACTAAATACCAGGAAAAATAATGCCAGAGTCCCTAAGAGTTTTTTGCAGTTTTTAATGTCACACCCAGAATTCACCATCCTGACCCACTGACAGAATATTTTAAAGTTAAGAAAAAAGGTGCCTGATAGTGTGTGTATACTCAGCTATAATGGTGCTATACACTCATAAATAAGTAGGTAAGAGATACCTTTTCATTATAGCAGAGTGCATGGAGGCAGAATACGCGAAGCCTCCCCAGGCATGTGTGTATACTGGTAACAAAAGAAAATCAGAGCCAATTCATAGTTTCAAACTAATCTTTATTAGTGAACTCCATTTTGGGTAAAAAAAGTGGAGAGATAAGTACCTTATTCTAATGTAAGTAGCTGGAAGGCGAGGGATGCTGCCTGCACCTCTCTCTGCACACATGGTGCAAGATGGAGGGTGTTTGCAAGAATGAGGAAGGCATTGAGACCAGAGTGGAGTAACAGACCAGAGTCTCTACCATGGACATAGGTAAGGGGGGTTTCTCGGGTTTGAAACCCCCCTATTCATGTCCGAAGCTCCGCCCCTCCGTTTGTGGGTTTTTAAAACATTTTAGTGCTTTTTTGGTTTTTGGCCTGTAGGGGGCGCATTGTTTGGGCTAGCAGTACCAAACTTCCAGGGATTGTTTGGGGGACTCTCCTGATGATGATACCCAGGTTTGGTGAGGTTTGGTTCAGGGGGTCCAAAGTTATGGACTCCCAAAGAGAGTGCCCCTCCTCCATTGTTTCCAATGGGAGCTAATAGAAGATGAAGGCTACATCTTTGAGGGTCCATAACTTTGGACATCCTGAACCAAACATCACCAAACCTGGGATGTACTATCAGGATAGTCTCTTATTGATACCACCCAGGTTTTGTGAAGTTTGGTCCAGGGAGTCCAAAGCTATGGACTCCCAAATGGGGTGCTCCCATCCCCCATTGTTTCCAATGGGAACTAATAGGAGATGGGGGCTACACCTTTGAGGGTCCATAACATTGGACCCCCCGAACCAAACTTCACTAAACCTGGGTGGTATCATTAGCAGAGACTCCTAAAGATACCCTGAAAGTTTGGTGCTTCTAGCTTAACAATTGCAAAAAACTCCTTCTGACAGCAGGCACTTCCCTCATTTCAGCTCTAGATTCTCCTTTTAAATCCACCCCTTCAGGCATGGATTTGTAAAGGGAGAATCTTGGAGGTCCCTCAGTTTAGGAAGAAGAGTTTGGATTCATATCCCCCCTTCTCCCCTGTAGGAGACTCAAAGGGGCTTACAACTTCCTTGCCCTTCTGCTCCCTTACAACAAACAATCCTGTGAAGTGGGTGGGGCTTCTGGAGAGAGTCTCCGAAAAGCTGTGACTAGCCCAAGGTCACCCAGCTGGTGTGTGTGGGAGTGCACAGGCTAATCTGAATTCCCCAGATAAACCTCCACAGCTCAAGTGGCAGAGCAGGGAATCAAACCCAGTTCCTCCAGATTAGAATGCACCTGCTCTTAACCACTACGCCACACTGAAAGTGATGCTGTTTCAGGGTGGGGGATAATCCACCCCAAAACAGCATCACTTTCAATGTTGTTTAACTAGGGACCCCAGATCCTCCCTTTAAGGTGGATTTAAAAGGAGAATTTGGGCTCTCTAGTTTAAACACCATTGAAAGTGATGCTGTTTGCGGGTGGATTCCAGCATCACAGCAGCATAAAACTCAGGCTCCATTTTCCCTCTATGCCTCTGCCCAGAGGGTAGGGGCAGGGGAGGGGAGGGCAGGGGAGTCTGCCATCCCTGACCTCTGAGAGCTGCTTTTATAAGCGCTAGGCCAGGAGCGGGGCTTGGGGAGGCGTGGCCATGCCCTAGTGGCAGGTGGGGGTGTGGCCCCACCCCCGAACCCCCCCATAAAAAAATCTATACCTACGTCCCTGGTCTCTACCCTGGAGAGCCAGCTCTTATATAACTAAGAAAAAATAAACCAAAAAAGGATTTATTTGGAAATAATGGCCATTGTGAAGATATACAAAGTTATTCAACAACTGGGGAATGACATTTGTGAGTCTTTTGTACAGGGACTATTTGGTTTGGGTGCTGTGTGGTTTCCAGGCTGTATGGCCGTGTTCTAGCAGCATTCTCTTCTGACGTTTCACCTGCATCTGTGGCTGGCATCTTCAGAGGATCTTCAGGAGAGAATGCTGCTAGAACATGGCCATACAGCCCGGAAACCACACCCAAGTGATTCCAGCCGTGAAAGCCTTCAACAATACTATTTGGTTTGTTTCTTTATAATAAGCCTGTATAGATATTTGTAATTGTTTAAGTATATGCATATTGAATATTAGAGACATTGGTACATTCATACCATTAGCCATATAGGTGCTTTTTGGATGGTAAACTCTTGAGAAATTCAGCTTTTGTTTGCTTGAGACCTGAATGAATGAAGCAATGAAATATTAAATTGTGGGGCACGATTACTTACATAAGCTTACTTGCAGCTGAAAGTAATAAACTTTATAAAGGTTCAGAATGTTGTAAGATTCTTTTGGGGCCCCTGGCTACATGTGAAGTTTATAAGGTGCATTATGAAGCCTACCCTGTGCCAAATGATAGCCCAGAAAGGTCCAGAATGATCTTTAAATGATGAAGAAACTATGCCATTTTGACACCTTCAGCACAGCCTTCAATCTGGTAGTGACAAACCAGATTAACATTCAAAAGTTATATAGTAGTCTAAAATTTGGAAGAGTTTAGGAAACAGGAAAAGAAGACTGAAATTGGCAGAAAAAATGACTAATAAAACATCAAAACAATTGACTGACAGCTGTCAAGTTTCTGTTTCAGTTTTTAATACCTTATAAAACATGCACATGTTCTCATTGGTAGCTAGAACAAGTCATTCAGAACACAGAGTATAGAGCAGGCAATATGTGAAAAATGTTCATACAGATTTCTGAACTGTATTCATGGAGAGATTGGGAAACAAAAAGATAAAGGAAGGACCACAAATAATTTTATTTAAAAAGCAGTGGTTTGGATCCAGTCAGATTTTCCACTAGTGAAAGTGAGAGTAGAAGGTTGCCTTTGACCATAGAAAAATGTGTGTGGAGGGTCATGGAACCTGCATGAACAAAAGGCACGTGCATGAATAAAGTGAGACTGAATGAAAAAAGTTGCAAGGATTTTACCCAACATGAAAATACCTTTTAACCCTGCCAAGGCTAATCCAAACACACCCATATGACTGTTTGAAAAAGGCTAATGGGGATGAAGGTGCTTGTCATGACTCTCTAGTGTCTCAGTCTGGGCCCTGCCATATTTCTTTCTACTGAATGCTTATTGCTTAAGCAGGCCTGGGAATGTTAACCAGTCTGCCCTTTCTGAGCCTGCAGCTGCAAAGAAGAAGGGTGGTGAAGCTGAAGTATTTTCATTCCAGTTCTCACTGTCTGACAAATGTGTGTCCATGTGAGTGTAGTTCTATACCTTCCAGCCTCAGGAGAGGGAAGGGTGTGTGTATGTTGTGGATATATCTGAACTGGGGGATATAACACTTTGCTTGTTCTATTGTACTCAGTTCTGACAATATAAGTCAATAGCTTCCCCATGCTTGCCATCAATAAATGAGAATTCCAGAGTGGTGACAGTGTTCCACGTGATAATCTGTTTATATGATTTCATATGATGACTTGTACAATGGGGCAACTACGTTTCTGGGGGAAAAAGAGTAGATTTGTGATTAAAGTTGCCAAAACATTTTTGGGAAACTACACATGTAACCACTTAATAATATAAAATAATTCCCCCTACATATTGTTTTTGAAGCATCCATTTGTTTACAAAGCTGTCAAATCTCAGTTGACTAAGGAATCCCACTGGCTGTTCTAAAAGATCTAAACTTCCTGGTAAGTGTCATTGGTTCTATTTGATCATATTGTATATGTTCTTTTCCCTGTCTGATCAAGACATTTCTCTGCATATGTCTTCATTCTATAGGCCCGATGTTTACTCACTCCACTATTCAGTCTTTATTTTGGCAAGCGGAAAAAAACATTTTCATAACATCTTGTCTTGGTAAGCAAAATTCCAAATGTTTTCCTATACTGTGTCTTGCAATATCCAACAAATTTGGTTGTAAGTGTTAGAAACATGCCTCCAGACGCACATGATTCGATCAGAACGCTAAGTAAATTAACACTTGTTTACAGGAAACCCTGTTTTGCTCTTTCCCTGTTTTGTTCTAGCCCTGATGGATCATGGCAAGGATAATACTTCTGTATACAGTTTTTAGTGGGTGGGAACCAACAAACCGAGCCACAGTTGCAGCTAAAGTTAGGGAAGGAGTTTATTTCAACTAAAATATGATTAAAACACCCTAAACCTAACTCCTTCAAGCCAGGTCAAATGCATATGGATTAAAACAAATTCAACCAAAAGGTAATTTCCTTTAAAGCTATTGCTATCTGGGCTATAATTTTATCACACTTCCTCCGGTATGCCCAGGGCAACAAATCTGTATTCCTTTCCAGAATTGGGCTCAGGGGAATCTTCCTTACTCTCCAAGGTTCAGGGAGTTGGTAGGGGAAGCAGCTTCCAGGGAGTCAGTGTTGTTGAGTCTTCTTTCAAATCTATTCTAATTACGTCCCCACCCCACACCAGTCATATTTCTGTCATCTCAAAAGAGGAACATTTTAAATATATAAGTGTATTTCAATGTTTCTCACACAATTGAAATCTTATTTAGAAAGTTCCCTGAATCAGACTTGACTCCTCAGATCTGAAGAGTTTTTGTTTTGCTTTTTATTTTAATCCAGTGTAACCAGCTCAATTGTTCAAAGAGAAATTCATAATCTGTTATTCCAAACTTTACATCAACTGTTAGGAAAAATAAGGCACATTATAATCTAACATTATAAACTATACTTTTAGAGGTGCTTTGCATACTATATTTATCTTGTGTCCTCATATACAGCATCAGATATTAAAGTTGTATTTCGGTTGGCTGCATATAAAACTGCTCTGCTTGGAAACCTTCACAATGTCTGTGTGCAGTAGCACAGAAGCTGATTTTCTGCAGTGATGTGGCTGTACACTGTATACATCCATATAGGGAGGAAATTCCTAACAGATAAATGTCAGCAATACCAATGTGACCATACCATGTTTTTGGTAACTAGCAAAGATTCCTATAACTTTCTCAACATATTTGGCTACTGAATATCATACTGTGGTCATATGCTGCCTTTCAGGAGTGTTTTAGGAAAAAATTCAAAGCGTGTTTCCTAGGACCCCTCGGTCCTTGGCTTAAAAATGTGCTTACTTACATTAGTTCCAGACGCATGCACAGAACGTACTGTTCTATGACTGTTGCTAATTCAGAATGGTTGTGCCATTTTCTACACCATAACACTGTGTCTGCCAAAAAAGAGAAGAGGAAAGAAAAAAACCATAGCAAATTCTGACAGCTGTACCCAGCTCTCCATTATATATATATATATATACACAAACTGTCATTATTATTGGTATTTAAACAGGCTTGCAGGAAGGTTTGGTGCTTGCAGTTTGAACTCTGGTAAGTAAAATAACCCTAAGGCTGCTGATCTTTTCAAACCAAAATATGCAGAGAATTTAAAATGTGTCTCTAAAGATATGACAGAGCTGTAGGAGATTTCCAGCTACTATAATAAGGCAGCCAATGTATTCCAATAATGTCATCATTACACCATCACCATTTTGGGGGTAGAATTTCTTTTATTTTCTTTTTAATGAACTTCCTGCCCCATCAAGCCTGGCCACTGGTACAAGCCAGGCAGCCCAGACAAGAAGCGTGGGGGTGATTTCCCCCTCACACACACACATGGCTGAACAGCGGGTACCTAGGGCACCTAGGGCATTTGTCCCCAGATGTTCCCATGAAAGCTCAGCCTCTGTTTTACATGTTGTTTCAAGTTTTTAAAAACCAGAATCTTTGTTATGCAGCCTCTGTTGAATGTAAGTTTGAGCACACACATATATTTCCTGAAATGTGGTAATTGTGAAGTAAAGTACAAAAACACAAAGCAGGGGTTTCATTGGGGGGCTTTCTTACCAGAACTTATTCACAACGTGCTTTTCACCTGTGAGGGAAGGGTGTAGCTACTTTCTCAAAACATAGCTGGGGCAAATGAGAAAGGATGAGAACATTAACTTGCAGAGTTGAAGTTATCAATTCATAATCTACTTCATATTTATAATTCATAATTCTACTTCATAATCATCCAGACCACACTGAAGCATCCTCCTGTTTTGTGGCCTCCCCTCCCTTGCATACCATCCCTCCCTCCCCTCCCCCTCCATCCACTAGTGTGAGTGGACCAGGTCCAGATGCCGGGCTCCCTTCCCTCCCCTCCCTGGCATGCCAACCCTCCCTCCCTTCCCCCTCCCATTTGAGAAGTGTAACTCCTATTATCATTTTCAGCCAGGAAAACTTTTGTTCTGGAAATGACAGAGAAGAGAATTGATCTGACAATGAGGTGATGCAGTGCAATCAGACTTCATCAAAATCTTATCAACATAGCAATCATTCAGATTTACACCCCAGCTACAGATGCTGAAGAGGAAGTAATTGAAAGTTTTTAATGCAAGTGTAGAGAAAGAAATTGATCACACATCTAAACAAGATGTGCTGTTAATCATAGATGACTGGTGAACAAAGTAGAATCAAATACTGCCATTACATTTGGGCCAGGAGAACCAAGAGAAGCAGGAGAGGCTCAGAATTCTTGTTCATTGTTAATATGTTTCAGGCAGGTGAAGACAGTTGTAAACGAGGACATCTGTAAGGGAATCTGCAGGGAAAATAACTCTTTTTTATAAACTCAGTGATCCAATTACATGTTACAGATTTCCCTCATGAAGGTGCTTGGTGAAATACATGTGGAATTTTGGGAATTTTAACTAATAAAATATGTATTTTACCTCATTTTTCTCCATTAGCCTTGGTTTATTTTTTTAAAAAAAATTTCTGTGACTGATAGGGCCATTTTATTTCTGTTTATCACATTAGAAAACAAGAGTCACTGGAAAACACAATAATGCTAGAAAAAGTTAAAGGTAGCAGGAAAAGAGGAAGACCCAAATGAAATGGATTGACTGCATCAAGAAAGCCACAGCCTTCAATTTGCAAGATCTTAGCTAGGCTGTTAATGACAAAATGTTTTGGGTATCATTAATTCATAGGATTGTATGTGTGTAATTAAATGGCATTAAGTCAGAAGTGGCTTTTCCCAGTGAGGTCTGGAATCACTGCTTGTCTGTATATAAAACTACGAGACTGCAGACATCCCAGTTTCTTGATCAAATGAAGTGGCAAATTGGATGTTTGGACTGATGGATTAGTCTTATTATTTTTACATTTTTTTGTGTTATCAATTTATCTATCTAATGATATGGTCATTTATTTATTTATTTTTAAAACCCTAAAGATCTAAAGATATGCAGGAACTGGGAGCCCATGGGCAACAGAAATGATATAGCCATTCTGGACCTAGTTATATGGTGGTGAACGTGCAAGAACTTGCACATAGTTTCCTCTGTTCCCTTTATAATGGCACCTCTACACTATGCCCTCTTTCCCTCCTCCTGGCAATGCCCATATTGTCATCTTTTGCTGCTTCCTTCTGTCCATTCCTTCTGTCCGTTCCTTCATTTATCCACGATGGGGACCCAAAACTGTTGACATGATTCTCCCCTCTTCCATGTTATCTTCGTAACAACACTGGGAGGTATGTTAGACTGAGAATATGTGATAGTCACAAGGCCACCCAGCAACATTTAATGGCAGATTGGGGATTTGATCCTGTGTCCCAGTCTGAAAAACGAACCACTAAACAAAACTGACTTTCATGTGGTGGCTGCTGGCAAGCAATTAGCTGCATCTGGCTGGGTCATGGAAGTCATATTGTATCATCACTTGGTGGTTTCTATTTCCCTCACAGATCATCCCTGAAAAGCTCAGCTGGTATCTATCTCTGTTAATTCTTGTAGTTTTTTCAAGATATCAGGGGACCAAATGTGGTTCTCTCCCCTGACATGGATAGCTTGGCTAACCCTGTCTGATCAGATCTCAAAGCTAAACAGGGTCAGCCCTGGTTAGTAATTGAATGGGAGACCACCAATACAGGTCATAACACAGAAACAGGCAACCACCTCTGAATGTCTTTTGCCTTGGAAACCTCACAGAGTCACCATAAGTCAGTTGTGACTTGACAGCAAAAAAAAGTGATTCTCTCTCCTTTAGGTCCTTACCACAACTCTGTGCAGTAAGTAAGCTGTGAAGCAGGGAAACTGATCAAAGGTCACCAGTGAGATTTAAGCATCTTCCCAGTGCTGGCACACCAATCATTTTACCATACTGGCTCTCTCGGAGATAGTTGTCTGAGGTATATTTTGCAAAGTATCAAATAGTACAACGGAAAAGGCTCTATTTAATACTGATTTATGATGATAGTTGACCTAAGCTGTTTTTAATGGCAAGATTTCATTTGGAAACCTGGCATTCATACCATCTTTGGGAGCCAGCTCTACTGCATTGTGGCTTGTCACTCTATTATTATTAAGCATTAAATATTATGTTCAATCCTGCCTCCAGACAGGAAATATTTAAATTACATAGTGGTATCCCTCTTATTTTTATTAGCCAAATTTCTATTCCTGCATCAGCATACACATTTAACTCTTCTCTCCATCCATGTGAACTTCACAGTTGACAATGCTCATACATTTTCAACAAGTCTACCTTTGCCTAAATTCATATGCAGAAACCTCTGAACCATACAATTAAATCTTATAGATTATGATACGGTAGAGACCTGCCCTAGATCAGAATTATAGAGAGATGGAGCCTTCTCAGTGGGGGTTGAAGCTCAATATGTTCATGTTCCATTTTGGACCACATTTTACCAGTTCTTTTGGTGGGGAGAGGTTGGAAGATGTAAGTAGGGATGGTGGAAGGGTTGGAATGTGAGTAATAAGGTGGGGGAGGATGGCAAGGTGAGACTTGGGGTGGGGGAGGGTGGAAAAGTGTGGATTGGGGGGAGGGTAGCAAAATTAGTATTAGGGTGGAGGAGGGTGGTATGTGGAGAGTTGGGGTGGGGGCAGAGGTGGGATCCAGCAGGTTCTCACAGGTTCCCGAGAGTAGGTTACTAATTATTTGTGTGTGCCGAGAGGGGGTTACTAATTGGTGATTTTGCCACGTGATTTTTGCCTTAGCTACGCCCCTCCTCTCAGCAGTAGCGTGCAGAACATGAAGCAGTCTAGCAAGGAGGTGCACCGGCGTGCGTGGCAGCCTGTGCCTGCGTGCATTCGTTTCCCACTCAAGGACCGGCACAGCGGCTGTGTCTTTGCCACAGCCCCGCCCAGGAATGCCCCACCCCTGGAATGCCCGGCCACGCCCCCCTCATGCCCCGCCCAGCCCCATTGGCACTACGCCACAGTTTGAATCCCACCACCATGGGAACCTGTTACTAAAATTTTTGGATCCCACCACTGGGTGGGGGGAAGGCAGAAATGCTTTGTCGGGACCTCAGCAGGCCTGGCCTGGGTCTTGGGGGTGAGAGGGGGAAGTGGGGTATGTGAGGGCTACGGGAGGGGTGGGCAGAAAACATAAAGTGCACCCTGAGTGCACTCCTGGTCAGCTATGCCTTTGGTGTCCAGCACCTACCATATGCCAGAATTCCAAAGACATGTACAGATCAAAAAAGTTGGAAACCTCTGCTGTTATACACATAACAGCCTGTATTTTATAAATTCCATGATCCACTTTCACAGAGAACAAGCAGGAATAAGAAATAATAGTGAAATTATCATGGAAATCTACTATAGGCCACCAATTCAAGCAGATGGTTTGGATTACACACATCATGACAGAGTTCTCTAAGAGATGTGACATAGTTGTCATGGAAGATTTCAATTACTTGGATATCTGCTGGAAATCAAACTCTACTAAAAATGAAAGGTCAAATGAGTTGCTGGCTTGTCTTGCTGATAACTGGAAGGAGCCTAAAAGAAGCCATAGTGGCTCCATAACAAGATTCTGAAGATCTGAAAATTAAAGACGACTCAGCTCTTTCAACCTTTCCTCATAGAACTTGATTTCCAGACCACTCACCATCTTCATTGCCCTCCTCTGGACATGTTCCTTGCCCACTTTTCTCTTTCCATTCCTTGAAAAACCCATAGTTTTTCAGCTTTCCTGCCTCATTCTCTCCCACAGGCCAAAAGGGCTCTGACCCTCCACTGCCTTTTGTTGACAGAACCAAGATTGGCAATAGACTGTGGTCATTTAGAAATGGCCACTAAGGATTTTATCTGAGGGGGTGGGGTTAAGCACACCAATGTATTTTGCCTTTTTAGATTTCAGATTTTGTTTTGGAGGAGATTAAGACCCCCACCCATTGTATTTTTTCTTTTCAGATTTTTCTGCAAAGCTGAGGAGTCCATCTTCTAGTTTGTAGAATTATTTATAGTCAGTGTTGTCCCAATCTGTAAATTTAGATATCAGTAGATTGAGCCACAGTTGATGAGCTAAAAATAATGTCATGTATCCAATAAGCAACATACCCTGTTTCCCCGAAAATAAGACATCTTCTGAGAATAAGATGTAGTAGAGGTTTTACTGAAGTGCTAAATATAAAGCATCTCCTGAAAGTAAGATGTAGCAAAGTTTTTGTTTGGAAGCATGCCTGTCGAACAGAACACCAGAGCATGCAGTTGTGCAGCAGAAAAATAAGACGTCCCCTGAAAATAAGACATAGCACATCTTTGGGAGCAAAAATTAATATAAGACACTGACTTATTTTCAGGGAAATACAGTAGTAGGAAAGTAGAGAAAAAAATAGAGGTACCTGAAATTTTAATAAAATATTAAAATTCCACCACTATTATTTTCATAATTCCATTTTACCAGGTCCCTATGGTTGCCAACCTTTGTGTAGGGCTGGGAGTTCTTCCAGAATTAGAACTACTCTCCAGATATAGAGATCCATTCCAATGGAAAATATGACTACTTTCAAGGGTTGAATCTATAGCATTATATCCTGCTGAAGTACCTTCCCTCATCAAACCCTGATGTCCCCAGATTCTACTTCCAAATGTCCAGTACTTTCCCAATCCAGAGCTGGCAATCTTAGGCATCACACTATTGGAACTTACCCCACTATTGGAACTTATCCCATTCTCCTTCCAAACTTTTAACTTGTACATTGTTGTGTGGCATGGGGTTCAGAAGATATGACTGTTAGTGTCCGTAATCAAAAACACTCTGCTGACTAACTGAAAATATCTGTATAGCAGGAAGACAAAATTAGGGTTTTTTCCTCCCCTGGGATTCTGTAGAATTTTCACAAGCACAGAAATAGTGGAGCTCTTCCCCCTCAGTCACATGCTAGGATTAATGGTTAAAAAGATTAATGGTTTAAAAGGTTATTATATATATTAAAAAGGTTGTTATAAGAGAGCCTTCATTTGAAGCAACATTACTTGACGATTTTGAATTTAAATTAAATGACATCCACAGATTACTTTGTCACATAAATCATATTTACCACTAAAGTACACTATCTGATGAAAAGACAGAAAAAGAAAGCATAAGTTTCTTCTTAAAAGTTATGAGAAAGAGTTGTTCTCTGAGAAAAAGTTCCTTGGAGCTTTTTGGTGTACGTTAATGAACAACTTGATCTGTTTGTGAGGCATAAATGGTTGAAGGTCATGGGTAAAATGGTGAGAAGGAAAAAGAGGTCACTGGACTGAATCTGGATACAAGACCTTGCTAAAATATCCTGTGTGCAATTTAAAAAAAATGCAAGGTCATCTTGACAAAATAAGCCTTTATTATTCTTTCCTTATCAGTGCTTTCTACAAATTTCAGATCCATATTTGCTCAATTACAGCTGCTGTATCTCAAACAGTAGCATTTCAGAAACTGAACGATTTACAATGGTCATCTTTGTCCTTAGTGTGTAAAAAGATCTCCCAGGCTAACCAGAGGGCTATTACCAGGATGTTCAGAACAATAATGTCCTTTTTACATTTGTTCGTTCAGCAGCCTGAAGAGGAGTATGATAATTCTAAGATAGATAGATAGATAGATAGATAGATAGATAGATAGATAGATAGATAGATAGATAGATAGATAGATAGATAGATAGATAGATAGATAGATAGATAGATAGATAGATAGATAGATAGATAGATAGATAGATAGATAGATAGATAGATAGATAGGAAAAATGTACATTTTATTAACTGACAAAATCAGATTCACATCCTTGGGTTAGGACAGTGGTTCTCAACCTGGGGGTCAGGACCCCTTTGGGGGTCAAACGGCCCTTTCACAGGGGTCGCCTAAGTCTCTCTGCATCAGTTTTCTCCATCTGTAAAATGGATAAATGTTAGGGTTGGGGAGTCACCACAACATGAGGAACTGTATTAAAGGGTCGCAGCATTAGGAAGGTTGAGAACCACTGGGTTAGGAGAAAGGGAAATGAAATACACCTCAAGGAATGTTTTAACAAAAATAACTTCCAAGCAGTGACATAGGTATAGATTTTTATGGGGGGGTTCGGGGGTGAAGCCACACTCCTCTCACCCTGGGGGTGTGGCCACACCTCCCCAAGCCATGCCCCTGGCCTCAGTGCTTATAAAAGCAGCTCTCCGAGGCCAGAGATAGCAGACTCCCCTGCCCTCCCCTGCCCTGCCTGCCTGCCTGCCCCACCCCACCCCCCACCGGCTGGGCTCCCAGCTGGTAGCCGGCAGTCCCTTCTCCCTCCCCTCCAGGCAGAGGGGTAGCTACGAAAAATGGAGCCCGGTGCAAAACCTGAGGTTTGCGCCCCCCCATGGGCAGCTGCTGTGATGCTGAAATCTACCCCCAAACAGCATCACTTTCAATGGTGTTTAAATTAGGGAGCCCAGATCCTCCTTTTAAGCCCATCTTAAAGGGAGAATCTGGGGTCCCCAGTTGAAACAACATTGAAAGTGATGCTGTTTTGGGGTGGATTATCCCCCACTCTGAAACAGCATCACTTTCAATGGTTAATCTGGGGACCTCAGATTCTCCCTTTAAATCCATGCTGAAGGGGTTGGATTCAAAAGGACAATCTGGGGAAATTTGGGGGGTGCCTGCTGTCAGGGGTCAATTGTTAAGCTAACAGCACCAAACTTTCAGGGTATCTTTAGGAGACTTTCCTGATGATACTACCCAGATTTGGTGAAGTTTGGATCAGGGGGTAGAAAGTTGTGGACCCTCAAAAGTGTAGCCCCATTTTCTATGAGCTCCTATTGGAAACAATGGGGGATGGGGCACCCCTTTTGGAAGTCCATAACTTTGGACCCCCTGAGCCAACCTTCACCAAACCTGGGTGGCAACAGCAGGAGACTATCCTGATGATACCACCTAGGTTTAATGAAGTTTGGTTCAGGGGGTCCAAAGATATGGACCCTCAAAAGGGTAGCCTGATCTACTATAAGCTCCTGTTGGAAACAATGGGGGATGTGGGCACCTCCTTTGGGGGTCCATAACTTTGGACCCCCTGAACCAAACTTCAGCAAACTTGGATGATATCATCAGCAGTGTCACCTGATGATAGCCTGAAATTTTCGTGCCACTGGCCTAAAAATGCACCCCCTGCAGGCCACAAACCAAAAAAACCAATTTAAAATACAAAAAACCCACAAACGGGGAGCGGAACTTCGGACATGCAATGGGGGGGTTGAACTCGAGAACACCCCCCCCTTACCTACATCCTTGCTTCCAAGTAATCATGCTTAGAAACAACCTAAATACAATCAGAGTTATTCATTTACTAAGGGATCTGAACTATAATGAAATAACTCAGGAGGTTGCATGTAAAAGTGAACACGATTGTATCCTATGAGTTATGTATCACATTGTACTACAGTATCTCTTACCGTGAAGCCTACTTTCTGCATTATGGAATGTCATGCGTAAGATGGTTTTTGTTTGCACTGTTCCAGTTCTCTAGTATTAATCCTGTCACATTGTTTACTGGATGTCTTAAACTGCCTGACTGAACTGCTTTATATATTTTGTAATCCAACTTGAGTCATAGTGAGAAAGATGAACTATAAATAAAACAAAAGTTAATGTATGCTGCTGTTCTCAATTGCAGGCAGTTTTTGGACTACTGTTAAGTCCTCTGCAGCTATAACAGTGTTGTCATCAGCAAGGACAAAATGAGTTGACAGATTTAAAAATAGCTGATAATGTTGTTTTTTGCCTTGAATGCTAAAACAGAAAAAAAAGCCAGGTATATAATTTTTTAAAAAGAAAATAATTAAATTTCAGGCAGGAATCCCCTCTCTCTCTCTCTGCTTGAACAAATTGCTCCATGTTGAAGGAATGAATGCAATGCACAATACAGATAACTTACAGTGAGAAGGCAATGTGGAGATGCCAAAAATGGGGACATTTTTGTGTGTATTCAAATGCAATCCAAAGTAGAGCTTTTCAGTGAAATGATTTCCCATATAGTAAATTTTAATTTCCTCAAAGGTTAATTATAGGATTTTTTGGCTTCTTTAAGGTGGAATCTTCCTACACCTTTGGCTTTTTTGGGCCTAGGTTTGTAGGAGTGCTAAACTGGCGTAGCAATAGCAGTAACAGATTTGGAGTAGAATTCACTCCACACCAGTCATATCATCATTAGACGACTGAGACAAGAAAACAGCCTTGGAAAAAGGCCTGCCCCTCAAAGGAGGAAAGAAGAGGCAGTCTATCTAGCAACCAACACTTTCAAAAACCTGCAAGGAGCTCAGGTAGGCCCTGTTTGGGCCTTGCATGCAGCCTCCCCTGGGCTCTGTGGGCCAGGTATTACTTCCCCAGGCTGTGCAGGACCCAAAAAGAAGAAGAAAAAAGAGGAGTTTGAATTGATACACCAGCTTTCTCTTTTGCAAGAAGTCTCAAGGTGGCTTACAAACTCCTTTTCCCTTCCTCTCCCCACAGCAGTCACATTATGAAGTAGGTGGGACAGAGAGAGTTCTGAAGAATTGTGACTGGCCCAAGGTCACCCAGCAGGCTTCATATGGAGGAGTGGGGAAGCAAATACAGTTTGACAGATAGGAGTCCACCACTCATGTGGAAGAGTGGGGAATCAAACCCAGTTCTCCAGATTAGAATCCACCTGCTCTTAACCACTACACCACACTGGCTTGTGTGTATGGGGGGTGGGAGTCCTGCTTAACCCAAGTCACACAACCTTGGAAGTGTGGGTCCTGCTGAGTCCAGGCCACATAACCTCAGATAAGCCAGGTGCTGCCTTGCTTGATCTGTGTAAGTTTAAGTAGTGCACTGCCCCCCAAGCATTATTTCACATCTCCCAGCAAGTGCGCCCCTCCTTTCTGCTTCCCTGAAGAGGTCTTTTTGCCATTGTGCTGACCCAATATGGTCTTTTTGCCATTGGGCTGACAGCAATATGGTAGCCAACCTGCCCCTGTATAGCATCCCCATCTGGGTCAGTCAAACATACATTTTTATCAGCGTGTTACTATCCATCAAGATTTGTGGAAAAGTTTCCTAGTCTACAAATCAAATTCTATCCATATACTTTAAAAAGTCAGATTTGCAATATGCAACATATACCCACTAATGAAAGGAAATCATACTGTAATTGAAACTCAATACAGCATTACAACATGAGATAGCATATTAAAAAAACAGGAAGATGTCATCATATTAACAAATCTGATGTTCATCAGTAACCAAGCAATGTGCATGCAAAATGCCTCTGGTAAATAGTTTGTGGGATGGACAGCCCAATCCAAAGTCAGGGGCAGTGGGCCATGGCACCAATGCAGCAGTGCCCTGCCACTCACTTAGAGGCTTCCAATGGCATGGGGATGCTTAAAAAACTGAAAAGCCTCCCTGCCAACAAGAAGCCCCTATTGGGCAAAATAGACTTATGCCACGTTTTTGTGGCATAAGTCAGCTGTCCTGTCTGCCGGCGCACTAAGGTGAATGGCTGGGAGGGAGCTGACTCCTTTTTCAGCCACACCTATGGACTGCCCCTACTATGCTGGCAGCATCAGTGGGGGCAGAGGGATGCTAGTGTTCCAGTGCTAGAGAGGGTTGCAGCTGCCCTATGCCACCTGTTTTGTCCCTCTTCCAAGGCAAATGTCATGGGGAGGGCAAATCTGCCATTGCAGTTGCGCTGCTGCTTCCACAGGCAGATTTAGCCCCCTTTCTTTGGATGGGGTAATTAAACACTAAAACTACAATGTTCTCTGAACTGTTAGAATTACAGTGAAGGTGGCTGGTTCAATGGGGATCTGAGGACAGTGTTCTTAGGACTGTACTGTGAGATACTTAAAAATTTACAGTCTGTCCAATGAAGAATCTTGGTAAAGCAGAATTTGCCAATATAGGCAAGAGACAAACAAAAATTGATGAGAAAGGGATAGTTGTATGGAATATTCACCCACTTGGTCTTTAAGTGTCACCTGAAGGTCAAAGTATACATCAGCAAAGCCCAAATGTTATGCTGTCTTTCTGATAGTGCTGAAAGTTCAAACAGGGACATGTCAACAAACATTTTTAATGATGTGGCAGGGATACTTCTCAGCCTTTTGACTAAGATCAAGTAGGTGTAGTAGGCATACAGTTGTTGAGGCTGATACAGCTCAGGGACATCTCTATCTGACAGTAGGGAACCACAGCCAAAATTTTGTGGCAGCAAACTATCTTTATGTTTTAAAGTTCCACAAATATCACAGAGCTTTCACTCTGTCTAGCCCATTTTAATTGCCTGCCCTCAGCACTCCTGAAAGGGAGATACTTGCTTATCCCCTAACCTCAGTGTCTGTGTTTCTCCCAGAATATATATTGCTGCAGATGGTGAGACCTTTCTTCGCTCAAATAAAGACACAACAACGACAGGCTGGAAAAGGAATGGGCCGCAGCCCAGTTTATTAATATATAATAATCAATAACATGATCAAACTTCAACTATGTACAAAATGAAGCTGGGCGGCAAACGGGTTGCACATCAACATCCCAATCTCCATTGGGAAATGTCGGGAAGGGAAGCCCCAGAGATATCACTCTGGCTTCCACCCTTCCCGCCTTTGCTGAGGAGACGGGCACCGGCTAAGCCCATGGCCGCCTACCGGCCCACCCTCCTCTCCTTGCTTGCTGGGGTGTCGGGCATCGGCTAAGCCCACGGCTGCCTATTGGCCCGACCCAACCCCACTCCCTGGGGTGTCGGGCAGCGGCCCGGCCTGCCGGCCTGCCAGCCTGCCCGCCCCACCCCCGGCCCTTCCACAGGGCACAAGCCTGGGAGAACCTGCCGGAAGGCTCGTTTTCTCCCCAGATGTGCGACTCCCGTTGTCAAACCCGCCAGGGCTGCGACAGTAATAACCACAACCCCAACCCCCTAAACATATAGGGAGGGTGGGTGGGCCACGCCTTTCTGAGTCTCGCCGCCGGGAAGGGCGAGGTCTGGGTGAGGCGTTCTTATATACTCTGGCTCCTCCTGCCTTTACCAGCTGGGAGCCAATCAATGCACCCCGTTTCTGCAGCATGCCGCCAAGCCATGCTTGCAACTTATTTTTGCTCCTTGGCTCACTCCGGCAGCAATGGCTGCCCCCGGTTATTCGGTTGCAGCTTTTTTTGCTGCAGATGGTGAGACCTTTCTTCGCTCAAATAAGGACACAACAACGACAGGCTGGAAAAGGAATGGGCCACAGCCCAGTTTATTAATATATAATAATCAATAACATGATCAAACTTCAACTATGTACAAAATGAAGCTGGGCGGCAAACGGGTTGCACATCAACATCCCAATCTCCATTGGGAAATGTCGGGAAGGGAAGCCCCAGAGATATCACTCTGGCTTCCACCCTTCCCGCCTTTGCTGAGGAGACGGGCACTGGCTAAGCCCACGGCCGCCTATCGGCCCGACCCAACCCCACTCCCTGGGGTGTCGGGCAGCGGCCCGGCCTGCCAGCCTGCCAGCCTGCCCGCCCCACCCCCGGCCCTTCCACAGGGCACAAGCCTGGGAGAACCTGCCGGAAGGCTCGTTTTCTCCCCAGATGTGCGACTCCCGTTGTCAAACCCGCCACGAGCTGCCCCTCTCGCAGCTCCCCGCCCAAGCTTCTCAAGCCTGAGCCTGTCTGGTCCTCACCAATCGGAGGAGGGTGTAGCGCACTGATTACAGCCAAAGGTCCAAGCCCCACCGGGACAGGTGGACACCATACTGGCTCGAACAGATCTTTGTTATCCTGTGAAATCTCTGCATGGTCCGCCACCGCTCCCCCGAGGGAGAGCACCACCTTGGCGGCCGCCTTGTTGACCTTCCAGCAGGCCCTGTCCACGGCCGTGGGGTCCATCGCCCCCCTCCAGTGCACCCGCTGGAGGAGATCTGACCACACCAGTCATGCCGGGCCGGTGCTTCGCCAGGCTCCGTAGCGTGTGGCCACCGCCTATCTCAGTTCCAGGCCCGACCTGGCCGGGAGGTCCTCCTCCCCCAGGTGGACGACTAAAATGTCCGGTGTGGCCAATTGGAAAATGTATTCGATAAGCTTGCATTCAAGCTCATCCCATAGCATGTTCCCTTGCCCCAACCAGGTGATTCTCACATGAGCCGTGAGTCCGAGATGCTGGCCCCAATCGGATGAGCAGGCGTAGTCCCCGGCTTGATTGATGATGCTGTGCCCACAACCCACACCTGTCGGAAAACAGTCTGCGGCGTCCCTGGAGGCACTGAAAGGGAATCAACATGTTAAGTGAGGGCGGATGTAAGCCCGAAAAGCGTCCGAGCGCCACCTGCCCAAGGTGCGGATTTCGTCATGGGCCCTGCCCTGCTGGGCCGCGGTTGTGGCGGCCCCAATCCTGAAGGAGTGCAGGCCGCACTCGGTGGCTGGCAATCCTGCCCGGGCCAGGCAAGCCCTCAACACCGCCAGCATCTGGAACCTGGTGAGGGGGGACCCATCCTCGTGCACCAGGAGCATCCCGCCTTGCCGTGGCCTGTGGCGGAGCCAAGTGGTTAGTGAGGCAAGGGGGCAGGTCACATCACCCGGCAAGACCGGCATCGTGACCCAGGCACCATGGCCCTCCTGATCGGTTTTGGAATGGGCAAGCCATGCATAGACCATGTCTCCGGACAAGACCAGGTGCTGCCGCTGCAGCACTGTACCTGGAAGCCGGTCCCTGGTGGGGGCCACCAGCCCCCCCGGCCTGAAAGCCCCGTGATGCGCCAGGTGGAAAGCAGCTGTAAAGAGCAGGCACTCGTAGCGTGAAGCGCACACCTGCCGCAACTCCCCCGTGACTGCTCGGAGCACCTCCCTGGTGATGGGGCACCTTAAGTCCGTATGGCTGGGGCCCCGAGCACCGCCAGCCAGCCACCAGCCGGCAGACGACAAATGTTTAGTTACATCCGGGAAGCCAGAGATCCTGCCATAAAATGCAATCCTGGCCAGCTGCACCCCCATGGATCGTGGGTGCATGCCCCGCCCATGGAGGTAAACTAGGTACTCAAGTAGGAGGCCTGTATCCACCGCACTGTGGACTGACCGCCCTGTCATCGCGGCGTAGCTCTGGAAGTCGCGCACGGCTCTGTCGACTGTCTACACGAGGCCGGTGCCAACGAATTCAAAACACCTGTGATGACGGTTCGCTGCCAAGGTTCCACAGGGACGCCGGCACTGTCGCCGGGAACAGCTCTGCCCCGGGGGCCAGGTGCCTGATGCGATCCACCTGCTGGTGAGATAAGGCATCGGCAATCTCATTCTGCAAACCTGGAACGAAAGCAGCTTTAAAGGAGATGTTATTCTTCAAGCAGGTAAGAACAAGATCGCGCACCAGACGCATGACCCGTGCAGATTTGCTAGATTGCCTGTTCACCACACGCATGACGGCCTGGTTGTCGCACCAGAAGAGCACCCTCTTATCGAGCCAACAGTCGTGCCAGATGTGCACCGCCACCAGAATGGGAAAGGAAGGCTAGGTCCCTAGTGATTCCCAGTGTGTGCCAAGATGCAGGCCAGAGGCCCTGTGCCCAGTGACCCTGGAAGTATACACTGAAACCAAAGGCCCCTGAGGCGTCAGAATGCACCTGTAGCTCCAGGCCAGGTTCTACAGACGTCTGCCACAAGGAAATGCCATTAAAGCCCTGGAGAAATGTTCGCCAAACCTTAAGGTCCTCTTTCAGTCCCTTTGTAACCCTAACATGATGGTCGGGGGACCTATAGCCAGACAAAGACCTCGCCAGCTGGAAGCAGAATGCCCTGCCTGGTGCCACCACCCTGCAGGCGAAATTAAGGTGACCCAGTAAGGACTGGACCAGGCGCACCCTACATTTTTGCAGGGGGCATGATCGACTGGATTAGGTTGGCTAGAGCGAGCAGCTTGTCTCTGGGGAGTGAGGACGTGCCATGGACCGTGTCCAGCTGTATGCCTAAGTAGCTGAGGGCGGGCGAAGGGCCCTCCATCTTATTGGGAGCCAGAGGGACCCCTATTTCGGCTGCCAGCGTTTGAAAGGCCCCCAGTGCGACCTCGCACTCCCTGGTGCCCTGCCTGACGATAAACAGGAAATCATCCAAGTAGTGTGTCACCAACCCGGAGGGCACCCTCTGCCTGAAAGCCCATTCGAGAAAAGTGCTGAAGGCCTCGAATGCGGCACAGGCTATGGAGCATCCCTTGGGAATTGCCTTGTCCACGTGCCAGAGCCCTTGAAAGTGGATGCCCAACAGCTCAAAATCTAGGGGAGAAATGGGCAGGAGCCGGAAGGCGGACTGGATATCGCATTTCGCCAGTAATGCACCCGGGCCAGCTTGCCTGATAAGGCTGATGGCCTCGTCTAGGGTGGCATACCGCACTGTACATACCCCGGGGTCTATGAAATCGTTAACTGAGTCGCCTCGGGGATGGGAGAGGTGTTGTATCAGGCGAAACTCCCCCGGGGCCTTCTTAGGCACCACGCCAATGGGGGAGACCCTCAGATTGGGGAG
The DNA here is from genome assembly GCF_021028975.2 of Sphaerodactylus townsendi. NCBI lineage: Eukaryota > Metazoa > Chordata > Lepidosauria > Squamata > Sphaerodactylidae > Sphaerodactylus > Sphaerodactylus townsendi. The sequence goes on along the minus strand of NC_059428.1, from coordinate 63,486,297 downwards.
TGGAGGCTGGCTGTAGGGACCGGCAATTCGACCGGCCCTCACTTCCTTATCCAGCTTGTCTGCCACCACGTCGGGGTGATCCAGGACCGATTTTTAGTTGTTAGCCTGATAGGCCTTCCTGCACCCCTGGTATGGGATTCTGAAACCCGTTGCAAAGCCATCCCCAAAAGGCGAGCTGCACCCTTGTCAGGGTAATGCTGCAGCCAGTCTAACAGCACCCCCAGCCGGACGGGTGGGGGGGGCAAGGTCTGCAGCAAAGCTGAAGTTTCAATGCTTTTGGGAGGCAGCAGCGCCGCCCTGGCCGCCGGCATCCTTCTGAGGGGGCCCGGCGCCAGGGAACTGGGCCTGCCGAAAGGGAGGGTGGCTGACTGGCTTTGTGCAGCCCACCCTGCTGTGGTTTCCAGAACAATTGGAGCAAACGCGATCATACTTGCATTTTGGTCACTGGCAAGCGCCTCTATTAAATTCCCAGCAAGTCCCTTTCACCACCCCCGTCCCAGGTAGCTTCTGGGAGGCCTCTCGGTGGCGGAGGGCTCCGATGCTCCTTCCATGGCCGGCTGGACCACAACCATCCATGTTTGGTCATGGATGAGGTCCCAGCGAAAGCGGCTCTTATGGGAAGAGTTCTAGCGGATAGCCTCGTCATAGGCTATGGCCACGGGTTCGCCGGCCAAGGACCGGGCCCGCAACACGTGTGCCATATGTGACTCACCCGATGAAGAGGAGCTGGGCAACTGCCTGGAGGACCGGGAGTGTCGCGATGACCGCTTCTTCCTCCGGCCCTCCAGCTTGGAGGGGCCCACGGACGCATCCACCGACATGGATGCGCTCACCGGAGGAGACAGCTGGAGGTCTTCTGCCGGTCCGCCTGCCGGGCCCACTCCCTCCGCGCCAGCAGCCGCCGGCGCAGATGGCTCCGGGTCCCCCGATCCGCTGGGGGTCCCGGGACTCCCGGACGATCCGCCGAGGGCTTGGGAGAGATGAAGCAGCGTGTCAGCCAAATTCCGGACCAGGGTGGGGTCGGGAGTTGTACCACCGGCAGGCACGGAGGAGGCGGACGCCAAGCCAGGGCCCTGCTGTGCCCCAGGGATCACCTCCCCAGATGAAGAAGGCTGCGCCGCCAAACCCGCCGACCTGCCCCTGCCTATAGGGGATAAGCCCAAGGCCGCGGCGGCAGCCGCCTGCGCAGCCGCGCCAATCCGCCCGACCACGGGGCCCTCCCCCACTGCCCCGGGCCCCGTCTGGGCACGCACCCTGTTAAGGAGGGCCCGGGCCCTGCCTGAAGGTGGCAGGTCCTCCTGGGAGGGCTCCTTGCTCTTCGCCCGCTTAGGACCCATTGCGGCGAAGCTGAGACCTGGCCAACAGCCAAGAGCGAAAATAGGGGAGAAGTGGTGGAGAGGAAAGGAACGAAGAGAAAGTAAGCACAGGTGAAGTCAGACCAAGAAGGAGAAGCTGAGAAGAGGTAAGGAGTAGACCAAGCAAGAGGGAGAATGGCCAAGACCAGGCTCCTTCCAGGCCTTATGCTCGACTCAGTTCTGCACACCATGCCTTTCTGAGTCTTGCCGCCGGGAAGGGCGAGGTCTGGGTGAGGCGTTCTGATATACCCTGGCTCCTCCCGCCTTTACCGGCCGGGAGCCAATCAATGCACCCCATTTCTGCAGCATGCCGCCAAGCCATGCTTGCAACTTATTTTTGCTCCTTGGCTTACCCCGGCAGCAATGGCTGCCCCCGGTTATTCGATTGCAGCTTTTTTATTATATTGCACATTTTATAAGGACCACCATTCCATGTATCTCACCCCTGCTGAATCTAAGTTCCCTGGAAGATCTGAAAAACTCAACAGCTATCTCCTTTTTACAGACTGCTGTAATGCGACCACTTCTAATGGGGTCAAATTCTTTGCCGAGACTTTGCCAAAAAAAGAGCAAATATTCCATACTTTTTAATAACTTTGGAGCATGATTAATTATAGAATAAAAAGTCTATCGATTTTAATCTCTGTATATTAATTGTACACATATATGTAAACTGTGATGTTAAACTATTGTAGATTGATCTGTTGACATAATAAATGTTTGATTAATTTCATGATGGAGTTTCAATTTGTAACTTTGCTGCAATCACAGGAACTGATGCTAACTATATTTGTCACCTATCAGGAAACATATTATATTTTTCCATGTAAAATATCTAAGTTATATGGGTCTTTAAACCCCCCCTGTGCTTTTATTCAGGCTCCTTTCCTTAGCCATTAATCTGTAGCATTTAAACTTTTAATAGCTATGACAATAATAGCACCATTTTAAGCATCTCTCTAAATCTCTTGAAATCAGTGATTTGCCTCTCTATCCTGTCTATACCACTTGTATAAGCTACTTCCCCCTTCTCAATAGATGAACAAATAGATGCAAATGGTGCCATTTTGTGTATACCTGAATGTTGGCATTATGAGTACTACAGACATAATCAAGAGAGGGAAATGGAGTGATTCAGATGGTTATATATTCTAGCAAATTTACAGAATTTCAGAAAAAGTTTCTGAAATGTGAAGTTCTTTCATCTGTTGGGTTACACCTAGTTTTAAACACTGGAAAGGGTCACTGTTTCAGGAATAAAATCCTCATGAAGCTAATTGCTTCAAGAAAGAAATGGATGCATTTCGCTGTTAAAAATAGGGAGCATTAATAATAAAGGCAGAATAGGAGTTCTATCTAGCATTCTAACTTGAGGATGGAGAGAGATCTTATACTGGTTGGAAGAGGAAGAAGGAGGCAGCTGGAAGGAAAGAAAGCTCCTGAGATAGCCATCTAGGTGAACAAAGAGATAGCAGTGTAGCAGAAGAGAGGAAGGACACGGAGGAATCTGACTTGTCTATCTTACTAACTCTACCACCCCCTCTGGAGTTTTATTGTGCTTGGTTCAAAAAAAAATTATTGACCTTCATTTTCAATATACTCATCAAGATTCGATAGTCATTGGTTCCCAGTAATTTTTGGCATGCACCAACTGGTTAGTATATGAAAACACATTACTTGGTATGAGGATCAGTAAGGTTTGAACTTCCAAAATGAGTGAGCTCTGCAGTTAATTACATGTTTTGTATACTTTCCTGAAGCTTTGATGACTTCCAAAGTGGCAGAACTATTGAGCCTCATTAAGGCTGTTATAATTTAAAATGACACAATAACTCATTCATCTGGACCATTTCCCCCTTCCCCCACCCCACACACTGAATAGCTTTTTGAATACTGTAGGCACATGGTTTCTAACACATAGACATGTCTGGCAGAGGCTTCTCTTCACATCATCTAAAAAAAATGAGTTTTATAATAACCAGAGACAAACATCTTTTCAGTGCTGTTGTTATTCTTGTGAATATAATTTGTCTGCTTCAGCTAACTAATTCAGAGGAAAAAACTATGGATTTAAATCATTTTACAGAAATCTGGACATTTCAGTGCAGAGAGAAAGAAATTTGATACAAATGTTGTGAGTACAAATCTTCAACATACCAAGAATGTTCGGCTGGTGACTGTGGACAAAGTGCTGGACTATGATGTAGATTGAATGGTGAAAGAAAGTAAGCTAAAAACAAGAACCAGAAAAGAGGCCACTACAGGAATAAAAGAAATGTAAGAAATGTGGCAATCCCTTTGCAAAGAGCCATTTCTGTAATATGGTTATTGTGTTGATGACATGCCTTAATTTTCATAGACAGAAACATCCTTCTGATCATGTTAGATTACCTTTCTCCTTATGCAGCAGAATAATATATAAAACAATACAGTAAGAGCTACAGCATTTAATGACTTCTAGCTTTTTTGACTAAATGCAACCACAATTTGGTTCCTAAAGCTTGGGTAACATTCACACAACCCTGAGAGACCTTGCTATCAGTAGCTGTCTAATCAGTAAGAACTCAAAATATGCACTCATATTGAGTATCCATATCTTTGAGGACACCTCATTGGGGGAAAAAAGGAGAAATTGCCTGTGCATGTAATCATGTAATCAGCAGGGAAACTTTATTCATACACTTTAAACATTGAAATGGCGGGCAGCTGCAATGCAAGCAAAGGAAATGTCTGTGGGAAACTTTAGAAAATTGCACTTTAATGGGAAACTTTAGAAAAATGGCAGCACAGACAACCACAAGTGGCAGAAAATGGCAGGCACAACAGAAACTAAAGCAAGAGTTTCTGAATCAGGTAGGAAAAATAAAATGTTTTTTGAACTCCACACAGTAAGCAGGAAATGTTTTTAAAATGTTTTCAGGGGGAAAAGTCGCTAGTTAAGTCTTTTCAAAATAAACATTTTTATGTGCAGAGTGGGCCACTGATTAACTTGAAAAGGTGAGTATATCTTTAAATGTGACTGCACATCATTTTCACACTGTTTTCACACTGCTGTTTTTGGCCCATGCGGAATCCGCCTATGTGTTTGTGTGTGTACATGTATATTATCAAAAGTATAGTATATCTCCACATAAAATAGCAAGACAAATCAGAAATACATAACCAACAAAATATATCTGTATGCATCTGTATGCATAAACATGACTAGTTAATGGCCTAGTTAAATGGTTATCAAATATATCAGCCCAATCCAGAAGGGCTTGGTGGGTGGGGACAGTGCCACTCCAGCGCTGCCCCAGCCCCTCTAAAGGGCTTTCCCATAGCATGGGAAGCCCCAAAACCAAACAAAACCCTTTAAAGTCCCCTATAGCAGAAAGTGGACATGATGACAAAAAAATCATGGTGTATGTCCAAACCCCACTTCACCAGCACAAGAGGGCAAGTGTCAGCTCCACCCTGAAAACACCTCTGTCTCACCCTTGCTATGCTGATACGGCTTTGGGTGGTGGGAGAGCACTGGTGGAGAGCTGCAGTGGGGCATCCGAGGATTCTGCAGTCCTAAGATTCTGGGTGCTGGTGGAATTGTCCCTCTGCTAAGGTAAGTGCCCTGGGGAGTACAACTTTGCCAGCATAAGCCTGCACCACATCCAGAGGGAGATTTGCCCCATCCCCCGGATTGCTCTGCAAGCAATATAGCACAATGAAACATTACAAGGATACAAAAAACATGTACTGAGTAAAGAGCCATTTATATTTTTAATTGAATTGTTTTTAACTCATTTTTAGGGTGCTATAGTAAGAAGTTTTTTTCCCCGGTAGAGGCAATTTGTTACATTAACATTGCTTCCAAGATTAGATAATTGATTTGCAAACCAATGCAGAGTTGTAGGGTGAGCAGAGATGGTGCTGCTCTGCTCCCTCCAAAGTTTTTAAAAAGAGAACTTTAAAAAAAACCCATAGGGAAAAGTGGAGATACCATTGGGGGCCCATATGCTGGTGCAGAGGGGTCAGAGGGACAGTAGACACCCTTGGGAACACCCCTGCACATGTGTTGGAGCAGTGTGGAAGGGCCAGTATGGAGCTCAGTGCTGCAACTAGGCATCCCAGAACCCCACAGCAGTCAAGCACCAGTGGATTTGCCCAGGGGAGGAGCGAGACAGAACTCCATCTGGGGGCATGTGCGCCCTGCGCCCCTGCTGTGGCACCATCTGCCCTGCCCCAGAACACCCCTGGAATGTCATGCCACACCCTGCCATGCTGTGCACCTGGGGCGTCATGCCCCACCCATCCCCATTGGCACTACACCTCTGGATTTGCCCCTCCACCAGGGTAAGTGCTTTGGGGAGGACAAATCTGCTGACATAAGCTTGCGCCACCTCCAGAGGAGAATTCACCCCTTCCCCCACCCCAATTGGGTTGTAGTCTTTTAAAAAAAATTATAGAAGTGTATTTAACTATCAATAATTTTTAAAACTTTTTTTAAAACCTTCATTTTAAAAAAGTTTGCATTCTGCTACAGAGATTAGACCTATCTTTTTCCTCAGTATATATTTCTTGTATTCTAGTTGTGCTTTATTGTCAAGCCCTGGATCTGAGACCAAACAAGACTCAGAAACCATCCGTTAAAAAGACTTTATTGGAAAGCACCAGTGGCCAGCAGATGGCAAACCAATTCTGGGCACTCCTACTTGTTTCAGTTAAGCAGAAGAGACTCTTCACTCCCCCTCCCAGTTGCAAACAGGCTTCCCTGATGCCAGGCTCCCGCCTAACATTCATTGAGATATATTGTTTATATTTGATAAGCACTGAAAAAGGCATGGTTGAAATATACCTGGTCATGCATTTCTGATTTGTTTTGATGTTTTATATATGTACATAGACATTTTCTTGTTTTAATGTATTTCTGATTTGCCTTGGTATTTTATGTAGTTTCAAACTTTTTGTTTACTTTTTCTAATATATATTTATATAAATTAATCCCTTCAACTTCCTTTTCTTTGACCAAGCAAATCCTTGTCTATAGCAGCAGAAGTGAGTATCATAATGTGGTAGAAAATGTCAACAAGAGACAGCTGAGTTATGGCAATCCCACAGGGTTTTTACGTGTGTGTACAGTAGGGATCACCAATCCATGGCCCTCCAGATGTTCATGGACTACAATTCCCATCAGCCCCTGCCAGCATGGCCAGTTGGCACAGCTGATGGAAGCTGCAGTCCATTAACATCTGGAGGGCAATAGGGTGGAGCCCTCTGGTGTACAGCATCCATGCATTATTCGTAACAAATGCACAAAAGTTAAGGATAGGATGGATGATACTGGAGGGCCAACTAATGGTTCTGTCCCCTAGTTATTTCTGGTCAGCAGAATCTATGCAAGTATTAAACTGAACATGCAAAGGTCAAGAACAGAGATAGTGTATTCCATTCTTCTCTCCACCACTACACATACCATATTCTTCTCCCCACCACTATATATGTCACTAAGATAGCATAATATCTCCACATAATTTTAATGATTGCCATTCTAGATTAATGGTTCAGGATTGTTATTCAAAACATGACTTTTTGAATCTCATTTCTTTCAGAAAGGTCATCAGTTTAGTTTGGGTCATGATTACATATGTAATTTTTGTATTGTCTTCACTGCCAATGGCTTCCACAGGAACACATACACCCCCATCCTCCTTGTTTCACCAATGTATATGCTGAATTGGTGGAAGATGCTTCTGCTTTCTATGTTTGCTGGGATTGTATAAGTTAGGCAGCAGACATTAATGTGAGAAGAGAGTCTCTCTTTATCTTTCTCGTCCTTGACCCAATAGCCTAGTCACTGTCTCCAATAGGTCCTCAATTTTCTGGAAAAAACTAGTCTCTTACGCAACTACCATCAAGATATATGTCACCTTGAAGCCTGCATTTCCCAGAGTACACCAAGGCACAGTACCTCAGATGCACTGCAGGCAGTATTCAAGGAGCTGAAGTAGGTAGTAGAGTGAGAGATGAGAGCGAGATAATGAAACTTCCCATCCACACACTACTTCATTGGGCAATTGTCTGCTTGTCTGCCTAGTTACTGCCACCATCACACATTTATACTGAATCAGGCTACTGGTCCATCAAGTGGCTCTGTTGGGTTTCAGCATTTCACCTATCACCTGATCTTGTAAACCAGAGATGCTCAAGGTTGAACTTGGTCTCTTCTGCATGCAACAGCACATGATGATGAATCAGACTGAATCAAAAAACTGGTCTATTCAGATCACTTATTGCTCTTATTGTCTACTCTGGCTGGCAGCAGCACCCTGGAGTCTTGGGTAGAAGTCTTTCACTTCACCTACCACCTGATTGTTTTAACTGAAGGTGCTAGAGATTGAAATTTGGACCTTTTTATGCAATTGACTTTGGGGTCCCTTCCAGAACAACAATTTTGTCACAAAATACAGAGGTGGTGTCATGCTTAACAAGTATCAGTTTCCCTATAGCTAGCATGGGTTTAGTTCTTCGTACAGTCTTTTAAGGGAGGGAATTTTAGTTAGCCCCTGTCACTTTAAGAAATTTCCCAAGGGGCAGTATTCCTGTTATCATCCAGCAATGCCCCTGTTTAACTCAGTTCAGCTCAGTCAATCAGTTCAAGGTGCCAAGGGAGTTGGAAGTCTGAAGTATACGTTATGTCCAAAGGTGTATAGAGAGCATAAAAGTCAACGTTAACTGAGACAGAATCCAGATAAAAGACTCAAGGAACCTAAGAAAGCAAAGACAAGTGGACTTTCTTGAAAGGAGCCAAGAAAGGATAAAATCTTCAGGTTTGCTCCAGTCAAGCAAGTACTTTATTTCAGAGAGACCCTAGGAGGAGTTAGGGTCTCAGTTCTTCTAGCAATAAACATTTTATTTGAACTGTTAAATCTTGCTTGTAACTCTCCCACCCAAGAACAAGGCACCTTCAGATTGTTTCACTTGGGGGGCAGAACAGGTGGGATAGGGTTAGGGACATTTGTTCATTCACTGTTTCTTCATATTCATTTTTGTTAGCATAATGATTCAAATTAATACTATTTTGCCAGATAATTTTCCAGTAAACAAATGCACAGATGGCTGGAAGAGGACTCCAAACAAAATAATGTTTTTGTTGATCCTGTAAGAAGTTAGTAAGCTATGGCAAAGGCCAATGTTCAGTCCATAGTCTTTCACAGGATGCAGCAACAGCAATACAGAATGCTATACAATCTGAATAAACCATAGCTTTTTCTTACCGAATTTTTAAGTGTTTTGGACTTCATTTACATTATTAGAGTGTCCTGTAAATTTTTCTGTCTTGTGTCTGATTTTATGACATGGGCAGATTCCTTTGGCCTGACAAATGAAATGTTTTTATTACTCATCGCTCATTGTGGCTGTTCAGCATGTGAGGTAATGAAATTCATATGCCAATAGAATAATCATTTTTTCACAAATGTATCACAAACAATTGATTCAGTTTTCTTCCAAGAAATCATTCACAGTTAGTCCCCCAAGAGAGTGCAGCAAAAATTCATGATCTGTAAAAACAAAAAATCATCACCCTAAATTCTGTTTATTCAGCTATCATTTTGGAAGGTTTTCTAAGAACAAATGTGTTTAAACTCAAAATATATACTGTTTACCAGAGTATTGTGAGGGTGGAAATATGCTCTCTCAAAAATAGTACATGCATTTTCAGCGTAATCATGTTTTCATGTTCTAATGTCCACACCTTAAATATTTGTTGGGGTGCAGTGCTGGTTGCATCTTCTCCAACAATGGGCTGTACTGGATCTGAAGCTTCCCCCCCACACACACACACACACACTACTGATGTGATGCTTCCTACCTACATGGTTGTCATGACTTGGCGGTGGATGAGGTGGGAAAGGTGTGGCTTGGGGTAGGTGGAAAGTAAAGGATTGGGGCTAGGTGGAAAGGAGTGACTTGGGGTGAGGGGAGGGGAAAAGCAAGGCTTGGGTGGGGGTGGGTGGAAAGGTGAAGGTTAGGGTGTGGAGTGGGTTGGACGATGTAACTTGGGGTTGGGGAGGGTTAGAAGATGAGAGTGGGGGAGGGCATAAAGGTGATGGGAGGGTGAAATGGGAAGGCTTGGGGTGAGGAGGCTGGAAGATGTGGCTTGAATGGGGAAGGGTTGAAAGGTAAGTATTGGGGTGGTGGAGGGTGGGAAGGTGAGGCTTGGATGGGGGGAAGGTGGAATGAGTATGCTTGGGGTGGGGTGAGGGCAGGAGAGTTTTTAGGGGCCAGGAGAGTCGCATGCACCCCGGCACTGCTGTTCTGCTAGCAGGGCTGGCCTCTTGGGAGTGGGGTGGAGAGATGGGAGGACTTTGTAGGGCCAGCAGAGCAGTGTGCTGCCAGGTGCTGCTGCTCTGCCAGCAGGGTTAATCTCTTGGGATGGGGAGGCAAGAGGGTTTTCAGGACCAACAGAACAGTGTGTAGCCAGACACCACTGCCCTACTGGTGGGGCTGGCCCTTTGGGGGTGAGGTGGGTCAGCAGAGCAGTGTGAGCCCAAATACTTCTGCTCCACCAGCCAGGTGGGGGGAGGCGGGAGAGATTTTATGGGGAAGCCTGTTGGGCTGCGGGGAAGCAGGTGGGCTTCTGTGGGCCTGAAAAGTAGCAGGCGCCAAGGCTGTTCCGCTGGCTGGGTGGTGTGCTGGATCATTCTGGGTTGGAAGTAGGAGTCCTGCTCACCAACTGGTGAAGGGTTTGTTATCATGACATTCCATCCCTTAGCCTTTTGTTGGTTAAGATAAGCTTTTTGTGAGAAATTATGCATGATAGAAATCGGATTCTCTCCTCCAATCTCTGAACCACACTTTTATGCATTTATAGTGGTATTTACCTTATCAGAAAATCTCGGTTCACATGGTGTTGAAAGTCAAATTTCAGGTCCATCCCAAGAAAAGATGAATGGATTAGAAGCTGCATTCAGATTTGTAATGTAAAGCAAGATTTTCCAGTGTGGTAAGGTTAATAGGTTTCAAATGCTATATGGCTAAGAAACTGGCATATTGAGATTAGTGGAAGCAATGCTGAGCATATTGTGTTTAATTTTGTCAGTTCTGTGAGTCTTCCTCCTCCTCCAAATGTGCTTTGTATGTAAGTTTAACTCAATGCTTTTCTCCCTCCATATTAAAGTTTTTCCTTGGAAGCTGCCTTAGAAATTCAATGTTTAACAATGCATCCCTCGTCAACAATTTACTGTGTGATAATAACTGTCATCATGTAGGCATATTAATAGCATTTTCCACTTGGCAGCAGGGCAGCAACCCTTATTAGACTTTAATTACATTTACTCAATGCCAGCTTTAACATTTGCATTGTAAAATTGTCCTAGTTGTGTTTCAGAAGTGACCTATTTTGAACAGTTCTGTAGCAGTATAACAAATGATAGGATATAGGCTGTTTAATGGGTAAAAAGGATTTGTTAAAATATTATAAAGCTGGAAACACTTTACATTTTTACTAGTTGCAGACTTTCTCAAACCCTGATTTGTAGACATGTTTGATCACCCCTTGCTTTGGTTTATGGTATGATTACAAGTTATGATCAACGTAGTTGCACATTTGATAAACTTTTTTTGTTGTTATGCTTGGTGCTCATGATGGTGTCTTTGTTGGCCTCTGGAATGTGGAAATGACCTGGGCAGTTGACACAATTGTTCCCAGGTGACATTCCTCAGGTGTTAGAACCCCGATAGTCCCTTGGTTTACTGAGGGACTGAGTTGTTGCCCAAATTACTATGCACATGTAAAAATATCTTCCTGATAGCACAAAGTAAACACATGTATTTGGATATATTAAATATATCCTTGAGATCATAAACCTACATATATCAAGATTCAAACCAACATTCAAAAGAGTAAGGGAAAATTAGTTTCTCAAAATAAAAAAAGAAACTGTATTTGCTTAACGGAAGAGAAAATGAGTTTAAAAGGTTTTAGCAGTTTGCAGAGTAAAATAGCAGTTTGTGTGTGTATAGTGGGTGTGCACCATTTTTTCAGTATTTTTCAGGTTCAAGTTTAAAAGATCCATAATTTTAAAAAAAAGAGCTGAAAAAAAGTTGAATCCATCTCATACCAGTACTGGGGGATGTGGGGGTGGGTTCCCTGGCTTTTTCAGATTTTTCAAAACTAACTGTGTCTATTAAACCTGATTTCCCAACATTCGGAGCAATCTCCAAAATCCACATGGATTCAGAGGCAGCAAGGCAGAGTTAAATGCTGGACTTGGCAAAACCCAGGATTCAGCTTTCTGCCACCTGCTGCCTCCAAGCTCATGTAAACTGTGGCAGCAGCGGTAAGCAACTTAGTGAGGGGGAGAGAGGGGCACAGAGGGTTTTCCCCATCTTTTTTTTAAATGGCAGCAAAGCTGAAGCAGCACAAAAATGCAAAAAAAAGTCAGCATTTTTTCAGGATCTGCTTTTTGGCTCCTTTATGTTGCCACTGTACAGGGTGAGGGCAGCAGGAAGCTGAAAAATACTGGTAAGCTATAGTGAGGTGTAAAATATGGGCAGAAAGATACCAGCTGAACATTAGGGATTTTTTTTTTACTGTAAGAGTACTTCAACAGTTTAATGAGCTGCCTGGGAAGTGTGTTCCCTCTCTCTAGCTGTCTTCAAGCAGTAGCTGGATAAACACTTGTCAGGAATGGGGTGCTGTGTGGTTTCCGGGCTGTATGGCTGTGTTCTAGCAGCATTCTCTCCTGACGTTTCGCCTGCATCTGTGGCTGGCATCTTCAGAGGATTTTTTTTATATGGAACACTTTGAGGAACAAGCCCTGGAAACAGCACCAAAAAAGCCCACCATCTAGTTCTGTTATGTGGATTACACATTCACCATTTGGAGCCATGGAGAAGAAGAACTAAACAAGTTCCTGGACCATATCAACAAGATCCACCCAAACCTCCAATTTACTTTGGAAAAAGAAAATGAAGGAAAACTGCCATTTCTAGATGTCCTAGACAGCAGCAAACCAAACCAACAATTGAGCCACACAGTATACAGAAAACCTACGCACACATAGTTATCTACACAAAAACTCCAATCATCATCCAGGACAAAAAAGGAGCATAAAAACTTTAGTAGATCGCGCAAATAGAATCTGTGAACCCCACCTCCTTCAAGATGGATTGAACCACCTAAACCGGGCTCTACAGGCTAATGGTTACTCTACTACAGACATCAGAAGAGCTGCAAGACCAAGAACAAGCCACATGAACAAAGATAAAGAGCCATCTAGAGGGAAAGTGTTCTTACCGTACATCAAGGGAACCTCTGACCACATAAGAAAACTGATGAAGAAGCATTACCTACAAACAATCTACAGACCCATTAAGAAAATTCAACAAATGCTACGTTCAGCAAAGGATAAGAGGGATCCTCTAGCTACTGCAGGAGTCTACCACATACCATGTAGCTCTGGACAAGTCTACATAGGGACCACCAAACGCAGCGCTCAGACACAAATCAAAGAACACAAAAGGCACTGCCGACTATTTCAGCCAGAAAAATCAGCAATAGCAGAACACATAATAAACCAACCTGGACCCAGAATATTATTTGAAAACACAGAAATTCTGGACCACTCTGACAACCACTACATCAGACTACACAGAGAAGCCATTGAAATCCATAAGCACATGGACAATTTCAACAGAAAGGAAGAAACCTTGAAAATGAACAGAATTTGGCTGCCAGTTTTGAAAAACACTACAGTCAAGACAGTGACTACTCATCTCCACACAAACACAGGATGACTATAGACAATCAAAGGGAATGAAGGCCAAACTACTTCTATTCAGATGCCTCACCTTTTGACCTTGCTATCTCCATTGTCACTCACTTGCCAGGCCACTCCTATTCAGATGCCCTCACCTATTGACCTTTACTCACAGGTATATATACTCCACTTGCTTTCCTTTCCTACTATCTGATCCTCTGACGATGCCAGCCACAGATGCAGGCAAAACATCAGGAGAGAATGCTGCTAGAACACGGCCATACAGCCCGGAAACCACACAGCACCCCAGTGATTCCGACCGTGAAAGCCTTCAACAATACTTGTCAGGAATATTATGGACTGATTCTGTCTAGAGCAGGGGGTTGGACTAGATAGCTTGTATGGTCTCTTCCAACTCTATGACTCTAGTATAAAGGAACAAAATTGCCCTTCATCCTCCTGCTTCATTCTTCAGTGGAGCTTTGCTGACAGAACACTGAAACAATGTATATTTCTCCCCATTCTTACTCTTCAGTCCAGTTTTCTGACCAATGTGGCTATTATTCTACTCCCTGGGACTTCTAGAATTACATTTCTGAGGGCTAGATGGGACTGCTGGGAGTGGAAAGGTTATACAGGAACACAGCTGTGAAACACAAAGGAAGACTGCCTGGCCCAGATACGGTTAATCACATTTAAAAGGAGAGAGGAGCAGATTAGAATGTTATAAGAGAAGGGGGCAAACAGTTTAATCACTGTTCTGCTATGGAGTTTGAAGGGGAAAGGTTTAGGAGGTATTCTGGTTAGGCAGAATCCAGTAGATAATAAATGCTTACTAGGAAGGGTTTTGGAACTCTTTCTGTAAAAAAAAAAACCAATCAAAAGTTAAGTCTATTTATTGGATGTTTACAAGTGTAAACATTTCAAAGATTTTGAATTGTAAATATATACACTCTGAAACCCAAGCTCTCAGTTAACTCTGTTAGTTTTGCAAGACAGTTCTGAAGAAGGTTGGAGAAGAATCGGGCACACTTATCAGTTAAATAAAATTGTTATTTTGTGTCATTTTGTGTTTTTTTCTTGACTCCAGTGTGTGTTGCATATAGGATTGTATAAACATAGAGAAAATTGTCTTAGCAAATATACATTCTGTCCCTGTAAGTATCAGATAACACAAAAAATATCTATTCACTACATATCTGAGAATCTTGGAAATTATAAAGGGAGGATGCAGTTGGTGCAATAGGACAGCCTGGTTCAGCTTGAGGAACATGGTGGGAAAGTTATTTGTTCAAACAAATGAAGGGCTTGGATCAGGTGTCAGTTATTACACAACTCTACTATCAGATGAAGGGAGTTTTGACTCTTATAGCCCCATCCAGTGAGCCGGGTGGCCTTCTGCAGCACTGTAGCTATGCCACCCCATATTCCCAAGGATAGTTTGTGGTGAAATGGGAACGCTTAAAATGCAAAAAAAAAAAGGCTCCCTGCCACTGGAGGCCCCAATAAACTTATTCGATTTTTGCCACCTTTTCGGCAATTTAAGTCTGCAGCCCCAGCCACTGGCACAAGGCGGCCAATGGCCAGGAGAAAGGTGACTAACATTGGCTCCTCCCCTGGACTAACCCCACTACACTGGTGGTGGGAATGCTGGGAGGCATCCTGCACCATGTCCCACCCCTGGGGGGGGTGCTGCGGTGGCTGCCCACTGGTGGATTCACCCCTCCACTTGGGCAAGTGCCCCAGGGAGTGTGAATCCATCAGCATAGCCCCATGCCACTCCTACCAGTGGATTTGCACCTCCCCCCCCCGAATGGGAGTTGAAAATTGCTCATAGCCTGAAAATCTTGTTGATTTTTAGGATGCTAATGGACTTGAATCTAGCTGATTTACTGAAGACCAACATGGCTATCCTCTGAAACCACTACTTCTAGGGCTTGTACCTTGTTTCAATACCACTCCCCTACACTCACCAAATTCTTGTTGTTCAATCAATAAATGATATGAAAAAAGTGAAAGGACAGTTGTAGGTAGGCAATGTGAAAATGAGCATATTTATTTAAATTATTTATTAAAAACATCCACTCGCCACAGTTCTACCTTACAGGAAGTTGAGGTGACATACAGTGCAAATACCGTCTATACTTACATATAAGCCGACCCGCATATAAGCCGAGGCACCCAATTTTACCTCAAAAAACTGGGACATTTTATTGACTCGTGTATAAGTCGAGGATGGGAAAGATCCATCAGGAGGCAGGGTGCTGAGCCGGCAAAGGAGCCACATCTGGAGGAAAGGTGCACCCCAGAAGCCTATGGGAGGTTTTTTAAGGAGGGGCGAGGTGGGCACGCAAGGGTCTGGGGAGAGGGAAAGTGGCTGAAGGCAGGAGAACATGAAGCAGAGAATGCTTCGTCCCTCTCTCTAACTCAGCTTTATTTTTTGCAGGCTCTAAGTTTAAGGCATGGTTTCAGGGAAGCTGCCAGCTTTCTTTCTTGCCCTTTTAAGAAAACCATAGAACAGGCTGCCCTGAGCGGCAGCTTCCCCGTAGACTTAGAGCCTGCAAGAAAGAAAGCCAGCAGCTTCCCTGAAACCACGCCTTAAACTTAAAGCCTGCAAAAAAGAAAACTGAGTTAGAGAGAGGGACGAGGCTTTGCGACGCATGAGTAAGCGCTGTGACTCCGCGGTGTGTGTGTGTGTGTGTGTGTGTGTGTGTGTGTGTGTGTGTGTGTGTGTGTGTGTGTGTGTGTGTGTGTGTGTGTGTGTGTGTAAAACCCGTATATAAACCAAGGGGGGCATTTTTCAGCCTAAAAAAGGCTGAAAAATTTGGCTTATACGCGAGTTTATATGGTAATAAGAAAATACATCAATACACATCTGAAAATACATAGAAAAACTACTGGTTCAAATCAATAATTTAAACTGCTGTTAGGCAGAACATCAAATGTTGTCATAAATCTGTCTTGAGCTACATGCCACCAAGAAGGCAAAATATGTGCAATCCCATGTAGAATCCTTTCAAGCACTTAAGCAAAAGTGAAATTTTTTGAGCATTCAAGAACACTGCTTGCAATTTTTCATTCAAATTGCCATTCAAGCACACCACACTGTGCTACCCAAAGCATATGTGAAAGGGGGAGGGCGGTATATAAATTAAATATATTATACCGTACCATATTTCTTCAATGTTAACTGAATTTTCAAACAATCTATACATTGTATTGTCGAAGGCTTTCACGGCCGGAATCACTTGGGTGCTGTGTGGTGTCCGGGCTGTATGGCCGTGTTCTAGCAGCATTCTCTCCTGACGTTTCTCCTGCATCTGTGGCTGGCATCTTCAGAGGATCATGATCCTCTGAAGATTATATCTACAGATGCACAGGAGAGAATGCTGCTAGAACACGGCCATACAGCCCGGAAACCACACAGCACCCAAATCTATACATTAATAGATATACACAATTGTAATATCTTGAAATGAGTTTTTATAATCACATTATTTTTATCTTATTATATAATGGAAATCTTCCCATTAAAATATTCCATTATAATGTATTGCAGAAAACCATGCCCACTTAATTTCTATGTTGCTAACAAATTTTCATCAGATGTTCTACTGACTACCAATTGCCACCAAAGTATACAAGGCCACCAAGAAGGTTTAAATTAATATTTTATTTATACAGTTAGTTTTCTGCTGCTTAACAAATTTACTTTTACTGAGGGGGAGGGAGGGGGTGACCAGCCAAATGCACTCCCACAGGACCCATGCGAGTGGTGCTTGGTGTTCCCGCCTCCTCAGGCCCTACCTCTTTATGCCTCTGAGGTAACCTCCACATTCCTAGGCAGTAAACCTCAATACCAGTGTTAGGACACAACATTAGAGGAAGGCCTTGATCGCTATACTGTATCACCTTTCAAGGAAATTGGTTTGTTTACTGTGTGAAACAGGATGATGAGCTATGGGGATCACTGCACTAATCAAGCAGTGGTCATATTTATTTATTTTTTACTGAAGCCAAAGGGCTTAAAAGGATGTAACTGTGCTTAGGAGGGCACTTTGATATACCAACTGGCATGACCTTTGTGGGCTTTGTTTTGACCAAATCCCATTTTTAAACATGTGACTTTCTTACATTTATTTATACATATTGTTTAACCCTAAGACAAGAAGCCAAGACAGCTATAGTTACCCTTTTCAGATGTATGTATGAAAGACTTGGGATAGAAGTATTCCTTTTTAGATATTTGCTGTTGTTGATTTTCTACACAACATTGATTCCATAAATTGATTCTACACTTTCTATATGTGCAGAGCTCTGCCCTACAGTTTTTCAGGGTCTGGGTGGCCTCAAGGACTGAATTAAATTGAAGCTCCCACAGTCTCCTGTATACTCTTTAATCTGGCTTCTGTGGTTCCAGATGTCTGCCAAAGGTCTTTGCACCACCCAGTGATCATTGGGATGTCTCTTCTGAGCAATTCCCCACCAAGCCACCACCAACTGACAAAATGTAAATATTTCTGACCTCAGTAGGACTCAGTTAAGTACAATCGGACCTAAAGTAAAATTTCTACAGTTTCATGAAGAATTTATAATGCACACTTGCAACTTTGAGATTTTATGTGTCTTGTGTGCACATGAAGAAACCTCATGAAGATCTGCTCATAATAATTTATAAATGTTTGAACTTGAAATAATAAAGCTGGCAAGATAGTTGATAACACAAGGAGGAGACAGCTGTTATAAATTGGATGTTTCAAATGCTGAAACATGTAGCAGGTTAAAATAACTTACAAGAATAGTGGAAGAAAGCGATTTCATCTTTAAAATATTGATCATGATGCTTCATCAATAAATTAAAAAAAAAACCCTTTCCTATGCCAAAGGAAAAAGAACTTTTCCTATGCAAAATATTTCTTCCATTTGCCATGCTCAAATATTTCCACTGAAGCTGGAAGTTTGAATTAGGCTGAAACTGGAAGTAGCCAGCAGTAGATGCATCTAATTTTCCTGATAGAAAAGATTTTGGGGGGAGATGAGATCAGCAAAGTCATTAAAGATAATTTATTTTATGCTAATTTCTTTGAATGAGTCAATAACTGAAGTGAATAGCACTTCTGAGTTGAGGGTAAGTGGATTTGTGTTGCCATAGTGCTGACAACTTCTAATTAAAGGAACCTATATGTCTTTTGGGAAAGATTTAATAAAAATTCTTCACCTTTTTTAGTGAAAAAAGAAGGGATGGGAGATGAGGTTGAACAGCTGGAGAACAGGCATAGAGGTGTCCTCCATCTGGCTGAATAACCATATCACAGTGAGAAGTGGGAAAAAACAGGGCTGCAATGAGAAAGATAAATGGAATTGGCTCTAGGAAGCACCTCATGTGGTATCACTGCACCAGCTAATGGCATAGTTTTCTAAAGCAGAACCTGTTTGGGAGGGTGATGGACTGCACAGCAAAATAGAGGTTTACAAGTGCAAGTCAGCTAGTGGAACTAGGTGCTATCACAATAGAACGGGGGGGGGGAATTCCTATGAATGGGAAACCATCCTGATTGGGTAAGCTGACCTGTGCTCTGATTGGTGGAACTCAGACAAGGAGGAGGTATCTCTGTGGGAGGCAAGTTTTTAGAGCTTTTGGTTTTGGATACCTGCAAGTTAACATAAGTTCCTTAACTTGTATGTAATAAACATCTGCTCTAAGGGGATTTCAGTCAGGGAATGAATCTAACTTGAAATATACTGTGTGTCAGCATGAACTGAAAGTAGAAAATACTCAGACAAAAAAACTGGGAGTTTTATTTAGTGGTCAAGACTAAAGTTGGAGTAGTAGTGAGACTTTTCACAGATCACCATAAATAAAAGGGAAGGGAATGTAGAATGGGAATTATGCACACAGGTAGGTCGCTTCCATGCGACGCTCCATTAACGACGCCTGAAATTTCGCCGCCCCAGGTCGCCGTTTCACTGGCGCCGCTGCCGCGCTGCAGCAGGCGGTCTGACCGCTCCCTCCCTCCAGGGCAGCCTCAGGCCGCCCTAAACAACAACCCTTTAAAGGGTTGTTGTTGGGGAGGAAGCGTCTTCCCGGCGGCGCGGTGCGAACCGCGCCGCCGGGAAGACGCTGTCTCCCTTCTGCGCCCCACTCACGATGTCCTCGTCCGTGCGGAGCTGCCTGCCGTCTGTCGGCCTCTGCTTGGCCCGTTCGCATGCTTGCATGTGAACGGGCTTCCGCCCCCACGCCGCCAGAACTCTTGGCGGCGTGGGGGCGAATGGAGGCCGTGCGGAAACGGCCGTAGATTCCCAGTCTGGTGTATGAGTGTTCTTAGCTATAGTTACCTCAGGAAGAAGAGTTATGTGAAGTGTGTGGCTAACAATGTCAAGGCTGCATGTGTACTGTGTGAAAAGGTATGTGGTGTTTGTTAGAACCTAAAGTCATTGTGAATCCATTAGCCAGTACATCTAACAGTACATCCTAAAATAAAGAACGTCTCATAATGTCTAAGAAACTGAAGAAACTTATAAAGCTTGAGTAAGAACTGTGCCTGTGCCAAAACTGATGTTTGTACAGAGTTAATTCCTGCCTGATTTTCATCCACTGAAATATCTCCTGATCCCATTTAGTTTGTTCAATAAATTTTACTTTTGTTCATTCAACCTGCCTTCTCTTTGGTGCCTTGAAAAAAGGGATTTGGCATACAAAAAAAAGGTCTCTTCACCTTTCTGGAATTTCTAAGCAGTCAAGCATAAAACACCTCCAACACCACCATCAAAACAGCTCAAAAAACCCTGCCCAGAATAGTTAGGAGGCTGCCTGAGCCTGCCACAAATAGTTGAGAGGGTGACAGGTCAGTGACAGGAGCAGTTTTCAAGTATAGATATTATCATCCTGGAAGAAAAACAGTCAGAAAAAAAACAGTTCAAAATGCATAATTAAAAGGTTGTATCAAAGTGCCTTAGAATGGGGATGGTAATACACATTCAAATGCACATCCTATTGAAAGCAGTGTGATTCCACATCTCAGCTGGCTGCAAATTTTGATGTGCATTTGGATATACATTAGATTTATGCCTCTGGTCCCTCCTTTAGTGCCTGGCATTTATGGGTAGAATACATGAAGAAAGAAAAGGATATGCACGTTCTATCTATAGAATATTGATATACTAAACACAAAATGTTGTGTAAGTGTGAGCTTTACAACAGAATAAAAATGGATCTGGAAGCAGGGACATAGGTATAGATTTTTATGGGGGGTTCAGGGGTGGGGCCACACCCCCACCTGCCTCTGGGGGCGTGGCCACACCTATCCAAGCCCCCCCCCCGGCCTCAGTACTTATAAAAGCAGCTCTCCGAGGCTGGGGACAGCAGACTCCCCTGCCCTGCCCTCCCCCACCTCCCCACCAGCTGGGCTCCCAGCAGGCAGCCCCTTCTGCCCTCCCCTTTGGGCAGAGGTGTAGCTAGGGAAAATGTAGCCCGGTGCAAAATCTGAGTTTTGCGCACAGCCCTCCCCCCCCCCCCCAATGGGCGGCTGCTGTGATGCTGGAATCTACTCCCAAACAGCATCACTTTCAATGGTGTTTAAACTAAAGAGCCCAAATTCTCTTTTTAAATCTGCCTTAAAGGGAGAATCTGGGATCCCCAGTTAAAACAACATTGAAAGTGATGCTGTTTTGGGGTGGATTATCCCCCAACCTGGAACAGCATCACTTTCAATGTTTAAACATGCCGAAGGGGGTGGATTTAAAAGGAGAATCCGGGGAAACTTGGGAGGGTGCCTGCTGTCAGGGGTGCAATTGTTAAGATAGCAGCACCAAGGATATCTTTAGGAGTCTTTCCTAATGATACCACCCAGGTTTGGTGAAGTTTTGTTCCGGGGGTCAAAAGTTATGGATTCTCAATGGTGTAGCCCCCATCTTTTATTAACTCCCATTGGAAACGATGGGGGATGGGGGCACCCCCTTTGGGAGTCCATAACTTTGGTCTCCCTAAAGGTCATCTTTATACAGATGTAACTGTGTAAGTGAGACATTGATTCCAAAATAAGTGGAAGAATAACCCAGGTCATCTTTCTTTTCATGCAGTTTCCAGTGCCTTGTAGTGGAAAACAGTAGCTTTTCTTTAGACCCAAGGGACGAATTACAGCCAATTGGTTGCCCAGTTCACTGGAAGACTGGACTAAGACAACAAAATGAAGCAGGAAAGAACAGTAGAATTTCTTCAACCAGTGTCATTCAGTTTCTACTGAGCAGTAAATATTTAACTTGGTACTTATTGGTATTTTTCAAACTTGGCTGAAAATATGGCCTTAAATTTGGAGTTAGCATTCTTGCTTTTGATATTTCCTAATCTTTTAATATCAAAACAGGTTTTAATTAGAAAAGCATGATGAAAAAATTTGAACAGCCTAGCCCACAACTGCAATCAGCCCAATTGTGGCTAGTAATATTTGTATTATTTACCACAGATTGCTGACAGCAAAATATCATTGTTATTAGTCTTCCATGATAAAATATCATTGCTATTAACCCTCCACGATAAAATTAAATGCATGTGTTCATTTTCCTTTTAACAGTGGTAGCTAAGCCAATCTATGAAGAAAGATATTGCTTTGTAATTCAAACAACAACAGAGTGGGGTCTCCCATCTGCCTTGGGTCTCCAGTTACCTGATAAGGTCAGACTTCTGTACAAACAGCCCTGTTACATGTGGGATATAAGGTCAGATTCATCCCTATGTGAAACCTTGCATTGTCTCTTGACAGATTCTCATAATACCTTTTGTATTATGATAACTTTTCCTTGTCAATTGTAAATATTATATCTATCAGTTACATAATCTGACATTCACTACAGATGCATAAACTCAGCTCCCTGAGAACAAATAAGATATATGCCAAAATAATTTGTTCCCAGTGTGTTCGGTTCCTTCTTATTTATTGCCACTTTCTTCATGCCCTGATAAATGGCACTGATATAGTTCATCTTAGTAATGTTGGATACTATTAAATTCATCTATTCCAACTTCAATGCATTCACTGCTATTTATAGCAAACCAATGGTAAAGCAGAAACTATGCTGAAAGTATGCATAAACAAGAAGAAAACTGGGAGGGATTTTTTCCTTTTTGCTCCAGAATCTAATAAGTTCCTGTAGGATTTAGTTTTATTTCTGTCCCTAAACATCTGACCACAGAAAAATCAAACCACTCACAGAAGCAACAGCAGGAAATTGTGAGTTTTGTACAGAGCATTTTTGGTGGCCAGTGCTGTAATTGGCACATTCATCATTCTTCCATTTCCTTTTGGAAAGTATGCCTTTATATCTTTGAGCCAGCAGGAATGCCTGCAGCCATAACACCTTGGGCTGCAAGGTTAATAAGACAGTACTGCTATGCAGAGTCAGATGAGGTTAGTAGTACTTGGTGTAGAGATTTCCAAGGAAATCCAGGTGCTGCAGGAAGTTATAATGGGGCATACAAAAACAAGCGGGCAATACTTCTGAATGTTTCTGAGTTGGTGTCTGGTGAACAGCACCTTAATGGGACACAAGGCATTCTCTGATTACTAAAGTGCTGTGGATGTTTACACACACCTTAATATCCTTGCAGAATTCCTGACCATTTAGAGAATTACTATTGAGAAAAACAGAAAAATAAAATCAACAAGATTAACAGACTTTCCAAATGAAACACAACCATAT
Source organism: Sphaerodactylus townsendi (assembly GCF_021028975.2). Lineage (NCBI taxonomy): Eukaryota > Metazoa > Chordata > Lepidosauria > Squamata > Sphaerodactylidae > Sphaerodactylus > Sphaerodactylus townsendi. The sequence continues at coordinate 63,463,508 of NC_059428.1, read as the reverse complement.
TTCCTAACAAATTTAAACTGCAGAGTGTTGTTGCTGTTTATTTCCTGGAGTCCTGATTTCCTGAGGAAAATTAAGAGCTGGGGTAATCCACATGATCATGTGCTTCCTGGCTCCATCATCTTCCCAGGAAATTCCCCACCTTCACCATTTTAGCCTATTTTTACCCATCTGAGGCCTTAACATGAAATAAACTTAGCTGTGGGTGCCAGGAAGAATTTTTAAGAAGGAATCAAGTCTTCCAACAAAAGAGCCACCTTCACTTGGCAATGATGTTTCCACAGCAGATGCAAGCTTGGGAACACATATTCATTAATCTAAGCTGAAACACATAGGTCTGACCTCAGATGTGAATGTTGGAGGCCGGAAAGTGCTGTTCCCTTCAATATTTCCACATAGACCTCTTATGGTGTTCCATGGTGCACTGATCAATCTATAATCAGTAGCATCTGGGACATATTCAAGTAAGACATTCTTCACACAGAAGCCACTGAAAAGAGATTCCACGTGTCCCACAGAAGGGTCAAAAGATTTGCAACCCTTGTACAACTCCACACAATCAGACTAGCACATAATCCAAAAGATTTTCAAATGATATGACCCCTGCATGGTACACTATCATGAAAAACCAGTTATCCACAGCCTCCATAAGGACTCTATTATAAGGTTTAATGTGCAATGTTGCTTAAAAATTTTACTTCATACATCTCCTGCCTTTCTTCTCAATGAAGAACCAAATCAGCTTACAAAATTCTTGTCGCCTTTATTGAATCCTCTCAATGACCATGTTACATAGGTTAGGTCTGGTCAAAAATCAACCAATAAGTTTCCATGGCAGAGTGGGGATTTGAATTTGGGTCTCCCAGATCCTAGGCCCACTCTGCACAGGCCAAAAACAGTGCCCCAGGCACAGTAAAAACACTGCTCCTGGGGCGCACTTCACGCAGCTGCCACCTCCAAAAACCACTCTAGCGGAGGGAGGGGAGGGGAGAGAGGGGGAGGGGTGGCATGCAAGGGAAGGGAGGGAGGGGCCCCAGCATCTGAACATGGCCCACCCATCCTCGCAGAGGAAGGGGGAGGGGAGTGAGGGGGAGTAGTGGCATGCAAGGGAAGGGGAGGAAGGGAGTGAGGGGGGGCATGGAAGGGAAAGGGAGGGAGGCAGCATTGTGCTTCCCACCAACCAGTGGAGAGACATTGTTTTTGAAACTCGCTCAATGAGCGAGGTTTTCCAAAAACTGCATTTTGAAATGAAAAAAGGTGCTGCTTTTAGGTGTGTCCTGTTTTTTAAAAACTTACCTTCTCTTTGCACAGCTCCACGGGGATGGGAAAACATGCCCACACAGCCCTCTGCCCCCTGGTGTGTTGCTGTGACCATGGGGGCATGTCCCTTCGTCCCTGCAGAGCTGCACAGGGAGAGAAGGTCAGTTTTTTTTTTTTAAAAAAAGAATGTGCCTCTGAGCGGAGGCACCTCCACGGGCCACAGCAGCTCTGGGGCCACCCACACGGAAGTGTGCGAACAGTTCCAGGGCTCCACCAGGGTCATTTACCCTGGTGTGCAGCCGCTTCCCTGGCCCGTGCGGAGTGGGCCCTAGTCTTGTTGGAATTTTGAGCCTTGTTTGCATGCAGCAGCAGCACAAGCAGCAGGGAATTCTGGGAAGCTGCACGAACATTCTAAAGGTGACAGTTAAAATCCGTTGGTAGTGTTCTGTTGTTCCCTGACTGCCTGACTGACTTACTGACTGAGTGAAAAGAGGTTTCTCTGTACTGATCTAAACCAAATACTATGTAAAAGTGCTCCAACTAAGATAAGCTTACTATCACAACCAAAAATGTAACAAACAATGAGCCGTGAATGTAACCATATATATGTGATACTTTGTTGATATACTGTATATTTTTCTTTCTCAGTTAAAGTTCTCCTTATGTTTATGAACTTCTGAGGTAAAATGGTTGGTCTTTTGAGAGATAACTATTCTAATTTAACGTGCTGCACAACAACCTACCTTTTATCTGCTACCCCATCTAAAACTATATTTATTACTTATTCATTTAGACACTACCTTTCTTTACAATGAGGGCTCAAACAACTTGTTTCATTCTCCTCGTCTCTATTTTATACTCAAAACAACCCTGTGGAGTAAGTTAGGTTGAGAATGTGTGACTGACCCAAAGTTACGGCTTTCATATGGGCAAGCAATGCTTTTGTTCTGAGGGACAATTAACACCCTCCCCAATGTATTTTTTTATGTTTTCAGCTTTTTCTACAAACAAAGGCCCTTTCCGCATGGGCCAAAAACGACTGCCTGAGGGCGGTAAAAACGCCGCCCCCAGGCCGCCGTTCGCACAGGCGGCGCTGCTGCAACGCAGCAGCGCCAACCTGACTGCACTCCCCCTCCCCCAGGGTGGCGTCAGGCTGCCCTAAACAACAACCCTTTAAAGGGTTGTTGTTGGGGGGAAAGCGTCTTCCCGGCGGCGTGGTGCGAACCGCACCGCCGGGAACACGCTGTCTCCCTGCCCCGTCCCACTCACCTTGTCCCCGTCGTCGCCTGCTGGCCGTCGAAGCCACGCCCACGCTGTCCTCCGACCCCTGGAGGTCGGAGGGCAGCGTGGGCGGGGCTTCGACGGCCAGCAGGCAACGACGGGGACAAGGTGAGTGGGACGGGGCAGGGGGAAGAGGCGGCTCCGTGTGGAGCCGCCTGCCGTTTGCCGGCCTCCGCTGAGGCTGCCCGCATGCGTGCATGCAAACGGCCTTCGCCTCCACGCCGGCGGAATTCTTGCCGCCGTGGAGGCGACAGGGAGGCCGTGCAGAAACGGCCCTAGTGAGTCTCCAAAGTTTTAAGAATTGATTGTTTTGAATTAGTGTTTCCATAATCCATGGATTTAGATAACTGCAGGTTGGGGCACATTTGGGAAATAGATATGTAGATTACTTGAAACATAGAAGATGTTTGTATATCACAAATTATGCATGCCCCTGCTCTCAGGTCGCAATCTTTCATAAAATGTGAGAGATGTGTTAAATGACTTGCTAATAACAATGGTACTTTTAACAATGAAAAAAAAATCCTACTACCAGTAGTTTGCTGTCCACAAAAAATGTTTATTACTCCTTTGTTTAAAAAAACTGATTAAATAAACTGACAATTGTTGCCATTTCCATGTAAGAGCTTAGCAATATAAATAAACACAGCTCCATGCGTTAACCATGGAATCGGACAGAAACTAACCTTTGTAAAGTGTCTGAAATGCAGATGTAGTTTTGTGTGGGACAAAGAATGTTCTGTCATATGTTTATCCAGAGGGGAGTACATTCTAGCTGCCTTTAAGTCTATTGTTGAAGGCAGCTAGTAAAGCTGAACTTGTATCAGCTAGTTTTGATATAATTATCTATAAATTATATCATGTGACTTGATATTGCCATAGCTCAAATTTCTGTAGCCAGCTAGATCAACAGTTTTAGAAATATGTGCTTGTTGATGTCATGTGCATTTCTTTCTCCAGCATATTTCTACAAGAAGTATTTCGATCAGGTTGAGGGCTTTTATATCCCTTCTTGATATTCCTGGCAGCTGATAGTGAGGATGTAGAGATTCTGGGAAGTCAGAAACAGGCCTTATGAAAATTTATTTTCAAAGTTATGGGCCAGATAAGGTTCACTTGCCATTTATTTCTTGAAGCATCCCATGGAGAATCTAACATGTTCATAGGCCCTGGTTAAAGGAACATAGTTACCATTTATACACCATAAAAGTTCTTTGGGAATTATTTTCTGTGGATTTATCCTATGGAATTGTTATAACACTGAAACGGTCATCAAGGGTACTGATTTCACAAAGAAGTCCCATGTTATAGATCCAGCCTACATTATTGTGGGCTTTTAAACAGCAGTGATGTGGTGATGGTAGTGGTAAAACACATTAAAACTCTAGTAAACTCCACGTTAGGCAATTGCAATGCATTCTAAAATGGCTTGTCTTTGAAGAGAATTCAGAAACTACATTTGATCTAAAAATTAGTGCCAAGTTATTAACTGGAAGATACCAAACTACCAAACTATAACTCAGATATTTTGCTGGCTTTATTGGATACAAATCCATTTCTGGGTTCAATAAAAAGTTGTGAAAAGTATATCTGTGCAACCATTGAAGAGACAGTGCAGCTGAAGGATAAGCAGTTTCTTTTGTTTCTTGCTAAATCCAGAATCAGAATTAATTACTTGTAATAAAGGAGAATCTGTCCAATGAGTTTTAATCACTTGTTCTACATTTAAAGAAAATGCTGCACCTTTTGTTGAAAATAAGGTGGTGTATTCAACCATCTTGCTATTATATAAGAGTCCTTTTTTTTGTCTGTAGAGCCTTATATAGGGCAATTTGTGTTATCAGTAGCAGCACTCCACACCTTCTGTTTTTCCATTTTGCTGTACCAATCTCTTGAAATTATTTGAGCAGAACCAATGACACAATTTTTCAAAATCAGTGATATCCTTCCTCCCTGTTTGATAGCAGAGAGTAAGGACCATCTAATTGGCCACAGATATGTGGTTGCTGTGTCCAAATGCTAGTGGATCTGAATGGGAAGAAATCTTAAGCCAACAACTTTCACATAATATATGCACTGACTCCATTTTTTTCTGGAATGACAAACATATGTCTGACTCATATTGAACTGTAGTTGCTCTGGCTAAAGAGGGGGACCCAGTTCTTTGTGAATAGAGGCTTGTGTATCTTATTTCAAATTCTCAGTCTGAGAATTATACATAGTAACTAAAATGTTTTATTCAGTTCCTCCTTAGGTTAGTGCAGGGGTCTGCAACCTGTGGCTCCGGAGCTGCATGCGGCTCTTTCAGCCTTATACTGCGGCTCCACGTGGGCTGGAGGTCAGAGGGTAGTGTGGGCGTGTCCCTCCAGCCCTCCAGAGCAGCGCTGGAAGGAAAGGTGAGTGGAGGGGCCGAACCGGAGGTGGCTCCATGTGGAGCCACCTCTCCGGCTCGGTAGATTTTTGGAAAACGGGTCCAAATCGCTCTTTGGGTGGTAAAGGTTGCCAACTCCTGGGCTAGTGCAATCCTAGCTGCAGCAGAGTAACTTCTCACTGAGTTAAATTTCCTATTCACAGATACGTGACTAGAGGGGTAAGCTGAATGTTCTTGTCCTTTAGTTCATAGGAGGGTTGCCAGATCTAGGTTGGGAAATATCTGGAAATATTGGGGCTAGAATCTGGAAGGGAGACCCAAATTTGCTATGCCTGGGCAGTTTATTCAGCACATTTTGTGTAGAAAAGAAAATGGAGCAATTTTTGACAAAGTAGATGTAATGGGCTGAATAATCCGGGACACATTTCACAGTCAGGGTTTGGGTCTTCTGCTCTAGCATTTTTCAACTACCTAGCTGGTCTTTAATCAAACCAGTTTTACTTTGTTTCTTAACCAAAGGAAACATTAGCAATTTTATGTAAAAGAGTCTACATTTTTTTCTTACATTCAGATTGACTTTATATGGGCAGTTTGCATGCAAAGACTGCCTTTAAGCTCTGGATTCTGTGCCAAGCTAAACTTGGCATCATATTCCAAAATGAAAAGGGAGCCACGGGAGCTGAGTGTACATATATGAAAGGAAAATAAGAGATAAACACGCAGAAGATTACAACGACCATAAGGAATAATGCCAGAACGTGCTTTCTGGTCTGGCTGCTCCTGATTTCTGCTCTAACTGATGTTGGTTTGCAGGGTGTCCTTTCCCAAGGTTGTCCAACGTTACTCTGGAAAAACAAACAAACTGAATAAACTGCTATATTATACACAGCATAACATGTACTGCATTTAAAGGTCACTGCAATGCACTGAAGTGCCTAGTTAACCCAAATCTATGAGCCCAAAGGAAATGAAAGCTCTGAAGTGCCTACCCTGTTGTCTCTGCATTTTCAAAGAAGGGGGGCTGTTGCTGTTTTAAGCTGATTATACCCTGGTGCTCTGCCCCACGCTGAAGGGAGATTCTCTTCAGGGCAGAGTTTCTGTTACAGATGCCCCCTGCCCCCCCTGCACACATACACTGCACAACAGTGCACATAATCTCTGCTGTTCTCCCCATTCTTTAGACATTAGAAAGGAAGGGAGAGGCAAGAGCTGGCAGTCACCAGGCTGAATTAATAAACCCCTTGCAGTGGTGCCTGGGGCAGGAAAAAATTGCTGCAGATGGATCCCATTTCCAAATGGCAAAACTGTGCTTTGCCCATTGCAGCCGTGAAGCAGCCGTGAAGCAATCAAAATCCAGGGGGCACACAGGAAAAGTCCTAGAGGGAATCGTGTCATAATGACAGCTGAATTCACTCAGCCAGTGCCAATGCACCGCCTTGGGAAAGGCAAACAGAAATGCATCTGGCCTGGACTGTGGATGGGACTCTCAGCATGGATCCAAAGGATCACATGAAAGCAACCCGTGGATGCACTCCCTGGGAGAGGGGGCTGACCAGCTTGAGGGATCCTGCCGGGCCGGTTGGGTCACCCTGCCTGGGTCACGGGAAAGTCGAATCAGTGGCCTGACTGAGCTTTTAGTACTCACTGCCTGCTGAGCCTTTTGTCAAAGCTGGAGGGGCTCCCCTTAGAAATTTTCCTGCTGTTTGGAAACTTCTGCCCCACCCCCCACCCCGAATGCATCCCTGAGTGAGTTACACTTCGATCACTCACCGAACTGGGGGAACAATGGCAGGTTTGGAATTAAATAAACATGGTTTTTGAAAGAGGACCGAAGCTGAGTCGCCACACTTCCCAAGGCAACGCCGGGATCTGAGCCCGGGATCCTCCATTTTTTAGGGGAGCTCTGAGAAACAAAGTCAATTGGATAGACTGGAGATTGCAAGCAGGGGAGGGGACAGAATTCTAACAGCAGCTATAACAATGCATATGCACAAAATGTCTGCAATGTAATTTATAACAGTTTTATAATCTGCAATGTAATTTATAACAGATTTAAGTTCTCAACAAAAAGTAAACATTTTTCAAATAGCTGAAGCTGCTTCATGAAATATGTCAGCACATTGCAAATTGAGCAAAAGTGTGATTGTATTGCTTTTGAAATGGGTATTAGTGTGTCATGTGGTGCTGACAGTGAAAGAAATACATCAGTAAGCCATTTCAGTGCACATAAGCCTCAAGAAACTTTATTTGATTGTGTTATTACTTTGTTGTCTGAATTTGTTTACATTAGGAGACAACTATGCTTTTAATGTTTTAATATTTAAAGTAGTGTTTTATGCACAGTAATTCATAATTTACAATGTGAACATTTCATTAGTAAGCCCTAGAAAATAAATCAAGTCACTTCTAGGAAGCTGACTTAAACAAAAGCAAGTGATTATAAAGATTCCATCTCACTTTGCATGTTAGCTAAATTATATTGGCTAACATTTGTGTTGAATATTTAAACACAAAGTGACATTTAAAAAACTGTTACTGCATGTGATTTTTGTAATAATAATACAAATGCTATTCCACATGAATTCAACCAAATACCCCACCAAGGATCTGGATTTGGTTAATGTATCCATCTATCTTCTTCATTGGCCTTACTGAAAAGAAAAGGCATGTAAGTAAAGTTACAGTTACTGGGGTATTAAGAAGCATATAATAGAGTTATAACAATATGGTTGATTAAAACAAAGTTCACAGCCTTCCTAAAGCTGTGAGGTGAGTTCAGATTCTCCAGTGAAATATTAGATGCACTTATCTATTAAGCAAATTCATAAGCAAATCAAATTTCCTGAATTTGGCAATAACTGGCTTTCAGCCAATCTTGGTTTTTGATTCACAAAAAGATCAAGTCAAATAGAATACGAGTTCAAATCCATATTCAGGTTTATTCCTTGTACAAAGCATGCAGCTAATATTTATGTAAAATGAACATAAATTGCACAAATTACTAATTTGCATATTTAGCAAAGGCTCATGGGTATGCTGTTAAAAACATTTAATTCATTTTTATTTTAGTTTTATACCTTGCCCATCCCAAAAGGGCTCAGGGCAACAACAACATGTTAAACCTACATTACAGGTAAAAATCATAATTTTAAAAATGCTCGCCATAACTTAAAAGATAGCCCAAAGGCAGGACCTACAACAAATTAACATGGTACCTAGTCTGGAATTATTACACTATAAATGGATTTTGGAAACACTGAAGAAATTTCTGCTTTTCTTTTAACTGCTAATGGACTTTAATTTTGGTCTATAAAGGTGTTGTCAACTCTGATTAGTAGCACTTTTCCAGGGTCTCAAGTAGAGCTCTTTTGCATCACCTACTACTCAATTCTTTTAAAACTATACATACTAGGGACTGAACCTGGAATCTTCTTATGCAAAACAGTTTCTATGCCAATGTATTGTCAAAGGCATTGTGTAACAGACTTCCCTCTGTGATACACCTCTGAAGATGCCAGCCACAGATGCAGGCAAAACGTTAGGAACAAGATCCACCAGACCACGGCCACACAGCCTGGGCTCGGATCCCAGCGTTGCCTTGGGAAGTGGGCATCTCGGCTTCGGTTTTCCTTCCAAAGCCCAGAAAACCCACCAAAACCAGTTTCTGTACAACTGAACCACACCCAGCTATATTGGGCCCTTTCCGCACGGGTGAAATACAGTGACCCAGGGATGGCAAAAACGCCGTCCCTGGGCTGTTGTTCACACAGGAGGCGCTGCTGCACCACAGCAGTGCCGTCCTGGCTGCCCAGGAGCGGCGTGAAGGCACCACTTTTAACCTCACTCAAAGAGCGAGGTTTTTCCAAAGCACCGTCTTCCCATCAGTGCAGTGCGAACAGCACCAGCGGGAAGACGCCGCTTTCCCCTCCCTTCCACTCACCGTCCTGGCCAGCGTCATTCTGGAGGGCTGTGGAGACCTGCCCATGCTGCCCTCCGACCCCTGGAGGCAGAGGTGGGATTCAGGGGGTTCCGAAGGTTCTGTAGAACCTGTTGTTAAAATTTAAAATATCACTTTTTTAATACTTAAAATATTTTTATTAAGTATTAATATTTTTAATACTTAAAATAAAAAGTGGTATTAAAATATTTTAAATGTTTTTTAACAGACATTATTTGAATCCCACCACCATCGGAACCTGTTGTTAAAATGTTTGAATCCCACCACTGCCTGGAGGGCAGAGGGCAGCATGGGCAGGTCCCTGCAACCCTCCAGAGTGACGCTGGATGTGATGGTGAGTGGAGGGGGGTGACCAGAGGCAGCTCCGTATGGAGCCACCTCTCTGGCTGAGGGGAAAGTCAGGGCCGCTCGCATGCTAGCGTGCGAATGGTCCCCGAGCCTCCACTGGCATAATTCATGCCAGTGAAGGTGCACTTCTGTATGTGTGCAGAAAGGGCTTCAGTAGCTAATTGACCTTTTCTTCATTTCTATTGCACTGGCTCCTTCCCTGCTACAAAGAAAATGTCAAGCTATATACATAAAAGGTCAAGATATACTTTTTTTCAAAACAGATGTATTTAACATGCATTAAAACAGCATATTAAAACAGCATATTATGCAGATAAATAATGTTTTGCCTGGTAGGATCTTACAGAGCCATTTGTGTAAGACATCACACAAATGCATCTAATTTTAGTCAGCATCTTGACTGAAACCATGGAAGGGGCATTTAGAAAGCAAGTTCTTTGAAATTTTTAAGATAAAACTGCATCCTGGTTTCCTGGCAACAATAATGTGAAGTTGGTTTTTCATGGTAGCAGGCTCTAGCAGGCTCACCCTGAATTTTTTAAAAAAAGAACCTCCAATTTGGTGATTTTTGAAAATTTTGCGATAAGGGAAATGCCATGGAGCACCTCTGAATTAGGACCAGGGACCATCTTGCACAAGAAAATCTTGCACAAACTGGGATAAGTCACTGCCCCATCCCGGGATATTTGGACTGTGTGGAAAACGCCTGTATGAAAAATTATATTGCATGTTTTCCCTTCCAAGGTTTTTTCATTAAAGCACTGAATACTATACTGATCAGTGCATTGTTTTGCATACCAGGAAATCCTAGAATATTTCACCTCTTTGTTTTAAGATAATAGATGTTGTATTGTGGGGAGTTGTGAATTATATGGTACAACTATTTCAACATGATGCCTTAAGGGAAAAGCCTTTGCTTTAGTTTCACTTTTCACTTGTGTTGTTGGTTGCTGGCTGTGTCTAGTTATGTCCTAGCAGGGTCCATACCAGGTCTTGCTTACGTTCTAATAAAGTTCTGTTCTGTTTTGGTACCAGATGCTGTTGAGTTATTATAATAGCTACTCTTTTCTTTAAAGAAAAAGCTATTAGTCTTTTAAAAGCCATGGGACTTCCTGTGTTATTTCCTACAACAAATTAACATGGTACCTAGTCTGGAATTATTACACTATAAATGGATTTTGGAAACACTGAAGAAATTTCTGCTTTTCAGTAATAGTCAGCAACAACCATTCAGAACATCTTCAACTTTATTGCAATTAACACATCCAGTTTAGCTCTTCTTTAAATGATTGTAATCCTACTAAAAGCCTGTATAAATGTTTAAATGTAGCAGTAAAAGAACAACAGCATTCCATCCAATAGAGAGGGCAAAGGCACTTAGATGTCTGCTTTGAATAAATTCTTCAGTCATGTACATGAAAGAAGATCTCTGCAAACTACAGCACAATATTTTCTTAGTAATAAGTGATACTCTGCCACATGTGCAATCTCTATGGTTTACATAAGATGACTAGCAAAAGAGAGTGTGTAAAACCAGGTCATCAATTCAACAGGGTGATAACTGAGCCAATATCAACAATGGGTGATGGGAATTTTGCATATAAACTTGAACAGCAGGATTTGAAAAGTAATAATTTTAAAATGAAGAATATTATTGGGTGTGAGACTGGCTGCTCCTAGGAAAATAATGTAGGATGTGTGCTTTGAGCATGGGGCCACTTTTTGAGCAAATCTGCCTTCTGGCTTGATAGCTTTGAGGTCTGAACTTATTATGTCTATATCAGAGATCTGGGACATTTATTCCAGTACCCAATAAAGACATGAGACCACAGCATGGTTTTAACTAGTTTATTTAAAACAGCTGATTTACATTATCAGTTAACTACTATAATATCTAATTGAGGGTGGGCTGAGCTAGGCAGCCTACCCCTAAGATTTGGCAAATCTACCCTGGCTCCAAACTGGTCAGCAGCTACCACCAGCCTTGTTTGTCACTGCTCACACATACTGTGCAAGGTGTCTAGTCCCATCTCCCTTCCCTGATGATCCATGAAGTCACTACCAAGTTTAGAAACTTATTTCTGATTACCAAAGACCATCACATGCCCCATCTCACCACCAAGCAAGTCATGGTCTGTTTCAAACACATTATAAATCTCATCTAGAACTATCTTCTGTTGCAGAACAACACCAAGAATGGAATTGGCTCAGCATTCACTAGAATTTATGACCTGGCTGAGTGCCTTCACTTTAACACTTAAGTCTGTTTTCCCAGCACCAGACATTCAAAGAAGATATATATGAAAGTACATGGATGAAACTGTAGGACTGTAGCTAGAGTATCTTGGTCTCCCTCTTATCACGATCCAGGGTAAGGGCCATCATGAACCACTGAAAGAAATGAAGGGGAGATAATTTCAGTTTGGTAAAACTTGTACTGAACTTCATGCTTGGTGTGTTTGTTGTCTTTTGGCTCTTGGTATATCCCCTCCAGGTCATCTTCCACTATTTCTTAAATTCCATATTGTCCGACCTAAGTAGACATTGTGAATTCATTAAATAATCTACCTACAGCAGAATTGAATGGGTGCTATAGGGGAATTAAATTCTCTGTTCATATGTAATTGTTCTACTGGTAAGATTAAGACTATTTACCAAGTGTTATCATTTTGTGCGCAATGAACTTAACTTAGAGAATTATGGTATACCCCGGCTTTGAGAAAGTGTCAGCTTGCTTTCTGCTGGCTGTGTTTGTCAAGAAATTACTAGTTTGGTCACTAAGTGATTGTCTAATGTAATATTTTAAAAACACTGCCCTGTTCAGAATTGATTGACAATGTTAATTATTATTGTTTTATGATTTTATATGTTTTATAGTACAGTCTAACAACACTGTGTATTTTATAATTAAGTCATATTAATCCTACTGTTTGGTTCAAGATCTCTGATCAAAGGAGCTTTGTTAATAAAGGGAACGTTGCTTTGGAAGGTGGACTGCATATTATTATACTTTGCAGAGGTCCCTCCCTTCCCCAAACCCCTCACTCTCCAGGATCCACTCCCCAAAAGTGCAGATATTTCATAACCCAAAGCAGCAAATCTGTCCCTTTCCATATTCGGCATAAAAATAAGTTCTGCAGTTATTAATAGTGCAGACTTTTGTTATGCTTTTTTAGAGAATTTGTTTTCATTCTACATTACAAGACCATGCTTGCTGTCACTAAATCAACACTTTTTATTTGCATTGAATGCAGAGATATTCCACTTGACAGTATTATTATATGGCTCATAGAACAGTGATGCTGAATTATAAAAACAAAAAAGGCATTCCTGGCCTGTAAGCCAGGGATTGATTTGCCCCAGTCCAAGCTGAATAAAACATGAGGCCAGATGGGCTGCAGGTAAAAAGCTACCATCCAAAGGGAAGACTGGAAGTAGAAGCTTGAATTGCTATTTCTCTTAATATATATAATCAGAATCTGATGTCTTTCCTGGCCACATTTGTTTTATTAAAAGAGCCACCCTCTTGGGTGACAGGAAACCAGGACTCAGCAACAGGCAAATCTCGAGCTGTTCTCCCATATCCAGTACAGAAGGCTCATTAAACATAGACAAAAGTTAGTATTGACTTAGCCCCAACGCCCCATCAGCACAAATACATGATGGCATATTAGTTATCTTTCAAACATCATTATTAACTATATTCCAAAATGCATGTGTCTCTTTATTGTTCCACCTCTCACATAGAGCAAGCCTTTTTTGTTTCTTAATTAGGCGTCCAAAAGACTGTTTTAATGAAATCAAATTTGATAGGTAAGCAGGTGACTTAAAATGATTCAAGAGGTGATGCTTTGACTGGTGAAAAGGCAGTGAGGGCTATTTCAATTGATTGTTCCAAAGTACCCATTTTCTCCAGGGGATCTGATCTCTGTTGTTTGGAGAACAGTTGTAATTCTGGAAGATCTCTGGCCACCACCTGTAGGTTGGCAACCCTAACACAGAATGAGATTTCTTTCACACAAATCATTGTATTTAATATGTAAACATAGACTGTGGTATGTAGCCTGTATGGAGGATGTACAAGTGGACCAAGTGCACTAGATGTCAGAGCATCTTGCTCTAATCTATCCCCTAGAAACTGAACACACTATTACCACCTTGCCTAGGCTTTCTTGCTGAATTCCTTATTTCCTATATATATATAGCAGTCAGTAATCAATGCCTTGTTACAGATTGCTCAGACTGTATGGAAAGCATGGGACAGTAGTGCAGCTGTTTGGGATCAAACTATATTGTGGAGACAATTCCAACAGTTTTAATTTAGAATTAACATTTAAAAATATGTGATTTACAGATTAGTGAGGAGGAAATGGAACTGAATGAGGAGCATAGGGATTAGTTTCTGTTGTCACGGTTCAGATAGAAGGATAGTGCCATTCCAAAGTTGAAAGATATGCACCAACTGCCCATTTGGTTCTAGCTTGTAAGTTTCTATGAACTTGAGGCCTATTGTAAGTCTTTATAAATTTGAGTTCTTGAAGAACCCTCCTCCCATCAAGTTCAGTGCCAGTGGTGGAGCTACAAGGGGATGGGGTGCATGTATTGCACCAGGCGCATGCCTGGGGGTCATGAAAATCACCTGGCCCTGCCCCACTTGCCCCACCATGCCAGGCCTGGCCCTGCCCCACCCCAGCAGCCTGGCCCGTTTTCAGCCAGAAGAAAGCTGTTTTCTGCTAGGTGGAAAAGGTAGGTGGGGTGAGGCCATGAGGGAAGGGGAGGGGCCGTAGGGGGCGGAAAGCATGGAGTGTGCCCCAGTGCACTCCTGCCCAGCTACGCTTCTGTTCAGTTCACCAGCTACAATATTTCTCACAAGCCCTAGTCACTATGCTGCTGCCTTTAGAGGAAAGCAGGTGGAGAAGAGAGGGCTTTTTCAGTAGTTACCATACACTTCTGGAATGCCCTTTCCCTTGATGCTTACCTGGCACACACACTCACAAGTGTTGGCACAAATAATGACAAATCTCCAAAACCTGATGGGTTGCTTACTGAACTATATTAGAACCTTTCCGGTTTCCTAATTTTAGAACTTTATAAATTGTATAATAGGATTTTAGAATCTGGCTCATTGCCAGTGTTGTTATTTGACACCCATATAACTGTAATCCAATGAGTGGCAAAGATCAAATTCAGTGTGCAAATTTTGTCCTATTTCTTCGATGAATTTAGATGTTAAATTGCTATTCTTGACTTTTTTTCACCACATGTCCTTGATACTTCTTGGAAGTCAAAGTTTTTTCTTCACAGAAAAAACAAAGATCAATAGAGTATGTCCATCTTCTGCACAAGCAGAAGAAGTGAGGTAAAAGTGCTCTCCCCCATTCCTTTCATGTGACCATTTGGGCAGGAATGGCCTGTCGCTGCATTGAGGAGAAGGGGGAAGAGCACATAGTGTGGCAGATCTTTCCAGAAAGCTTGTGAGATTTTTCCATAGCAGGCTTGCGCATGCAGTGTCCCAATGTGGGACTGCACATGAATACCACACAAATATCTGAATACCAGTTCTGGGAGGCACCAACAAGGGAGGGTCTCAAACTCTGTGCCCTGTTTGGCCTCCAGAGCAACTTGTTGGCTGTTGCATGAAACAAAATGATTGATTGATGGACTACTAGTTTGATCCAGCAGGTTCTTCTTATGTGAATTTTTGTTATTTGCTCTTTTGTTTCACTTGTTAATAGATCTCTGCATTGTTCTCAGATCACATGAATCAGGTTCCATTCAGCTTTCTATAAATTCTGCCTATAAAACAAATTCATATAGTGTAAGACTATTTGAATTCCCTGTTAGGAGTGTTGTATGTTTCAAAATATCCCCCTCTAATCTATAAAAGTATTATCAAATAAAACAACATTTCAACACAGTAAACTTATGACTTCACTCCAGATATGCTTATTTGGGTTTTATTAATATGGTACACAGGCAAAGCCTGTCAGTCTAGTTAATTTTAAGACAACAAGCTAATCTCTTAAAGTATTCTGAGCTCTTGTTATCATTAGGCACTCAAGTGGGTGCTATATTTAATGATCAAGTGGGATTCTGAAGTACAAATTCTTGCCTTGACTTTGTAGTCCCAGAATTCTTGCTCAAAACATTAAAGGAATGAAACTTCACACTTCAGAAACTAACTTGCTGATGACTAAATTAGTTGAAAGAGATTTTGGAATGACAGATGAAAGCAATAATGTTGCAGAATAAAAACTACATGTAACATGATAAAAATAATCTCTAGTTTTTCAATTCATTGCCTTAAGAACTAATGTATAAAGTTATTGAATAAGGATTTGGGACACAAAATGAGTCTAATGCATATACCTTATTCTGGGTTTAAAATATGAACTTAAGAAGCAAGAAGATAAAGTGGTTTGAATATAATAATATGAAAAACAAACGTGTTAGTTTGGAAATGGAAGACATGGTATTTGGGGGGTATGCTAGAAAGTAACTTACTTATGTGAACTTGGTTTCCCTATTCTCTCCTATATAAAAAGTGTATGAACTGTATATAAAGATACTCAAAACCAAAGCTGATATGGTATACTTTTCGAGTGTGTGTGATTTTGCTTTGTTTTGTTTGCATACCCTTCTTAACTGTCTCTTGTCCCTAATTGTCCCTTGTCCCTAATTGTGTTGTTATGAGTGTTTGGGTTTTTGCATTCTTTTCATTTAATTGTTTCAATATTTTATATATACTTTAAGGAAAATGTTCTTTCAATGTTTTCAATGTTTTAATTCTAAAATGTTTACCAGCTTGTGAACCCAATTTGGTTTGAAAGGTGGCACAGAATGTTAAAATAAACAACCAACCATAGGGAAGAGTAGTGGACTAGGAAAGGGGAAGCCAGCTTCTAATCTATTCAATGAAGCTCACTGGGTAACTTTCACATTGTGAAATTAAATAGGAGAACCATGAGCTCCCCTGAGGAGCAGTGGAACAGCTGTTACCTGGCAGTTTCATGTGCAGAAAGGAGTTATTTTTAATTAACAACTTGGAGAGTTTTCTTAAAGAAGTAGGAGAGATTGAATGAAACTCTATTTGTAGTACTTGAATTTTGAAAAAAATGTTTTGTTGTAATTAGAAATCAAATTAGGCACAAATACCAGTTTCCAAACTTGAAATGGGTAGCAATAAAAAAATCATTACAATTTTGAATCTGGGATTTGAGGAGGGGGACTTTACAGTGATTGCTGATTTTCAGATAAAACATTTTTGTTTTATTTTGATTAGATGTATTTTATTTTTTATCTTGCCCTTTGCCAGCGCAAGGGCAGAGTCTGGGCAACAATTAAAATTGTTCCATACATATATAAAATCAATACTTCCAATAAACAATACTACATCATTAAAACTGTTAAATTTAGATGGTGTTTGTGAGACACAAAACAACATATCCAGTTTCTAACTCCTCCTTTCTTCATTCAATTCCTCTTTAATAGAGGAAAAAGAGGAGGAGGATAAAGCCAGGGAGAGGTTTGGGAACCTAGCATCATTGACTACAGTCATTGTCCGTACCTGCCTCAACCAAAGGTCTGGAGCAGGGGTCTGCAACCCACAGCTCCAGAGCCATATGCGGCTCTTTCGTCCTTGTCCTGTGGCTCCGCATGGCTTGGGTCCTCTCAGCCTCCTTTGGAGAGTTGCTCTAAGGGTTAATGGGAAATTGTCCCCGTTCCTAGAGAGGCACAGCCCGAGACAGCTATCTCAAGCCACTTCCGGCTTCCCTGTCCCAGCTGCCTGGTTGGCTGATGCCGGTGATGACCGCATGGGGCAGGGGCGGAGCACTGCTGGTGGATCCTTTTGAACAGGTGAGCAATGAAGGGTGGGAAATGGGAGGAAGTTGCAGGAGCGCAGATTTTCAGTGCAATCCTAACCTCAGACTACCCCCCTTGAATGGGGGGTCCAGGGTCAACCCTGCTTTGGGTGGCCTCATTTCCCCTTCCCCCGGGTCCTTTTTGGGGGGCAGGACCACATGGGAGACCCCAGCAGTGCCACCCTGGGTTGCAGATCCCCCAGCATCCCTGCTGAGCTCCAAGGGCTTTCCTGGCAGATGGCAGCCTGGCTGAGTCCAGGTGAGAAAGACGATGTCAGGTTTTAAAGGAGTTATTACCTGCAACCCTGCAAGGTTGCACTCATCTGGGCTGTTTGATGGGAAGGTGAGGGTGGGTGGGAATTGTTTGCTTCTACATTACCAAGGAGAGCAGGAGCACATGGGGAAAGCCTTGCACATGGATCTTGGAAGGTTTACTTCAGAGTTAGCCAGTGGAGGGTAAGCTTGTGGATTGTGGAAAGGAAGAATGCTGGTATCATCCTCAGCCATGGTTGTCGTAGGTTGCCAATTCCCGGTGGGCAAATCCCAGGACATTTGGGGGTAGATATAATTACATATTATATATAGATATAATTGTTTATACAAAACATAATATATATACAAAAAGTTATATATAAAGTTATATATAATACACACATACAAAAAGTTTTTATATACATACACACACACACACACACACACACACACACATACATACATACATACATATACAGTGTTATCTTCATTTTAAATGTCAAAAAGTATTTGCGGCTCCAAGTGTTTTCTTTTCCATGGAAAACGGGTCCAAATGGCTCTTTCGGTATTAAAGGTTGCTGACCCCTGGTCTGGATGAATGTCTCAGTCTTACAGGCCCTGCAGAACCTTCACTAAGTCTTGCAGTGCCCTGGTCTCAGCAATAGAAAATTCCACCACACCAGGGCGAGGGCCTGGTTGAGGCTAGCTGGTCCTATTTGAGGCCAGGGACTACAGTAGGCCACTTCCAGAGGATGGTAACATCCTCTAGGAGTACTACAGGAAGAGGTGGTCCCAAAGATACAATGGCCCCTGACCTTAAAGATTAATACCAGAACCTTAAATATGATCTGGTTGGGATTTCGAATCCATGCATTTTTTTCAAGTTCGAATTTCAGGACCATTATTTTCAAAGGGGAACAAATCTGAAGGTTTAGAGCAGCCTCTTTGTTAAAGATACTAGCACCAAATTTACAAAGAACATATTCTTCAAGCTAATCTAAACAGTCCCACAGTTTCAACCAATAGGACCAAGGGATCCAGTTCTACAGACCCTGAACAAGGTGCCCCATCCATCCTACAAGTAGAACTACATACTGAGAAGGGGAAAAAACAGCCATGGAAAAAAACTCCACTACCACAGAAAAGGAGAAGAAGGAAATAGAGTAACTCCTGTTGTGGACTTGGGGGAGCTATAGTGGCCGTTATTTCATTCAAATGATACTGAAATTGCAGGACATTTAGGTCACCCCTGATTAGGGGGTGTTTTTAAAAAGCCTAACATTTGTGTAAACATTTCAGAAAATCATGGTAATGACCCAAAACAGTGTTTTTTGTTAAAATGTTTGGCTCTGGAATTGTGAAATGTGCACAATGTGGTCTCCATTTGTCAGGTAAGTTAGTAAATAATCGGTTTTTTTATTAGCAGTACTTTTTCAGCGATCTGTGATGGAGTAACTGGTTAGCTACATGGAGAGCTCTGTGTGTGTATGTGCGCATGTGCATGTGTGCATCAAGGCTCTGGGTTTAATGATAAAGTGGGGAAAATATTAGCAATAGTAATTGTTTCAGAGTGCCAGAACCATAATATGTTTTTCCATAGACCCACACATGGTACCCATATAGTGTAACCTAATCTGCAGTTAAAGAATACATTTTATTTCTTACATAGTCCCTATCTTTTTTATTCTTTTATCTTTTGATTGATAATCATCTTATGCTTCCTCATGAATGAACCCATAAATCCAAGTAGTTGAAAAACTTCATAGCCTACAAAACCTTTGAACAGGTGGTACCACATGTGGAAGTTTAATTTCAGCCTTAAAATATTTCCCTACACGCTAGGATTCCATTCTTAGAAAAGAGGAATTCCGAAGTGGATTAGATGAAAAGCAATATTCAAAGTGTGTGAAGAATTTGCAACCTTTTCAATCCCCTCTGCTTTATTTGTAGCTGGCCCTCTCTATTTTTGCTGCCATTTCAACTGAAAGAATGGACCCTGAAATATGCAGGCTACTTTAATTGTCCTCTGTGCCTCCTATTAGTGTAATATATGGCTAGTACTGTGAATAATTCCTCTTTCAAAATTTGCATGAGAATCTACAAGTATGCATTTTGTGAGGAGAGGAAAGAGGATAACATGAAATCCAATTTGAATTTTCTACAGACATGACCTATTGAATAAATTCATGATTTGAATTCTTTAGGTCAGTTTTTGCACACCCAAATGTTATCCTCTGAATTTGTCATTACCCCGATTGTTCCCAGCAAATATAGCTATTCTTGGTCAAAGTAATTTGAAGGCAATAACTGGGATCCAACTCAGATCTTCAATGGGCAGAAAAGTTTCATCCTGTCCTGTCCTGAATCTGAGCCCACATCTGGTACACTTAACATCTGGAATGCTGAACATCATACCCTTTGGTCAAGTTATTTAAGGTCAGTTATTGTTTTGTATTTAAAATGTATGGATCATTTCCCATAGAAAACATATGATGCACAATTAATAAAATATGAATGGGGAGAGGAGTATCAAGACCCCTAGTCCAGGCCTTTCACCTTTTATAGGTAATCATCTCATGCTAGAGGATTGTGAACCACCTCACAAACCACATTCTCCATATCTTTTGAAATATCTCCTTTCAGCATTTGAATTGTGAGGCAAAATAGATTTTTTCTTTTCTTTTCCCTTGTCCTTTTCCATTATATGGTATCACCTAATCTTTAAAACAGAGTACATATCTGACACCAAACAGAATCCTTTCTCTGCTAGCCATAGGAATTGTGAAGAAGGGCCAAAGGGGACTCAAGTCCCAGGCACAACTTCTGTGTGTTATGTGGAGTGAGTTCGACTGCCAGCCCCCATCTTGCATGCTGGCTCCCTCCCAGTTCCACCCACTATCCGCCTGCCTGCCTGGTTGACTAACTGCCTCTGGTGTTGTCGTTGGCTGCTGCTTGCCACTTGGTGTGAATTTTTAGTGCTGCATGGCAGGTTACCATAAAAACTTTGTGATCAAGCCTCAAAAGTCTTCAAGTTCACACTTTCCCTAATCTTTTTTAGTCTTCTTCTTTCTCTCTTTTCACTTTTCTCCTTCTTTCTCTCTATTCATCTGTCTCTCCTTTCTCTTTTCATCTTTCATTTTCTCTCTCCATCTTTCCCTCTTTCCATCTATGGCCATCTTTTTTCTTTCTCCCTTTCCCTTTATCTTCCCTTTCCAGAATTGCAGATCCTATCTTTCTCAGAATATCATAACATTGTCACCAATATTATTAGATTTCAAGAGTGCCAAAGAAAGTTTTTCCCTCATATACAATTTTAGCCTTCACAGGCTCCCCCACCCCCAATAATGGGAAAGAATTCTGATAACTGGTTTCTTTTTGGGAGGGGGAGGAGAATTATGACAGGAAGATTATTAGTAATTGAAAATTACTATCATTAGATTATTAGAAATTGAAATCAGTAGTTGAAAATTGGAGTAGAGACACCTACTGTAGAGATGGTCTTTATTTTATGCCTATGCTGCATATGAGCAGAGACATGTTTCTGTGGAGGTATTTTAGGGAATGGGAGTGAGGGGCATTTGATATAGTTTTGATATAGTTATATAAACATGGGTGTCTGATGTTTGGAGGGGTATAATTGTAGTTCTTGCCCTGGATGCCATTTTCTGTAGCTACGACCCAGCCCCCTGCTCCTATACAGTCTACCATAGGTTATATAGGTTTATATAAAGTTTATATACAAAGGCAGCAAGCATACATGTTTATTATGGCCGTTTCTCCGCGACGGTAAATGACGGGCCTGGAGACGTAAAACGCTTCGCTACCTAGGTTGCCATTTCGCGATGGGCGGCGCAGAAGCTGCATTTCGCTAGTCAGCATCGGGCTTCAAGCGCCGCCCGGTTGGTTCACAAGAGTCGGCGATCTCTCGGTGAACGCTTAAGAAGCGTTCTTTTCGAATACGCCGCCGCGGAAGTTTACCGCTGCCGAAATAAACCGCAGCGTTTACTTTAACACGGGCGCCTCCCCTCGACTCGGCAGACTCACTTGTCCCTTGCCTCGAGTGTTTGACGCTTTCGCTGAGGCCTGGGGACACGCTTCGCCCTGCCAGGGCTGAAAGCCCAGGCCTTGGCGACATTAATGCAGCGTCCCCAGGCCTTGGCTTTTAATTTTAGGGACAAGCCCAGGGATTGCCAGCAAAGGGCGCCGGCGCGTCATGTCGCGCCGCTGCCCCGCTCGACCGTCCGCAGACGTGGTCCTTAGCGTTTTCGGTCGGGCGCCGAGAAGCGCCGACCCAGCCTTTTCCGCTGCCATGCGGAAATGGCCTTAGTTTATGTGTTGCAGTTCCTTCCCACTCTAGTATGATGGATGAAAAAGAAAACTAGGAAGCAGTAACACTTTCCCTATTTCTTTGAAAATATTATGTTGAAGAAAGAGTAGTGTTTAAAGACTATTAAAACTAAAGTCCTATCTTGATAAAGATAAAAAGACAAATCTTTGGCATATCTAGATAAAAAACAGAGAAAGGCATTATATTAGGAAAAAATGAAATTGTTAATAATCTCTTGTGGAAAGGATAAGATTGCCAACAGTTCATTAGTTTATTAGCCTGAGAAGAAAAATCACATTTTGGCATGTAACCAACATAGAGGGCTGAAAAAAACAGTTAACTTCAGAACAGATTCAACAAAGATTATTTTCCGTTGAACTTATCGCTCACCAAACTTGCCATTGCAAAAATTCTACATTTGTTGTCCTTGGCAATGGTGATACTATGCAAAAACAATATGCAAAACAGTATTAACAGCTGAAAATATTCTGGTATATACAGACTGTATTTATTGCTGTGACATTTGAATTCTATATATTTAATTAAAGGAAAAAAATAATCACTAGCATTTAAAACCAGAAAAGTTAATGAAGTATGCACTGTGAATATACTTATTGAGTAAAGTCATTATTTTTTTCCAAATGTAAATTATTTTTAAGCAGTTTTGGAGGGTTCAGCATTTATTTGTTCTGGATGGCTAGTGTACAAGTTTCGATTTCTGGATCATGGCTAAAGGCAAGCTCACGTAGAGCGAGTTACAGCAGTCTAGCCTGGAGGTGACCATTGCATGAATCATAGTGGCTAGATCAGGGTGGGAGAGATACGGGGCCAATTGCCGTGCCTGCCGCAGATGGAAAAAAGCCGTCTGTGCCATTCAGGTGACCTGGGCCTCCATTGATAGTATTGGGTCCAGAATCACCCCCAGGCTTTTGGCGGATGAGGTTAGCTGTAAAGCTTCACCATTCAGTATAGGCAGGCCAAAGGACACCGACACTCTCCCCAACCCAACCACAGGACTTCTGTCTTTGTAGGATTTAATTTCAACCGAATCACACTCAACCAAACAGCAACAGCATCCAAACAATGCTGGAGAGCCTAAGGGGCCGAAGACAGGTGGCCCTCCATCATGAACACGAGCTGCATGTCATCCGCATATTGATGACACCGCAGCCCA
Source organism: Sphaerodactylus townsendi (assembly GCF_021028975.2). Taxonomy (NCBI): domain Eukaryota; kingdom Metazoa; phylum Chordata; class Lepidosauria; order Squamata; family Sphaerodactylidae; genus Sphaerodactylus; species Sphaerodactylus townsendi. The sequence continues at coordinate 63,440,678 of NC_059428.1, read as the reverse complement.
AAACTCCAGACCAAAACTTGCCAGGGGGTGCATGAAGATGTTAAAAAGCATCGGGAAAAAAAATGATCCAGAAATTGAAACTTGTACAGAACTCAGCAGCCAGGCTTCTTACGGGAGCATCAAGCAGGGACCAAATTACTCCGGTCCTATACCATCTGCACTGGCTGCCGATCAAGTTCCGGGTCATGTTTAAAGCGCTGGTCTTGACCTTTAAAGCCATTTGTCTTGCTGGCATTGACAGTGGCTGTTCTGGTTGGCAGACAAGGAAGAAAGGTTCTGCAAGCCTCCGGCTGCTGCTTCCATCTCACAAGGATGACAAAACATATTTGTCACAGGTAAGCCAGTAAGAACTGTTGTGGACTGGTCATTATATTGCATTTGTGTGTGTTTGGCTGTCTGTGTGACATTAAGAAAAAATATATGAGCACACCACTCAGCCTGGCTTGGGTATTACAAAGCAAACCCAATGGAATTGACCAGTGACAACAGTGAAAACATTGTATACATGTTTTACTGGCCTAAATCTTTGCACTGTGGCTTTCCCCTTCATTTTTTTTAGCAGGAGATGAATAATTTTCATGTCTAGCAGGTGTGGGTTTTTTTATTTTGATATTTATTTTGCTGAAAATCCAGATTTTTATTGAAAGTAAGTTGGTGCAGAGTTCAAAAGGGAAAACCATTCATCATGTTACTAACATACCAAAGAAATGTTTTTCTGAACTGTACTCTTCTGAAAGGTAAGATTTAAAGGGGGTGGGTTAGAGGTGGGATAAGTGTTTTTAATGGACGGAAAAAACTGGCATCCATAGCTCAGTTTTTATCATGAACATATGCTGCAGTTTTACTGAAACAGGAGGTTGGAATGTTGCTTTATGTAAAAAGCACTTTTTTCCAAATAGGCATTTTTCCTAGTCTCACAAGAAAAAAAGGCAAGCAAACAATCACAAACCCTGCTGCATACTGTTACCATTGAGGGATGCCAGAATTAACTTAATCTGGAGGATCTTTCCAAGGTTGAATCAGAATCATAAAAGTCAAATTAGCACTGTAGAATATGTGTTTTATGCCATTTACCCAGTTTCTATGTGGGAAATTAATATTTTGGTCCATGCTTCAAAAGCTGGTAAACAGATACTGTTTATTTTTAGCCCAGATAAAAGTGTATAACAAAACTGCATTGTAATGTATAATACAACCATGTGCTTAGACTAGGGAATTCACAACTTTTTTTCAAACCTACAACATAGCAAAATGAAAACATAATGTTAGCCCTAGAGGCATACCAACACAAATTTGGAGACCAAGCATACGATGCTTTTGGCACATGAGGATTGCTGATTACTAACCCCACCCTTGGCCTGGCTGTCACACCAGAAACACTCATCTTGCTTGAAAACAAATCCTGACAAATGATGACTGCCACTAAAATTGGGAAGATTTCAGAAAGGTGAGTTCCCAGGAGATGCCAAACCCTACCCAATGTGAAGGCTAGTTTCATCAGCCATTGCATCAAAAAACCTAGGCTGCCTCATTCATCAGACTGTACCAACAGGATGGGGGCCCTTTCAAGCCAGACCTTAAGGTCATCTCTTATGTCCCATGTAATATATATATGGAGATCTGGGGCAGTGGTTCTGGCAGACGCCTCCGTAGGTGTGCCTGGAAAAGCTACCTTGCAAGCAAAACTGAGGTGCCCCAACAAGGTCTGAGGCTCCTAAACATACACTTGCTGCATGCAAAGACCTTACTCAGCAGGGACAGGAGAACATCCCATTTGTCTTCTGGAAGGTGGAAGATCCCTTGGATAAAATCCAGCAGGTGCATCAGTTGAATGACTGAACACTTGGCCTTGCCATGCCCTGGGGGACACACAGCTTGTTCGCCAATGACTGAAAGATGCTATGAAGGTCCCTGCAGGCAGGTGTACCTGGTGGCCCTCCAAAATAAAAATGGATGACACAGATGCTACACATCCTCGCTTTGACCACTCACTTGAGGAAAGTGCTAAAGGCACATGATTCTGAAGAGTCCATTGGCATGGATTTATTCACATACCTAGCCTTCAAGAACTTAAAACCCAGCAAGCAAAAATCCCTGAGGTGGACTGCTAAGAGCAAGAAGTCTGACTGAATATCACACTTGGTAATAAGGGCCCCTGCCAAGCACACCCGGATGAACTATAGCCTGATCAGACATTAGCACTAGTATTTTTTGCATTCCTTGGCAGTGGGGGGAGGGGGGAAGGGGTGGACTTCACAATGCTTAATTCTTCAGTAAAGCCAAAGTCCAGTATGCACAAAAAATACTTTGGGATTTTTTTAAAAAAGAAAAAACTTTCATATATGCAGGAATGAAGTTCGTATTCTTCATATTAACTTTGCAATCTAGAAAATGCATGTATTAAATTTTATCATAGTTATTTTTAAACTGGCATGTTAGAAAACTTTTTAAAGAGCTGTATAATTTCAGGGCACTCTTCTGCCCTTTTCCATCATATTCTAATTCCATTTGAATTGCTAATTCTGTGCACAAATATCTGATATGATTGAAAAGGTCTGTTGTCCAATTCTGCCCAGTTGCAATTCTGCCTACTACTTTCACAAAAATATCAAAGCCATACTCCGCCCAACTCCACAAAACAAACCTCCTTGAAAATGCAGTCTTTTTATCCACTCTATGATGCATAAAAATGACTCATGCTGACCTGCCTTTGCAGGTATGCCTTGGTGAGTTAATTCATTTGTCACTTGGAGAAAGCCAGTCCCAGGCCCCTAGAGGTCGAAGGGCAGCGTGGGCGTGTCTCCGCAGGAAGAGAAGGTAAATGTGGGGAAAGCAGGAGGCTCCTAAAAGCCGTGCCTCCAACCAGTGGCATAGGGGGGTGGGGGTGGGAATGGCTCCCGGGCAAAATGAATCGCAAGGTCTCCTGGGAACTGTAGTTTCCACGAGACTACTTTTTCAGCCAGCTGCTTTTTGCAGCCAACTGAACTCAGGTAAGTAGGGGGGCACAGGAATGAAGGGGGTTGGAGGCAGGGGCAGGGCACAATGGGGGGCGAGGCCAAGCCACTTCTAGGAAAGAGAAGGGGTATGGGTGTGTCTCGGCATGATGTACGCACACTGCCTGTGGAGGCCTTGGCCCGGGCACACGCCACACCCGTCCTCCTTCCCGAAAGTGTGGGGGATGATTTTTCTGCCCCCATGTGACTCCCATGGGGGTGCCTGGGGCATTTGTCCTCGGATGTCCCCGTGGCATCTACGCCACTGCCTCTAACCCAGTGCTGTTTGCATGGCGCCAGCTGGGAAATGCTGAGCCAGGCAGGAAAACAGCTTTGCCTTGATGCAGAGGTGGCAGCCATGTGAACAGTGCCCTTGAACAGTGTTTTTACCGTTCCAGGGGTGCTGTTTTTGGCCCATGCAGAGTGGGCCCCACTGTGGCATGGTCTGGCATCTGCTGGATCCCCAGACTGCCAGAAAATATGCCATCTATTAGAACCTCTAGCATAATAGATGCTCTTTATTCATTGTGTAACTTTTTTAGCATGGATAAAAAGTCCAAACAACAAGGCTATGTCAACTGTCTTTGTAGCTCCTTTGCCATGCCTATGCTCAGCAAGAGTTTAACCAATGGTTTGGAACAGGACAATGGAAACAGTTTTACATGGAAGAAATGTCCAGTCAACTCTCTCCATTCCTTTATGTCACTGGCAACTTCTACTGCTCAATTTCTCATGGCCAGAGCCTGCCTTAAAAGTAGAGTTGTCCTGTGTTCTGATATTTAGAGCATGTTTCCGAGATCTCTGAGGGAAATACACACGATGTGACTTTTCTCTAGAGATAGGTCTCTATCATCCTGGAGTTAGGCCTAGAGTTTCTTCTGAAATCTTTGAAGTGTCACCACTATTCTTGGACAGAACAGGCAGCTATTATTACTGTCATCTGTCCTCTTCATTTTCTTTCTGCATGTAAATGTACATTAGAATATCTTAGGTGCAAGTGTGAGCTGTTTAAGAGTTGGTTCACTCATGCAAGATAATGAAGTGGCAGATAAAACAGTAGACTACAGCACACTATGCTCTGAGGATCATGGGGAATCATATTATGAAATGTCCAGGTGTATTAAAATATTTGCAAATATAAATTTAATAAAGCAAGCAAAGAACCTTTGTTCTACACTAATTGTATGTGTACATATAATTTTTTAAAAGCTGGAAACTACCACCTGCAGTCTGTAATGGTGAAGTCCATTCTGCCACCTCATTCCCACTTCATTCTCCTGCATGTTATGGTTTCAGTCCAAAGCACACACAGAGGAATTAAGTCTTATTGCACTTGATAGGGCTTATGTTTGAGTAAATAATTCTAGAAAAATATTTGTCAATGTTTCCAGTGCTCAGTAACTCTCACCTGGCCTCATTTCCGAGTTTCAGTTCTGGAACTCAGAACTGGATACAGGATTGTTGCCTTAATGTGTTTCTACTTGGAATTGTTTTGCAGCAAAAGGGAAATATGCATAATTAAAGACAAATAATTTATTTAGAGGCTTGAGAGTAAGTATAGTAAACAGTGCATGCTTATTTCTTAAAATACCAAAGGCCTCTCTGCTCAGACACACTGTACCTGCAGTTTTAATTCAAGGACTTTGTCAAAGTTCCAACATTCTTGAGCCATTACAAATGGAAGCTGGAGCCCTTGAAACAGATGTAATCAGTCCATGTCGGGCCCTTAAAAGCATGAATTTATTATTTCCCTGCTTCATAAGAAAGGGGGATGCTAGACCTGAATTTAATCATCAATAACATACTGCAGAAGGGGTTCTCACCTGAAAGAAACTTAGTTACTTTACCAGATGAAAGGGGCAAAGGTTAAGATGTAACTGTGAGCCACTGTGAAGACTGCCAGAGGTGGGGTGAACATATTTACATAAGTAAATAAAAATAAAAATGTTTTAAAAAATGGGGTGGGTGGTTATTTCATTTATCAAACTTGGTGAATGCTAATGACTTATTCTTTTGGGCTCCTCCCCTTAGATCACCTCTCAGGGGTAGTGGAACCTGTCATCAACCTGCCATTTTCTGATTTCTCTCAACTTTGGAGGAGAAGTCGATCTATGGCTACCAATCTTGATCCTTCTTGATCTGAGGTTGCAAATGCCTTAGCAGACCAGGTGCTCGGGAACAGCAGCAGCAGAAGGCCATTGCTTTCACCTCCTGCATGTGAGCTCCCAAAGGCACCTAGTGGGCCACTGCGAGTAGCAGAGTGCTGGACTAGATGGACTCTGGTCTGATCCAGCAGGCTAGTTCTTATGTTCTTTGCTTGCCGTCCACCATCCCCCAATAAACATGTTCACTTCCTTACATTTTTTGTGCATTTATTCTACAAGTAATGTTTGGAAGTGATGCATACAAACAGCATATGGATTCTTCAAAAGAAACAAAAAAGGAGATATGCCTGAGATACACCGGCAGTGAGACTAGGAAGCCTTACCCTTCACTGGCATTGTTGCTGTGCAATGCCCTGTGGCCCAACCCAGAGCTAAAGGAAAAAAGACTCGAACTAAGATGGCTAGCGTGGTGGTAAGAACAACTTAATGGATGCTTATGAAAGCCTATGAGATGGCAGTGAAAGCTGTGAAAAAGGATTACTTTGCAGCCATCATCACACCTGCAAGCTCTTGCCTGGCACAACTATTTAAAATAATTCAGCATTTGACAGACATATCAGAAAAATAATTGAAATTTAACCATTAACTGTGTGGCATTTGCAAACTATTTTGTGGATAAGGTCTTATCATTTTCTAGGACCTTCCTGCCAACATTGATGCAGTGAGTGAGCAAGAGGCCCCTTAGCTGTTTTCTAGTCCTACTTTGGACCACTTCAATTGGCTTTCCCAGGGTGAAGCGGACAGGGTCCTGAAAGCTGTAAAACCTATTGCCTCATTCCATCTTGGTTCATGAAAACCAATGGAAGTGAGGTCCAGACCACCTTATGGAGGATTATTAATATGTCCCTGCAGAGGCAGAGTGAGGGGGAACTGCACCCGGGGTGTGCACGTGCCCTCCACCTCTGCTGCAGCACCATCTGCTCCTGCCCCACCCCAGAATGCCCCTGGGACACCCCGCCACACCCCGCCATGCCTCCTCCATGGCCTGACCACACCCCCTCCACTGCTCCGCGAGGGACGTTACATGCCCACCTGGCCTTATTGGCACTATGCCACCTGTGTCCCTAGCATTTAAATTTTCCCTGAGGGACTGAAAGAGGCAGTGGTGAGACCACTGTTAAAAAGAAAAAATCTTTGGATTCATCATATCCAGCCAACTACTACCCAGTATCCCACCTATCTTTTCTGAGAAAGGTAGCTAAGAGAGCAGTCAGAGAACAGCTCCAGGCTTACCCGGAAAAAAACTTTAGCACCCTCCAGAGACACCAGGACCAAGGCGGGTCAGTGCTGCTGTTGCTTTTAGATCTGACAGCAGCAGTTAACTTGGTCAACCATAACATTCTGACCAATCACCCCCCAAGATGGAGACTGGTGGCCTAGCTTTGCAATGACTACTCTCATCTCTGGTGAGAGTCCTCTATTCAACCTCAAACCTCTATTCAACCTCTATTCAACCTCAAACTAAGCCCAATAGACCTAATTGAGAAGAATCTCATTAAACTTTTGTCTACCCTGTCAATCCAAGATCAAGTAGAAATCTTTGATATGATTGAACATCTCAAATTCAGTTCAGGGATTTGGGGAGGGGGCAGTGGCATAACTAGGCAAACTGGAGCCCTGGGCAAAACTTGAGTTTGATGCCCCCCCAGGCACGTGCCTGGTGCAATGTGACCCCCGTGGCCCCCTTGTAGCTACGCCCAGTGGCGGAACTAGGCAAACTGGAGTTTGACGCCCCCTATGGGTGGCCACCCTCCCCCACCATGACCAAGCAATGATTTTTTTACACCAGGTTGCTTCAAAGCAGGGGTCTTCAAACTATGGCCCTCCAGATGTTCAGGAACTACAATTCCCATCAGCCCTGCTACTTGGCCATTCTGGCAGAGGCTGATGGGAATTGTAGTTCCTGAACATCTGGAAAGCCATAGTTTGAAGACCTCTGCTTCAAAGTCACCATCACATTATAGAACATGCCCAAACTCACAAATCTGAACACAGCAATAGGCCATGCCACACAGCAGAAATAATTTTTGAAAACATTTTCAAAATGCTTTCAAAATGTTTTATTACTGCTATGAAAACATTTTATGGTGTTGTATCCAGTCCCGCAATTGGGGGAAACAGCAACACTTTCAATGTTATTTAAACTGGGAACCCCAGATTCTCTCTTTAAGGTGGATTTAAAAGGAGAAACTGGGCTCCCTAGTTTAAACAAGTGATGCTGGACTCCACCCCCAAACAGCATCATTTTCAATGGTGTTTAAACTAGGGAGCCCAGATTCTCCTCTTAAATCCACCTTAAAGGGAGAATCTGGGGTTCCCAGTTTAAACAACATTGAAAGTGATGTTATTTTGGGGTTGATTCTCCCCCACCCTGAAACAGCATCACATTCAATTTTTAAACTGGGGACCTCAGATTCTCCCTTTAAATCCATGCCAAAGGGGGGGGCTTAAAAGGAAAATCTGGGGAAATTTGGGGGGTCCTTGCTGTCAGGGGTGCAATTGTTAAGCTAGCAGCACCAAACTTTCAGGGTATCTTTAGAAGACTCTCCTAATGATACCACCCAGTTATGGACTCTCAAAGATATAGCCCCCATCTTCTATTAGCTCCCATTGGAAATAATGGGTGATGGGGCACCCCTTTGGGAGTTCATAGCTTTGGACCCCCTGGACCAAACTTCACAAAACCTGGGTGGTATCAGTAAGAGACTCTCCTGATGATACCTCCCAGGTTTGGTGAAGTTTGGTTCAGGGTAGTTCCCATCTCCTATTAGCTCCTGTTGGAAACAATGGGGGATGGGGCACCCGCTTTGGGAGTCCATAACGTTGGACTCCCTGAACCAAACCTCACCAAACCTGGGTGGTAGCATCAAGAGGGTATCACGAAACAACCCTGAAATTTTGGTGCTGCCGGCCTAAAAACTGCACCCCCTCCAGGCCAAAAATGTAAAACCCACTAAAATACCAAAAAACCCACAAACGAACCCTGCATTTTTGGCGCCCACCACGAGGGGGTGCCCTGGGCAACTGGCCACTTTGGCCAATGGGCATTGCGCCCCTGGGAGGGGGTGTTACCAACACAAGGTGCAGACTCCATGAACACTAACACCCTTCCCAGAAGCTTGATACAAATGAGTACAATTTATTCAGAAAGCACGAAAGTACCCAAAAATGGATCTGCCACTCTCCAGTCTGATGATTTCAATCCAACTTTGCCCAATTAATTGACATCTAAATGTTTAAATTTCCCCATAAACAACTTTTTTTAGAGATTCTGAGAGCAGTCTTGACAGAACAGAGAATCTGAACTGACAACCACTCCCCTTGCTGTATTAAAATATTGTGAGATGCCCCACTAAAAAAATTTATTGTAATCTCAAAAGATTTCTTGACCATTTTGACATAGTTTTCCTACAAGAAACTTGGATGATTGAGGAATTTGAAGGAAAGAAGGCCATCAGGTGGGCTGGAAATTTTTGTTTTTACTAACTTTAAACTGCAGGTTGAAAAGTTACCCTGTAGAAATACCTGGGCCTATGTGGTGTTACTAACCTCCAAGTTGCCCATAAGATTTTATGGGTTTATATCTATTTACCCTCTCCTCCCCACCCTGCCACACCAGTGCTCACCAGCACAAATGTGTGCAATCTAGGGTGAAGTGGAGGAATTTATATGCACTTAACTCAAAGTTAAGAACATAAGAACTAGCCTGCTGGATCAGACCAGAGTCCATCTAGTCCAGAGTCCATCTAGTCCAGCACTCTGCTCCTGAGCACCTGGTCTGCTAAGGCATTTGCAATCTGAGATCAAGGAGGATCAAGATTGGTAGCCATAGATCGACTTCTCCTCCATAAATCTGTCCAAGCCCTTTTTAAAGCTATCCAGGGTTAGTGGCCATCACCATCTCCTGTGGCAGCATATTCCAAACACCAATCACACGTTGCGTGAAGAAGTGTTTCCTTTTATTAGTCCTAATTCTTCTCCCCAGCATTTTCAATGAATGCCCCCTGGTTCTAGTATTGTGAGAAAGAGAGAAAAATTTCTCTCTGTCAACATTTTCTACCCCATGCATAATTTTATAGACTTCAATCATATCCCCCCCTCAGACGTCTCCTCTCCAAACTAAAGAGTCCCAAACGCTGCAACCTCTCCTCATAAGGAAGGTGCTCCAATCCTTCAATCATCCTCATTGCCCTTCTCTGCACTTTTTCTATCTCTTCGATATCCTTTTTGAGATGTGGCGACCAGAACTGAACACAGTACTCCAAGTGCAGTCGCACCACGGCCTTATATAAGGGCATGACAATCCTTGCAGTTTTATTATCAACTCCTTTCCTAATAAAACTGCAGTTTTCCAACTTGACCACTGGGAGCGATTTCAATGCTAGGTTGAGCCAGAATGATGACATGTTGACAAATAAATTTGGGGTCTGGCCACTTGACTATGAAATTCCCTGGAAATCTGGCAACCTTGTGGCAAATTTTCCTGACCTATGGTTAATTCAAACTGCCTATAAACAAAATCTAAACATCTTGAATGGTGCAATGCCAGCCAGTTTACATTCTGGCCAGGATCTAAATTCTAAATTACAGATTATATCTTAGTCTTACAGAGTTTGGTGGCTGAGAATCTGCATTTTACAATCCAGCCAAGATCAGAAAAGTGGATTCCACCTAGCATATTTATAACAAGTTGCAATAATTATAAATGAACTTATTTTCCTTTTTTATAAATGGAAAATAAATTCATTTATAACTATTGCAACCTGCTGTAAATATGCTGTGTGGAATCCACAAAAGTGACCCTTTCCTTCTTATTCTAACCTGCTATTTTGGTAATCACCAATTGAAAAATTCTAGGGACATTCACTTGGACTGTCAGTAGAGCCAGAAGGCTGAGAATCAAGTGGAATGGCCAACTTAATTGTACAATAACTAATTGATTCAATTCATATAAAGGCCAAGTGATTCATACCAAACTTCTAAAGGGTTTGAATGAGGAGGTTTCCATCTTGAGCAATTATAAGGAACTCATTCAGGATCTTAAGCCCCTTCTTTTCAGATCTAACTTGGACCATACTTTCCCAAGGATTTCAAGTAAGAAGTTGTTTGATCAAGATGGCCTAGTTGCCAAGAAAAATTTCATGAGGCTGTATGATAGTTTTTAAAAATGATCCAGGCCAGCGCACAGAAGAATCAAGTTTTGGAATGTAAAAGAGATTAAAAAGCTCTGCTAAGAATTAAAAAGAAAACTGTGGTCCATGCCAACTACCAGGCAGTAATTAGAGCTTTAGTGACTAGCGATACTGTGGAATTCTGGAGATTAACATCTTATGCTTACAACATCATAAACAACCCCTTGGCCAACACTATATCAGCAGAGGTGTGGGAAAACCACTTTTCCTCTCCACCTACCTCATTGGAACTTATTTCCCCCTGGCCCCCAGTAACTCCTTATGAAGTTAAGCTCTTAATACAACAGCTGAAGAGTGGAAAAGCCCCAGGCAGCAATTTTATACCATCTGATATGCAGAAAGAAAATATAAATTGGTTGGCACTGATTTTAGCCATGCTTCTTATTTAACATTGACAGATCAGCCCAAATCCTGCATGCTATTATCATGCCCATTTTTTTAAAAAAAGGGATGCAGAATTGATCTGGCCAATTACAGACCAACCAGTCTGCTAAATATAATTAGCAAACAGCTCTGCTTAAAACTCTGTGACTGGCTGGACCAAGAAGGCTATCTTGAACAGGAACAGACAGGGTTTAGACAGGGAAGGACAACGATGGATCATTGTCTAATTCTGGATTACCTCAAAGAAAACATGTACACTCTGCAAAGTATTCACTCTTTGCAGCATTTGTTGACTTTAAAGCTGCTTTTGACACCATTTTCCATGGGCATTCATGAACAAAACTCATGGAAACTATGATTGATAAACACCTAATTTATTTGATCATTAAATTCATCAAAACACGAGTCGCCTAAGACCATCGTAACAGTAGCAAAATTACAGTTATGAAGTAGGAACGAAAATAATTTTATGGTTGGGGGTCACCACAACATGAGGAACTGTATTAAAGGGTCACGGCATTAGGAAGGTTGAGAACCACTGCTGTATAAGATGTAGCCACAGGGGACAGCTGTCTAATTCTATACCCTCACAGAATGGTGTGAGACAGGGATGCTTTTGACCCTCTTTCTATTCAACATCTATATCAATTCCCTCATAAAAGGCCTTCAGAACATAGATGTGCATGCCCCCAAATTTAACAAGAGGGGAAAAACTATCCATCCCTATGCATGCAGATGGCAAGAATTGGGCTAAAGTATTCTCTAAGAGTACTAGTTCAGCAATGCCAAGAAGAACATTTATCCATTAACTAGGCTAAAACAAAACAAAAATATGCACTTTAACAAAAGGTTCAAGAAGTCATCCTGGCAGAAACAGGCACCAAACTAAACAAGGGAAATGCTTCAAATATTTAAAAGTAGTGTTCCAATATAACAGAAGAAACTCTGCTCATATACAAGCTGTAATCTATTCTGCCTAAAGAAGCTTTTATGTAATCCTCAGATTCTTCAGGACTAAAGATGCTAGTTCCATTTCAGCTGCTATTAAGTTATACATAGCCAAATCTCTATCTCAACTTACCTATGGTGTCCAACCTCATCCCATTGGAGAGAGTGCAATTTGGCTTCCTTAGAGCCTTGTTTAATGTCCCTAATCGCATAGCTAATGTTGTGCTCATACAAGAGTCCAGCCTCTATAAGGTGAAGATGAAGGCATGACTGATCATAATCAATTATTGGTTGAAAATCCATCTAAACCCAGCTTGATTTTCCAATTCCTCTCAACTGTCCCTTGCCCATCATGGTGTACCAGAGTAACAAAAAACAAACATGATAGGCTTAGACCTGGAACATTTACTGGACATGGAACTAGAAAGGGCTAAGCTTCTGATTTCTCAGCATCTCAGTTTTGGAAGTGAAGGAAGGATTTTATCTCTTTGACATATCAGTGGAAAAGTGTTATACAATTAGTGATTTGGTCCAAGTTGTCCTTTAACAGTGAATTATGATGCTTGGGGATTATGATGCTGGAATTAATTGTTTCTATTTTTCAATGATCCATGACTGAAAATTCTAAGAAAGTCCTTTCTCTCTCTCTCTCTTTTCTTTCTTTCTTTCTTTTCTTTCTATTCAAGGTTCAAACATGGCATATTGGAAATTGGAGACTGTGTTATGACCCAAAAAACTGAGTACATTTTTGCAACATCTAAGTAAATAGGCAACTGTGGGTAATAGCCATCCCTATTTTACCCAGAGTGAGGAAATAATACAATTTAAGTATCTACTAGAAGGAAAGAGTGAAGGGCAGAAAGACTTGCTGAAAAAATGGGTATTTAAACCATAAAGGAATATCTTACTGGACAAACTAGAATATTTACACATAGCCATTGTAAAATGAAATGTCTTTGTACTTCTACCATATGGTTGTCATTTTCTGGTGATTTGTACTGTACATTAAAATAGTGTTAATATTCTGGCATCACAACCAATTCAAACTATAGTGCAGTCAGGAATGCCATAGATCTTCAATCTGATTAGTTCATTTCACTCCATCTAAATAATGAATTAAGAAGAAAGTCACAATAAGATTTCAATTATACAGGTTCAGAGTTTACCCACAATTGGACTGAATTAGAGTTAGCAGAACAGATGGGCAGAGTTGGCTTTTAGTATGAGAGGGTTTTTTATATGTCATAGTAGGATAGATAAAAAGTGTTGTAGCCTGCAGGAGTGAAGAGAGGTTATATGTAATTAAATATTACTGTGAAAGGCATGTGTCTCATATTAGTAGTATTCAGGACTGGTTCTGGACTGGGAGGGGGGGGCAACCAAAAGTCCCTTCTCTGCCTGTCACAAAACCCCTCCTGTTTCAGCTCCCTTTCTACCCCACTTGTGCCTCCACCTGCCTGTGTATCCCTCCCCTATTTGTGAGTTTTCCTAATACCAGCAATCACAGTTGCTCACCTAGATGCATACCCTTTGCCTGATGGCACGAGGCAGTGATGTCCAGGAGTGTAAGTAGGGAAAATGGAGCATGGGGAAGACTCTGAGTTTTCTGCTCCCCCATGGGTCCTTGTGCCCTCGTGCTTCACTTACCTTAGCCAGCAGCAGGGCGTGGCTGGGCAAAAATGCTCACATCAGTCTCCGCCAACCCTGGCAGGGTAGGACTGGGCAGTGGCGCCTGGCAGTGGCCTCTGTTTGTCCTGGTGGAGTGAGGTGAAGGGAAAGGAAAGGAAAGGAGGAGGGAGAGGCATGGGGGCATGCAGCGCCTCCAGGTCCCGCGCCATACCTGCACACACTGCGCTGCCCCCTCAAGCTTGGCCTGCCCCTCGGGCAGCAGCTGAGCCAACCACCAGGCCGAGGCCTGCCTGGGTAGTGCCTGGGCGGCTCTGGAGTCTGGGCTGCAGGCTGGCTTGCTAATGAGGAGGTGGAGCAGCCAGGCGATGCCCAGGCAGGCCTCAGCAATGGGTGTGCTCTCCAGCTGCTGCCCAAGAGATGGGCCAAGCCAGAGGGGGCAGCGCAGTGTGCAGGTCCCATCCCACACTGCGGCAGTGCATACTCTGGCTCAGCCCACCCCTCTGGCTCAGCCCACCTTTCCAGCAGCAGCCGAGAGCATGCCCACAGCCCACCAGGCAGCCTGCCCAGGTGGTGCACGCATGCCATGCCCAGGCCCAGCCAGGCCAGAAGTGTGGGAGGCAATTTTCTGCCCCCCACATGACTCAACAGGGGCTGCCCAGGAGTTTTTCCCTAGATGTCCCCATTGTAGCTATGCCACTGGTGCTGCCCCATAGCTGCCAGGAACTGCCACCTGCATGCTGTTCCCTAACAATGTTGTTCAGGGTTAGCACTGCCCGCTAAAGCATGCTCCAGGAATGGAATGGGCTCCATTGGTTCAGAGACCTGGGTATGCCAGGTGCCCCATCCCATAATTTTGAGAATGGAGGAGAGCAGAGTGGTTTTCTCCACAAACTATCATTTATTTGGTGGCTCCAAGGGAGGCCAAGGAACACCAACCAGACGGGTGGGAAACAACTTGATGTCTCATTCAGGGACTACAGCGTACCAGATTACCTTCCCACCTTACCCAGCTGGACATCTCAGCTTCCATGAATTGGCCCAATGATGCTGAGCTTTTATCCTGCAGAGACAAAAATGGTATTGGTGAACATGCTGGAGACCATGAATCGGTCCCAGTTTGGGTAATTGTTGCCTGAGAGGCAGAAGCAACTGATAAGAGACATAGGCTCTTTCAACACAAATCTCCTAAATCATTTGTAAAAAGTTTGTAAAACATTTTCAATCCCCCTTTTTGTTCACACTCACCCAGTGGTAGAATTCAAATAATTTAACAACCAGTTCCAAAAGGACTCTGTGGTGGATTACAACCTGTTCTCCGAATTAGACAAAAAGTTAGCTACCGTTTCTACCAAACTGGTGTGAATAGGCTGAATCCCACCACTGCAACTCACCCCCTTGAAATGATTCCTGGTTGCCATGTTCTGTTTTCCCTTGTTTTTCCCATTGTGTGGACAAATGCTTCATTCTTCACAGCCTCATGCTGCAGTTCTCTGAGTCTTCTGCAGCCGATGCTGTGAAGCCACGCACACCCTCATCTCAAAAATGCTCTGAAATGTTTGAAAAAAATGTTTGAAAAACAGGTCAAGGGTTTTCTGCAGGTAAGGAGTGAATTCACAAAATAGCATCTTAAAGAGACAGCACACAAATGAAGTCTTTTAAAAACATTTCAGCCAACAGAATTGCTATAAAAGAGGATCCACTTAAAATATGTTAAGGCTGGAAATAAAACATTTTTTGGGGGGAAAACAATGCAGAACTCCTTGGAAGAAATATTTTATTGCCTGGCCCAAAACATTTTAAAGTGTCTGTGCAGAAAGGACCATAATGATAGCAGGAAGCCCAAACTGTCAAGGTCTGGGGCCGTGGCACCACTCACCATCACACTTCCTAGGGGCAAACAGTTGCAGATTGGCGGTCTCCCACCACAGCAGGAGGCCTGAAGGTTTACTTGAGACTAGCAGAGATGCTTTCACCTCCCTGCTAGTAACTAGAGAGAGTGGTAGGCCTACACAAACTGTTCAGAATCAGGCCAGAACAATCCTGGGCCTAATAGACAAGAAACAGTTTTCAGTTAAGCACTGTTATATCTCCTTTTTCAATCTAAGTTATCTGCCCTGAAGTTCAATGTGACCAAATAAACCAATCAGCTAAACAAAACTGGGTGTTCTTCATGCACTATACCATAGTCACAGCTCAATGTTAGAACACATGCATTACGCGCAGAAGGTCTGTGTCGAATCTGCTGTTAAAGGATTGCAATCAGCAGGAATTGGGAGAGAAATATCCTTTTCTTCCTTAGATCCAGCAGATAGTACTGAGTTAGGTAAAGCAATGTAAGGCTTGTTATAATGCAACTTCTCATTTTCCTATGACATTATTAACCTTGCGGGGGAGGGTGTGTGTGTGTGAAATATGCCTGTTAAGTATTTTACATGTTTTAACCCTAACGTATAAGCCTTAACTTATGGAAACAAATAAATAATGTAATACCTAAACTAATACTTATAATGCCAATAGTAAAATATCTGAATCAAGCTTTTTTTACAAAACAAAAACAAACCAAACTCAATGTAAAGACCAAAAAAACAAATCCCTAGAAAAAATGTATTTTTCCTTAGTGATGCACTTTAAAGATACAATTTACATATGGAAAAATGGAATAGAGGGAAAGGGTTGTCCCAACACTGCAAATGGTACCAATTTCCACCACCCTAGTTGTTGGGTCATAAAATTTTGAAAAGACTGGAGATCTGATCACAGATCTCCAAACATATTGTCCTTAGTTGTTTTCAGAAGCTTTCTTCTCAAATGAGCAGGTCTACTGTGTTCATTTTCTTTTTAAGGCTTTCTTTGTTTCATAAAAAGATCCAGACTTTTTATCAAGCAATTAGCAGTAGGAGGTCTGCTGGTGTAGCCAAAATGCTAATCCAACTGAATTTTTCAGTTTCACTTACCCCCCTCCCCTTTACAAAAAGCCAGATGTCATCTGTATCAAGGGAAATGAGATAAGCACATACCATACTTTGGATACTGCCTTATGTTGCATCACATCTCTTCTCGTTGCAAAGCAAATGTTAAAGATATGGGTGGTACACTCCATCTACCATTCCTTTAGCCAAAAAAATAAGTAGAAATGGAGCAATGGCATGCTAAATGTTAATCTGAAGCTGACAGATGCAAGTTATTATGTGCTCCTTGTCACAAACTTGAACTCTGCACGTGTAAGGAGCAAACTGAGTGGTAGAGCCAAGAACATGATGAACTGACCTGCAAATGCTAAACACTGGATGTTCAGTATGACTTTTATTATTAACCCTAGATAGTGGACATGTGTCTGAACAATACCAAACATTAATTACTTGGAATGCACTGGAAACCTTAAATCAAGCACAGAAATCTAGATTACACACAAAAGAGAAACCTTGAGTAAATGCATAAAATCCCATGTAATGAGTTCTTGCCACGGTTACATGTTGATTTTCTTAGCATTTTAATGGCATTTTTGCAACACCAAAAACTTATCACATACATTTTCTCAGTAATGGTTATATTTCCTATTTTACATGTGGACATGAAACTGAAAGTAGGGATGTGCATTACTGAGATTATGGCTGATAAAAATTTGAATGTCCATGTGATACCTCATGTTATTTCATCAGTATGCTGATAAAGTGACTAGGTTCTGAAGAGAACAGAATATTAAAATTGTGCTAACGAGAAAAAATTATAAATCACAAAACTCAGTAATGGTTCTTTCATTTTAATATGCTGTTTAAAAGCACTCTTGGGGGTTTTCTACTTCTCTCATCAGAATATATCTGTGACATGAGAGACATCCAGAAACTATTCTTCTAGCAAAGTCTGCAAATGAAGTAGTGAATAAAAATATCAGTTTATTCCTTTATTTGATGATTGCCAAGATAGAGATTGTGAAAGTATGGAAAACAAAAGAAATATCAACATTGGAAAGCTGGGAAAATAAAATAACGTCCATAATGTCAATTGACAAATTAACATGGAAACTGAAAAGCAATCCAAAAAAACTTGGAACTTATTTATCAAATATACAAATAACTAAGATGTTAGATTATACTTCTGAAATATAATGGACAAACTTTAATTTAATTAATGTTATATTTTAAAGATAAATTTTAAGGAATTGGATATGTTATTTGTTGTAATGACTTATTCAATTAGTTATTTGATAATACACGAATGGCTAATGATAACTTGAAGATATAGTTCATTAACATTTAATTTTTTATTTTGATATAACATAATATTACATTTTAAATTTAAGGTAAAATGAAAAAGAATAAATCTGTGAGACAGATCAGGTTGACAAATGATGGTGGCTCATGGTCACCCATCACCATCAGGGATGAGTGGAGACAGGACATCCAGTCCAATGGCCAAGTATGAGAGAGTTAGATCACTGAACAAAAGCATGAGAGACAACTTTAGATTGGATCAAGAAAAGCTCTTCTAACAAAAGGGCTAGTATTTAAATCAGTAAAATGCACAGATATGCATGTATTTCATTACTAGCAGCATAGTTGTAGGTTTGACTGGCATTTGTTCAAGCAGTCCTATGGTTCAAGTTCTTGCTTTGTAGAGATCATGTTATATTCATATTTACCTATAAAACAAATCATTATAATGTTCCTTGCTTTATTAGGCATATTTCATTTTTAAATGAAAATTTTGTTGGCACATGATGAACATGTAGTGTAACAGGTGTTAACATATTATATCAAATGAGCTATGAAAATATGTCTGATGTTCCAGGCGTTAACTTCAAGGAATTCTCCTGCCTCTAAGGATCTCTTGGGTTTATTATTACACAGAAAAAGACGTTTATAATGAACATATTTTAATTGAACTGCTCCTAGTTATATGGAACTGAATACTTTTCATGGATCCACAGGAATTTCTTATAGTTTGAAAAGTAAACCTATCATTCTGGTTTAGTAACCACAGCATGTATCAAAAAGCTTCCACTGAAACCTGTATTTCAAACCTTGTCACTATTTTCCCATGTTTTGAAAGCTGTTTGCACCACCAATTATTTTGATTTCAAAAGTATCAATTCCTTTTTCTTAGCAAACACCAGTGTTTTCTGCTTCTAAATAAAAGTATATCAATTGAAATTATTTTCCTTTGTACAATTCTCATCTCTTTGACAATATTTAGAATTCTATAATTATGTTGACCTTGTGATGGTGCTATAGATGGGGTATCATGTCTTAGCCTTTTATTGGTTAGGATGCAAATCCCTACAGATGACTTAATCAAAGAACTACTATATATGTGGTGACGTTTCTGTGCTCTGTGGTGAAAATACGACCTGAGATAACATCCAGTGTATTATTTACTGAGGTTCTAACCTGTAAACTATTCAATATATTAGGATGAATGGTGTATGCTAAGATTCTATGTAGGTAATTAATTTTATGGTAGTGTTTCTATCTGTTTTACGCTGCTTCTGAATGGGCTGTAGGCCATAATAAAAACTGACTGACTGACTGTCTGACTGAATATGCATATGGCACCAGCTTGTATCAATAAGTGATGCAGCAGATGTTCTGAGCAAGCATCTGGAGGTTACAGAATCATAGAATCATTCAGGCCATCTAGTCCAATCAATGCAGGATCAGCCTAAAGCATCCCTGACAAGTGCTCATCCAGCTGCTGCTTAAAAACTGTCAGTGAGGATCAGTTTACTGGCCCATGTTTTGTGTTAGTATTTATACTGATTCTGCTTTTCTCTTACATTTGATTTGTACTGCCAACTGGATTTTTAAAACTTTTCTGCTGCTTTTTCTACATCATAGCTGTAAATTTTTGCACTGTTGGATTTGTTCAACATTTTTTACTGCTATAATTTAATATATTTATGTTCTCACATGTTCTTTTTAAAGGAAATTTTATTGTCAGCCTGCAATTGACTGAGAGTGGGGATTGCCAGTATTCTGATGAATTTTTTGTTGTTTAAATTAATAGTTGATGACCTTTGTAAAGGAAGAAAGAGCAACAGAATATTATAGCAACCATGTTTTTAGATGGTAGGTAACTTATGTTGTGTCCTCCTAGATTTTAGAAGTAATGATACCATGAAGAATGTTTTCTATGTTCAGAGTAAAGTTCCCCTAATATTTTAATGCTGTTGCTCAATTAAAATCTAGTAGACAAGAAATCAAAAATCTGTTGAAGCCTTGATTATGTCTGGTTGAAGTCTGGTTGAGAGGTATTTTTACCCATGTGATTGCATCAAAGTACTTTGCACTGTCTCAGCAAGGGACTTGGTCTGGTCTGCACGTGCAGCAACATGTGGTGAAAATGAGGTGATTAAATACTGATGTAGTAGAATATCCTATACCATTTCATTCTGCAGGTGAGGGATTGTATTTGTTCTCCTATATTAGTAATGCCTTGTTAGTGGAAAAACTAGTACTCCATTTGAATGGCTAGGCTGGACCCTTTATCCTTGATGTTTCTGTTTTTCACTCCCCCATCCTACAAACTGAAGTGCTATAGTCCATTCTAAAACCTCACATGTGTATCTCTCCATTCTGTTATATGTGTATGTAGACCAAACCTGAAAATCAAGCATAGATCAATGTATGAAATAATAGTTTGACTACCAATGCTATCCAACACTTAATTCATATAATATAACTAATCTAACTGAAGCCTTTGCAGTGCTCCTCCCACTTTCATTGAGCGAGAATCATATATTACAAAAGTAACCTTTGGAGATGAGAACCAAATCAGTCATACAGATGACCATCACGGAACCCAGATATGGGGTGTAACCACTTCCAATTGATTTGACATTTGTCTTAGTTACAGATACTACCTCTATTACATGCCACCTCTCCCTTCCCTCCCCCTTCCTTTGCTAGGGTGGGTGGGTCAGGTCCAGATGCCGGGCCCCCTCCCCTTCCTTCCCCTCCCTTGCATGCCACCCCTCACTCACTTCCCTTCCTTACATGCCACCCCTCCCTCCCCTCCCTCTCCCTTGGCTAGGGTGGGTAGGCCAGGGCTAGGGGCCAGGTCCGTAAATGCTCTGGCCCAGGTAGAGACTAGCCAGATCATAGAGGGGGGGGAACCACCAGTAAATTTGCCTCTGCTGAAGGCAGAGGACAAGTCGGGACTTATGGGGTAAGATAGTCTCGCAGGTATGAGGGCCCCAGGCCGTGAAGTGCCCTCAAATGACTATCAGCATTTTTGTAAAAGAACTGAAGGGAGAATTTCCACGAAATTATACAATATCTTGTATCAGAGAAGAAGCCAAAAATTAAATACCCCACCTTAAACGGAGGAGAGATGAAATCTGAATACAGAAGCAAATATTTCAGAACTGTGTGTGAATTGGTGAAGGAAACCCAAGAGATGGATGGGAATGAAGAAATTAATTAAATCTTTTTCCTGCCCCTAAGATAAGAAAATGTCATTATTTCAATTTCAATGATGGGAAAGCAGATCTACAGAGAGATTACCCTATCTCCCTGGATACATATGGACAAGAACAAGAAACAGATTTATTTCTTCAACCCACACTCTAACCACTAAATGCCCCCTCCTAAATATTGAACTGAAATGTGAGCTAAACTAATGAAGTTGTTTTTCAGATCAAATTCATTGCACAGTAATAGCAGATGTTGGATAGTTTCTACATTCTCTTTTTACATAATGTGGTCTCTGCACTGCCTAAAACAGGATTTAAAATTTGTCTCAATGCATTATCAGACAACTAAGTCACCGCCAAAACAGACAGAACAAGAATGAATGAAAATATTTGTTATACATGTTTTTATTATAATAACCGGGCAGCAGTACTGTAATTTCAAAGCATTTAAATTTCACATCTAACATTTTAAGTTGTTGACCTTCAAACTATAAGGATCACATTTCACCTAGAATTTTAATGTGCCAGCTATAAGACATAGCTGAGACAAATGGATACATTAAGATATGAAATATACAGAGCAGATGTAGATGTTTCCTGAGTGATACCTAACTGTTATGAGATGGATGTTTAATACCTCATTTTAGGAGAACCATTTGGAAGATTGGAAAAGGTGCCATCCCTATATACATACTGTGCCAAGATGCCACTGTGCCAAAATTAGCAGAAATGCAACATTTGTATGTGTATATGTGTATAAATGTTCAAATGTTGAATTTAAATTAATTTTGGCACAGTGGAACCTACATTTTTAAAAGTGATTTTGAACTTTTAAAAAATGAGGCATTGATGACTGTGGTATGCAGAATAAAATTCATTCTATGGCAACAAAAATGAATGCATCTTTTAGGGGAAATTGGACCTTGACAATTTTTTGGTGTGCTGTTGCCCTACCCCCAGGAAAAGTCTTTTTTAAAAATGAAAATGTCTATACATATATTTCTAATGATAAAATGACTTATAATAAAGATACATGACTATAAGGCATCCCCCATCTACTAATTAGGTATGGAATGGTCCTACAGAGAGGGAAACAGGAAAAATCAGTTGGCATCAATGGTAACTGGGACTAAAGAGAGCCCCATACCCTGCTTGCACAAGGCATAAGATAAGATACTATTCTTCTCGCTGCGTCAAAAGTTTCTACTTTGGCTATCAAAGTGAACATTATTACTAACTGGATGTTACAGCATCCTTGTGTCCACCACAAGGCTGCTGCAGCCATTTTAATGTGATTTTAAAATGTTGTGAGGGCCCAGTACTAAAACATTCTTCCCCAGGCCAAAACAAGTGCCAAAACAGTCTTTGGAGGATTTCAGCATTTGAAAAGGCATGGTGCAGGAGCAAAAATAATGCCTCAGTAGCAACCGTGTAACAGACACAAGGATGCTACCATGTCTAGTTTGGGCCTGAGCAACCCTCAGATAAACAGTGATTTCCTTGATTTATTTTCCTTGTGCCCCCCTATATTGATTGGGGAACTTTTCATTGTAGCATCATAGGATCACACAGCTCATCAGAGTTTGGTGTATTTTATGAGTAGGTGCCTGTTTCCCAATTAAACTTCATAATTATCCAGTTTATGCCTACTTTTCCCATTTACATTATTTTATAATGAGAAACATATTGTTACCATGAAATTAGATGTTGAAGGTTGATAAAAAAGCAATAAATTAAATTAAATCATTCATGCTGAAACAAGATTAAGCAATCCATTCCTTCAGTCAACCATAATTGTAATATAATCTTATGCATTCCAGTTCGAAAAAGACTATATAATTAATAAAATAATCTAAGAAACACTGAACACATCTTAGAAATGGTGGTATTCCAAAATATGTGTCTATCACAGAATATAGCTTCTGTCAGGCATCTTCTAAACTAGAAAAAAATAAGATAACTACCATAACAACAAAACTATGCAAAAGTGATTTTGCAAGTGTAACCCAAAGAAAAATAGTCCTTTCTGAATTTAAGTCCAGGGGAAGACTTTAAAATGGTTGCTTCCTACCACGTAGGCCTACCATGTAGGCTGTACAGACATTTGCCATAGTTGGTCAGGTCAGCATCACAGACAGGAAAGTGTTCTGCCCTTGAAAGTTAAAAATAAAAAGTGCCACATGTGCATTCAGTCACCCCACCCTCTGCCCTCCCCAGCCTGCCTGCCTGTTCACCACCTACCTGCCCACCCACCCACTGCCTGATCACCCACCAACTGCCCACCCACCTGCCTGCCAGTCTGCTGCCTGCTTGCCTGCCTACCAGAAAAGTAGGCAAGACTAGGTTGAGGGCACTCTTTTCCTCTGTTCCTCCCCGAGGGTACAATTTTGGAGGGCACAATTTCAGTACTTGCCCAGGGTGCCATGTTATGCAGGTGCACCACTGAACTCATGGGAGTGCTGCTGTAAAATCCAATCATCTTTCAGAGGTGGGACTGAACATTGGAGGGAAGTAGTAAGATAGTTTAGGTCTTCCCTAGAAAGGGTTTAGTGATAGTTTGGGTCTGCCTCATCAAGAGAGCAGTTTGAAGGATAGCTTTGCCTAGTAGCAAGGGAAAGTGATTTAGCTCTACTTCTGGGACTATCCAATTGTAAGGCTGGTCTCTGATGATGAATAGACCATTGTCTAATAATGTTTGTCATTATATTGCATAAATAACTATTTATATAAAATAAACCTTTGAAAGAAAACACTTGATTCTCTGAAAGGTCATTTAGTATACACAGATAAGCTGAACCTAAATGTTATACAGATTCCTAGTTAGATCTGTTGGCCTCCTTGTACAAAGGTCATTAGCATCTGAAAGAAAAGTTTATATTCAGTTCCGTTGAATACACATTTCAATATATTACAAAACCATCTGCCATGTATAAATAGATAATCATATATAATTATTTCCATTTAATGAGGGATTTGGGTAGAAAGGCCACTCCAGCCTTAAAATCCTATCTCTACATTAAATTTAAAATATCCTTGGTCCTTAATGCTTCCACAAAATTTATCCTTGCTAATAAGTCAAGTGGGATATATTAACAATGTATTAGTCAAGTGGGATATATTAACAATACAAACATTATTGATTATGGAAAGAGATGGTCCTTCATCTGAATTCAGGCTGTCATAGTTGATCTGAAAAGTAGATTTTAACAGCACGTAATGAAATTCGGCTAATTTATCCATACACATGACATGATGCAAATTTTGTTGTTTTCTAGACATAGATAGGTAGTCATATATACACAAAAGACTGAAACATGACCTAGTATCATCAATATAGATATGGTACCATAAACCATGCCAGCCCAGTATCTCCCACAGAGAAAATGGACAGATGGTAAACAAAAGGGATAACAGCACAAGCTCACACAGGACATTAAGGTTCTGGGCATCTGGGGAGGAGGAGCAGGTCAGCCACAGCCTCTGGGATTTGACTAAAAGAAATGCAGACCCAGTCTCTGGAGACCTTAATCTATTCTTACTGGAATTTTCTATTAAGACAACCATATTAGATCACTGGTGAAAACCAAAGGTCAAAAGGAGGTCAAATAAAACCATCAAGAATGCATGGCCTCTCTCTCTCTTGTTTTGAGGCGATCCCTGATTGATCAGATTAATGCTGCTTCCAATGCCAAGGCCGCATCTGATGCTTGTGTGAATGAGCTCTTGGGACTTTCATAATAATAATAAAAAGTCCACATAGGCAGCTGGATGAAAACATGGGGTGATACTTTTTAAGCAGTAGCCAGAGTACTATTTATTTGAGAGTTGTCATTAGTTTGAACTTCAATGAAGAGGCACTAAAAAGAATTCCAAAAGATATGACACAAAATATGAATGAACAACTTCATCTCTAAATGTGATCTCAAGGGCATGGCAACAGAATTGACTCCATACATTTTCTGTAACTGCCTCATCAACTTCTCTCTATTTTATTTACACTTCCAGCTACCAGTACATATTTTTTCTCTTGTGCTATGGATATTGGATTGTTAATTTTGTTTGCTTCTGAGAAAACCATGGATTTTGTTTTTCTAATTCTATCACTCTATTATAGTTAAAACATGAGAGAAAATGAAGGATCCAAAAAGCCACTTTCATAATACAGAACTATTTTCTTCCCTTTTAAAGATTTGCTCAAAACAACCCTCCCCCCTTTTTGGTATCTCTGGTCACTTTTTGTTAAGCAAAATAAGTTGATCCTAGTTCATTTTTCATTAAACAGATCTATGTGTGTGATTATTATATTTTGAGTGGTTTTAATAATTTCAAAATGTAGATAGAGTAATAGGTGAGAGATTAAGCTATTGAAAATATATAGTGTCTGAAGCTCCACTCCACGGTCAGCGAAGAACGAGGCCAGACAGCTGGAGATAACATCTGGAGGTGGAGATCGCTAGCATGGAGCTGCTGAGGTCCGTTCCTAGCTTAGCCCCCCCCGCGTGCTGGTTCCACTGGCACCTTTTATTGCATTCATCGGGCGTAGAAGGGGAGGAACGGAGGGAGTCTGGGAGAGCTGGGAGGTCGGGGAGATATCATGTGATGCACATCTCACCTGGCTACGCGGCGGAGAGGAGTGTAAGCTGCCTGAGCCTAATCACTCACCTGGGGCAAGACCATTGTCCCCTATGCTCGGGTGACTGAGCCAGACAAGTTCATGACCAGTGACTCATATAGGGGATGAGTGAGGGGGGTGCTGTGCCACCAGAAGGTCAGAGGGAGCGAGGCTCCAGCCGCTTCGACCAACGGTGCTGTTGCGCGTCAGCTGCGCATTACTATCTCCTCCTTACATTTTAGAAAGGAGGCGAAATAAATGCTGAGGGGGGCGATTAGGGACGCAGCTGTCCCTCCGCTGTTTGGTTACGAAGCTGACCGAGATGTTTGTGCAACATTAGAACTTGGTTGCGTGGGCAGGGGAAAGTCGTAGGGGCTTCTTACACACGCTACAGGCAATATTAGATACACATTGAACAAAACAACATCCCGGAATGGCGAAGGCATACAATCAGAAACCCAATGTAGAAGCTGTACGATAGCACTCAACCATTCTCCGGCAGCCAGCTCCAGAAGGGGCTTGACCACCAATGGGGCACAATACATCATACTTTGCGCTGGAGCTGGATACAACTTTTTGCAATTCACGACTTTCATATGAATCAATTGGGAGGAGTTATCAGAGAGATTAAACAACACATATTATGTACATTCTCACAACCCCGAAGTGATAATAACTGGCGACAAAGTAATCAACCAAGCTGCACCATTATCTAGGGTCGCTTGATCTGTTCCTGCTGCTCCTCGGAGGCTAGGGCATCCAGAAGCCGGGTGGGAGAGTAGAATTGGGATGAGACTTCAAAAGAGTGGGCACAGCCAGCCGCCAATAGTCTTTGTGCATTGTAAGAGGCGAAGTTCAGGGACTCCCACTAGGGGAAACCGCCAGGGAGGCTGCATTTCGCTGGAGAGTGGCAACCGCCACGTCCGCAGGAGGGATCGAAAGGCAGAGCGAAGCGCCAAGGGCGGGTGCCCTCGGGTTCTGGAAACGGAGCCCGAGGTAGATACAATGGCGAGGCTGCCGAGGCAGAGGGTCCCCGTAGAGAGCCGGGCGGGATGTAGTTGACGGGGAATGTCCCTCCATGTGCTGCATAGTTCCAGTTGGCCGAGCCGCATCGAATGGGCCTGGGTCGGCTCCTTGGTTATTGGCTACCGACGATGCGAAGAGGAGTGTTGGACTCCGTGATTAGCTTAACAGTCTTTGGTGATAAGGGAGAGGGCCGCCGGGAGGGATTGGACTATCGGGTCCTCAGTCAGCGCTCATGTAGATACCTGATGGATGAGAGGCATTCATGAAGGGACTTAAACCAGACTCCGTAAGGAAGCCCCCCCAGGGAAGCTTTGCAAAAGCGAGGAGCAGGTGGGAGCTTAGCAAACTCCCCACTCCCAGGTACCGCCCAGGCAGAAAGATGAGACGCTGGCAGCTGCAAGTAAGTAAACTGCTCCCAGATGTTGGTCTGGTGGAAAGCTTCAATAGGGTGGCCGCATTGCCATCGGCAGGAGAGCAGCAGAGGTAAACAAGGATGGTGGTCAGCCGTTAAAGCTGGCGGTGATGATTGCCGCAAAGAGAGCTGCACAGAGGTTCTCGGGTGTCTCCGGGGTGGCCTTTCTACATGAAAGCAGCTCTTGAGCTTGGCTGGCGGTTGCTTTGACGCTTCCCCAGGTCATCCGAGGGTCTTTGGAACCGTCTACGCCTCGGCGGCCGGGCGCTCGCGTTAGCGAGAGTCGCTGGGCTGGATCCTTCAGGAGAGATGTGTTCCATCTCTGGGATAGGGTTAGTTTCCTCCCGGCGCCATTCCATGGGCTGGCCCGCCATGGCCGAAGTCGGAATCCACAGGAGCCTGTAGGAATTAAGGACTCGAAACACACCCCTTCCCCAGGTTGGCGGGAGGGGCTGGCCCGGTCCAGGCTCGGTTCTAGAGCGGTGGCGGGAGATCAAGAATCGAAGTTTTTTATTTGAGTTAGAGTTTACCGTGTGAGGCTATTTGCAGGACTACGTCGCAGTTTAGAAGGTTGCTTTTAATGCAATTCTGCTGGGGAGCCGCCTATCCCTCTTCTTAAAGTTCGGCCTTAACGCGGCGGAGGCAGGGTGAAGCGTACCCTAAGGGAAGTGTCGGTATGCGTGCTTAATCAGAAGTCACGAAAGGGCTTTGGAGCTCTTTGGGGATGGGTCGCCAGGGAACAAGGCATTCAGGCGGTTGAAGGCAGAGGGACAAGAAGGAGCAGGATGTTCTGGCAAAGTTCTTTTCCCGCCAGGTCCAGAACCAGCTCTACCACCACTTGACCACTGGAGGCTTCAAACTGGTTTAGTGAGTGAATTTGCGCTGCAGCCTCGCTTTAACCCTGGGGCCTATCCTGGCAGTGCCTGCGTACCAGGATGGGCCCAGATTTTATCCAGGGAGGCCAGTCCAGCCAATTGGCCCTCCGCCCTTTGGTTGAAGAAAAATGGAAGGGAGAGGAACGAGGGGGTCACGGCGCTTCCTTGGCGGAAGTTCAAGGCAATTCGGACCGGTACAATCAGGATTGGTGATTCGCGTGATGGATTTATCCATCCCCAGACTAAGTGTCGCTTTGACCTGGCAGCTTCATGAGGTCTCCTTTCCCAGAGATTAACATGGATGTCCAAGACGACATGAGGCGTACTGCGAGCTGTCGCCTTCTCCAGTCCCTGGAGCTGTGGACCGTGAGCCGGGCGGATGCTCCGCCTCGCGGGTTTGTTTCACCCCCCAGATGCGGGCAAGCCTCGGTCGTGACCCACTGGTCAGCTGCGAACCTCTGGCTTTGTCCTGATGACAGTCACATCAGCGCCGGTGTCTACCAGGCCCCTTAAACATGCATCCCCTATAGCGAAGCCCGGTACCGGGCGAGCTTCCGATGGGTGTTTCACCGGCCGCTGATGGTGGTGCTGGCTGGCGCCATGTTGGCTGCCGGGCTTGTCGCCCTTTTATTGGGTCGGCAGCTGGCAGCGCATGGGGAGCAGGAAGGATCAGCTGTGCGCAGCTTTAGGTTCCGGTGGGCAACTTTCACCCTCGCGGGATTGCTCCTCGCCCAGATCTGGAGATGGATGGGTCCCTGCGCGGAGTCGACATCTTCGGGAATGATGAACCGCACTTCCCTGCTCTCAGCGGGCGGAGGGCTCTTTTAGAAGCAGCACCAGCCCAATAATAGTCCCGGTAGGGGATGGGGTCACCCGTACTGGGTTGGGGAAACCACAAGGACCCTCGTGCGGGGGAACTTCTGAAGGAGATAATAAGTGCACGCGGGATGGCGAGATGCCAATGAAAGGGGGGGCTGTTTGGGCGATGAGCCCGGTGTCCTGGGTCTGCTCTAATATCCTCCTCCTTGGTCCTGGGCTGGGAGACATGGCCAGTTTTCCACCGGGTGGTCGCCTGCTCAATGGAAGCCTCTCTGCAGCATCGTGGGCGGCACCGGTTCAAGCTGAGCCTTCTCTCTTGGGGGAGGACCCTCCATCCGTAAGTTGCATAGGCCCCACCGGCTGCCTGCCATTCCTTCTCGCTGAAGTGTCCGGTCTGCCGCAGTTAAAGCAATCATCCTGAGGCTGTTCCCCTGGCTGCGGAGAGTGCTGGGCGCGCAGGAGGCTAGCTTAGTGGGCAGAAGATCCGATAGTCCTGGCAAGCCTTAAGCATGTCGGCCAGTTCAGGGTCTTTGCCCAGGCCCGCGGATTGTTCTGGCGGCACTCCGCGGAGGCTGCTCTCCTTTAGCTTAGGCGCATGAGAGCTCGCTTTGGGCCTCTTTCGCCATCTACCTGCCTCTTTGAGCGCCTGGAGCCTGTTCACAAATCCCTCGGCATAGGGCTCTTTGGGGCTTTTGCCGCATGGAGAAGCTCTGTGTGGCTGGGCTGTGGAATTGGGGACCTTGACAAACGCTTCTGCCACTCCAGAGGCGCAATCGTAAGGGTGGCCTCTGTGCGGTGACAATCTGATTGTTAGTTACTGAAGGCATCGGCCGTAGCCATGGTGGTGTAGGCGCTTCGCCGAGGCGGCTACCCTGCTAAAGCATTGCTGGCTGAACTCGCCTTCCCAGATCACAAATTGTGCAGGCTCAGGGAGCATGCGGAAGGTGGTCTTCCAGTCGCCCTGAACCATTAAGTGATTCCCTCGCGACAGTTCTAGCATGCCTCTCAATGAGGGGTTAGTGATTCTACGCCCGCATCGCTTGCGGAGCTCAGTGAGGATGTTATAGGCTTAAGGCTGTACCTCGACAACCCGCCGAACAATGCCATCCCTCCCCTCGGTATCTGTGAAATGGACGGGCACAATGCGAGAATATCGGCATCGCCTTCCGGCCAGCTTTCTTTTCAGATCGTATAATATCATTTCCGCGTAGAGTTTGAACCCGCCAATACGTGGCGCTGGACGGAGGTGCAGGTTTCAAAACGAAGGCGAGCAGGGGAGGGGCGGCTGGAGCCGCTGGGAGAATTTGGAAATGGGCGGAGGAGCAGTAAGCAGAAGGAGGACAGCGTCCAATTTAGCCGGATAGAGAAAAATTCCGGGTTGAAATTGAAGGTGAAAGATCGAAGGAGGGCTGCCTACAAGGGAGCTATAGTTCGCAGGCTGATGGCGACATAACATTGTCTCCACGCCAGTAGCAGTGACATCGGGCGCGAGGCTCAGGCAGCGTAAGAGTGCGTACCGATGTTTTCCTCCCCAGTCCTTAAGATTCAATGTCCCCCCTTCTGGGTACCATGGACATTGAGCTTCAATCTCAACCACCATGAGCCCTCTTAACGGAGACCCTGCCGCATTTCGCTAACGCTTTCAGTTCGCTAACTGCTTGTCATAAGCCCTGCTTTTGCAAGCTCCCCATACTCACCGTGTTCCGCCGACGAGAGTGTCCTACCGGACTCGAAGTCTCTGGATGCCGGGATTCATGGACGGGCGACATCAAACGGTGGTCCCTGATGCCTAACCAGCTGGACTTCGCATCACGCCCTTTCCCAGGCGACACGGTGAGCAGGGGTGGAGGTTCGAGGATTCCGGTTTCGCACCAGCTTGAAGTCGACTCCATCGTGGTCAGCGCCAAGAACGACGCGAAGACCAGCTGGGAGATAACATCACCGAAGGTGGAGACCGCCAGCAGCTGGAGCCGAGGTCCGTATGGTTCCGTTAGCGAAGCCCCCCCGCTGCCTGGTTCACTGGCACCGCTTTATTGTGATTCTATCGGGCGCAGTAGAAGGGAGGAACGGAGGGAGTTCCGAGAGCTGGAGAGGTCGGGGGAGATCATCATGTGGGATGCATGATCTCACCTGGCTCACGCGGAAGGAAGCGCAGAGAGCTTGCCTGAGCCCAATCCTCACCCAAGTAAGACCATTGTCCCATGCGCTCGGTGACTGAGCCAGACAAAGTTCATGACCCGCGGACTCATAGGGGGATGAGAGTGAGGGGCAGCGTCACCAGAAGGCCGTAGGAGCGTAGGTGTTCCAGCGCTCGACCACGGTGCTGCTGGGTCAGCGGTGCATTACTACATCTCCACGGTGCTGCTGGGTCAGCGGTGCATTACTACAAGTGTCCCCAGTGATGGGATCCAAAAATTTTAGTAACAGGTTCCCATGGTGGTGGGATTCAAACAGTGGCGTAGTGCCAATGGGGCTGGGCGGGGCACGATGGAGGCATGGCCAGGCATTCCGGGGTGGGGCATTGCTGGGTGGGGCTGTGGCAAGGACGCAGCCGCTGCGCCGGTCCTTGGGCAGGAAACGAATGCACGCAGGCGCAGGCTGCCACTCACACCGGTGTACCTCACTACGCTAGAACTGCTTCCAAGTTCTGCTGGGCGCTTACTACTGCTGAGGAGCAGAGGAGGGGCGTAACTAAGGCAAAAATCACGTGGCAAAATCACCAATTAGTAACCCCCTCTCAGCACACACAAATAATTAGTAACCTACTCTCGGGAACCTGTGAGAACCTGCTGGATCCCACCTCTGAGTGTCCCTCTTTATACTTTTCAGATTTTCTGCAGTTATTGGCCTTAGCCATCTTGCTTTATTTTGATGCTGGGATAAATAAGGTTTCTTCCTATTCCATTCTGTCAGTTACTATTTCATCATTCCATACAATGGTTCTCTCATCCACCTCCCTACATTTTCTTTGCTATCCAGAGAGGTAGTTTTTTTCTACCTGAGAAGACCCTTCACCTATTTTTAGGTGTGGAAAGACATAACCATAACAAGTACATAAGTGTTCCTGATGGGTATGCTCAGTGTGGTATGAACATACACACACACACACACACACACACACACACACACACACACACACACACACACACATGTTTATCCTGATTGTTGTGCCAAGAGCCTTTAGTCAGGAAAATTCATTGAGTGCTTGCAGGAAGCACGTGTTGTTTCCCAGATACTGCAGCAATGTATTTTGAGAATCTATGGTATCTTTTGCCAGCCTATTAAAAATACACAAGGTGGCTTATAATAGTAACAAGTGAAAACAATCCATATGGTAACAAAATCAACAATATGACTTCAAAACATCATTCTTCAGATCTGAGGACAGTAAACCAAAATAATCAGTTGTGTGAGGCTGCAGTCTTCAACCTTCATCATGCCCATTAAACAGCCGGAGGTGTGCCTGGTGTGGGGACAGGGCTGGAAAGAGGCAGGGAGGCAAATGCTATCAAGGGGCCCCACAGGTGGCCAAGGTGCAGGAGAGTCCAGCTGTCTCCCAAGCACCTGGCAAAGCAGCCATTGCAGCCACTTGCTGAGCCATGCTTTGTGAACTCTACCCCATCCCCCAGCTCTGTCCTTTTGTTTCCTGGCATCAATAGACAGCCACAACCCTGACAGCCAGCCAGGGCCTTCCCAGGGCACAGTGCCCACATTGCGGCAGGGGTTGATAAAGTGCCCTATGTCAGTGGAAAGCACAGAACGTCTCAAAGGTGAGGCACTTCTCAACTTCTGCAGTCTTCAACAGGCTGTGGTTACTTACTGCTGGGAATGGAAAGGCATTCTGTACATCAGGGGTCCCCAAACTACGGCCCGGGGGCCAAATGTGGCCCCCTGAAGGCATTTATCCGGCCCGCCAGGCATGGCAGCGGTGGCTCCATTCATGCGCAGTGGGGGCTCAAGGGAGAGGAGGAACCAGCCCCAATGGCTGTTGATTGCAGTTACATGATGGCACCCCCAAATCTCCATGAATTTTCTGACCCAGAGTTGGAAACCTTACATGTGGCAACGCCTGCTCCACCCTTCCCTCTCAGCTACTCCATGTGTTGCTCTCAGGCTTTCTGTTCCACCTCACTCCCATTGGCACTCCAGCCAGGCTGGTGGAAAATCGCTCGCTGGCTGCTAGGGAGGAAAGAACCCAGGAAGACACCTGATCCTGGGTTAGGTGGAATGTTTCATTGGGAAACACTGAGCCCTCCAATTAGAGCCCCAGAGCCCCTCGAGGAGGGCGTAAGAGGCGGTATACAAGACCCAATAATAAATAAATAAATAAAAATAAAGTTCTGCTTTTTTTTTTACAGGGGAAGGTATTCCACAGCCTCCCCAACAATATTTGGAGCCCACCCTGTACTTGACATACTTTGGTCACTGTACTAAAAATAGACCATGACAGAAAGGCTGAAAGGTGAAATCAAACATCTTACAATCATTTGTGCATCGGAATTTGTTCATAGTTTTTTTTTAGTCCGGCCCTCCAACAGTCTGAGGGACAGTGAACTGGCCCCCTGTTTAAAAAGTTTGGGGACCCCTGCTGTACATGTTCAGTTTCTGCTACTTCTGTGTCCAAAGGCCCTGATCAACACACAAATGTGGGGTTTAGCATTTGCATTTTTGGAAAAAGTGGAACCTGCCTTTTCTCATCAGGTGATCAAAGAATTAAGTGAGCCACATGATTTTTTTAAAAAAAATATTTTGGTGCTAAAGTTGAGGGGGGTAAGGAAATGGAGCCAGAGTTGAGTTTGATCAAGTTTTGCTTTTAAATGCCAGTAAGTCACAGCAGCAGCAGTAGGCAATGCTGCTTTCATAATTTGCAAAATGGGAATTGCAT
Source organism: Sphaerodactylus townsendi (assembly GCF_021028975.2). NCBI lineage: Eukaryota > Metazoa > Chordata > Lepidosauria > Squamata > Sphaerodactylidae > Sphaerodactylus > Sphaerodactylus townsendi. The sequence goes on along the minus strand of NC_059428.1, from coordinate 63,407,327 downwards.
TTCCTAGTGAGACTTTCCCTCCTGAAAAACAAATTCAAGTGGGAAAGGGGTTTCCCTGGCAGGGGTCCTCTGATGTGAAGCGGAAGGGGAGAAAAGTTGCCAGCCTTTTTGCATGCTTGCAATAAAGGTTACTGAAGAAAGTGTGAAAATAAACAAACGCCCTCAGGCCCCACTCCCCAATTAGGCAAATAATGGGAGCAAGGAAAAGGGCAGGAAATAGCCATAGGAAAGGGCAGAGGTGTATCGGGAGGAAAAGGCACCAGGAGACAACACCTTCTCCGGGCATCCCTGTTGGCCCAGCGCCCCACCCCTGTGCCCCCATGCTTGTGGGTGGGACTTGGGGGCATGGCTCTGAGATGGGGTGGCTTGGACGAGCACCGCGGTGGCAGGCCAGTTCCTGGGCCGCATGCTGCCAAATCTCGCCCCCTGCCTCCCTGCAGGCCAGCTCCTGCCGTCCCCAGGGCCTGGGGAAGACAAAAGTTAGCCTGCATGGAGGCCATGGGATAGGGCTCAGGGGACAGGTCTGCCCGTCACAGAATCCCACTGCTCACCTCCCTGCAGGTCAGCTTTTGCCCGCCCCAGACTCTGGGGACAGCAGGAGCTGGCCTTCAGGGAGGCAGCGGGGGGATCAGGGCACCACGGTGGCTGGCCCAGGAGCCAGCCTGCTGCCACAGCACCTGTCCAAGCTGCCCCTGCCCCTGAAGGCCTGGGGACAGAAGGAGGCAGCTCGGATGGGTTCCTTGGCAGTAGGCCAGCTCTTTCTTTAGGCACCTCTCCTGCTCCAACACAGCTTTTCTGAGCTGGGTCAGTGTGGGGGAGGAGGGGGTGGGGGTCATTTTGCACCCCCCCCCCGGGCTGTTGCACCCGGGGTCATTTGATCCCCCCATCCCCATCCCTGTCCCTGTGGGCAGTATAGCACTGGGAAATGGCAGTCTGAGAAACCCTCCCAGGCACCCACTTTTTATTCACCTGTGCTGGGGGTTTTTCAGCTTTCTCTCCAGGGAGCTCAAGACATAATTCCTGGCAGAATAGAAATTTGAACCCCATCTAGTCAGAGATTCAAAATATTTCAGAGCTTGCATTTGCTGATTTCTCAAGTGAGCAAAAAATATTTGAACTTGGGTGGTCTTCCGTTCCTTTTCCAGTCAGCTTAGTCCACTTCACAGGGTAGTGATGATGATTTCCTTTAGAATGAAATTGAAAGAACATTGCCACTTCAATTTAGGTGAGATCTGTCTAAATTTAGGTAGGAATGGAGATTTGAAACTGAGAGTTGCTGACGGGGGGTTCCCCACTTTCAGTCCTCTAGGGAGAATGGCATGATAAATCCCTTTAAATTAAACAAACTGAAATAACCTAGCTTCCCAGTTGAACTCTTTGCTATATCTTGCTGAACAATTCTCCAATGTGGGATACATCTGGAATCTATGATAATTGATACAGAATGGATTTCCTATGATATCCTTTCAAAGAGGAACCACAATAATTTTATTTGCACAATTACGCTATGAAATGTGCTTTTTGTTCACTTTTGTTCACTCAAAGGAATTATTTTTTTCTATGGCTTCAAGTTTGCTCATGAACCATTCCTGCATTTTCTTACATTTGCTGATTTCTATAGAATACATTTAATCTGAACTTCTGTTATTACAATTCAAAATTATTTTCAGGAGGAAATTTTACCCCTTTTACTCTCTTTCGAGGCACAGTCATTTGTAGTATCTGGACATTTCTGTCTTAAATCATCTGGATACACATTGACCTAGTTAGTGTGAAGTAGTTGATATCACTCATTATTCCCTAACTTTTTTTTTCTGTTGCCTTTTCACCAGGTAAGCAGTAGCATGCCCCAATATTTTTGAAACTGGCATTTCCAACCTATAATGATTCTGTGAGGTAAAGTCAGTCAGAAACCTTGCTGGGGAAGTCCCATCTAGCCCCATTCTCTTCCTGAAAACTAAAAGATAGGTGTCAGATGCTGGGGAAGGGGGGTACGTGTGTGTGTGTATATAACTTCACTGTTTGCCCTGGTATCATTTCCTGTAGATATGCCCCTGGCAGAGCACCAGTTCTGCGGCCCTGATCCATCCTGGACGGACCATGGAGGGCCTCCTCCTGCTGTAGACAACAGGCAGTGATGGACAACAATATACTATATACTTTATATAGTATACTTATAACAATATACTTTTCTGAAGATTAGCAATTGCAAGGAAGTGAAGTTAACCTTATCAAAGTCAAATCAGTCCTCGTCACATTTCTAAGTTACAGTTATTCAAACGTAACACAGCCCATCATGAATTCTTCCAGTTTCCAAGTCTCTCTGAATTAAAGGAGGAGAAAATGATGACCTTCAAGTATATTGTGCTCACCTGGACGAACTGCATCGAGACATGTCTGACAGATTTCAGGATCTTTTTTTGCTTAAAATACCAGCCTGAATGGTGTTTTAAATACTGAATGGTGATTAATCCATTCATAGATATCAGCAGTGATGAGGCAGGAATTGTGGAAGAAAAACTCCTTTCTCTCCAAAACAACACTGAGCTGAGGTTCAAGGTTCAAAAAATCGTATCAAGAATTTTAGCTACAAAAAGACCTTCCTGACCGCTATCCTACACTGTGGGACAAAATCAAGATGTACTTTATTAACCTTCCCAACATTGTATTTAGTAGAGTGGGGCTTTAGTGCAGTCATTTGGCTTTTTGCCAAGCAGAGAAACAGACTGAAAATTACTGAATGTGGGCATCTAACACTTCTTTTTAGTTTTTTGCACCCTGATGTTGAGAAGCTGATATCCTGAACCAAGCACATCCATCTCGTTAAAACTGTGAAGACATAATGAGTAAAATACAAACATACCCTTTCATATTGGTAAAATAGCTGAATAAATTAGTTTACTTTTACTAGGTCATGTATTATTTGTGAAATACATGTGTTTATAGTGTTAGAAGTTCTTTTGAATTTGCAGTAAGAGATATGTGGGGGATACTAGGGATGTGGTCTGGGAGCCGAGGGCAATGCTCAAAAAAGTAGGGTGGTGGTCAAAAGAGTTTGGGAACCACTGATCTAGGGCTTTTCCCCATCCCCCCTCAAGTGTGAATCAGAGTTCTAGTTTCTGTTTATGTACTTGCAAAATAAGTGGTTCTTCAGCAGCCAAGCACACAACATTTCCAGAAATAGTTCCACCCTAAAATTAGTTGGTTACTAACTGTGCATTTTTTTCTGCAAGAATGTTATGGCAGTTCCACTTGACTGAAAACACAAGCTTTTGACTAAAGCGGTGTGAAAAACAGAGGGAGGGACCAGTCAACACCACTAAAGTTTAGCCAGCAAAGAAATAAAATGTGGGGAAATAATAGTTAGTTTCTAACAAAATCATCCATGAATAACGAACAACTGAACTGACACAGTGTGCATATAAAGACAAATGTAGGAAATATTAGCTACTCTACTCAAGTGCTGCTTGTGCTTTTTATTAAACAGCATAAAACTAGTAAGAAGAAATAAGACTATTTTACATGTTAAGTATAGATGTTGAGATCACAAATCATTGAAGACATTTATGTTATGGTAGCAGGAATGTGCTGTCATTGTACACTGAAGGGTTAGATCATGGTATAAGGACACAAACTGTATAAGGTACACAGGCTAGAGAAGCACAAAATGGCCACTCTTTTTTGAAAGTATACATCCCGGCAGCCTTTCAACACCTTCCAACATCCATTTCAGGAAGTTTACAAACTGGACTTTCATCAGATTGAGAAATCTAACCTCCTTCTGCCAATTTTGTATTGATGTACCCTCCAATGAAGACTTCTCAAAACTCAAAAGACTGCTTACTTTACTCTTTTCTACCAAAATATAACAGTAGAATTGTCCCCATATTCTGGACCTTCTTTGGGCAATTTCCCACTGGCGATTAATCTTGGGATAGTCACCCAAAATATCCAGGTTTCCTCACGATCTCCCCATTGCCGAACCATGGAACACAGACTAATCCCAGCTCTGTCGCTCCCCCTCCCCCTTATCCCATGTTTCCCCAGTACCTGGGTGCTTGTGCAACTTTTTGGCAAAACACATTACCAATCTGCATCAGTGGGGAGGTTCGGGGTCTGATATAGTTCAATTTACCACCATTCACAGTGATGCAAATGCTGCCAGCCAATCAGAGCATGGCAGCCCATTATTTCTTTTCGTTTTCATTTCATTTCATTTGGTTTTGTTTCATTCGGCTTCTTCTGTTTTGCTCTAACGTTTAACCTCTCTGACAAGAGAACGAGAGCAAGAAGACGCTCGATATAACGTTTAAACTCAGAGGAGGTGCCTTGCTCATGATTTCACATCTTCACCGACTGACGTGATTACGTGAAGAAAAGTTCCCACCCCAACATGGCACCACAGCCAATCAGGAGAGATCCGCCAAGACCCGCCAAGCCGATTGCGCGGCAGTGGGGATTGTTGCATTTCTGGAATCCGAGGCAGGCCTACAAGTCTTCCCTGGAAAAATGGTGCAGAGAGGATGTTGAATCCGCAATGAAAAGTTTTGAAACTTGGATTAATCTACTTTTAATCTTCAGTGGGAAATTGCCCTTTGTTGTAGAATGCTCCGCTTGGGTCTTAGTGCCTATTTAGTTGTGCTCTTAAAAAACCCTTCATAATTTTGTTGGTTTGTAAGCCAGAGGAGGAAAGTTTTTGGAAAGTTTGGAAAAGGCAAAAGAGGGGAGAGGAGAACTGAATATCTGGACTGAATTGGACCCTATTTAAATGTTTTGAATTGATTGAACTCAGCATTCTGTCCAAACTTGTAGGCCTGAATGGATTGCATCAGGTCTTGACAGGTAAAAGAAATCCCTTCCCACAGCTGGTGCCAAGGCTCAATATAAAACACAAACCTTACCCCTCAGCCTCCCCCAAAATATTCCAAAATCCCACCCTACTCTTCTCATGACCCCCAACTTCTGAACCATATAGAAAACAAGGCTTTGCTCGCAATTACTGTCCATGTATACAGGCTATCCAATGCCTACGCAAAGCATGGCAGAAAGGAGACCTGATCAAGGCAAAATTGGATTGTAAGCCCTGTTAAAAATCTGACAACAGCCGGATCGCTGCAGAGGCTTGATCCCACTTGCACGGAGCTCCTCAAACATCACAAAAAAAGGGTCATTCCATTTTTGCCAGGCAGAAAGGTGGGCTCCTTAAGTTACTTGTTTGACAGGACCTGCAATTGGACCTGGCCTCTTCTTCTGGAGCAGAGCAGGAGCAATGGGGCTGAGCTCCATGCAAGCTCACACACTCACACAATTTGCAAAAGACAAGTATTACTGTTAGTCATTTGATGCAGTATAAATGTTCTTGTATCATGCACGGAATAACAGTTTTTACAAAGGCAGCTTAAAAAATTTTTCTTTATTACTTTTCTACATGGATACATTTGCTGTGGTGAAGTTTTGGACTTATTTGTAAGATACACAAATGTGAACCTGTATTGGCTTATGAGAGGCATTTCATTTGCCCTTCCACAACTATTTCTTCTTTCTCTTTCCTGAAAGCCTCCATATTTTCTGTCCTCTTCCTGCTTCCTTTTTTCCTTTTATGGTTGCCAACCTCTAGGTGGGACATGGAGATCTCCTGGAATCACAACAGATCTCCTAACTATAGAGACCAGTTTCAATTTAGGGTTGTGAGCTCTAGGTTGGGAAACTCATGGAGATTTGGAGAGTGGATCCTTGAGAGAGCAAGGTATGGGAAGGAAAGCAACCTCAGCAAGGTATAGTGACTTTTGATGGGACTGTCAGTCTGTCGTTCTCAGCCATTATCCAAACTACCTTTTATCTGCTTCCCATCTTCAGCTATATTCATTAGTTATATACTTCATTTATCTTCTTCCACAGTGAGGACCAAAGCAACTTACATTATTCTCCTCTTCTTTTTCTCTGCATAACAATCCTCAGAGGTACATTAGGTTGAATCTCAACCAATGGGCGTGCAGACAGTCCTGCATGCCCATTGGTTGAGGGTTCACTGTCATGACACTTTGTATGTCACTCAATTATATAGAGTATGAAGATATTACAAGAGCTCTAGTTGTATGTGTATGAGTGTGTGTGTATGATATTATATAAATATATATAATGTTACTAGAGTATAACATTAATATATACACATACTGTTACCAGAATATATATGGTGTATGTGTGTGTATGTGCGCGCGCGCGCGCGCACACACACACACACACACACACACACCCCTTTACTAGAGTTCCAGGAATATATATTCCTGATCCCTAGTAATATGGGTTGTAGCACTCAGTTCAAAATCAGAATTGCTGAGGGCAAAGCTATGCCTGCAAATTTACCATGAGTCACAATCATCACAGGACAGAAAAGAGCTTTGTATGACTGACAATTAATATGCAAAAGTAGCAAATGGCCCTAGTTTCACAATTAATTCTCCAACCCAAGCCAAACCACAAATTAAAAACTATGTAGCATTTGTAATTTGCTGTTAACACCTGCAGCCTTTTCTGTGAGATTAATTAAAATGTCTTGGTCCTTTTCCACAGTCAGCACAGCTGCAGAAGAAACCAAGGTGTTGGGCTATAAATGAGGTTGCCATCCGCCTTCCCTCCCCCTTTCTTTTTCACAACTGAATGAAGACAGAAAATGGGGAAATAAGCTACTTTATTTTTGTTATGCACAGAAACAGAAATCTTGCACACACAAAAATGGAGTGGGAAAAAAGACATTAGTAAGATTTTCTCATCTATTATTCTCATTTGTCCCCTTTCTGAAGCAGATATCGTTTTGCCGCAATGTGTGTATTATTTTATTATTTAACATATTTTTATTCTATATTTCCACCAAGTAACTTGGCCTAGTATACATCAGCTGGCCTGGAGAAAAATGTTCTGTCACTTTAATAGAACTTTAATGGGGTGGTAACTTACTTCCCGGATGATGTGCTGTACCTCCATGTCAAGATACCTTCAACTGCCCATTTCCAGACATTAAACCCTTATTAGAGAGGCTGGATATTTTTCTCCAGGACAGTCTGCAACCCTACTTTAAAATGGCAATTAGATTAGAAGGTTAAGGAATATTCAAATATGGTTTTGAGGGGGTAGTTTAAGGAAGAGCGAGGTTGTACCATGAAGAAAGTTTGGAGATAGTGCAGCAAAAGGGAAAGGCGTTTCAATAAACTGCTTAATTCATATCAGTAACATTTTGGATTCTGAATCTTCCTATTGACTGTCATGTATTTACTGAATTCATAGGCATAGAGGCCTCCTGCTTAAGGGAACCAAATTAACAGAGGTTCAAAATAGTTGCAGACTTTTGGGATGCTGAGGGTGATATGTTTGGAAGACCAGAAAGACAACGAGAAGCAAGATTGTGGAGAGCTGTAAAGTGCGAGTGCTGTTGAATTTTTCATCCATATTGGTTAAAATCAACATTTTGCTTTTCAAATTTGCTACTTAAATGTGTGAATCCAACCAGTGAACTGCTGTATATTATGCTCTAGGACGATTTTGCCTTGTAAACTATGCATTATTCAACATTATATAAACTTTAGCTGCAAAGGAATAAGCATAAAAGAAAAAAAACTAATCAGGAACATCAGCAGTGAGACCAGGCTAAACAAAAAGGCTAATAGCAACAGTGTGTGTGTGTGGGGGGGGGGGGGGCTCTATTGGGACTGTGCCTTCTGCCTTTCCTGTCACTAGAGAGTGCCTGTATCATGCTTGGCAGTGCATCTGAGTCCAAACATTTGCTGTTGTACTGTATATGTTATTCACATTTGACAAGCCATCTATACTTGGGAATGGAAGAAAGCCATCTTAATTTAGATAGGCTGTTTACACTGGGTGGGTAGGGGGTTTCAATGAAAACCAAGTGGCAAATAATTTTTGGAATGTAGTTTAGCATTTATCCTCCAGGGAGGGTTAGGGAGGGATAGGTATGTTTTACACATGTTTTTAGCATTTTTGGTATGTTTTTGTTTTAGATATGTTTTTGTTTTAGGTGTGTTCTAAGTATGTTGTTATGTCTGAGGCTGGGTGGGACAGACTCGCCCTCGGCCCGACCCCACACTTGGGCACCCCAGAGAAGAGCCCCTGCAGGAGAGAAAGGGGGGATATAAATCCAAACTCCTCCTCCTCCTCCTCCTTTCCCTGGACTTACCTGGTGAAGAAGAGCCAGGGTGAGTGGGCAAGGATACTGTGACCCCAAGAACTACAGGACCCAGCTGCCCAGGGAAGCTGCAGTCCCCCAAGATGGACAGAGCTGTCAGTTAGTTTACAGACAACTGGATAGCAGCTGTGCCATTAGAGAGAGAATAATGGGATAACAGTAACAGAATATCAGAAAAAAATCCCAGTTCAGTAGGCAAACCAATAGTAATCCCTCAGGATCTTTCTAAGAAGGCCTGTACAATAAGATTTTACAAAATTTTACAATAAGATTTCTTAACTAAAAGACAGCTAAGAAGCCCTTTGCTTCTCCTTCAGGAGACCATTCCAGAAAAAGGAGTAGATACTTTAAAAGTGCAGAAAGCTCATGCAAACATCTTGTCTGGGTCAAGGGGCACAACTAACAAAATTTTCTGTACTAACCAAAGGTGGTGCATGAGTTCCTACATGGTTATATGTCCGTTAAATTTATAGATCCTAGAGCTTGAAGGTTTTTAAAGGTAAGAACAAGCAAATTGAAACAAATAAGTAACCAGCTTTCCTGTATGTTTTTTTCTGTTCTTAACTGCATTGTTTTAAATATGTAATTCATTTTGACTCCGTGAGAAAGACAGACTGGAAGTGAGTGAATAAACAAACAAGCAAGGTAGGCTGCCTCATTAAAAACTATCTGTAATGTCAGAACTTATCTTCAAGGACAGCCTGTCATAGGGTAGATCTGTTTTTGCATTTTCCTACTAATATTAATCCATACTTGGGATTAAAGAGGTGTAGTTCTGTGAGGATAGATAAGATGAGTAAAAAAAAAGTTAAAGATAATTTCTAGCAATAATCTCATTTATGATCTAAATTCTGCCATAATATTTGAAGAAAATACATTATAGACTTTTGTTCCACATGTGTTAAGTTCCTGTATCTTGGGAATGCATAAGAGCTGTAGTGTATGGCTATTTTGCAGACTTCATTTTGCAGACATTACAGTCTTCATATAGAGTTTCCTGGAAACAACATCTTAATGCCCCTGCTTCCCTAACATGTTGCAACACTCATTGTTTGGTTCCTCTTCTGATGGGAATATGCAGCTTTGATATGGAACTTTTTCATGCCATTTGGAAGAACTGTATTGTGAGCTGCACTATTAATAAGAAGTCTGTATCTTATTTATGCATTTTAAAAAATTTTTTCCCAATCTGCATTTAAGATAGCCTTTTTCTGTTTGATCAAGTCACAGCTGACTTATGGTGACCCTGTCAGGTTTTCAAGGCAATGATTTGCTATTGTCTACCTTCATGTCACGACTCTGGTATTCCTTGAATACTATTCAAATACTAACAAGCCCCTCCAAATGCTAACCAGGGCTAACTATGCCTAGCTTCTGAAATCTGACAAGATCAAGCAATACCCATAAATACTGCCAATCACAATCGAGGAGCGAAACAGGCACCAAGATGATCCCGCCCACTTAGCTCGGTTCCAGGGGGCCAACTCAGTTGCTATAGCTCCAGGTTGATTAGATCTTGGTCGTATCAATTACCTTTAGAAGACTACACTAGTTTCTTAACTGGCTTTACATCTATGGGTTTTTCAAAAGATTCTTTCAAATCTGCTTTTATTGTTTTATTCTTTTTTCTTGTTGCTGCTTTTTATTGGTATTTGGTAGTTTTATTGATAATTTTATTGAAGAGATTGATTGCCAACTTGAAATCATATGTGCTGAGAATTATGAGATATTTTTAATAAATCAGTTCTAAATTTAAAAAATGAAATATGTTCCAACAGCTCTGAAAATTGTTAATGTTTACTTGTAGATGCCAACTTTTTGCCTGTGTTGAAAACTTGCTGGCATCTCATTATTGGTTATGAAATCTTATGCAATCCATTTAAGATTTTTGTCTGCAGTATCTAGACAGTGAAGTGAGTACTAAACATCATCAGTTGACAGGGTAACACTGAACCACACTATGATTAACAGAGTTTTGAACAGTTTGCTTTTTAGTTCAGATGAATGGTTCAAATGTATGTGGCAAATGGTTTTAGCTTCTGTGCTTAACAAGTTAAAACTGCAGTTTTCAAACTTTAGCAAGCTTAAGATCTTCGTTTTGATTTTAATTTTTTTTCTTGAACCCTAAAAGATCTGGAAGGTAGGTGACTAACAGATCGGGAAGGTAGGTGACTAACAGATCTTGGACCCTAACAGATCGGGAAGGTAGGTGAATTACATTTCCCAAAAATCAAGGCCTGAATTCCACCAGACCAGCTCCTTTTTTCTTCTGTGATGTTGCAAATTTCTTCCTAATGCCATTTGTTGGGTCTGAAAAAGGAACTGTGAAGCTCAGCTAGAACCTGTCAAATGAAAAGCAAATATTCATGATATAAAGGAAAGCACCAAAACCCATGTGTGAGTCACCAAAGTAGATCACAGCTTGAACACCAGAATAAAAAGACTGAGTAACAAATTAAAATGGCCAGGGGTTTCAAGGTCACATTGGAACATTGAGCTTGCTAATAAGCAGTAGGAACTCTTGTCAAATCCCTGTTCTCTCATAATGCCTTAGCTGCCTAAGTGGCGTGTTTAAAATGGCATCCTAAACTGTGCATATGCCAACCTTCAATGGTATGTGTCAGTGTTCAAAAAGTCAGGAGTCATGCTTTCCTTCACATAAAATTTGAACATCACACCCTATACGTTGTAGGTTGTTAATCCCATTGGCAATACACACATGGGATGCAGATGGACATAGGAATCACATTAGAACTGCAGTAGCTTGACAAATCTTCTATTGGCAAATTGTTCCTTGATAAATAGCATTCCATAAACAGGAAATCCCCACCATCATCACATCTAGGAATTTGTCATAAACACAAATAGTTACTTCTGTGACAATGAACCTTGCAGCAGTGAGTGATTCTGCTAACAGTTTCCAGATTATGATGAAAATAAAGCAAATTGAGGATCATCTAAACTGGAGAATGCATGAGTTGCAACTAGAACTCTCTCCACTAGCCTGAATTTTGTGGTTATTAACATCCATAATATTGTGTATCTGTATCATGATTTACAACTCTTAAATTTGTTTAGCTGTCCAAAAATACTCATCAGTTTTCTTCGTGATTTCATCAGGAATGATTATCTCCCTGATCAAAACAAGAATTCAAATTCCACCATAATGGAATATTTTGGCACAAGAATGACTTGTGGCAATAATGCTGATTTCAAAGTAACCATTCTCAATGTCTCGCTTCTCTTAAACATACTTGACAATTCTGAGGTATCCATTTGTTAGGAACATGTCAGTGTTGTTTTGTAATATCTAAATATTGTTTCAAATTAAAGTAAAAACATTCAAGATGGTTTCTATTATGGTACATAAACTAGCCAGAAGCAGCTTCCAGAGGTTTTAAACTAACAAAATTCTGAACCTTAATATGAGAAGGAAATAAGCAACACTATTTATGTCCTCTTTGTATTATTTTTTGCTTGCATAGGTTTCTAATTTTGTAATGCTTTTTAATTGCATTGTTTTTGGGGTGTTTTATGCTGTCCAATTGCATGGTTTTAGATTTTGTATTCTGCCTTAGGTCTCAGTAATAAATGAAGTAAAATAAAATTTTGAAAGTCCTTAATTAGAAGTCTCTGATATTCAATCTAGAACAGTGGTGGCAAACCTTTGGTACTCCAGATGTTATGGACTACAATTCCCATCAGCCCCTGCCAGCATGGCCAATTGGCAGGGGCTGATGGGAATTGTACTCCATAACATCTGGAGTGCCAAAGGTTCGCCACCACGGATCTAGAATCTTATATTTTCAGTGCATGTGTTTCTTTAATTTTTCCAAATACTCGTGATATACATTGTGTGTGTATAAATTCAAGTTACAGACCCACTGCAGATCTCTTGGTGTGAAGCCAATGAAAAGATAACATAATCCCAATAGATTTTGCATTTGCACAATATATTCTTAATAAATGCAATTGATTTACAAAAATAGACTTTCATGAAGCAAATTATTTCCCTTCCCTTCCTCTTTCCATGACCTGAAAACTCTCTAGCTTCTTATCTTTTCCTTTATTCTTCTTACCTTCCCACATATTAGCCTACCTGTAACTGCCCACCTCCAGTTTTCCTTCCTTCCCTACCCATAAAAGCTTTTCCTTAAGAAATCTGGCAGTTTTGCACAGTGCCAAACAGCAGGCTAGGCCTGGTTGCATAGTAGAAAACTCACAAGAACTTATAAGGGGTATCTCTCCTCCCCCTGTATTCCATACTATTTCTGCTTGTTCTCCTCCTTGCAGCCCCAAATCCTCACAATTCATAAGAACATAAGAAAAAGCGTGCTGGAACAGACCAGAGTCCATTTAGTCCAGCACTCTGCTACTCGCAGTGGCCTACCAGGTGCCTTTGGGAGCTCACATGCAGGGTATGAAGGCAATGGCCTTCTTCTTCTGCTGCTGCTGCTCCCGAGCACCTGGTCTGCTAATGCATTTGCAATCTCTGATCAAGGAGGATCAAGATTGGTAGCCATAGATTGACTTCTCCTCCATAAATCTGTCCAAGCCCTTTTTAAAGTTATCCAAGTTAGTGGTCATCACCACCTCCTGTGGCACATATTCCAAACACCAATCACGTGTTGCATGAAGAAATGTTTCCTTTTATTAGTCCTAATTCTTCCCCCCAGCATTTTCAATGTATGCCCCCTGGTTCTAGTATTGTGAGAAAGAGAGAAAAATTTCTCTCTGTCAACATTTTCTACCCCATGCATAATTTTATATTCAATCAGGACCGTATTTTCTCTCCAAACTAAAGAGTCCCAAAACACTGCAAGCTCTCCTCCCCATAAGGAAGATGCTCCAGTCCCTCAATAATCCTGGTTGCCCTTCTCTGCACTTTTTCTATCCCTTCAATATCCTTTTTGAGATGTGGTGACCAGAACGAACAGGGGTCTCCAAGTGCAGTTTCGCATCTTCACTGCTGCTTTTATATAAGGGCAATCGACTGTAATCTTTGCAGTTTTATGACCAATTCCTTTCCTAATTTTCCCCAGCATAGAGTTTGCCTTTTTCACAGCTGCCATGCATTGAGTTGACATCTCCCATTGGAACCCCTATCCAACTAAAAGATGCCTGCAAAATCCCTTTCCTGATTCTATGACTGATAGCACTTTTTTTACCCTCTGCTTAAGCGTGTATGTGAAGTTTGGATTTTTTGCCCCTATGTGAATCACTTTACATTTTGCTACGTTGAACTGCATTTGCCATTTCTTAGCCCACTCACCTAATTTATAAAAGTCCGCTTGGAGCTCTTTACAATCTTTTGCGGATCTCACCACCCTACATAATTTGGTATCATCTGCAAACATGTTACCCACCCCTAAATGATGAATTGTGTAATCTTATAAAACAGTACTGCAAACATTTAATCTTTGATGTAAACCAACATCTTTGATGTATACAGTCCTGTGTTGGTACAATGTGAATTGCAGTCATGGGGGGATAATGAAAGTTTAGGGAAAACAGAGTCATCTGCAGAAACAACAAGGGCTACCCAGATAACTGTTGTCATATAGAAATTGTAATTATCACTGGGGGAGGGGGGAGGGACTAGCTCATTTCAGGACTTAGGGGCTTACTTTTGAGTAAAACTGGTTGGGAGCTGTCCCCTAAATATTATTGTCTATCCTTGTACCAAAGTGCTCTAGATCTTAAAGCTTTGTATCTGGTGCCAAAGTTCATTTCTGTTTTGTGAATGAAACATCAAATGATATGTTCTCAGGATTGCAGCTTCTTTCTTTTCTGGTTGAGGACAGAATATCTTTCAGCGATCCCTAAACTACTGGATGTGATTTTTACCTTCTTAAATGTAAATTTAGCATACTATCATCAAGCATCAGTGATGTCAATTGTTTCCAAAAGTTATATTTGCTACTGAAACCAACCTCTGTAAAATAAGCAATAAGCTTTGAGAAACACAGCTACATGCTGGCACCAGGCAAATTAGGGGACACATCAACTATCATAAAACTTTCAAAATGCAGCAATTAAATTTGTCATATCCTAATTACACTATTGCTTCAAAATAGAGCCATTTATTTTCTTTCACTGATGATTTTCAGAGCACAGCTTTGAGCAATTCTGCTGCATGAATAATTGGCCCTTCACGTTTGCCTTCAGTATAAGGTCAAGGCTGTTTTTATGCACTCTGAACAGTTGGATTTCTCTCTGCTTATGTAATTCAGATGTCAGGCTGCCTGAAATACTTCATGTACTGTTTTGACTGCCAACATGGGAGGGAAACAGTTTTACTAATATTTAATGTAGTCAAATGTGTTAGAAAAAAATCATTTTTAGAAATAAGGGTACTATAAAACAGTTATTTAGTAAAATTGAGTAAAAGCTGTAATATACCAGTGAGAAGGAATATCTAGTTAACAAAACAGTTTTCTTTGCTAAAGAAATGTAATTAACTACCAGTTTTGAATAAAAAGATTTTTTTTCAAACTGTTCAGCTCTTCAACTACCCGCTGAAATTACTGATTAAATTACATCTTATTGGCAGGTGCACAACCATTACCATACAAAACAGAGGCCCCAATTTAGGTATACCAATACAGTTGCCAGATGGTTTCAACAAAAATACTGAACACAATAAAAATTTGATTAAAAAATTATACATATACAAACAAGTTAAAAATGCCCTGTTCCTTTATCAGACGTTTATCTGTACAAAGGAGTCTTTTAAGTTTCTAATGGCATGGAATTAAATAACATCCTACTAAGCCTATATTAAAAGGACAAGACGATTTTCTCCAAGCATTTAACCACTCTAACCAGGATCCACTTCCCTATTTTCTTACAATAGAATAATGGTTCTGTTTGTTGCATTAAAGGCCATTGTTCTTCTTTCTGGATTCTCACAATTTTGGATCTTACTGCTTCTTATGCCTTCAGCATGGGGGAATCTGAATTAAAAATTCAACTGCTGATTTTGTGGTAATTGTTGCAATACAGCACCCTTATCACATGGAAGAAAACCAAGCTTATTCACAGACTGCGGAGAACTGTTTGCATGGCTGAAGAAGGAAGTTATTTAATTTAAAATGAGGACTACCATTTCAACACGTTGATATAAACATCTAACTCTTTAGCATTTTTCTTCATCATTTTCTTGATGATTTTCCTCATTGTTTTTGTATCAGTTGTCCTTGGCCCCCATCACTAAACAAAGCAAGTCATGAAACAATTATATGCCAGAAATGAATAGGGAAAAAAGTAAAAGAAATTAGTTTAATTTTTACAGTAGTTCTGACCACTTTGTCAATGTATCACTTCAGTGTAGAGTTGCCCTTGCTGGCCATATACCCTTCAGGGAATTTTTGCATGCAAGTGAACATCTGGGAATGTACCAGAGGTTTCTGTTATAGATCCCAAAGCAGCTGCATAGATAATCTCAATAAACAAGTACTTGCTATTTTCCCCCTAACAATGTACTTACCCTGTGCCTCCAAACACAACAGGAAGGACATCTTTCGGCTTTGCAATTCTTCCGGATTGCATCAGTTTTTTCACAATTTTAGTATGGGAAGCTCCTAGTGAAAGAAGGAAAATCCTTCTCCTATTTCTTAGAATTAGCAAAAGGATTACTACCTGGAAAGGAGTTAGGAAGGGTTTACTTTGACCACAATGGAAATTATATGGTTTTAAGGCCATCCAGTAGAATTTCACTGAGAACTGTTATCCATTGTGAGTATTCTTTTGGTTTCACCAAGTATTGTAGTGAGTGGTCAGTTGTTCAGTCTAGATAAGCCAAAGCCAATATTTTTTTTCAAATATCAACCAATATAATATACTTAAAATACAATAGAAGGGTGGAACGGAAAGGGAAGCCTGGTGCATCATGCCAAATTGTATTTGAATCTGAGCTGCCCATTTTTTCTGGGTGGCCGCATGTAAGTTTCTCAACCTGTCCCAGAGTTATTTGAAAATAAATGAGGTGCATTTTGTAAAAGCATCATATATGGTCAAAAGCGAATCATAGTATGAATCTGGAGAATGTAAAGTAGTTATGGCATTGTCAATGAAAAATGCCTGGTTTGTTGATAGCTACAATTTTCTCGTCATTGTGTAATATTTGTGGTCTACGTAATCTAGTGTTTCTCCTGAAATCCTGTCTCTTTGTGGTAAAAACTGCTACACTCAGCAAACAAAGTTTTAGACTGCTTATTCAGTATCTTTTAAAAAATCTTCTGAACCTGAATCATGGAAAATAATTCTGTGTAGCTTCAAAGTTTGCTTTCAGTGTTTGAAAATTATTTGTTCCAGGTAAAAGTAATATCTCATTTGCTCTCTGCATTGTTGAAATATTATAGGTACAGTTTCTATATAAACTACAATTATTCATGAAATCAGTCTGCATTTTGATTTGTTAACAAAAACCATAACAAACCTGTCCCATGATCAGAATGACATTGTAATGGTTTTAATGTGTGTGTATATGACTTTAAACTGAGAGCTCAGTTGGAGAGAGAAGGGGAGGGTGCGAGGTGGATGAGAGAGCAATAAGATTGATTGATTCTGGTGTGTGCATGTGGGAGGGCTGTGCTGGACCTGCAGAAGGTAACAGAATTTCAGAGTGAAAGGATTGGGAATATCAAAACTCTTGTCAGAGAGAGTGAAAGTTCTGTGTGAGCATGGCAGAATGTGTTAGGACTTCTTAGTGAAAAGCCCCAGTGTGTCATAGCTCTATGTGAGCAAGTCAAAGTGTACCTGAGCTCTGTGTGACCAAAAGTCAGTGTGTGTTGAAGTTTCTGAGTGAGAAGTCATAGAATGTCAAAGCTCTGTGAGAAAGTTAGGCCGGTTCTTCATCAGGCAATAAACCCAGGTATAGGATGCTAAAAAACACATTTTTTGGGGGGAAACTTCGCACAGATCCTGCCCCTAAAATGAGTCTGCCCTATATTATTTCTTTCAAACCAGTTTTTTTGATAATCGCTAAACTAGCAAGTCTTTTAAAAAATCCTGGATTGCAGTCACTCAGTGGCATTGTGCCCACAGGGTGGGGGGACACAACGCCCCAGGTGAAACCACAGCAGACGCATGGCTGGGCTGTGGAGGGAGTGTGGCAGGGGTGTTCCAGGGCATTCTGGGGTGGGATGGGGTGGAGGTGGGCAGTGCCATGGCACAGGCGCAGGGCATTCAGGCGCCCTGGGTGCAGTTTCCCCTCCCTCCACCTCTGCAGTCACTCAGAAACAAACAGCCAGGCAGGAGGCATTTTATTTGCCTCTCTTTTCCTTTTTTTAATTTCACAGCTTACAGCTGCATAGTTATGCAGGTACAGATGGTCATTTCGTGAGACATCACCATGGCTGGGGGGTTTGTCATGCCCCCAAAGAAGTTCTTAATATTTTCTTCATTAAGCATCAGTTGTCCCTATAGCTAGTATGGGTTCATTATTTTTCTTTTCTAAGGGAGGGAACTTTAGTTAGACCCTGTCCCTTTAAGAAGCCTAGAGGCAGTCTTCCTTTCATTTCACAGTAGTGCTCCTGTTCAGTTGAGTCTAAGGTGCCAGTGGAGCTGGAGAGCTGCAATAACTCTTACATCTAAGGTGTATAAGGAATATAAAAGTCTAAGGTGACAAAGTGCTTTCTTGGAAGAAGTCAAGAAAGAATCAAAGTCGCAAGCTTCAGGTTATTCCAGTCAAGCAAGTACTTTATTGAAGTCAGATCCTGGGAGGAGTTAGGTCTTAATTCTTCTATGCAATAAGACCTCTCTTTTTTAACTGTTACACCTTGTTTGTGAGTCTCCCACTCTGTTCTTGCTTAGTACAGGGCACCTAAGATTGTTTTGCTTTAGGAACAGAACAGGGTTCATTTGTTTGAATAAGCAACTTTTGCATGCCTGGACAATGGGGGGCGCTATGTATGTTTAAGCTGTTCTATTGTTTGTTCTCCATTTGCTGTCTGAAGGAAGTAGCTAAGAACCCTCCTAAACTTACAATAAATTGAGTACAACATGCTTTCTTGTGTGGTAAAAAGTTGGCCATAGCCATTTTATTTAACAAAATTGGTTCAAGGTAAACAAGGCGTACGGCACAGCATGGGGGTCTGATCTGTGTGCTGGGCAGCCCGAGTCCCCCAGACACCTAAATTTTTCTACAGCACGCCTGCTGATGAAAAATTAATGCACGCTGGAGCAGCTGTGAGATTCCAGATGGGCGGTTGCCACTTCCTGAAGACTCCACTGCTGCCAGGGGCACAAGCCATATAAGCCCACGTCTGGGCAGGTTACCCTTTGGCTTGCTCCACCCCAAACCTCATAAGGAGGTTCCAATAAAGTGGGTATTTCACCCGCTGACCCTAAACTAAAGATCAGTCCCCCATGCACAATCCGCCAACCCTTTACAAAACAAGCATGCATTAACAAATAACAAATACAGGGAGGGTAGGGTGGGAGACTCGTGTGCTCCAGCAAATGGGGGGGAGGCAAAGCCGGGTCTAGCCTTAAATAGGCTGCCCGGCCCTCCTCCCAGATGACATCAGGGCGCCCAGCGTCACTGCCGGGCGCCCTAGAAGACCAAAAGCCTCGCGAGCAGAGGGAACTCACGAGGCAGCCGGGAAGGTGGCCGCCCATGGGAGGCTGTCCCTTCCCCAGCAGCAATGGTGACCGCGGTAAGTCGCGGCCGCTTTTTTCTGGGCTCCGCTCACCAACTTCCTCCTTCTTCACCCTGCAGCTGTTTTTCTTTCTTCTCCTTTTGTATCCAGCAAAAGTAATGGCTATCTGCTCCTTCTGGGGCTTTCCCATAGAAGCATATCTTACTTGCACATACATGACAGTGTGTTAAAATGCCCACTTGTGATAGGGAAAGTTATCTCTTTAGTATAAGGTTTCTTACTATCTACTTTTCACCTGGAACAATGCTTGTGATCCAAAGTTACTTGAAATAAATGTAAGTTTTTCATTTTGCATATATTTGTTTGGAAGAGCTCCTTTACTGCACTCACACACAGGACTGGGCTGATCCATATCCAACAAAAAATTTCCAACACATTTGTGCATGCCTGTGTAGCTATGCATCGGTGGAAAGTAAGTTTTTACAAAATAGACACATCTCTGTACAAAGGTGCAACAGCAACCTGGATTGTTCCTTTGGGCTACAATTGCTGCCTGCACAGTTGCGTGTGAACATGAAAACAGGAAAATGGGTTACTTTATCCCAACTACAGCCCGTTCTACATTTGCTGTGCAGAAGGGGTCTTAGAAAGTCAGAGGATGTACAGAGAAAGTCAAAGCCTAAATAAACTGGTAGAAAGAATAAAGACAGAGAGTCTGAGAAAAGTATGAGCGAGACAGAAGCTGTTAGAATGTATCAGAGTGAATTTATGCTGAGTGAAGTCCTCAAAGTATTTTGTCACCTTAATTTTATTTTATTTTATAAATATTTTACTTGAAACCTTGAAGTTACTTGTCAGTTATAAATAAAATCTTACTTTGAAGAAACATTGGAATCCTACCTTATTTTCCCTTATGACCACATAGGCCTTATAAGCCTTTCCTAGACAACAAGTACTAGACAACAAGCAAGGTACCTATTATTTAATTATAAAGATATCAAGGTTTTCAAAGTAACTCATAAAATAACTAGTAAAAAAACACATTATAGATAGAGCATAATATCTACTATACCTCTAGCAGCAAGCAGTTAAGCTCAAAAAACAAATATGCTACACATCTGTAGGTGTTCTGTTGTTCAGAGTCAAAATGTAATGAAAATTTAAATATAGGAAAATGGCCTAGAGCTCTCTACAATTAAAACACTGCTGCTATATACCAGAAGAGTGAGACCACCAGTCATTTCTGCACAAGCAGTGAAAGATGTATCAACAAAATTCACCCCTAGCACTTTGAAATACATTCCTATTTCTGATTTTTTAAAAAAAATTCTCCTCTCCTGGTAGCGAGTGAGAATCCAATTAAATTATTTCCTTTGGTTGACAAATCTTTGTTAGACAATAGCATCTCAGGTTCTTAAATGTATCATTTGTAAAGAAAAATCAGACAATTTTAATTGAATCACTTTGCAAATTGGCATCAGATCACAGTCCTATTAAAATGAGCCTGGGCAAAGTAAGATGAGGTGAAGAAAAACAGTTGTGCTAGATGAGGGTAAAATAGGCAGTGGGGTTTATGATACTAAGGTAAATTTCCAGCATTCCCATTTCAGGATCTGCACCAGCTCAGATATGTCATTATGTGGGTTTACATAAAATCAGTGGGGCACTGTCTTGGTATATCTTCAGATATCCCAGTGTATCTTGTAGTTATCCTGACATCTCTTCAAGTTACAATATGGTTTCTGTCATAATATGGTCCTTAAGACTGTGTCCACAAGGACACAATAAAAATATATTGTTACAGTGACATATAAAATGATTAACATCTGTAACCTCATGATCTGAAAGACATCTCAGACCCCAGACCCCAGAACTGTGGAGTCTTCAAGTTTCTGTGGCAAGAAAAGCATTTATTTGAAACTATGTCAAATGTCTTACATTTCCTGCAGTTCATTTAGGAAGGACAAGTGAAAACTGGAGCACAATCTTTCAATGAAATGCCAGAATATTTGGGCTTAATTAATGATCAAAATTTTAAGAAGTTTTTGTAATAGATTTTCAATCTTCCAATGGAAAAAAAATGATATTCTTACTATCTGACATTTGGAATAAGGACTACTGAGGGCCAGGAAGCTCAGGGAGACGAGGAGTCTTTGGAGGACAGGGATGGCACTGGCGACCTAATGACCTATACTGTGTATGACAGTTTTGTCTAGTTAGAATCAGTCTAGGCTGGCGCTGTCTGAGAGGTGAAGGGTGCTGATCCATTTCCTATACTGGCAGACATGCCACCTCTGTGTCCATCAAATGGCAACCCACACATTCAGGAATTGTTTCAGGTTTCTTCAGTCTTAATCCTAATACATTTGCTTATTGGATGTTTCATCCTGTTGGTTGCATTTGTTAACACTGTGTGATCTGCCTGAGTTTCAGAGAAAAAGCAAACCATAAATAAATAAAATGAAGTTATACCCTTTTAATCCCATTTACAGGAAAAATTCTGTGCAGGGAAAGAAAAATGACATTCAAATTAACAGTTCAGTTAATGCATGACAGAAGGAAAATCACAGCAGGTATTTTCAAGTTGCAACCTGCAGAGATGATAAATTAGATAACATTCCTAGCTTATTGAAGCTTATTGGGAATTATTTTGTCCTCATGTAGATAGCCTTAAGAGATCATCCTTTTAAGAGAATTGCTGAGTAGATGTTATATAAGATATTCTTTCTCAAACTGAGTCAGTCCACCTGCTATTTGGCAGAGCAAATATGTGTATAATTAAAAGCAGACATTTCCAAGAATGCTAGTACCCAGAAGTCTTTTGAATTCTGAGCTATAAGGGTTGTGCCTTATCTAAGCAGCATATTCCACTCTTGGAAGGCTCTGGACAAATTAGCCAGCAATGTTTAAACAGTAGTACTTTCTACAATAACAACTGTAAATGTGAAATCATGTGAATGTACAAACATCTAATCTCAAAGTTCTCCTCTGTGCCAATCCAATCCATTGCAAAACGGTTCATACTGGATCTGGATGATATGCTTAAGGACTGGGTCACTGGGATGTAAATTAGTGAAAATACTCAGAAACTTTACAAATGGAAGCTTTTGGAGCTTTAATTGACCATGAAGGAGTGAGACCTAGCATTATAATATGAAACTGTTTCTTTTTCAACGTGATTTGAAAAACTTGGTGCACTTCAATATGGTTACCCCAAGGATTAAGTATTTGGAAGTATGAACTCAGACAGGCAAAATACATTTACTTCAAATCTTTTCCTAAGGATAAGAAAATGTGACATCTTGTCTCATTTTAATGTTTTATGTTCTCTTATGTTATATATTTTAATGTTCTCATCTCTCCTATTATCTACCCAAGCTGTCCTGTGCAGAACAGATGTACTTTCTGCATGTGTGGGTTCTGTGGAACTAAATCAGGAAAAGAACTTCCAAGACAAATTCACTTCAAAAATATTTTTCTTTAATTAAATGATCCACTGTACAGAATAACACAACTACAGCAATTTATATACCGGTAGCTATCACTTCAGTATAATAGTGAACAGCCACAGATCATTTCTCTGAGTTCAACTAAGTTCAACTTGTTCTTGCTTGCAAAAGTTTTGTTATGAATCAAGTCCAACTTTCTCTCAAGTCCACCAAGGTCCCATATTCCTCTAAAACACTCATTTTTCAACAGGAATTGAGATCTTACAATATGGAAAACACAGAAATCAGGCTGCAGGCTGCAGCTACTGTGGTCAGGCACCTCCATCAGCTACATGACCAAGGTGCCACTTGTAGCCTTTCTAAGGGCTGCCTTCTTCACTGCTACCTGTAAGCGTAATACAGCTGCAGAGCAAGAGGAGCAGGAGCCTGCACCACCCTCCCATATGCCTGGCAGGCAGAGATGCTGCAGGCAGGTGGGCAGAAATAATGGGAACTGCCACCATCCAAGTCAGTCAGATGGAGGAGATGGCACTGTAGATGGGAGAGAGAGGAGAAGGAGTGAGAGAAGCGTCTGCCAGATGAGCCAGGCAAGTAGAGGTGGCATCAAGTGTGGGCTTGGATTCCCCCCTCCTCCAGTTCACAGGTCCTCTCAATATCTACTTTTACATAAGATTGTTTCAAAAAGTAATAGCAAAATGACTTCATTTCCTAAATGGCAAAGCTGATCTTACTTTCTGAAATACCTTCATAATTTATTACATGCTTCCTCACCATATGTTGCTACTTACATTTGTTTGTTTGTTTGTGTGTGTTTGTTTGTTTGGACTTTAATTACACTCAATCCCACAGTGTCAGACTGGATCATACTATAGAGCAGTGAACATATCCATAAACATTACATACTATGTGTTAGTTTCCTTGATTCTATCTAGGTTAGAATCCTTCTCCTTGCCATGCAATTCTTCCATATACAATCTTCATGCAACAGTATAACCTTGTGAATGGTGTCAGACAAATGTATTATAGTGTCTCTTTTGCCAACAGTTTGTCAAGTTTATCATTCTTATGATAATTCAAATGTAGATAAATAATATATAGCTGTATAAAGGAAACAAAACAGGTGATTGACCTTCTGAATTTTTTCCCTTCCATCTGTACAAGAAAGGGTGGAGTACTTGCTAGTCCTGTGAATCTTTTGCAAAGGTCAAGCTAATTCAGTTTTTCTCCATTGCATGGGGATGTTTGGAGACTCATTTCGTCAGAAAGAATACTAACACAACTTGTTGGAATAGAAATCGGCCGCAGCCCAAAATTTATTTAACACATAACCAAGAAACCTTGAAGCTGGGCGAGCATACCAGAGCACATCCTGGCCCCCAGGTAGCAAACCGCTGAACCTGGTTATAGGGCAGCCCAAGCTGACCCCTTAGGCCCTTCGGACAGAACCCCTGTCCGGCACATCCCCCGAGGGAACGGAACAGGAAGTTACTAGGTGCCACAAGGACGCAAACCCAATTTGTGATACCCCTCCCTGCCGGGCAGCGAGCTCTCAGCGCAGCCCCCAGGCTTGGCTTTCGAGAGCTCTATCGCCACCACGGACCTCATAAGGAGGCCCCGAGGTGTCCGCATGCAAGCTTCTGCCTTCCCAAATAGGGATGTGCTCTTATGCCCCACCTGTTTAGAATTGCCAAGCATAAACATAACAATATGAACAACCCCTCAAAACCTTCCAATTGGGACCGGGGAGGGAGGGCCTTAAAACGATCTGGCCTTGAAAGAGGCCCAACCTCACGACGCAGCCTTTAAGGCTGCCAGAGGCCCTGTCACGCGCTCGCACCGGCCACGTGACCGCCTCATCCGGCCGGGCTGGGAGGAGGTAGAAGCCTCCACTCCCCCAGGTTCTCCCAGGCTGGAAGCCTGGGGCGATTTTCTGCATGGGGATGTTTGGAGACTCATTTCGTCCAGAAAGAATAATACTAACACAACTTGTTGGAATAGAAATCGCAGAGCCCAAAATTTTATTTAACACATAACCAAGAAACCTTGAAGCTGGGCGAGCATACCAGAGCACATCCTGGCCCCCAGGTAGCAAACCGCTGAACTCTGGTTATAGGGCAGCCCAAGCGACTCTTTAGGTCTCTTCGACAGAACTCTGTCCAGCACATCCCCGAGGGAACGGAACAGGAAGTTACTAGGTGCCACAAGGATGCGAAACCCAATTTGTGACACCCCTCCTGCTGGCAGCGAAGCTTGAGCTCTCAGCCGCAGCCCCAGGCTTGGTTTCGAGAGCTCTATCGCCACCACGGACCTCATAGGAGGCCCCCGAGGTGGGAAGGTCCGGCATGCAAGCTTCTGCCTTCCCAAATAGGATGTGCTCTTATGGTCCTACCGCCACCGAAGCTGTCACTCCAACAGCTCCCGCTTCAGCTTCAGCAGCCTAGAGGCTCACAGCTCAGTGCGCTGCGAAGTCACTGCAACAGAGCAGAACGGATTTCGCCAGCTCAATGCGGCAGCGGCCACTCCAGCAGAGCATGGCAGACATCGTGGCAAACCAGATGTCCTGGCCCTAACTATAAGTGGACTCCGGCCGGGCAAAACAATGCTGGCAGAACATGAGACAAATCAACATGGGGAATAACATCCCCTCCCATGCTCAGTACCAGCCGGGCTGCGGACCGACCAACCTTTGACCTGACTTTGTTAACTTCATCGAGCTATCGGCGTTTCCTCCAAGTCCTCCGCCTCCAGCACGCATTCAGAACAGCTTGGATTTCGCATCTTGGCGACGGGCAACTGTAAGTCTTCCCTCATGGCATTCTGCAACGCTTACCGGAAATGTCATTTTCCCCAGCTGAAGAACTATTGCGCCTGGGAAGCCAAACTGAAGCACCGAAGTCCTTTAAATCAAGAGCAGAGAAGACCACCGCGATGCCACAGCCAGTGAATGTCCAGGGAGGTGTCCAGTCCAAGGTGTTGTCCTGCAGCCCGACTTCTTCGTGATAACGCAGCCCAGTAAACAATGCTGGCCAACCATCCAAACAAGGTAACGACAGGCCAACGGAACTATAAAGAGAACAAAGTTACAATGAAAGGTGAGGCCGGACATAAACACGATAAGCTAAAGATCTTCCAGCGCCTAAAGCCTGAATTTCGTTGCAGATAGTCCCTCCTTGGAGAGGCTCGGTAGCTGCCCCAATCCGAAGGAGGGAACCGAACTGCTCTGCTGGGAGTCCTAAAATTGTAAACACAGCCGTGAACACAGCTCGGAATTGGAAATCTGGACACTGATGCTCCATCGCTGTGGATAAACAGGGGACCCTGCCCTGCAGGGTGGACAGCTAAAACGCAGCTATCCTAGCGACCGGACAGGGTGCCCTGGTGGGAGGGGGGCCAATGTCACTCTCGTTCCTCGACACCGCTGGTCAGTCTTTGACCCGCCAACCATATGAGTAAGTTCCTATCGGCCATGGACAATATCAGCCCTTTGCAGAGCCTTAGGAGCCAATGATGTGGTGGACGGTAAATACTAGCTCACCACAATCAAAGGCCCCATAAAAGCCAAGGCCCGGAAACAGTAGACTCCATAGGCAGAGTCACAGACTGATTCTGTGGCGTTAAGTAAAGTTCCTGTGAGCTCCTTTTTTGGTGATGGGATCATTATCTTGCGGTCTGGGGAAGCTGCCACCCGCCACTGCTCTAGCCCGCGGCGGGAGTGGTCAGTGATCCCCAGGGCCTGGCTGAAAAAGGAAATGGCCGCTAAATGGACCTAATCGTCCTGGCAGCCAAATTGACGGTCCCTCAAGTCAACCAAAATGCGGAGCACCAAATCCTTAGCAAAACCCCCTGCCGAACAGGCTCACCCGATGGAAGCCGCGAAAAGCAAAGAAGGTGCTCAGGCCCCTTTCATACGCCGCAACGGGTAGCTGGAGCCAGTGACTGCAAGACAACCTTCGCCATTAGACTGCCTCCAAGACACGGCAGATGGTCGGGACACCTCTCCGAAAGTGGCTGGCTTCGGGAGCTAGTGGTAGCGGCTGACCTGACGACGGCGACAAAGGCCAGCTATATTATTAGTTATACCTGGCAAGAAACAGCTTTAAAGGAGATGTTATTAATCAGGCAAACCATTTACAAATTCTTACTAGCCGCGATCACTCCCGCTCTGACCGGGCTGGACTGCCGATTTACCACCCTGACCACAGCCTGGTTGTCACACCAGAACTTAACTGCATGAGTCGCTAAACACATCCTTCCAGATGCGGAACCGCCGCCACCAGAGGAACAACTCCAGGAAAGTCATGTCCTCAAAATTCCGGTCTGAGACCACGCTTTGGTATTAATTTTACCACACCCTTTCACTGGTCCTGGAATAAATACCAAAGCCTATCGGTTTCAGCTGCATCGGTGTGAACTTGAAAACTATCCTGCAGCCCCAAGGAACTTGCTAAAGGAAACTCCGTTATAACGCTCCAGAAAACGTAACCATACCCTAAGTCTTGGCGAAGACCAGAAGTAACCTGACGGATGATGGGGAACTGAATAGCCCGCCAAGGACCTTTAAGTAGGCGGAAACAAAAGCCCTTCCCGAGACAACCCTGCAGGCAAAGTTAAGGTGCTCCAAGCAGGGACTGTATTTCGCGAACCTGCATTTGCTTTTGCACAGGTGTTCGCGATCAGTGCGTAACGTAATGTTGTCATCAGCTTGTCGAGGGCAGGGAAGATGTTCCTGCCACCGTGGTCCAATTGAATCTCTAAGCAGGTTAACAAAGACACAGGTCTCTTCAGTCTTTGTCGTCACAAGGAACCCCAAGCTCCGCCGCTAAGACCTGAAAATGCTGACAACATCAATTAATATCTTCGTCAGAGCCAGCTGCACCTACAAACAAAAATCATCCAGATAATGAGTGACTTTCGATGGCATGCGACATCCTTGATTGCCCATTCCAAAGGTGCTAAATTTTTTCAAAGGCTGCAATAAGCTATAGAGCAACCCATGGGCATGCATTTATCGACATACCAATGTCCTTCCAAATTGAAAACCTAACAGTTCAAGTCCTTGGGTGTATGGGCAGCATCTAAAGGCTGACTGTATGTCACATTTTGCCAACATCGAGGCAGTTCCCACTCTCCGGATGAGACTCACCGTTTCATCCACAGTGGCATACCGAACAGAGCAGATGCCTGGGTCGATGAAGTTCGTTTCACCGACCTCCCGCGGGAATGCAGGACAAATGTTGTAGTCATCCTCTATACTCCTCGAGGGCCTTTTTTGGGTACTACCCCTAATGGGGAAACCCGAGGTTAAGTAACGGAGGTTGTGTAAAGGGGACTCGCAATTCTGCCCGCCAAGCATTCTTTTAAATTTTGGCAGCCACTACCGCAGGCAAGCAATTCCCTGGCTGATTTTAAGTTGGGAGCTGAGAGTTTGCCAAATTTCTACACCCTAAAAAATGGGATGCCGAAAACCAAATCTGAAAACTCCTCTCCTTTAAGTACAATGCGCCTTCCTATTACTCTGATACCTGTCCAGCCATTGGCATAAAGCTGTTGCACACGCACCGGAAGGGCGACTCTTAGAACTTCTGGGATTTCAGGCCATTCTGGACGTGACGATCCTCCCACGCCAACCGTCTCTTCTTGTAGAGCGCTGTTGAGCCAGGGTTCCGCCATCGCCAGCGGGAGGCCGAGCCAGTTGCTATGGTATTGTACTCTGGTGTGGGCAACCTAAAGCAACGAGGGAACAGCTGTGCCTCCGTGAATCCTCACATTTATCCCTCTTACAGGAGCCTTGGTTCCAGTCTAGCAAGTTAAGCGGGCTGGTCCCGCTTGACTAAACCCTTTTTTCCCCGCCCATCAGCCCCTAAAGGACGAGTAGCAGCCCAGATGACGAAGTTTTAATTACATTTGTCATCCACGCCTGATCGCAGTATTAGATCCCACCTATGCCCCGACGCCTGATCTATGAGGCACTCTTTTCATGAATGCCTTTATTGTACTCTGATAGCAGCCGCGATCCCCTGATAGGGATCGCGGGGTTCTCAAAACATTTTGGTGCCCAGTGGAGCAGACACAGATGCCAAGCTCTCAGTGGGTAAGCAGCCCGTCCTGGTCCATATATTCAGCTTAACCCTTTCAGCCAGTTGCCTAAGCGAACGCCCAGCTCTTTCTGGCTCTTCTCTTAGCTGACCGGGAACCTGTCTCTCTTCTGGGATCCTCTTCCGCCGCAGAACCGCAGGAAGATATCTACAGTAGTACTCAATCCAGGGCATTGTATGTTCTCTTTAACTTCGGGCAAATGGGAGTCAGGGGGTCCCCAGGGTCCCATGCCGAAAGCAAAAGGCTGAAGCCCCTAAGTGCTCCTGCCATCAGCCCTCCACTCCTCCTCAAGCAAAGCCCTTTTCTCCTTCTGAGTAATCCAGAGGAGGAAGAGCTGGCACTTTCTCTCCCCTCTTCCTCCCAGCAATTCCCAGCTGCTTAAGTGGCTGAATCTCCATCTGTAGACTCCACCCAGACGAGGAGATGAGCTTTCAGGGGAGACTGCCGAGACGGCTGACGACGAGGCCTTTTTTTCCTCTCCGGCTCTGGCCTGGGCTCTGGCCCCGCAGACTGGGCTGGCAGAGCCTGCTGCAGTTTCCAACACTGCCCGCTTGGCCCAGGCAGAGCATGATCCCCAGTCGCCTGCCCTTGGACTCTTAATCCAGCTGGGATAGCGGGTCCCAGGGCGAACCCACGCCCGTGCCTGGCAACCCAAGCTCCCTGATGGGACCTTGAGTCCCCTCTGTGCATCTGGTGGCAGAGTGAACCCAAGTTCTGCTTGGGACCTGCAAGTCTCCCCTAAACCATCTACCAGAAGAACTTTCTTGAATCCTGGAGAAGGCTAAAATAAGGGGGTTGGTTCCCTTATGAAACCTCCCTCTGGCCATTGCCCAAAACCAGGGGAGGGGTTGAATTGGCCTGGCCATCCCATACCAAGTTAACATTCAAACGGTATACTGAGAATATGGATAAGTGAGTATGGCATAAAACAGAGTTTCAGAGCATATGGGCAACCCACTTTGGCCATGGAGGAGGTATGAGCACATGAGGGACTATTCATCCCGGGTCCGGATGAGGGAGGCTCGCACGGGCCTGGAGTTCCCGCCCAGGCTGCTCCCAGCACCTCTATGCCGGACTTCTGTTCCTGAATCTTACGTCTCTGGCTCGATTTACTGTAGGTGCTCCAGGTACGGCAGGCTTCCCGGCGCTGGAAGAGGAGGGGATTGCACCTGTTGGAGTACAGTTGCCAACTCCCCTGCTCAGGTGGTGGCATTGCTGACCCAAATTCTGGAAGGGGAGGAGGGCCCCACCTGCCCCAGGCTCCAAGGCCTGAGTGGTATGGTTTGGCCACCCTTCCTGTGCTCTCTTCTTTGTGCCTTTTAGGCTTCGGCGCCATGGTCTCCTGACTAACCTGCAACAATAAAATTGCTTTTGTTAATTCAAAACCGCTTCTGCCCTTCTTTGCTTCGTTGTTTGTCCCTTTATATATATATATCTATGAATTACATATATGTATATTCCAGTTTCGACACAAGTGCAGAGTTCTTGCAGCGCTAAAGTGCCTAAAAGAAATCACACCCGCGATTGATCTTTGTAGCAGCCCGTTTCAAAGTTCCGTGTTTCTGTAATGGCCGCTACCTTGCAGGCCCTGTAAGCTTTCTTATCTTGAAGAATACCAAAGAAAATGGTTGCTCCTTCCAGTCCTCCTTAACCGGAAGGATGACAAATGGTCACGCGACTGCCTCGCGCATAAAGCGGGCTCCAAAGTGATTGTCCCCTTTATGAGTTCGCCCAACCGCCGTCGTTGCGGCGTCTCTTGCGAGTAGTCCCAAGGGAAGCGACAATGTCGCCTCACCCCTCGTTTCTTAAACAGACGCTTCTTGTATCCGCTGGAGTTTTTTTTTCTAATTAACGCCGGAGACTCGGCAATTTTAGCAGCAAAGGGAAGGTAAAACTGGCCGCGCCTGCTGCGGCAACCTCGGGGCCACGCCTTTGAAAGCAGCAATGCCGGCTCGCCAGTTTAGCCGCCGGCCCTTTGATATCCTGTAAGTTTCACGTCGGGCAGCCAAACGTCGCATTTTATCGTCATGGACGGACTTTGACGGGTCTCGGCTGAAAGCCCCTCCGGCGAAAGTTCTGGGCGCTTCCAATATCTCGCTTCTCGCCTTGAAGCTGAAATAAGGCAGATCGCCCAGTCACATCGCCATCGCCACGCGACATTCAGCCAAAGGCCATACAGCAGCTCGCTACTACAAACGCGTTCGTCCCAGTGAGTGGGAGGTGAAAAGCTCCTAATGAAGTCTCGGCGAGGCTCATCCATCCTTCACAAGGCCGCAAGGAAGTCTCAAAACAGTCTCCCCTTTTAAAACGACATCTTTTGGCCTTTGAAAGAGGTCTAACTCCTCGGGCCGACGAAAGCCTTTAAGGCTGCCAGGAGGTCTCTGTCACGCGGCCGGCAATCTCGCCACGGATCTTCTCATCCGCCGGGCGGAGGAGCGTAGAAGCCTCCACCGTCTCCTCCCTCCCCAGGTAACGGCGTCTCCAGGCTGAAGCCTGGGGCGCGATTTGTATCTGAATAATAAGGCAACTCATGCTAAAATGATCTGTTTAGTTTTCAGTTTATAGGAGAGGTAATGAAAAAAATGCTAGAATTTCTATTCCCAGAAGCCTTCCTTTGGGAAATATTGCGAAGAATTTTTATTGGCTTTAGCCTGCCCCAACTATCCTATGCTAATACCTTAAGAAGAAATAAAAAAATATTTACCATTCCTCAATTGATAGCAAAAACTTAAATTCTGTAGGGTGGCTTGTTTTGAAAACAATACATATATTTCTGGAAAAGAAAAGGAATTGTTTGATTTATGGTGTCAATGATATGTAACCCATTGATTGCAATGATCTTTGGATGAGGCTAAATACACCCATTTTACAGGAGCATTTCCTATCTCAGCAGTAAATCAGGAAAAATCAGTGCACTGAAAAGCAGCGATGTGCACCCAGTGCCATTTGCTTGGCACTGGTTGCATGTCGTCACTTTTCAAAAAGAAAAACACCATTGTGCGGGGAATCCGCCACTGCTTCTGTGCTCCAGCAGTGCCAGTGGTGCGAACTCCTCTCCCACAACTGCGTTTTTACCATGCATGTAGGTAAGGGGGGGTTCTCGGGTTTGAACCCCCCCATTCATGTCCGAAGCTCCGCCCACCCGTTTGTGGGTTTTAAAAACATTTTAGTGCTTTTTTTGGTTTTTGGCCGGCAGGGGGCGCATTGTTTGGGCTAGCAGCACCAAACTTTCTTGGATTGTTTGGGGGACTCTCTTACTGATACCACCCAGGTTTTGTGAAGTTTGGTCCAGGGGGTCCAAAGCTATGGACTCCCAAAGGGAATGCCCCATCCCCCATTGTTTTCAATGGGAGCTAATAGAAGATGGGGGCTACACATTTGAGGGTCCATAACTTTGGACCCCCTGAACCAAACTTCACCAAACCTGGGTGGTATCATTAGGAGAGACTCCTAAAGATACCCTGAAAGTTTGGTGTTTCTAGCTTAACAATTGCACCCCTAACAGCAGGCACCCCCCAAATTTTTCCAGATTCTCGTTTTAAATCCACCCTCTTCGGCATGGATTTAAAGGGAGAATCGGAGGTCCTCAGTTTAGAAGAAGAAGAAGAGTTTGGATTTTATATCCTCCCTTTCTCTCCTGTAGGAGACTGACAGGGGCTTACAATCTCCTTGCCCTTGCTCCCTCACAACAAACACCCTGTGAGGTGGGTGGGGCTGAGAGAGCTCCCAAAAAGCTGTGAATAGCCCAAGGTCACCCAGCTGGCGTGTGTGGGAGTGCACAGGCTAATCTGAATTCCCCAGATAAGTCTTCACAGTTCAAGTGGCAGAGCAGGGAAACCCAGTTCCTCCAGATTAGAATGCACCTGCTCTTAACCACTACGCCACATTGAAAGTGATGCTGTTTCAGGGTGAGGGATAATCCACCCCAAAACAGCATCACTTTCAATGTTGTTTAACTAGGGGCCCCAGATTCTCCCTTTAAGGTGGATTTAAAAGGAGAATTTGGGTTCTCTAGATTAAATTCCATTGAAAGTGATGCTGTTTGGGGGTGGATTCCAGCATCACAGCAGCTGCCCAGGTTGGGGGGGGGGGACTCAGATTTTGCACCAGGCTCCATTTTCCCTCTATGCCTCTGCCCAGAGGGGAGGGGCAGGGGAGGTCAGGGTGGGGGACTCTGCCATCCCTGACCTGGGAGAGCTGTTTTTATAAGTG
The DNA here is from genome assembly GCF_021028975.2 of Sphaerodactylus townsendi. Lineage (NCBI taxonomy): Eukaryota > Metazoa > Chordata > Lepidosauria > Squamata > Sphaerodactylidae > Sphaerodactylus > Sphaerodactylus townsendi. The sequence goes on along the minus strand of NC_059428.1, from coordinate 63,374,769 downwards.
CTAGGCCAGGGGCGGGGCTTGGGGAGGCATGGCCATGTGCTAGGGGTGGGTGGGGTGTGGCCCCACCCCCGAACGCCCCCCATAAAAAATCTATACCTACGTCCCTGGTTTTTACCAGCGGCACATCAGTCTTTATGGCCCGTGTGGAGTGGGCCCAGGTCTAATTCTCACCCTGGTCAAACCTGTGGATACTGAAATCCAGAGATTAGCTTTGTGAACAGACAAGACACATCTTTCTACTAACCTGAAAAAGTTCCAAATGTTTAGAAAAATTTAAAATCTTAAAAGAAGAAGAAAAAAGTATGGTGTTTAAAAATCCCCCCAAAAGATAGAAGCAGTGTCTGTCGATTTAAGAAATATATGCCCTGTTACTGTCCATGAGGGGGTTGCTTGGGAAACACAACAGTGTTACTAGACTTAATTTTTGCCAGTAAAAGATGGCATGTCAGAGCTCTTTTCAGGATTTTTTGTATTTTGAGGGAGGACTTAGAGGGGCCAGTCCTGGCCACAACCACTCAGTGATCTACCACGTGGCTTGCATAACTCGCCCAGGACTGGCTGCTTAATGTTTAACAACAGCCACTGTGGTGTAGTATTCAGAGTTTCAGACTGGGATCTGTGAGACTCCGGTTCAGATTCCCACTCTGCTGTGAAAATTTACTGGATGACCTTGGGTCTATTACACATTCTCAGCCTAGTCTATCTCATAAGGTTATCGTGATATTATGGAGAGTAGAACATGTGCAACCCAGGGACATATGGAAGAATTTAATCTTGCCTGCCAGAGCAAGTGAGAAAACTGTGCAGCCAGACTAGAGTTTTATCCAGCAACTATTAGAATTACAGGGCCAGAAAGGAAATGTGCTGTGTCTGTGGATCAGATACTTTTGATTTAGCCCAGGCTCTTTTAGCACCAGCTAAGCTCGCTGAAACATCTTATGGAGATATTTTGACTATTCTTGAACATTTTTCACCGCGGCCTTCAGAGATAGCATGGCAAAATGCTTTTTATACGTGCAATCAGAGTCCAATGGAAAGTGTTTCTGTTTATATTACTGAACTACAACAGCTGGCCCAGCATTGCAGTTTTTCAAACTTAAAGGAAATGCTGCATGACCATTTGGTATGTGGCCTGTATGATCAAATTTTGCAGAGGCGTTCATTTACAAAGAAACAGCTTACATTTCAAGTTGCACAAGAAGAAGCATTGGCCTCAAGTACACAAGAAGTACAGCTGGCAAGAACTCCAACTCATTCTCAAATCCATTTGACTAGAATTTTTGATTCATAGATGGTGGATGATGAGGTATGGCAAAATTGCCTTCCAATTAGAATAAATGAAGTGGGGAATCAGAGGTCCATTCCTGTACCACCTGTGGAGTGTAACAGCTGTGGAGGACATCACAAAAAGGAGTTTAGAGATGCATGAAGTTGTTTCTGTAAGTGCTTGACCCTGAGACTGTAGAACAATTTACCCCCAAGCATCTTCTTTATATGCATTTAGAAAATTGGGAAAGATACACCTATTTTCCCTTCCCTTTTGCTGAAGAGATGGTCCCACCCTTTTGGTATTATTATGAATTTGTAAACTGGTTTAATGACTTGTTAATAGGTTTTATTAATTTTAAACAGGTTTTAATGTTACAAGTTGTATTGTTTTTAGAATGTATTGGATGCTATGCCTTTGGGTATACGGTGGGTTAAAAATACATATAAATACAATAAAAATAAATAAAATAAATATTGAGCAAGTTTGTAGGGGTCAAGGGGAACTTCTGCCATTCCCAGAAAAATTGTGTATTGGGGCTGTTGTAAGCTATCAACTTACAGATTCTCATGAGGCCTTTATTGCATTCTCTTCTAGAAAGATGACACCAACTGAATAGAATTATGCATAAATTGATTTTAAAAAGTTCCTGCAATAATGGCTGGTGAGAAAAAATTTCATGACAATATTTAGAGGCAGCCATTCATGATAGGCAGCCATTCATGATAGGCAGCTACTGACCATAAACGGTTGTTGGCTTTTAACTGACAAACACGGCAGATATTGATGGGCAAATTTTTGAATGTTTACAATCATACCCTGTTGCATAGGCTGGGCAAGGGTATTGCCCATGTTGAAGCTGTGAGCCATCTTCTTCTTCCATCAATTGAAGTGAATTCTCTCCATTCTTTGGAGGTTTTGTTGTTAGAATCCTTACCTGAGCCACCCTTTCATGCATATAATGAATGCAACCAAGTCATCCAAGGACCCAGTCCTTGCTCATGTTCTCAACTGTGTTTGGAGGATAGGGCCAGTATGGTAGCTTGAGGAGAAATTTACATCATTTGTGTCAAGACAACATGAATTATCATTGCATAAGTGTTGCCTTCTTTGAGGAAATAGAGTTGTTATCCCTTCTGTTTTGAGGCATCATGGTTTGGAGGAGCTACACATTGGGCACCCTCATATAGTGAGAATGAGACCCATCAGCTATGTGTGTTGGCCCAAGATAGATGGATGACTAGTGAAGTGGATGACTGGCTCAAACGGTGTGATGAATATCAGACCTCAAGACTAGCCCCACCATGTGCTCAAGTGCATTTGTGGGAATAAAAGAAAACCCTGTGGTCACAGGTTCATATTGATTTTGCTGGTCCAGTTCAGGGCCAGAGCTTTTATATAGTGGGTTCATATTCCAAATGGTTGTTATACCTGTTTCATCAATGTCATCTCTTGTTGTTATTAAATCTTTACATTGACTTTTGTAACACATGGATTGCCAGATGTTGTAATCTCTGATAATGACATCTGATGATGATAATGGCGTCCAGTTTATTCCAGAGGAATTTAATACATTTCTTGCTAATGGTTTAATCAGTCATATTACTTGAGCAGATGGCCATAGGCTGTGACATCATCAGGATCAAATGAGGGGACATATGCCTGGCCCATCTTTTTCCTCTACAAATGCTTGTAAGGCAGCTGCCAGTGATATCCTTATATAAGAGGTTTTGGGGTCAACATTTTCTAAAGATTCTGAGCAAGGATATGTAGCTACAGAGCCAGAGGTTAATAATGTCCAGGAGGCTGTTGAAACATCAGAGGTAACATTATGCCCAGTGCAGAACCAACATCAACCACAGTGTGTTAGAGTTTGTCCATGGTAACTGCAAGACTGCGTGAGATGGGAGAGGGGAGAAGTGTTAAATTCTCTAAAATGAGACCGCAGCACAGGAATAAAAACAATACATTTATTGTAGCTCCATAAATCAATGGCATTTCAAACAGCTGCAGCTTCCAGCAAAAACAAAGAAAAACAAGAACCAAAAGTGAGATGGAGCATAATCCCCCCATATTTAAAGGGCTAAGCTCCCACACAATTTGGTATGGCAAATACGGAAGTCAATACATTACAACCCCTGCAAATCCTTGTAGGTGCCTGGCTTGTATTTGATATAATTTAGGGGTGATCATGAGAGACCTAGTCTTATTTGTGGTGGTGAATCAGCTATAGAATATCTCCTCCACATCTGTTCTCATAGCATGAGACATTATACATTTTCAGTCCCAGAATAAGACATTTTCATTTACCTGCCTGTTTTTGTTTCACCACATTGCAAGATTCTGGCTGTGCAATACACTGTACCTTATGTGACACCTTATTCTTCCACAGTTATATTAGCTTGGTTACTACTTCACCAGATGATGGCACAACAAGAAACTACAGGACTCTTTAGTTAGTCTCCACAAAGGCCATTGGAACAACATGTTTACACTCATGTATTCCTATTCTAAATTGTAGTTCTATTAATTGGAATCCTTGGACATCTGAAATTATTAAATTGAAGGGTTCAGTGGCTCCTTCTATATCAATCACACTTTTTTAGCCATTTCTGTTCACTGACATTTACATTCCTTATCGAGCAAAATATTTTTGATACTGATGACAGTCCTTGACTTTTGATTTCAGTTATTGTCATACAGTTGTTCTTCTGCATGACATTAGGGTATCACTGCCTACAGCTCAGTGAAATTGCTAAAAAAAACCCACCTTGAATTATTTTTTTAAATATTAGCAAAGGGGGGAAAAAGCCCAACACGCTGAAATACTACCTCTGTTTGAGTTGATGAGTGTGGGGAAGGTGTTAATTCCACGTTTCAAAACAGTTTTTTGTGAATTGCCTCAGATGTGGGTAATTCTGGAAATTTCTTTTCAAAACCACCATTTTGGAATTTCCCATGCCAGTGGGGATGGATCTTATAGAATTCCACTTGACTGAGTGCCAAGGGCTTGAGTTTCTTTTAAAAAAACACATTTTAGTAAATGTTTATAACTCTAACTACTGTATAAATCCTGTGGTATATAGCTTTTCCTGATTGCTTTACAATCCAGCAAAGTCCAAATCCTCCAAATGGCAAATTAAGGAGCTTTCAGACATTTGACCTAAACAATCTCCCACATTCCTACCAAACACATGCACACAATGCTATTTTACCTATTGGAGTACAAACATACTTCAAAAATAATATCAGGCCTCACTAGGTTTTACCAGAGCAAAGACATATAAAAGCTCACAGTGCTTTTATATGTAATATGGATCATTAGACTGCCAGTTTTCTGTGTTTTTAACTGCCTCAACCAAGTCTGTTTTCTTTGTTTTGGAATCTTGCCTGTGTCTCAATATAAGCCACACTTCAGATATATTTCAAAGAAAAAAATTAGAGAAGGAATATCAACTGAGGCATTTATGTCCTTCTCTATATAGGTTCATATGACATAAAAATGTCTACAGATGTTGGAACAAGGAAGGCAAGGGACCTGATTCTTCTCTTTATTTGTCTTTAAGAGTCGGGAGTCCTCATGGACCCAGCCTTGCTGGTTGAAAAGCAAGTTGCTGTAGTGGCTCAGAGTTCTTTCCATGATTTGCATTTGATTAATTCTTTTCTCAGGCTCAGCCAATCCTGCCATGCAGATTCATACTTTTGTAACCTCATAGTAAAGCACACTATGTTGGCCTTCCTTTGAAAACAATGGGGAAACTTCAGCTGGCTCAATGTAGCAGTTCAATGTGGCAGTTCATGAAATCAGGGCCCACCAGAAGCCCCTCATTCCCCTGCCAACCATCTCCCACCCAAGACAAGCCCAGCTGGTGGGCAGCAGTGCTTACTGATCATTGTCCAGTTGGGTCTGCCACCAGCCTGCCTTCATCCCCCTGCCTGCCTTCTTCCACACCCCAAACACAAGCCATCTGTTGCCCTGCCAAGACCACCACTGGCCTCCCCATTCCCCTGCCCACACTCTCCCACTTCCCCCAGATCAAGCCAGCCCAGTCCCCCACGCTATCACCCCCCCCCAAAGAGGAAGCTGGGCCCAAGCCATCTCATTCCACTCTCTGCCTGTCCCAAAGACTAAGTCAGGATGATGGGATAATGGCAGTTTGCCACTCACTGCCTCACTGACGTAGCCCAAACTGCACCACTGCACCATCCTGCTGATAAATAAATAAATAAATCTGATATAAAACTATACATTATATTCAATCTGTGGTGGCACCAAAAATGGCAACTACAGGTTTAATTTGCCTTTCCCTCCATAGCAGCTCGGTTACTTACTTGAGTTTTGACATTGCCGCATTATTCATTGCCCTGCTTCCCATCAGCAGCAGTCAATTATGTGGGAATGGGAATGTGGAAATACACAGCACCATTACATAAGGATATGGATACGTTATCCTAGGCATTATATAGGGAGGGAAGAATTACATGCTTTGTGGCCATATTTGTCATCAGTTATGTATTTGATGTAACACATAGTTTTAGTAAAATAAAATAAATGGAAAGAGAGAAAAAAAGAGTGGTTGTGAACCTGTCATGAAAAACAAATAGGAGGGAACAGAAAAAATCACAAATAACAGTATTAGACTTAAATTAAACATGTGAATATAAAACCAACTGAAACTTCTTTTTTGTTCTCCCAAAGAGTAGAAAAAACTGTAGTACTCCTGAGTAGTAGTGCTCCTGCAGATGACCCCTGCAGCCATTCTGACATCTCTGGACATCCATGTCTCCTGCATGGCCTCTCAGGAGAGAGGCAGGGAAAAGGGAAACAATAAGGTGCAGCCACATAACACAACTTGCACCGTGGCTGTTCACTCAGCCGTGGCTGCAAGGCACACTAAAATAACCCAGGTTCGGGGGGGAACACAAAGCAGATCCGTATTATAATCTGTATGAAGTTACCCCCAAACTGCATTTTTTTACTAGTGTTCTCCCAGCCTAATTGGCCCGTGCGAAAAAGGCCAATTTCTTTCTGGAAACTGCAAAACCATTTGCAGTTCCTTAGTCCATCTTAAATGTCTTCCATAGTAATCCACTTTGAAAGTAAGGACTTGCACTGTGTTATGTTATTTTTCAATGATAATTTATTGAGGACAGAAGTATACGCCTTCTCTTTGTCTCTTTTTGATATGGGGCATTCAGGTTAGATGAGAAAATGAGCTTCACAGAACAATGAAGGAAATGAACTGCAAGAATTGCACAAAACACAAACGTTTTGTCTGTTCAGACCATTAGAATGGAAACACAGGATGCAATATTATGCACAGTACAATACTTGATCTTTAAAAAGGCAGGGAGATTATACCAGTCTGGGGACTTCCAGAAGTAATATATTCAAAATACCATTGCAGGATGTATTTTATATTCTGTAGCTGTATAAACTCCAAACCATTGTCTGGGTTAAAATTGCTTGACATGCTAAAATAATAAAATGGATTGGATGTTCTCATCACATTATTCTAGACAAATATTAGGGATAAAAAACATTTCTCATTAAAAAAAAACCTGGCCAGCTACAATTATACTATATGAATGATTACGCTGCTTGCCTTGGATAGGGAGTTTTTCTGCAAATGAAGTTTATCAATATTAGAATCAACAATCCTCAAATCCACAAATCATCAGTTCATTTTTTTTCCATTTTAAGCAAAAAGTCCATCAAGGGTTTCCTGTTAACCATAAACTTTTAGAGAAATTCTTTTTCTCTAATCAAGGAAGTAAGTTTAGCCATCTCAGCCAATTTCAATATCTTCACAAACCATTCTTCTATTGGGAGCACAGATGTGTTTTTCCATTTTGCACATACAAAGACATTTGCAGTATAGAAATTCCCATTTTGTCTACTTTACAATCTGTTTTTATTTTTGAGAACTTTTGTTCTAATTTACCAAACTTCCCACTTATTAGTCATGTGGTCAAATCAATTTTTAACATGCCAGACATTGCATTTTTTTCCTAGCATTATCCCAAAAAAAAATTTCTGGTCAATGCCATATTAATTTAATTTACAAAAAAAATTAATAATCTTTTTAATCCCAGAATTCATCAGTTTCATACAACTGAAAGAAACAATTCTGTAGCATAGTTATTCCAACAGTCTCCATAGTAACACAGCCTCAGCATAGAATCTTTGTTGTTCAAAATGTTCCTTTGCAGCAGACTAAATAGCCCTCCATGAAGATCGTTTTCAAGGTGCTGGTGCTGACCTTTAAGGCCTTACGCGGCCTGGGACCCTCGTATCTTCGAGACCGCATCACCCCATATGTTCCCACACGGCCTCTTCGTTCCGTAGAGGCCAATTTGCTGGTGGTTCCCGGCCCCTCGATGATGCGGCTGGCCTCCACACAGGCCAGGGCCTTTACAGCCCTGGCCCCTGAAACCTGGTGGAACAGCTCTTCCACTTCAGCTATCCTGGCCTCCTCTGCCGGGACCTTGGTGAGTCTCCGCCATGAGGCCTGCAAGACAGAGCTGTTCCGCCGGGCCTTTGGAGAGACCAGCCGCTGATGGTGCCCCCCCTCCCCTTTTTTTGGCCCTACACCTGGGCCTTAACATCTACTAAGATCTGCCGCCCCTCTCTAGGGGGAAGAATTTAATATTAGGTATCGGGCGCCATCTATATCTCTACCTATGCTTTTACTCATTTTACATTTTAAATGTTAATGTGTAGTTAGTCTCGCTGCTTTTATAAGTTTTAGTTTATTTATGATATTTTATGATTGTATCTAATGTATGTTGTGCGCCGCCCAGAGCCCTTCGGGGACGGGGTGGGATAGAAATTTGAAGCATAAATAAATAAATAAATAAATAAGATCCAGATTAGACCAGTAACTCCTTCCAAAAGCACTTTCATCAAAAAGAAAAAATCCAATTGGTCCCTCCTTTCTTTATTCATTTCACAAATAAGCAAGAAAAAAGTCCCTTCTTATGTTTTGCCTTTAATTCACTTTTTGCCAAATTTCCCTTTTAAGTTCTTCAAACTTCCACTTTATTCTTAGTAGTTCCACAGAGAAAAGGAATATCTCACCGCAAACCTTTTTATCTTTGGCACAAATCTCTCTTCATACAAAAGATTAATTATCCTTCAGCTCTTAAGAAATTAGAGTTGGCTATGCTTAGAGACCAAAGTCAGCTCTAACACAGCAATGAGCAATAGATCTTTCCCCTGTCTTCTGGCTCTCAACTCCAGAACACATCACAAGAGTCTTCACTTCTACAGTTTACTCAAAAGAAATGTTTCTTGAAGCAATGTTGGTTATCTCCAAATTTCTTTTTTAATCCAGAGTGATTTGCTCAGCTGAAAGCGTCATTCTTACTAGTTTTTCCTCCTCTTATGGTCCTTGGCAAGTTGGAGAGCTTACAAAGGTGTTTGTACACCACAAATTTCTCACTGGAATCCCATTACTTTGTGGGGGGCTTTTTTCAGATATTGTATGCCTTGCTTTTCTAGAATGAATTACTAGAAATTTAAGTTAATGGAAGTTATGGCTATTTGGAGAAAGAGTATAATTCAGTGGTAAAGATCTCTGATATTAAAGAACATTGGTTAGCAAGGCTCTGCAAGACCTCCAATTAAGACTTTGTACAGCCACTATTGTGAAGAATACTATGACTTTAAGTAAATGGTGCTTAACGTGATATAGATCCAGATGGTCAGAGCAGATAAACAAGGTTACAGCTGAAGTAGCAAGCCAGTTCTATGCCTTTTAATACTGATTTCTAAATTATATTATACTGCATCCTGAAAATTATTCATAAAGAATGTGACAACTGCTGGTCAGAATAGACAATTTTGAACAGATTATGCCCTATAGTCTAACTCAAAAAATCAGCTTCCTATGTTCTTCTCCACTGGCTTGCTATTTCTTTCACAGATTCTAAAATAAGCTTCAAAGTATCCAAGCACATGATCAGGAAAACAGAAAAACCAAGATTACAGTATTTGAAGAAAGGGATTTCTGAAAATAGTGTGGTTAGAGGGTAATTTTATAAGCAAGGATATCTTAGTATATAATAGAGCCAGCCCAGGATTCTAGGCATAAGATGTGGGGAGGGGGAATAAGAATGTAGTCCAAAAGAATTTTTCTGGAATATCAAGAATAAGGCTTGATTGAAACCTGTGTAAAATAGCTACCAATCTCTAGCATGGTACAAAGTATCCATTTCTGTTTTGTATGGGTAGCAACCAGTTTAAATGAGATGCTGTGCACTTGAAAAAAAACCTTCGTGACTTCTTTTGCTTGCTGCCATTCTGTTTACGTGAAGCATGTGACAAAGTGTGAGGGAGATGATGAAAAACCAGAAATCAATAATTGTTATAATACTGCTTTTTATGTAATAGGAAACTGATCCTTGAAGCAGCTGTTTTGGAGCAAATTAGGAATTTAGGTGGTGTCTGTTCAGAGGAGTGAAGTGTCTACTCCATTATACAAGATTGAGAGTGCTATGTATCAGTCAGCACCATTTTCAAAAGTTAGATGTCATAAGGTAAATTCTAAGGCTTAGCAGAAGCGTACAATCTTCTCAAAACAAAATATACCTGTCATTTATAGAACAGTTTAAGACTTTATACACTTAATATAAGAAAGGTAAAACACTGGGTCATAACTGACCCATGGGGTGACATCACATCATGACATTTACTTAGTCTAACTTTGTAAAATATCATCAGTTATGGCAGAAAGAAAGTCTGTTGATTTCATATTTTAAGTTCCTACTAACTAAGCACCACACTGGCACACTTTACATATATTATCAAAAAGCATTAGTCAGCATCAAACATCTCCATGATAAAATATGCAAGTTGACCATTTGTTATATTAATACTTATAACCAACTGCTAAAATATTACATCAGCATAAGTTTCCATTAGACAAACATTTATATATTCAGAAAGTGTGTGTGCCACCTACCCAGAACCTGTTCAGGGAAGCTTGCAACAGAACAATTAAACAATACCAAAAGCCAATAAAACAGGTCAAGCCCATAAAATCAGGTCAGTAAAAATCTGCCATGAAATAAAGCAGTGTAAAATAAACAGAGCAGTCTGAAATTACATTGATAAAACAGTCTTCAGGCTTGGAACAGACCAGACATAGCTAACTAATATAGATTCCCTTAAGTTAAAAGCCTGGGTAAATACAAATGTTTCAGACTAGTTCCCAATAGGCTCTTACAATGATAGATTGTCCAATATCCACATAAAATCTCAGCTGGTCCACTGTGATAGACAATCAAACCTTCCAAATAATTGAGGGGGGGGCATGAAATTGATTCTAAGTAGCATTAACTGATGTTCAGTGCATTTTGGATCTTAATTTATTAAGGTGAATCATTGACCTGAGAGCAACATAGAAAGAAGCTGCCCATTCTGAGTACTCAAAGCCTCTTTGAAGGAATTGTAGCCCAAAGGGGTATATCTGAAATGAACTTGGATCGAGCTCCATCTGTCTTCTTGCTACAGATGTGCTGTTAACTATTGAAGGGACTATTGTTCCGTGGGAGAAGTGAGATTAATTAAATGCTCTTCCTAAAGCAAAAAAATAAATACTCCAGAGATTTCAGCCTTTGCAGTTTCTGAAGCAACAGCTGGAAAATACATCATACATAGATCTTTGTTTTAAATATACATATTTTACAAGTGGCTTTTCAAAAATAAAGAACTATAACATTTTACGTTTCCCTTGATATTCTTGCTGTGGTTTACAGAAGAAAGGGTAAGGATCTATAAGCATCTGATACTTCCTGTAGACAGCTGCCTCCACCCAACATGTGTTTCAAACACATTTCATATTAAGTTCAGTGGTCAAACATTGCCCATATATTTTGTTCAGTGATATATGTGAGTTCAGCAATTGCATTCAACCTAGAGAAGTGTGAGACATGAGGCTTCTATAAAGTATACTGACTTAATGCAATTTTTTAAAAAATATGAGGCTTGTGGATTTTTATCATTTTTTGAGGAGGTCTATTAAACTAGATTGTATTTGTGTCAGAAAACTGTATTCTTTGGTTATAAACCTATGAAGCAAACCAGAGACATGGATTGCCTGAATTTTCAACCAAACTGGTTTTTTTCAGTATGCACCATTTGATAGAATATGTCTTCCTGTATAGTACAACACTAAAACCAAATCCCTTGTGCCTGTCTTAGCATTAACACTAAACCTCATACGGTTAGTTGATTGAATCCTTAGGGACTGTGTGAAACTGCACATACAGTCTACTGAAGTTGTTAAGACAGATGATCTCTCTGTCTCTCTGACTCTTTCTCTCTCTCACACACACACACACACACAAATGAACAGACACATATGCCACTCAAGCCCTGAGTCAAAGGCATTTCCTTTACTTCCCACATTGTTTTCAAATAAAATATCACTGATCATAAAGAAAAGCAAGACCCTGTTTTTCTTAAAGTTGCTGTGCTTCACATATGGAGAAAGCAAAATTTATCCCTTACTTAATTATCAACTTGATATTACTATAGCTAGAAATTCACTGGTAGAATTCAAACTCTGCCAGCTCCCTGAGAAACTGATTTAAGGCTCATTTACTGCACTACCTCTACTGAACCATTTGCCCTTTCTATATTCTCTTGCATCCTGATTGTGTTTCTTCAACAAGCAGTGCCAGTTTTAGGTGAAGACAGGCCTAGTCTATTCCAGTTGTGTAGTCCCTCCCAATCTCCTCATGACTAGAGGAAGATGGAAGAGTGTTTTCAACAAAATTATTGAAGGGTTGTTTAGAGACTTCAGTGCATTATGACAGCATGTGTAAAAAGGCTTATGACAGTATCAAAAATATTATGCACCTTGGCCAGAGGCCCCCAAATTTTGAAGCTCTAGGCTTCAACCTGCCAAGCCTATAGGTAAGTCTGGCACTATCAACCAGGCTTCCTAAATAGTAATCCTTTTCAGTTATTCTAAGCATGGATCGTGTCTGTACCTTTGGCTACCATAGAAGAGTAGTGAGATACATAGAATCTTTCCAAGGACATGAATCCTAGATGTGTACACTTTCTATTTCATGTCTGTGCTACTAAAGATTCTATGCATACATTTCAAATACAGCATCGGAAAGTTCCTTGAGGCAAATTTTTTGCATACCTTTTCCTTTAACATTATTGCTATGGAAGAATACTCATAGGAAACCTTCACTCTGAAATGAAAACCTATTTCGATATTTTAAAATGACCTGATTTTCTAGAGAGATTTCCCATGAGAATCCTTTGGGAGACTCTTCTAACAGAACCGTTTATTAGTGGAGATCCTTATTATTGTTACTTGCTTCTAAAAATGCTTAAGAATATCATCAGCCTAAATATCAGGATAGAGGGAAGGCAAACACACTACAGCCCAATCTCACCAGATTTCAGAAGCTGTGTAGGATCAGTACTTGGAAGGGAGATTTCCAAGGAGACTCTGCAGAGGAAAGCAATAGTAAACCATTTCTGCTTCTCACTTGCCTTGAAAGCTCCCTGCCGGGGTCACCATGTGTTTGCTGTGACTTGATGGCACTTTACATACTTGATGGCACTTTACAGGATATCTAACTTAAGTTTAATTGTTGCCTTTAACCTCAGTATGCTCAAATAGGTGGTTTATAGAGATAGAGAGGATGATATCAAGAGGAAAAAAACAAAAGCAGTAAATGTGCAACTAGTAGGCAAAAAGTTATGGAAAATCTAAACATATTCCTCAAAAATAGAGCATTATTGAGAAATCAGTCACTTCTCCAAAAGGCTCCCACTGTTGGTAATTGCCTGCTGACAGTCAGTGATCTATCATAACTGCTCTTTCAGTGACTAATAATAGAAGTTTAACATATTCTGATTGATAACATTAATTGTAATAATGAATAAGTAGTCCAGTGGGTCTCCGGAAATGAAGATATAATAACACTGCAATCCATATAGGGGGAATGTGCAGAGACTTTTCAGGGGCATTCCGCCTTCATTGGGGCTTCAGATGGTGAAGAATGGAGATAAAGTTTAAATCACTCTGACTGGCCAAAGCCCCACTGTGCTGTGTAAGTCTGCAGAGTTAGGGGCTAGCATTCCCAGGTTGGAACACCAGTGGAAGTCAGTTTCACTCCCAGGAATGCTCCTGCCCATTCTCCAGTGCTAGCATTCACTTGGATGCCAGTATACCTCCACAGCAGCCCTGACTTCTGGGTTTGCCCACTGCGGAGCTGTTGGGTGGTGAGAGGTGATGTTTTTACTCCCTCCACTAACATGGTGCCCTTTACACTGGCAGAGGGGGCAAAAGCATTGGTGTGGCACTCCGCCACTCCCACAGCACAATCACCCCCCCCCCCGCCCGCCCATCTGAATTGGGCTGTCCTTGCGACAATATTTTCTACATGGTCAACTAGTTTTTGAATTATTTGAAGTGTAATCTTTCCAAAAGAATGGCTTATAAATACTTAGAATGTTTATAGATCAAAATCAGATTGTCATTTTGCCTCATTAAATCACAAAGTGCTTTAAAAGCACCACCAAAGGTTAGGATGCAGGATGCAGTCTTCCGAGTTACATAGCATTCTTCCTCAGACATCCAAATGGATGAACAATAAATTCTGAGTTTTATACCACATTGTTACATGTTTTTCTACCTAATCTGATACATAGATGAAACATGTATTCATAAGCATTTTAAAAATACTGTATTTTCCGAAGTGCAGGGAAAAAACAGTGAAGTATTGATTTATTGTGCTCATTTGAATAGTGGAAGTTGCATGGATTTTTTTAAAAAAAGAATAAAATACGTCCTAGACCTGCCAACAACACATGAAGTTCCATTTTCAGTTTAACCCAAACACTTAACCATATGTGTAATCTCAAACGGAGGATTTGAAATGAGAGAAATCAGTTCTATGATTTCCACACCAGAACTATCTGATAAAGATTTAGGGATCCTATAATTTGAGATATGCTAATAAGGGAATGCTATGAAGAATGAAGAGCCCAGGGAGGACAAAACACAGAAGAAAAGAGGCTATTATATAATGCTTATTAATCTGAGTCTTCAAAAATGGTCAGCAAAAAGTATGCTTCTACTGACACTGCATTTAGCCAAAGTAGGATGCATTCATACCTGACTAGATACTGAGTTTAAATTGTGCAGTTATCACTGGCAACTGATTCATACACATATGAAAATCCAGTTTTTACACAGGAAAATTCAGTTGTAAATAGCTGCTATAGTTCCATGATAGAAAATGTATATAATTTCAGGAATCATTTTCCTCAGATCTTGGAAACTGAACATTCTGAGAATTGTGTTAGAGATCCTCACAGAACTACATCTCCTAGAATCCCACTAGGATGCCATGACAGTTCCCAGGGAAATTCAACAAGTGAATTGTGAATCAAAGTTTTTTGCAGAATGTAGGACATCCATTTAATCATACTGGCATATAGGAACTTGACTTTTATTGTAGGAAAACATACTGCAATGTATGTTGTTGCGCTATTTGTCTGAATTGTATCATGCATAGTACTTGCCTGTATTTTTCTCTGTGGATGTTTATGCTAATTTTGTACAACCCATTGTGCCAAGGATTTTGGAAACGAGAAACCAAATGTATTGGTAGAAAATCATATTTATGTGATAAATTATTTAAAGTCCTTTTATTTTGGTCTATTCTTTGGAAAAAATGTGAATTCATATGAAAGATTAAAATGCCAGAATATCTTTTTGAAAGAAAAAAAGGATGCCATGACAGATAAACTAGCCACAGGGAGAAAGGGGCTCTATACTACATAAGTCTGAAGCATTCAACATTACAGGAGAATTGGTGAGTTTGGAGGGGAAACTCACATTAAACAGTTTATCAGCATATGTCCAGTTGTTTTCTTTTGACATATTGAACTGGGTGGGTAAATAAAAGATATTATTATTATTATTAATTTATACCCCACACTCTGTAATTCTGAAGAAAACAGGTCAAGGATATCAGACAGCAAAAAATTCACCAAAAATTTCACACCTTCTATGCATAGGTGACCTAAAGCTCTATGGAAAATCAAAAGCAGAGATGGAGTCACTACTGAACAAGTGAGAGTCTTTAGCACTGACATTGCAATGGATTTTGGACTCGACAAGTGTGCAACTTTGGAACTCAATAAAGGTAAACTCACAACATGCGAAGGCGTGAATATGCCAAATGTCATAGAAATAAAGAGCTTACCAGTGAACGAAAGCTACAAATACTTGTGGATACTGCAAGCAGAGAACATCAAGCATGCAGAAGTCAAAGGCGCAATTAGGACGGAATATCTTAGAAGGGTAAGAAAATTTTTGAAATCAAAGCTAAATGGAGGAAATACAATAAAGGCAATTAATACTTGGGCTGTGCCTGTAGTACGCTACACTGCTGGCATAATTAACTGGACACAAGCCGAATTGGACACCCTGGACAGAGAAACAAGGAAAATTAGGACCATAAATCGAGCACTGCACCAAGAAGTGACGTAGACACACTCTACCTTTCAAGGTCAGAAGGAGGAAGAGGGCTGCTCCAAGTCAAGCAATCAGTAGAGGAAGAGAAAAGAGGCCTGAAAGAATACATCCAAGAAGGTCAAGAGCCAATGTTGGAAGAAGTCCACAAGGCTGAGATACTGAAAGCCAAAGAATCAAAAGAAGAGTATAGAGTCCAACAGTTTACAACTCGAAAGGAGCAGTGGCTAAACAAGCCACTCCATGAGCAGTACTTTAAGAACATTGAAGGGAAGGTCGACAGCAAGTAAACATGGGAGTGGCTCAGAAGGGGAACTCTAAAGAAGGAAACTGAAAGCCTGATTTTTGCTGCCCAGAAGCAAGCATTATGAACAAACACCATAAAGACACAAATTGAAAACTCCTACAATGACCCAAAGTGCCGTCCCTGCAAAGAGAGTGCTGAAACTGTGGAGCACATCATCTGCTATTGCAAGAAAATAGCCCAAACTGACTATCTCGAACGTCACAATAGGCTAGTAGATGTAGTGCTCCACCCAGAACCAATGTAGCTGATGGAGCACATGTTGAATGTGTGCCCTCCACGGCATCCCCATAATGACCCATGCAGCTGCATTTGGGACCAACTGGAGCTTTTGGATCAAACCGAAGAACAGCTCTGCAAAAAGTGAGTTACAGCAATTTAACTTGGAGGTGATCATTGCATGAATCACTGTAGTAATGCATAGTATTAATAATCCCACAATCTATTGTCGAAGGCTTTCACAACTGGAATTACTAGAGTGTTGTGGGTTTTCTGGGTTTTATGACCGTGTTCCAGTCACATTTTCTCCTGACTTTTCATCTGTGGCTGGCATCTTCTAAGGATCTGCTGGTAGTAAAGCAAGTATATATACCTGTGGAATGTCCAGGGTGGGAGAAAGAACCATTTGTACTGGTTAAAAGTGTTAAGGGTGCAATTTGCAAGTGTAATTGCATGTGTTAAGTGGAATCCACCTATTTTAGCATAAGCAAGTGGAATCCATCCATTTTAGCACATGTGTGTAAAACTGAAGTTGCATAATCAATCGGTGAGGACATCTGCATACCAGTTGCATGGCATTTTAATTCATTTAATTGCTTTCTGCAGAGAGAAATCCTGTAGACCATGAGACGCAGTGCCTAGACACGAATCAAAACACATGAAAGGCATTGAAGACTATTTTAGCTGGAAAAATCAGCAATAGCAGAACACGTAATAAACCATGCTGGATACAGAATGTTATTTGAAAACACAGAAATTCTGGACCATTCGGGCAGCCACTACGTCAGACTACACAGAGAAGCCATTGAAATCCACAAGCACATGGACAATTTCAACAGAAAGGTAGAAACAATGAAAATGAACAAAATTTGGCTGCCAGTACTGAAAAACACTACAATCAAGACAATGGTTAGTGAACACCAACCAGACACAGGATTTTTGTTGTTAGTTTTATAAAATGTTACTGTATATCAGTGCTTAATTAATGCACATTCTTAGACAGTCCATACTTATAATTCCTAATATCCCCCCAAACAGCAGTCTTCTCTGTGCAGAATCCAGGATCTTATTATTTGCATTGCTTTTCTAGAGAGCCAAGAGTCACAGATACAAGAACATGACTCGCTTTTTCCTTGCCCACTGTGGTACCTTATGTGACCTTGTACCCCAGATCCATCAGCAAGGTTGATTAGGCTTTCTTTTCTCTTGGTGGCAATGGAGAGCATTAACTAATTAAATTGGAAGTCAACTGAGGCAGAGAGATTTTCACGTAACTGTCTGTTTATAGGGCAGAACTGCTGGATCACAAGCACTGGGACAGGGGTGAGACTGACCAGAGAGCATGAAGGAAGATCATACACAATCTATATATATAAAAATCTAACCGTGTATTTGTTGATGATAGTATACCTCAGTAACTGCTGGGCCAATTCCTCTGAAAATTCCCAGCCACTATAGTCAGCCAGGCGAGAGTGTTTTTAGATGTTCACATGCCTGAAATTTCACACCTGGTCCAGGTAAAACGCCTTTTTCCTGGCACTCCATGGTGAAAGACATGCAGTTGCCTGTGTGTAACTGTCACCCTTAGAATGTTTGTGCAGCTTAGAATGTTCAGTCAGATGGCCAGATATGAGCAGTGAAAACAGTACATAGGCAATAACTCGAGTGGAAGTGAAACACATACACACACACACACAGAGAGAGAGAGGGAAGGGCGGGAGAGGGAAGGGCGGCATGCAAGGGAAGAGAGGGAGGGAGAGGAAAGGGATGGAGGGGGAGGCATGCAAGGGAAGAGAAGTGAGAGAGGGGAGACAGTGAAGGGTGGCATGCAAGGGAAGGGAGGCAGGGGGCCCAGCATCTTGATATGACCCACCCACCCTAGCGGAGGGGAAGGAAAGGGAGGGAGGGGGAGGCATGCAAGATAAGAGAAGGGAGGGAGGGAAGAGAGTGAGGGGTGACATGCAAGGGACAGGAGGGAGGAGCCAGGTGCCCTAGATTCCCTGAATACTGCAGTTACAGTTAAGAAAGCCAGGCACGCATTACTCAGGAGTAAGCTCGGTACAGCAACCGTGACATACTTTGAATGGCTGCGTCGCGCCTCTCAGAGGGTTTCCTCAGAAGCAACACCCAAACTTACTCCCAGGTAAAGGATCATGACCAGCCAGCCTAGATGTGTGGGAGGGGTGCCTTTCCATTCCCCCCCCCCACCAAGGAATGCAGGCACACACATCAATGACATCACACAGTATCAGGCTACGTGTTTGCGTGAGCACGTACTGCTGGCCTCTGCAATTGATTTGCTGCTACTGTTCCTTTCCCATTTCACCACAATAAGCCACAGCAACACGTAGCCGGCCCCCGCTAGTATACAATATAATAACCTTTATTAGGCATAAATTGAGACGTTGTTTACAATCTGACCACGAACCGTTAATCAGGGGTGGCAACGGATTGACATAAGTAATACAAATTATCGAAAGGAAATAAAAGTTAATTCTTCTATTATATATATATATATATATATATATATATATATATATATATATATATATATATATATATATATATATATATATAACATGAATAAAAGCATAAATTTACATTGTTAAAAAATGAGGGAGGATCTTCACAAGGCAGCAACAAGAGTTAATGTTTCCTGCCTTCTGACTCTCCTTTTAGGGATGCGATGAAATGATGGACCTTCCAGTCTAAGTGACAGTTGGCCAGGGATAATGACAGGACAGCTCACAGTTCAGTGATAATCCATGCAGAACAGATAAAGGAAAGAAGAGGGGAGTTGGCATGACTCCTGCTTTCAAAGATGTGGCAGTCGTAAGCCAGGACAGAGAGGACTCCATGCACTCCAGGATCCAGCAAAACTGCCTTGCCTCAGTGGTGCTGGTTTCATTCTCCTATTTCACAAGATGAATCCGCTGCTTGCATCACCTTAGAAAAGCATCTTGAATGTGTCTTTTTGGTGCACATCTGCGGACAGAAAAGATTTTAGAAACCACTAGCATTTTTTCCTGTAACCATAAAAGTTGAGTCACCTCGCCTAACTTGCAAAAACAAAACAGAAACCTTAATGGCATAATGGGAAACAGACACAAACCTGGTCAGGACACGAAAGGAAGAAGACAATTTCAGAAATTGGGAAATTTCAGAGCCTTTCATGGGACACTGTGGCTTTAAATGATTCAAAGTAAATCTTGTGGGTTCCACCCCCCACCCCGTTTCCTCCCAGTTCCTTCGTCTGTTTCGTCGGTCTTTCTCACCTCCCTGAAACCCCCACCATCTCTCCCTCTCCCCACCCCCACCCCCCACCCCCCGTTTTTACTCCCCTCCTTCTCGGTCTGATTAAACGAGAAGGAAGTGTGGGAGGGGTGGTTGTGAAGCTCTCCCTTTAAGAGGCAGCCTGCAATGACGAATTGTTGAAATTGCCATTGCAGGATGGCATTCCGCTATAAATTCATTGTTCCACCTCCTCTCATCTTCACTGCTCTCTCTCTTCTGCTCTTGTTCACATCTGCAGACTGGGGATAACGCCGCCGCCGCCGCCAAACAAACACCCATAAACTCAGGAAAGGGAACTGTAAGATTCAACCAGACACATTTTGAAACAAGCCTTACCTGCAAGTGAGGGCAGACGGTTGCGCGTGTTTCTGCTTCCTCCTTTTCCCCTTCCCTTCCCTTCGCTTCTCTCTCTCCGAACAAAACAATACAAATAAAACGGGGCGAAGGAAGCCGGCGAGATCCTCCGAGCAGAGCTGGTGTGGAACCGCAGATCTCTCCGCGTCGGATAACTCGGCGGCTGCAACACAAAGTGCGAAGTGCTGGAACTTCTCTGATGCCTCCCGGCGACAAGGCGCTTCTCGCCCGCTTGTGCACGCCTGACTCATCCTGCAAAGGCAGAAACAGCGTTTGGTAGCAGTCAGGTGGCGCCCCCCGCTCTTCTCCGAGCCGATCCCCCACCCGGCGCTCGGTTGACCGGCTGCAGTGCCCACCATGCTGCTGAAGTTTGTTTGCTCTCTGCTGCTGCTGGCTGTGAGTTTGCACTCTGCTGCTGCCTCCGCCGTTGCCGCCTCTGGAGTTTCCCCAGCAACTTCAGCACCTGCCTGTGATAAAGCTTTGCAGCTCTCCACAGCGGCAACAATCGCGGGACTCGAGCATCCCTTCCTCCATCAGCGGCGGGATCGCGAGCACCGAGCCAGCGGCCTCGTGGAGAGCATAGACCGGACCTACTCGGGGGGTGGCAAGGTGGGCTACGTCCTCTACGCGGAGGGGAAGCGCTTCCTCCTGGATTTGGAGAAGGACGCGCGCCTCGGGTCTGCCGAGCAGCTGCTGCCAGGCAAAGGCCACTGCTACTACCGGGGCACGGTGGATGGGAGCCCCAAGTCCTTGGCCGCCTTCAACCTTTGCGGGGGGCTGGATGGCTATTTTGCGGTCAAGCATGCCCGCTACACGGTGAAGCCATTGCGCCGGGGGGAGGAGGAGGTGCAGCCTGCTCGGGAGAGGATCTACGGGGATGAGGCCACTCAGGTGCCACACCTCTTCTTCAGGGATCATTTCTGCTTTCAAACGGTGCCTTCACGCCCCAGCTGTGAAACTCACAGCTCCTCCAGGTCCCACTTTCTGGATCCAAAAAGGGTGATCAAGGGGCAAGAGATGCTGGAGACAAATTCCACTGCCAGGGCAGCACTCTCCTCTGTCTCCTCTAAAAGCAGGAATAAGCGCTCCATCTCCAGGGCCAGACAGGTGGAACTTCTCCTGGTGGCTGATGACTCCATGGCCAAGAAATATGGAAAAGGGCTGCATCATTACCTGCTGACGTTAGCAACCATTGCCTCACGTCTTTATGGACATGCCAGCATTGAGAACCATATCCGCCTGACAGTGGTGAAGGTGATAGTGCTGGGTAACAAAGAGAAAGGGCTGGAGGTAAATAAGAATGCAGCCACCACGCTCAAGAACTTCTGCAAGTGGCAGCACCAGCACAACCAACTGGATGACGATCATGAGGAACACTATGATGCTGCCATCCTCTTCACCCGTGAGGTAGGTTTGGGAGGAAGCCATCACTAAGGGATTCTGTTCATGTCTCAACCTCGTGGAATAACATTGTTGCTGTTTCCTCCTCCTTCAGCTTCATCCTTCTGGTTCACAGCAGGAGTGTTGGACTTTCTTATTCATTACATCCCTCAAGAGATCTATGATCATTTGGTTGTTATCTTTTGTTCCTGGTTTACAGTGTATTTCTGCTATCTATCCTAGTATTTTATGTCCACTTCCTTAACTATTGGACCTTCTAATGAAACTGTTCACACCATTATAATTGTCACATTGGTGTGTTACATCAGATTTAGTTATCACTTGAAGATTCAGCAGTAGCTCCAAGAATCTATTGTGAATTGGCAAGAAAGGGACAGTTCTGACATTCGGAACAGCTCTTCCAAACACAAATAGGTTGATAGAGTGAGGTTTTTATTTCCAGTACAGCATGTTTTGGGGTGATTAAATTTAGCTGCATTCATGGATATTCACAAGATATTTCACATGTTGATATATATATATTTGTGGCAAATCCAGCCCAGAGTAGCTGTTCACATTGGAACTATACATGTTGCAGAAGTTAATATTGTAGGAGAATCAGGAAGTTCAATGGGTGTCTGTGAACACAGTCAGTAGGAACACTATTTTCTCTGGCAACTGTCTTTAAGACTTAAGTTTCTAAACATCAAATTAATGTGCCCCATCAAAAGGTCACCCAAGTGAATGGAAACCTACTCTTTTCTGTTCCAATCATTGCTGGCATCTGGTAAAACAAAAGTAAATCCTGCTACACATGTGCAACACATGTATTTCAAAGAGCTCTGCCAGCTCTTTCAGGGAATGCGGTCACATTCGTGTCTTCATTCTGCCTCCATCCTGATAACTTTCTTCTAAATCTTTCATGTGGCAGTGTTTTTGTCCTGAACTACCATTATGGAATTAATACTGGAAGTGAATTTCTTCCTGTAATTTCCTTGGGAAAAATCTCTTGGGATGTTTTTTCTCCCATTTTCAATGAACAGTGATCCATTATGTTTGTTCATTTGAATGGCCCCCAGTCAATAGCTGTCATTGAATAACTAAGTAAGGAATGGTAGGCAGAATGTCCTGTAAATCCACCTGTCAGAAGCCTTCCAGTGATTTTGGTGTCTTTCCTCAGTTGGATGCAAGGAGACTAAAATAATATTTTTTAAAGTCTAGATCAAACCCAATAAAGATCTGGATCAAACCCTGATCTGGTCTGTTGATGGGTTTTTTTTGGGGGGGGGGGTATAAGGAAATCAGGGAGCTCACTGTTTGTTTATTCAGTTTACAGAATGCCTTTCCCTTTCAATGAACTTATGGTGGTTCATATCATTATAACAAATACAAGCAATCATATTACAATACAATACATTCTCATACTTTGTGCCATAGCTAATAGGTGTGAATCATTCAGGGAGAAATAAGGACACAATACAAATAAGGACACAATACTAAGAGGAAATAGGGGAAGGGGCAGGAAAACCTGTGTTGCCTTCAACTATGGGCCTGGCACAACAGCTCTGTCTTATAGGTCCTGTGGAATTGAAGCCCAGCACAGGTAAGGCCCAGCACAGGTAAGGCCCAGCACAGGTCGTATTTGAAGGAGCATTCCACCAGGCTGAGGTCAGAGCCAAAAGGCTCTGACTATCAATGAAGATAGCTGGACATTTTTTGACCCAGAGTTCTCCTTACCAGCATAAAAAGAAAATAGCAGTAAAACTGTAGAAGCACAACATCTTTGGCTCAAGGAAGGGGAATGTACATGCACACCACATGTATATGGAGCCACAGAAAAGTGGGTCACCAGGTCAGATGGTGGGTGGGGTTGCAGTGTCTCAATGTCCAGAGGATAGCCATTGGTTTCTTAATTTGCTGAAGTTTGGAGCCTGGTTAGCAGCAAAAGCTAAACTAGGAAGTGTTTTCCATAGAGCTCTTTGGATGAGTTCTGAAGAAATGTAATAGTGTTGGCTACTCATTTAAAATGTGGCTGTGGTGGAGATGTGGCACCAATGGTCTCAATATGAATTTCCATCACAAATTCACCTCTTAAGTACGATCTTCCACTTCTCCTTCTTCAATTCAGAAAAAACCCAAATAACTTTCAATTAGAATTCCATTCCCCATCTACATGACAGAGTACAGTCTGAAAAATGAAGAGGCTTTGGATGGATTTTGGAATGTGTTACTCCTGTGGAGGCATATGGCAGGTGGGGGGGGGGGGGACTTGTCTGTTTTTTTAGCTCTGAATACTTGAAATATTATGCTGTTCCTATCATGCTGCACTTGAGCACTGTGTTCTTTCTGTAGCAGTCTGAAATCATTCATTTTCAGTCATAAATTCCTCAGAGGACAGGAAGAAGCTTCCAAGCTCTTGAAGTTCAACCCAGGTTTTTGTCAGCCAAAACAAAATTGAATGTGTTTATCTAGGCTCCTTTGAGAACATCTCTCCAAAATGAGGTTTTGCACCTTCTTAAAGCAGTTTGTTCAGTTGTCCATCTTTTTCTTTTAAAGGCAGTCAGACACACACAGACACCAAACTGTGTTTCCTCATCAGGATCAGAATGAAGTTAGCAGTATGGTCCTTCAGTGGCTGGCTTCAGAGGTACATTTTATTAATGTATATCATGAGACCAAACTATGCAAAAATTAACAGAATAATTTTATTGTAGGGTCCAATTTCTCAAGTGCACTGAGAACATGCAAAGGGAAGAAGAGGGAGAATATGTCTTTAACACTATCTGATAGTGTAGCAAATTTTAAAATGGCAAAACAAAATACAGAAGTGTTTTATTGCAACATACAAAGTCTTACTAAGAATGCAGAGAAAATCTGCAGTTTACATATTCAAATAGTTAACTTATTTTCTAATACTAAAAAGACAACTGTTATCTATAACATTGCCAGTTTTAGTAATCACTTTTAAAAAGAGGGAGAACCACATTTTTCAAGAAGAGAGAAATCAAAGTAGTCTTGGGAAATGTATCATTATGCTTTGATGTGTGCTACAGTGCATTGATTTGTATTACAGCTAGTCATGTACTGAAAATTTTGAAGGAGCTTAATCAACTTCATACTCAACTTACCCAGATTGATACTCAACCCTGGGCTTTTTCTACCTGATCATTTTGAAAAGTCCATAATGTTCTGATAAATGTGGGTTACATTTCAAGTTAGATGTACACTAAATCAGCATCACAAGGCAATAACAGGAATACACTCATGGGCTTCATTCAGTCATCACACATAATCATTGTTTAATTAGACCAATGATATTTAGTATCATTGTCTGAATACAATATGATTGTCTAAATACACCTAAATACTATGGTTAATTAGGGTCATTAAACTACGATGTGAATGTAGTTTATTAACGACAGAATCTGAAGCACAATTTTTGTATGATCCATGAACACCTTCAGTAGCCTGAATTGCCTTGAGTAATCTGACCTCTTCAGAAGCTAAGCAGGGGTTGGCTGCAGTTAGAATTTGGATGGGAGATCACCAAGGAAAACAGAGTTGCTACACAGAGGAAGGCAATAGCAAACGTGTCTCTAACTTTGAAAAGCCTTTGTGGGATCTCCATAAGCCAATTGTGACAACACCAGTTGTTATTATCATGAGCACCTTGGCTTCCTGACATGTTCTTGCATAATGTCCTTCCAGGCTACAGACAGAAGCCAATGCAACTAGCAGTGGACAAAGCAAACCTAGATTTCAGTGATGTTTGATAGTGGTCACCAAATCCTTCTGACCCTTTGGAAACCCTTGGAATTTAGACATAGGGTGTTAGGTGCCACCATTAAATGACTGTAGTTGGAGGCAAGCTACAAAATGGCCACCATGGGAGTTGGAACCAACCACACACATAGAGGAAGCTGAAAAGCAGGGGGTAACAAAATATACTAGGAAATAGGACTGAGATACAGATTAAAATACTGTAGTGGCAGCTGTTGCCAAAATAATAGTATTTTAATCTGTTCAGCCAATTAGAAAACAGCTCTGCACACTATAAGAAACAACAACACTTGGGCATGAGGAAAGGTGTCTGTGGGTGCCATGATGCCCAGGGTTCCACATTAGGAACCTTTGAAGTACCAGCTGAGTCCTGGTTTACAAACTAGCCACAGTTGTGATAAACTGGTTTTTCATGATGTCTAAACTAAGTCTTACTGACATGTCAGATAAAATCTGTAAATTAGCCTTGCTTCAGGTACATCCTTCAAATATGATTCAACAACCAAGTGAAATAATTCCTGACAGTATGCCTGATCCATTCCTTCATTATAATGCATAATTGAAAAAAAGGTGAATGATTACAGTTGAACTATACACAGTGGTGGCGAACCTTTGGCACTCCAGATGTTATGGACTACAATTCCCATCAGCCCCTGCCAGCATGGCCAATTGGCCATGCTGGAAGGGGCTGATGGGAATTGTAGTTTATAACATCTGGAGTACCAAAGGTTCGCCACCACGGAACTATAGTGTACTATGCAAGTTGAGAATCTTATCTTACATTTTAAATTGTTGATGGAATACCAGAAATATGTAATCCTTCACTAGGGAAAAAAATCCATATAATGAAATAATCTTGTGAATTTTAAAAAATTGCCTCTGGTGTCATTTTAAGCTGAATGAATTACTGTTCAGAGACACATGTAAACATGAAAAGGTATAAAAAGGTAAAAATTTTCGGAAGAGAACATCTCACAGGGCACAGGTCTTTTTCAAACCTACCATTTTTCCTTCTATTTTTGTTTTTTCAGCAGCTGAGAAGTAGCAGCAATTGGCACCAGAGTTCAGCTTTTACAACTCTGTTTTGAATGTACGAAATCTGTTGCTTAGCAATGAGACGCTAAGCCGTAGCTCCATGTTTTGATGGGCTCCAAATGCTGCTCTGTTAAGTTTTTGTACACCCAGATGCCTTCTTCCAACCTTCTTGTTTTTCAGTCACGGATCAAATGCATGAGGTATATTTTCCATCCTGTTTATTACTCAAGGCCACCTTGAATTTCAGTAAGCTAGAGGATAGGGGACCATCTATCAAATAATATATCACAATACGCAAATGTTTCTTTACATGTAGTTTTAACTTCATTTATTGTTCATAAATTATCTAGAATTATACTTGTATATTATGCTGCTTTTACCCAAAAGTAAGACCCACTAAGTATTTATTTCTTAGTTAAGTATCCTTAAAATTGAAGTCCTGGGTTAAGATCCTCAGCAACCTTACTAAGCATTGGATCATATATCTCAAAACATGCTTAGCCTTCCCTTTCTCAGGAAAGGTAAGGATCTTAAATAGAAGTTTCTCATCTATCTGGATGGTACAATTACTCAATGTTCCACACAACCCAGCTGAAAATGAACTCACTAAGGAACTTCTATTAGTACCTCCAGTACTATTACTGATCATTACTTAGCACCTATATGTTATACAAAATGTAGGTGGTATATTGGGGGGGAGCATGGAAAAATGAAGGTGTTGGCAAAATTAGGTTTGCCAGCATGCTTGTCCTGGCCCTTTAACAGGAGCTTATTGTGTTGAGGAAACAGCTGAAGACTTTCATGACATGGAGGGAAATTTTATTTATTTAATGGAGAATTTCAGGGGGCTATGGTGCCAGCACAGCAACCCCTATTGCTCCTAGTGAAAGGACCGTCTGCGGGCAACTTTCTTCAGGTAGTTGGAGAAGCTGTTAAGCAAGTATGTGACCAGGAATGGTTACAGGATCAACATCAAGACCAGAGAGGATTTGTGGTAGCCTGTAAAAATGACGGGGAGCCCAAAAGCAGTAACATTTTTGCTCAGCCCATAGCCTGGAAGTCCTCAGGGACAAAGCGATGGGAGCAGCCCGTTGAAAACATGGTGGACACTGGCAGTGCCATAATAGCATTGAAGTGCTGTGCTTACCTTACACTCATGTTTGGTTAACCAGCTAGGAACAGTTGGTGTGTGGGTGAGCTGGCC
This sequence comes from Sphaerodactylus townsendi, assembly GCF_021028975.2. Lineage (NCBI taxonomy): Eukaryota > Metazoa > Chordata > Lepidosauria > Squamata > Sphaerodactylidae > Sphaerodactylus > Sphaerodactylus townsendi. Next base: position 63,347,416 of record NC_059428.1, on the reverse strand, counting down.
AACCCCCTCTCCATGGTTCTTGGCTATAGGTGGGGTGAGGGGTCAGTTTAAATGTTAACTGGAATTGTTAGGATAGGTATGTTTTTTATTATAAGCCATTAGTGAGTGTGAATGAAGAGGGGTGATGGGGAGGCCAGCAGAGAGTCAGGGATCCCAGTATTGGGGGATGTGGGAAGTATGGCAGTGGGAAAAGGTGTGTGTAGAGAAGAAGACTTTTTTGCAGGGCATCAAGTGGACCAAGAGCTGCATGAGGGAGGGGGAAAAGGTCACTCTGAAAGAACTCCCCCCCAGGTTTTTTGGTCCTCCATCAGTCTTCTTTGACATTTTTACCTTTTAACTCTTTTTCATGTTTCTAGTCTGTCTGTGAACAGTGATTCATTCAGCCTGAAATGATGCCAAATGCCCTTTTTTAAAAAAATGCCCAAGATTCTTTCATTATATGGATTTTTTCCCTATTGATGGATTACATATTTCTGCAATTCCATCAACAAATGTAAAATGTTTAAAATAACTTATATAATATAGTACAGCTTGACTATAATGGTTCACTTTTTCAATGATTCATTGTAATGAAGGAATGGACCAGGCATATTGTCTGGAATTCACTTGGTTGCAGAATCATATTAGCATTTGAAGGATGTACCTGGAGCAAGACTAATTTACAGATTTCATCTGACTTGCCAGTAATACTCAGTTCAGACATCATGTGAAACCATGGGTTATCACAACTGTGGTTAGCTTGTAAAACAGGACTCGGCTCATACATCAAGGATTCCTAAGGTGGCACCCATGGACATCAGGACATCCGCCAACTGCTTCCTTATGCCTAAGTGTTTTTTTAATGAAGTAGCTAGGGAAAAAAAATCTTACATTTATAAGTGCCATGAATTATTTGACTCAGTAATTCTTGGTGAAGTAATAAGTGTGTTTATTTTATTGCATTTAAAGATCTATAGCTTACATTTCTCTTTAGATCTCAATTGGAGAACAGGTAAATGTTTTAGATTGCATGAAAAAAGGATGTGTGTCACCTAAAGGGTTCCAAGGGTATAAGTGCGCAAAGAGAAAAGAGGTTTCTACCATCCTGGTTCTTGTTAAGGAAAGCTTCTCTTCCTACTGGAGCTTATACTTCAATCTCTTTACTCCAAGCAACCGGTCCTGCTAGCCTCATAATGTTAACATAGATCCTAGTAAAATTATTTGAAGATTACTGATTGTCTGCAGAAAGAAGACCAGATTGGTTCAAAGCAAGAACACAATTTAAAAGCTTGTGCTTTTTGACAAAGTTCACGACAGGATTTTTAAACCGTTTGTAGCATAAGCATCCTGGGTGAAGTCCACTGCTTTTAACTAATTTGTTGAACTTCAATCTTCTGACTCAATGCCTAATTTGGTGATTCTTGAAGCTGGTTATTTGCCATCCTTAACAGTGCTTTTTGACTCAAACAATCTTCTCCAGACTGTCTGTCACAACACAAACACACGATTGAAGTAGGTTCTAGCTGTCCAAACCAAAGTCATTCTTCTCTTGGTTTATTCCTATTCAGTGAGTTCCATGTAAATTTCCATCAACCCCCGCCCCCCTTCCCAAGTCATCACCTGAGTTCAACTGGAACAGAAACTCTGGAAAACAAAACACAGAAAACATTTTGGATGTAGTCCAATTCTATTCTTTTCCTCTCACCCTTCTCCAAGTTATGCGAAAACTGGAAGAGACTTTTCTCACAAAGGATGCAAGCATGCCAGTCTTGACAGATGAATGGTATATTCAGTGATCATGTGCACATGCCTGGCTCTTTAAAAAGTGCTGGTTGGAGTTAAAGGTTTGTTAGGTGAACACAGTTACTAGATTAAATTAACTATCACATGGTAAGTGATACTGAAATTTAACAGCAAGCTTTGGATTATCCTCCTATAAATAATCATTTCACGTGATTTCTTTCATGTGATTTCATGTGATCGGCTATTTCTTTTCAGAAACAGCACATTCCCCCTTCCCCAAATCCAAAATACTATCCTTTCTTAGAATATTCTGTCATTATACTCATTGCTGGCAATTTAGCTACATATAATCAAGACTTTTGTTATGAGGAAAAAATGGATTTTTGCCGCCATTTTCTGTTTAGGAAGTATTATAGTATCATTTATATAAAATACCATCTGATTAAAATATGCAAGTTGAGCGTGATAGTGTAGGATAATTTCTGCCGGCTGGAAAAGGTAAGTGTGGCAGGGGGACGGAAGGGAAGTAATAGGGGCTGCAAGGGGCAGAAAACACAGAATGTGCCCTGGATGTACTCCTTCCCAGCTACGCTTCTGGTGTTAGGTTAAGCTGAGAGAGTATGACTGGTTTACAGTCACTCAGCAAGTTTGCATGGCAGAGTGGAGATTTGAATCAGTTTCTTCCAGATCATAGTCTGATGGTCAAACCACTACACCACACTAGGTCTCAGACTGTGTATGGTGTAATGAAAATACTGTTTATCAGTGATAATATCATACCAAAATTGTGCATGGTTATGGAAGAAATTGTTTGCAGCCTTGTTGGATCGAAAGTAAAATCCTAACAGAACCCAGTGTACATTGTAACAGAACACAATGTACAATAGTACTTTTATGAGGACCAACTAAATGACATGTAATAGTGTTTGAGCTTTCAAATTTACTAGAACTTTTACTCAGGCTGGGTGTTTGAAAATGAAACAGAATGTTTTAAGAGATACAGGATACAGATACAGGAGATGGTGAGTCATGGTCAGGGGTAGGGAACCTGCTGCTCTCCAGATGTTCAGGAACTACAATTCCCATCAGCCTCTGTCAGCATGGCCAATTGGCCATGCTGGTAGGGGCTGATGGGAATTGTAGTTCCTGAACATCTGGAGAGCCGCAGGTTCCCTACCCCTGGTCATGGTGAACCCTGCATTCGGAGCTGCTTCAAGTTGTCTGGTTGCAACTTAACACTGACCTCTGTTGGGTAAGAGGCTATAAATCAATTCCATAACATCCAACAAATGATCAGAGAAGCCAGACAGCCAAATCATGATTTGGGCACCACTGCGAATCAGAATGAGAAATGTTGGTTTGAAGCAGATTTGCAAACTATAGTTTGTACTGGCTGTGGTTTTGGTTTCTGAACTGGAAAACCACAGTTGTGATTGTTAATGTTATATTCCACAGTCAACCATACCTTAAATGTGGTGGTTGGAGATTTGAATAGTCAAGACAGATCTTTCTGCAAACCTGATAAGGGCCCCAGATTTTTCAGAAAAATGTGAAATAAAAATATGTTGTAGGGGTTTTAAAAAACAGCTTTAAAAATAGATTTCCTCAGTGGCTGTTGCTAGGCAACCACAGCATTTCAGGCTTCTGCTTCTGAGTTAAAGGCAGGGGAAGATGGCAAGGTTCTTTCTAGGCCTGTTTTAGTGGACTTGATAGGGCCAGGCTTAGGCCTTGCAGGAACCACAGGGTTATTTGATACTACCTGACTTGCATAATTCAACCAGATCTGTCTACTTACTACTGTTCAATAGCAGGCACCCTACAAAAACTGATGTAGTATAGTGGTTAGAGCTTCAGAATGAGAAGAATTGGTGCACTTATTTATTAGCAATTCCTCAAAATGTATGCAACTTTTCTCATGACCATTTTCCTGTCACATACTGGTTTCTTAAACCTATTCAGTGTAGTAGCTTTGTGCATAATTTCAGCAATGTATCTGATAATAAATGGCATTTGTTCATGTAGCTCTGACTCACATGTGATATTTTCAACTGACACAGTGCACTGGCAAGTATGATAAGAACACCAACTGGTGCAACTGTTTTTGAATTCCATTATAAACATTCATTAGGTGGTGGGCAGCTCAAAGGACTGGGCTGGAAATTTTGATTGACAGGATCAGTTAAGGAGATTACCAGATTTCTACATAGCCGCTGGCTAGTTATAATCATCATTGGTTTATCAACCTGAACATCAATACATTGTTTTGGTATTGGGGCAAGTTTTCTAAAAAAATATCACTGTACTTAATAGTGAGGGGCACATCTCTATACAGATAGTCAGTTATGTGCAATGGGGCTAGCTATAGTGGCCATGTGGGGGAAGCATCCAGGCTTGCAGAAAAACTTTACTTTAGGATAAAGACTTTGCTGGGGGGGGATAATTTGATATAAAGCTACCTACCCCACCCCCACCAATGGACATAAATTATACCACCAGAATTCAGGGAGCTCTTTGGGTTTCTATTACAACTAAAAAGGGTACAAAAAACTGCTAGCAGTCAGAAAGGGGCAGTGATGAACATCAGGAAAAGTAAGAGAGGTGGGCCAGAGCAGAAAGTGAGATGGGGAGATCAGTTCTAGAGTTGGTGGAGGATAAAGGGAGGTATGAAAGTTCTTTTCCCCTCTGAATCTACGGATTCTATCTCCAGGCAGAGCCTGGAATTCTTTTGGAATTACAGTTAATCCCCAAACTACAGAGATAAGTTCTCCTAGAACAATGGCAACTCCATCCCCTCCCCAAACACTGCCTTCTCTAGATCCACCTCCAAGTCTTCAGGAATTTTCTAAGCCAAAGTTGACAATAATAGTCTTCATATGTCCCATTTTTGTTATCATACTTTTTCCCATTTCCATACTTGTGCAAAGATAAATAGTGATGAGTAAATGACTTGCTTAAACCATTCTTTCTAAACCATTCTAACAAAGAGGTGAACACACAACTATGGTTGGTTCATATGTTCTTTTCTGCACTAGCCTCACCTTTCTTCCACAGGAATTCCCTCCTTCCATTGTAATATTTGTCAGTGTATTAATAAGAGTTTGCTGTTAATTTAGGATTTGAATCCTAGACTTTAAGGTAGTTTTAAAACCTTGATTGAAATTAGCCACATGTGAGTTACGTAAATGCTACCTGCTTGAGTCCATGGTTGAGCCATGATCTAAATTTCAGTCTCCAGAATACATCATTCATTTTTGTTTATGCATCCACATCTTCTGTGTGTTGTAGTGTTTGGCCGTGAACAGTAATTACCATGTCTGCTGTTAAAATAAAATCTGAGTGAAAAAGGTGACCTTATTGTTTCAGAATTGTGCCTTTGACAATATTAGAAGTAGGCAGGAGTAAATTCAGTGTATGGTTCTTGTCAACTGGCAGGGTTAGTATCTCTGTTACTGCGACAAACATTTTAGAGAGGTGAATTCTGAGACGAGCCTGGGGAGGTCTGTGATATTTAATTTCCAGGTTCTCTATGACTCTTTGCAAATAAATTGATTGAAAAAATGTTTAGTTAGCTGAATTCAAAGTGATACAAAGAATGGCATGTCAAAATGTGTAAATTGCATAGGCATGTAGTTAGATTTACATAAAATCATTTTGTGTGATAACTGTTAAGGAGTTTAAGGAATTCACAAAGACTGGATACATCAGGGGGAAAATAACAAGTGTTGTACTTCGACTTTGTTTGATATATAATCAAAATGAGACAAAATTGATATTTAGTTTCTTGACTTAGAAAATAGGTCCAGACCAGTTTGAGGCAGATGAAAACTTAAACAGTAAAAAACACAACCAAACAATAAAATAAATGAAAACAAATCACATCAATAAAAATAAGCAAACAAATGAATGAAAAAGCACATCAATAAAAAACAATAAAAAGCACAAAACCAAGCATAAAATCCCATAAAAAAAGCAAAACAATCTGAAATTAAATTGATAAAACATCCCTCAGGTGAGGTACAGATCAAAAACGGTTCAAAAGTGACTACTAGGTAAAGAGAAGTGTTTTGGCTTGACTCCTAAACAAATCTAATGTAAGTACTAGATAAGCCTGAAGGGAAGGACAAAGGCAGTGCACCATCATCAGAAAAAGCTCCATTTCTGGTCGCTACCTGCCTTACAGGCAGGCAGGATCACAGAAAGAAGGATTTGAGATGACAATATTGTCTAATGGGCCATACATCATAACAGGAGGTGGTCCTTTAAGCAGTGGCATATCTGCCCAGGGATGGGGTATCCTTTGCCCCCGGGCACCACTAATCTGGTCACATGGGGGATGCAAAATTGGCCTCCCTCGTGACCAGGAAGATGGCAAGGCAGCAGGAAGTTTTGCTGCCTTGTCATCTTCGGGCGCCCACAGCCCCGCCCATATCATCATCAACATGGGAAGCCCAAGGACACCCCCTCAAAGGAAGCCCAAGGACACCCCCTCAAACCTCGCCCCCCTCCCAGCTCCCAGCCAGCAGTCCCTTGCCCTCCCCTCTGGAAAACTCTCTCATCTCCTTTGCTTTTATAAGAATGGGGGTGGGGCTTGGGAATGGCCCCCCCTAAACCTGGCGTTCAGGTGTAGGGGGGCATCCAGAGAACATCTTTCTTTGGGAGCCATTTTCCCCCCATACGCCTCTGCCTTCAAGTATTCAGGTTATTAACTGATCAACAGAGCATGAGATGACAGTAGCCAAGGGAAAAACAGTTAGTGCCCTGATTATCAGATCCAGACCATACTAAAAATGTCTGTTTGATTGTAAATTTCTTCACCATGCGGTGGAGCCTGAGAAGGGTGAAGTTTGTGGGGCACAAACTGAGAGTGAAACTGACCAGAGAGCAAAATGGTCAAGCAGGAAAAATAAGATGTCTCCTGAGCTCTACATTCTGCACAGCCAGGCAGGAGACGTCTTACAGGCAACTTAGGGGGAAAATGTGCACATTGAAGTGTTCTCCATAAAAGATGCCTTGAGCTAAAATAAGGCATCCTGAAGATGTCTTGGGAAGAAAGTTGTGCAGAGTGCCTTCCGAGGATGCCTTTTTAAGCATCCTCAGGATGTTTTATTTCAGCTGTGCAAAATGGACCTATGACATTAAACCCTCCCCTCTCCAGGTTTCACCCCTAAATCTCCAGGAATCACCCAGTATGGAGTTGACAACCCTACCTCTTGGGAACTTGTGAGAACTATCCTTTTTTTGTGAGAACTATCCTTTTTTTTGCCCTTGATTTCTTGTTTTTCTAAATGTTCACTACTCTATAAAATAACTCAATTCTGATTACATGCAGATAATTTTTTGTGAGTAAGGCCAGATCATATCTTCATTACTGTTTGTTTCCCTATTACATGCATCTCAATCATATCGTACAGAACACAAACGCTTCTAACGAAGGTGCTTTTACCAAACTTCACCATATGAGCCATATACTTGCCCTCTTCCCAAATAACAGAATTATCAGCAACCACTGAGCTTGAGCAATACTGAAAAAAATGGTAAAATTCAAATTTGTCTTTAAAATTATTGTTAAACCCAACTACCACCACCCCCACCCCACAAAAAATATCTTATCGATTCAAATGCGTTTGAATGCCAGGTATTCTTGGTGCTTTCTATGGCTTTGATTGCAGGGTCCGAAGATTTTTATATATGCTATCAAATCCCGGTGAAGTTTCTTCAGGAGACTCTCTGGATGATACCACCCAGGGTTGGTGAAGTTTGGTTCAGGAGGTCCAATTTTATGAACGCCCAAAGGGGTGCCCCATCTCCCATTGTTTCCAATGGGAGCTAATAGGAGATGGGGCAACCCTTTTGAGGATCCATAAAATTGCACCCCCTGAACCAAACTTTGTCAAATCTGAGTGGTATCATCCAGAGAGTCTTCTAAAGATACACTACAAGTTTGGGTATACTATCTTAAAAAATGCACTCCTGACAGGCACCTCAAGAAATTTCCCCATATTCTCCTTTTGAACTGACCTGGCTCCACTGCAGCCAATGGGACATTTCTGGGTGTGTGCAAACAGGCTGCACATTTTTCAAGGTAGAGGCACCAAACTTTCTGGGTGGCTTCAGGAGACCCTCCTGGTATAAGCACCCAGGTTTGGTGAGGTTTGCTTCAAGGGGCAGTCAGAGATGCCCCCTACCCCTTTCAGGGTCCAGCAAAACACACCCCCCCCAGCCCCCACCCCACCACCACCACTCCCACCACTCAAGCAGCAGCCACAGCAATAACAGGAAAGTAGCAAAGTTTTAAAAGTTGGGTAGGTGCAAGACAATAAAACTTGGTTAGTGAAATGAAAACCAAAACCCTTCAGTGTTGTCTCCTCTACAGGCAGGTCTCCTCTGCCGGGTTGGTGTGTCCCATGAAGGCATGCTCTCAATGATCAGTGACCAGATAGAAAGAGGACAAGTTCAAGGCTATTGAATTATCACTCTTCCTCTCTGGACTGTGGCATAGAATGTGCTGACTAGGAACCAGCACTGCAATTCATACTTTTGGGTCAGCCAGGCAACCCAAATGGAGTTTGAATATCCCAGGAAATGAAAATCATCCCAGTCTTGGGCAATTTTGCTTGGGCAGAGTAAACTTTTCCTCTTTTCCTGTGTCCTGTCTCTCAAAGTACAAAGCTTTGCAAAGTTCTAGCTAGCAGAAATGCAAAATAATAACTAACTGGCTGAGTAATCCAGTCTCCAATTTGTTGCCCTGGAAACAAATTTACAAAACAACAAGTTCCAGGGAAGGAGAGAGAAAGATAGACTCAGCCAGAGCCAGCTCAAGCACCATTTCTGCTGGGCTTCAGGCTACTGCCCTCAAGACCCCACTAGAGAGCCTCCAACACACACAACAATGGTAAGTAAAGTGGAGGGAGATTCTTGGGGTGTGTGTGTGTGTTGTTATCTAGTCTTAACTATACGAGAGCTTAAGTTTAAGGGGTAGGAGATTCTCTAGTTTTAACTATACACAGACGAAGGAGGAGGAGTTGGATTTATATCCCCCCTTTCTCTTCTGTAAGGAGACTCAAAGGGACTTGCAAACTCCTTTCCCTTCTCCCCTCACAATAAATACCCTGTGTGGTAGGTGGGGCTGAGAGAGCCCAGCAGAACTGTGACTAGCCGAAGGAAAGCACAGGCTAATCTGAATTTCCCAGATAAGCCTCCACAGCTTAAGTGGCAGAGCGGGAAATCACACCCTAACTACAACACCGCACAGTCAAGTTAGTTAACTTTAAAGGGAGTCCAAGGCAGCTAGTCACTATTGAAGGCACCCTTTAAAGTTTAAATCCCCCGAATGCTGAATATCTATTCGTAATTCAACATTCTGATCTATTCGGATCAGCTTCTATCAGCTCTGCTTGTATTCATGGCTGATAAAATCCAAAAGAAGATGAATACAGGGGGCGGGGGTGGGTTTGGCATTTTAAAAAATTTGGATAGACTGAATCACCAAACCTAGTAGCTTCTGTTTTTGATAGGTGTGTATCCACATACTTCATATGGTCTACCTTTTTCTTTCCCTTTGCTTTCTTCTTGAGAAGAGCTAATATGGTTTAGGCTTTCAGACAGCTGTGAGAATGTTGGTAGTTTGTTTGTTTGTTTGTTTATTCTTTCAATTTTTATACCGCCCCATCCCCGAAGGGCTCTGGGCGGTGTACAGTACAATAACCATCATGTATAAAATAAAACAGCTAAAACCATTAAAAGCAGCGATAAAAATAAAAACTAAACGTAATAACTGGATTAGTTTTCAAGATGGCGTCCGACAAGTAAATAAAAGTTGCAAGTAAATAAAAGGGAATGGTCTTTCTAGGAAAATTGCTTCAGTGGAAAGTGTGTTGCTTTGTATTGGCAGATTATCTCATTGATAAGAATCCCTGCAGCTATCCAGATGCCGTAAATGACTTGTTCTCCTACTACTGCCCCCCCATGTAGACTTTTGCAAATAAAATATTCCTGCTTTCATACTATAACATGCTTTTTTGCCTAATATTAACATTTTAATTAGCAACCTTAGCCATGAAAATGGTGTTACTTCTGTCTAAATCATGCCATCTGATAAGCAGAACTATTATCCATGTTCATATTCAGCTACTAGAAGGGCTTATGTTGCTGACTGCTTCAGTTCATGTAACTGGGGAGAACATGTATGAACATGTATGAGTGAATGGAACCTACAGGATTTGAAGAACGATCCATATAAGTACTTGTTTAAATGTTGTCAGAACTTTATGAGTAGAGGTTAAATACACATGACTAAGTGTCTGTACAGGATATTAATAATATAGAGAGTTTATATGTATAATTTTCATGGAAGTTGGAAATTTAGAAAATAACGTTTAAATAAAACAGGGAAATCTGGGATTTAGAGAAAAAGGTCTCATGCTGATAGTTTTTCTGGCTGGCTTCTTATAAAAACAGCATTCCTGAAATGGCACTGGACTTACATGGGTGGAACTCTGCTTAAGACTGCAGTATTAGTTAACTATTTGATGAACTACAGAAGTTGCATACCCTGACCTGGATAGCTCAGGCTAGCTTGATTTTGTTAGATCTCAGATGCTAAGCAGGGTCAACTCTGGCAAGTATTTGGATGGGAGGACCTCTGGCGAATACTGAGTCAGCGGAGCCATCAAAGAGGCAAAAACCCCTCTGAACATCTCTTGTTTTGAAAATTTAGGGGTTAAGGAGGTAAGAAAGAGGTCTGTACTTGATTGGGGAGGGAAAAAAAGAATTGGCATGATTGAAATTTCTCCTAAAAGCATCTGCATAGATACTGCTTTTGATCAGTATTCTGCTACTATGGTATGTCACTTGAACTGCTTTGCTAGACATAAAAATGTTTCCTTTGAGCACCTTCAGCTTCATATAAGAAGGAGCTCCGTCATTCACTTTTGTAACAGGGAATGTTCTGCATTTGTATTTGACATGCACACTTAGATGTAAGTCTTCAGTGAAATGCAAGTTTTAGGAGAGATCTCCTACCCAGCAGCCATGGTGGCTTGCTACTACTCAGTAGAGCGGGTGTGGGGGCAGGGTGATAGATTTTGTGAACCCAGAGGAAGGAAATAAGTATTGTGAATCCAGAGATGATGTTATTGTACTGGCATCAGGCTCTAGGACTCTCTTGCAACTAGTTTCAGGTTCATGCCAGAAGTGATATTGTGTTGTAGGGGCAATGTCTGTTTGCATGTTACTGTCCCCTAAACCTTCTATCGGTTATCAGTGCTTGACAGGCAATCCTACTGAAGTGTAAACTGGTCAGCTATTCTCATCACAAGTTCTGCACATCTAATTAAAACTCATAGAACCCGTGATTGTGATTCTCATTCATTTACAGATAAATCTGCTACATGGAACAAGTGACATCCATAATCCTAAGGACCTCCTATCTCTGAATGAATGCACCCAACCACGGCATGATAATAACTCTGAGTGCCTGGCCATCTAATAAGGAGGCTAGATGATGCAGCCTTCTTGGTCATGGTATTGAAAATTATGAATTTCCTCTCCTCAGCATGTGAAATTGTTCTATCCCCTTTAATCATTATGAAAAAAAATTAAGAAACCATTATGTTTCATCTGGTGTAGCCTTACTGCTCTTTCTTTTTGTTTTTAATTGACAGTTTTATTTACATGCACTATTTTAAACAGTTTGTTTTTAATCTCTTTTAATTGTTCTCCATTTTAAGAGGCCTAATTGGGCAAATATGTAGCATGCAGAAGTTAAATTCAGTCAATTGAGCCGTCTATTCATCAATGCAAATCCCACCCGTGTGATAACTTTCCCTTTTAATTTGGAGGAGAATTTGAATTTCTGAGAATGATGAAACACTCAGCCAGTCAACCTAAGGTGCTTCTTTCAAATATTATAGTTGCAGTCTAAGAATATTTTCTTGGACAAAAACACTTCTCTGTAAATCTTTTTAGGGTTGCTCACCGCATCACAAAATGTTACGAACACTGGAAAACAAGTGCAATATTAGATGACAGTTTTCCACCCGTATAATAAACTGCTCAGTGAATCATTGTTGCAAACTAATTCTGATTACATGCAATGTATAATTGTGCTGTTGCTTATATGGTCACTTATTTGGAGACTCTGAGATCAAACCTTCTCCTGGTTCCCCATTCTACTCCCAGTCTGCCACATGGCAAACATACCACTAGCTTTAACCTTTGGATTGATGACTGCACTGATGATTGCTGCTGGTAATCTCTGACCACAAGTGACTGACTGGATGAAGTACAACACCACTACATCACCAATGGCCCCTTAAAGAGCCAGATTAGCCAGGGCATCTAGAAAAAGAGGGATAATAGCTGTTGGGTGGACAAGCTGTTGAGCTTATACCCAATTAAACATATGGGAGGAGCCAAATGGAAGACCAGAGAGGAGGCACCAGAGTCTCTCTGAGCTGCAGAGGATTGTGAAGAGATGAATAATAATAGACTGGAATTAACCCCCTTCCCTCTCAACATGTGAGGCCTTTTGCTAGCCCCACAGAGATGAGGTCAGAATACAAGGCAGACACCAAGTCCCTGGATTACCACAGGAATGGGATGAAAAATAGGCACTTGTGATCATTTGTTGTTACTGTTTCAGTTCAAGTTAATTTTTAATTTATTTCTTAATGGTAATATACATCTAATTCTCAATGTGGCCAAATGTATGGATGGCTAAACCTGGAGACTGAATTCTGAAACAGACAAGACATCTGTCTGCAAACCTGGGAAGTCTTTTTTAAAAACCCGGGAATTAGCCCAAATAACATCACCTCTCAGTTTAAGAAACAAACACCCTCTGGGGCTGATGCTAAGCAACCTCAACAGTGGTATTGCTAGTTGAAGCCTTGGTGTCTGTCAGTAACATGTATGTGGGGGAGGGTTTCATGGTCTTTCTAAGGCTGTTTGGGCCCCAGAGGAAGAACTGAAGGAGCCAGACCCAGAAGTAAGCACCAGATGTCTCCCATGACTCATCAAGGTCCATCTGCTTGCTATCGTTCAACAGTAATCTGCACGTGGAATCAGTGTGGTATATTGGTTAGAGTTTCATACTAGGCTCTGACAGACTTAGGATAAAAACTACACTTTGCCATTAAATCTTGTGAGCTGGCAGGGTTGATATAAAATAATATGTAAGAGAGGAGGACAATGTAAGCTTCTTTAGGTACTCCTTGTGGACAAAGGCAGGCTATAACTGTAGTATTGCTGAAGATTGCAGGGGAGATAAACTATAGGTTGGTTACTGTTAGGGAAGGAAAGGAGGAAGGAGGGCAAGGTGAGGATATGGAAGTTGTCATGAGGAGGAAAAAAAGAAATAGTGCTGGGGTTGCCAGTCTCCAGATGGGGCCTGGAGATCTCTCAGATTTCCAAACATCAGAGGTCAGTTTCCCTGAAGGAAAACAGCAGCTTGAGAGGGTAGATTCTGGCATTGTATGATGGTAAGGTCCCTCCCCTCCATAAACCCAGCATTGCCCAGATTCTCTTTGCAAATCTCCAGGAATTTCCCAGTCGGGAGCTCACCATCCTAAATATTGTGCAAGGGGATACGGAGGACAGTGAGTGCCACTCTCGAGACTTCATAGGTTTTTCATTACAGAACTGGGCCCAGCCTGTGTGCCTCACAACTTGGCCAGACTATTTCCAGTGCGGCTGCTAGGGAGAGAGAACAGAAAGCTGGAAGCTGATTGGGGAAGCAGATAAATGTAAGCTGGATGGTGAGAGAGACAGAAACAGGAAAAGGGGAGAAGCTATGGGGGCTCTCAGTGAAAGGGATGAGGAAATAGTGGGGGAATGGCGCAGCGCTTTTCCGCAAGATCGTCGAGTTATTTTGGCCTCGGTAAGGTTATGGCGCTTCTCTTCAGGCCTATTGCCGTTCGGTTAAAATAGCCGCGGCGACCTGACTCTTCTTCCCTCCCCCCAGGGCGGTGTCAAGCCGCCCTAAACAACCCTGGAGGTCGGAGGACAGTGTAGGCGGGGCTTTGACGCCCCGCAGGCTGTTTCCAGAAAGATGACCGTGAGTGGGGCTGAGATTGGAGATAGCGTCATCCCGGCGGCGCTGGTTCGTGACCGCTGGCGCAGGGTGACGCTTCCTCTAAACAACAACCCTTGCAGCGCGTTTAGGGCACGAAGATTGAAATCGCCTCTGTGGAGAGGGAAGAAGAGTTTGGTCACCACTGCCGCGTGGCAGCAGCGGCGCAGGTGCGAACGGGAAGTACCGGGGGCGCCTTCCCTGCGACCACAGACCGTCATCGCCAGCGGAAAGTTCCGAAGTCGTGTTTTCTGCAAGTATTTGCATATTCCCTGCTTGTATTATCATATGTTATTCTGTGATGAATTCAGGGGCTAGCATTCCAGGACATGTAAGGAGGCTAAATAGTGAGCCTTGGGGTCCAAATTGTAATCATACAAACAGCCAGAAATAAACCTATAGTTTATCTTCCCATCCTATCCCCCAAATCTTCAGCAATACTACACTTATAGACCTCCCAGATCAGGCCACTGAAAAGAAAAGATAGGGAACATACTACCAGTATGCTGTAAGAGCAATCATGGGACAGTTTTAAAAACTCCTAAACCTAACTGACCATTACCTACTGATAGTGATCTCATCACAGATGAGATGCATTGGCCCAACAAGGCATGCATAAAAACAGTCACGTTCTCTGCCACAGACTGGGTTTCTAACCCGCCATATCTTTGCAAGGATTATTTGATTCCCCTGTATCCAAGCCTGGGAACCTGGAACAAATCTCCTTCTGATAGTTGGACCAAGTCTGGGTTTGGATTTTCACACATCTGGTAGAATACACCAATAAAAACCACAGGCTTTATTGAAAAGATTGAAGAAGAGGTTCAGACTTAAGCATGAGACAGAAAAATAAGCATGTGTAAAAAAATAACAAATCTAGCTTCCTTATGTATGGTTACAGAGGTGAAGGCGAGTAGGGCACAACATCTTCAAATCAGCATAAGTAGCAAAGCTGTAGCAACTTGCTCTCTCGCCCAGCACTGGTCCTGATGGTATTACCAGGCCATACATGGAAAAACTTGTGCCAGATAGTTATAGACTAACTTTATAGGAAACTGACCACTGATCCCCTGACAACTATAAGTCAATCAAGAACATGATTCAAAAGATGATTCTCAAAGAAGGATAAAATTTCCCCTTCCCATCTGACATCACTGAGAATAGTTAAATCAGACTGCTTTGAAATTCAAAGATGGGATCTCAAGCTTTTCATCTTAGTTTGGGAATAGCAGCAGAGTAGCAAGCCTTTCATATGGAACTCTTTCCATGCTGCTTTTAACACTTGGATAACATGGCCAAATACTGATGTTTAAACTGTCAGATTGATTAATACAGAGATGATAATTTCTCTTGACACCAACCTGCCCTGCCAGTGTTTATGTATACCTTATTAGGAAAGTTTATTTCACACTTTTAAGTCAGGGTTCCTCAACGTTAAAATGGTATATGAAGGGTGGCAGTTAATTTGAAAACTGCTCCAACCCTACAGTAATAAATAGAAATAGTGTCCTGTTGACTGTATCAGTTGTCCGTTGAAGCTTTTGATTCCTCAGACAAAGGCTTCAAGTCTTACTGTTGTTGCTTTTGTCGTCACCCTCCTCACGGAGATTATCATCACCGTCTGTGTCTTGCTGTTTGCAAAGAGTGTGTGACTGGAGGCTGTCATTGCCTGTGGTTGTAAAGTTGTACTTAAATGCTTTCTTTTCCTTTCCTTCCATGGCAGGATTTATGTGGGCATCATTCATGTGATACTCTGGGAATGGCTGACGTTGGAACCATATGCTCCCCTGAGCGCAGCTGTGCGGTGATTGAAGATGACGGCCTCCATGCAGCTTTTACAGTGGCTCATGAAATTGGTATGCAGTGCCTTTTTTGTTCCCTTGCCAAATACAACACTTGTAACAGCTGCATTAGCAACCAAAATACTTTACAAGTAATTCCAGATTTTTCCCTGGTTTAGATATACACTTGAGGATTAAAGCTGTGTGCATGTTCACTTGAGGGTTAACTAATAGGGGATCATAAGGCAAGTGGAGGTGCACAGTAGGTGTTTCTTTTCCGACAGTGTCAATTGTAAGCAGTAGCTGTAGTAGAAATCTGATGGCTGCTACTGTCCATACATGTTTCTTTCAGGAAAGTGTTAGTCCTTAGCATCTACGAAGGCTTAAACATAACTGCTCAGACTAGTAGTTTACTGTACAGAAGAATATATATGCCTACTACATTTGTATTATACAATCTCATGCCTCTGAATGGGAAGAAACATATTAAAAACTGGGTAATCAGAAATTCTGGTGAAAAGAATTGTTTAACAATTGGCACAAGGTAATACACATAACAGGGACATTCAGATAATTACAGAAGAAACCTAATAGGAGCAGTTATCAACAATATTTTACTATTTTATTTTGCTATTTTATTTGTCACGAAATGGCTGTGTATCAACTTTCACAAGCAAATGGATATTTCCTTTTATTATAGCAAAAGAAGTATTCGTTTTGACATAGGAGCAAGTATATTCATACCAAGAAATAATTTTGGTTACCTTCAAAGTGGTAAAAAGTTACCTAAGTTATACTTTTCCACAGGCTAATTCAGACACAACTGAGAAATATGGCTCATGTCTTTTTCCTTTTGGGGAATCTATCATGGCACGCATATGTTTCAACAGTTAGGGCAAGACACTTCTCCCAGTTCTTCTATGACTGAAATCATCAAGAACATTCTCCAAGATTTCGCTCCTCAGTTTTGCACAGTTCCTCTTGTGGTAATTAGTGAATCTGTTTAAGTTTTGTTTTTGTTTTTTAATTCAAATGTTCTTACCTAGATTTTCACCACTTTTATTCTGCCTATTTCTTAACTACTTCTTGGTATGGCACAGCATGCACTGCTAGACGATCTTCCTTGTATTTATGTAGTTTTTGAAAACAGTTTATGCTAGTTCTGTGGCAGTGGAAAGTATCCTACCTTCATGTGGAGGAAATTCCTCCTGCCTAATTCCTGCAAATTAAGTGGCTCTTCCATTGGCTGTAGGAAAACTTTAAACTTTGCTTAGTGGTGTGGTGGATACAAGCCTCTTCCCATAATGGACAATTACATTAAAACTTTATTGTCAATCTTTCAGTCATCTTTCTTGTTTTTAGACTTTAGAATCTCAAACTTCACAAAACTTATCTGTAAAGATGATAGTCCATTCTGGGTATAGTTCGGTATAAATTTAAATGACAGATGCAACTTTACGGTCAGCACCAGAGGAAGTGGGAAGAGAGGAATGTTCCAAAATCAGCCCTTTTCTCACCATGAGTCTTTCAGCTGAATATTCTTTCTTCAAGATAGACTATGAGGTTTCTTGTCTATGGCAACAGTCATACTGAAACTCTGAGGTGAACAACAAACTGGGCTGTACATTTCATGTCTTCATTTGGCTTGCATAGTCAACGTAGACATGGTCACTAAAAGTCTGTTTTCCATGAGGACTATTAGCTGTTCAGAGTGTACAACAATTTTTAAAATGGAAAACAGGGTGTGTGTGTCCCCTTTACATTCTTGGAAGGAAATAACAAGGCTAAAGGAACTTTCAGAGAGTGCCAACTTCTGATTTCCCTTGTGTCTCATGCCAAACCAAAGTAAAGTTTGCTTTGGGAGTATCATTGAACTAGTTCAGTTTTCAAATAGCTAGCAGGTAGGGTGCACGAGTGTTCAAAATCCTTCAAAGGAATGTAAAGAAACTCACAAAATTTGCAAGTATGGTTTTCGTATTAACAGCATAAAAAATTTGTGATCAAATGGGACATTCTTGGCAAGAAATATGATAATAATATGTTGTTGAGATTTTCAAGTTCATGAAACAAACTATTTGAAACTGACCGAGTGTAGTTAATGTTCTAGTCTTGTGAACTGGCACTGTTGCAACCTGCAAGAGCCTCATATCACTGCCATGCAAACCGCTAAAATTCTAAATTTAACAGCATCATAAAACTCTTAATTGAAAAATCTGACCCAGTGTCAGACGTATATGTTTTAGTTAACTGTTGGGGGTACAGTACTCAGCACATGTTCCGTTTAATTGTCTTGATTCTTAATTCCCATATTCCAGATCTAAGTTCTGGCATAGTAAAAGATGGGGGTTTTTTAGCTGAACAGATTTGGCATCAGTGAAAGAATATCCATGTCATTGCTGATATATTTGACCTCAATTTGCTACCCTGTCCAATTTCCTAGCACTGCTGAGGATGCTATCAGAAAAAGAACAAGCTGTCTTCTACACAGGAACAGGATTTTGTGGTTTCCCCTTTGATAGTGAGGCTGCTGATGGAGTGCAGCAGCAACAGGGCCTCAACATGGCAGGTTTCCCTGTGATTTCCCTGCTACCATCCCCCAAAAGTGGACACCCCCCTCTTGATGGGTCACTAGGGTTTATCATTGGAAAATGTAGCTAGATTATCACTGTATCAATATATACCATTGCACAATAGATGTAGCAAGGTTTTTAAATGCCCAGCAGGGTTTTGAAGGTCTCTGGCAAAGTCTTCTCTTGCAAAAATATGCTTTTTTTCCTGCTTATATCTCTACAAGAAAAGAGGCTAGATATTTATTTTTTAAAGCTGATAATTCAGAAAACCTGCTATACTTTTTGTTACAATGGCATAACAAAAGGACTGAATCAGAGAAAATGGCTGTCATGTGGGACAGAAAATCTGAATTTTCCCATTTACACAGCAGCCTCACAGGCTCTACTGCAATCTTTCCCAACACTTTTGAGCAAAGCAGGTTTTACAAAGACTGGGCGAAAGCTGCAGAAACCCCTGTATGTGCATAAGTACACCCCAGTGTTGTAGGGAAGCAGGAAGAAAACAATCCACTTGAGGCAGATAACCTGTGTTGCACACTCCACAGTGGGAAAGAAGTTGCAATACCTGTGGCCCCTTAAATATTGCTGGACCCACACAGAAAGCAGACAAATCAGATCAGAACCAGCCCACATCACCCACTATTTGAAATCCCTTGTGAATTGAGTTAGTGGCTTCATCCTTGTTGCATGTTCTGCTTAGAACACAGGTGTCAAACTTGTGGCCCTCCAGATGTTATGGACTACAGTTCCCATCATTTCTGCATGAAGCTGGCAGGGGATGATGGAAACTGTAGTCCATAACATCTGGAGGGCCACAAGTTTGACACCTGTGGCTTAGAACATGCCAAAGAAGTGTGAATTGCTAGCAGTCTTCTTATCACTTGTTGCAAAAGGATAACAAATGTAACTATATGATGAGCCAGTGGTTGGATTGGTAAATGAAGATTGAGGAGTTTGAATACAACCACAAGTATTTGGCAGGACTTATACAAATTTCAGTTGCCTACGTCTGAATTCCAGATACCGAGACATCTCAACAGGGTATAATGCCACAAAGTCTATACACCAAAGCATCCATTTTGTGCAGGGGGACTGATCTCTGTCATCTGGAGACCAGTTGTGATTCTAGGCATAGGCTATAACAGGGCGGGGTGGGGACAAATGCACCAGGTGGGCTGCCATTGGGTCACGTGGGGGCAGAAAAAAGCCCCCCACAGTCCTCCTCTTTCCCCCCTTGGCCTGGTCCTGCCTTCTTCGCCCTGCCCTGTCAGACTGCTCCTGAAGGAGCAGCCTGGCAGCATCACTGTCTGGCGCCCCTCAGCCCTGCCAGGCTGCCCAAGACTGCTGCTGCACCACCTAAATTAAGTGAGGTGAGGGTGGGGTCATGGACCAGACCTGTGGGGGCCTGGCAAAGGCCTTCCTTCCCCCCATGCCACCTCTTGCCACCCTCACCCCACCCTCACCCCACCCTCATCATGAGGATCCGTGTTTTCCAAGCAGATTTTTGTGCCAATGTGGTGCCATAAAGCGTGGCCTGTGTGATTGTTGTGTTCAGACATGTGGCTAATGGCTGGAGTTGTGATTTGCTCATGATTTTAGGATGACTTAGCACAAAGATCATGAGGATCTATGTTTTTCAAGCATGTTTTTGTGCCACTTCTAAAGGCCCTTTCCCACTAGAGTGTAGGGTGCATGATTGTTTGAGCCTAGTGCTGCCCAGGTATGAACTTCAAGACATGTTCTATAGTTTCATGGTGGTTTCATTTCATCCCAATGCAAAAATCATATGAATTCATGAGGATCTGTTTAAAATCATCTGGATCCGGCTTTTACCCAGATTTGTGAGTTGGGGCATGTTCTATAATGTGATGGTAACTTTGAGATGACCTGGTGTAAAAAAACTTTGTTTGGTCATGGTGGGAGAGGGTGGCTGCCGGGGGGGGGGGGGGGAGAGAACCCAGATTTTGTCCCAGTCTCCATTTTTCTTAGCTATGCCTCTGATTTCAGGTGATCTCTAGCTCCTGCCCGAGGTTAGCAACCATAGTTCCTCTAATGGAAATAGCTGCTTTGAAAGGAGTCGTCTATGGCATTACATTCCTGTGAGTTCCCTCCTCTCCTCAAACCCCAGGCTTCCCCCACCATATTTCTAGGATTTCCTAACATGGAGATGGCACCCTATTGCCTTCCCACCCTACAGCCTACCTACACTTATTTGCCCCTCTCTCTTAGCTTCCTCTATTCTCCCAACAGTCTCTACCTAGGAAAACTATGTCCCAGTTGCATGGTGCTGGTCACTGAGCCAGGCCCACTTGCATGGTAGAGAACTCTCAAGGACTTGTGGGGTGATACCTCATTTTCTGCTGTACCCTTTTCCCCACAATATTTCCTTTTTTCCTTTCCCAGGCAACTCCCATATCATCTCTCCTATCCCTGCCTCATTCTCTTCTTTACAGCCATTCGCCAACCTGTATTTCATCTGCCTACAATCTTCAATTGTATTTATTATTTTTTTAATTCATTTATATTCTGCATTTCTTCTCAGTGGGGATCAAAGCAGCTCACATTATTCTTCTGACCTCCTTTCTAACCACATAACAACCTGTGAGGGAAAGTATGTGACTGATCCAGAATCACCCAGTGAGGTTCTTTTTCAAGATGAAGATTTGAACCTCAGTCTCCTAGATCCTACTCTGAAGCTCTAGCTGTTACACCACACTGGCTTCCATAAGGTAGCTGCTGTTGAACAATAGCAAGCAGCCAGGCCTAGTTGAGTCATACAAGTTGGATGGTATCAAGTGACTCAGAGACTGCTGTTGGCCTAAAAAATTGCCAGTCTTCAGATGGGACCTATAGATCTCCCAGAATTACAACTGAACTCCAGATAACAGAGATCTGTCTCTCTGGAGAAAATGACTGCTTTGGAGGGTGGACTTTATGGCAATTTATTTGGCTGAGGAATTTCCCCTTTCCAAACTCTGCTCTCCTCAGACTCCCCCTCAAAATGTTCCTGAATTTCTCAATCTGGAGCTGGCAATCCTAGCAAGACCGGGAAAGGGCCTTGTGCCCTCCCCCTGCCTTTTCACAGAAGCCCAGCCTGGAATACTGTAGTTGCCTAGCAACAATCACTGAGGAAATCTCTTACTTAAAGCCACAGAAACTCCTTTTTATCATTTTCAGGTTTTTCTTTAAGTCCCCAGGGTATTTTCCTGCAAACCTGGAATTCTTTTGAGATTTGTAGAATGATTTGTCTTGCCCATTCACATCTTAAGTCATCCAATATAAGTTATCCTTAGATTTGCCAACTGCTATCCATATCAGCATAGTTTTCCCACAGACTTTTAACTATAAGTTGGTTTCCCTGAAGGGTCTAACCCTGAAGGACCCTAACCCTGAAGATTCCCTGAAGGACCCTAATCCTGAAGGGTCATAATCCAAGCCAAATGTTGAATTTTAGGGCAGTTCTAATTAATATGTTGAAAAGTATAAAAATGAGATTTCATAACTTAATATTCCATGTTGCTCATAAATCTTGTCCATCTGCACCAGCTCATGCACAAACATTCTACAGGTAAATCTCTAGGATGCTGAAATCGTATGCAAATGATACAAATGTAAATTCATAAAATCTGTTTTGAATATAGAACATACATTTCAATGAATTTTTTTCCCTAGAGTAGTCATGCATTTTTGTGGAAAGTGGAGTCTTTTCTGGTCAAGGTACTGTCAGATGCTGTGTACTGTTCTTCTTTCCATATCTAGACTTATTTGGGTGCTACATTGTTCTGGAATTCTACTCAGACTGAGATCAGAGGTGGACTTCTCCCAGCTGTACTGTATTGTACTGACCTTCTTACATTTTTAGATATGAATTAACAAGAAAATCCCACATTTATTTTAACACATGATCGACTGACTTGCTAGTTCCCTTATATCCCTGATGAAGAGACATTTGAAGGAACTGAAAGGGGTGTAATTGATGGAATTCTTGGTGAGGAATAAGCATCTACAGAGATCGTTTTCCCTGCATGAAATGGCAGTTTTGGAGGTCAGATTCTATGGTATACCCTACCATAGAGTCTCAGAGAAGCAGAAGTCATACACTATCTTCAAATCTCTGCTAAACTTCTTTCCCTCCCCCAAACTCACCATCCTCAAGCACTACCCTCCAAATCTTTAGTAATGCCCAAGCTGGAGTTGACATCTCTGTTTATAGCATACAAGAAGATAGATCTTTACCCAGAGGAGGTTATATTCTGACATTTGACAGAGGGGAGACAACAGAAGGAGGAGAGAAAAGTAAAGGCAAGTATATATGTTTTCATTCCAGTTACAGGTGTTTAAGCTTAGTTTTCTAGGGAAGCTGGATTGTGCAAAGGATTTATATTTATTTATTTATTTTATATTTATACCCCGCCCTTTCCAACAGGATAGGTTTTAAAGGGGGAGATGAATGAAATAGGAGAGATGGCACTATGCAAGTATTTTGGGAGGCAGTTCCAAGTGTAGAGGCGGCAAGCAGAACATTTATAAACTGCTGCAAACTCAAAGTATGTTTCCTAAGGACATTATAGGCTGGTGCACATGTTTTGGCATGTGAAGGCTGCTTAAATCACTTGGTGATCTTCCTCTTTCTGCTACCGTATATACTCGAGTATAAGCTGACTTTTTCAGCACATTTTTAATGCTGAAAAAGCCCCCCTCGGCTTATACTCGAGTATATACGGTAATTCCAAGATGGCAGCCAGAGCTGGGGCTGCTGTGGGGATCCGGTAAGCATGTTGCTGCTTTTTTTCTAACTCACCAGCCTGACAGGACAGCCTGAATAGCATTACAACTAGGGTGTGTGTGTGTGTGTTAAAAGAAATGGAGGCATTTCTCTCCTAAGGGTTATTGGTGCGTTGCATTCTAGATGAATACAATTCTTCATACAGTAGTTTACTGCCAGACACTGATGTTGCTGAAGACAAACACTTTCTTTGGAGCAAAGTTTAGGCTGGCATGGCTATGAATCTCAGAATTATTCTACATTTGGAGGAAAACAGTGGTTCATTTGTGTTCCTAGAGTGCTGGAAAGCTGCTCATCCCTAATGCAAACTCTGTTAAGCAACTCTATCTCATCTTGCTCCCAAATCTTCTGTTTTTAGCTGCTACTGAGTCAAATTCGTCAATAAGTTTCCCAGTTTTTTTGTGGTAAAATTGGGTGGGTCGGCTTATCCTCAAGTATATATGGTAGTTCCATCCCCCCATGTCTCACACCTTGCCTCTCCAAAGAATGGGAGAGTAACCAGTTACAGGAGATGGTTCTTGAAACAGAACAGGATTTAACTAGAGAAGTGCTCCCAAATTGAACTAGAAGGCTGAGAAGGCTACAGCTTCCAGCAGTGCCTACAATGTAGTTAAGTTCTGATGAATACACATAGACTTGAATTACAGATAGTAGGAAGTGTTCAGGAAGGCCTGAAGGCCTAAAGCCTTGGGAAACTGTTGCAAGCACAAATTGATCTCTATATACTGACATATATAGACCAATAGTCTGACTTGGTATAAGACATTGTTGTATTCAGATAGTCAATACAATTGATCTTAATGCACCAAAATTGTTTCTTATATTTCTTGCCATGAACTTCACTTCAGTCTCATTCATAGCAATAAACTATGTAAGATAGTCCGTGGCTGGTGAAAGGGAAAAAAACAAACTGGCAGTTAGCATGCTGCAGAAAGTGAGGTGTCAATGGAAGAATAGAACCGAAACACCAGGGCAAAACATGGAGAGAGGAAAAGCTCAAAACCAGATGGCAGCATGGGACAGCAATGCACTGCAGCTGTTTTGCATGTAGTCAGCTCTTCTCTGTATGCAAGTATGGGATAAGATACTACTGAAGAAGCAAGTGAAAGCACTATAGAACTGCAGTGATTAAAAGGAAGCTTGGCTTCATCAGAGACCAGATGGGAACAAATTTTTCCACACACATTCTTTCTTGATGTTTAGGGCCACCCATTGCTTGAATCCTGTTGTGTTTTTTTAAGTGTAACCAGATCTCCTTTAGATCACAGTAAAAATGATGTAATGTTGGGGAAGAGTGACAGTCAACAGCCTCTATCAATGCCATCCTAAGCAGAGCTAAAACCAGCATTAAGCTGAGTATAGTTACAGTGGTCTCATTATCCAGGTTGACTCAGAGGCATATCTAGGGAAAATGGAGCCCTGGGTGGGGATGCTGGGAGGGCTTGCACAGCGCTCCAGGGCAGGGATGGAATGCCCTCCCCAATTGAGAAGGACTCACTTTGTGAGTCCTGCTCCCTTATTGGTGGAGGATTTGTCATTGGACGTTCCATCCCTTAGTGTTTTATTATTGGTAAGATATCCTCTTGAGTCAATGTGATATAATGGTAACAGTATCATGGTACATTTGTAAAAGCACTAGATTGTTTCAGGTGATTAGTATAATAAAAATTTAGAAACATTGTATCAGAACATTTAGTGAATAACAATCACCATTATATTCAGTGGAAATATTTAAGAGGCAGGGACAGGTTCCACAGTACAATAAAGGGGGAAATGTATGTTTCTCTTAACCAGTTACAATCCATATATCTGACTTCTAAAACATTGATTTTTATTATCTTTAATGCATGTTTCAGTTAAACACTGTATTTGTATGAGACAATATTTTCTGGATTAAAGCCCAAGACTTCAGGGTCCAATGCTTTGGTCATTCAACTAATCTTTCTTGAGTCCTTAATCACATCAAACCCATTTACATCAAGGAAGCATCATGTGAAGACAGATTTACAGGGCCAGTCACAAGTTAAATGTTTCTTTGTTCTGTCAACTTCAGAAAACTCATTTCTGCTACATAAATGAAAGGGGGAATAATCTCATGGTTTCTCTTAGTAAGTTGAAAGTTTCCTCCATCTTAAACATTTCCAAATTCCCTACTTGTAATCACACTCACATACCATGACTGTGAGTAATATGGCTTTTTAAAATGCTTTGTGGTGTTTTATTTTTAGGCTGCATCTTGTCATTTACTAGGCTGTAAGAAAAAAGCTTCTGTTTGTTTACCAGCTTTTTCACCTCTTTCATGTGACTCCAGTTATTTCTGTTTCCATTTGCCTCAGATAATGAAGTCTGAAGTATCTTATTCTTGGAATACATTACTTAACATTGACAAGGCCAGAACTTGTGATGTGAGGTAAAGTGAACTTTGCTTCTGAGACCCCAGTGTGATCAAAGGTGATATCAGTGGTTAGGAAAAGGCAACCTGAAAATAATCAAAGAAGTTGGCAATTAGTGTGTTCATGCTCACCCACCCATTGCTTAGACAACTAATGCTGCAGCCATATCACTTGTGTATGCACTAGTATTGAGGTACTGCAGTTATTTGCAGCTGGATTTATCTGGTGTGAACAAGACTGTCTAGCTGCAAATGATTGCTATAGCACAGTAATGAACATGATGTCCCGTAATATGTGGGTACAGCCTTGTGCATCTTTTCCTTGTGTCTGCAGCATAGGTTAATACTTCTGCTTTTGTGGATAATTACTATACTTTTATTATTTAATACTGTGAACATGCCACTGAGTGATGCATTAACACTTTTTTCTTGGCGGACTTGTTAGGAATGTTTAATGAAAGTTAATTATGTGTTATCATATTGTAACTACTCTGACTTATTTAGTTACAAATGGGACAGTGACAGGATAGCCTTTTTTAAAATGTTTCAGTAAAGGATTACGGGATAAATTGGATTTTTAGTCTATTTTAATCTGGGTTGCTGCTCTGGGTTGGAAAATATCTGGAGATAGAACCTGAGGATGGCAGAGCTTGGAAAAGCGTGGCCCGCGGCTGGACCAGGGACGTCCGTTGCGGGCAGGAGGGACCTGGCCCCAGCCACACTGCCACCAGAAACGGCAGCCAGGCAGCTTCAGGACCCAGCCGTGCATGTGCGCGGGCCAGGTTCTGGATGGCTAGGGCCATCACAGGGGCCAGAGGAAGGCCAACAACATATGCGGGCACCGGTCTGGCACCCACATACTTAAGGGACCAGCCATGCGGGCGATGCCATTGTCACCCGCCTGGCCCGAAGACAGACCTACCCACCCATCCCTGTCTTGCATGCTTTAGATATGGTTTGCTGTGTTTGCTTTTGTTATGTCATAGCCAGTTGGCAGGGTGCACATGGGAGGTGATCAATGGGAAAAGGAGAGCTGAGGAAGCTCTGTGGTTGGAACGCTCCCATAAGGGGCAAGGGTGGAGTGAGCCAGTGGTTGGGACTCCCAGCAGGGCCTACCAGGCTCGCGCACTACCAGCAGATTGGAACAGGTGCCTGGAAAGGGTCCATCGCTCACCTGGCTCCCATGTTCCAAT
This sequence comes from Sphaerodactylus townsendi, assembly GCF_021028975.2. Classification (NCBI taxonomy): domain Eukaryota; kingdom Metazoa; phylum Chordata; class Lepidosauria; order Squamata; family Sphaerodactylidae; genus Sphaerodactylus; species Sphaerodactylus townsendi. The sequence goes on along the minus strand of NC_059428.1, from coordinate 63,320,902 downwards.
CTGGCCTGTCACGGTTCATTCCTCCAGCACAAGTATTTGGGTCCTGCATCGGCCTGCAAAGTGGGGTATAAGGCCATTTACTCATGCAGTGTTTACCTTATGGCTGTGTGCTTCGCAGTGGGATTTTTGTTTAAACAGGAAAAATCCACTGCAAAGCTTCTACAGCCAAGCAAATCTGCCATTTAGTCCTCTCCCCCTTACACTTCCTTGTTTAATTCATGTGGGAGAAACTGTTCTTGTGTGAGCAAAGGGGAGCAAGAAAACCTGAAGAAAGGGAAACACATGTTGATGTCCATTACTTTCTCTTAAAAGTCATACTCTGAGAGCTTTGAGAAACCATGGAAATTCTCAGATCTGACAGAACAATGAGTACTGGAGAGGAGGGAACAGAGGCTAAGGGTGGCCGTCTGTCAGGAGTGCTTTGATTGCGTGTTCCTGCATGGCAGGGATTTTTGGACTTGATGGCCCTTGTGGTCTCTTTCAGCTCTATGATTCTACGAGAGCACAGAGAGCGATATTACAGAAGATGGGTTGATCAGTCCTCTGGTCATGCCTTATTAAAAGCCTCCTATGTAAAGGTGGACCCAAAAAAACACTAGTACCAACAGGCAACACATTTCAGCAGTGTGATTTAGACTGAAATGTAGAAGAGATGCTGGGAGTTCTATTTATGAGACTTGCAACATTTTTATTTCCTTTAAATGGTGAATAGATATAGTTTTTATTACACACTAAAGCCAATTGGTAAGCTCCATCCAGGTTTACAGTCATGAAGAAGGGAGGAGGGGTCTTCTTTGAGTAGAGTTTCTAGTTAATGGCTGGCAAAAGCAGGAGAGGGGGCAGGAATGTAGGGAAAGCCACTGTGCTAACAGCTCAATGTCACTTTTCTGGAAGTGATATTGTGTGCCTTGTATGGTACCATTATTTAAACCCTTTTTCTCCCACAGGTCCTCAATGGGCAACAGAAAGGGAGACTTCTTTGAAAACCCAAAAATGCTATGGAACCACATGGAACTATAGTTAGGAAAGTTGGACTAGAAAATCAGGGGTAGGGAACCTGCGGCTCTCCAGATGTTCAGGAACTACAATTCCCATCAGCCCCTATCAGCAAGGCCAATTGGCCCGTACTGGCAGAAGCTGATAAATGAAGCCAATAGCTATCTGGCACAACTGGGATTCCTGAACAAACCAGATACAAAGATGGCTGCATATAGTCCAGATTATTACAAAATGAAATTGGGAAAAATAATACATGGCGTTTAAACAGAGGCGTTTCACTCCCATTGGGCAAAGAGAGTGGGCGAGATTTGCCCACCAGGTGCAACCACAATGAAACAAGGTTGCGAACATTGTAGGATTTTTTGTATTTTCAGTGTTTTTCCATTTTTTGGCCTGCAGAGGGGCGCAGTTTTTTAGGCTAGCAGCACCAAAAAAATTTCAGGGATGTTTTTGGAGACTCTCCTGATGCTATCACCCAGGTTTGGAAAGGTTTGGTTCAAGGGGAGGTCCAAATTTATGGTCTCCCAAAGGGTCCCATCCCCATTGTTTCCAATGAGAGCTAATAGGAGATGAGGTTACACCTTTGAGGGTCACGATAACTTTGGATCCCTAGACAGACCAAACTTCTCTAAACCTGGGTGAATATCATCAGGAAGAATCCTTTACTGATACCACCCAGGTTTTGCCATGAAGTTTGGTCAGGGGTCCCAAAGCTATGGACTCCCAGAGGAGTTGCTCCATAATCCATTGTTTCGAGCAATGGGAATAACTGGCGAAGATGGGAGACTACACCTTTGAGGGTCCATAACTACAATGAACCCCCTAAATAAACTTCACCAAACATGGAAGTAATTATCGATAAAGGAGACTTCCTAAAGAATACCCTGAAAGTTTGGTGCTGCTTCTCCTAACACCGCCTGCCAGCAGGCACCCAAAATTTCCCAGATTTTCCTTTTAAGAATCCCCGCCTTTGACATGGATTTGAAGGGAGAATCTGAGATCCCTGATTTAAACATTGAGAGAAGTGATGCTGTTTCGGGGTGGGGAGAATCAGCCCCAAAAATAGCATCACTTCAATGTTGTTTAAACCTGAGAACTGAATTCTCGCAAAGATTAAAAGTAGATCTGGGCTCCCTAGTTTAAAACACCATTGAAAATGATGCTGTTTGTTTGGGGTGGATTCCAGCATCCTTACTTGTTTAAACTAGGGAACCCAGAGCTCTCCTTTGAAGAACATTGAAAAGATGTGATGCTGTTTTCCCCAATTGGGGGGTACTGGATACAACACCATAAAAATGTTTCATAGCGGTAATAAAACATTTTTGAAAGCATTTTGAAAATGTTTTCAAAAAATGTATTTCTGCTAGTGGCGTAACTGACCCGAAGCATTGCTGTGCTCAAGATCTGTGAGAGTTGGGGAAGTGTTCTATAATGTGGTGGTGACTTTGAAACAACTACTGGATTGTGAAATCATTTCGTATTCTTGGTCACAGTGGGGAGGGTGGCTGCCAGTAGGTATGAAACTCCGAGTTTGATTTACCTAGATAAGCCACTGGAAGTAGCTACAAGAGATGCTTGGCGTTGCATTGAGTGCAGCGCCTGGGGGGAACATCAAAGCTCAAGGTTTTGCCCAGGGCTCCAGGAACTGCCTGGATTACGTCACTGATTTTAAAAGATAGAAAGTTGAAAGCTGCAGACATTTTTCTCTCTGGCTCATTCCACACATGCAGAATAATGCACTTTCAAACTGCTTTCAGTGCTTGGGTGCTGTGTGGTTTCCAGGCTGTATGGCCGTGTTCTAGCAGGAGAGAATGCACCTTAACAGAACCATGACTTCACGCTTCCGGAAACCACACAGCACCCAGAATGATTCCGACGATGAAAACTAGCCTTGACAGTACATTGCTTTCAGGTATAGCTCTTTGAAGCTGTCGCGAGGAATGGCAAAATCCACTTGCACAGCGGCGGGTTGTGAAAGTGGTTTGAAAGCAGCATTATTTTCGTTATTAGCGGAAGGGAACCTCTCACAAAGCAGCTCCGTCTTCTGTCTTTTCTCACAACAAGCCGGGCCAAAATTAATGTTGCTTCAGGCGAAGTATATGCCGGGGAAAGCGAGGCTGGGAACAACACCTGCTCTGGGTGCCCCCCTGGCCCAGCGTCCCCTACTCCCATGCCCCCCTCACTTGGAGGTGGCTCGGATGGGCATTGCAGCAGCAGGCCAGTTCCTACATGAAAGGAAAGAAATGCCATTAAGAATCCAGAAATCATCATACTTCCAGTGGACAAAGGAAATGCCACAGTAATAATGAATACTAGAATAGTATAAAGGGGAAAAAATCGAGAGGCTCCCGCCGGATCGTGGCATACAAAAAAACTAAGATAAAGACCAACCAAGAAAATCGCTCACCGCAGAAATTAACCCATTGATTCACGAATTCCTCAAAGTAACCAGGGCTTTACACCAATGACTCTGCCGTCAAATGCTTCCACCCCAGTTATATGAACTCCCAAATTTCACGATGATTCATCCCATAGAATACCTATTATTAGCGTGATTGGTTCCCACATATGAACTGGCAAAATTCTTGACTTTACGGATTAAAGCCACATCCCAGGACACACAGCGCGGTATGTTAAAGACTCAAGCTCACTTCATTAAAATGGCGATTTCCATCTCAACCCTAACGGCAGACTTATCAGCCGATGGTGATACTATTCCTGAAAGGTTCCAGTGAAGGATACACTCATTCATCGGCCAGTTTTCAAAACAACATCTGGTTTGTTTCTGGCACTGCCTAACAATCAGCTTCAATGAGGCGATGATTACTATGAGCAAGCAGATTAGGATAGCCATCGAAGCCCCCTCAACCGGTGATAGCCAATTTTTTACATGGAACATTTCGAAAAACAAGCCACTCCAAGCGCGCAGAAAATCTACAACTTGTGGTTTTGATTTGTAGGATGATACTTTTACAATCTGGAGCCATAGGGAAGAGCTGCTAATTTTCTGGACCACCTTAGCGGCGCATCACCCGGCAATTCGGTACCATGGAAACTGAAAACCATTAGATGTCTTGATCTTCTGCAAAGCCCAACCATCAATTGGGACACACAGTATACAGAAAACCAACATACGGGCCGGTATCTACATAAAACTCCAGCCACCACCCACAACTAAAAAAGGGGTCTAATCAAAACTTTGACAGATCGTGCAAAATTAATCTGTGAACCTCACCTCCTCCCTGGAGTAAAATCCTGATTATCTCACAGACTGGGCTCTGCGAATGGCTGCTCCACAACAGAGAATTAGAAGGCTTTAAGATGAAAACCCAGAGGGACTGGTGAAATGGCCCCCACTGGAAAAATGTTTCTACCATCAAGAGAATCACGGATCAAATAGGAAAACTGATGAAACAATAACCTACAAACGTCTTTAAAACCTGCGAAAAATACAGCAGATGCTATGTTCAGCAAAGGACAAGAGAATACTCATGCAGCTGTGGAAAGATCATAGAGCGCAGAGAGCAGCATTCAGACTTGTATTAAAAAGAGCACAAAAAAGACATGGTGACGCCATCGAAAAATTCTGCAGTTTACTGAAGCAATAGCAAACAAAACTGGACATAACATTTTGTTTGAGAAGTACGGAAATTCTGGACAACTTCGGATGGATTTTTAGCAATGGGGCCATAGGGAGTTATTGGAAATCCACGAACCTGAATTAACTTCAACAAGAAGGAAGAAGGAGCTCTGAGAATTAACAAAACTTGGCTAGCATGCCAAAACATCAGAATCAGGCCAAGTGTATGCTATGTTTCATGGTTGACCGAGCTCACCCAGATACAGGATCGGCATTCACAAATACTGTTGCTTACTGCAGGTATGCAAATGTAGAATACAAATATAAATGGACTGAAAACCCACCACTCGTACAATGCAGTCAACCACACCTTTTGCATAGCAAGTTCCGCCAAACACTTACTGATTGGTTCCCTACCCTGGGACGTGGACAATATATGCTAAACACTCCCTTGTCACTTGACACAGTGCAGCACTTTTCTCTGTGATACACCTCTGAAGATACCAGAAAGCCACAGATTGCGGGCTGAAATGTTGGAACAAGAGATCTTATGAGACCCACGGCCACACAGCCTGGAAAGCCCACAACAACCAGTTGAGTCTGGCCATGAAAGTCTTCGACAATACAATAAAATCTCGTCATAATGGGGAAAGTGGCATCTGAAGGCTGAGGTGGAAGAGCTGTGTGCAGAGCTGCAAGTTGGGTTCAGCTGGGCTGAACCAGACTTGCAGCTCAGCACCTGCCACAGCCATCAAATCCTACTGGAGCCTGATGGTAGAGTTGTGCACAGAGCTGCAAGTCCTCCCCTGGCTCAACCCATCCGTCTCAGAACCGCTGCTGCAGCGAAAATATCGTTTTTCAAATCACTTTCACAACTGTTTACCGGTGATTTTGCTTCGTACTTTTAGCTTCAAAAGAGCACTGAAAGCAGTTTGAAAATGCATTGACCTGCGTGCCGGGGATAGCTAGGGATTCCCAACTTGGAGCTTGCAACTGTTTAACCCCACCCTCCTGCTGTGGCGCGGTGGGAACCACAACAACCTTGGTTCACCATTAAGTATTTTCTTTCTGATTTTAGTCTTTTCTGGCTGCAGACTTAGAAGCTGTTTGTGAGTTCTCTAGGTAACAGGTGCTGGGTGGCATACCACATTTTTTGAATTAAGTCGCATTAAATTGAACTTAACCTGATACTTGCATTCATTGCTTTGAGTTCTTTGAGCACACACACAAAAACCTTTCTGTATGGCAGATACTTGTGTGAAGAAAGCAGTGTATCCACCATGTGGGCGGGGAGGGGGGGTCTCTTTGCATTCTAAACATGTTGTTACAAAGCCAACACTGTTGAATAAGGGGAGCTGGAAAAAAAGCATCAGGATAGCTTGAATGAGAACGAAATACTCAGCTGAACAGAACAAATCTTTTGGAGTCTCTGTGGGCAAAAGAAACAATAGTGAAGGATGTCTAGCTTTCATCTTAGCCTTCCCCTGGGAGAGATAAAGTTTGGGCAAATATCCAGGTGTCTGAATCAGACTCTGTAGCTTTTCTGAAAACCCAGAAACTATAATTAACCCACAGCTGCTCTCCTGACTGCTGTGGGAAGAAAATATTTAATGCATTCACATTGTTACTTCTTTGTAAAGCTCCCCCCTCAATTTAAACTTCTGGTACTAGCAAAGCATTTGTGCTAAGCCCTCATAAACATGCTGCCTGTGGTAAAGTGAAAAGATGAGCACTCAGCATTCATCCTTGGCAAGGGGTGAGCAACAGGGCAATGACTTCAACTGTTGCTTGGAAGCAGGAAAAAGAGCAGTGCAAAAGATTGATGCTAGTTTAAATTTTGACTAGAAATTCTTGCTTTCATAGAACTGCTTTCATTACTTGGTAAGGGTGATAATAGTTCCACCTGCTTGTACAGATGATGTCTTGAAATAGTCCCCTCAAACAAAAGCTGGGCTGTTCCACAGTTGACTTGTAGGAAGAGCTGTAAACTTACTTGATTAAGAGCGATGGAACTCATTTAATACTTAATTTCTTCAGTGTTTTTTAAGTGTTCTAATAGAATCCAGAATTGTGCTGGAGTGTGTGATATGATTGTCTTAATGAGAACTGGGGCATATGAAAATCAAAACAGAAGGTTCTGTAGACAACCAGACACATCAGCATCCTCAAACACATCAGCATCTCCCCTTGAATTCTGTTATGGTAATCTGCAGTTGTGATGACCTTGTGTGTATATAGCTCTGTAAAAGATTAGATTAGGAGAAGGTATATTTTCCAGAGCAGAACTGCAAATATCATGAATGGCAGCCAAATAGTGAATGCCAAATACCAGCATCCCTACTCGCAGGAAAGCAGCAGGAATAAAATTCTTGGCATCATTGCTTTAGAAGTAGGAACATGGAGAATGGATCAGAGTGGGGCCATTGCTAAATAGCAGGTCATGTGGTTTGTGTGTGAAAGGTCCTAGGCTCAATCCCAGCCATCTCCAGTTGAAGTAATCAGTTTTGTGAAAGACCTCCCTCTATTCAAACCTGGCCGCCGTGAAGCTACTACAAAGGGGACAGAAGTGCTTCGCACTGGAGTGCATGCCTGGGGGTGGAAAAATTGCCCTAACCCAGCCCTTTCTGGCCCCATGGCCCCCGCCAGCCCCCCCATTTACCTTAGTTTTAGGCTGAAAAGCGGCCTGTTCTGGCTGAAATGTGCCCTTGTGGGAACTACACTACCCAGGAGACCTTGCGGGGCTTTAAAGGTTCCTCGTAGTGTGGTTCCCCACCAATCACCTAAAGCAGAGCTGAACGAGGCGGCTTTTCGGCCTCACCATCTGGCAGCCTGAAACTGAGAGCAAAGGCCAGCATGTGGGGGGGGGGGGGGCAGGAGCAGGGCCCATGGGGTGGTTGGGAAATGAAGAGTCCGCCCTAGGCACAATTTGGCCCAGCTGTGCCTCAGATTCAAACCCCCAAAAGTCACTGCCAGTCAGAGTAGATGGACAAATAGTCTGACTCAATATAAAGTGACTTTCTATGGAAGGGGTGTGTGTATGTGTGTAAGTGGGTGTGTAAAGTTCCATCAAGTCCCAGCTGACATATGGTGACGTTAGTAAGCTTTCAAAGCAAGTGAGAATCAAAGGTGGTTTGCTATTGTCTTCCTCTGCAAAGTCTTCCTTGAAGGTTTCCCTTCCAAGTACCAGCCCTACCAAGATCTAATAATATCAGGCTATACCATGCTGCCTTCCCTTCCCTAAAGGAGCTAGTCTTTATTACTTTGTTTACTAACTGAAAGTAAGTAGGGCTGAAACAGTTCAGTGTGTTAGATTCTGGGAAAATTTACTAATTGTGCAAATATCTTCAGAGCTGAGTAGAAAAAGAATTCTTCACTTTTTGTGACACTTTTATGTGACATAACAATAGTTTTTAGTGATGCCAGTGAAACTGCTTTGTAATTCCTGGAAGAATTACAAAGAAAGATGACACTTGGAAAGTGGTTGTCTATACATAATGTGTATAGGGAATTGAGACTTGTCTTTCTGGTTTCCCACTATTACTTCCCCATTTTTTTTCTTGGACTAGCCAAAGAAGTTTTGTCTGCATATTGCAGGGAACCTGCATATATGTGCATACATCTATTTTAAAAATCCAACAGATGTTCACTTTGCAAATGAAACTGGAAACCAGGACCTGGTTGAATGAGTGGTTTGAACCACATGTTCGGCAGTATGTGTGCTGAATGTAATCTGAGAATTATTTAATGCACATGTAAAGAAAAATTAAAAGTTTGCACTGTACACAGCTTTTGCATACGTTCATTGTAATCTGTGACCAAAAGATGTGTGGGTGGGTCTGATATGTGGGTGGAGAAACCTGCAAAGGGTAAAAGAGACATCAGTTCCATGGATATGCATTTATCAAGGAATAAACACGATGAGCACAGTTGGGCTTACCTCCCAGTAATTCAGTAATACATGGATAATATAATGCAGTAGTACATGTATAAGACTGAAGGAGGGAGGAGAGTTTTAAATCATCAGACCCCATATTTTCAATTCAGTTTATTTTGAATTTTTCAGGAAAGATCTTGCATTTTTCAAACTTCAGTTCAGGGAGAGCAAGATGGTAAAAAGCTACCACCTTTTGTAGTTTTGGGAAAAGATTGTACTTGCCTAGCGCATCATTATTCTGAAAGGTATGGCGTATACCATCTGTGTCCGCACTTGTGTAAATGATTAGAAGAGTACACCCCCTAACAAAGAGGCATTCATTCATGTAGCCTCCAAAGAAGCACATTAAGTGCTCTGCTGATTCGATAAATGAGTTACTGTATACATAATCTTTTGAGTGCTACAAAAAAGCCAGGAGGATCAGACTCTGAACTCTGCTGACATGCAAGTTGCTGATTCGTCATGCGCGACAAAACGGACAAGAAATTTGACCTCCCAGCCTTCTGCACCTTGATTTATTCCAGCTGGAAGATTAGGAGAATGCATGGCGGCACTGAAAACAGTGGCTGCATGGGGAGCTATTAACAATCTTGAGTAAACAAGACAGCATTCTTACTAAGTTATGTCACTGCTTCTGTCCGCTGATCCAGTTTACATAATGACTGAAATATTCTAAAGACTACAGAATAAAAATAATAATTTGCCAGGTCTCATATTTTTCTCCAAACATTTCTATTTAATTTGTATTGCCTCCCTAGATAATGAATGCCACTAATCCTATGCTTAACATATAAATGTGGAGAAAAATATTTTAAAAGAATGTTACCAGTACATTCTGTGTATTAAGAGACTCAATAAAGTTTCCAGAAATACATTTAGACCAGGGGTAGGGAACCTGCGGCTCTCCAGATGTTCAGGAACTACAATTCCCATCAGCCCCTACCAGCATGGCCAATTGGCCATGCTGACGAAGCTGATGAGGGTGTAGCTAGGCTGGGATCTGGGATTCTAAACTGAATTACCATGGATCTCTGGTAATTAACAGCTAGGAACACTTCAATATCATTCCCAATATACACTCTTTTAGGAACTTAACTGGATAGAGTAATTTAAGGGGCTCAATGGTAACTTAAGGAAGTTTTTAACTTAAGGAAAAGAAAGCATCCTGAGAACTTTGTGGTAACTATGAGTGACAGGCAAATATACCAACTTTGACCTCTGCACTCTATACCTACACTGCACTCATATACACCTTATATGAGTCTTGGTTGGGTTAGTCCTGTTCACCCAGCTTAGACACTAAGTGTAACTTTGATGGATGCCTTGCTGCATCTATGCTTGCAAGATTTTTTGGTGTGTAGTTGGTTGCAAAGTAGAAAAATTACTGTCCTCCCAGAGTCATGGTTGGGTCAGGTCATTTTTTAAAAAGAGTTTGCCCCATTTGTGTGCCAATGCCATAGGGAGCATCATTTCAATGACTAGCACTAAATGTAATTCCTGCTGTTGGTGGCTGCACAGTTGGCATTTTTCTTTTGATCATAAGACTTTCCACCTAGAAGAGAAAACACAGGGCATCCCTTTATTTTTACATTTAAAAAATGTTAAAATAGTATTTTAATTGATAGGGAAGAGGATAAACATCTTAAAAGGTTATAAAGTAATGCACATATGCAAACTGCTCTGAATCTGAATGTAGATAGTTTGCCAGCTGTTAATGTTCATAGTTTTCCACGTTTTGGTCAGTTCTATTCCATACTGCTTTGGTTTATCTCCTGATTTCCCCACCTGCCTGGGATAGTTCAGTTTCCTTTGAGACCACTTTTACCCTGATCTTTCTATGAAGCCAGTTTTGACTTGCCCTTTTCCTCAGGTGTAATGTTTCTGTTGGTTTGCTTTGTCCAACTCACCACCATATACCTCCACCTTTTTGTGTGTTAATGAACTGTTGTTAACATCAAACCACTTCTGCTCCAGATAAATGGTTTCATTGCATGCAGATGGTGAGACCTTTCCCTGGCAAATAAACACACCAAACCAGAGTTTGGAAATGGATTAAGCCGCAGCCCAATTTATTAACTGGTAACACAAGATTGAACATAAGAAGCTGGGCAGACAAACGGGTCGCAACATCATGCTGTCCCCAATCTCCATTGGGGCATTCCGCAGGAAGCTGGTAGCCCCAGTGGTGAATACCCCCGGCTTCAACCCTTCCTGTTGGGGGTAGCGGGCACTGGCTAAGCCTACCGGCTTGCCTACCGGCCCGCCCCACCCCCACCTGCTGGGGTGTCGGGCACCAGCTAAGCCTACCAGCTTGCTTACCGGCCTGCCCCACCCCCCGGCCTTTCTCCAAGGGCACAACCATGGAGACCGGCCACCTGGCTCGGCTTCTCCCCCAGATGTTGCGATTCCCATTGCCGGGCTGTGACAATACAGTTATGCAGTAAATATTAACAATTCAACTATTAACCATTGAACTAAGGGAGGGTGGGTGGGTCACGCCACTCTTGAGCCTCGGCAAGCCAAGAAGGCCGAGGCTCGGGGTGTGGCACTTTTATGTGCTTGCTCCTCCCGCCTTTTCTTGCCCAGCCAATCATTGCAGCTCCCTGCAATTTGGCGCTGTGGGCTGCAAGCTCCCTTTCTTTGCCTTTCTGCTGACCCCAGCCGCAATGGCTGCCACTGATGAATCGGTGGCTGCTATTTTTCTTAAAAGTATTGATATGCTTCTGTAATGGTTCTTTGAATCCCCACCTTTCATTAAATCCCCACCTTTCTCTCAAAGTATTACCTTTCATTGAATCCCCACCTTTCTCTCAAAGTATTAAAAAGGACATATCTCTACAAGAGAAGGGGCTAGATATGTACTTTTAAAAAACAATAAAAATGAAAAGTGAGAATTTAGTGAATCTGATTGACGTATCATTATAGCAGACTGTAGATATATTAGTATTTGAATTTCTCTTTTTAAAATGCAACCATTGTATCAATATATTAATGCAAGCATGTTCAAAAAATACAGGGTGTGTGTGTGTGATGCTACCAATGTTGGAAAATCACATCAAGATACATGTGAAAGAAAATATGCTGACTCCGCAACAGCAAAAATGAAAAATAAGAGGCAGATGTGTGAAAGAACTGTGCTCAGACTTATTTCAGTGCTTGTTGATCAGTTTCCAAGAAAACCAGGAGTAAGTTGATTGTTTGGAAAGGCCAGAATGTGATAGATTCACAGTCAATAAGTATTAAAGGGTTTCCTTGTGAGCTTCTGCATTTTATTTTTTATTTAAACAGTGAGTGTTAGTACACAGGAGTATCATATTTCTATGGCAGCACAGGTACAAATATTACCAAACAGGCAGGTTCAAGATGTTTGCATGCAACTCAAATTACCTGGACAATACAGAGTGTTGTGATCATGATGTGGACTGAATTGGCAGGTGTTGTAGCAGGCTACTAGAAAAGATTCCTTATTAGGGAAAAGTTTTTGAACTTTATCTCTGATTAAACTTGACTCTAACAACTCATAGATAATATCATACATTTGGGCTGACCTTCATGTCAGAGAGTTACAGAAGTTTCTGCTGGATATCAGAACACCATTCATTCCTTTGAAATCCCAACAGCCCCCCCTAGAGTACTTATGTATGGTCCTACATAAATACTTTGACATGCATATTTATATTCCAATTGCCTGCATTTAAAAGTCATATTCTTGTATTATATGTGGAAGACACTGGAACTCCAAAATGTACTTGAGGTAAGAGGATTCCCAAGGCTGGGTTCTTGCTTATCATCTTGTTGCTAAAGTGGTGTAAGTGAATTTGGCACAAGGGATTCCTCACGTTTCCTCTCATTTCGCTTTTACCATTTGGAGCATTGCTGCAGTGTAAAAATGACACACACCCCCTGCTAAAACTGTATATTATTTTCCACTCAGAAACATCAGTATTAATAAGATTGCATAAACCATCAGATGGTTCACTCACACGTTCTCAATGAAGCCATCTTGTTAAAGGTGCTGGGAAGTTCTCATTTTTTTAAAAAATATTACAGCCTGTATTTTACAAAAGTACAAAATGCCACTGAACACAATGTGGGTTGTGAGAAGGTTTCATTATGCTTTTAAAGTTAATTATATTTATTAGAATGAACATTCCAGCAAACTGAAACATGCAAACTCTATTAATTCACTCCATCTGATGCTTCATCGGTAGCTCCTGGGAGCCTGTCCATAAGGTAGTTACTGGCTTTTACAGCTATTTGGCATATGCTGTAAAAACAATGGAAAACTCTGTGCATGGTGGTTCCCTGCCCATGAGTTCTGTGCATCACTGCTTGTTCAGGGTTAAACCTTTGGACACCAGTCCAATTGCTTTAAAACTAACATTATTAGTAATTACATGCAAGAAGTTTAATTCTATACATGATAGGTGCATATTATCTTGACATAGCCAGGGTCAGCAAGTCACCATGCACTGGGTTTTCAAACAGTATCATGAATTCAACAATTGTATTAAATGTAGCATTGTTAATAGAATTTCCCTTAATTCTTCTTCCCCCAATTTCTCTCTGAAATCCTGCAGTCTGTTTCTTTTTCTTTTCCCCCCAGGGAATTAGAGTCTGTTTCTAATGGGATTATTTTTGATCATAGAAAAATGTAAAGGGAGGAGGTACAGGAAGGGTGGTTTTTTTTTCATTTTGAATTAGATTTTGTAGATGCTCAGAAGCAGGCAATGTCTTTTCAAACCTTCTATTCTCCTACTAGAGCACCATCCTTCTTCAGATAAAAATTAAAGGGAAATGAGAGTAAAATCCCTCTTTTGAAAGAAAAAGAAAGAAGAGGAATCAATGACTAGATCTGAAAAAGTGATTTTTTTAAAAACCTCCCCATAACAATGCTAGAAATGTGGGGCTAAGAAAGCCCCAGGACACTTCCCCCAAGCCTCGCCTTCCCCTCCTGACTTCGAGCCGGCAGTCCCTTCTGCAGAGGCATAGCTAGACCAGAGTGCACCCGGTGCACACTCTGGCTTTTGCGCCCCCCCCCCCACGGTGCCCCCCACGGCGCCCCCGCAGTGTATCCCCACGGCATTCCACCCCACTTACTTTTAGGAAAGGAGCAGACCAGAGAAGAAGGCCGGAAGCCTGCCTGCATTGCCTGGGCCTGGTGGGAACTACATTTCCTAGGATCCCCTGGGAAATGTAGTCCCCACCAGGCCCAGGCAACGCAAGCAGGCTTCTGGGCTGCTCCATTCCTAAAAGTAAGTGGGGTGGTGCACCCCGGGGGGGTCATGGGGGCGCCACAGGGTGGGAGGCTGTGGGGGAAGGGGGAGGGAGAAGGGGAGGGGGATTTTTCTCCCCCCATGTGACTAGAATGGTGCGTTCGGTGCATCGTGCACCCCCACCCCCTGGTGGCTTCGCCACTGCCCTTCTGCCCTCCCCTCTGGGGAGAGCAGAAGCAACTGCAAGGCTCTGTCCTCGTCTCCTTTACTTTTATAAGCAGGGCCCACCCCAAGCCCCCGTCCCCATGCTTATAAAAGCAAAGGAGATGAGGACGGGGGGGGAGAGCAGAAGGGACTGCCGGCTGCCAGCTGGAAGCAGGGAGCCTGGGGGGCAAGGCCTGGTAGACAGGGCTCAGGGGTAGGGCCACACCCCACTGAGCCCCTCCCCCAGGTGTAGCGGGGTGCCCAGAGAATGGCTGTCTCCAGGCGCCATTTCCCCCCATATGCCTCTGCACTAGCCTAACATAATTATCATTTGCACATTCTCAGAAACAAAGTGATGTGGAAAAATAAAAAAAATATGTGTCAGCATAGCAGCAAACATAATCCGTTTCACAGTCCCTGACAGTTCCATATTGACTAACAACTTATTCCTGGCCATGTTAGGAACACTCTGATCACATGGTGGCATCTCAGACCCCTTTCTATAGACCAGTGGTTCTCAACCTTCCTAATGCCGCAACCCTTTAATACAGTTTCTCATGTTGTGGTGACCCCCAAACCTAACTTTTATCCATTTTACAGATGGAGAACACTGATGCAGAGAGTCTTATGCGACCCCTGTGAAAGGGTCGTTTGACCCCCAAAGGGGTCACGACCCGCATGTTGAGAACCACTGCTATAGACTCTCAAACACACAGTGTGCATGTTATCTTCCAGGAAGAGTAAAAGCACAATTCAACTTGGTAGGTCACCAGATGCCATTATTGTAGCAAGACCATCTTGCTTTAGTGGGCATAACTAACATTCATTGTGGAACACATGGTGTAACAGATGATATTGACATACATTGAATCAGACTACAGTCTTTCTGCACAACACAAATAAAACATCTTGAGGATGTTTTTAAAAAGTGTTTTGGGGAGAAAGTTCACATAGCTTTTCCCCCAAGATGTCCTCAGAATGTTTTATTTCTGCTCAACCCAACATTTTTTGGAAAATTCTAAACTAGTGATCTTTTCCCCCCAAGACGAGTTGAAGACATTTCCTGCTTACTGTGGGCAGGTAAGGAAATGTTTAATTTTTTCCAACAGATTGAAAGATCTCACTTTCAGTTTCTCTGCAGCTCACACTGGCCATTTTCTGCTGCTCCAGGATCCTCCATGCCACCTGCCATTTGTTGAAAGTTTTCCCAGGGCTGTTTCCTCTGCTTACATTGCAGCCTGCTGCTATTTCAGCTTATAAAGTACATGAATAAACTTAGTTTTCCATGATGATGACACAAGTGTGTTTTAATTATGTGTCATTGAAGCTATGAAGACATGATATGAGAATGGGCAGATCAATCTATGCAGTCCCAGCCACTGGTGCAACAGGGCAAGTGACCAGGAAGGAGCTGACTAAGGTCGACTCTTCCCCTGGATTTCCCGTGCTGTGTTGGCAGCAGAAGCATAAAGATAAAGGTGCCGCATCCCACCACCAGGTAGGGCAGCAGCAGTTGCATGCCAACAAGTGCCCCAAAGATGACAACTCTGCTGGTGTGGCCATGGACCACTCTCACCAGTAGATTCAGCCCCCCCTCCCCTGATGGGACTGTGAAACTTTTGGCTCTAATAATTAGATTTTCTACCAGATTCAAAAAGAAAGATTCATTGTCCCCCACACTGAACAGTCTGTCAGTATTTATTCTTTTTTTCATATTTATCAGAAATGGGCTCTGGATGAGAAATCACTCATCAGTATCTAAAATTCAACTGGGAACATTGTACCAAGACCAAAATTGGGTTGTTCTTGCTATTGTTGGCAATGCTTGGTGAAACTTGCTCATCATCATATACATGCAACAACGTATGTCTATGTCAGATAGTTATGATCTGTTGTTGTGTATATATTATTATTATTATTATTTATTATATTTATAAACCGCCCTCCCCCGAAGGGCTCATATTGTGATTTATGGGCAGGTTTCCTTTCCTAATTTTTTCATTTGTGAAGACATTGGGGTCAAGAAGAACTTATTTTCAGGTCAGATTAGCTACTGCCTTGGAGAAAGGGGATTGCTTTCCTTACAGCATATCACTTTGCTTACTGTCTTCAACCTTGTGATATGTGTAGTACTTCTAATTTGCTCTTATTCTCCACTTTTAACAATTTATTTTCAGGGTCATGTAGGATAATCTATAGGAGCAATGATTTATTTATTTATTTATTTTTATTTTTATTTATTATTTCATTTTTATACCGCCCTCCCCCGAAGGGCTCAGGGCAGTGTACAACATCAACAAACCATAAAAACAAAATACAAAGTTAAATTAAGACTTAAAATGCAGCATTCAATTATCAAAACTAATTCAGATTTAAAATAGATGGCATAGATATAGATCCTGTTGCACAGTGTATAATATGGAGCGGGTGGAGTCTACTAAATGGTTTTCAGGATTTTTCCAGCAGTGTTATGGACTAATGTAATAAACAACAAACTTCAGTGTTTACTGCAAATGTCTAAAAATTTATGACAGTCTCTTAGCATAATTACTTTTTAAATCTAAAACATTTCATTTATTCTTCTTTAAATGTACATATTCCTCAATACAGGACACCTTCTTGGACTTTCCCATGACGACTCCAAATTTTGTGAGGAGAATTTTGGTTCTATGGAAGATAAGCGACTTATGTCTTCCATCTTAACGAGCATTGATGCTTCCAAACCATGGTCCAAATGCACATCAGCAACGATAACAGAATTTCTGGATGATGGCCATGGTATGTAAGAATCTTGGAAATTTATGTACCTCTTGGACTTTAAGAAGTGTTTTAGAATAGAAACTTAGTATGTTTACTGTGTTACTTGTAGTTACTTTCACATTGTTTCCACCTTTTTGGAATGCTTGTTAGCCTCCCACTGGAGTACTATATGCTGACTGCAACACTTAGCATTGAGTTGACACTATGAAATGATGAACAACAGTATGAACATTTAGGTGAACAATTATAATACTAATAGTGATTAGCAGTGAGAGTAGATTGTAGTAGCAATAGCAGTAATAGATAGTAAGCAGTAATAACTAACAGTAATAGAAGAGGCAATAGATAATGAAATAATGTGACTGTGCACAGCACAGCATTTATGCTTCTGTTTTCTCCAGATTACAATTAGATACACTTTGTGGTGAGTGTGGCGAAACGGGCTTGCTTTTGGCTGGCAGGCCCTATTTCGCACTCTGCACACCCCCAGGAGTTACCGACTTTTCCTGGGGAGGGCTAACTTTCTCTTTGGGTATGCTGCCACCACCTGATCATTTGAGGACTGCCTGCTGGGGAAGATCAGGATTTCCCAGCTTCCTCTCCAACTGCATGAGGCCCCTGCCTCAGTTTCCCCTTGGTTCCCCTCTCCTGGGTTCCACAGGGTAGACTGGAGATCCTGGAGGAAAAGCTGCTCAGCCTTCCTCTACCTCCTGTTTACATAGCGTGTCCAAGACAGTAGGGCATAAGTGGTACAGAGAACTTTCCTCCACAGCTAAGGTTTTAAAAAGTATTTATTAAAAGGAAAATGATTACCATATGTTTTAGCACACACCAGATTTAGCAAGGGTTACAAAATAAAAGGAGATAAAACGCAAATCCTCTTTTCCTATCACTAATACATACCCTGGCTAAAGATGGTAGAAAGCAGGTTAGGTCCTTAAAGCGTAAAATGTTGCCATTGGCAAAGAGCTCACATTACCTGGCTGAGCACATGGTCCAGAAAATGGTTGCCGCCTTCCCAGTTCAGGCAAGAGCTCTGCTCCCCTACAGAGAGACCTGAGCCAACCGACCTCGCCCCTCTCTTCCCCTCAATTTATCAGATCCCAGACCCCACCCTCCTTTGACCAGGTCAGGCTGGGTCAAGATATCATTTCCCCCTAGGTCAGGTAGCATTTCCTGATGTTTCTCTGGGATTTCTAAGTCCTCCAAATCTCTGGTACCTGGTTGGAGAAGGAGAGGATGAAAGAAAAAGGAAACGGAAGGGGGGGGGGAGGAGCCATTTCTCCACAGTGAGTAATATGACTTGTTCATGGCTATTGAAGGGTTAAGATGACATTTCTCCAGCAGGCATGTCATATCTCGACAGATGACCTCTGATTCGAAGAGCAATTAGTTTAATTTATTTAGTTAACATTAGTATTCCAATATTCTTTACGAACTTCTCCTTAAGAACAACAAAATGCTCTTAAAATTCTTCATGGTGTTCTGAAAGCAATTGCAGCCCTTATGCAAACAGTTCAAATTCCAGAATGCTTAGATAAAAGTGACCTAACTGAACAAATGGATCCAGTTGTTATGGCAACAGAAATACTAATGGATGAAAAACATATTTCGTGCATGTAGAACTTTTAAAAAGCACAGTTGTGTGGGATTATTTCAGTGCTGACAGCAATCAGATAGTTTGTCCCATTCTTGAGCATTGTTAACAAACATTCTGTTATTTTGTTAGGCAATTATAACTCAGGGTTATAATTTGGGGGGTTTTCAGGTTTTTTCTACATTATTTCTATACTGCTGTGGTATAATATAGTGTTAATGTAATGGTGCTAACATAAAGTAAATAGATCCTATCTTTGATTTGCATCCTGAACCTTAATTCTTCTTTTCTGCATCCTGAACCTTAATTCTTCTTCAGATTTTCTTTTATGTACACTGAGAGCATATGCACCGGAGACAAATTCCTTGTGTGTCCAATCACACTTGGCCAATAAAGATTCTATTCTATTCTATTCTATTCTATTCTATTCTATTCTATTCTTGCAGTAAGTATGCTTTGAGCCTTTTTAGCTTATTACAGATACATATTCTGGATGAAGATAGGATTATTACTAACTTCCTTATATTGAGTCTCTCCCAGTTACACAGGCATAGTAAAGTTACATTAGCAGTGTTAATTCTTTGCACCTTGAAAGGCCTAAGGATGATATTTTTCCACATTGTCACTGTAGTAGGATTGCCAGATCCATGTTAGGAGATTTGAAATTAGAGCCTGGGATGGGCAGAGACCTCAATGTCATAATGTCCACCCATTAAAGCATCCACTTTCTCCATGAGCTGATCTCTGTAATCTGAAGATGAGTTGCAATTCTAGGGTATCCCTGGGTCTCACCTGGAGGCTGGCATCTCTACATTTTAGGAACTTGCAGCCATATTGCAGTTTCAAGTTTACCATGAAAGCTCTGATCAGCAGTGCTTCAAAGGCCTGATTCTAGATGGATGGGCCTTCCCACCCACCCACCCACCCGCACAGTTTTTTTTACATGAAATGGCACCCAGGAGGCATTGCCACTGGGGACTTGCATGAAATTCATGATAAATATAACGTCTGTTTTGACTTCTTAGTCCTGATGCCATGCTGATTTCAAAAGCAAACCAGAAAGGAGGAAGAAATGGATGAAAGTAGTGATATGGCAAAGATGAAGATCAAGGGAGTAGCCAGCCTTATCTGAATCCTACCCTCTCCCAGAAATAGGTTCTTTCTTCCTAGCTGTGGGAGAGAGCCTAGGATGACAGTCCAATCTGCCAGTCAGCAGCTGGCAACTAGAGGAAGTCAATGAAACTTGTGATGGGGGAGCCAGAACATTCTTGTGATGTTCTGCTGCTCTAGGAATTGTGTAGGAAAAAACCAAAGTATTTCCAGCAACTCCTAAAGTGGAATTAAATCACATCTGAAATTAAATCACATCTTCATTCTAACAGTGGTGCAGAGATGGGCAGCAAGGTTTTTGGCAGGAAATCTCTTGCCATAGTGAGAGACCTATTCTTTTGATATCTGTTAGCAGGTAGATGAATGGAGAAAGCTGCACAGGGTAGGGGCTTCAATGTACTATAGTGCCATGGAGTCCATCCTCCAAAGGAGCTATTTTCTTCGTGGGAAGATATCGGTTGCCTGAAGTTATAATTCCAGGAGATTTCCAGCCCCCACTCTGAGGTACAGGAGTGACATATTCTAAAAAAGAGTTGAGGAGTGGATGGATGGATGGATGGATGGATGGATGGATGGATGGATGGATGGATGGATGGATGGATGGATGGATGGATGGATGGATGGATGGATGGATGGATGGATGGATGGATGGATGGATGGATGGATGGATGGATGGATGGATGGATGGATATAAACATGGAAAATATTACAGTGCAGGAATCTTGTTTTCTATTGTTATTTCTAAGATAGTAGTTACATTCAGACATCACTGCAAGCTAAACTCCAACTAAGCATCCCTCCTTCCTCCTCCTCCTCCTCTTGTTCAGAGCTTGATGCCCAGCACCACTTTTTTTTAGCCCTGTTTCTGGCCTGGTAAAACTCTCTGTCTCCCAAGGCCAGGTCCCTGTGGGATTTATTTCCATTCTAAGGGCCTGCAAGGCAGAGATGTTCCACTGAGACTGAGGCAGCAACTGTTTCCTGAAATTGTAGGTCTGTCCCTTTTAGAGTGGGGTATTAATGGGACAAACCTTGGCCAATTATGCACAAAGCATCTGCTGTGCAAAGGGAGCAAA
This sequence comes from Sphaerodactylus townsendi, assembly GCF_021028975.2. Classification (NCBI taxonomy): domain Eukaryota; kingdom Metazoa; phylum Chordata; class Lepidosauria; order Squamata; family Sphaerodactylidae; genus Sphaerodactylus; species Sphaerodactylus townsendi. Next base: position 63,300,429 of record NC_059428.1, on the reverse strand, counting down.
TGTCTGTCACAGCAAGATTTCTTGTACAAAGGTATTTCTTCAAGCCCTGCTTTCACTTTTTAGTGTACCTGTGACAAGCGAGACCATTTGTAGCTCAAATTTAATTTTGCTTTACCACCAGAGCGGGGAGATTTTCCAGTGAGCCCAGCTTTGCCCTGGACCTCTTTTCTTCACCCACAGCCAGTCTGCCTAGCTCCACCCTTTCCATTCCTCGCACTGCCATCCATACCTTCCCCCATTCCATGCTGATGGCTCCTTCCTGCTTCTCTAATTCTCATGTTGATATATCAATATATTGATTTAACAGACTTGGCTTTTGCAAGGAAACAGGCTCCAGCTCACATCTCCCACTTTGCCTTTGCCCTGGTGATTGGGAAGGTTTTTAAAAACTTTTTTTTTGGATAAGCCTCTTGTTTAAAACAAACCTCTCTCCCATGGCAACAAAGAGAGAGAGGGAGAGGGAGAATATCAGCTCTATAGTATTGGGACAACTGAATATTATGAGATCTGTGCCTTTAAGAGGGGCCGAGTTAAGAGAACCAGGAAACAGAGGCCTGTTGAGACTAGCTGTAGGATAGGACAGGGCTGTCTCCTCACATGTAAACAGAGAAACATGAGAAGACCACACTTCAGCCCCACCATACAGATAAAAGTCCCAAGATAAGTGTTCCATGAGTAGTGGGCCCTTGCTTTGCAAGAGGGGGTAACCATGGCTCTTTTCCACCAGAGGTGTTCAGTGTATTGTCAAAGGCTTTCACGGCCGGATTCAACTGGTTCTGGTGGGTTTTCTGGGCTGTGTGGCCGTGGTGGGGTGGATCTTGTTCCTAATGTTTCACCTGCATCTGTGGCTAGCATCTTCAGAGGTGTATCATAGAGGGAAGTCTGTTACACACTGTGTCCAGAGAGAAGGAAATGTTTGGGGTATATATTGTCCATGTCCCAGGGTGAGGAACCAGTCAGTAAGTGTTTGGGTGGAACTTGTTATGCAAAGATGTGGTTGATAGTGTGGGGCCAGGGCCGCTCTCTGGTCCTACACAGCTGAGTTAGTTTTAAGAAAAACTTAAAATTTGAAATAAAGCAAAAGACATCTGACATTAGAAACAAACAGACAGTTTTTACTTTGCAGAATTTAGATAAGATTACGGAATGTGAACTCTCCCGAGGAAGAGACACGTTTGGTGCCCTCAATGGAGAGTCACGGATTTTAGAACGTTACAGAATACAGATAAGTTACAGAAGGTGACCTCTCCCGAGGGTGCTCTCAAACGAGAGACACGCCCAGTAGAGGAAGAGCCTTAGTTTTTGTAGATGCAAAGAGTACAGACGTCACACAGTCCTCCCCTTTTGTTCCACGTATTATGATTCATATACCTTAAAAATCTAATTGGTCAGAACTGGTCACATGAAGGCAGCCTATATTCCTACATATTCACATTCCTTCTGTATTTCAAACGCTACATGCTGTTAGCTTATGCCCTCTACGCATATGCAAAGGACGGTAATAAAATTAGCTTGCTGTCTTCAAGAAAAACCCGTTTTGCTAGGTTTCTCCTAGAGAGAGCTATGCCTCCAGGGCATTGCAGGATTCCTGTGGCTCATAAAACTTACTTTTCCCAGCATGAAATGTTTCTAACAATTCCCCAGTTTGAAATGTTAAAACATGGTTTACAAGAGTTATACAATGATTCTAAGACAATAGAATTATAGTAAAATACAAATACATGTGAATTACTCTCATTATCATTTCTCTGTGCTCATTTAACTATATAGAAAAACACTTGTTCTGTTTAACTAATCACATTCATTTCTAACCCAAAAACCAAAGTTATAAAATGCATCTGTCTGCTGTCACGTAGGCTCTCAGTGCCAAGATGTCAAAGATGTTATCTTGCTTGCTTGCATAGTCACTAGCAAGCTTGTAACATGCCTTTTTGACCTGTTGCAAAACATGCAGGCTTTTGGTCACTTACACAGAAGCTCCCATTCTTTGCAATTCTTTGGTTCTATGACTTTCATGTTTCTTGATTAAATACCATTTTTATACACATTCTGATCTGTTCCCACAATAGTATTGTATTGCGGGTGAGGCTTATCAGTCCAGGGAGTGATTCACATTTTCATGCCCTGCAGCAGCAGTAGTATTGGTGAATGCAAATCTTGTGTTTAGGTGGAGTCCATTGTTCATGAACTTAGCATGTCCTTGGGGTTTGCTTTTGGTGTTTTTAAGTACTGGTAGCCAAGCTTTGCTCATTTTTAAAGTCTCTTCTTTCCTGTTGAAATTGTCTTGGTGTTTGTGAATTTCAATGGCCTCCCTGTGCAGTCTGACAAATTAACCTTCTGAATTGTCCAGAATTTCAGTGTTTTCAAATAAAATGTTATGTCCAGTTTTGTTTAAGACATGTTCTGCAACTGCAGATTTCTCAAGATGGTTAAGCTGACAGTGTCTTTCGTTCTCCTTAATACGAGTTTGAATGCTGCGTTTTGTGGTTCCTATGTAGGCCTTTCCACAGCTGCAGGGTATGTGATAGACTCCTGCAGAAGTGAGGGGGTCTCTCTTGTCCTTTGCTGAGCATATCATCTGCTGTATTTGCTGTATTCCCTCTGTGATACACCTCTGAAGATGCCAGCCATAGATGCAGGCAAAACGTTAGGAACAAGATCCACCAGACCACGGCCACACAGCCTGGAAAACCCACCAGAACCAGTTTTCCACCAGAATTTACAAAGGAGGGCAAGAAATCCTCAGAAGTCAGAGAAGTAAAGCTTAACAATTTTTATTAGGAAGATAAAAATAGTACTGGTTCTGGTGGGTTTTCTGGGCTTTGTGGCCTAAAATTTTACCTGCATCTGTGGCTGGCATCTTCAGAGGTGTATCACAGAGGAAAGTCTGCTACACACTGTAACATGGCCATCGTCAGCATGATTGGTCAGTTCCCAAAGGCCTGTGGGAATGGCTGTTGGCATTTCTATGCTAATTTTTGTTTCTAATGATAATTTTGCACTGAAAGCTTTGCTGCTGGTGGTGCATAGTTTCATGAGTTACTACAGTGATGTCAGCCCAGTATGGTAATACCATTACATAAGGAATGTTGCAGCTCTGTCTGTATTATAGACACCATTTGGACACAGTCCACATTTTTAGTACCAATTGTAGTACAAACCTGGAAAACCTATTCTAAGGATACTTTTTAATAGCAGCAGTAGGTGAAGTAGGAGAGAGAGATGCTTTTCATGCTTTTCATGTGTTAAAGTGTATGTGTAGAAAAGTATAGCCTAAGTAAAATACTGCTTGCTAGCCCACGGTCATTGGACCACAAACAAAGGCAGAAACCTACGTCAAGGATTTTTTCAGTAATAAATAAGTAATGATGCTGAAAGTGTTTGGGCTAAATTTAAATCTTCAAAAGAAACAAATAATTGAAGTAGGTCAGCTTTATTTTCATTGCATTCTCATTATTTTTTCTAAGGCATTGGAGTTAAGAAATATTTATTTTAGAATGCTTTCCTCCATGATCAAGTGGAGGCTGTCAGTGGTAGCAGAGGAAGACAGGTTGTGATAATCTATTTTAGTCTTAGAGAAATTAAGATTTCCTGGACCACAGACATCATCCAAATAAGACAAAAAATGCTTGTAGTCCTTTGCATAAGATCAAGTTTTAAAAATCTCTACTGGAATAGCACGTCCAAAACAACTCTGTGCTGCTTTGGGGGTGCGTAGAAAGAGAAGGTGCTTGACCCAACAGATAGCAACATTCTGCTTAATGCTGTGTTCTTTTCCATTGGTAAAAGATGTGAACTGTTTGTGCTTATGGTTCTCCGTGCTTTTCAGGTGTTCCTAATGAAGACTTGCCATCAATATTTCCTTTCATGTACTGATTTTGTTTTGTTTTGATTGGAATTGTTTTCCTTTTTCTTAAATAGTTCAGTTGGCTACAGTTCTGTGTTCATGCTTTTTCTGGCTTTCCTTAAGAAGTTTTGCCTTTTCAACAGTGGTGTGCCTCAGATCATTCCAATGGCAGCCTCTGTTTATTTTGAAATGCCTGTAAGTCCCATTGATAAACATGGATGACGCCACTCCCTGGATCCATGGAAACAAAAAAGGAAAACTGCATGTCCTACTCTGACAGTGATATTGCCACTTATAAATGAAAGTTCCCATCAGATCAGTTGCTTCTAGGATAGTAGAAAAACTTAAAGTCATGACTTACAGCGATAGCCACAGGTGTGGTGGTTAAAGTGCTGGACTGTGACTGGGGAGAGCCAAGTCTTTGGGTGAGTTTTGGGCCAATCATGCTTTCTCAGCATAAGCTGGCTTGCAGGGTTGTTATGAGTATAAAATAGAGAAGGGAGGGGCAATGTATATTACCCTAATCACATTGTGTCGTGTGGACAAATACTTAATTAGCAGAGTTAATGCAATAATGAGGCAGACACAGTTGCTTTACTGAAATGTATATAGTTTACTTACTAATAGGGAAAAGGGTAACTTGGAAGAAAACAAGAAACATCTTTCTAACTAGCTAGCACCATCAGCCAGCTTGCTGCTTAGACTATTACATGGCTACTACTGAGCAACAGACCACGTGCAGAGTGCAGCACAAAGAACATATATCTAAAGCCTACGTGCAGACCTGCATGCAGCCCACCCAACCAATAGGTATCAATTACCTGGTCACTGACTTCTGACCTCACTAACTAATTAGCATGCAACAATTAACTCCTTCATTACTGGATTGTGTGACTGGCACTTGCCAAATCCCATCACATTGGAGATACAAATCTAGTAGACTTATGAATAAATGTGTTGGTGTAACCCCCATGCCCAGAATGGGTTGGCCCAGAATGGGTTGACCCAGTAAGAGGGTGGAGACTCCAAGCAGCAGAGAGGCTGAAAGAGCTCCTTTGCAGAAGAACAAGGCTACCAGTGACCGTGACCTGATTTCTATAAGCCCTACCACCCCACAAGGTGTAATTTGCGGCATTGTTGGAAACTACTGGGAAGGTAGTTGTTGTTTTTGCTATGTTGTAAAACCGTTGGAGCTATGGCTGTTTCAGGGTTTCTTTTTGTGGTTGTAATGGGTAGAGTTCTCCTGGAGACCTTCATCATGTTGGTAACCTGTTCATCAAGAAACCCTTGAGTTCCCAGAGGCCCAGCCAACTTACCAAAGAAGATTTGGACTTTGGCAATATCAGTAGACTGTAAATAGAAGGACTTGAAATGCAACTCCGAAATTAAGGACCTTAGAATTGTAACGCAAAATGCTGATGTTTTTTAAAAGTGTTAACTTGTACAGAAAAAAGCAAAACTACCTTTTGTTGTTTGTAATTGTTGTTGCAACCCCATCCAAAGCACTTGCCCCACAGAACCTTACAAGCTGAGGTTACAAAATGGTTTCAACGTAGCGCTCGGAAGCGAATTGTAAATATAAACTGCTTTGCAATGAAATGTGCAGCAAGCTAAAGTTTGATCCCATATAACTGTTTTGTTATGCGATGTAAGTTCAAGAGATGCTTGCTATGTGAATGTGAAGCCAACATGATTCTGCCTTTGGCAGTTGCATGAAGGAAGGGATTCCAGCTGCAACCCCCAACATCCCTTCCTGCAAACTAATTGGTTTGAATTGGTAACATTTGCTTGAAAAGTTTTGGCAAAACTTCCAGTGCAGCTAAGTTTGCAAACAGTTGGAAATCCTTGCAAGGAAAGACAAATGTTCTTCTGCATTCAGATGCACCAAATGCGGTTCCCTCCAAGTACACAGGAATCTCTGGGAAATCATTGTTTAATGATTTCAAAGTTGTGACAGTACAATTACTGTCGGGATCTATTATACCTTTTAAAGTGGGGTGGAGAATGTAACCCCATGCCCAGAATGGGTTTCAACGTAGAATGGAGTTGACTCCAGTAAGAGGGTGGAGCACCCCATGGAGCAAAGAGGCTTGAAAGAGCTCCCTTTGCAGAAGAACAAGGCTAACAGACTCGGACCTGATTTCTATAAGCCCCTAACTTACCTCTGCCATGCAATGCACAATATTGTTGGAAACTACTTGGAAGGTAAGTTGTTGTTTTGCTGGCTATGTTGTAAATGTTGGAGTTTTATTGTTTCAGGGCTTTCTTTTGTGGTTGTAATGGGTGAGAGTTCTCCTGGAGACCTTCATCATGTTGCAACCTGTTCATCAAGCCCTTGGAGTCTTCAGGAGCCAGCCAACTTGCAAAGAAGATTTGGACTTGGCAATATCAGTAGACTGTAAATAGAAGGACTTGAAATGCAACCTGAACAGGACCTTGAATTGTAACGTTAAATGTTGATGTTTTAAAAGTGTTAATTGTACAGAAAAGTAAACCATTTTGTTGTTTAAAAATTGTTGTTGCAACTCATTCCAAGTACTGCCCCACAGAACCCACAAGCTGAGGTTACATTGGCATTGTATTTAGATAGATGTGCTAATACATAGAACTCTGCTATGATTTTATTGTTGCTTACTTTTATGGCATTTCTTATCTATCTACAAATGTTTTCTGTGGGTTTGATAAATTTTGTTTGAAAAATAAAAGAACAAATGTTTTATACTCTTGCAGCTTTTGAGATAAAGCACATTGCAAAAGCAAAGGTTACACATAATTGCAAGTAAGTTGGAGCTGGTGTATAGAGTTGCAGGTATGTTATAATTTTTAGATGTTGCAACTGACTAGAAAGTGACTAGACTAAAAACAAAATCTTGAGCATTTTATCTAGTTGGGATCATTGGAAGTGTGGTAAACATCATAGAAAGGAAGCAAATTATAAACTGGGATGTCCTTTCAGGTAACTGTTTACTGGATCAACCACGAAAACAGATCTTGGGGCCGGAGGAGCTTCCAGGACAAACATATGATGCCATTCGTCAATGCAAGCTGGCATTTGGGCCTGAGTACACAGTGTGTCCTGGAATGGATGTGTGCTCTCGTCTGTGGTGTGCGGTTGTTCGCCAAGGCCAGATGGTGTGTTTGACGAAAAAGCTCCCTGCTGTGGAGGGGACGCCATGTGGAAAAGGAAGGATCTGCCTTCAGGGGAAATGTGTTGATAAAACAAAGAAAAAATACTATTCGGTATGTTGCTCTTTTCAGGATCAAACATGTGAAATTATATCTGGTGTATTCCTTCTGGAGCCTGTTTTAAAATGGATTTGCAACTTGACAGAAGAATATGAGGTTAAGATCTTCCATTTTTATTTATAATAGAAAGCAAACCCCTCATCTGCTCAATTAGTTGAATTAACCTTTCTAGACAAAGCCATGAAATGCCTTTTTTCTGGCTGTGTGTGGCATTCTAAGAACATTTAGGAAGTCTTTTTAAAATTAAGAGCTCTTTCGTGCAACAAAATTTACTGGACCACTATCTGTGGATCACTATAAAGTAGATAACTGGGTTAGCTGATTGACTCAGCTGTACCAAGTCATTTGATTATCACCAGAGCTGTGCTGAAGATGTTCCAAGTTGCAGTGAACACAACACTTCAAGCCATTGCTCAGGGTCAAGAGATCCCTTCTAGAACACTATGATTGAAATTATCAAGGTTTAAGATTTGTAGTATGAAAGAAAATTTTTAGACTCCGTTTTCCCTCCAAGAAGTAGAAAGAATATTCCTAGGCTAAAACCAGAATGCCGTCACCCATGCCAGCGTGGGCTCCTGTGGCAAAGGGGTGCAAGCACACTCAGCTGCTTCTGAGTTTGGGTGCCACACAGTTGCATAGTGCCCTACTGCCAGCATAATAGCTCCTCTGCCAGTGTACTTACCCATTATGGCAGCAGAGTGGGCATCTACATCATTGCAACCCCATACTGCTTCCAAAGCTCCATTTATCCTCTTCCTTTGGATTGCACAGTTAAGCTATGCTCACAAGAATACTTACATAGGAGCAAGCCCAAATGAATGCAGTGAAACATATTTCTGAGTAAACCTGCATAGGATTTCTCTGTTATATACTCAAATTTGTATATTTATTTGTTTGGAGGAGATCAAAGGTACCGGGGTAACAAATTTTTCTCTGGTAGTTGGATGAGGCTTTAAAAAACCATTCATGTTAAAACTTAAGCTTACTGCAAGCTTATTATAGACTTTATACAAACTCACTAGAGACTTTTAAAAAATCCTGATTTAAAGTACATCATTGACCTACTATACATTTCAGTTATTCTGCCCAGATTGCTTTATGTATACCTCAGAACATCTATTTACATAGATTAAATCGAGACAAAATAAAAACGCCAATTCACCAAGGGACTACTTGTTTTTTTCAAATGGGGGCAGGAAGACATTTTCCCAGTCCAGAAATATGGGATTCTGCTTTTGTTTTGCTTGGGTGGGATGGTTGCTATCACCAGGTAGAATGTAATATAGGTAAATTTTTGAGACATCTAGATATGCTTAATTAAAATTACACATCACAGTGCCTATTGGTTTCTTCTGCATTCTTATGCTTTCCTTGCAGTGTTAATATTTGCTCATTTATTAGAACTGCTACATGGAGGGCTGCCTCAGTAAAAAAAAAAAAGGTTACTTTGAATGAACCTTAAGATACTTTCCACCTCTTCAGTCCTGTGGTTTGTGCATTACAGAAACAAACAGTTAATAATGCATCATTACTGTGTAACTGATGTTCTGGTAAAGGAAGACACCAAGAGGAAAAGAGCTGGATTGAAATTATAACACTGGGACGTAAATGTCTATAAATTTGATACTTATTTCTAGCTTTATTTGGTGGTATATACCATTATCCTTTATATTTCAGGCTTCAAACCATGGGAATTGGGGATCCTGGGGGCCATGGGGACAATGCTCTCGGACCTGTGGTGGAGGTGTTCAGTTTGCCTATCGTCACTGCAATAACCCAGCACCTCGAAACAATGGACGATATTGCACAGGAAAGCGAGCTATTTATCGCTCATGTAACATCATTCCCTGTCCTGTCAATGGTATGTTTTCTTTTAACCAAGTCAGTACCTTCACTGAGTACCACTTGTAGTACTTCAAGTAGTATGGAGGATGTAGCTCTGAATAACATTTTATGTCCCATTAATAACTGGATTATCGATTTGGTTGCAAATGGATATCTAAGTTGAAGGCGCAGAAATGGAAATCTGCTTTTGTGCATTTTTATATTACTAGTTAAATGTCTGTCATAATGATGAACAGAATACATATGAAGATGTTGCATATTTCAAAGACTCCAGAACATGCAGTGCAACATCTCTGCATGCTATCTGTCCCAAGGGACGTATTTGCTGTCTATGTCAAGTTTCTTAATGGCGAAGGTCAGGTCATCAAGTGTATGTGGTGTAGAGCAGCTTTTCTCTTAACAGAAATATCCTTGCATCTCCTTTGGTTTTAATCATTAACTTATAAAGAGATCCTAACTTTTTGGAAATATATTTTAATCACATCTGATGTTTTGTAATCCAGAAACAAAATAACATCATTGAAATTGCACAGATTTATATATATATCCAGTAATAAAGTTCAGCTTCAGCTGTAGCTGTACAAATGGTAATCACTGAAGATTAAATACAATTTTTATTCTTGCTTGAAGTGGAAAGCAAGGTGAGCACTGACCTGCTTGCAAGGAATAGCTACATTCATATAGTATAGCTGCAGTAACTTGAGCTGTCCTCTTTTACACCTACAGGCTTTGGTATCATGCAAGGGATCATAAGCAAACCTATGCAAACAGACAATTAATTGTGTATTCGTGCTATCATGAAGGCAGAGATCAATTTCTGACACAGGAATGCTAAGAGCAGTTCCTGTGTTTGGGATGGACTTAGCTTCTCATTCTAACACTGAATATTATTATTTAAATTGTGATAGTGGTATTCAATAACGGGGGGAAACATCTTGATTATAAAGCAGTTCAACACAGAGTGAACTTGCTCAGACAGTTGGTGCAAAGTCTGCAGGTGAATCACTATGTGGTTGCAACCACCATGTGGTTATACCCTTGGCTGAGAGGTTGGACAGGCTTTTTTTCTAGTTTTTGGTTTGTTGTAAATCTATAGCCTTTTAATGCCTATTCCATGACATATCTCTTCACATTCTGTGCACAGTTTACATGTATGTTGCACTGAGAGAATAATCTTTAGTGGATAGTAATGAAGGAATAATCATTTCCTAGCTAAAGCTTTTCGTCAGGAACAATGTGAAGCAAGAAATGGCTACCAATCAGATGCAAAAGGTGTCAAAACCTTTGTTGAGTGGGTTCCCAAGTACGCCGGAGTGCTTCCAGGAGATGTTTGCAAGCTCACCTGCCGAGCCAAAGGAACTGGCTATTATGTAGTTTTCTCTCAAAAGGTAACAGCTTATTTTTCAGATATATAAATACATATTTTTCAATGCCTCTGTGCACAGGGTTGTCAGGTCCCACAGCCGGAGGTGGGGAAATAGGGTTTTCAGGTCCAGGTTGAGAAACTCCTGGAGATTTGATGACAAAACCTGTGGAGCACAGGGATTTCAGCGGAGTACAATGCCATAGAACCCACCCTCCAAACCCTCCATTTTCTCCAGAGGAACTGATCTTTGTAATTGGAGATGAGCCGTAATGCCTGGAAGCTGGGTTACCCTATCTGTGTAGCAAGGTAGCTGAAGTCTATTCAGATCTAACAACTGAATATAAAACTGTCTGAGTGCCCCAAAATATACCATTTAGTCTCCTTCTTAACTGTTTCTGCCCAGACTGCTGTGTTTTCATTCTCTTTCCCTACAAGGTTGGTGATCCCTCTCCATCACCACCATTAGTAAAATGGATTAATTTGCCACCATTGCCACCTTCATTTGAATATTCTTGGTGCTAGCATATCTCTAGAAAGGGAAATGATATAGACAAGATGGACTGATTATTCTCCATGGGAAAATGTGTAACCTTTAATTAGATGTTGGCTTATCTTCTTGAACTTTCTATGAGCTATTGTAGGCCACCATTACTATGCATTTTGTTCCCCTGGAAAAGCAAAATGTAGTCTACACTTTTAGGACAATGTTTGCATTTAAACTTAACCTGGAGCAAATAACTGTGCCTTTAAAATAATCATGAAATTAGAGGAATTATTATAGTTATATAATGCATCATGAGTAGAAATTGCAATCTGAAATTGATACTGGAATAGTCCTGACCGTTTTTGGCAAAATGTCTCCATTATGGTATGACACAAAATTAAACGAGGAAGAATTACCACAGCTCACATAATCACTACTCATGGTTATTAATTTTTATTTTATTTATTTACATAATTTATACTCCATATTTCTGTTTTTATCAGGATCACCAAGGCAGCTAACAGATTAATATATATATAATAGAAATACATCTTTAAAATAATAAAATAGGAAGAGCCCTGATGGATCAGACCCTGTTCCATCTCATACTGGGCGATTCCGCACATGAGTAAAATAGGTTCGACCTAGTTCCCTGAGAAGGGTACTAATCTAGGTCAAAGCCATTGTTGTTCCCCACTGCAACCAGCTTGATCCCAGCTCGGAGGTCGGAATCATCCTGTGCCTCTTCGCCGCTCCATTTCGATTGGCTACTGTTCTACGGCCATTTTCCATCTATCCCCACACACGTTATAAAAAAACTGCCACAGGAATGGAGGGACGAAGTTGGCGTTTTTTGATTGGCCACCTACATTGGTACGTGGAAATCGTGCGACCAGCCATCGCTTCGAAAGCAAGAAAGAAGAGGGGAAAAACATTAGGCGCGATTTTCGCCACGGCGGTTTTCCAGCTGTACGCATGCCCAAAACACTCAGATGTGATTGACTGAATGGGGAACTCCTGGCACTAGAGATTCCGTACTTTACTGGAATCGAGCTGAGTTCGAGCGTGGTTCCCTGAAAAAGTAGTAGTTCCCAACTGGAGTCGGAAATTTGACTGTTACACGGGGCGAAGCTGGTACAAAACCACGTCGATCCCAGTGGTTGTGCGGAGCACTTAGGTTGAACGCAGTTCGAACTTAGGTTGATAACGCAAGTGCGGAATCGACCACTGACTCACACAGAGTCCAACCAGTTCTTCTGGAAGGCCAACAAACAGGCATAGAGGCCAAGACCATCCCCTGATGTTGCCTCATTAAAATCAAACAAACGGGGCATGAAGGAAGCATTACTAAGAGAATACCAGACAAAATAAAGTCTTCACCCATTGTGGAAGACAGTAGCAGAAGAAGACAAGTGAGTCTCTGGGGAGAGAATTACAGAGTTTCAATGCCATGACAAAAAGAGACCCTTTTCTGAGTTGCCTAACACATAATAGAAGGCATAGGCACTCACAGCAGCCCTCAGATGTTGACTGTAATGGTTGAATAAGTTCATAAAGGAGGATATGGTCCTTCAGTTATGAAGAAAAAGAGAAGTTTGGATTCATACCCTGCCTTTTTTTTCCTGTAAGGAGAATCAAGAAAAACTCCTTTCCCATTCCCTCCCCAAAACAGACACCTTGTGAGGTAGGTGAGACTGAGAGAGTTCCAAAGAACTGTGACAAGCCCAAGGTCACCCAACAGGCATCATATGTAGAAATGGGGAAACAAATCCAATGCTGCTGATAGGACCAACACTCTCCATCTAACACTATACCTGCACATTTGAAGACTCCCAATACTTGTGTTGCCAATTTGTCAAATGGGAAAACAAGAATTATTTCAGGTTTGATTACTGGATAAATTATTCACATGGAAATGTACTTAGTTGCCTACCACTAATGATAAAATATATGTTGACAGACCAATCATATAACAATAAGTCTCCCATTTTAACCCATAAAATGACTTTATTGAACAGGTGATTGATGGAACAGAATGTCGCCCATATAGTAATTCAGTCTGTGTCCGTGGCAAATGTGTGCGAACGGGATGTGATGGCATTATTGGCTCAAAGCTCCAGTTTGATAAATGTGGGATCTGTGGTGGAAACAACTCTAGTTGCACAAAGATTATGGGAACTTATAATAAAAAGAGGTAAGACTCCGAAGATATCCATGACTTTACAAGTGGAAATGTTTGTGGTGATAATAGCTATACATAAATTTTTCTTGTAATAATGTGTACATACAAAAAGCCTCAAAAAAAGCTAATTAAGGGCAGAAACAGGCATATTACGTGTGAGGAAATCGCCTGAAAACAATGCTTTGGATGCTAATGGATGCAACTGCAATGTACAATGTCTGTCTTGAGCCTAATAGTGCAATCCAGCTAGGAGGGGGGCAGAGTGGGGCAGAGTGGTGCAGCAGCAAGTGGTAGAATAGCAAAGACTATGCCATGCTTTCTCCAAAGGGGTTTGGGGCGGGTAGAAGGAAGGGAAAAACTGCTGGCCAAATTGCCCCATAGACCAAGCAGGCTTACACCACACTTTAGTGCAACATAAGTCTGCAGGTTCGGAGGCAGACTGGAATGCTAGTGGAAACCGACTAACATTGGCTCCACCCCCATGAATGCCCAGGCTTGCCCCACACACTGCATCTAAGTTGATGCCGCCATTATTCTGCAGTGGCCAAAAGTTCCAGGCTTTGCTGCTGAGGAGCTGAGGGCCTGCTGCCCACCAGCACCTTTGCCTCATCCATCAGTGGGGGTGCCCCTTGTGTTGGCAGATGGGGCAAACATGTTGGTGCACCCCTCTGCCACTCCCTATGTGTGTTTGCCTGCCCCCCATCTGGACTGGTCTGTCCATGTTAAAAAACCCAATCCATTAATCTTTTGAGGTGGTACCGATCACTGAGCAATGAACACCCTTTATACATGGTGAGTATTCATTAGATAAGAAACGCTGCCTCTAACAACATCAGTGATAACTGTTTCATAAAACTGAGCTACTATTCAGCCCTATTCATGGGTTATACAAGGCTGTATGGCTCAGTTCACATGTTCCTTTCAGCTCTCCATTCTTTGGAGGAAAGAAATGCTGAACCAGCCCTTTGCCCAGTTGGATGGCCTGGCTCCTATTATTGACTGTTGACCTAGTACAAGACAGCAGCATGAGCTATTTGTCCACCATACTACTGCACTTCTTCACAGGTTTGCTCCATTACCTAAGTTTAGGTTTAGGCCCCATTGTAATGCTGTAGATACTCATCAAATGTACTCTGTGAATTTTTGTTAAATTAAGAAATATGAAGTTAATAATTAATAATATCATTCAATACTAATAATATTATTTGTAAAAGTACAAGATATATATTCCATTCTGGTTGATTTTAATAGTTTTCCTAGGTTAGAAAACTATACCATTGTTAAAAGGATTTTCTGAAATCCTAAGCATCCTGTACCCTCTGATGAAGAACATACTTTGAAATTATTGGTTTTTATGGAGCTCAACATAACTTTTCTTTATTTGTTCTATTATAAGGGTTTTTCTACGTACATATATAAATATTCCCTGGTTCAGTTATAGAACAATAATTTCACCTTTTTACTATCATTCCCCTACAAGCGTACTGAAATGACTCTATGACTGTCATTAACTTTCCTATACATGTCAACTGGACTTCTATACTCTTGGCTACATTTTTATCTTGAAACTGGGCCATATGCAATTGTATAGACACATGAGGTGTATTCTGTTAAGTTTTCTACAAGAATATGTAAAATTAATCAAATACATAGGATTGGATCTCCACTGATAGGATTTCCTTCAGCAGAGAAGTATGGTACTTCTTCACCTCTGCCTTCTCACTGCCACACAAAATGCTCCCCAAAATGGTACACTAAGAGATTAGGGGATCCTCAGGCACAACATGTCTGTTGCAGGAGAGAATAACTGGCAAAACTCATGCCCACGCATACCCTTTCATCAATGGAAGTTTTCATTGGACCCACATTATCACTTTGAGAATATTCTGAGATTTTTTCCCCCATGAACTGCAGATAACACTGATGTCACTTCAGGGTATTTGGATCAGCTATCCTTAAGATGATATTCAAGACAAACACGTTACTAGTGATTCTCAGAGGCGTACATTCAGATATTCCCAATCCAAATCAATGCCTAGAATTCTTTTTTTATTTCAGATTGGAAAAGCCCAAACAAGGCACTACGAATCTTTTGGTATTTCTGAAACCCACCTCCCCTGAAATATCATTACTATCAGGGTTGTTTGCGGGTCTTGTGTTCAATGGGTGCTAAGCCTGGCCTCCAGAGACCAAATTACCCCCATTAATACCAGTGGATGACAGACTGACCATTTCAGAGACCAGCTCCAGTTGGTTGATTCCAATGAATTGTAGACCAGGCATCCAGAGCCAGGCCTCTCTTGTTGACAGTATTAAAATAACTGAAACATTATCCCCAAGGCAATTTCCAAAACAATATACACAATTCAAATAAATTTGAGAAAAACATCGTCATGCTTTCTGACAATATGAAATGAAATTAAAATGAAAAATTTAAAAATGCATGCCCATAGCTTGTGTTATGTTCTATTTACTTCGGTGGGTTTTGAAAGAGTACTCAGTTGTTCCTCACTAATATGCTATTTCTTCTTTTTTAGTAAGGGTTACACAGATATCGTGAAAATACCTGAAGGAGCAACACACATTAAAGTTCGACAGTTCAAAGCAAAAGACCAGAGTAGATTCACAGCCTATTTGGCTCTGAAAAAGAAAAATGGTGAGTACCTTGTCAATGGAAAGTACATGATCTCAACTTCAGAAACTATCATCGACCTCAATGGAACTGTCATGAACTACAGTGGCTGGAGTCACAAAGATGATTTCTTGCATGCAATGGGATATACAGGCACAAAGGAGACCCTTATAGTACAGATTCTTGCAACTGACCCAGCTAAATTAGTAGATGTCCGCTACAGTTTCTATGTGCCAAAGAAACAAGAACAAGTCACAAACTCTGTCTCAAGCAACAGCAGCAGTAACAAAATGATACCATCTCTTATCCAGCCCCAGTGGGTGACTGGACCATGGCTTTCCTGTTCTCGAACATGTGACACAGGCTGGCACACAAGAACTGTCCAGTGCAAAGATGGAAATGGAAAATTAACAAAAGGATGTCTTCTGTCTCAGAGACCTTCAGCATTCAAGCAGTGCTTGCTTACCAAATGTTAACCTGTGGTTGGTGCTTCTTTAGGAAAAAGTCTCATGAAGACATAGTCAACAGACTGACACCAAGGTCTACCTGGCACAGAGAAAAGCCAGTGCTTCAGTATACTTCCATATCATCTGAAGTTATGGGCAGAATCTGCCTAATTGGACCAAATGAAGATATGTAGTGCTCTGAGTGATTGCAAGGTGATCTAAACATTTGTTTTCAAAAGCCCTCTATACCTGCAGTTAAAGAAGACGATAAATCAGTGAATGGTGATCATGGGATATCTAAAGGTTACAGAATAATTTCCCTTTTTTCACCTACCTCTAACACAGTATGTCCTTACACATCTTGTCATATTTGTCCATGATACCATAATAGTTTGTTGTATACTATTTGTAAATACCTTTTCTTCGGTATATCACTTTATATCACTTGACCTTCTTTCAAAAGACCTTTCTGTATGACACAAGTGATTGACCAAAGTTTGTCTGCAGCCATGGGGCATTCTTTCATCTTTTTTTTTCAGGCTGTGGATCTTTTACTGGAAAATTAAGAGCTTGCTGCTTTAGGGGGGGTGGGGAAAGATTTAATACATTTTTGACAACAGGAAATTCCATTATGGGAATTTCCTAACAGTGAATTAATTTCTATATTAATATCTTTCTTTCAAGAAATTTTCATTTGTGTGCACTTCTGCAGCAAGAAAAAAATAGCTGCCAGTATGCTTCTTTAACAAAACAAAAAAAAGGACATACTCTATTCCCTACTAGCAATGCAGATGAAAAGAAATTATCAAAAGTAGAGTTCAGCTCATGCTCCTTATGAACCTTTAGGTAATGCACCTTTTCTGTATGGTATGGATGCCAATGGGAAAAGAGGATTGATGAGGAAAAATGCACATATGGAAATTCCATCATTCACAGGAGACAGATGATAACAGTAAGATGTGGCGAGTCACTGACTCATGCCCTAAGTGGCCAATAATGCAAATATTGTGAAACCTATTCATATCTTCTATCTCTATTAGCTTCACTGTGCCTTCCTCTAGAAATCTAATGACATATAATGTATCCGTTATTTAATGAAGAAGCTAAAAGTCAAAAGCATGTAAGTGATTTATAGTGTAATCCTAAGCAGAGGTACACTCTTTCATATCAATTGAATAGAATTCTGCTTAGTATTGAATCTTTAATGTATTTAACAATACTTCTTATCCTGGTATACTTTTCACCATCCTGAACACCCTAATCCAGAGATCTGCAGATGCTCAGATTTGTACACAGTCTCCTGTGTGTACAAGTTGCCCATTATTTCAATAGCAGGAACCAGTTTGAATAAGCTTTTGAACAACTAGATTGGATTCTTCCTTTGAAATGAATGGAATGTACATCAAAGGTTCCTTGACTCAATGGAGGGAGGCATCTATGCTCAATTTCATGTTGTTGTTGGCTAATTCTTTAAAGCAAAAGAAAACAAATTTGAAGGTTTCGCATTTTTTTACATTAATGGCCACAAAGAAATTAAACCGTGTTTAGATGTAGTAGCTACAGCTAGTTCTGCCACAGACCAAAATAATTTTCCCCTGAGATGACAGGCAAAGGAGCTTTCCATTTTAGAAAAATAACCGATAAATACCTCACAGGAAATCTGGAGAAATTAATGTGTGAATGTTTTTATAATATGGATAAAATACTATATATGGGTATACAGTATGAATTAAAAGAGGCTACACCTCGCCTCAGTGCCTTACATAACTAATGAAGCTATATAAGTACAGGCAATTATAACTTCTTGAATTCCCATGTGAGTTTAGTTTAGTTTGATGGAGTCTGTATCAAGGGTCAATAATCTTTTTTGAGCCTGTGGGCACCTTTGGAATTCTGACACAAGGTAATAGGTGCAACCACAAAATGGCTGATACAGGAGGCAGAACCAACCATAAAATGGCTGCCACAGGAACCAGTCACAAAATGTCAGGGAGCGAGGTTACACATTAGTCTTATAGTAACTCTCCAACACTTCAGACAGAAGCACTGCTTAATAGAATACTTTAAAATTAATATAGTTTTTAAAATATTGTCTTCCTTACACACAGCTTATCTTTAGTCAAGCAATGAAGAGCCTTGTGCTGTGGTGACAGCTGCTGCCAATTTTTTTAAAAAAATCTGTGCAGTCAATCAGATCTCTACTGACCTATCAGACAACATGCTAGACAAAAGCCCCACCTGGCCCCACCCACTTTCTAGTTGTTAGAGGATCATGCCATCTTTGCTGATGGAACTGGAAGACTATCAGTTTAGTACACACAGATTAGCAACTATCTTGTATTCCTGCAACAATTCCAAGAAAAACACCAAACCCCATTTACATGCATAAACAAGGATTTCGTATTACTGTAGAGAAAAGGTTGTTTTTCTTCAGCTTCCAACAAAAAGGGAAGGAAAGCATTGAGGTTAAAAATGGGTGGGATTAGCCTCCAAAATGGTTCCAAATTATTATTTTTATGCTCCTATAAGAATGAATTTTCTCATTAAAACTGGTCTGTACTTTTTGACTAGGATGATGAGGCACTTAAAATAAATGAGGGGAGCAGTGAATCAATCTCCCTCTAACAACCTATCTGAGCATCTTTTGACAAAACATGATCCAGGAAAAAAATTGCATGTGATAAATAAAATGTGATACATAAAGGAAAAGGAGATCTCAAAAAAGAGAAGGCAAGAGGCTTAATATAGATATTGCATACATAAAGGTCTAAGTGCCATATCAAGTATACATCAGCCAAAACTCAGATGAAAGCGTGGAAGAATGTTAATTTTGTGCTTTCATAATTGTAGCATGATTGTGGAACATGTATCACATATGTGCTAATCAAAATTAATTTTAGTAAGAACCAAACACAGCAAAAATGAAGGTAGCCTGTGTGTTCTTGCCCTTTTCAATACCCTCAGTCCAGTACTTGCCTTTTTTGTTACTTTTCTTGTTCTAGTCATATTGGTTGATGCAACTGCTTAAAGTAAAATTGGTGCCAATTATGATACTTTATAATTTCTGTCTATTTCTGAAACAGGCTAGTCCCAAGAGTGTACTTCCTAGTCACCTACTTCTTTGCTGAGTTAGTTATAAATTCTGAGAATATTTTGCTAACTGAATTTGCAAGTCATAGCTGGAATTACAGTTCTGAGCATCTCTGGATTGGGGATGGAGCCATTCCCATTATCCCTAGCAATAAAAGCTAGCTTTCTCGTTAGTAATTTATACTAGAAAACCAACCTCTAATCCCAAAACTGCTTGATCTCCTTGTAATCAAGAAGGTATAGTGAGAATAAGTGGTTTGAAGATTACAACCAAGATCTATTCAGTATGGTCTGATATAATTATCTTCCTGTGGAAACAGTTTATCTCATGTTGGGGGTGGGGGGATGATCACAGATGTAAAAAAAATCTATAAATTAAATTTTTAAAAACTTTAAAAAGTTGAAAAGCAACATAGCACTGAAAATAAATAATTTATTGTTTTTACACAAGGGTATGTGAATAGATGTAATGAATTTATTTATTCTTATTTAACATGGAATGCTATTGTGAAAATTCTTCTATATTTAACATGTTTTGCTACAATTTCTTTCTCTTTTTTCTTCTTCTCCTGCTCCCACCCCCTGTCTTAATTTATGCTTTATATATGAATGGAAAGTACTATGTGAACTTACCAACGCACAACACTGGTTACTTTTATATTGTTTTTCAATTGAATTTTATTATGGAATGTCTGTGTGTATGTGAATGTGGTGCATGCATGTGTGAGTATGAAATCTAGGATGAATAAAGATATTTGGGTGTATGGAAGTGTGGCTGTGTCACATCTATAAAGATACAGAAAGCACATGCATACATAAATATGTATGTATCAGTATATTGACATACATTATTCAATTACATTTTTCCTTTCTTTAAAACAAACCTACTTCTCAACACATTCATAAAACTTTTACTTGTATTCACAGCATATAATAAGAGATGTTTTAAGCACCTCTAAGAGCACTCCTATAAGCCTTCATTATTCTGCCTCTGGTGGATGCTCATGCTATCTGAGGCTTTCTTATGATATTGCTTTAGCTAGTATGATCATTATTGGAATGAAGATCATAGGAAACAATGCCATCCTAAGAATACTTTCCCAGTATTCCTATTATTTAGTAGGATTCTGATCAGAGCTGCTTAGGATTGCTGTCTGTGTGAAATATTTCCATCTTCAGGCAACCTTGACTAACTTGTACAATAAGCAGCGTTCCTGTTAACCCAGCCTATTCACATGAAGCCATTAATTGTGATGTAAAGACAAGCTATTACCAAGGGCACAATAGTTGCCACTGGGAAGGCCAAGAGTTGTACCACAACTAGGTGCTGAGTCCTAATGCTAGGGTTCCCAATGTCTAGGTGATGGCTGGGGATCTCCTGCTTTACAACCTTCAGGTGACAGAGATTAGGTCACCTGGAGAAAATGGCTGCTTTCAAAGGTGAACGATTTGGTCAAAGAGCCAGTATGGTGTAGTGGTTAAGAGCAGGTGGGCTCTAATCTGGAGATCCAGGTTTGATTCCCTACTCCTCCACATGAGCAACGTCCTCCTATTTGGTGAACCAGATTTGTTTTCCCACTCCTACATTCCTGCTGGCTGACCTTGGATTAGTCACAATTCTTCAGAACTATCTCAGCCTTACCTACCTTACAGGGTGTCTGTTGTAGGGAGAGGAAGGAAAAGGCGTTTGTAATCCCCTTTGAGTCTCCTTACTGGAGAGAACATGGAGTTATAAATCCAAACTCTTCTTCCTTATACCCTACAGAAGTCCCTCTCTTTCCCAAACCTTACCCTCAGGCTGCATCACCCAAAACTCCTAGTATTTCCCAACATGGAGATGGCTAGCACGTAATATACATCTTGCTGAGACTTCAAGGAGGCTTGGAATGGAATTAGAATTCAAATCTACTTCTTACACAAAGTAAACAGAACTTTGCATTCTGGATTCAGTAGGAGTATCCTTAGTAAAAAAAATTTAAAGGGGAATGTAGCACACAAATATACAATAGTGCCCCTGACTTTTTCAGATTATTGTGCAGTTCCAAATTGAGAAATGCCAGATTTCCTTCTTAAGTGCATACGTTCATCATGTCTAATGAATTCTACTGACCTCAGTAAAACTTAAGGTGACATGGAAACTAGGAGAAATTAGAAAACTTTATGCTAATTCCCTCAGAGAAAACTGTGCTAGTTCTTGAATACTTGTCCTGAAAATAATAATAAATGTAGAAAAACAAGCAATTGTGAATCGGCTACTGCCACTGAACTCCAAGAACTGAAACCACATAGCATGTTAACTAGGCACTTAGGAAGTTAGCTCCCATGAAGTCTGTTTGTAAATTCTCCACTGTCTGTGCTACTTACTCTGCAGTAATCTGGGGACACTGATTTAAATACAGTTTCAGTGGTGCAAATCTTACTAAAGCAAATCTGTGA
The DNA here is from genome assembly GCF_021028975.2 of Sphaerodactylus townsendi. Lineage (NCBI taxonomy): Eukaryota > Metazoa > Chordata > Lepidosauria > Squamata > Sphaerodactylidae > Sphaerodactylus > Sphaerodactylus townsendi. The sequence goes on along the minus strand of NC_059428.1, from coordinate 63,278,855 downwards.
ATTGCCACAAATATGGAACAAACCATATTCTATAATGAATATTGTATTATGAAATATTTTTGTGAAGGGCCCTTTAATCAGTTTTGTGTGTCTGTTGCTCCATTATCTTAGTTCCATCTAACTACTAATGTCTCAAAGCACTTGAAATGTTCAAAAACTTTTAAGAAATGGCCACAAGACCTGAAAACTACTGCCTCTGCTTCGAAGTTGTTAGGTATATATATTGTCAAAAAGTTGAAAAAACTGGCTTAATTGGTAGCAGGAATAGGCGTTAAAGAAAAACACAAGTGGGCATATAAGGAAAACTCAGTCACTGATTTAACGACCTGAATGATTCTGCGTTGATTAACAGTATGGAGAATCAAGGTTTGGTAAAAGAAATCTAGCAATTTAAATGCCAAGGACTGCAATTTATTTATGTAGGCAAAATGTTGATGTATTTTTTTTCAATACGTGGCACTTCCAAGAAAGGGCCTTTCCTCCCATGATCAAATTGTAATTTCGAATATGTTTTGTATTCCTGCTGTTTCAAAATATAAAGTTTCTAGCATTCACAAATAACTTCTAATGCTTGGGTTTTCTTAAACATTTTGTATATAAATTTGTATACCTAGATCTTTCAGAACCTGAAAAGCGTTGTGGGGCAGGTATTGAAATTACCTGCACCATATTGATTCCATCATCTGTAATTCAGAAATAATTTCTTGTGTCTATCGCACTGGAGTCAGGGGAATAATATCTAAACTAGAGCAAGTCTGGATATTGACCATTGAAACTAAAGACACAGTTTTGTGTTTATATGAAAATGCTGAAACAACACCCCTCAAATATCAAATTTGTGCTAGTTCTGCAGAATTAGCTTCATTTTTCTGATGTTTAACTCTGAATTGAAGCTAAAACATCAAAAACAAAATGTATTTCTTTTAAAATGTATTCTCCCATGTTCACACTACTTTTGGAACACTGAACATTTATGTGTGAATGACAGCGGAATGCCCTGACCAGGCTAGCCTGATTAGGTCAGATCTTAGAAGCTAATCAAGGTCAGCCCTGAACACTACTTGAATGAAAGACCATCAAGGAAGACCATGGTTGATACACACAGACAGGCAATACCAAACAACCTCTGTACCTCTCTTGCCTTGGAAACTCAATAGGGTCACCATAAGTCAGCTGTGACTTGATGGCACTTTCCACCATCATCACCAGTGGAAAAGATTTATATACAACTGAATAACTGAAAATATACATAAATGTGTATAATTATTTCCCTTGTATTTATATTTTTTTAAAAACACCTATTATATATATGGGCAAGCAAGTGTATCTCACTTCTACATCACTCTGTATCCAGAATAAAATTCAGCAGAATTAATGACAATTTAAATCATAAATTTTGTGGGAGGTGACCATGATAATGCAAAATACACTGTAAACCTATACTGTAAACCTATAACAGCACCAACCAGTAAAACTCTATCATACATAGTAATTGTGTTATTAAATACAATATGGTGTTCAGGGAAATTCTAATATATAATAATCATTTTAAATCTGACATTAGGAATGATGAAAAGGGAAAAGACTGTGATTTTCAAGGTGTCTGTAGAATTTTTTTTTCAAAAAAACATAAATATTTGAGGAGCGCTTTAAAAACCAGTAGATTCAATGCTGCTGCCATGGTAGGATTTGTTGAATGAAAACCTAAATGGCTACCCTTTGTTGTATGCACCACACACTCTGTGAGCTACAGTAGTTTGCGGCTATTCTAAACAGAAGCAGAAAGGTCTATGTGCTTGCACACTATGGCATGAGATCAGGTTGCACTCCTGCTTTTACACTGTAGTAGCAGTGGCTCATACTTTGCACTTGATGTCTGACACATGCCCCATAAGACTTGCCAGTTCTGTACAGCAACTTCATGCTCTGAGCAATGTGTTCTACTTGTCAGTTATTCAGCAGTTCATTTCCTGTTACCAATCAAAACTTCAACAATTTCATATCTGATTGTTCTTTCCCCAAACTATACACATGCGTGTACACACACATATACCTTCCCACAACATTATGCATATGCTGAGCATGTAAAACTATTTTATATGTATTCTAAATCCCTGTACCTTCTTCGTTTCTTTATTCTGAAGTTTTTCACAGATTACAAATTCTTCAGGATATGTCCAGGTCCACCACAAGGATGTTCAACTAGACATGTTTACCAGGTTCTCCATTGGGAACTCAGTTTCCAATCATGTGGGATCTGGCTGAGAACAGGACAATGAAATACATGAGGAGAGAGTGCTTATTTTTTTTCATGCAGTTTCCTGGGTGGGTTCAGGGTACCACTTGCTGCACTGAATGAACCTGTGTGCACTCCCTCAATGCATTTGTAACCCCCATGGGACAAAAGAGGCAGTTTCAAGTTGAGAAAATCATTCAGGGGGAAGGCATAAGTGCTCTCTTCTCATGTGCTGGAGTTTCAATATGAACTGGAGCCCTATGACCTGAACATTGACTTATTATGGTGCTATGTTCTCCAGTGTCTTTCATACAAGACTGCTGTTGATACCATCCCAAACAGATTTTTGCATTACCTGCTCTTATATGAAACATTTCTTTATCAAATATTTGTGGGGCCAATGTACTTTGTTATACCTTTCACTACAGTTTTACACATTTATCAGACAATATAAATATACCTTAGGAAACTAAAGTGTGTGTCACTAACTTTAATTTTTATTTAGAAAAATGCCTTATCATACAGAATTAACACTGGAGAACACTACCGTGTCAGCCAGTTTACAAACATCATATTTGAACTTAATTGTATGAGTTTTCTACTGTACATTAAAGGCCTTGTTTTGTACTGTACAGTACATTAAAGGCCTTGTTTTGTAAAATATTATGACCTATGTGTAAGTGACCAGCTGTATCTTAACTGAGTTTGTGAATTCAGTTAAAGTAATAAACTGTGTCATAAAGGCCTGAATAGTTTCTGTAAATAGTATTTGTTATTTCCTTTTCTGTTGTCAACTGGTGGCATTGTTCTATTTACATCTGCACATTTATGCCTTCCTGTATCTTACTTATAAAAGAGGAAGAAGAAGTAGAGTTGGCAGGCCTGATCTGGCAACCAGCAGGAACTTGCGTGGCAGCTGTTGATGATAGTGTGACATCACTTCTGGGAAAATTCAGGAAATTCCCCAAAACTTGGGAATATGTCTTAATGTTTTAATCCGTTTACAAGAGTACTTTTAGATACATTTTTAATGTTTAACTACTTTGAGGCAAAATAAAAATATATCCATTAGTTCTATTAAAGAAAATTACAACATTTATAAAGATCTGTCCTTTATTAATTCAGTATGAAGACATGACTTTTGTATTACTGATATGGTGAATTTGATCCAACAGGCTATTTTCAGGAATGGAAAGATTTCCATCTGCAGAGTGCAACACTTAGCTTCCTCCCTGACACTGCAGTCTAAAATGACCTGAAATGTTGCTCCTAAAGGGAACCCACAGAAAAAGCAATTTTAGTGCTCATTTTGAGATGCAGCTGGAGGAAGGGAGTGAATATCTCACATTCCATGGACATAAATCCTTCTATTTGTGGGAAAGCTTCTTTGGATTTAACCCAGTGTCTTAATGAAATTAATGTACGAGTCCTATATTGTATGTAAGAGTGAGGGCAATAGGTTAAGTTAGAAAAGGTTGTGAGTTCAATTCCACTTAGGAATTAATTTGTTTAACTGGATTGCATACCTCAGAAGTCGTCCTATGGATTAAAAACTGGTTGAGAAACAGGAAGCAAAGAGTGGGTGTAAATGGGAAATTCTCACAATGGAGAGATGTAAGGAGTGGTGTCCCCCAAGGATCTGTTTGGGGACCAGTGCTCTTTAACCTATTCATAAATGACCTGGAAGTAGGGGTGGGTAGCGTGGTGGCCAAGTTTGCAGATGATACCAAATTATGTAGTGTGGTGAGAACCACAAAGGATTGCGAAGAGCTCCAAGCGGACCTTGATAAATTAGATGAGTGGGCTAAGAAATGGCAAATGCAGTTCAATGTACCAAAATGTAAAGTGATGCACATAGGGGCAAAAAATCCAAACTTCATATACACGCTACAGAGGTCAGTGCTATCAGTCACAGACCAGGAAAGAGATTTGGGCGTCTTAGTTGATAGTTCCATGGGAATGTCAACTCAATGCATGGCAGCTGTGAAAAAGGCAAACTCTATGCTGGGGATCATTAGAAAAGGAATTGAGAATAAAACTGCAAAGATTGTCATGCCCTGGTCTATAACTGGTCTGCAGATGATAAGAGGTCAGTTTCCCTGAAGAAAATGGAAATTGTCTTTATACATTGCTGAAGTCCCTTCATCTCCAAATCTCATTGCGTGCAGATGGTGTAGACCCTTCCCTGGCAAATAAACACACCAACCAGAGCTTGGAAATAGATTGGGCCGCAGCCCAATTTATTAATTAGCAAACATAAACACTTAAGAAGCTGGGCAGACAAACGGAACACAACAGCAACAGGCCAGCACCGTTGCTGACCCGACCATGATGTCCCCAATCCGTATTGGGGCATTAGGCAGGGAGCCGGGAGCCACCGGGGTGGATACCCCATGGTGTCAACCCCTCCTGCTGGGGGTAGCGAGCACCGGCTAAGCCTACCGGCTTGCTTACTGGTCCACCCCACCCCCAGGCCCTTCCTTAAGGGCACCAACCATGGAGAAGACCGGCCAACCGGCTTGGCTTCTCCCCACAGATGTTGCGATTCCGTTGCCAACCCGCCGGGCTGCGACAAAAATACAAGTATAACAGTAAAACCATGTATAACATGTCAACCATTAACAATTGTAACTAGGGAGGGTGGGTGGGTCTCGTCGCTCTTGAGCCTCGGCTAGTCAAGAAGGCCGAGGCTCGGGGCGTGGTGCTTAGAAGCGCTCCGCTGTTCCCGCCTTTGCAGCTCGGGCCAATCGTTGCAGCTCCCTGCAACTGCGCCCTATGAGCTGACTGCCCCCTTCTCTTTGCCTCGTGTTGCTCACCTCTGCCACAATGGCTGCCACCGGTGACTCAATGGCTGCTATTTCTCCCCAGGTTCCAACTCCAAAATCTCCAGGAATTTCTCAGTTCAGAGCTGACAACCTTACTTGCAGAAAATGTATGGTAAAGAGGTAGGAAAGGGTATAGTCTTAAAAAGCATATGATGCAAAGAAAAAAAGAAAACTTTGCTGACAGCAAGAGAGTCAGGATCGGGTTACTATCTGAATGTGTAATCTGAGAATGTGTCATCTGGCCTTTGCACTTGACTTGTACATGACTTTGAGGTATGTAACATTAAAAATGTGTTATGTTAATAATAACTAACAATTATTCTTAATAAAGAATCAAAGAATGTAGGAACATCTGCATTTCAATCGACCTACAGGAGATTTGCCTAGACCTGCATTCCCTTGACCTGCATTCTAATCTCATCCAGTCTTGTAAGCTAAGCAGTGGGAAGCTACCAAGAAAGTATCAGGTTGCTATGCAGACGCAGGCAATGAGAAACCATCTCTGTTCACTGGAGTGTTGTGGGGTTTCCAGACTGTATGACTGTGTTCCAGTGGCATTCTCTCCTGATGTTTCACCTGTATCTGTGGCTGGCATCTTCAAAGAATCTGATGGTAGTAAAGCAAGTTTTTAGCGTATGAAAGTAACAATGAAGTTGCATAATCAGTTAGTGAGGGCATCTGCATAGTAGCTGCCTGGCATTTTAATCCATTTGATTTCCTCTTGCCTGGAAACATTCTGTGTCTGGGTGGAGTTCACTAACCATTGTCTTGATTCTAGTATTTTTAAGTACTGGTAGCCAAATTTTATTCATTTTCATGGTTTCTTCCTTTCTAATGAAATTGTCCATGTGCTTGTGGATTTCAATGGCTTCTCTGTGTAGTCTGACGTTTAGTAAGTGAGTCAATATAATCAACAGGATGGGGTATTCAGTAAACAATACAATAGGACTAAAATTGCAAAACCAACAAGAAGTATAAAAACAAAATTGAAGCAAAGCATAAGTATTAACATACTGATGAAAATATGAAAAATTCCATAGTGAGATTCTAGTTTCAGTAAGCTATACACAGCACTATAGACCATCATCTCTAGTATTTTACAAGTACTTTTGGAAATCATTTGACACAGTACAATTCTATTGCCTGGACAGAAAATCCCTCTTAAATAATATAGTGTTACATAGTTTACAGAAAGCCATGAGACTGGACCTTTTCAGACAGTCTGTTTAATAAGGTGGGGATCACAGTAAAGAAGGTTCAAGTACAGGCAGTTGTTGATTTTGCCCACTTGCAGGTGGTTATCAAAGCTTACATTGAGGGTCATCCCACTTTTAAATCGTACAGTATGCAATGTTTGACTACTTTTACCTATGCACTGTAATAGAGACAAAGCCCTACCATCCAATTATTTTGTTGTATATTGAACTGAAAGCTTTGGAGGATTTAGTTCTCTGATTTCCCCAGTGAAAGTAGCTCAAAGTACTTTCATATTTTGTCCAGAAATAATAGGGCTACACCTTTGCAGTGTGGGCTGAATGGAATGCATTCCCAATTCCGTGTTCTACTTATGTGGCAAAATAAGGACTACCACCCATCCAGTTGCTTTCCAGCCAACATTTCATTTGGAGTGTGTATAAGCCTTTATAGTTTTAGCCCTGTTCATGGTATACTTACTGTGAGGGAAATGGAGACAAGAGCAGATGTTGAGGGTCTTGTTTCAATCTCCACACATTATCTATACCTGTGGAAACAGCTTTCTTTGATAGGAATCTAAGCTATGAAAAGATTTTGAAAGGAAATACCACCAGGACAAACAGTCAGATTCCAGAACATAGAGATGTAAATTTAGCCTCTTCCTTTCAAAAGAAGGAGGTGAAATTGTGGGTGTTTTCTTTGCAAACCTCAATCTCTTCATGCATGAAAGAAATCACTAGTTAAACATCAATGTTTTTTTTAAATCTGAAGCATTAAATACTTTGGGGATTTGTTCATTTCTTATGTGTCAATTTTCTTCTAACACATAGCTAAACATTACACACAAATGCATGTAAAAAAATTCCAGCAGCTTTTTTCCCCTCTTAACAAAAAGGGGGAAAAAAACTACTTTTGGAGAGGGAAATTTAGAATGGAGAAACAACATATGCTTTTTCTTCATGCCAAGTAGTACATATACACAAATTGTGTTCTTCCCCACCCCAGAGTTCCAAATGTGTTTGTGACAATTTCAGTACACATTTGGACTCCTGTAATATAGAAACAGTGTATGTGGGAGGTGTTATCCAAACTGGTGGGACACAACGACCCTCTTTGGTTGAGGAAATTAGCTGTAAAGCACAAGGCCTCTTAGTGTGGCTTAAGGAGCGTTGGGTAACTTGATCGATATATATTGCCTGTGTGTACAGGTTTCAGCTCTTTATAAGCAAGCAGCAGAGAAAATAAAATTCTTTTAAATGTTTTTATGAAGAAAATAAAAAAATGAAATAAAACAAAATCTCACTCACAATCACTCAATTACTGGGCTAAAAACACATGCATACAAGGTTTCCGAGGATGTAATTTAGAAGTGAAAGACAGGTTTTGGATATATATCGAGAGAAGTGATGGGGCATCAAAGATTATATTTACTAGTCTTGTAGTGGACATCCAGGAGATAGAGACCTAATGGCCAGCACTAGGTTCTGAGATGATCAGTGCTGATGGCACAGTATTATCAAACAGCAAGGAGTGTGTGACAATATTGAATGCCTGACTGGGGTTTGGGGTGGGCTTTTATATGGAAAAACATGTCTTGGGGCCAAGAAAATCCTTTAACAAAGAATTTTTCCTGCTGTTCCAGGTGAGGTAATGGTCTTGAGTATCAGACCATTGACCTGATGGCTGACCATCATTATCTTGATGGGGTTTTGCCAGGTGTTGGACAAAACAGGTAATGACCCTTAATGGGTGTTGCAACGATGGTCACAAGGAGGATGAGTCAGGGGAAAGATTAACAAATATAGACAAAAGAAAACTGGTTTTGCCCAGGTGTGTTGTTGTTCATATTCAAATGTTGTTTCCTGAGTATGTACCAGACACGAGTAGAGGGAGGGGCATGGATGTAGGTAAGGGGGGGTTCTCGGGTTTGAAACCCCCCTCCATTCATGTCCGAAGCTCCGCCCCTCCGTTTGTGGGTTTTAAAAACATTTTCATGCTTTTTGGTTTTTGGCCTGCAGGGGGCGCATTGTTTGGGCTAGCAGCACCAAACTTTCAGGTATTATTTGAGGGACGCTTCTGATGATACTACCCGGGTTTGGGTGAGGTTTGGTTCAGGGGGTCCAAAGTTATGGACTCCCAAAGGGGGTGCCCCCATCCTCCATTGTTTCCAAAGGGGAGCTAATAGAAGATGGGGGCTACATTTTGACGGTCCATAACTTTGGACCCCCTGAACCAAACTTCACCAAACCTGGGATGTATTATCAGGAGAGTCTCTCATTGATACTCACCCAGGTTTTGTGAAGTTTGGTCCAGGGGGTCCAAAGCTATGGACTACCTAAAAGTGGGTGCCCCATCCCCCCATTGTTTCCAATGGGAGCTAATAGGAGATGGGGGCTACACCTTTGAGGGTCCATAACTTTGGATCCCCTGAACCAAACTTCACTAAACCTGGGTGGTATCATTAGGAGAGACTCCTAAAAGATACCCCCTGAAAGTTTGGTGCTTCTAGTTTAACAATTGCACCCCTGACAGCAGGCACCCCCCAAATTTCCCCAGATTCTCCGTTTAAATCCACCCCCTTCAGCATGGATTTAAAGGGAGAATCTGAGGTCCTCAGTTTAGAAGAAGAAGAGTTTGGATTTATATCCCCCCTTTCTCTCCTGTAGAAGACTCAAAGAGGCTTACAATCTCCTTGCCCTTGCTTCCTCACAATGAACACCCTGTGAGGTGGGTGGGGCCGAGAGAGCTCCAAAAAGCTGTGACTAGCCCAAGGTCACCCAGCTGGCGTGTATGGGAGTGCACAGGCTAATCTGAATTCCCCAGATAAGCCTACACAGCTCAAGTAGCAGAGCAGAGAATCAAACCCGGTTCCTCCAGATTAGAATGCACCTGCTCTTAACCACTACGCCACATTGAAAGTGATACTGTTTCAGGGTGGGGGATAATCCACCCCAAAACAGCATCACTTTCAATGTTGTTTAACTAGGGGCCCCAGATTCTCCCTTTAAAGTGGATTTTAAAGGAGAATTTGGGCTCTCTAGTTTAAACACCATTGAAAGTGATGCTGTTTGGGGGTGGATTCCAGCATCAAAGTGGCTGCCCGGGGGGGGGGCGCAAAACTCAGATTTTGCACCAGACTCCATTTTCCCTCTATGCTTCTGCCCAGAGGGGAGGGGCAGGGGAGGGGAGGGCAGGGCAGGGGAGTCTGCCATCCCTGGCCTTGGAGAGCTGCTTTTATAAGCGCTAGGCCAGGGGTGGGCTTGGGGAGGCGTGGCCATGCCCTAGGGGTGGGTGGTGGTGTGGCCCCACCCCCGAACCCCCCCCCCTAAAAAATCTATACCTACGTCCCTGGGGAGGGGTGTCCTTTAGGCATTCTTGTCCAAAAGGTCAGGCACAGTCCCAAGATGGAGTTTCTGAATTCAAATAGACTGCTATGTTCAGGGTACTATTCTGCCAGGTCTGACAGGGCAGCATTCCAGGAGAAAGACCATTCTCTCCCCCTCTGCACTACCACCGGTCAGGTTGGCTGTAAGGGTGGAGGAATTTTAAGGTGCAAATGTGTGGGGAGAAGATTATTTATTAATTTACTACATTTATCTATTTATATTTTCAACTTTCATCCTACCACGCAACCAAAACTGGGCTAAGGGCTGCCTTTTCATGCTACCTTTTCAGCCAAATAGGATTCTCAAGGAAATGAACATCAAAACATTAAAACATCTCAATATTAAAACAACATTTAAAATAAGTATATATACAATAATCAAATAACATATGAACACATATAACACCAAAACCAGGGAGGATGGCCAATAACAATTACTGGAGATATGCAAAAAAACAAGTTAAAGTAAGCATCCTACTTCATTCTACAATATTATTAAATGACTGACCAGTTATGAGGATAGAAAGCCAGTAGGAGATTTATTAATTGTGGGGATAATAGATGATAAAAGAGTGAATAGAAGTTTGGAACCAATGTATAAAATAATGATTAGAGCAGAACACGCAGTGTTGGCGTTGGGCTGGAAAGATAACAAAAAATGGACAGTTTCAAAATGGATGGATTACATATGGGAACAAATACAGTTAGAGATCTTTTAGAGACTGACAAAAAATAAACTATGGGAAGAAAAGATGGAAGATATTATGAAACTATGGACAGTGTATGAACAATGGATGGAAGAAGCCGGATTTAACAAAGAACTATGGAATAAGAGAATAAGAAGAATGAATCTCATGCTGCTTGCATAAAATAATCAATAGAAAAGGGGGGGAGGGGGGGAAATGAAAAAATGTATAGATGAAATGAAGATATTGATTGTAACAAATGTATGAATATTCTATACAATAAAAAATTATATTAAAAAAAAGAAAGCCAGTAGGAGAGCAGGCGCTATCTAATGTTTTCCAGAGTCTGGCGTGTGTATGATTCTCTACATACTGTGTGGGAATCATGGCTGTGCTTGATGCATAGAGCTCTTGATACTCAGGGAACAGTACATTCTCTTGAGCCTAAGTTGTTGGCCTGGAGAAACTGGGTAGAGACAGAGACTGAGGAAGAGACAAGAACCTTGGGAGCCTCTGGTTCAGGACAATTCAGTCCAAAGGAATGATTGTGTGAACCGTCAGTGTAATATTGACAGGAACATAGCGAAACTTGGGAGTGAGGGTAGGATAGCAAAGGAGGGTCATGTGCTGTGACAAAGGGGTAGAAGGAGGTGAGTGTTACTTGAGAGGAAACTAGAAACTTTCAAGCTAAGATGGGGCAGATGGAATGCTTGGTGCTCAATGACAATTTAGATTTAAGAGGTATCCCAAAAACATGGTGAAATGAGGCAAATCTTTGGGCTTCACTCAACTCTGGGTATAAGCACTGTAGACAGGACAGGGAGGGCTTGGTTGGGGGAGGTGTTGCATTGTACATCAAAGACAGATAGAATCAAATAAGTTAGAAATCATCAGTGGAATTAACTTCCCAAATGAAGTGGTTGGGTGTAGAAGTATTGGGTCACTTTAAAATGGGGTGTACAATAGGCCACATGATCAAACCCTTGAGGCCGATCTTGAGATGGAGAAGGAAATAAGGGAAGTGACTAAAGCAAACAATGTTATAATAATGGGAGTCTTCATGTACCTCGCATTGACTGGGTAAAGTGATTAAAGAAGATAATGTTATACTAATAGGAGACCTCATGTACCACACATTGACTGGGTAAACATGTGCTCTAGCAATCCTGTAGAAATAAAATTCTTAGACATCACAAATGACTGTACACTTGAACAGTTGATCACAGAGCAAAGGAGAGGAACAGTTATCTTGGATTTGGTTCTGAGTGGGGCTCAAGACTGGTGAGTGATGAGAACACAGTCCACAATACCATTAAGCTCAGCATTCATCTCAATGGAAAGTTACCTCCAAAACTGTAACATCCAGATGAACTCCCAAGCTCAGGGAATTTTACAAAACAATGGGAAATACTCAATCTCATCAAATCTTGGACACTAAGCAAAGTTGGTATTTCAAAGGGGACTACCAGGGAAGATACTATACAGGAAGGCAAAACACCTTTTCTTCTCGCCAAGAAAATTCCTTGCTAGGGTCAGTGCGTACCTAGGCAAACTGGAGCCCTGGGCAAAACCTGAGTTTGATGCCCCCCCCCCATGGGCAGCCACCCTACCCCACCGTGACCAAACAATGATTTTTTCCACCAGGTCGTTTCAAAGTCACCATCACATTATAGAACATTCCCCAACTCACAAATCTGAACACAGCAATGGGCCATGCCACACAGCAGAAATATTTTTTGAAAACAATTTCAAAAAGCTTTCAAAATGTTTTATTACTGCTATGAAAACATTTTATGGTGTTGTATCCAGTCCCCCCCCCAATTGGGGAAAACAGCATCATTTTCAATGTTATTTAAACTGGGGACCCCAGATTCTCCCTTTAAGGTGTATTCAAAAGGAGAATCTGGGCTCCCTAGTTTAAACAAGTGATGCTGGAATCCACCCCCAAACAGCATCATTTTCAATGGTGTTTAAACTTGGGATCCCAGATTCTCCTTTTAAATCCACCTTAAAGGGAGAATCTGGGGTCCCCAGTTTAAACATCATTGAAAGTGATGCTATTTTGGGGTGGATTCTCCCCCACCCTGAAACAGCATCACTTTCAATGTTTAAACTGGAGACCTCAGATTCTCCCTTTAAATCCATGCCGGTGGATTTAATAATAATAATAATAACCTTTATTGAGAGAATAAAAGAAAGAACGAAAACAAGCATTGGCAGGAAGGGAGTTGGTTTAAAAGGAGAATCGGGGGAAATTTAGGGGGTGGCTGCTTTCAGGGGTGCAATTATTAAGATAGCAGCACCAAAATTTCAGAGTATCTTCGTGAGACCCTACTGATGATACCACCCAGGTTTGGTGAAGTTTTGTTCAGGGGGTCCAAATTATGGACCCTCAAAGGTGTAGCCCCATCTCCTATTAGCTCCCTTTGGGAGTCCATAACTTTGGACTCCCTAAACCAAACCTCACCAAACATGGGTGATATCATCAGGAGAGTCTCCCGAAAAATCCCTGAAATTTTGGTACTACTATCCTAAAAACTGTGCCCCCTGCAGGCCAAAAACAGAAAAAACACTGAAAATACAAAAAAATCCCACAAACGAAGCTGCATTTTTGGTGCCCATCACAAGGGGGCACCCTGGGCAACTGCCCAATGGGAGGAACACCTCTGGCTGGGGTCACCATAAGTTGGCTGAAACTTTATAGCACTTTACACACACACACACACACACACACACACACACACACACAATGTATTTCTATCATGTATGTTTTAAATCATTAGCTGACTTGCAAGATTAGAGAGGCAGAATATAAATGTTGTAAATAAATAAGTCAAATAGATATGCAATGGCTGAAAAAGTCAGATTATACCATGACTACCCTGTTGACTTCTAATTGGCTTAAATATTTTCAGGATATTTAGGAATTTTCCTCTAGACTTAGTTTAATATATATACACCTAAAAGCTGAACCTCTGAATTATCTTCTTGTTACTCTTTTAAAAAGATTAGTCTCAACAATTCGGGCCACCACTCCTTTTTATTACCCATTCAGTCCTCTCCTAAATTAAATGTGTTCACCACATCAAAACCTTCCCATACTAAGATTGCACATTTTTTATTTATATAAATGCTGAACTTTCTCAGTGCAGCAGATTACAGGATTTATCCGAACAAAATAATTGAGCAAATTCTAACAGTTGGTATCTTCTCCCCAATACTTCACACATCCAGTTTACTGTGATACATATCATAGTGGTTTATAGGGAAGCAGAATAGTGTTCTTGTGCTGTGCTGTTGATATTAGTTTGAGTTCTTTGAGCTTTTAGTGTACTGAGTCTCCACTTTTAATGTTTAATAGTTTGAAATCTGTTTTTCATCTTGTTTGAATTAGCCTAAAAGGTTAAAAGAAGAAAACATTATTTTTGGAAAGTAAGTTAATAAAACAAGGAGGACCTTCTTAGTTAAATATATAGCCAGTTCCATTTTTGTCATATTAAAAAACACCCTTGTTTACATGGTTCAGACTATTTTTGCACATATTCTTACTTATTTGACAAACAACCTGAATGATATAAAAGTGTTTATTCATATAAACTGTTTTAAACAGCTTGCTTAAACACCTTTGGTTGCTTTTGTTCAAGGTTTTAACAGGTATGCTGAGTTTCATATATTTTGACTTTAGAAAAGAAAGAGTAAGGATTAATGCATATGTATTAGCTTGCTAGATTCTAAGAGCTGAAGAAATTTGATACAGGTGGGAAAAAATCTGCCATCTAAAAATAGCTACGCATTTCTACAGCAAGAACAATTTAACATTACAGCTTTTTTTTAACACGAGAACAAGAAGGCCACCCACACACACCCATAAATAGAAATAGAAATAACAAGTTGCTTTGGTATTATTTTGTTGTAAACCAAACAACCATGTTACCATGATTCAAATACCAGACATGAAAGGAAAACCTTTCTTTCTCTTTGCATTAATGAAAACAATGTAAAGTTCAGCTCACATCATCCGATAAATCAACACAATCTTTCGGGCAACTGATTCTGTAAGTGGCATCATTTACTTGCCTACAGCTTCCAGCCATGTGTTGGTTTAAAATAAAAAAAAAATAGGAAGCTGTTACTTTGATTTTTTAAAATTTCAGATGCACAAACATTTGAAGTGATTTATTTATTTACTTGGTTTATAGGCTGCTTTTTCTTACAACAAGTTCAAGGCAGATTACAACAGTTGAAAGTTGAAACTGCAACTCACAGATATTCAGAAATGATACCTTGGACTTTTTTTTTTACACCCTCTCCTAGCTGACTGGGGACCAACCTTGCCAGTATTGTAAAGCCTAATTGACCGCCCCCCCCCCCTTGGGAAATAACTATCTCTCTTCTTCTGTGTGGGTTCTGGATAACTCTACTGAAGAGAAGATACCTTCACAGGTAAGTCCAAGGTATCACTGTCCTACAGTAGGACTTCAGTTATCCAGCTGGTTATCTACAACAGCCAAAAAGTGGGAGGGTTAAACTTATGAGAGTCTCCAAAAACAGCTGACAGAAGAAATAAATGAACTGTTTATTAACATCCAAAACCTATAATGATGGAACCAAAGATAACATCACATAACTTTTCAACAGCACTCCTTGAACTTATGCTCTTTGTGCTCCCTCCTTTTCGTTCTTTTTTTAAAAAAATAATCAGAACATGCTGTAGCATCCTCTTACCAAACTGTGCCCATGCTGATCACTAGTGGCCCAGCCTATAGTGGCAAACAAATGTGGAAAATGATGACCAAATGACAGCTTCACACATCTCCAGTACAGAAGCCCCCTTGGAAAAAGCCACGGAAGTAACTGCCGCCCTAGCTGAGTGGGTACTAAACCCTCTGACATGAAAAATCCCTGGGCCTCATATGCTGCCTGTATACAAAGCAAGATCCATCTGGCTATGGACATCACAGATGACTTATATCCCAACTTGCTTGGACCATACAGAATAAACATGGTATCTGACTTTCTAAATGTCTGAGTATACTTGTAATGTTCTGCATACATCTAAAGGGTGCTCTCCTGTTCTCCAGGAGAAGCTGGCTGTGGGCTAAAGGACAGAAGGACCACCTGTTGATTACAGTGAAAGAACGTTAACAGTTTAGGAAAGAAAGAAAGTTAACACCTTAGGGGTGAAAATGAACCAGTCCTCAAAATCACCACACAGTCCCTCCCTGAAAGACAATGCCCCCAGCTTTAAGATCCTTCTAGCAGAAGTAATGGCAACCAAGATGGCTACCTTCCAGGAGAGGTATTGGAGCTCTGCTGACCTTAGCGGTTCAAATAGAGATCCCATCAGCCCTCTCAGTACCTCCTCAAAATCCCATGAAGAAAATCTGAGAGTGGTCAGAGGGGATAACTGGGCTGTTCACTTCAGGAATTTTTTTACTATTGTGTCAGAGGCAAATGAGTCTAGACCCCTTATCCCCAAGTCTGCTGTCAAGGCAGCCATCTGCCTCTTCAGGGTATTAGGTTTAAGACTATGCTTTCCATTCATTGTACAGAAAATGTACTATGTCTTGAGTTGAGGGCTCCAGGGTGTTTACCTTTTGGGAGGCTGCCTACCTGTTAAAAACTAACCAAGTGTGCCTATATATTCTTCTGGAAGCTCTTCTAGTTTGTAGCATAATGTCTAGGCAGACCCAGGCCTTCAAAGTCTGAGCATTCAACATCCATATGGCTAACTGAGACCACTCTGGATCGGACTGTAGTACTGGCTTCTGGAAGAACAGGTTTGGAACTAACAGGAGCCTCCAGGGTAGCTGTTGAGATAGTGTAACTAGCTCAGAAGATCAAGCACTCCTGGGCCAGTGGGGTGCTATCATGATCACCTCAGCCTGTTTTCACCTGATTTTCCATAACACCCTGGGGATCAGTGAAATGGGAGGGAATACATAGAGCAGTTACCTCAGCCAAGGTTGTTGCAAGGCATATACCTCCTCTGCACCCCTGTCCTGGAACCTGGAGAAGTATCTCCTGATCTGAAAGAAAGTCTTGTAGGTAGCAAATAAATCCACAATCAAGTTCCCCAGCCTGCCCACCGCCTTTTGAAGCATGCTGTGACTGAGGACCCATTACTCTTGGTCCAATAGGGACCTGCTCAGATAGTCTGCCTGTATATTGTCTAGGCCCCTGATGTGATTGGCCTGAAGACTTGCTACATGGCCGTCTTCCCACTAAATGAGGAGACAAGGCTCATGATGTAACAATCTGCCCCTGTGCCCCTTGCCAGTTCACATAGGCCTCAACTTTTGTGCTGTCTGTCCCCACCAAAAGATGAAACACCCTCACCATAGGTATCAGAGCCAAATGGATTGCTCTGGGCTCCAACAGGGTGATGCTGGTGACTCTTGGCCCTGGTCCAAGTTTCCAGATGGTGAATTGCAGCAGGCATCTCCAAACTTGCAAATCAGACAGTAGTGTTTTTGCTGGGCTTAGACTTGTCCTGCTTACAATATTGTTCTTTATTTATTTATTTATTTATTTATTTATTTATTATATTTGTATACCGCCCTCCCCGAAGGCTCAGGGCGGTTTCCAACAACATAAAAATTTAAAACATCATAAATATAAATATAAATTAGTTAAAATACATAAAATTATCCAGGTAACAGGGTCTGAAAGCAGAGAAGCTGTTGAATTTATAGTCTCTCTGACCCCTGTCACCCAAGTAGTGGAACAAAATTGTTTAAAAGTCTTGAACCTGGAAGTTTTTCCACTGAAGGTAGAGCTAGAACAGGGATCTGCAACCTGTGACTCTGGAGCCGCTTGCGGCTCTTTCAGACTTATACTGCGGCTCTGCGTGGCCTGGAGTGAGAAGCGTAGCGTGGACATGTCCCTCCAGAGCAGCGCTGGAAGGAAAGGTTGAGTGGAGGGGCTGAACTGGAGGCGGCTTTGAGCAAGAGGGTGCCACTTTTTGCATCCCCTCCACTCACCTCTCCTTCAAGTACTGCTCTGGAGGGCTGGAGGGACATGTCCATGCTGCCCTCCAGAGCAGCCACCATCCCCCCTCTGCCATCCCCACAGCCGCCATCCCCCCTCTGCCCCACGGAGCAGGCAGCTGCCTGCTCTGTCAAGCAGAGGGGGTTTCCTTGCCCGGCGTCACTGCCTCCCGCAGTGCCACCAACCTCCCTCTAACCCCTGCAGCGGATGCCATCCCCCTGCAGCCCCTCTGTCCCTCCACAACGCCCTTTGTCCCTCCAGAACAGCTGCCATCCCCGCAGCACCGGGCAGGCCGTGACTGCCATCCCCCCTCTGCCCCACGGAGCAGGCAGCTGCCTGCTTTATAGGGATGAGGGGTTTCCCTGCCCAGCACCTCCACCTTCCAGCGCTGGAAGGAAGGTGAGTGGAGGGGCCGAACCGGAGGTGGTCCTGTGCGGCTCGGTAGATCTTTGGGGCTGTGGAAAATGGGTCCAAATGGCTCTTTGGGTGGTAAAGGTTGCCGACCCCTGAGCTAGAAGAGGAGAAAGGTATGGCCTTTTTCTTTTCCTTCATCTCTATTAGCACCATGTCGAGGACCAGGTTACCTGATAACTTGTCCCCTGCCAAGTTAACCTTTGTTACTGGTTCCATCTTCCAGTTGTGTAGCCAAATGTTCCAATGGACCAGTACATTGGCAGCCTAGGCTCTAGCATTGAAAGGTGCCATTTCATGAGAAGCATCAGCCATGAACTGGGTAGCTCTCTGGATTTTTTTAAACGATCAGCACATCAGGGCTGACATTGGGATCCTGCAATAAATCATCTGCCCAAACCACAATGGCTCTGCTGAATACTGACAGTACAGTAGAAACTCTGAAGGACGTAGAATTTGCCACTCTACTCCCTATTTCTCTTCTGAGAAATGCAATAGACAAAAATAACCTACCCTACATAATTTGGTATCATCTGCAAACTTGGCCACCACGCTACCCATCCCTACTTCCAGGTCATTTAGGAATAGGTTAAAGAGCACTGGTCCCAAAACGGATCCTTGGGGGACACCACTTCCTACATCTCTAACTGCAACACCTATATAAACAAAGGAAAGAACAAAAAAACAGCTAATAGCAAGATCAGGTAGCAACTAACAAGAAGAAAGCTCAGATAACTGAAAAACACAACCACTCCTCACAGTAGTGAGGTCATGTGGCCCTGGGTGGGAAGATTGGATAGCTCAGGCTCATGGCTGAGGAAGAGGCGAGCACTCATTCTATGGCTAGAAAGCTCTTTTAAGTTAACTAAAATGTCCGCAGCTGGCCTGTGGATCACAGTTCCCACATGGGACTGCATGGAGGCAATGATGATGAATCACAGAAACTACATAGAAGAAAGCCAAGTAATCTCTAATCAATGTCATCTGTGCAATCACAGAAACCTAACCCATTCCCTCCACTACTTCTATCCTCTGTTACTGATGCCATATGGACAAGGAGTTAAACTTCTATGCACAAGCACACACACACGAGCTTTTTTATTTTTTTGATTCATGAATAAGTGCAACTGAAGGGAAACATGTAACACTAGAAGTCATTCTTACTATTTATCTTGCTTGGGAACTTGAAATATGCCATTTTTGCTAGAATGTAGAAAACTTTAAATTTCTGAAAATCATACTGTCTGAAGAATGAAATGTATTACCATTAACATGTGCTTATTTATGTCATCTAAATGTAAACTATGCTCTTGAGTACAAGCGAATAAAATTTTACATATAATTTTTCAAAAATATTTTAGACCATTATCCAAAACAGCAGGAACTGTTTGCTTGTTTGGATCATTGCCATACGGATTAAAAACAAACAATAAAATTCCCATCTAATAACCAGGCCCCAATACATTAATAATAGACCTCCACCATAGGTCTAACAACACTGGCATCGTAAGACTTCCCAGATTTAAATAATGTAAA
Organism: Sphaerodactylus townsendi; assembly: GCF_021028975.2. Lineage (NCBI taxonomy): Eukaryota > Metazoa > Chordata > Lepidosauria > Squamata > Sphaerodactylidae > Sphaerodactylus > Sphaerodactylus townsendi. The sequence goes on along the minus strand of NC_059428.1, from coordinate 63,259,592 downwards.
TAAGAAGTCTTCCCAGGAGACACTCTCCTAAGATACAGACTTCACACTTTCTCTCCTTCCATTCTCCTGGCAACTTCTCCCTGGGAAAACTTTGAGCAATTCTGACTGTTGGGCTGGACTAGGTCCAGTTGTGTGTGGTTCTTGTTGGCCCCTAGTACATGGTGTTGGATGTCAGGAAAGACCCAGTTGCAAAGTAGGGCCTGTGGAGGGGGGAGGGACCTCATTTTCATCTGTACTCCCCTTTCCACACTATTTCCTTTTTTTCCTACTGGTAATTCACATTTCCTCACTGTCCCTGCTTGTTTTCCTCCTTCCTCCTTTCCTCCATCTACATCTATATTATTTATTTACTTCAATTATAACCTACGTTTTTGCACAGGGAGAGCAATTTACAACATTTTCCTTTCCACCATTTTCACCACCACCTATTAGGTAGTTTAAGTAGAGAGTATGCATGCAATTGACCCAAGGTCTTCTTGCAGAATTCAGTGGCAGAATAAGAATTTGAACCTAGTTTTTACAGCTGCTAGCCTAAAACTCTAACCACTGTGCAACACTGGTATTTGTGAAGTGGCTGCGGTTAAACAGTAGTGAGTGGTTAGCCCAAGTGAAACAGGAAAGTCATGTGGTATTAAGTTGCCTGATGGTTTCTGGAGGGGGTGGCCATATGAGTACTCCCTCAGAGACCAAAAAGCCTGGAAAGTGTCTTGCCCCCACCCACACACGCACCTTTTATTGATAGAAACCAGGGCTTGAAGACTGCCAATAGGGTCGTGATTGCCTAGCAACAGCCACAATAGGGCATTTGTTTATTAATGCTTCAGACACTGCTTCTGTTACTTAAGAGATTTTAACCCCTCAATATATTTTTAAAGATTTTTTGTACTTCTTTTATTAGATTCCTGATATTCAAAAAACTGTACTGCACACTTTACACTAACAGCTGACTTGAAATCAGCTGTTCATTACCTAGTTACGTATGGGCTTAAATATGTGGTTCTTCTTTTTACAGATAGGAAGTGATGGATTAATTACTCCCTCAAAGAGCTTACACATACACAGATTATAATGTATTCTTAGCCATTCAATTTGTCTGTGCATCATCTGAATTCTCAATTTCTCTTGTAGACTTCACACTTCAGCCGTTATAGTCTACTTGAAATATGATCAACTTAAGAGTAATTGTTCCTTATTATTTCCAACTGCTTTTAAATTAATTTATTAATTGGATCCAAAAGTATATATAGCAGAGACTCAGCCTTACATATTAGCAAACCCAAAACAAAAGCCACGTAATATCTTTGATTTATTTTTATTCAAATTTTCTTGTTGACCTACCAAAATAACACAGCAAAAGTCCAATGCACAAGACAGTCCCACTCATTCACTAAACAAGTTGGGAGGGAGAGCAGGAATGTACTGGCCTTGTCCTCTGCCTCTGTGAAACCACCTAGTTGACTTCAGGGGCAACTGTACAGAGGAAGAAGCTGGGCAAACTCTCCGTCTCCCTGAACAGTGATATTACAAAACCCAGCATAGTTAATCATAGAGACTGAGAGTTCACATGGTCATTTCCTCCATGTGGTCAATCTTAGAGTCAATCAGGCAGAAGGCAGGGTAAGCATGCACTCTCCCTGAATGCACAGGGTGTTGAATGCATTGTTTATTGTGTTGAAAATTTAAACTTCTACATAGCTCTTAATCAGGCTGTGTTTTTTTAAAAAAAACTTAATGTGGGTAAAGAAATTTCAAGCCATATTTGTCAACATGTTTTTCTGGAATGTATCAGGTTGTATCCTTGGCATGCTGGGAACCATTAGTAAAAATGGGAGCAGCTCCAATTTAAAATGTAACAACTAATAGTTGATCAAATGCTTCACAGGACAGTAGCCAGTTTCCACATGAAGAAAGTGTTTTTGACTCTTGGAAGAACTGTTTTACACATCATGCTGGAATGTTGGGCAAGAAAATTGAAACGAAATCCAACAATATTCTGCTTTCCCAAGAACTTTGCAAGACTTCACACAATCTCTTAAACCAGTAGAAGCTCAAAAACTGCTATTTAACAGACTTTGGCCCTTTATGCATGGACCACCTAGCCCATGCCTGATTGCTTCAAAGTGAGGTTTCTCTGTGTCTCTTTACTTCAGTATGGGCTGATCCACCATTCCCGCTTTTCATTGCTCTGCAGGCATCCACAAACTGGCTTGAAAAGAGCAACAACAGTGTAGCTGAAGGTTCAGGAAGAAAGAACACAGCAGCAGCTGGGAGTGGGAGGGAGATGAGAAAGGGAAGTTGGCAAGAGCCAACCAGCTTGGAAAAGCAACAAAAGTGTCTTGCTGAAGGCTGGGGGAGGGAGGGAAGAAGGCAGCAGCAGCTGGGAGGGGGAGGAAGATGAGGAAGGGAAAGCAGGTAAGAGTCAATCAGCATGAAAAGAGTAACAACAGTGTTGCTGGAGGCTAGAAGAGGGGGGGAGAAAGATGGCGGTGGCAGCAGCTGGGGAAGGGCGAGAGAAAGGTAAGGCAGTCAAGAGCAAGCCCAGCACCACTCATTCCTGAAATGGTGATTGATTATGTGGTGTGTGGGGATGGGGGGAGACAGGGAGAAACAAAAAGTCCCAAGGAAATGCTAACCCATGCTTACCTCCTTCGCTTTCCCTGCAAATGAAGAAAAAAGTCACCCTGAAAGAGGTTTCTGAAACTGTGGTCTTTCTTCGATCTGTGGCGAGGTGAGAGCTGAAGAGGAGGAACAGTGTGCATAAGCAAGAATCAAACCCAAAGGGAATGCAGACTCAAAGCAAAAGAAGTTCCTATGACTTCAAAAAGAATTGGCCGTGGAATCTTTGTTTCATGGGGCATGTTCAGCATTATTACCCACCCCGCTGTTCGCAGCAAGGCATGTATTACCCATCAGCTGCCCTTTTGCTTTCATCTGGGGCAAAGTTTCACAGGTTTTCTATCACACATGTGTGCTATAATTTTTAATATTAATTTTTATCTTTTATCTTGTCAATACATCAATCTATCGATAAATCAGTAGGTTGATATATCAACATATAAAAGGCAAACTGTTAAAGAAAAGTCTCGAATATGGCATCCGTACACTTTGCCCAAACACTGATTGTCTTTTATGGTGGGAAGGGAAGGGGAAGTAATGGCATTGTGCAAGCTGCAAAACTACAAAAGGACAATGTGAACTGCCATTTGCTACGTTCCCCAGGTGCTGTAAGCGCCTGATGTGCTGCAAACCCAAGCATCAAGACCAGGGGTCCCCAAACTTTTTAAACAGGGGGCCAGTTCACTGTCCCTCAGACTGTTGGAGGGCCGGACTAAAAAAAACTATGAACAAATTCCTATGCACAAATGATTGTAAAATGTTTGATTTCACCTTTCAGCCTTTCTGTCATGGTCTATTTTTAGAACAGTGACCAAAGTATGTCAAGTACAGGGTGGGCTCCAAATATTGTTGGGGAGACTGTGGAATACCTTCCCCTGTAAAAAAAGCAGAACTTTCCCAATGAAGCATTCCATCTAACCCAGGATCAGGTATCTTCCTGGGTTCTTTCCTCCCTAGCAGCCAGCGAGCGATTCGCCAGCCTGGCTGATGCCAATGGGAGTGAGGTGGAACAGAAAGCCTGAGAGCAACACATGGAGTAGCCAAGAGGGAAGGGCGGAGCAGGCGTTGCCACATGTAAGGTTTCCAACTCTGGGTCAGAAAATTCATGGAGATTTGGGGGTGCCATCATGTAACTGCAATCAACGGCCGTTGGGGCCAGTTCCTCCTCTCCCACGAGCCCCCACTGCACATGAATGGAGCCATCGCCGCCATGCCTGGCGGGCCGGATAAATGCCTTCAGGGGGCCACATTTGGCCCCCGGGCCGTAGTTTGGGGACCCCTGATCAAGACCAACAGGCTTTTCATGGTGTGGTCTGAAATCACTGATTGCTTGTGTATAAAACTACAAGGCTGGAAATGTCCCAGTGAATTGATCAAATGCAGGGCAAATTGGGTGTTTGGATTGATCGGCTAGACTTATTATTTTTACATTTTTTTGTGTTAGTATCGATTTATTGATATAGTTATTTAATTTTTATAAAATCTAAAGATCTAAAAATATGTAGGAGCAGGGAGGTCATGGACAATAGAAAAGATACAGCAGGACAAGAAGCAGTAATTAGTCAGCAACAGGGAGACGGGTGAGAGGGAAGCATACAAAGCAGCAAAAGGGAGTTTGAGGAGGAGTAAGACTAAGTGGGCTGGTTGCAAGCAAAGGGAAGAGGTCCAGAGCAAAACTGTGCTGTTCTGGCAGTGAAGCAAAATTAAAATTGTGCTATCAATGGATTTGCTTACCTTGGAGAGAGTGGAAAGTGAAAACGTGCTAGAGGCAAAATGTCCATAAAGAAATCTTTCCATGGAGGACATTCGCCTCTGCCCCACAGCGATCACCTTGTATGTAATCGGCACATGTGTGTATAAATGGCATTTTCTAAGCGATCTCTTGTGTAAAAATTTTTGCCTACCTGCCTGTACCAGTGCTCTCTGCTAAATATAGTTCTGAAGATGGACACAAGTATGTCCAGATACATATTTATATCCCAAGATACTAGATCATGCCTAATTTTGTACATATGAAACTCCACATTGAACTGCAAATAATTGATTTTGCTGCTGTTCATTATTGTCAGTGTTACCTTTGTATCCTGTGAAGCACGCCCTAAAAGTTAAACCTAGAAAAGAATTCACTGTTTTATGAGTTTGCAAAGATACATCCCATCAATTCAGTGCCTCAAGACTTTCAGCATTTTAGGCCAAAAATAAGATCCCTTTAACCTTTGGATGATTATTATCATGGTTGCAATGCTGAGCTGCTGGCTGTATTTTTTTTTAAAGACATATTTAGGACAATTTCTCTTTTCACAGGATTTTATCATATTGTGTTTATCATATTGTGTTGTGCTACAGTAATATGTAAATGCATACAGTAAATCTATATAAAAATCTATCAGTGCGTTTTTCTGCTGACAGGTAATCTCCCAAACTACTGGACCGATTGCTTTGAAATTTTCACACAACGTCGCATTCGCATGCGGCCAAGTTTCCATACTGTTTCCACACCTCCTGTTGTGTACATGTCACAACTGTGCCAGTTACTGTGTACATGCCACACCTGTGGCAGTTGGAACCATAGTTCTCTTCTGCAACAGCGCCATCTGCTGGCTGTCAAAGCAACACCCTCTGATACAAGGGAAACAACCATGCCTTCCTTGAAAACTGCTGGACACAGCCCACCCAGCCTAGCGGAGGAAGGGGAAAGTGAGGGAGGGTCCAGGGGTTTGCTGGACCAAACGCTCTGAAATTTGAACACAACGTAGCTCATGCCTCCCAGCGTGTTTTAAGCTAGGTAGTTCGCCTGCAAGGGAAGGGAGTGAAAGGGACGGGGCCAGCTGGACATGGCCCACCCACCCTACCAGAGGAAGGGGAACGTTAGGGAGGGATGGGGCGGGGTGCCATGCAAGGGAATGGGAGAGAGGGAGGGGAGCAAGGGGCCCCTTGCCCCTTCCCTCCCTTGCAAGCATTGTGCAATGACACATGTTCGAACCGTTCGCTTCCCCTTTTCTTTCTTTTCCACTTCACCAGACTCAGCCACAGCAACGTGTGGCCGGGACTGCTAGTTATTTTTTATATTGTCTCCATGCAACCAGTTTGTTATGGGCAATAGCTGTGATATCCACTTAGACAATGAAGTGGCTACATTTTAATTTCTAATGTACTTTGATGATCTACAATGAGAAATGCTATACAAGAAAATATATTAATCTAACTAAACAGCAATAATCTGTTTCAGCATGTAGACTTCCATACATAATCATTTTTTCTTAACAGTATGCTACATCCAAGATCTGGCAGATTAAAATACTGCTACACATTTGATCACTATGACAATTTTTTATCTTGGAGACTAACTATCCCATCATAAGCAAAGATGTGACTTCCAAAGTCTATGGAAGTCAATGGGTTTAGAAGGGTATTATACCTCTTAGGATGTCACTGTTACAATCCAATCCAGATTTGGTGGGAGGGTTGACTTTGGGAGCAATGGAAGGCCATACCAATGTGCCTCCTCCACCAGTGTAAGAGGCACTCATGCCATCATCAACTCTGTGGCGGTGGGCACTGCCATGGAACTACACTGGTATCTGAGTGAATGCCAGCAGGGGGGGGGGAGGTGTTTCTGAGGGTGGAGTCAACTTTCCTGATCTTCTATTGGCATTCCAATCTGGATATTTACTGGGTAAGACCATGAAATACAGCTGCATGCATTCAGACTGCTCTCTGAACTACTGCTAGCATCGAAGCAGATTTTCTCAGCTGTATTATCAACAATGTCCTATGGTTTGGTGACATTATTTCAGTTTGCTTCATCATTTAATTAATTATATAACATTCAACAAATAATTCTCAATGGTGATGCACAAAAACTCACATTTAAAATGTGTGACAATTCCAGAAAACCTTTTTAAAATAGTTCTTCATCAAGATGAGTGTTTGCTTGATGTAGGTGAGCCATCTGCTGGTTGATACAACTCTATTCATTTTCACTCGTTTCAGATTTTATTTCTTTCCTTACACATCCTTAAAACAACAGTTGGAATTTTATGATCTTCAGCACAGCAAATTACCCAATGGTATACTGAGATTATACTTATATTATCATTTTCACATTTGTTTCTGTAGTTTGATGCTATATTGGGGGAGGGGAAAGTTTCAAATACATTCACAAACCCATGGTTTGTGTTTACATGGATTGCAGATCAGTTTGTTCTTAGAGCATGTGAAAATAAGTGTTTGCTGTTTCACATTCAATCACAAGGTTTGTTCATTAAGCACTAAGCTATTGTATATGATTACATTTGAACACATGAAGCTGTTTTACACTGAGTTAGTCTATCAAGATCAGTATTGTTTACTGACTGCTGGCAAATCTCCAGGGTCTCAAGTTGAGGTTTTCTGCATCACCTACTACTTGATCCTTTTAACTGGTGATGCTGACGACACAACATGGTTGTATACAAAGCACATGTTCTACCACGGAGCCACAGACCCATCTCTCAGCCAATGTCCTGGATCACAAATTGACAGCAAGATCTAGTTTTTCAAGTATGGGCAATTTATAAACTATTTTGCAGCGAAAAAGTTGTCACACTGTGACTTTCCCCTTCACTATATATGTGGAAAAATAATTTTCTGTTATGGTATTCTGATGACCTAATCAAAATGTAATATATACACGGTTCCAACTATGCCCTAGTTTTGCTCAATTTAAAAGAAAAAAAATTGCCCCCAGAAGAAAAATGTTACAGAATTATCAAGTTGATGGGGGGGGGGGGGATCCTCAAATACCTTACAAAACAACATTAGCATGATAAGCAAATTGTTCTATAATAAAACAGAGTGTAATCATCAAAGGTTCATGCTGTCAACAGAAAACATCTGAAATATTAAACAGACCATACAGGTTTTTTTTTAATAAGAGAGTGCCATCTGGTGGAGAAATTGTTAGGCTTTTCATGTTGGAAAAAATTAAGGTGGTCTGTATCTTTCAAAATCAAAGAGGCAGGATTGAAGTTATATCACATAATTTTAAAACAATACTGTTTAACAGCAGAACTGATATGGTGTGCAGATATGAAAGTAAACTTACACCGAAGTGTGATAGGTTCAAAATATTTTGGCATTTTGAAGACCTTGGAAGTGATTACTCAGTATAAACACCATTGTAATGCTAACTACTGAATGTACACCACACTTTGATCATTTCAAAACTGTAAATAAGGCTATTTCTGTGAAAAATTAATAAAGAGTATACATGCCAAACCAAAACAGTTTTACTGATGACCTCAGGTGAAAGGAAACAAAAGTGCTGTACCTATTTGAAATAAGTTGCCATTTCATATGTAGCAGGCATCCAAATGTGTATACATTAAACTTTTAAAAACTGCAAAGCATCATGTATCAGAACCACATGGCAGGCTGAAATATTGTCATTGAGGAAAAGTTAAATGCCACGAAATACTTTGGTTTACTATTTCTTTCATCTGGTATTCTAAAGTTTAACCTTATATGCACATGACACAATAGACTTAGGATTCAGAAGTATTACTGGATTCAGAAGTATTACCCACCAATAAGCACAGCAGCCATTTATCCAAGGCACAAACATATTTGTTCTTTACCTTGGGTCTCCACAAGAGGCCTATCTCCACTGGGCAGCGGGGGAAACACAGACAAGAATGGGCAGAAAGGACAGTTGAAATAATGCACATCTCAAAAATGACGTATATAAAGAATTACATGAATTAACTGTACCGCTGAAATTTAGTTGGGATTTTAATAGAGGCTGATTGGCAGCACAAATGCACCTGTTTAAGTGATTTGAAAGGAATACAGTTTCCCAGAAATACAGATGCACAACAGATTGCAATAATAAGGTATATTATGAAAGAAGGGTGCAGGCTATACAGAAATGTATTCTTAAAACTGATAATAATATTCTGAATGTGGTCTTCCTTTCTATCCTCCTGCAACTAGAGGTCTTTTAAATCACCCTGTCAGATCTAGTGTTCCACATGAACTTCTGTTATCTGCAAATCAAGTAGTAAGGAAAAATAAATATTTTATTCTGAGTCAAAATAAACTCCAAATCATCATTGCCCCTTCCAAGGTGCAAAACAGAAGATATTAAGATGTGATCTACAGGATGTGAACTCCTCTTTTATGCTGCTGTTTGGGGCTTTGTTTAAAATGTTAAATAGTGATAACAACTGGCACTTGAAATCTGATGTGAAAAAACCCACCTGTTCAAAACACCTCCCACAACTTACTATTCTGTGTGAGAGCCCATTCAGGGTCTTGCAGCAGGTGGTTGTCTAGAAAAGAGCCGGTAACTCGACACTACTATTTAGCCTGCTGCAATGACAGAGAAGGCTGGCTCCCCTGCAAAAGGAATTGCCCACTTCCTCCCCACATTTTTAATCGTAGTCCTGAAGGCCTTGACTTCTCAAATGGCTTGGAACAGCCGAGGGTGGGGAAAAGGAGGATCTGGCAGGGACAGAGGTCCGCTAGGGTGGAAGGGATTCAAGGAAACTTTTGATCTCCCTCTCCGCCTCCTGTTATCCTTTCCTTGGGGCTCTCAGCAACCGCAGTAGCCTCCTCCTACGTGGAAAACCTGAGCAAATCGAAAAAGGGGGTAGAAAGAAAAGAAATGGAGCGCGATTCGAGTGTTTTTCCTGGCCAGTTCGGATCGGAGCAGCAGCTCCACGTGTGTTGCGCACGGAGCTCTAAGACAGGTATCTCCCTCTTCGCCCTCGCTCGCCTCCCCTCCCCTCCGCTGGAGGGTGTGGCAGCTCGTGGGGCTGGAGGCAGGCGTACAGCAGCTGGAGCCGCCACGAGTTACGCACTCCGAGCATGTCCAGGGGGTCCCCGCCTACCAGAGGAGGGGCAGTGGGGGCGCCCCGCTCGACTACAATAAAAGGAAGCGCGGGCTGCCCCGGCTCTCACATTCAGGCCGAGAAGCCGAGGCGCTTGATTCTGAGGAGCCGGGCGGCTGCAACTTTACGTTGGGGCGCGAAAGGAGTCCAGCTCTGCAGCAGCAGCGTCCCTTCCACCCAGGCTTGGCGAACCGCGAGCCATTCAGCTGGGGGCTCAGTCACTCCGCGAGACCCGGGCTCAGGCGCTGTTGCCGTGTCAGTGAACCCCCTCAGACTCGCCAAGCAGGTCTCTGGGCCGCCTTTTCTCCCGGACTGCGAGCGCAACATGCAAGGGACGGCGGCGCGCCTGGCGCTAAGAGCGCTGCTCCTCTGCTTGGCCGCTCGGGGCAGCCCGCTGCTAGAGGAACAACTAGTCGTGCCCGTGAGGCTGGACTCTCCCGGGCAGGAGCCGGCTGAGGAGCGGCTCTACCGCCTGGACTCCTTTGGCCAGCGCTTCAGTTTGGCACTGCAACCCGATAGCAGCTTTTTGGCGCCGGACTTGACGCTGCAGTACGTGGGCGGCCGCCCCCAGACGTGGGAGGAGGCGGAGGCGCCCGAGCAAGCCGGACGCGCCGACCCGTCCACTTGCTTCTACTCGGGCACCGTCAACAGCGACCCGGTTTCTGCGGCCGCCCTCAGCCTCTGCGGAGGGATCCGCGGCGCTTTCTATCTGCGCGGAGTTGAGTACTTCATCCAGCCTGCCAACGCCTCGCACGCGCAAGGAGGACTCCAGCTCCACGTTCTGCGGCGCCGCCTGCAGAGGAATCCCCGCCAGGGCAGCAGCGCTAAATGTGGCGTGACGGACAGCATCTTCCCTCAGTTCGTAGACGTCCAGCAGCCGCAACGCGTGTTGCGTGCAGGTATGGAGCCAGCCTTGAGCTGCCCTTGTCTGACAAGAAAGAAGTTCTGCTTCGGACCGTCGGCGGGACGCTGCGTGGCACGCATGCGCCCCGCTGAACCTTTTAGGGGGGAAAAGGCCCGAAGTAGTACGAAAACTCTTTTTGGGTGTTTTTTTTTCTAGTGGTTGGTCCCTCCAAACGCTGCCACCCCCAAAAAAGAAATCGCACAACAGAGTGAATCGAGGCTAATTTGTTGTGGCTTGCAGTTTGCATCCTGATGTCTCCTTAAAAACAAACCAAAGCCCAAAACTGATGTTTGGCAAGCAGCAGTTGTTTGGAAAATAGTTTCCAAAAGTGCCTTTTAGTTTTTGATCCTAAGTACGCTTGTTTGGAATTAAGTCGTACTCCTTGCAATAGACACTGTTTCCAAAAAATTTTCAACACTGAACCTCTCATGGGGAGGAGTTAACGGACAGCTTGGGACTGCCCTGGAGTAACTGTTGTGTGAAGTGTAGCCACTGCCTCTCAGAAGAGTTTTCAAAATTCCTGATTCCATTCTATGCCCATCTGCACAACAGTAGCTTAAGTTGGTAATTAAGTATATGAGAAACGTCTGAGTGTCTTTAAGGCTCTTTTGAGCCTGTGTATTTCAGCCACAGGTATCTCCCACCTCTTCCTGTACAATAAGTGGTTTGAAGTTCATTTAGTAATAAAAATATCCCCTCCCCCCAAAAACCGCTAGGGATGCCCAGTGGATCAATATATCAGATTTAAAAAACCCTACAAACACAATCAGATCTGTTACATTAAAATCGTGCCATAAAGGTCTATGAGCATGTTGTAGAAATTAAGAATTTCAGGGGACCTTAATTGAAAGCCAATTCCATTAAAATCAATGCATTGTATAGTCTAATTTGATGCATGTTTGTCAATTGCATTGAATTCAAAAGGTTCCTGATCCAGGGTAAATCTGTGTAGGATTGTAGCCTAAATGTAGTGCACCAGAGGTATATTTGCCTAGGGACATGGGGTATCCAATGTCCCCGAGTGCCACCATTCTAGTCACGTGGAGGGAGCCAAAAAGTCCCCACACACAGACTGAACATTTAGCCCTTCATTCAAGCAAGCCTCAACTAACATGCGGCACTCGGCTGCCTCATGCTGCCTGTGCTTGGTTGTCTCAGCCCCACCCACTCTGGACAGTGGCCCAAAGTGTCCGGGGGTGCCCTCCCAGCACTCCCCCAACCTCCACAGCTGCTCAGTACCTCCCGGAAGTCACTCATCCGGAGCTGCTCATTTCACTTTTGGCAAACAAGTTTTTGCAGTTTGTGTTCCATCAAACGCCCATGGAGCTTCTTTTGGCCAGGTCAGTGAAAAGGCAAAAAGCCTCACTCAGCTGCGTTGCCTCACACATGCCCCTTCCGTATATCTGTCCCTCATTAAAAAGAAAGAAAAAAGACTTCTTCCCTCTTAAGAACGACCCCCATCACCACCAAAGCCCCTTTCCCCAGCAAACCAATTCTGCCTTTAATACTGTAATCCTCCCTCTCCCCCATAATCAGGGCTTTACACAAGGTGATCCATCCAGTGTGGGCTGATTTATATTACTGCTCCGTGTGTGCGTGTGTATGTATGTGTGTGTTATAACTGCAACAGCACATTTAGGTTCCACCTTATCAGCCCACCTTAAAAGATTGTCTCGATTATTTCACAGGCACCCATCCGGGCCAGGGCCGGCACTAATAGTCCAAGGCAGATATTGAAAAGCAGCGCAGGGCCAGGCAGATCCATGAGAAATTCCCATCCACGCACCTCATACATACTGCTTTCTGATGGCAAGCAGCTGTGAAAGCCCCCGTGGGAATAATATATGTAGCAGGGTTTGCTGCGAGGAGGTCACAGCCAGGGTGCATACAGGTTAGTTGCAGAGGACCAAGGTTCTGGTGTAGGAGCCATTTGTGAGATTTTATATATTTTAAATCTAATCCTTTTAGCTCTTTCTCTGGGTGGCAGAAGGAAAGCTTTTCTCTGCACTGCTCGTGCATACTGTCCCCCTTCCCCCAACTTCCAACAATAAATGTGCAAATGCTTTTATAATGGGGAGGAAAGTACCTTTCCTGTAAAGCCACAAAAGTCACCAATGGATTTATGTTTTTTTTTAAAAAGCCTAATGACACTACCAACTTAATTGTTTACTTTGATAGCAAGTGTTGAAGAAGTACATGAATTACTTGTCACCATTATTTTTCCTAGAATGTTTTACCTGCTAGCTGTTGCTGGACATTCATGCAGATATTTTGAGTTTACTCTGAAGCACTTCTTCCTTTTATAGCCATGATATTTAATTATATGGGTTCTTGTCTCAATTAATAGCATTGTTTCATATTGTTAGCATATTTAGGCTAGAACATGATAAAAATAATTGAAACAAATTTGAATTTTAGCTACTTCTGTTGTACTATAAACTCATGCCAATAAAAGGATGATGATGATGTAGATGATGAATTTAAGCTGAGACAAATAATGAAGTTGCAGTGGAATGACAGCAGAGAAACTTGTTGAAACTTAGCTGAGGACCTGATTAACCACCAATTCATAGCTCACTGTCTATAACTTAAGTGAGAATTGGATGAAATTTTTTTATCAGGAACTACCTTAGGTAGTCAACTACTCTAACTATATCTATCTACTTATAGTTTGCATCCTTTTCTCCAGTCCCCAACATGATACTCACTGGTGCATTTTCTGGCACCTACCAAGTGGTATTGGAAAGTATGTGGAGACAAATGGTGCTTTTATCCAGTGAGTAAGACTTCTTGGTTGGCCTCTGGAGATCTGATTGCCTTTCTTTCCTGGCTCTGCTGTGTTGGGCAATTGGGGGGACTGGATACAACAACATAAAATGTTTTCACAGCAGTAATAAAACATTTTGAAAGCATTTTGAAGACGTTTTCCATTTTTTAAATTTCTACTGTGTGGTATGGCCCATTGCTATGTTCAGGTTTGTGAGTTGGGGCATGTGATGGTGACTTTGAAATGACCTGTTGCAATAAATCATTGTTCAGTCATGGTAGGGGAGGGTGGCCATCCATTGGGGGGAGGGGTCAAAACTCAGATTTTGTCCCTGGGCTCCATTTTCCCTAGTAACACCTCTGCAGTGCACTCTTTAGATCAAGATGAAAATGGAAGTTTAGTGTGCTGCAGTCACAAAATGCAATGTAATGTTTTCAAATCCAATGTGATTTGCTTGGTTTTTAAAGTTTAAAAGATGGCTGGGCCTAAGACTGAGATTGCAGTCTTCACATGCTCACTAGGAAAGTTCTTGATTGCATCAAGGAGAAGAGAATTCCTGACTGTTTGTAACACACTAATGTGTTTGCTTTGTGAAAGTGGGCTCCATTGAAGGAAATCGGTACTACTCTAGGTATTAGAGGAGAGACCTACACAGGGAAAATAATTCCTTATTTCCATACAGTGCTGGACAAAGTTCAGGCAAAGTTCTGCTCATTGATACCATCAGAAAAATGAACCTTCTCTGTCCAAGGAACAGCTCCTCCTACAGAGGAAAGCAATGCTGTTCCCAAATCAAACATATCTACTTTTATAATCATACAGATGTACCAGTTCTAGGAACAGCAGGGAAAACCCCACTCACAGCATATGACAGCATAGCTCAAGGACATTGTGGATATATGTAACATACATTGGATCCGTGCCCTCAGTGGAAATATTTTAGTGTAATCAGTCTGAGAGTTGCAGACTTCACAAATGAGACTATGCTAAACACTGCAGAGGTTGCAGAAGACAAAACAGCAAAAGAATGCTTTTGAGCTCCCTTTTGAGACTCTTTTATTAGTAACCATATTGCCTCTTTCCTAATAATTTAAATGCTATTGACTGTATTGTTTGTTGGTAATGCTCAACACTGTTACAGTAAAGAAATTCGAATTTGGCTGTTAGTAAGTCTTTATTTCTTTAATACAGGACACGGGAGTACAAGGAAAAAAAGATTTGTGTCAAGCCCTCGCTATGTGGAAACCTTACTCGTAGCAGACCAATCTATGGCAGAATTTCATGGCAGTGGGCTGAAACACTATCTCCTGACACTCATGTCTGTGGCAGCCAAGTTGTACAAGCACCCTAGCATCCGGAACTCCATCAGCCTGGTGGTGGTGAAAATCATGGTCATTTATGATGAGCAGAAAGGACCGGATATATCCTCAAATGCTGCCCTAACCTTAAGAAATTTCTGCAACTGGCAGAAGCAGCACAATCCTCCCAGTGACCGGCATTCCGAGCACTATGACACTGCAATTCTTTTCACCAGACAGGTAAGGGACAAGGAAGAGCAAGATCTGCATTTTACACATTCCAGAAAATATACTTTTAACATTTGCTGCAACTGTGCTAAAAGAAACAATCGTTTGTCTGCAGTTTTGGATAAAGTCTTGATTGACACTTTGGGAGGGGTGTGTGTTTAATGCAACAGTTTTTATCTATTGTGAGGTCACTTTTTGTAGTTGCCACTAAGTGGAAACTGTAAAAAAAATCTTAGCATACCTACAGCTGATAGTTTGATTTTTGAGCCTTGTTTAATGCATTGTTAAAAGACAGCCAAATTCACACTGCATTCACAAGAAGTTCCAGGTGAATCACATTGCTCCACAACTGTAAAGTCAACTGCAGGTAAGGAAAATTAATAGAAGAGTATATAGACTGAAAGTATGTGTCACTAAAAATAGTTCCCGTGAAAAGCTTTTGTATGGATTGCACTATATACATAATATACATATTATGCAGCCTGACTGTAATAATTTGTGTACTAAAGAGAAATTATTTCTTTGTGCCTTAGACCAGCAATATCTCGGGGGTATAAGTTTTTGAGGTCAAAGCTCTCTTTGTATCTTCCAAAGAGAGTTTTGACTCTTGAAAGCTTATACCCCGTAAATCTTATTGGTCTCTAAGATGCTACTGGACTCCAGTCTTGCATTCTACTGCAGACCAACTCAACTACCCTCTGAAATAAATCCTTTGTGTGCTTTCCATGGAGGGAGAGAGAGAATTATGTTTATACCTGTTCTAATACTGAGCATTAATGGTCTAAACATAAGGAAAGGCCACTGTCAAGGTAATATTTTTTCTGCCAAGATTAAAATCTGACATAATGAAAATAACCTTTTCTCCCGCCACTTTTAGGATTTGTGTGGTGCTAAGACATGTGATACTCTTGGGATGGCTGATGTGGGAACAGTTTGTGATCCAAATCGTAGTTGCTCTGTCATAGAAGATGATGGCCTGCAAGCTGCCTTTACAACCACTCATGAGCTAGGTAAGAGAGATTAAAAGGACATATGTGGCAAGACTGTTCATTGTGAAATCAACATAAGTATATCAACATGTCATATATATCAAAATAGGTATATCAACATATTTTCCCAGAATATTACTATTTTGCTTCATCAGTATAAACATTTAAGAATGGGTGCATAAATGATTTGAATAGATGTATTCAGCAGAGTTATGGCATCTTTCTGCTTTTGTTTTTAAAGGACATGTATTTAATATGCCTCATGACGATGCAAAACAGTGTGCCAGTGTTAATGGTATAAGCAGGGATTACCACATGATGGCATCTATGCTTTCCAATTTGGATCGAAGCCAGCCTTGGTCTCCATGCAGTGCTTATATGATTACTACATTTTTGGACAACCGTCATGGTGAGATGTATTTGTTTTATGTTTCTATAAACGTGTAACTCTTTGTTTCCCACTTTACTAAACATAACTCTGCATAGTCATTCATGATGAGAAATTCTAGCAAGAAGCTGCTGAGAGGTATCCTTCAGTTGTTTCCCCAACTGCATGGGATCTGCTTACTTGTTAGCAGTGCTTTCAAGGCTGGGAGAATGTTTATTTGAATGATCTGATTGTGGCAGCTGGGTCTGTTCCTGTGGGTCTTTCCTACCATCTTCTGACATGATACTGTGTTTTCCCGAAAATAAGACAGTGTCTTATATTAATTTTTGCTCCCAAAGATGTGCTAGGTCTTATTTTCAGGGGATGTCTTATTTTTCCGCTCCACAGATGCATGCTCTGGTGTTCTGTTCAATGGGCATGCTTCCAAACAAAAACTTTGCTACATCTTACTTTCGGGGGATGCTTTATATTTAGCACTTCAGCAAAACCTCTACAACATCTTATTTTCAGGGGATGTCTTATTTTCGGGGAAACTGGGTATTAATTGATTGGGAAACACCAGACAATAAGTCTCCACCTGCATGGCTCAATAATTTTAAGTAATGTTGCAGTCATCACATGGATAAGTAATTCACATCATAAATGGAGAATATAATCTAGGCACTTCCCTTGGCCTACATTTGTATCAGACTATAGTTAGCCATGCTAGATAAAGGGAGCCTGCTATACCCAACTACAGATTACCCCTGATCGCAGAATGCAAAGTACAGGACAGAATTGATATAGTCATATTTTCATCTTTCTGAAATCATTTGGATGATCACAGGATTCTTGAAAAGATAAACCTTTTCTTACATTCATACAATAATATGTTCTGAATCCCTGGGTCCTGTCAAGCAGATGTGTGCTATTCATGGGTTCCTACAGTAACCCATTAAGTGTTTTAAAGCTGATAATCAAGATTTGATAGAGCCACTTATATAGACTACTAATAAACATGCAGAGGACCAAATCCAAATGTTAACCCCACAGATTACAGCTGGGTTATTCTAGACCAGGGGTAGGGAACCTGCGGCTCTCCAGATGTTCAGGAACTACAATTCCCATCAGCCCCTACCAGCATGGCCAATTGGCCATGCTGACAGAGGCTGATGGGAATTGTAGTTCCTGAACATCTGGAGAGCCGCAGGTTCCCTACCCCTGTTCTAGACTAAAACATATATCTGTTTCTAGTCCTTACAACAGCACTTCTAATGACCCAAATTTTTAGAATTATGTCAGTAATTTTCTCAACAGCTTATCGAAACTGGTGACTGCTATAGTCATCTTGTTCTGTGGACTTGAGGTTGAGAGAGAATCCAAGCTACTTAGTAAGTTTGTTCATGAGCAGGCCCATGAATACCAGTATTCCAAATCCAAGCCTTATGTTTTGCCTACTTGTTCATACTATACCACCTACACAGCTCATTGTTACCAGATTCACCTGTCAAACAGTCATGCACAGAGAGTACTTGGATAAAATTCACATCAGGGCTTGTGCCTCCCACCACTTTCAAACCTGAAATGGCCATTTCCACTTGGGAAAATAATGCTGGGGATGGGCTAATGCCTTCTCTCCTTGTTTGCAGTTATTATAATTGAAACTGGCACCTTTGCTCATGGGAAACCTTAGATTTACCTGGGAACCCCCTGAACACATCGGCTTGACAAAACCCAGGAACCCAGAAACAATATATTCTATCATTAGACCTTGTTTAAAATAAATAAAATCTAATTTCTTACCATAGTTTACCTGTATCCTTTTTTCAGGTGAGTGTTTGCTGGACAAACCTCACAAACCTATACAGCTCCCCTCCGACTTACCTGGAACAGTGTATGATGCCAACAGACAGTGCCAATTCACATTTGGAGAGGAGTCCAAACATTGTCCTGATGCAGCCAGCACGTGTACGACCTTGTGGTGTACTGGAACCTCTGGAGGAATGCTTGTATGCCAAACCAAACATTTTCCTTGGGCAGATGGTACCAGCTGTGGAGAGGGGAAGTGGTGTGTGAATGGCAAGTGTGTAGACAAGAAACATTATGATGTAAGCATTTTTTTAAAATATATAATATTGCTGTATATAGATAGATAGATTTGTTGTTGTGGTCAGTGGACCCATAAAACATACATACATCAAAAAACAGTATCCAGTCAACATTAACAAATAGTTCCATAGATTAAAGAAACAAAGGGGGTAACGTTACATAGACTTAGGAGCAAAATATTACAACAGGGGAAGAGCTGCTTGAGATCTGTTTTTTAATTCTGAAAACCTCTTCCAAAAATTTTACAGCCTCAGATGTGATCCTAAATTTTTTGTCTTTTAACAAAAAATGTATGCAGGATTGTTCTGTATTGCCTCTAAATTTCAAACATAGAGGAAAAATCCTCTGTTGATGCTCATGATGATAACATTTGCAAGAAAGAATGTGTGGTAAGGTTTTGATATCCTGAGAGTTGCAAGGGTATAGTCTGCCCTTGTGAACAGCCACTGATAGTGAAAAACTGTCAGGGTTCTCAAGCAATTAGAACAACAGCCTGGGACCACATAGCTTATATGAAAACAAGTTGGGGATGTGTGGGCATGGGACCAGAGATCAGCTGTAGCAATATCCTGTAATCTCTGTGCTAGAGATTAAGTGCCATGTTGAACTCCAAAAGAGCTAAAAAGGAGAGAGAAAGACCTATTGAGGTAGCATTTCTTGCTGCCAGTTTCATCCAGTTACTGAAGTAATCATCCTGAGCTAAGTAGGTTAATAAACCTTTGCCCTGTGAGAATATCTTTATTTTGAGCCAAAGGCTTAATGCTATGGACCATGCTCTGTAAGTCAAAGGACACTCACCCATTTCTAATAGGAAAACTCCATTCGAAACACAGTTGGGTACCTTGAGGATCACTCTTACAAATCTAGCTGGAAGTCTGTCCAGCTCCTGAGAGGCTCCACCAATCCATGGTGCTGCAGCATACAACAGTTGCATCCCCACCTTTGCATTAAAAGTTTTTATAGTGGTAGGAGCATAATGCCCCCCTCCACGGTGGAGTAAAAACATAGGATGGATAATAGATCAATGTTTTCTTTCTTCAGGGCTAATTGTCTGTGGTTTGTCCAGGAACCAGAATGGTGAAAATTTAAGCCCAGGTATTGGAGGTTCCTAACCTGCTCTAAGGAGTGGCTGTCAATAGGGCATCAACATTGTAAATAAATTTTCTCAAAAACCATGACTTTAGACTTTGAATAATTTATCTGTAAATCATTTACATTACAGTAGTCAAGGAATTTTCCCAATAAATATATCTGCTGTATACGTAATATTTGCATGGAACAATAGTTGTATGTGTAATTGCTGAGAATTGTGAAATAGAAAATATGGGATATTCCTTCCAGTATTTAATGTTTGTAAACCTCAATATTTATAATTAACTAATTTCTCCCACTAAAGCACCATGCATTTAAAAAATATTTTTAATGTGAAAGGCTTGCCTTGTGTGTGTGTGTGTATGTATTTTTAATGTAGGTTCCTGTCCATGGAGCTTGGGGACCTTGGGGACAGTGGGGAGAGTGTTCAAGGACATGTGGTGGAGGAGTCCAGTATTCTATGAGGGAGTGTGACAGTCCAGTTCCAAAGAGTGGAGGAAAATACTGTGAAGGGAAACGGGTGCAGTACAGATCTTGTAACATTGAAGACTGCCCAGACAGCAATGGTAAGCTGTAATTAATGTTTAAAATGGAATGTTCTGAAATAGAAAATTGGCTTCTAATGCCCAATAAATGCCTTTTCTGTTTGCAGGCAAAACCTTCAGGGAGGAACAGTGTGAAACTCACAATGATATTTCCAAATCTCATTTTGGGAGTGGTCCTGCAGTGGAATGGACACCCAAGTTTGCTGGCGTCTCTCCCAAAGACAGATGCAAGCTTGTCTGCCTTGCAAAAGGCACTGGCTATTTCTTTGTTCTTCAGCCAAAGGTAGGTGTGTGTTTGCTTATCTAAACATGTTTGAGGCACTAAATATAACCATTGCTGAGGATGATTAAAGAAGGTTCTTATATGAACATCAACAGTATGAACATCAACAATTTATTCCAATAACTATTTATTCATTGTCTTCTTCTTCCTCCTCCTGCTCCTTCTTCGCTATTTCTGACTCTCACCATGGGATCTAAAGTGGCTTACATTATTCTGCTCTTCTTCATTTTATCCTACTATCCAACAAGTCCAAACAAAAATTACTCGTATAGTTATTCTCCTTCTACATCTGATTTCCCCTTCTTTAAATTTAATTCTTTTAATATTAAAATTCTGATTTTTTTAAAGATCTACCTGTTCTTGTGCCTAATTCACAGTGTTCACAGTGCCTACTTGGTAATGCCTAATTATTTAAAAATATATTTATGTAAATATTTAAATCCTGTCTTTTCCTCCTTCATTGAAGGATAAAAGATGGCCAAGCATGACAATGATCTATTTTGTTCTGTTTGAAGAAATCCTCACAAAAAGTATTATCACATGTAAACTGAGGAATATAATATTTTTATAAATATTATTATATAGTGATATGTTGATTGCCTGGGCCTTTAAAACAGGCTTCTGCAGACCTTAGTGCCTGAAGACTGGAGTCTATTTGTTGCCTGTACATTTATTTTTTATAATGACATCAATGTATAGAGTAGTAGTGTGCAACTACCGTACAGTAGATGGCTACTACTGTATATTCTGACAGAGCAGAACACTTATTTGAGAAGAATATAAAGGAGCTGAATTCTGGCAGGGAAGGAGATAACAACAGGAGACAAGATTCAGCCCTTCATTCTTGCTTCCATTTCAAAAACAGATGATTGTCACTATCAAAACTCACTGGGCAGAACTTCTGTTTGGTGTTACACATGCAGCCACTGACCCATAGTCAGGAACAGTAGATGCGGGATGCCAAGGTCTAGCTCTAAGAATCTAGCAACTTTTTGTATATGTAGCTTGAAGGTGTCCATGTGTACCTCACCAGCTGGACTGTTTCTGGGCATGAATCACACTCAGTGCATGAGGAAAAAACATTTTAAAAAATGTTGAGTGTGTTATATATGGCCATGGACTAGTGTGACTTTTAATTATCTGCCCTACATTCCTGAACCTTTTTTCTACTTCTACTTAGATGTATGAGACAGGTGTGACCTGGGAGGATGACATGAATTTACCCTCAAATGAAATTTCCTGTTGCTCAGCCAGGACAGTTGGTAGTACATGTGGCTGGGCCAAATGGCCTATGCTTCATTGTTTTATTTTCATACGTTTATTTTCTAGATTCTAGATAGAGGGAAACAAGTACAGTTGCAAAAAAAAAAAAAGAAGCACATAAATGCTTAACTATGTGTCCATATACAGTGTAATCCTTAGTAGAGTTGCATTTCATTTTTCATAGTTTTTGCTCTGTTGATGTGGTTTTACAATAAGTGGGCCCAAAGTTAAGCACACGTTTATATTTGTTTCGAATGAGGCAGTTTAAAATACTTTTAAATCTGAAATATTGTGTCTTAAAAGTTCTTCTCGCACTACGTCATCCCCAGTATTCTTATTAACAGTATTTTGAATAATTGTGATTTTCCTGGCTTTTTTTAAATTAAAAAGGTGATAGATGGAACCTTATGTAGCCCAGATACCACTTCAGTCTGTGTCCAAGGGCAATGTGTAAAAGCTGGATGTGATCGCATCATTGGCTCCAATAAGAAGTTTGATAAATGTGGTGTTTGTGGAGGCAATGGCTCTACATGCAAGAAAGTATCTGGCATGCTTTCGAGTTCCAGGTATGTGATTAGCTTTTTCATTAGAATCATAGATCAGGTGTATTTGTTTAGTTTAGGAACTGAACTATTTATCTGTTAATAATAGCTGATTTCAATTATTTAGGAACCTGTAGTCTTGGAGCTAAAACAAGCCATCTAAATTCTTATAATAAGGATAATTATATTCTTGAAATAACAAGGAAATGCAGAACACTTACCTTATGGTTTTTTTACTCCCTCTTTAGCCGTGGTTACCATGATATTCTTGTAATTCCTGCTGGGGCAACAAACATAGACATTAAACAACGGAATCACAGGGGCACAAGACAGGATGGCAGCTTCCTAGCTATTAAAGCTGCTGATGGCACCTACATTCTTAATGGCGACTACACACTGTCAACATTAGAGCAAGACATTACTCATAAAGGCAATGTTTTGAGGTACAGTGGCTCATCGGCCTTTTTGGAAAGAATCCGCAGTTTCAGTCCACTGAGGGAATCTTTAACAATACAAGTCCTGACTGTGGGTGAATTGCCACGTCCTAAAATAAAATATACATACTTTGTGAAGAAACCAGTACAATCCGGGCCTGAGAAGCCTTCTAGTAAAAAGACTGACTCTTTCAATGCAATCAAAGAGACAATTTTATCTGAATGGGTTATTGAAGAATGGAGAGAATGTTCAAAGTCATGTGGAACTGGTTGGCAGAGGAGATCTGTAGAATGTAGAGACCTCAATGGACAGCCCTCAGCAGACTGTGCAAGAGAACTCAAGCCAATTGATATCCGGCCGTGTGCAGACACTCCATGCCCACGGTGGCAGCTAGGAGACTGGTTACCATGTTCTAAGACATGTGAGAAAGGTTTCAGGAAGAGATCGTTAAAATGTGTTTCATTTGATGGCATCACACTGACACATGAAAGCTGTGACCTCTTAAAGAAACCTAAACATTTAATAGACTTCTGCAATGTTAAAAAATGCAGCTAAACCATTGTCTTTTATGCATGCACAGCGGTCAGACCTGGTGGTGGGATATCATCCATAATACAGAAGAACAACCCTCTCCCCCTTTTTTCTTTTTGCACTGAGATTCTAGCATTACTTTGCAGTTACAATTTGAGGCAGCAGTTCAAAAATATCTCAGCCTCTATTTCTACTATTAAGAACTACCAACCCAGAATGGAAGCCTAAACAACTCCTAGAGCAGACACCATTGTCTGAAGGAATAGAAACAAGTAGCCCACCCAGAAACACAAACAACCACATTTTTCAGCTGTATTAGAGTTGCAGTAACACAATTGTTACTGCAGCAGTCCTTTGTCAGTTTCCTCCTAACTGTAGCCACAGTGTATCTTCAGCTTAACATTGCATTACTAATTCAATATGAAATTGACAAAGATGATAAAATCAATCTGGTTTGTGTATGTGCCCTAATGTTACATCACAAATGCAATATGACTAACAGACCAATCCGGAGTGGTTGGGCTGGTAGAGATAGTGCCACTCTGGCGCTGCCCCCTCCAGAGGGCTTTCCTTCAGGATAGGAAACCCTTAAAAGTTTTTTTAAGGCAAAACTCCCCCATAGGGAGTAATAGAAATAAATCATGCAAATTGTGGCATATCTCCACTGGATTAAGTGGGTCAACAGGGCTCTTTAAGTCAACTAAGGTCAGCCCCACCCCTGACTCCCACTGACACACCAGTGCATTTTGCGACAGTCAGCTTCCAGGTCAGAGCTGTATGGCATTTGGCCACCTGGGGCACGTTGCCCCTTCTTTGGCACATTTTCCCCTTACACCAGCAGAAAGGCAGTTTCCGCTGGTGCAGAGATGCACACATTCCAGGGGAGAATTTGGGCCTCTCCTGGATTGGGCTGAAAGAATCCTTTTGAAAACTGAGGGGAAGGAGAAAATAGCTGGCGGGGGGGGGGGGGGGGGGGATTGGGTGATTACACACGGGTATGAATAAAAGCCAAGTGTTTAGTGGGGTGGAGAAGTAAAGACTTTCAACAGCTCAAGGGAAGCTGGCTCAGAAATGAATGAAAAAACATTGTGGCAAAAGTGCTTGGGAAAACAATGGAGGAAATATGAAAGGAAAACAATTCCAAACCCAAATGAAGGAAAAAGCATCCAGAATTAAAAGGAAAGGATAAGTTGTAAATAACTTGTGCAGAAAAGTCCTGTGAAACATTGAAAAAGCTAATGATGTATGTTTCAGACCTAAGCGCCGAAAAGGAGGGTGAATATATCAATCGTGTAATTTTCATTGCAGAATTCACAATGGAGAATTTACTGAGATGCAGCATTGCAAATAGTGTTGTATGGGGTGGGGAGAGGGGAGTTTGTCAACTGAAAACCTGATAAAACAGAGACCTAATGTTACTAGCTATTTCATCTTCAGCACATAAACCCCAAGGCATTACAATTTCCTCTTTTAAGTCTGTTACAAGTTAAACAAAACATAGGCAGTGGCCAAAGCAAGTTTAAACAAACATTTCGTCTTTTTTTTCCCTTGTGTTGCTGTACTGACCAAAAATCTTGTTTCCTCAGTCAAAGTTGGGAATGAGAATGATAATTTTTTTTCTAAGCTTAATTATTTGTCAGGTATTGCCTACCTCACAAAGAGCAAAAAACAAACTTTCAGTATTTGAGAAAAACCTTCAACTATATTGCTCATGGCTGCTATTATTTTAGATAATACTTTTTTATATAAACAGAAAGCCATATTTCTGCCTGTAAATAAGCAAGTACAAAAATGGCTGTTTGTTAAATTTCCTGATGACCAGAATGTAGTGCACTTTTAAAGTTTCTTGATTTCACTGAGGTGATTTTCCCCCTTGCAGTCAGCCTGCAGAGCTGGGATCATAACAGTTCCAACAATGCATACCAATCTCCTTGGTTCAGATGTGCTACTTTTTCTGTCTGCAGTTCGCACTCCTACCAAGTACTTAAATCAATTTTAACTTGGGAGGATATCTTTGTTTTTGAGTAAATTATAACAGAATTTCTTGGTGGAAGTGTGGTTCTACCATGCTGCCATTTTGATTTAGGGTAATGGTCAGATCTCTAAGATACAATTTACAGTGTATAGGCCAACAGTATCACACTTGCTGCTGCAAACATATAATGTCATTATGAATAAGAAGTCTTTAATATAAGGCACCTGGTGTTTTTACACTTCTAAGACAGGGAAGACTTAGCTGAAGGATAGCAGGTCCATCCACAGCAATATGCCAATATGTGTGTATTTAAAAGTTTGTGCCAGTCCATGGACTCAGAAAATATGGCTCTCTATATGTACATAGTAAATATAACTATAGATGATACATACTTTAAAAGTATTTATATTATATCTCTTCTGTGAAGGGTTGTAATTGTAATAAATGCATATATTGAACCTATTTATTTTTATATTTCTTGTCTAATGTGATCTAAGTTATCACTTTTTAAAAGAAAGACATTTAACAAGGATAGAGTATTTATGCAATATAATATGATATTAGAAATAATAAACACTATGTATTTTGGAAACAGTGTTTTTTTCCCTTCATTCATGTGTACAATGAAAGAAAATGACTGCCATTGCATAATGTAGCAAGAGACAAAGCAATTGCACAATGATCCCAAGTGGAGAATCAGCTCAAGGCTTAGCACCTGTCCCCCCCCCCCCACACACACACACACACACACTCACAGTGTACACACCTTGCAGCATAAGCCATCATCTGGAATATGCAGTCACTGCCACATCTTTTGCCATCCAACCCTCCCTCACACCCTGGTGTAGCTGGAGCTCAACGACTCAAGTGACTCAGATTCTAATTGTATTGTTGCCGTTTTGCATATGGGGACTGATAGGTACAAAAACACCCTTGAAATGCAAGTGCATGGATGGAAAGTCATTTACATCAGGCTAGATTCCACACAAATCTTATCACCACACTAGAGCTATCCTTTTGGAATGGAAGAGGAAGTCACCAGAGTTGTGGGGTGAGGTATACTGCATGACTCACTGAATGAAATAGCTTCTGAAAAATTGCACTTGCTTGTTGGCGGCTAATTACAGTTATGACAGCTGATTCTGCACAACCAGATTTTAAAATGCAGTGTGTCAGAAAGCATATGTATAGCATTACAGAACTTAATATTTTATTTCTCCTCCAGGTATATAAGGTTACAACTTCCAAAATTTATATTGGAATTACTTATGCCTAATTTTAACTTGCAACTGCACAGTGTATGCTTTTGTATAGAGTTCTTTGTACAGAATTACTGCTAAAGTGACCAATTACTGGAACTTAAAAGCTAGATAGAGACAAACCTCTGGTGGGTAAAGTGTGAATTGTCCATGTTTGCTTACATTAGTCAGCAAAATATGTGTGATACAAGGAAAGGGACAAATTCTAGAACTGCAAGTGTAGTATAGTGTGTAGCAGCAAAGATGGCACAGGAACTATCAAGGAACATAGCAACAGGCCCAACCCCTTGCCATCTCTGAGCTTAGAAAATGGTTGACCCTGCACACCAGTCCATGAAAATGAGGATAAGGGTTTTTTCCAATCAAGGGAAAGTATAGCCTCTGTATGAGGACTCCAGAGAGATTTAGCAGCTCTTTATGTTTGTCAAAAATACTCTGCACATGGTTTTTCTCTTGACCTTTTAAATTTACAGTTTTATTTATCTATATATATAAAAAGCTTTCCGTGTATGTGTTGATGACAGGGTACCTCAGAAGCTGCTGGACGGATTGCCCCCAAATTTTCAGGGAACGCTGCGCATCCATGCGAGATTGTTTCCCGCCAGTTGGAAGTCTCCTGCGACTCACCTGAGCCAGGTGAAACGCGAAAACAGGGGGCGGCATCCACTGCGCATGCGTGACTCCTTGCAGCCGTTGGACATAGCCCAGGGACTTCGGCGCGAGAGGAAGTGAAGCGCACGCAGGCCTGGAAAGTAAGCTACGACTTTCCCGCCTGCCGCGGGGAAGACACAGAGGCCCAGCCAGTTGTGGCCGGGTCCCATCCCTCAAGCTCAGTGGGGTTGGAGGGAAGGGGAAAATCCAGAAATGCCGTGGTCCGGCTGCCTGCCGCCACAAAACCCTCCCCACCCCCCACCCCTGGCTTTCCCCGGCTCACTTCATCCCAACTGCGAGCCTCAGTCACTTTCGGCAAAACGCATGCCCCGCCTAATCGCGTGACAAACTTTCCCTCCATTACAGAGTTACTAAATATGTGTAAAAGGGGGCAGGAGGAACCTCAAAGTGGAAATATTCCACCTCATACATGTCAAGGAGTTTGAGCGTCAAGAGTGCGTGGAAAGTACACTTGACTCATTTCTAACACCCAAAACAAGCTTCTCTTTGGATGCATTTTCGAATTCTCCCTTGAAGCATCGAGAGGCGGCGCTATGTTTTTTTAAGGAGGACGGTGCCTGCCTGCCAGGCGTGAGGGTGGCTGCTTTCCTCCCCGGGCCTCCGGCCCTGATCTGCTGCCTCCCGTGGGCAGGCTTTCGCCCGGTGGCTTCACCGGGGAGCAGCGTCCGGCCGCCAGCGATGCGCATTGTGCCTGGGCCCTCCGATGGCGCCCTGGCCGCCTTCCACACCGGGGCTGCTTCGGGCGGTGGCCAGCAGCGAAAGTATTGCGCGGAAGCCAGCAGCCGCCGCCGGCCGGGCTGCCTTAGCGTATGGCTCCCTGGCAGCTGCCAGGTGCCGCCTGCCCAGCGGTGTCTTGGCAAGGTCCGCGCCAGAGGAGTCCAGGCGGCTCCTCCTGCTGGTTCTCCCTCCTCGACAGCCAGCTACAAGGGCCGGGCCGCTTGCTCACTGGGAGGCCAGCTCTCTGCAAGCCACCGGCCCGGCATGCCCGGCTGGGAGTCGCCGAAGCCGGAGCCGCCCCGGATCGCCAGAGAAGGTCGCTGTGGAGGCCGGGGGCGGGGTGTCAGAGAAGACGCGAAGGCAGTGGGGGAGAGTCTCCGAACATGTGCAGAGTGCTTTCTCCAAACAACTCTCTCACTGCACTCACACACTTCAACACAACCACCTCATCTCACACACTCCTCTCTGCCCTCCCTCACAGCCACACTTCACACAGCCATGGCCTTCTCCATTCTTTTCACAACTCTGTCACTGTACTCACACACTTCTACACAACCACCTCATCTCACACACTCCTCTCTGCCCTGAAAAGGGAAAAAGGGATTCCATTTGACCACCCCAAAAGCCTAGGCTGCGGATCATTGAACCTGTATGCGCATCTGTGTGGGTTGCGGACTGTTATGAGAAGGACAATTGCCACAGCAACGCGTGGCCGGGCCCCGCTAGTTTATTACATAAAACAGCATAATAGTTTGTGTCAAAAAGGAGAGTCCCTGCAGTGTCCAGCATAGTTTCAGCTGGACCACATCCCAGGAGACACATAGTCACAGCCTGGCAACCAGAAGGCAGACACAAAAAACTGTAAACACAAAAATCCTGGGTGAAATAAAGTAGAGCTTCATATAAGCCTGCTGAAATGATGCACATTAGTATTTTCAGTTTTCATTGTTTATGAGGCTGTATTTTGTAGGCCTTTTATCAGTAATTAGCCAGTTCTGTGGTATCATATAAAATAAATTAGTTTGGTGGTGCAAATCAAATATTTAGCAGTTTATTGAAGTTTTTATATTACATTTCTTTGGAACTGCATTTTTTTAATTTATTGTATTTTTTAATTTATTGTATATCTGAACCACAGACATTCAATATGTTTAAGCATGACTAGGTCCATTTATTTCTTGCCTTGGCTGCTGTAACCTTCTCACTTCACATCTCAATCCTCTCACCTCAGTCCAAAAATAAACATTTTTATTCAGCATTCTCCTTAAAAACCTTCAATGGTTTCCCATTCCCTTCCATTTCCAGCATAAAGTTGTGCATGGCTTGCCCTAGCCTATTTTTTCACCCTTGTTTCTCATTCGGGCTTTGTTTACATGCAGCAGGCATCTTGTTTTTCTTTGAGTCTCTAAATTTCCCAGGCAGTGGTATGACTCTATTCCAATCAGGTCCTGGAGAATCCTCCCAACCAACCACCAGAGAAGATACAGAGATCAAAGAAGAAATTTACATGGAAGAGTCTCTACTGAGCTATGAGTGCTCAGTCAACACCATTTACAGCTCCAAATTTGTGCAAACAACTTCCCAATTTTTAGGATCAGGAAAAAGTCTTTGGGGGGTGTCAATTCTCCACCCCAAGCAACCCCCTCATCCGAAAAATTAATTTCTATAAGTTTTAAACAATGTTCTTGGAGCTGATGTGTGATTCTTATCAAAGTGCTGAACCCGGAAACACCTCATAAACAATCATACTATGTAGCTTAGCCTTCAGACTTTATGTCTCAGCCTTCTATCACCACAACTTACCCCTCCTCCTCCCCTGGAACTCCTTAACAGTAATATTAGTAATTAGGATACACCTACAGGCGACACCCAGAATGAAGAAATGTGTCTCACAGAAAACAGATTATTGATTCATCACAGATTACACACACACTATTGCATTTATTTTAAAATGAACTATTTTCAAAAATGGCAGAGACAGGGTGGCAGAGGAAGCCTTCTTCAGTATGTAAAAGACAACAATGAACCTGAACAAGGAAAACTGGTAAATACAGAGTTTTCAGTGGAAAAGTTATAAACAATCAGTCTCACAAATATAAGGCTCCTAGGCCATGAAAGTCTGAGCCCAGAAACTGGGTAGCCAATCGAATGACTGTAGAATGACAGGAATATGCATGCTATATTGAGCCCCTGATAATAGCCAAGCCCAAGCATTCTGCACCAACTGAATTTCCAAATACTCTAGTCTGGATGTTACCGTGGCATGGAGCTTGGTGACCAGATTAGCCGTATCAAGGTAAGGCTAGGCTGAGTTGGGATGAAGCATTTTTTGCAGCTACATTAACTTGCTTCTCCAACAGTAACATTGGGTCCAGTATAACCCCAAGGTTCTTAACCAAGTCAGCAGTTGTCAGCTGAACTCCATCAAAAATATGGAGCACAATGTCCTTCAAGATCTCCACCTTCCAAACTAACATTACCTCTGTTTTCCCAGAATTTAATTTCAGTGTGTTTACTCTTTGCCAAGTTACCACAGCAGCCAAGTAGAAATTTAGGACCTCTATTGATCACCAGGAGAGTAGCATGGAGATGTATAGAGCTAGGTATCTTGTACATATTGATGACAACTAACCCAAAATGAATTATTTATCCTAAGAGATTAAAAACATGGAGGATAGAATTGTGCCTTGTGGAATGTGACACTAGGTCTCACACTAACTGATTTCCAATAGCAAACTTTTGAGACCAATACATGAGGAATGATTTGAACCAGTTCAGCACACATCTCCTGATACCTAGTTCTGCTTCCAAGCATCTCAACAAGATGGCATGATCTACTATATCAAATGCTGCAGATAAATCCAATCCAATAAGAGCAACTAAGAGGCATTGGTCACTGTCTGTATTCAGATGATGATCATCTAAAGCTAACATAGGCCGTTTCCCCACTTCAGAAGTGAAAGTGGAGGCAGACCAGGCTCATAAGAACTGGGAGTAGTTGAGTGCGAGTTAATGCTCCCCACTGCAGTTTGTCCATTTGGGGAACTCACCTTTCTGCTGCAGTTTTTTAGATGCAGCACTCCCCACGGCCCCACTTTATGCAGTGATGAGCAGGTCTCTGTTACAATTGGTTGAAGTCCCGTTTTGGAGGCTGAACCTTTTGTTAATTTTTTTTATTTTTCCTTCCTGGGATCAATGTTGAAACATTCCCACATGCACATGCCATCACAAAGCTGCCCAATGCGATTTCCCTGCTTTTGGTGCTGGCTTTTGATTGGCCAGCATGTTGCGGCGTGAAAATTTGCTGAACTTCCTGGTTGTTTGCTTGTGGCTTCATGATCACGCTGGGGACAGAAACTGTGGGGATTCATTGTGGTGTGTTTTGAGTAAATCTAAATAACAGTGGGACCGGTGTATCAGAATCATGCTGCTTTCTACCCAAACACAAAAAAACTTGTCTGGTCAAAAATCAGCCCCAATTCCTTCAAAGACAATTTTTTTCTTAAAAAAAAAAACTAGTCGTCCCTAGCGGGATTAGAACTGGTGAGCTTTCACATTGCAGCATAAGCAGACAGGAGTCTGGATTACCTAGTTAAGCCACAGAAACTCTAATAGCAGATAGTGGTAAATACTAGGCTTTCAGTGAGTGCTCCCTTGCATTGCTATATAAATCACCCTATGTTGCAATGTAGGATCATTTATATAGCAATACACATCATATATAGCAATACATTTTATATTGCAATACACATGAAATACACGTCGATCTCTGTTCCCCAAAATATTTGGCAAAAGGCTCCACGTCACTACCAGGGGCGGGAAACTCAAACCCGGAGTCACCCCCTCCTCCGGACTTTGCCACTGCCCTGTGCTCTGCGCGGGGTTTTCCAAAAGGTGCTGTTCCGAACAGGAACAGAAATGATGCACGCTGAGGGGTCGCGAGAGAGGTGGAATTGGGGTGGCTGCGTTGTTGCCACTCCTGTAGTGGGGAGTGCCGCTGGACCCTGCGTTACTTGGAGTGAGTAGCACGCAACAAAAGGTGAGTGGGGAAACGGCCATAGACATCTCCATCCTATAACCTGACTGAAGCCAGAATGGAAAAGGACAGATGAGTCATCCAAGAAGATCTGGTGTTGATCTTCTGCTACTCTCAATCATTGCCCAGAAAGGGCAGGTTAGAGATTAGGTGAAAATTGGCCACATCATTTTTCTGTAAGGATGGTTTTTTAAGTAGTAGTTATCTATCTACTACCTCTTTGATTTGCCAAAGGAAGGTGCCCTGAGTTAGTGATTGATTTATAAAGGATACCAAGAGTTTGTTGATGTGTTCCTTACATAATTTTAGCAGCCAGGCTGGCGAGGATCATTCCTTATAGTTGGACTATCTATCTTGGACTCTTTTGAAGGCTTTGTGTCTTGTGCCCTTCTACTTATTAGGGTCTACTTATAATAGAATTGATCCCATTCATCTTGCAATTTCTGCAACTAGAGAATAATCTCTCTCTATATATAAAAAGCTATATATATAAAAAGCGGACTGTGATGAGAAGGACAATTGCCACAGCAACGTGTGGCCAGGCCCCGCTAGTGGTGTATAATGGCACAGCAATATCAGTTTGTTCCATTTTCACATGCTAATTAACATTATGAGCAACCCAGATAAAAAACTTAAGAAATCTTTTTTATGGAAGGCATGTGTCAAGAGATAATCCATTTTGTTGCTTTAAGGCCTAGTAAAAATTCTTTTATTTCTCATGAGCTCTGTAGTCATAAACTGCAGGTGTTTGGTAATCAGGAATGAGTGTGCTGTTTCTCAAAGGTCATATTGTTTGTTAAAGCTATGTGCTCATCTTTGTTACTCTTGACCATTTGAAGCCAGTCAACTATAGAGGCTAATTGGATAAGTTTTGTTTCAGGAGGGAAGGGCAGCCTTCTCCTCTTCCAGAATATTCTCACCAAAACTACTCTGATTGGTTAAATAATTATTATTACCCTGTTTCCCCGAATATAAGACATCCCCTGAAAATAAGACATAGTAGAGGTTTTGCTGAAGTGCGAAATATAAGGCATCCCCCGAAAGTAAGACGTAGCAAAGTTTTTGTTTGGAAGCATGCCAGACGAACAGAACACTGAAAAATAAGACATCCCCTGAAAATAAGACATAGCGCATCTTGGGGAGCAAAAATTAATATAAGACACTGTCTTATTTTCGGGGAAACACGGTAGCTGGTGTGGCCAGCCTAAACAATAAATTAGTTATAACAGTGTTAGTAGTTACTTTCTCTTTTCTTTGTTTAAGCTTTTGCCTTCACTCTGCCTAAGGACTTTATCTGTACTTTGCACATGCACTAAATATATCTAGAACCTCTTTTGCCTGCAAGGATTGCTTCCTAGAAAGTAGACTTAGCTTTTGTTATTTTATTGTGTACCTGAATTGCACCTTTGATTTGTGCTCACTGTTATGTTTTTAAACTTTTGTTTTACAATCTTTCTTTAATAAAATTTTAAAAATACAGTTATTTGTCTGGAGTGCTGGTTCAGAACTCATAGTTTGGTAGTGCTACCACCCCTATGGCCATGTCAGGTCTTTGACACCATAGGCCAATAGAGGGATTTTTACATTGAATCAATCGATGGGTTATGATGATGAGTTATTGCCATTTTCTGAGCTTACATCTAGATATGATTTGCTACCTTATATAGAACGGCAATATTTTCAGTTGCAGTGGTTGATGGTATCGAAATATGGCCCTGTCCCATTAAGTGTCTCAGAGTCCCTTTTGCTCCTGAAAACGATAATTGAATCAAGGCAGGAAAAAAAACCCTAAAATATTTGTTTATAAATATTTGATGTTGACTAATAAGTATGACATGCAGAGACCCAGGAATGAATGGAATAAGGAGTTAGATTTTATTTTGCCTAAGCAGTGGGATATTGTCTCAAAGTTTATAGCTATATAATCCATAAATGTGGAAGCACATCTGCATTCTGCAGCTTAAGGAAAAAGAACCATTGAAGCCTCTGGACCCTGCTGAAAAGTCTAGCTTACCTCTGCCTGGGAGAGATTTGCAGGAATGGCTCCACCTAGTCAGGAGGTGAGCTAAAGGAACAGTTTACAGCAAAACTATTCATGAGCTTTAGAATACTATTAAATACAGTACTATACAGAATTGTTTGGTGAGCAAAGGTGACTTAACATACATATTACCGGTAACTTGTTTTATAAAGTCTGCCATTGTATAAACAACCCAAATTTTGCCATTTTAAAATAATACATTGCTATCCTGCCGTTTCTCCAAGAATTTCAGAGCAGCATACATAAAGTCCTGTTGAACATATTTATAAAGAATACATGGCAACTACTGAAAAAAACAGATCTGTGTCCATTTCCATCTACCGGTCCACAATTTACGTTGTCCTATGACTTGACAGAGGCTTGGATTCCACCTACAATTTCCAGCATTTCTCCTCCCTCCTCCTGCAGCCCAAAATGCTTCAAGAATAGTTTGGGATAATGAACAAAAATGCCCTTCTCCACACAGATGGATGTTTTAGGCAAGACCAAACCAATTGTTGTGATATGATAAAATATGTCGTAATTTGTTGATTGTGGAAATTCTTTTGAGCTTTTTGGAATCCTAGAAGACAAGGCATTGCCAAATGTTTCTTAGGTTACAGTCAGGTAGGGTTGCCAACATTCTGAAGAAAAAATGCTCTGTCCTTTTAAAAGAGGCTTAAAGGGACATGATTTAGGAGGTTATGTTATTTACCTCCATGTCTTTAAAAGTTCCAACTTCCCATTCCCACAGATTCTCTATTAAAAGGGAAAGGCATTTTTCCCTCCAGGCTGATGGTAATCTAGAGTCAGGGGCTACTGAGAGATGTAGTCCTTCAGAGAGTCCATTAAAATGGCTAAACTACCAGTGACAAATAGATTTTACATTCATTTAGGCTCGAAAAGACAGGCCACTTAATTTGCACCTTCAATTGTCAGCATTTGTATCATGGCTACCATCATGCAAGTCACAGAGATTCTTGCTTTATGACAACAGCTGTGATACAGAGAAGAAGATAGCACAAGTCCAAATTTTTTGATAGCACAAGTCCAAATTTACTTGGTATGGGGCCCACTCAAAAATATGTTCATGCATAAAGCAATAAAGTTCTAAGAGCCTCGGATCCACTTTCACAAGTTCCCCACAGTTTGTGGAAATGCTATGCTGGAAGTGTTATGCTATACCATCAAAGTTTAAAAGGTTACCATAAAGTCATGCATAACTGGAGATAAATAATTGACTAGCAGACCAGTTTTGTTGCTTCTTTACTTTGCAAGAATGATACAAAAGAGCTGATTTTAGTGGTGTGGAAAGCAAGCTAGGACCCAGAAACCCAGACCACCACTAGTTTTTTTTTAAAAAAAAGTTATCATGCAGTTTGGCCTCAAAAGTCATTCTCTTGCAAAATAGCTTCAGTGGGGATAATCTGAGGCAAAATTGATGAATTGAAATTCATTAAGAGGTTTAACATCAAGTTTACTCTTGAGGGCACTTACACACTTGATGAATAATGCACTTTCAATTCGCATTCAATGCATTTTAGTTTGGAAATGGATTTCGTCATTTCACACAGTAAAATCCAATTGAAAAGTGTACTCAAAGTGTATTGGATGTGCATCATTCAGCATGTGACTTGGGATTTTTTTTCTCTATAGGTGCTAAAACCTGGCATATCCATCTTTCTACTTAAGATACACCTCTATAGCGTTCAATTTTTTTAATGCACTTTCATGCACCTGGATCACTTTTCACATTAATCTGACTTCACTTGTCTATCAACATCAAGGACTGAGCTCCAGCCACTCTGGAGTAGATTAATTATTCTTTTAGTTGTATGATGTTTTAAATAGCCTTCTCTTCCCTGCACTTGCCTTTTTGCCATTCGAAGTCTTTCAAGTAAATTTATTGTACTTATAGATGTATGCAGCTAATAAAGTGAAGTCTGACTCACAAAACCTTACACTGGAATAATTCTGTTAATCTCAAATGCGTGTTTTACCATCCTGAACAAATAGCAAGACATCAGTCTAACAAAACAGCAGCCATAATAATTGTTAGAAAATAATACACGGTGGTCTCAGAGAAACTTTTCTTGCACTTGAAAGCAACTGGGAAGCTTTTAATATAGGATCAGACAACATGGGTTCTCAGCATGACTACACCAGCAATCAAAAGATGTTTGTTTTTGGCTAATGTTTTTATCCTGTCGTTCTTTTGCAACAGAAAAAATCAAGGTGGTTAACACAGGAAATCTAAAATTAAAAACTAGGATGTGATTGAAGTTATACAATCTCTTCCTATCATATTTGTGGCCATTTTCCTCTTCCATGCAGCTATTTTGGCAGAGAGCAGCTGTACATTCTCTTCCTTTTTAAGCTATGAAGTTCAAACCTATGCCACAAAAATGACCAAAACAATGCCAACCTATGGGTTAAATTTTTTTACTTGTGTCTGAATTCCCCAATCTTACTTACAATGTCACTCATACATCAACTGTGAATTCCTAGATGTAAATTCATTTCCCAAACATGTGAGGTCCCAAATTTTAATTGGGATCATGCCATGCAGTGAGAAGGGGCTTCAACTTTCCTTCTGCTCTGTTTTCCAGCTCCAGAATGGTCCCAGGGGATGCTATTTGCCTCAGCGAAGCCTACAGTGTTCTGATGGGCTACACATACTATATGTTCTGTTTCTTCTCTAATTTTCTTTCCCCTCGCTATTGAGCAAAGCCTTGTCTAACCCGCTAATGAAAAAGAAGTCATACTGGCCCTTGACACAGCCTTGATTTAGAAACAGAATGACCTCTTGAAACTAATGGAAAAGCAAGTGCCCAGAATAAATACTAACTTTAAGCCTGTTTATCCTTTGACTGGTTTAGTGATTCAATTTGTTTTATAAGCTTACCATTGTATCCTTTCTTTTAGAAAGAATAGTAGTGACAATATCCAGTGACAGAAAATCTATTCAGCATTATTTGTAGAATGAGCAGGGAGGAATGTCACTGTGGTTAGAAAAGAGAGAGGAAAGGTGTTTCAAATAAGATTTTGCCGATGATGAATTATTATTCTTTTTTTGATAAAGAATTGTGTACATACATGAAATAAAAGCATATTGATTCCATCTTCTCCAAACAGTTTCTTTTCTTAGTCTCCACTCAGTTTCCTGTTTTGCTCTCTAATACGCCAATGTTTGCATACACAGAACTTAGCTATGTTGGCCTTGTATCTTCTAAATCATTTCAAGTTGTCTGGTTGAGTTAGGGGGGAAAAAGAATGTTCTGCAGAAAAGGAAGATAGATTAAGCAATGAGTATGGCAAAGGGCTGCTTCAGACATTATATTTTCTTCTGCACGTGTTGCTTTTATTCCATGTGTGGCAGGAAAAATACTCATTCCATACATCATTCATTGTGGTATTTATTTATTTTCATATTTAAAGTGTACCATTTTACTGATTCAGGATCGTCACAGAGGCTTACAATACTAACTGTATTTCAAACTAACGATTGAGTATCTTAAATGCAGCAAAAATAATAGTCAACCAACTGTGCCCATAAATCTCCCTAAGTTAGAAAACTAGATACTATTCCCATATGTAGGAATTATATTTTCAAATGTCATGAATTGAGTGATCATTTGCGACGGCTTGTAGAATACATATGAGAGAAGATATGATCTAAATTTTCCAATCTGTACTTTACAGAGTGGACCTCCTAAGCAGATATAGCAATCATGCAAATAAGAGAAAACAGAATTGTGTTTGCATTTAATTTTGTGTGCAGTCCCTACGTGTCTCCAAACTGTACACACATAGGGTCTTATGTGATATCAGAAACCTTGCATCAATTGATTGATTTATTTATATGGCCTAGGCCATAATTTTTAAAAAGACAAATTACATCTGCATAACATCACAACATACATACCAAGGAGCAATAATTACAAAATGTTATACTGTTAAAATGACAATATTAAGATGAATAAAACCTCAGAAATTAAATTACTACATATTGTTTTATCAAAAGACTGCATTTTTACACAGAATTTCACCACAACATGTAATATTGAGGTCCCAACTTCAAGCAGGACTTTTATATGGAAGAAATCCGTTTCAGCTGCACCTGCATGTGTGAACCAGAGACTTCCTTTCCTTTCTGTAAAATTCACAGTGGAGAAAGATGTGGGCAATAGACTCCACATCCCCTGAATTGCAGTTACAACTTCTTAACTCACATGGGCAATATTTTATATTTCCTATCTGATTGTCATATTTCTGCAGCTATGTCAAACTGGACTACAATGGTTTGGCTTGATTTCCTTATTGCAGTAACATTATTCTTCTATTATCAGAATCACCAATGAAGTTGCTGTGGACTGGGTTGCCAGTGGAACACGAAAGGAGGAAAAGAACTGTTTGCAAATTCCACACTGCATTTCCTGACATACTTTTTTTTGGCATGTAATAGAAGCCATTAACTGAATTCAAAACATCATCTAGTTCTTCTTGAGTACATTAATGTGACTGATACATAACATAAAAAGGTGTTGATGCAGGTCACTTCCTAACAGATCTAACAAAACATCCCTGGCCAAAATAAATAGTTTGAAATAATTATGAAGACGCACAATGTGATTATCTCCTTCAGTCATCAGAAAAGAACTGCAGTCAAAATTCTAAGTAAAGGTTTTAGCACTCATGTATAAAGAAGAACTCTTGTGTATAATGGATGAACTACACCAGCTATTCATCATGGAACAAGCTAGGCAATTGTAAAACCATTTAAAACTACAGCAGATAAGATATTACTCTCACCAAGGCTTAAGGGCCAAACTTCACACAGTGACACAGTAGAACTGTGAACTCTTTCTCTCCTGACTGAGCTTTGTGTACTTGTCTTTCAACAGCTCTCCATTCTCATCACTGCTGATACCTACATATTTCCCCTACATATGTCCTGCCATAATTAATTTTGTCCTAATTTTGCAAGAGGTGATACCAGGTTACGGTCTATTTTGGAATAGGCATGGTCAATGGCAGTTACAATTGCTCTCATTGCAGTGAGACGGGATACAACTCAGGTTCTGCCTGGATTGGGTCTGGCTTCAGCTCCTGGGTTCAATGGCTCATTCCGCACATGCAGAATAATGCATTTTCAAACTGCTTTCAGTGCTCTTTGAAGCTGTGTGGAATAGCAAAATCCACTTGCAAACAGTTGTGAAAGTGGTTTGAAAACGCATTATTTTGCCCCTATTGATATGCCCCGTGCCACATCAATGTTTATATGTAAGGAGTCATGATCCTGTGAAAGTTTATTAATATTTTTGCTTGACTTTAGCAATGTCCTTTTCACTTCTATAAATGTAGCTAAACAGCATAAAATTTGTGTCATACACAAAGCAATGAAGACAGATGGGCACCAGTAATTGTTCTTATACAATTTGTTGATACTTCCCCTTTTCCCTTAAAAGGTATCAAAATTCACAATTGCAACTGTTTG
Source organism: Sphaerodactylus townsendi (assembly GCF_021028975.2). NCBI lineage: Eukaryota > Metazoa > Chordata > Lepidosauria > Squamata > Sphaerodactylidae > Sphaerodactylus > Sphaerodactylus townsendi. Next base: position 63,220,575 of record NC_059428.1, on the reverse strand, counting down.
CATCAGGACAGTTATATAAGTCTCCCTTTGCCAATGCCTGTAAGAAATTTTAGTCATTTTCGTCACACTTGGCATTCCCTAGTTTGCCAGTGCATTCAGTTTCAATTAAGCTTTGTTCCTTTGCAGTGTATTAAATTGGTTCTTAGAATGTGAGGGAAAGAACAGGAGCGTTCAGGGTCACCACATTTGCTTATTAAGTTTTACTCACTTGGACAGAATAAGTATCTTCATTGTATACTTTCTGCCAGGGCCAAATTAGACAGGTAAACCTGCAACAACAATTTTTTAAAAAGAAAAAAGAAAAAAATGAAGTGTAGCCATGGAAAAGGGCTGTGAATCAGAGCACAGGAGAAAGAGATGTATTTCCCAGAGGGCCATTTTGCCAATTAAAATCTGACAAATAACGCCGTCAAGATTGCAGCTGGCTGCAGCTGGAGGTTCACTGGCAGATAACCAGCAAGTCTGCCTGTGCCCCCCACTCGCAGCTTTCTTTATAATGCCCTCCCAGTTTGGGGGGGGGGGCAGTGAGACCTTCCCAGTGAACAGCCAAATTGATCACCGTCTTTGGAAAATAAAGTGCAATTGAATCCAGCGCACCCCTGTCCTATGCACGGAGGAAAGAACTGGATTCAACCAGGCGTTGTTTCTCCTGCAAGCATGTTTACACATTCGCTCGTGCCCACACATCCAGGTTTCCCAGCTTCCACATGGCTACGCCCAGCATGGCAAAAAAAAGGCTGTGCGCATTGTGCACAGCCCACTGTGCGCTGATTGGCTGGAAAGCTTTCGCGTCACTCCCAACGGCATGAAAACAAATGCACATTCGACTCCTGTCCCTCCCCTCAGATCCAGGTTCAGCGTTTGTTTTTTTTAAAAGATTCACATTCATGGGAAAAACCCATGATGAGAGGTGGAATTAGCGACATAACCAGGATGAAGACAGGTTCAGCATGTAAGCCCTTGCTCAAACTGGGGAGCCCTTGCTCAAACTGCATTTTTTGGCATAAATAGCACGCGTTTTATTGACGGTGGAGATTCGGCCACAAGAGCCCTTCTTTATGCATGAGTGCTAAAGTCTTTACTCAGAATTTCGACTGCAATTCTCTTCTAATGACTGAAGGAGATAATCACACTGTCCCTCTTCATAAAAATAATGAATGAATGAGCTGGCCTGCATGTACAGCAATCCTTTCTGGCTGAATCACTGAAGCCACCATTTCCACCACAGCCCAGCAGGCTGCTAACTCAACAGTGAGCTCTCTCCCACCATGCTGAACATGGAAGTAATGGATCAATGCAGGGGGAAAAGAAGCTGAAACATATCAACAGACATTTCAAGCCTTTTGTGCACTTGTGGTCTATTCGCATGGTGCACACATTTCTGTCAGGTTGGCTGCACTCATTTTACCCTCTTCAAAAACCACTGCACTTTCAGATCAGGAAATCTTTGTTTGTAGCATTTGAGCAATAGGGTCACAGCTGAAGTAAAGTGAATTAACTGTATAAAATTACCCAGGATTCACTTCAGGTAATAAGAGAGTGAAGGAGCTCTGTCTTTCTTTTCTGTCCAGTGGCAAAGTATGTCCTGATTAATTTTAAAGTTTTCTTCCAATGAATATGAATAGGGCTAGACTAATTACCAGGGACAGTTCCCAGAGCTAGCTTCTATCTGGTGGCAAACCACCTCTGGAATTTTTTTGCCCTTCCACTCACTGTGTGCAGTGGAGTTCCCTTTACCAACAAACCTGCTAAATCACGATTAGGGAATACTTTGGGGTCTTTTCAATGACTTTGAAAGGTCCTCTTTAGAGAACCGTTGAGCTAGCATAGTCTCTGATAGACACAGAATCCTGCTCAACCAAATTCTACCAACAATGAATCCCAGTGCTAGCCTGAAGGCACTGGCACATAAATTCTGACTGTGCTGCTTCACTAATGTTCTTTCACTCTTTCTGAACCACAGGTTTAAACTTTATAGGAGGAAATGTCAAAGGGAGAAGGCCCTTATCTATTTAATTGTTCACTACAGAGGAGGAAGATCCTGGGTTAGGCTGATCATCTTTCTGTTCACAGGCTACAAACTTACGGCTTTGAATCTCTTCATGCAATGATAACATTGGACCCAAACAAAAAGGAGCAAAGGGGAAGAAAATTTTGCAACAGCTGCCTACAATCTGATCTTGCACTAAGGATCAAGCTACACATCACACACGAAATCCATGACTGGATATAATGCTGTTCTCATTTTTATGATGAAATGTTCGTGGGAAATTCGATTACAGCAGTGGTGCCGGCATATAGTTTAACCCTTCCCTCTCCATGAAAGCTTACTAGTCAGGATCTCTTCTGGATCTCTGAATGTATCTTTCCTCCACTAGGCAAATGACATCTTTTTTTTAGGAGGGGGAGTAGTATTTAGCCTTGGAGAAAAACAAGGATTTCAAAGATTAACCATACTCTCTGCTGTCACAACTGCTCTGATCAAGTCTTGGATATCCCATGTAGCATGAATCCTGACATTTGCTATTTCACATGCTGACTCAAGGCTTGCCATTAGCTTTGTAGCCTGTCAATTTCATTTGTTTATTTAGAAACCAGACCAGCTCTAGAGGCTACCAGCTAAAGCAAATACATTCACAGCATGCCCAAGCCCCACCTCAGGTACAAATGTAAAATTGGACATGACTAGTGGATGCAATAGCTCCCTAGCCAATGGACAGTTAGGCTGTATTCTGACAAAATATAGGCTCTTACTATCCTGATAGTATATTGTATGGTTAGCTGGTTTCTTCAAGATAAAGTAGGATTTTTTGGATTTCCCTTAATGGTTCTTAGGAATTGTTTTCATTTGGTCCACACTGTCTCTATGAGGTAGATATAAACAGGCTTAGTCTTTAATTAGTTAGACCATAAACAATTTAGCAGCAATGGGAAAGAGTTGGGAGAGTTGACAATCACTTTGAGGCACTGTGTATGAGGGAGTATCATTTCTTGAACAGCCCATCATGCCTCTTGGTACTGAACCTAAACCTAGTAATGGATTAGGAAATATCAGAGAAGAGCAGTGATGGTTGTCACCTCTCAGCAGATTATATGTGCAGGCGATGGTAAACAATAGTTACTGGCCAAGTTTGGGACCAGGGTGGATTTGCTCAAATAATGGCAGCCATGTTAAGGCTGCTTAGCCTTGGAACATATTTTAATCAGTTAGGTTGTAAATAGGCTATTTAAATAATCTGATTGAATCTATGTAGTCTTTATTTGGGAGGGTATGTGAGAAAAAATCTATCAAAAAAAGGCAAATCAGAAAAAAACAAATTGAATAGTAGAACAAAGACAATAAAACAAGCCAAGTGAATAGAATTTAAAAAAATAAATACAGATCAATAAAAATAAGTCAAGCTTGTTTTAAAAAACCAGGGAATAAAGCACATAAAGCAAATCGAGTGGCTTAAAATGATATTAACTATGCAACCCAAAGGGCTGAAGATAAATAGGAAATGGTGGAAGGGTTGTACAGCATAGATGCTGGCACCAAAGGAAGACCCCTGTGGCCAGCTACTACAGTGCCCAAACCCAGAAGTTCCCTGTGTAAGTATTTTGGGTGGTTTTCCAGGGGCATTCCTGGAGACGGAGCCGACTTTAGTCAGCTCCCAATGCATGTTTGGCCTTGGACTCAGTGATGCAGACTTAAGAATGCAAAAAGCATGCCATAAGTCATTTGGGAGAATGGGCTCCATCTCCTATGGTGCCCATGCCACCAATTCCCCCTTTGGAGGCAGTGTCATGGCCCTGTCCCCACCACCACTCTACCCCCCCCCCCCCCCGCTTTTGGATTGGGCTGCTTTAAAAGACTCAAATCAATTTTGAATGTTCAGTCTTAATAAACAGCACCTTCTTCCTATTTACTGCATTACCTCACTAAAAAAGTAAAACTTATTTAGTCCAGAACACTTCTGTCAGCTTCAGTTACTGTTATTCCATAGTAATTGATTTAACATTTGTGGCTTGTGGCCATGGACCATTTGTTCAGGCAACACCACTGATATTAACCATGAAAATGTATTATGGCTTGCAGCCCACAGTCTCTGTGGTGGCAAGCCTCAGTAATAATGAGGAGCAACCAAATAATGCAATTGCAGTTGAAGACATGAGAAAATGGGTTGTGGCAAATGGAGAAAAACTCTTCTAATTAAAGTTGAAATGTTCTTCCATTGCAAAATCTTAAAACCATCCCTAAATGTCAGTAACTGGCAGATAAATAAACCATGCTGAGGGGAGGTAGTTAATTAATTTAAATCAATGATGGACTTCTGAGATTCAAATTTATTCCAGATGATCTCACAATAAAAGTTATAGAAAACACGTAAAGCAAATCTATTAGTCAAGCTGTAAATTACAGAGATTCGTACAAAGCCACAAACACTACTTTTATCATAATCCAAATCTATTCCAAAGCAAATAAACAAAGACAGTAATTCACCAGCACCCTTAAAACCAACTAAAGTTGAAGGTGCTGTTACCACAATCAAAAGCATACATTTGGGTTAAATATGGCTTGTCTTTTATGCAAATGGAGGCAGCAAATATACATTCTAGCTATAACATAATGAGAATTATATAGTAGTTGCTATATGTACATGTTGGACTTCTGGGCTTGTGCCATATTTTAAAGATCATTATTAAAGATCATTATTAAAACTGAGGAAATAAGATTTTCATTATTACCATCCTTTTGCTTTTTTGTGATGTCCTGTTACGTAAATGACTACATTAAAAAGAGGAGAATGAGGTCATATTTAATTTGTTGGTTCAACCACAGCTATTAATGTCAAAATAAGGTAGAAACAAATGGCAATGAAAAGCGTAGGACATTTGCTTACAGTTCAAATTAATTTACATTAGTAAATTATGGTCAAGTTATATCCATGGAATACTTAAAACAATAGAAGGTAACATCGGGGCAGTTGATATGATGACTGTGTCATCTTATATGTGAAATTAATTAAAAAATACATTAGGGACTTTAAAAACTTGATTTTTTTTTTTAAAAAAAACCCTGTACTTTAAGCAACCCTCAGAAGTTGTTGCAATCACAGGTTCCAGGCTTCAGTTTTTGTCAGTAAAAGGTAGGGGAAGGCAGCAGTGTCCTTTCCAGTCCTATTTTAGCTTTTGGGGGAGAATTCATTGGAGCCAGGTCTGGCTTGGGTGGCCAGTTCCAGTTTGGAAATTCCTAGAGATTTTGTAGTGGTGTCTGAGGAGAGTAAGGTTTGGAGAGTGGAGAGGCCAGAGCTGGACCATTCTCCATTTTCTTCAGTCCATTCTCCATTTTCTTCAAGGGGATAGATGTCTGTCACTTGAGTTCAGTTGTAATTATGGGAGATCTTCAAGTCCCACCTTGAGGTTTGCTACCGTAGGCTCAGCAGCAATTTCTGGGTGACTTGATACTTGAGTCATCCAGGTCTGGTTGCTTGCTACTGTTCAACAACAGCCACACTATGAAAGTCAGGGGAATGTAGCATTTCGTGCTTCACAGCAGACTCTGCAAAACCCAAATTCAAATCCCCATCTGGTTGTGGAAGCTCACTGGGTGATTTTGGATTAGTCACATACTTTCAGCCTAAACTACCTCACAGAACTGTTGTGTCATTAAAAAGGAGAGGAATCCAATGTAAGCTGCTTTGGTCTCCATTGTGGAGAAAGACTGTAGTGTTCCAAGGAAGAGGCTGCAGGGTGGCAGGATAGGAAAAACCCAAGACAGAGAGCCAGTCAAAAGTAAGTTGGCTGTTGGGTGGGAAAATTCCTGGGTTGGGAAATTCCTGGACATTTAAGGGCTGAAGTCTAGAGAAGGGGAGGTTTGAGGAGGGGAGGAACCTCAGGAGGCCATCGTCTCCAGATGAGCCTTTAGTGAAAGGCTGGAGATTATCCATAATTATAACTGATCTCCAGATGACAAATCAGTTCCCCTGGAGAAAGTGGCTGCTTTGGGAGCATTATACCCTGCTGAGGTTGCTCCCCTCCCCAAACCTCACCCTTCTATAGCTGCACCCCCAAATCTCCAGGAATTTCCCAACCTGGACCTGGCAGCCCTAAAATGATATCTGTAATCACGGCCAAATGTATCTATCGGCTTGACAGGCTGAAGCCTAGAGCCTCAAAATCTAGGGGGCTTCTTGTCAAGGTGTGCAATATTTTTGGCATTGTCATAGACCTAAACAACCCTTCAGTAATTTTCCTTGTTTAATCCTGAGTCCACTAGGGGAGCTAAAGAGTTATGATATTCCATATATGGAAGAATCTTCTCAAATTGACTGGAGGACTTGAAGCTTCAGAAGAACTCCAACCTTGTTATAAACTACATATTAATATCTTAGCTATTAGAATTTCTTATACTGATTGCTGGAAGGGAGGATTGTATTTACATTAATTGGCTGTTAGCATTTATTTTGATTGTGTTGTTTGAATGTTTACAATGAATGTTATATGATTTATTTCATGTACTGGTCACTCTTTAAGGTAACTGTTGACTGCTACCTTGATCCCAATGGCATTTTATTATTATTATTATTATTATTATTATTATTATTATTATTATTATTATTATTGTTGTTGTTGTTGTTGTTGTTGTTGTTGTTGTTGTTGTTGTTGTTGTTGTTGTTGTTGTTGTTGTTGTTGGTGGTGGTGGTGGTGGTGGTGGTGGTGGTGGTGGTTGTTTTACTTTTGCTCATGCTGCCATGCAACCTGCTGTCCTGAACCTCCCTATATCTGCTGTACATATGAAAAATCAAATTGCCTGTCAGGTGGAAATGTTGTCTCCTATCTGTACAAAACTGGAAGAGACTGTACAGTCCCCAGGAATTTTACCATTGGATGTAAAAGGGACTTACAGCTAGTTATAATATGTTTCTCATTATAACCAACAGGAAGACAAATAAATAACTTAAACCACTAGCTTAATAATAAGTTCTACTAACTTGATTTTTTTAATTAATAGAAAGAAAAAATAGTATTGTATATATCTCTACCATTGATACACTCTGGACTGAACTAAAATTACATAACTGTGTAAACTGGAGCATAAAACTATCCCAATAAGATAGGAAAGGCTTGATTTTCAAAGCCAAAGGTCTATACTTATTTCTAAGTGACTGGAGCAGTTTTGCTCTCAAGTATGGTTTGGCCTTGCATGATTATGAAAAAGAAACAAACAAAAGGCTTAGCATCTTTGTTATTTTCTAATATGTAAATATTGCTGATGGGAGTGTTTTCCTTCACTGTCAATAGCTCTGAATTAATCTGAAAGTGAGTGACATCTAAAAGTGCATTCTCTACTTTAATTTTTTTTACAATGTTAAAGGCACTTTTGATGAAATACATTATGAAAAGTGGTAATTGTGTGAATTTCAGCCTCAAGATGGGATGTGGTCAGTGGTGGGATTCAGCAGGTTTGGAAGAACCAGTTGTTAAAATGGTGCTTATAAACAACCAGTTGTTAAATTATTTGACTCCCACCACTAGACGTTGTGATCCGCCAGAATTACAGCTTATCTCCAGACAGCAGAGATAAATTCTTCAGAATAAAATGGATACTTTGGAGGGTGGACTTTACAGCATTCTACCCAACTGAGGTCCCTGTCCTCCCAGGCTCCATTGCCAAATGTCCAGGAGGTTCACAATCTGGATCTGGCAACCCTCTTTTCCCCGTGGATGATCAGGGGAGGTCTAGCAACCCTAAGCATTTGAGAGAAGTTGGTTTCTGAATCACTGACATAGTATTCCCTGTTATTACGTATGGGTGTGAAAGCTAGACAATGAACAAAGCTGATAGGAAGAAACTGGATTCCTATGAAATGTGCTGTTACAGAATTTTAGAGATACTATGGACTGCCCAAAAAGACGAACCAGAGAGTTCTACATCATATCCAACCTGAACTGTCCCAAGAAGCTAAAAATGACCAAACTGAGATTATCATACTTTGGTCATATTATAGGAAGACAAGACTCACTGGAAAAGACAATAATGCTAGGAAAAGTTGAAGACAACAAGAGGAAGACCAACATGAGATGGATTAACTCTATAAAGGAAACCACAGCTGTCAGTTTGCAAAACCTGAGTAAGGCTGTTAACACTAGGGCCCTTTCTGCACGGCCATTGGGCCGCCCCTTCGCGCTCCGGCAGAATTGCTGCCCGGTGCACAGGGTGAGAGCCGATTCGCGATACAGAAGCGTGGCGAAAGCGGCCTACCTGCAGAGGTTCCGAGCAGGGAGAGGCAGCTCAGCATCGGAGTCGCCTCTTCCTCGTCCCTCTCCCACTTCACCTGTCGTGCAGCCATGCGGTGCGGCCCTGCTGGCCCTTCCGGTTAGACCCAGCCCATGCGCTGCCCTCCGACCTCCAGGGGTCGGAGGACAGCAAGGGAGGGTCGTCGGAGGCCAGCAGGGTGACGACGGCGACGAGGTGAGTGGGAAAGGGACAGGAAAAACAGCGCATTCCCGGCGGTGCCGTTTGCACCGCGCCGCCGGGAATGCGCTGTTGTTCGGAGGTTTTTGGAGGCGGCCTGAGGTTGCCCTGGGGGACAGGGAGGGGAGCCAGGTCGGCGCTGCTGTGTTTTGGCAGCACTGCCTGTGCGAACGGCTCCCTGGGGACGGCGTTTTTGCCATCCCCAGGGCGTCGTTAATGGCCCGTGCAGAAAGTCCTAGGTCATTTGGGAGGACATTGATTCATAGAGTTGCCATGAGTCAGTGGAGACTTGATGGCACTTAAGACACACAGACAAGTTTCTGTGATACATTGTTTAAAATGCTAGTTCTGAATAATAAACTCAGTTAATGTTCATGAATAAATCCAGCTTTTCTTTCATTATGCCAAATTTCTGGTTGAAATTAATACATGAAAGTTTGCTCATCTCACCCTGCAGCCTTTTTTAGATATTATACGTGTCAAAACACAAGCTCAGCACATGGTATCATAAACTAGGCTATTAAAATAGTAGACTTTCCTGTGGTTCATGTAGTAGATCACAGGAATATGATTAAATAACAAAAGGGGGTAGTGTCTCTGGATGCAGAAGACGTTTCATAGTAATATGCTCTATAAGATGTATAAATGTTGCTATTTTAAGGCTTGTTGAGTGCATGCTTTAAAAGCTAAGAAGCCCAAGCCATTTTTCAGAATAAAGTCTGAGTTAAGAAAGTAGATTTCTAGCGCTGTCCTAAAGAGAATTACTCTCTTCTTACATTGTTAAGGTCCTTGGGCTTAGAAGGGTTTAATACTGTTTGAAATTGCTCTGTTTGATTTGTACACAGTACCCCCTGGTTACACCCCAGCTAGAAGTATCATAAAAATTTATCTCTTTTCCCACTTCCTCTGTGGTATTTTAATACATCTGTTTTTGATCAAATAAAACAGGGAAGTATGGATTTAAATGAACACTGAAGAGAAAAAAGATGTTATGTAACATTTAGTTACAAAAATAACTGACTGGTAGGTCTGAACAAATTTTGTTGGATTTGCTGCAGATCTACATATTATCACTTGCATGTATCCAGAAACAGCCTATAGCAGCCTCTGATTGCTCAGTGTCCCAGCCATATGTTTCAGCATGGATTCTTCTATTGTATAATCTATAAAAGCACAAAGGTAAGGTGAAGCATCACAGCCAGATGTTGCAGGGCACCACAGCAGCTGGGTGCTGGCAGGTTTGTTCCGCTGCTGGTGTAAGTCCCCCAGAAAGGTCATTTATGCTCGTGAAAGCCTGCACCGCATCCAGAGGGTGATTTGCCCACCGGATTGCCCTCGGATTGCCATGCCCCTCTTCTGAGCAGAAGATATTCAACCATAATGCCTTCTCATCCATCTTCCAAAAATAAGGTTGAAATTGGTTCCCAATTAATTCTTTGTAGATATTAGTATGTATGTAAGTACTGTCAAGTTGCAACCAACTTATGGCAACCGCAGCAAGGAACTTTCAAGTCAAATGAGAAACAGAACTAGTTTGCCATTGCCTTCCTCTGCTGAATCTTCCTTGGTGGTCTCCCATTCAAGTAGCTTTCAAGATCTAGAGAGTTCAGGCTATACGTACCATTCCACATCCTGCAGTTATTAGTACCTATACATAGTATCCATATATAAAGGTTCAAGTGAAGCATTAATTATGGCAACATGCCTGTCTCAAAATGGGCCTTCAACCACCACCAGCCCATAAATCAAGTTGATTTACAGTGCTGCCAGCCAAATCTCTTGAATTAAAGTCACTAAGATCAGTGCATGAGATACTGTACTCCCAAACAGCTTCTAAACCTCCCCAGATCCTCCATGCATCCAACATGGAGATTATCCCCATTAGCTCATATATGCATCTGCCTGATCTTTAAGTTCATATTTTTGCAGGAAAATTGTCCTCCCCAGGCATCCTATAAAAAATAATAATTACAAAATAGAAAAAGTGATGTCGTAAAACTATCCCAAATCAGATAAACCCCATTCTATTAAATATTTTAATGCAGCACCTCAATCTAAATATCCATTTCGGTGAAAATCATCCATATACAGTTTGCTGTCACCCCTCACACTTAACAAATCACAATAATAATAAAGAAACTGAGATTTGCATAGGCCTGCATTTCAAAATAGATTTGGGTCACCCCAAATGTCATGTCTATATCCTCAGGCAACTGACCCTAACAATTCCTGTGAAATATTGGCCAATCAGAAAGTCCAATTGGTCCAGATTGCCCTTAAATTGGTATTATATAGAGGCTTGAATAACGGTGCATAAATACAAAAATAATTGAATAATGCAGTTCCATTTGTGCAAGATCTTGCAGAACATCTAACACTTTGCTCCCTATATATTATAATTTCACAAACTGGTTGCACAATATCTTGTGAAGCAGAATCACAAGTGGAATGCAGTAAGTTTGCCATTGTTCAAGTGGCTGGCACTGCCTTCTTCTTGAGTCTCTACTTGCACAAGAGTTTCCACTCATTCTAGCTCAAAGGGGCTTTTGCTGAGTGGCAGAGCATCTGCATCAGTGGTGGGATCCAAAAATTTTAATAACAAGGTTCCAACGGTGGTGGGATTCAAACAGTGGCGCCGCCACACACACGCACCTCCAGTCCCTATTGGGCAGGGAGGTTGCTTTAGTAACCTCTTCTCGGCACTCAGAAAAAAATAGAAACCACTTCTAGAGAAGTGGTGAGAACTGGTTGGATCCCACCTCTGATCTGCATGGCATGCAGAAGGTTCTCGGTTTCTCCATCTGAAACCCCGGAGAGCCACTTTCAGACTGAGTAGACAATAGTGTTATGATTTGATACAAGGCAGCTTCATGTGCCCAACTGAGTTGCTAATTGTAAAAATATATGGTGTAAATTATTCTTTATGGGGGAGAGTTCTTTGCTTTACTTTAATGATTCAGTTCTATTGACCTAAAGACCATGATCCAAATCGCAATAAAATTCCCTGAGATAAAATTATCCATCATTAACTTAGATTTTTTTGCAACTAATAATGTTATACTAGGATCTGACCCAGCAAGCAAAAAAAAAATATTAGGCCGTTTCCGCACGGCTCCCCAGGCGCCCCCACGCCGGCAAGAATTCTGCCGGCGATGGCGGCATGGGGAAGGTCGTTCGCGACGTAGCGATGCGTAGGCAAGGTCGCGGCCTTCAGGGGGGAGGTCGGCGTGGATGACAAGGCATGGCTCCACATGGAAGCCGCCGTCACCCTCCCTCGTCCCATTCTCACCTTGTCCCCGTGATCGCGACCTACTGGCCTCTGAAGCCTTCGGCCCCCATGCGCTGCCCTCCAACCTCCAGGGGGGTCGGAGGGACAGTGAGGGGAGGGGCTTCAGAGGCCAAAGCAGGCCACCGGCGACAGGGAACAAGGTGAGTGGATCGGGGAGGGGAGCCAGCGTGTTCCCGGTGAATGCCCGGTTCGCAGACCGCACTGGGCTGTGAACACGCTGTTGGGGCAAAAACAACCCTTTAAAGGGTTGTTGTTTAGGGCGGCCTGACGCCGCCCTGGGGGATGGGGAGGCAAGTCAGGTCGGCGCTGCTGCGTTGCAGCAGCGCCGCCTGTGCGAATGGCTCCCTGGAAACGGCGTTTTTGCCGTCCCCAGGGTGCCATAAAAAGGCCATGTGGAAACGGCCTTAGTTTGTCTCCTATAGGTGCATCTGTAACTCTTTGCAGACAGAAAGGAATACATTTATTTCTTATGTGCATGTTATAGTACATAATGATGTAGAGGTTAAGAGTGGTGGACTCTAATCTGGAGAACTGGGTTTGATTTCCCATTCTTCCACATGAGTGGAGACTCTAATCTGGTGAACCAGATTTGTTTCACCACTCCTTCACATGAAGCCAGCTGAGTTCTTTCAGAACTCTTTCAGGCCCACCTACCTCAGAAGGAATCTGTTGTGGGGAGAGGAAGGGAAGGAGTTTGTAAGTCACCTTAAGACCCCTTACAGTTGAGAAAAGTGAGGTATAAATATAAACACCTTCTCTTCCTCTCCTCCTCTTCCTCCTCCTCCAATGTATCTATCTGCCCCAATGTGCAATGGCATGTCCTATTAGAATAAGGCCTATTATTGTATTGAACATGTAATAGCTGAGGTTGAATTGCATTTCTTCATGATAGCGTAAAGGTTTTTCTATAGCTTTGAACAGTTAGTATATATAGGTACTATATAGTCAGATAGTATATATAGGTAGGAGGGTCTTTACAAAAGATCTTTGAGCTGCTTACATCAGCTTAATAAATGTAATTCAAGAAGTCGTTTGGTGATTACAGAATTGGTACAGGACAGTCCTAAGACTGTTAATTCCATAGACTGATACCCTAATACTAAAACTCTTGATTTAACTAAGTCCCTTGGACTTAAATAAGAAGAGCCTCTTAAAAGGGATAAAGTGGCATACCACCCATGGGGACATGGGGTATCACATGTCCCCAGACACATGCCATTTAGTCACATGGGGGGCACCAGGCACCGGCCTGGTCCTTGCACCCAGCCTGTCCTGTGGCACGGTGACCCAGCCAGTGCCCAATGGCTCCCTCTGTGCCAGGGTGCCACTCACAGGCCAATCTGACTGCTGACAGGGAGGCGAGGGAGGGTAGGAGCTGGCCTGCGGTCACAGCACCCACCTGAACCGCCTGCCTGAGCCCCCTGCTGCTGAGCCTGGCTGGGCCGGGAGCTTGCCAGGGGACCACTGGGGCCCCCTGAGCCTGGCCCCGCCATGCCCGGCCCAACCAGGCTGCCCAGGACCACAGTCACCCTTCTCCGCTGGCTAAGGTAAGTGGGGTGTGGGGGGCACAGGGGTAGAGAGTGCTAGGCAGAGGGAGAACCCCGGGCACCATTTTCCCCTGATAAGCCTCTGGATAAGTATCCATCATTGGCAAGCAATATTTTCAGTCAGCACCTAAAGATGGCCCTCCATTCATAGGCTTCAAGTGAATATAAACCTAATTCTAATCTTAGAACAATTCCCACAACGCATTGTGGTGACCAAGTAATCTTTCAGAGAAAGGTTACCAGTGCATAGTCTTAGGATTCATGGCATGCCTCTATCCACACAGGAATGTCATACAATAACTAGGAAGTGATCTTGCTCTTTGAAGAGTACACTATTATAATTATGAGATGCATGAAATTAATGTGGTAGAAACTGGGACCAAAACAAAACAGCTTTTAGACAACAAAGTACTAACAGTACTGGTTACAGTTGTAGCTGTTTTCATAAACATAAGGAAGTTAATGACAACCGAGTAAATTGTAAGTAGCATATTAACTAGGCTGCTGGTTATCTTGAAAACAGAGTCTTTAGTAGTCTCACAATGGGAGTCTTTCCAAACTCTTTGAATCATAAATGATTTCTGAATGCATTTAAACTGCCAGGTGAAACTAAAGAATGCAATCTCTGGACATAAACATATCTTCAACTTTTGCTATCAGAATTCACTGTTTTAGCAGAACAAAAATTCCTGTGTTATATGATAAAAAAGCTCTGTGCCATTTCAATCCAATCTGCATGTATAACTTCCACTCATAAATAGTCTCTTTTATGCACAACATCTGTGAAAAAGGCCGCTTCCCAAGCTGGCCTCATGCCTGCCAAACAAAGCCCAGAGGGAATTCACCAGGCAGTTCTGAACACCATTGTGAGAGAGGTCAAGGTTTCAGAATGATTTTTGATCCGACAGCCTTTGACTCCACTGCTGAACTCTCTGAATTGCAAGAGCTAAGGGGACTAAATAGGAGGGTGACCTAGTGAGACCCTAAACGGATGGCTCCATTTTAATAAATGGCCTCACATAACTATTAATAGCCTTTGAGCCTATTCCTGGAAAATATTATCATCAGAAAGTTTAGGAAGTAGTAAAGATAGCCAAGCAGATAGCATTAAAGAATTCTTTGTTTTCCATATCCTTTTATAATCATCTTTATTAATAACATTAGGCATCAACAAAACCTCAACTGGAATACTATTACATAAATAACATTTACATGATCATTTCAGAGCCAGTGTGTAATGTCATGGAAAAACAATTGGACTAGGAAGCTCACAATGCAATCCTGATTGCTGCTGCCATGTCAGCCTCCGGAGAGCAGCCATGTGGGGAGGCAAAAGAAACAAAAAACCTCCCTGGCTGTCCAAAAGCCCTCCATAGAGGAAAACAGAGTTATACCACCCTTTTGTCTGTCTTCCCCACCACCAGTATTCCCGGGGCCCAAGCCTGGAAGGAGCTGATGGGAACGCCCCTTTAATGTCCCCAGTTGCATCAGCCTACAAATTAGACCAACATAACTCTGGAAGCAGTGACTAGAAGCAGGGCAGGCCTCGCTGTTGCCTGCCTCCTTGTTTGTCCTCCCAGTTTTCATAAGTACCATTTATGCCAGCCAGTAGGGCAAACACGTCAACAAGAGCCTCCTATGGCCATTATACCCCCCATCTGTGGACTAATTAGTTCATGTTCAGCAAGTCCTTCTCCTCCCCCCCCACCACCACCATTGTTCCACTTGTCAAATTAAGCTTTTTTTGGAAGATGGCTGAAAATATTAAACAGTCATAGAAGCAACTGCTTATTCTAAGCAGAAGTAGGATAAGATTAACCATTAAAAATGCCCAAAAATAATAAATGCCCGGTATCAAATTTTTGATATGACATTCTTTCCTTTTCCCAAACTCACCATATTAAAGATCAGTGAATAGACCAGACAGATCTCTATATAAAGATAAAATGCTCCATATATATATTAAACTATTAAAACTACAACACTTTAAAACTTAATCCAGCATCCCATCTCATGATGGCATTTGAAATGGCATTCAGATGGCACTTAAATCCTTAACCCCAACTGAGGGAGAAAAGAGGAAAGGAAATGGAGGGAAGGAAAAGAGAAAAAAGGGGAAGTAGGAAAAAAGGAAATAAGAAAAAGAAGATGGAAGGGGGAGGGGGGAAAGCAAAGGGGGGGGGATTGGTATAACAACCAAAGCTGCTTCAACCATATGCCTATGGAACAGCTCTGTTTGGCAGGCCTTGTGAAACTGTATCATATCCTGCAGGAGCTGGATCTCACTAGACAGAGCATTCCATTAGATTGGAGCCAGAGCCAAAAAGTCCCTGGCTCTGGTTGAGGCTAGCTGGATCTCTTTAGGGCCAAGGATCTCCAGTAGATTTCCATTTGCTTTCTTGGGTTTGCTTGGTTTGCTGCTGGAGAGCTTCACTGGTGCGGGAGTGGTGGACTCTTTTGAAGCTGGTTTCGCTGGACAAGTGGCTGCCAGATGCCCACTCTCCCTGCAATACAAGCAAAAGTCCAGCCACCTCCAATGAGCATAAGCTGATTCTTCTTCAACAGCTGTCGCATGGCTTGGCGACTTACAGGATCCAGAGGGTGCTGGAGGTGCGCAGGGATGTCCAGAGGGTTTTGGTTTGAATGATTTGATTACCGTCATTCTGGCATTGGTGTCATCTGCAAGCATTTCCCTCAGATTTGTCGGGTTTCATCATGACCCATTTTTTGCAACTCCGGCCTCTGTAAACGCATGCACCAGGGTTTGGTCAGGCCAGTCTGGAATTCTGCTAGCCAGGGTACGGAACTGTTCGGAAAACTCTACAAACGGCTTGTTCCCCTGGCACATCTTCATTATTTCCCGCTTGGCTTGCTCTCCCATAAAGGGGTTTTCGAATCAGCTGCAGAGAGCTCTCAGGTAGGGTGAGGAGTTCACCTGCCTGCCATTGGAACAGGTCTACATACCAATCAGCCGCTGCTCCCTCCAGCAGTGCTCCCTCATCACTCTGTTTCACTTCGGTACTGTTGACCATAATCTTGCATATGGGCATCCACCTGAATAAGGAAATACTGTAGCAGTTGTGGTGATCCGTTGAAGCGTACTGTTATCTGCCTTCTCGGAGGCACTGGAGGGGGCATTGGCACAGGTACGATCTGGATCTGCGGTATAGGAGCCACCGCTGGGGGCTGTCCCTGAGTGCCAGTTCCCAGCAGGACGGTCCCGATGGGTGCTGTGCCTCCCCCCATAGCTCCATCAGACAGCTTGTTATCATCTGGGTCAGCCTTACTTCCACAAACTGAGCTCTTGCCAGTAGAAGGTCCATTTCACGCTCCCAGGGTTAGGAGGTTTTATATTGACTCGCTATCTTTCAGGTTTTAATTATGCTATGGTTGATTGTTTATATTTTAATCATTGTAATTTTTTGGTGTTTTAATCCCTTTGTACACCACCTAGAGCCTTTCAGGGATGGGCAATATGATACGTTTAATAATAAAATGCAAAAATATATATATTTGGGAAATATGTTGTGATTCTAGGAGATCTCTAGGCCCCACCTGGAGATTGGCAACCCTTGAAGGAGAGAAAGAAGCTGGAAAGGGGGGTGGGTTAAGGGAGCTTTTGGGAAAAGAAAAGAGGAAATAATGGATAAAGGAGGAAATGAGATGCCTTCTGCATGACCTTGATGGTTACTGCTTATGTGTTTATAAAATTTCAACTTAAAGAGCACAAACACAAGAAGACTAAAACAACCTGTGCTTCTAGGCAGTGACATAGGTATAGATTTTTTATGGGGGGGTCGGGGCGAGGCCACGCCCCCACCCACCCCTGGAGGTGTGGCCACACTTCCCCAAGCCATGCCCATGGCCTCAGTGCTTATAAAAAGCAGCTCTCCAAGGCAAGGGATGGCAGACTCCTGTGACCTGCCCCCTCCCCACTGGCTGGGCTCCCCAGCTGGCAGCCTGCAGTCCCTTCTCTGTCCCCTCCAGGCAGAGAGGTAGCTAGGAAAAATGGAGCCCAGTGCAAAATTTATTTATTTATTTATTTATTTATATTTTAGATTTATAGGCCGCCTCTTCCCCGAAGGTTTGCGCACCCTCCCCACTATGGGTGGCTGCTGTGACGCTGGAATCCACCCCAAAACAGCATCACTTTCAATGGTGTTTAAATTAGGGAGCCCAGATTCTCCTTTTAAATCCACCTTAAAGGGAGAATCTGGAGTCCCCCGTAAAAATAACATTGAAAGTGATGGTGCTTTGGGGTGGATTCTCCCCCACCCTGAAACAGCATCACTTTCAACGTTTGAACTGGGGACCTCAGATTCTCACTTTAAATCCATGCTGAAGGGGGTGAATTTAAAAAGAGAATCTGGGGAAAATTTCAGGGTGCCTTCTGTCAGGGGTACAATTGTTAAGCTAGCAGCACCAAACTTTCAGGGTATATTTAGGAGACTCTCCTGATGATGATACCACCCAGGTTTGGGATGATACCATCCCAGGAAGTTTGTTTCAGGGGGTCCAAAGTTATGGACTCTCAAAGGTGTAGCCCCATCTCCTATTAGCTCCCATTGGAAACAATGGGAAATGGAGGCACACCATTTGGGAGTCCGTAACTTTGGACCCCCTGAACCAACCTTCACCAAACCTGGGTGGTATCAGCGGCAGACTATCCTGATGATACCACCTAGGTTTAGTAAAGTTTGATTTAGGAGGTCCAAAGATATGGACTCTCAAAAGGGTAGCCCCATCTACTATTAGCTCCCATTGGAAACAATGGGGGATGGGGCACCCCTTTTGGGGGTCCATAACTTTGGACCCCCAGAACAAAACTTCACCAAACTTGGCTGGTATCATTAGGAGTGTCACTTGACGATAGCCTGAAATTTTGGTGCCGTTAGCCTAAAAACTGCGCCCCCTGCAGGGCAAAAACAAAAAACCACTTTAAAATGCAAAAACCCACAAACGGGGGGGGCGGAGCTTTGGACATGCAATGGGGGGGTTGAACCCTAGAACCCCCCCTTACCTATGTCCCTGCTTCTAGGATTTCCTGTTCATTGATTTTATTTTTTGAGTACAAGAAAACAAAATAATATCCCCCCCCCCCATAGGATTCTACAGCCTTTCTCAGGTCAAGCACCACCACTACCTTTTTTTTTCTTCAGCAGGTGTCTGCCTTGTCTTGACGTCTGCAATTGATGCTAAGAAAACTTTGAACAGTAGGTATCCCAGGAATTTTTCTTTTGGAACAGTCATGCTGTCCAACTGTACTATTTCAGCTGGTTCAGCTTTGGCTACAGCTAGTCTTTCAATATGCCCTGATTTATTAAGAGCCTGGCATGGCAGCAGAATAAGCACCTGGCATTTATAAAGCAGTGACTCACGACTTTTCCTTCTGTGATCTTTGCCTCATCTTTTGCCCTCAAGGCCTTCACACTGGTTATCCTTGAATTCTTAGCCTCAAACGACCAAAGAGGTCACAATACAGCTACAGAAAAAGAGTTGCCAATTTCAAGAGGGGTGCAGGCATTGTGCACATTTGAGTCGTTGGGGGGAAGGTCAAGTCAAGGTTTCTGAGTTGAGTAGGTTATTACATCTCACAGCAGCAGCATAATGAGATAGCACAAGGAAGTTTATGGCATGCATAACATTCCAGATACTTTGCTGAAGCAGATATGGGCATAGTTGCAATTTGAGGAAGCCATAGGAATGAATAAATCCTTCCAGCTTTTGAAGACGGGGGTGGGGATATGAATAATTTTATCCCTATCATGAGCCAGTTCCCTTATGAAAAAGCAGGGCACCATCCATTCAGCATGAGATGACAAAATCCTCAGAAGTCCTTTCCCAAATAGGCCAGAAAAAAAATTCAAAAGAAAATCATACCAGAGAATTTAAGAACAAAATCGGCTTTTGCTTCATTGATTACAGCAAAGCTTTTTGACTATGTGGATAATGAAAATCTGATTGGTTGTAATAGCTTTGTCACAACATCTGACTGTTCTGATAAGCAACCCATGTAGCCTGTAAGAGGCTATTGTTAGGAGCAAAATAATGATTTCTGATTGATTAAGGTGTCAAAAAAGGATTATTTTATCTTCCTATTTTTTAATCTATTTGCAGAGTGCAGAACATATAAGGAAAGATGGATTAATTTAGATAGGCCACTGATCTGATCCAGCAGGGCTCTTCTTATGTTCTTCAGTGAAGCAGAACTATTCAAGAGGTATTTTCTACACAGACAACAGAGTATTAAATGATTCACAAAATTTATCTGGAAAAATTATAAGGGATTGTGGTCTATACTACTGTGTATCACTTGCTGAAACTAGGATCCTGTTATAGAATTTTGTATAATTTAATGTGTAATGTTAATATATACGCTTTGCTGTAGTTCTATTAGTAGACTTCTGATCCATTCTACAGTTCTAGTCCTATTGCATTGTTTACTGAATTTCCAATTCATTGATTATATTGACTCACTAGGCACAATATGCCTTGAATCCAATTTGAAAAGAAGAACTATAAATAAAATAAATAAAATAAAATTTTAAAACTGTGCATTTAGATTAATACTGTAATTGATTTAAGTAGGGAATATTGAATCTCTTGCTGTGTTACGTAAGGCTAAAGACATGAATCACATCTCTTATTTATCTTTATTGTGGTCCAGGAAGGCAATGAATAATATCACCCATAAAAATGTTCCAAACCACAGACATTGGACAAAAGATGAAGAAAGTAATAGTTGGACAGAATTAATATATAGGAACATATAAATATATAAAGAAGTTCATAAATGTTCTATTGTGAATTAGACATCTTATCCTTCTGTGAACAGGTGCCTATTTTTTAACATAAAAGATTATCACAACTTGACACATGGAGCTATGTTCTGTATTCATGCTCTGGGTAGGAAGTTGAAGGACCTTTATACACAAGTTGTCATTTTACCTCTTCTCCCAGTTGAAAGACACAGCCCAGGGAGGTAAAGAATACTGGAGGCTTTCCCAATGATGCCACTGAGAACGTGTTGGTTTCTTGGTCCATGGTCTGTAGTTTCATGAAAATTGACTTCTGGCAAGGGATGGGTTGCACCTCATATCAGTTGGCAAAAACATTTTTGAAAGGAGGTTCACAAACCTGATTGGGGGGGGGCTTTAAACTTAGTTATGTGGGGGAGGGAGACAGTATTCCTAAGGGCAGGAGTTCATCAAGAGCTGGATGTAATAAAAATAAGAAAATTGAGCAAACAGTACAGGAACCCAATGGCAGGAGGAAAAAACCTTTAATTAGCAGCCAAGGGAATGACACATGGTCTTAGATATCTATACACTAATGCACAGAGCATGGGAAATAAACAAGACGAACTTGAACTCTTGACACAACAAAACAAATATGACATAATAGGCATCACTGAAACCTGATGGGATGAGTCTCATTATTGGAATGTAATAATTGAGAGGTATAACCTCTTTCAGAGGAACAGACCAAATAGAAAAGGAGTAGCAGTATATGTCAGGGATAATTATACCTGTGAGGAAATTCATGACTTAAAATCCTGGAAGCCAAGTAGTGTCATGAACCAGTCTATGGACACTGAAGATTCTGATGTAGAGCCTGAAGATACTGTGGAGCTAGAGCTGGCTCCCCACAAGGAAATGCAGACAGCAAAACCAGCTCCAAGCTCTGCTGCAAGCCAAGGCAGAACCTGGCGCCATGCAGCTGAGAGAGCCATCAGGAATCTCAGAAGAGCCAAGTAACAAGCCAGCAGCACAAAGGAGGCAAAGATAGATGCAACAGTTACAGAATAAAGAAGTGCTCACATTGCTGCTAGGTATGGCAGAAGGTTCTGCAAACTGGAGGCATCTGAGGAGGACTGAGTCAGGATCATAGAATTTCCTACATAAAACCTGTCTTGAATTTGACTCTGTCTGGGTGTAATAAGTGTACCATGTGCCTGGTCTTCCTCTGGCTCTCAGCCTGCCTGCCTGATCTCCTGTCTGTGCCTTGACCATAGGTTTGCCTGCTGCCTGCCCTGGCTCTGGACTGTTTTGGACTATGCTTTTGCCTGCTACCTGCCCTGACTCCAGCCTGTCTTGACTATGTCTTGCTTGCTGCCTGGACTCTGGTTTGTTTGGCCATAACCCTAGCTAGCACCTGGTGGTAGCACAGGTTGAAAGCATATGGTTATAAATTAAGGGAGAGATAAACAACAGTGATGTCACTGTGGGGGGTTTATTCCCAAGCCAGACTGAAGGCTTGAATGATGCCTTCCTGGAACAGATAACCAAACTTTCAGAAAGGAAAGATGTAGTAGTAATGGGAGATTTCAGTTGCCCTGATACTTGCTGGAAGTCAAACTCTGCCAAGAGTATAAGTTTCAACAAATTTCTCATTTTCTTTGCAGACAATTTTGCTGTCCAGAGGCAACAGGGTATCAGCTATTTTAGAGCTGCTCCTAACCAACAGTGATGACCTGGTTAATGTGGTGGAGAGTTGGGATCAATAGGTGGGAGTGACCATGTTCTCCTAGAGTTTGTTTTATAGCCAAAAGGGGAAGCCAAGTGTAGTCAGACAACCCCATGGTTAAGAATACTAAATGAGAAGAAAATGCATAATGGATGCAAGTTTCTTAGAAGTGAGATAGTGAAGGCACAATTTCAAATAGTTTCAATGAGGGTAAACAGGAGGTGTCTAAGAAACTGGGTGGATGTCTAAAGTAATTTCAAATTAGCTAAAATTTTAAAGGGACACATGCAAGAAATTAAAAAGAGGACTTCAAACAAATAGCCAGCATGTGTAGGGAGAAAGTGAGAAAAGCTATAGCACAGAATGACCTCAGGCTTGCCAGGGAAGTTAAAACAATAAAAATAGCTTTTTTGTTATGTCTAAAGAAAAAATATTTGATAGGGTCACTGTGTAGAGAAGATGATGAAATGCTAACAGGAGACAGAAAAAAAGCAGAACTACTCTTTGCCTGCTTTGTCTTAGTCTTCTCCCAAAAGAAAATCAGTGTTCAACCAGGGGGAAATGGAGCAAATGATGCAGTAGGGAAACTCCAGCTCAGAACAGATAAAATGGTAGTAGTGGAATACCTAACTATTTAAATGAATTCAAGTCTCCAGGACCTGATGAACTACATCCATATAACTAGCAGAATTAATCTCAGAATCACTGGCAATAATTTTTGAGAATTCCTGGAGAGCAAGAGGAGTCCTAACAGACTGAGGAAGGTAAATGTTGTCCCCATCTTCAGAAAGGGGAAAAAAAGAGGACTGAAACAATTATCACCCAGTCAGCCTAACATCAATACCAGGGAAGATTCTAGAACAGATCATTATTCAGACGTTCTGTAAGCACTTAGAATGGAGTGTTGATATCACTAAAATTCAGCATGGGTTTCTCAAAAACAAGTCATGCCAAACTAATCCTATCTCTGTATTTTTTTAATTTGATCAAGTGACAAGCTTTGTAGGGAATACTGTGGATGTAGAATATCTTCATTTCAGTAAGGCTTTTGACAAGGTCCTCCATGATATTCTTGCAAAGAAGATACCAAAATGTGGGCTAAACAATGCTACTGTTAGATGGATTTGTAAGTAGTTGACCAACTGAACACACAGGGTACTCACTAAACCCACATGGTGGCTCATCATCAAAGGTGTATCTAGGCAAACTGGAGCCTGGGGACAAAACCTGAGTTTGGTGCCCCCCTCCCCCCATATGGGCAGCCACCTACCCCACCATGACCAAACAATGATTTTTTGCACCAGCCCACAAAACACCTCCCACCCCCAGCAAAACATGCATGGCTTTCTCCCCACCAATTTTCTTTCCTAATTTTTTCCTCACATCAACCCTATGAGGTAGGTTATTAGCCTGAGAAACAGCTCCAAGCCAGTGCAAGGGGGTATTAAGCATGTAAATCTCTCACAAATCACCCCCAGCAAAACATTTACCAAACAAATGTTAGCATCATCTCTCACAAAACACCTCCAGTGGAATCCACCCCCAAACAGCATCACTCTCAATGTTTAAACTGCGGACCTCACATTCTCCCTTTAAGTTCATGCCAAAGAGGGTGGATATAAAAGGAGAATCTGGGGAAAATTTCAGGGTACCTGCTGTTAGGTGTTCAATTGTTAAGCTAACGGCACAAAAATTTCACGGTATCTTTAGGAGACTCTCCTGAGGATACTGCCCAGGTTTGGTGAAGTTTGGTTTAGGGGGTCCAAAGTTATGGACCTTCAAGAGTGAAGCCCCCATCTCCAATTAGCTCCCATTGGAAACAATGGGGGATGGGGGCACCACTTTTGGGAGTCCATAACTTTGGACCTCCTGAACCAAACCTCACCTAACTTGGCTGGTATCAACAGGAGGGTCTCCTGAAAATTCCCTGAGATCTTGGTGCTGCTAGCCTAAAAACTGCGCCCCCTGCAGGCCAGAAACTGAAAAAACACTAAAAATACAAGAAACACACAAATGAACCTGAAATTTTTGCACACACACACACCCACTAGGGGATGCCCGGGGACATAGGGTACCCATGTCACCTAGGCAAATATGCCACTGCTCATCATCCTGAAGAGAAGTGACTAGTGGGATGCCAGAGTTCTTTCCTGCGCCCAGTGCTATTCAATATTTTTTATCAATAACTTGGATGATGGATTGGGGGGCATGCTAATCAAATTTGCAGATGACACTAAATTAGGAGCAGCTAATTACCCCACAGGACAGGGTCAAAATTCAAAATTACCTGGACAGATTACAGAGCTGTGCCAAAGCCAACCAAATGAATTCAACAGGAAGAAATGTAAGATACTTCACTTACAGCACAATCCAAAGCCCTTTTTGGATGGGGATGGTGCTGCTGCAGTTCCACCACACCACCTCCAAGGAGGAGTTTTGGTGGTGCAGGGGGGCAAAAAAACCTCCCCCCATTGGAGAGCCCTCTATAGGGTTTAATGGACTTACCTAAAAGGGTGGCATAAATCCAAGATCCAGGTGCCAGCATTTTGAGAGGCAAAGATGGGGTGGGAATCAACTAATGTTGACTTTACCCCTTGTTATGCCTCTTAACTGTCCCTGCTACACTGGCAGAGCCACTGGGGGTGCAGAACAGCAAGGGTGCTGTTGTGGAGGGTGCAGCAGCCATCTGTCAGCAGGTTTGGCCCTTCACCAGAGTAAATGCCCCATAGATGGCAAATCTCCTTGCACAGCCCTGTGCCTAATAATTTCTTTGGCCCCACTCCCTTTGGATTTGGTCATTAGACAGAAAAAAATGAAATACACAGATATAAGGTGGAAAACCCCTGGTTTGATAACAGCATATATGAAAGGGATCAGATGGAGCTTGAGGGGCAGAGCCAACAGCTAGAGGGACCGAGCTAGAGGGACAGAGAGTAGCCAGCTTCAGTCTGAGCTTTGCTGAGGCCAGGTTTGGATCTAGCTGTAAGCTGCATGCTGCAGCTTAAAGCTGGGTCTAAGCCTGGCCTTAACTGGACACAAACAAGCCCTTGCTGCTCCCAACTCCATGTGGAGATAGAGTGTGCCACACCTGTCTTCCATGTGGAGATGGGGGTAGGGCAAGCCTGGCAGGCCCTGTGGAGATTGTGAATGGGGTGAGTTCCACTTGCTGACCTTCAACTGTGCTCCCAAATGGAGAGTTCCGGAATAGGGCACAGTTGGGGAATGGGTCAAAGCTGCAAAATGCAACCCCAGAAGTGGTACCTGTGTCTCATAACACCCCCACGCCTTAGATATGCTACTGGTGTGTATGAACGGGAAGGGAGGGGAAGAAAATATCAGCTCTCGTCTTGAGAGTACTGGATGTGATGATATATGTGGCTTTAAGTTTAAGTTGATGGGCAGAGTTAAGAGAACCAGGAAAAGCAAATGTCTGGCAGAGTTCAACAGACAAACTGTGCTGCAGGCTGTGGGATGCCTCCTTGTGTGTCAGCAGAAGAACATGAAGAAACCTCACTACAAGCCCACTGTGCAGTAAAGAGCCCCAATGTAAGCATTTCATGTATGTTTATTTCATGTCATGTTTATTTAATTGGTAAGCATGACATTTTATACTTTCCTACTAATATCTACTAGATGTCACAGTTACCAGAGCTGGGATGTTCTTATTTATAACAATGTCCATACTTCCAGAATCTCAGAAAGAGAAACAAGACAAGTTGTAACACATTACTGTTTTTAAATAGGAACAACATGCAGAATCTATCTGTCTAAATAACACACTGAAGTCCCTACTGGATTCCTTGCTTAGTTAGGATACCTCTTGCCCCTTATGTCTCCAGAATCCAGCTCTTTCTTTTTTTGTACATGGCTGTTAAACTTTCCCACATTCTTTTTTCTCTCTTTCATTCACTCATTCTAACATTACGTTCAGACTTTCAAATCTGATTGGTCCATGCTAAAAAATATGTGTGTGTGTGTGGGGGGGGGGTACTTTTCCATCATATTGGGAGATTGGGGCCAAAGGCAGGGATTTGCCTGCTTCAGCAAGCCTAAATAAAATGGGGAAAGCACTTGTGCTATATTTTTTACTGCACCTTGTGCTGTGGTTTGCTCATACATGAAAAGATAGTAGGGATATAATAATTTCACACAAACGGCTAGCAAGGAGTAATTTTAGCATTTCTGGTGGGGCAATGGAAATATTTCATGGGTTCCAACCCAAAGTTAAGAATACTAAAATGTCCAACATCTGGTGGTGTGTATTGCATAATTTTTTTATTCTTTTTTATTCAACATTTTGTTTGATGAGACTCATTTTTTGCTTTGTCACATCCATTTGAAGTCAGATAAAAGAGATCCTGTACTCTACATTATTGTACAGAACTTCCTGTCACCGTTCTTCTCTCCTTTTGTTTCTCCCAAAAGATTCAGAGAAAGTGGTTATGGAATGCTTTGGTTTGTATGAGGCACATTAGAACAAAGGATCTGGGAAACATTTGAGGAGCACAGTGTTCTTGACTGAAAATCTATTTAGGGATTTCAACAATTGAAAATAAACTCTTCATGAATATGAAGTGTAGATTTTTGTTCCCGTTGTCTTCTGTTAGAATGGTTTCTTTTCACTTCCTAGCTCACGATCACATTGGAAATAAGAAGACAGCAGCATTCATGAGCATGCTCGGTCACAGGAAGCAACTCCCTGCCATATAGGGTTCCCAACTTTCACTTGGGAAATGCCTAGAGATTTGGGGGTGGAGCCTGGGGGGCAGTTTCAGGGGGGAGCAGGGTATGATCCATAGGAGCAGCGGTGACATAGAAGTTAAGAGCAGGTGCACACTAATCTGGAGAACCGGAATTGATTCCCTGGTGTGCCACGAGCTGTGGAGGCTTATCTGGGGAATTCAGCCTGTGCACTCCAACAAACGCCACCTGGGTGACCTTGGGCAAGTCACAGCTCTTCAGAGCTCTCTCAGCCCCACCCACCTCACAGGGTGTTTGTTGGGGGTGGGAGGAGATTGTAAGCCCATTTGAATCTCCTTACAGGAGAAAAAGGGAAGGTATAAATCCAAACTCTTCTTCTTCTCTCCCAAGTAGCCATTTTAACCAGGAACACTGATTTCCAGATGTCACCTGACAGTAAAGCAAATCATACTGTACCAATAGCTATAAATCTCAAAGAACTCAGTCCATTCATGCATATCAATTTTATAAATTGTTTTTAAAATGTACTATCAACTTAAATCAATTTTTTCTTAGTAGTTTCACAGATCAAGACAACTAAAATCAATTTTCTTGTTTGTTCCACAGGTAAAGATAACTTCACATTACACAATAAAGAAGATTCAACATTCAACAAATAATCTGCAGCAATACAGCTACATTCTGATAATTATAATAAACATTCTAATACATTAAAGTTCACGTATTGTGTTCTCCTCTTATTGATATCAAACAATGATTTCCACCTATATGGTGAATTTTAGGGCAATTAACCTCCTTTCATGGGTCCTTCTGCAAAGCTCAGTATATAGTCAATGTGCTCAATTGTAATCTTTGTAGCCTTAAAAGAAACAGTAGCTTGTATCCCATGGTTTGACAACAGGTGAACAAGCTATGCCCCCCTTTCCCCTGCCTAGACCACTGTTGTTTGCCCCTAAAGATCCTTTAGCTTTCAGATACTTGAGTTGTGAGGAAATGCATGTAGCATTTTTTAAACATATGTTCTTTTGATCAAGGCAGGAAGTTCCTCTCATGTATTCAACAGGAAGTAGTAAAGAGTCTGAACTCTCCAAAAGAATCAGCCATGAGTTATTTGAATTTTTGGAGGACAATAATCGAAGCCCTCTAAATCTACATCACAATTAACTCCAGGAAGAAAAGCCATTCAGCTCATCCCCTGGATATTCTTGGCAAATCTAAGTCAAGATCATCTGCCTATCCCCATTCTGATTCAATTACCTACCATCAGAAGCATCACACATAGCTCTCCCAGCACATTTGCTGCTCATCTTCCAGTGCCAGTATAGATCCTAGTTCTCACCAGGCTAGGCCAGTTACAGGCCTCTTTCATTGGTGGCAAGGTAAATCCAGGAACATAAGGAAGGGATCCCAAGCTCTGATCTCCATGGTAGGTTCCTCTCCAAGAACCTTCTGCTGCTGCCATAGGCATGACAGCATCAGATCTTGCCACTTCAAGACTGGAAGAATGAGCTTTCTTCTTTTCTGTTATTCTTACCACTTCAAATTTAACCATTCGTCTTTCTACCTGCTCCCCAGTCTGTCCTACTGCCAGGCAATCATACTGCACTGCATCCCTTAACTGTCAGCAATTCTTTCCCTTTAAATCTTGTACTCCTTCACTTATTTATCCCACTGCATCTTCTGGTCCCATTTAGAACAACCCTCATCTATCTCTTTCCTTTAGTTTGATATGCTCTGGATTGGCCAGGTGAGAGGAATGTACTTTAGAATAATTTTAGGATTGGCAACTAAAAAAGTAACCCAACTGCAACTAGAATATGCTGGGGTATTCTCTGCCTTGTAGTATTGTCTTGAATTCCCTGTTCTGTTTTCTGTAACTTTTTGGTTAACTGCTTGTCTCAATTCCATCACTCTCTTCTCAAACATTTATTGTGCCAAACCAGGACTTGTGAGTAAAATAGACTAATAAAATTCATTTTTGCCCCAGGACTCATATTGCAGTTCATCATGTTTAGGGGACACTTTTCATGTGTGAGTGAGGCCTGACACGGGAAAGCACTTCCATCAACAGAGGAAAGCTACTTCTGTGGTTCCAAGCAGCCACTAAATTCCCCTCATATCTCACAGAATTCAAATTAGTATATCTAAGACCCATAATTCAACTTTTATGCAATTAACTCAGAAAAATAGAATATTGTGTTAGAATGATAAACAACTGGCTAATCTCAGTGATGTGTGTGTGCTGCCAGTGCTCATTCATAAAGTTGCTCTGATTCCTATCAATTCCCACCTCCCACTCTGCAGATCTCCACTAAGCGGTTCCTGAGGGTCCACTTTCTCTTACTCTGACTGAATGGGGTGGGATGATACATGAATATGGGGACTTGGAACTCCAAAAACAGGTGTGTGTGCATGCGTGCACGTAGACTCAAAGTTCTGTCAAGTTACAGGGGCCTTATGGTGACAACCATAAAGGGGCTTTCAAGGCAAGTGAGCAGAGATAGTTTGCCATTGCCTTCCTGTGAAAAGTCTTCCTTGGTGGGCTCCCGTTCAAGTATTGACCCTGCTTCATTTCTAAGATTTGATAATATCAGGCTATATCATGCCATTTACCAGTACTTGATACTAGTAAAGTAACATGGTGGAAAAAGACCTAACTATCCCATATCTGATGGATTTTCTAAAATGCTTTAACTGAAATGTTAAAAGGTGCACTGCTACTCATGTCCATTAGGTGGCATTCGATACCCAGACTCTAATGTCACTAATTCAGTTACTTTTAATGATTTATATCACCATTGGCGCTTTTATGGTACAGGAGAAAATTATCAGACTTATTTGAAGGACTGTTGTAGTCCATATGAAATCCTGTCTGTGCTTTCATTTGTCAGACGGATGATGCATTTTAAGTAAAATTAAAATTCAGAATGTGAGTAAATCTAGATTTCTTAATCAACTAATTGTGGACCTAATAAGTGTTCCTTGAAATCATACATATCAAACTTCATGCATCATGTTTGTTGCAGAAAATTATTTCACATTGGCATAATCTCATTCAACAAAGTTCCAGACATAGCTTTCCAAGTTTAATCAGGCATCTCAAACTCCAACTGGAGAAAAGTAGATGAGAAAAGACAAAATGGTCAAACTTCTTTCCCTCCCACCCTCCTGCCCATGCAAACTGCTTCTCTTTTCCAAATTACCTTTTCCCCAGTTGGCTTTCCATACTGCAGGGCCAAAAATATATATACAACTCTATTTTCTTTGAAAAATTGGAAAGAGTTTGTTAGATATCCCATTCCAAAGTCAAAAGAATGCATTCTCCAGTAAAATAATGAACACTCAGTAGTAAACAAAGATTTCTTATTTTGATATATTTGGTGAGGAGATGCATGCTAATTTTAAATGTATTGAGTCTCTTTTTATGCATTCCCATAATCATACATGAGGATAGTTTGTTTTTTGACATCAAGTCACAGCTGACTTATGGCAACCCAGTAGACAATAGCCTTCTTTAGGGCATATAATTCCCTAATTCCCTAAGGACAAATTATGCCAAACAAACATATTCTGAAGTTTATGTTAAGGAAAAGGTGTTTAGATGAATTGTGGAAAGAGGGAAAGTAAAAGTGAAAGCATGATCAATTCAAGAAATGTTGAACACATGGATCTTCTCCCCAAATGTTTGTAACATTCCTGAATAATTTTATCAAAAGGGGGGGGGGGTCTGACAGTGAGAATATGGTAACATAATGTACTTCTATGGTAATATAACAGACTTTTGATAGCCACATCCCAATCTCATTAAAGAAAGATATTTGAACTACTCCCAAAATATCTTACAAGAATGGCTGTTTATATGTACTAGTATTAGTATGCTATTATTATTATTATACACATAAAACACTCGTTGTTGTTGTTGTTGTTGTTGATGATGATGATGATGATGATGATGATGATGATGATGATGATGATGATGATGATGATGATGATGATGATGATGATGGTAGATTTCACAGCTGCAAGATCTTTAGCTGGTTGTTGACTTTCATTATTACTGTTGTTGTTGTTGTTGTTATTTAGGGGAGCACCACTGAGTATATATAGTTCCTATCTAATAACTATTTTCTGAGCTCTGAAGAGAATCTCTGATTGTATGTCTATGGTGTAAAAGAGCATAGTTTTCATTAGTAATTATAGGATTCTGTCCATAGTGTTTTCGACAGGATATGTAAGCTAAAATAGCATTGGTAGACTTTAACTATCATAATGAGGCCTCCTTGTAGGATTCAGCTACAGACATTATGGTTGCTGTGATAACCATGGTACTGTCTCAAAGTATCTTGGGCAGTATGTATGAAAAAAATGTCTGTGGAAGGTCTTACTGCTGCACAGATTGCTGGCCTGCAGAGTGCAATTCACAGATATGGTCTCTAGTGTCATCCCTCCCCCCCCCCCCGCCCCAAATCAGACTCTTGGTTGACTAGCGAATTAGGGAACATAAAGAGGCTGGGTAAATGTCTAGAGCATCACTGGCAGAAAAGTCATGTGGAATTATACAGGGCTTCATAGAGTCCATTTGTAGGCCTATGAGGGAACTGTGATGTGACAGGCAAAGTGTTCTTTTCTGCTATCATTGCATGCATCACCTGAATCTTGTTCAGCAAAATCATTTATTATTGTTAATGGCCAAATGTAATTTGACCTTGGCTCCCAAATGTGTTTTTTAATTTTAAATCTGGCTGTAATAATTTAGCATCATTTTTTGCTGATGAAGTCTTTATCATTGTCTGGAGCCAGCTTGTGGCCCATCCACATCTGAAGGGCCTGAAGCAAACATAGGCATCCCCTCGGCACTCCCCCGTGCTGCAGGAACAGAGTTGGATCTACTCACCACCTTCTCACCTTAAACAGTCAGACTCAGCCAGTACTCCCAGGATGGGAGCTGCACTTATGGACCTCAACGGTTCCCTCCTGGGCCCCAGAGATTCTGGTATCAGCTCCTGATGTCATCTCCAGGCACCAGAACAATAAAGACAATGCTAAGAAAGAGCAAGCCTCGGAGATCAGCGGGTTGCCAGCAACCATGGAGGCAGCCAGCAGAAGCCGAACTTTGATAGCCTGGGCAGGGAATTGGAGAAGTTCAACCTTGCAAAAACCTGGAAGGAACCAGGCAGGGAAGACCAGGTTGAAAGCCTCCCAAGAATTGCCTGCGAGAGAAAGGGGAGGGCCAGCAACAGTGGAGAAGGAGTTTGGGAAAAGTGGTGCTCCAACCCCTGGACTAGACAATAGGTCAGGCCTTGGAGCAGGGGGAGAGAGGTGTGGCTGACTGACTAGGAAAGGAGGAAGTATCAGTGGTGCATCCACAACCAGGCCAGGGAGAAGTAGAGAGGAATGTACCATACTTTGGATGAACACTGTCCCAGGAAAGAAAAGCAGGATTTTTGATGGAGCAACCCCTTGCTAACCCTGTTGATATGCTCACATGTACACATTAGACTTCTCAGACAATGTTTTCTTCATTGTGTCCACATGATGTATCTGGGAAGGGCAGATGGGTAGACAATCCAGGCGACATTCGCCTAGCTCATGCGGGATGCATTTTGCCTCCCCCAGTTCCACAGAGCCAAGTCCCCCACCCTCTGTGCTGCCCTGCTTAACTCTCCCTGCAAAACTTTCCTATTTGGGGGGGCAGTGAGGGCTGCCTATGTGTGGGTACAGGCAGAAATTCTGGGAAAAACCTGTGATGAAGGGGAAAGGTGAGCAGGAGGCAAGGGGAGAGAAGGGGATGGGTGGGCTGGTCAGTTGGAGAAGGCAGAGGAAGCTTCTCTCTCTCTCTCTCTTGGCTGCTATTCCTGGCTCGACTCAGATTGGGGTGTCCTTGCCAAAGATGGGTGGGTGGCTACATTTGCAGAAGAGCTGCCTGCCATGCTGCCTGGGAGGGTGGGAGTGAGAAGTGAACGTGCCGCCAGCCCAATGTTTGCTTGGGGGTGGGGAGCTACTGCTTCAGCAACTCCATGTACTTTGGATGAACCAGATTGCAGCTCCTGGGCCTTTGGACAGCACAGAATGCCTTGCCTTGCCTCTCCCGCAGCTGTCATGGCAATGGGCCCCTCTGGTGCTTCCTCCCCATTTGCTGGAAGTGCCACTCCTGCACAGTTCCCAAACCCCAAACTTTCTCTTGTTCCTCATCCTCAGTGCCCCTGCAAAAAAACCCAACAAACAGTGGGGAGCCGGGGGAGTTCAGCTAGGGGCAGGGCTTAGGGGCACAGAACCTGCGACAAGTCTTGGGTGCCATTTTGTGGCAGTACACCAATGACTGTGTCTTCCCCCAAGTCAATCTGTTGTATGACAACAAAAACAAGGGCATTTTCTGTTACAGAGTTACTACAATGTGATGGCTTACTAGAATAGATGCACAGACACAGCAGGATTCTATACTTTGGCTGCTTGAGAAATGAGTTCATACTTAGACTTGTTACTTAGAAAAGAAACAGAAGTTCTTTATTGTAAGGTAACTTCATACTAGTTAGGTAAGGCAGAGTAAAGGCTTTTAGCTGTCTAAGTAGGACAGAGAGAGACAGTATAAAAAGCATGTCTGGCCTTTATGATGGGCAGAGAAGATAGAGAGAGAAAGGAAGTGACTGGAATGAAGGAACCCCTGAGAGTAGCATTCTGGGTAACAAAGGAAGAGCAGCAGGAGTGGACAAAGGAAAGAGTCCTATCTACCCTTTTACTGACTCTCTACTGTCCGCCCCTGAGGCTCCAAAGTCTGTGCTTGCATTAAGTGACATTGTACAGTCCATTCCTTTCAACACCCCCTCTCAATGGAGAATGGGCTAGGGCAGAAGATTAATCTTTTCTTGCAGATATCAGAAACAACATCTGGAAAGTGGTTTGGTTAGTGCATTTGCAGAAAAAATCAGTAAACCTTTGCTGGCAGCTTTCTCTCATGGTGATATTTGCATGGGTGTGCTTTGTATGGGCATTCAGAATCTCTGTTTCAGAAAATCTAAAGCAACGTTGATTGTCTTCCATTATTTATATAGGCTTTGGCTGTTCTGTACAACCTTTCCATTTCTTGACAGCTTTAGACAGCCATCTACTCTAGTGGTTGAAAATCCAACTGTGTTCTGTTTTTTGCTTGGTCAGCTTATGGTCCCCTCACCATAGAAGGACATGTGTCCACTGATAGACTCTCTGTGTATGATATCTCCTGCCCAGTCTGCATCTACAAATCCCACCACCCGGGGCTGCCTGTAGTGGGCAGTTTGAGTTTGAGGTGTGCAATCCTCAGTGAGTACCTTAAAAGCTTTTCTGCTTGCCCGTTTTTTCCAGTGGGTGACTGAATTTTTCTGCATAACATAACACTGTCTGTGACATGGCAGGCCTAGTAACTGTGCTAATGTATAGTAGCTTTACAATAGCTTCACAATACTTGTTGGTTTTTGGCAAAGGTTCTATGTCATCTCTTTGATTCATAAAGTGGGTGCAGGTTTGGTGCCTTCCATACCCATTTATCTCAGAAGCTCTAAATCCTTTGCCTTTGGAGATTACTTTCATCTTCTTGTCTGTTTATCTGGATGCCAAGGTAGCATGGCCCAGCTGCTGCATCTCTAGACCAGTGGTGGTCTGGCACGGGTGCCAGAGGTGGCACTCAGAGCCCTCTCTGTGGGCATGCGCAAACAAAGTGCCCCCCCACACACACATCTAGGCTGGCCTGGGCCACTGGGCTCAATTATTAGCATTAAACCTAAGATCTAGTTTTGGGGAAGCAGTGTAGGTAACCCTGTTAAGCGCTGTTAAACCCCACTGATTTTCATGGGAAGAACTAACATGGGAAGAACTTACTCCTTTACCTCGGAGTAATCTCAGTTGCTGACAATGGTGCTTGCTTCTGAGTAAACCCTTCTAGGGTCATGATTCACCCATTGGAAGAGTTACACGGTTGCTTCAAAGCAAAGCCACCGACTACCACCAAGCTTACTCCCGAGTAATGCGCGCCTCAGAGCCAACCGTTTTTCTAAACTAAAACCTCAGTATTCAGGTTAAATTGCCGTGTTGGCACTTTGCGATAAATAAGTGGGTTTTGGGTTGCAGTTGGGCACTCAGCCTTGAGTTGGGCACTCACATCTGTTCTCACTTCTATTTACATCTTCTATTGAGGGAGCCAGCAGTCTTCCCATTTAGGGAGGGTTTTAAATATGGGTTGTGCTAGGCGCCTTCGTTTTTTGATTTTAAATTTGTATTAACCGCTGTTTTTAAAAAAGGGGATTTATTAACTTATTTGTGCTGAAATTTAATTGTTTAGTTTTGACTGTGTTTAGTTATATCATGATTTAATTTTGTTGTACACCGCCCAGAGCCCTGCGGGGATTGGGCAGTATATAAAACTAAACAATGAATGGATGAATGAATGAATGAATGAATGAATGAATGAATGAATGAATGAATGAATGGATGGATGAATGAATGAATGAATGGATGAATGAATGAATGAATGAATGAATGAATGAATGAATGAATGAATGAAAGCTTCGCCATCACTGCTCTAGACCAGTAATGGCGAACCTTTTAAAGACCGAGTGCCCAAATTGCAACCCAAACTCCAGTTATTTATCGCAAAGTGCCAACCCGGCAATTTAACCTGAATGCTGAGGTTTTAGTTTAGAAAAACCGGTTGACTCCCTTTTCCTCCGCCCCACCCACTCAAGCAGGGGCCAGCCTGCTCTAACCTCCAGCAATCCTGCATGCACTGCTCTGTGCCTCTCTAGCATCTCTGCCTCCTCTTCACCCCCCCCCTCCCTCGGGCAGAAGCCACCTGGAGCACAGGCACCAGGCCCGCCAGCCAAGTCCTCCCTGGTCACCACAGTGCGCGTATGTTGTGCTCAGTGGCCCAGGCTAGATGTGTGTGTGGGGGTGTGTGTGTGTGATTTTACGCCCCCCACATGACGAACTATGTGTGTGCATGCCCACAGAGAGGGCTCCGAGTGCCACCTCTGGCACCCGTGCCACAGGTTCGCCATTACTGCTCTAGACAATTGAGATTATGTACCACTTCTTCACAATCAACTGAATTCTCATATGCTATCTACGTAAGTCAGGATGTAGGGTCATTTTCCATCTCTGACTCTAGAGCACAGGCAGAAGTGAATCAGTTCTAGAAGTTTTCTGATCTTGTTCTCACTCTGTTTGGGAAACGATGGCCTGGGAGCCTCAGACTGAATACAACACACACAGTCATTAGAAACAATTTAACTTTTGAGATCAATACCAGTGACCAAACCTTTCTTCTCCATTGTTAGGATCACGATGACTTTTCATGATGCACAAATCTGTGTCACAATGAATACAATCCTTGTAGGTACATTCTTGTGCAGTTAACTTTTTCTGTGAACTCTTCTAAATTGCAGTTACTACTGCACACAATTCATAATCTAAGAAAATCATAAGTTTCTCATGTTTAAATCTCATTTCATACCCCTATTCAGCAAGTTTTGGAACAGATATGAGGTTAGGGGTAGTTTACAGTGCCTTACACCATCACCTTTGTGGCATGAAATCATCTCTTGATTATTTACCAGACAGACTTTCTCAGGAGATACTTTCTAACATTCAGTAAAGAAGTCCTTGGACAGGTATGTGACTGGTAGCTCCTGAATCAAATTTGAAAGTGGTCCTGCCTTTTGTCTGAATAACTTTATAACTGTGTTGCTAATTACTGTGGCTCTGTGAAATTGGTTCTCCCTTTCACCTTGAGAATAGGTATTTCTTAACTGTCCTGCTTTCCCACAGAGAAAGCAGTGTTTCACTTTTCTCTTGCTTGGGGCTGTGCTCAGGACATGTTTCCAGCCCCTCCCATCTGAGTCTGGTTGTCTTGATAACCTGGCTGGCTCTGTATTTGGATCACCCAGAAAATTTGCATATGCCTCCCTCTCTAGAGATCACCTTATGTGCATTATCCACTTTATTGTCATCCTGAATTATTGCAAGCTGAGAAAATTAGCAAGCTCTGTTTCCGATGTGGTCATAGCATGCTATAATGTCAAGCCATCCTTTCCTTCCATAGCATTTATTAGAGGACCAACATTTTCTGACAAACTCAGAAATAGGTAGATGTGTTTCACTCTGAGATAGTCTCTTCCACCTCTTGCAGCAGCTTGTTTAAGAAAGTAGCAAGCTCATTCACACACAAATCAAAGTTCTGTCCTGCTTGGTAGCCAATTGAGAGAAGCTTGCATTTTAAAAGAGGATGGGCCACCTGAATGGTGGTTCATAGCTTTTAGATTTTCCCATATTGTTTTAGTTTCTATACATGCCAAACACAGTATCAGGCACAGACATGGGAATTAGGCTTTGGGCTTCTGCATCCTTTTGAAGCCAGGCGGCTCTTCTATCAGCATCAGCAGCAGGGAGAGAGTCTGTAATCACATCCCTAAGCCCGCCTTTCCTGAATGCAGTCTCCAAGCATAAGTGCCATGTTGCATAGTTTCCTGGCTACAAAGTTGTCAGCTGATGCATCTTATCTCCAGATGCAGTAGCCATTGCTTGTTCCTGCCTTTTTAACTTAGCATCACTCTGAGGAACTTTCCCTCCTACTTAACAACCCTCTGTTGTTATCCTGTCAGTTAACAGATTAATCCTGTATTGCCTGGGCTGCAAAACCTGAAAGCAAAAATGAGCCTCTACAGCAGAATTCTATCGTTTGTCTGCTTTAAGTATAAGTTAACACTTAAGCTTGTTAACTTAGAAAAGAAATAGATGTTCCCTATTATAAGAGACCAGTTCCTGTTTCTTGGAGGGCTTTCGTTAGCATTCAAACTGCTTTTTATGAAAAATATTATTTTTGAGATAGATTCTGTTACAATTTGGGTGGTATTTTTTCATCATATTGCTTATGTAAACCACCTTGAATTTTAGAGAAAAGTATGATACAACTATCCTCTGTTGTGATGATTTTATATTGTGACGATTAATAGCCAGTGTCTTGATGTAGTAATTAGACTAGGGCAGGGGTCTGCAACCTGTGGCTCTCCAGATGTTCATGGACTACAAATCCCATCAGCTCCTGCTAGCACAGCCAATTGGCCATGCTGGCAGGGGCTGATGGGAATTGTAGTCCATAAACATCTGGAGAGCCGCAGGTTGCAGATCCCTGGACTAGGGAACCTGTGTACATCCATGTCGATCAGACCTGGAGGGCTAGACACACATGCACTCAGTATAATATAAATCACAAGACTGTTGTTTAGATAAAATTGAGGGAGGAGAACAGTCCATGTTCTTCTGTGCTGCTCTATGGATAGGTGGGGTAAAAAATTGATGGATGGATTAGACATGATAACTTGTCATTCATCAAAACCAAAGCACCACTCTCAAAATGTTGCAACAATTTGAAAGCCCAAAGCAAGTCCTATTACGTTTGCTGGATTATTTTTTTTTTGTCTTTGTCATTCAGAAGGATTTTACCACACAGTGCTAGGTGCACTACTTTCTAGAGATTTAAACATATGTAATACCTGGAATTAGTTCAGTTCAGAGAAAGTCTGAAACATCCTTTTGAAAATGTGTAGAATGTCAAATGGATAAAATGTGAAAATTTAGGCCTGATACATGCTGACAACCCATTTACATGAGCTCCAGCTGGCATTACTACCATGCAGAAGTTGCTCCATGACCCCCATAGGCACTGCCGATTTAAATGTTCTTGCAGCTAATTTTTGCATCTCCCCCAGCCACAACTGGTACAGTATTTCCACATGACAAATCCAAGGGCTCACATAATTGCCAAAACTCTGAAAAAGACAGGACAGTCCTATTCTCCTCAATGTCACAAAGTATTTCTATGCATGAAAATTCACTGGTATTTTCCTCATATTACTAAGGTTGAGAATAATGGCCAACCTTAATCCATATAGTACATTCATGTCTGCAAAGAACCTTTGGCCTGTTTTGCTGAGATCTCATATTCTTAGCTAGTATCTCACAATATTCAGCACCATTTTGCATTCATCAGTGTTCTGGATTGCAACTGGCAATTTTAAACATAGTCTCAGTGCAATCCCAACCGTGCATATTTAGAAGAAACTTTCATTGAATTCAGCAGACTATAGTCCATATTAAATGTGTCTAAGATTTCAAGATTATGAACAGCCCAGCTATTGGTGGGAGAGTAGAGCAGCAGCTGGGGACAGCGCTGCTCCCAAAGGAAAAATCAGTGGACAGGGCACTGGCGGAGAGAGAGAAAACACTTCTCCCAACATGGTACAGTGGTTAAGAGTAGGTGGACTCCAATCTGGAGAATTGGGTTTCATTCCCTGCTCCTTCACCTGAGTGCCGGACTCTTATCCAGTGAACTATATTTGCTTTCCCACTCCTACACACAAAGTGTGCAGGCAGGCTGGATGGGACTGGTGTGCTGCCACAGCAACACACAGTACTGAGTAGGCTTAGCAGCCCAGCCCAGCTCTAAGCCTCCTCTGCAGTGAGTGTTGCTGTAGCAGCACACCAGCCCCGTCTGGCTGCACAGGAAATGAGTTTTTAAGCCCCTTTGAGTCTCCTTACAGGAGAGAAAAGGGAGTATAAATCAAAACTCTTTTTCTTCTTCCCTATTAGCCTATTTCCTTAACAAACTTACATCATAAGTGCCACTGAAAGGGGTGAAATACCACTGGAAACTGACTAGTTATTTGTATAACATTCATGTCCAAGTACCTTGTTTAACTTGCCATTCTGACTACTAAGTGTTTCTAGTGGGGTTAATGAACTGCTAAGCATTTATCACAAAATACATTGTTGCTTGGATGTTGCAAGCATGTACAATCTAGTTGCAAATATAACATTCCTTTCTTTATGACAGCAAACCTTTCCCTGTTAAAGTCATTGTATTTTTATTCCAATTACAGCATTAGACATTATTTGCTCGTCAGGTTGTTTAGCAAAGCATACTATAAGATCAGTGTTTATTTGGCTTTTACTGGTGACATTCAGTAGTGTATCGATTGGTAATCAAGTAACAAATCTTGTTTTTAACATGGATTCATTTGAGTTTGAATATTTTGATCTTCATATGGAAATTGATTCATCATTATCCGCATGAATTATGTGTAAACACTCCTCCACAGGATGACTGAATAGGAAATCTATGAAATTCTGAGAAGGCTGTCTGGAAAATAAGAGATTTGGGATTGTGTCCATGCATGTTCATCTGGAAGTTAGCGCCATTGATTTCAAAAGAACTTACTGCTAACTGTGCAGTACAAAAGGGGGGGGTCTGAAGCCACATTGGATGCAGTGTGACCCCTGTTCTTGCACCAGCCCCTATTGTGCCATCCGAACTGGATGTTGGCATACAGGCACTCAGGCCAGCACAGGGGAGTGGAGCAGCAGCTGTGTACCCTAACCCAGAAATCAGGCTGGATACCATTGCTACTATAAGGTTGAGGCCTGCACTGGCATACAGGGGGACATTCCAGAGGAGTTTTCAAGGGGGCGGGGTCTGACTTCAGTCAGCTTCTACTGGCATTTAAGACTGGGAATGCTTCCTTTTTGTGGTACAGGAAGTTTGTAATATGCTGCCTCGTGAAGAATATTACGTTTGTGGCTCAATATGTTCCAGGCATGACAAACGGCATAGCTGACTCATCCCAGAAAGAGAGGTTTCGTGCCCTGGCACACAGGGCCAATAGCAGGTTGAATCCATTCCTGAAAAATTTGTGGAGCCTCGGCAACAGCGAATAGCATGAGGAGTGTTGGACTCACTTGCCCTGGCGATGCACAATCATACTAGGGAGCCCTGCGGGTCTTCCTGAATGACAGTGGTGCTGCAGCGGGGGGAGGGGCTCTCTGTCAGCAAGGAAGCTGTCCTGTGGCACTGATTTTACTGTTGCCAATGTTTGAGGGGAGGATACACAGGCATGGGGCACCCCATGCCTTAGTGATCCAGCTGGGGGTGAATGACTTAGCAGCTGTTCAACACATAAAGCTGCTGCGAGCTATGAAGGCAGACTTGGACATTCTATGCCAGCTATTGCCCAGTACAGCCGTTTTCTGGTCTCAGCTGCTAGAGAGGTGCTCCTGGAGGGTCACACACCCCCACCCTCTGGGGCACATTGACTTGGCCAGGGAAAGAGCTTGTAGAATGGTTGGTTGCTTCATTTGCAGATGGGGGGGGCATATGCATCTTGCACAGGGACATTTTCTTCACTAACAAGGCTCTTCCAGGATGACAGGGTGAACTTGTCAGGTAGCAGGATGGGCCTGTGGCTGCGGAATTTGAAGGCTGAGTTATGGGATTGGCAAGGGATGTAAGAAGCATTTGGCAGGAGGAGGGGAATCCCCCCCCCACTCTGGTGGCGGGTTGCACATGGGAACTGATCTGTGCGGGAGGGAATGGGGGAGCTACCCCTCTTTGGGAAACATCTGTAAGAGGTTTAAGGGGTGGAGCAAGCCATGTGGTAAATCCCCTGAGAGAGATTCCAGACCTTTTACCATTTTGGTTGCACTTCTCTGGACCCATTGCAGGAAGTTCTTTCTAATGTTTGGGTGGAATCTCTATTCTTGTAGATTGAATCCATTACTTCACTGGAGCAGCAGAAAACAGGCTTGCTGCTTTTTCCACATGACATCCCTTTCAATACTTAAATATGGCTATCATGTCACTCCTTAACCTTCTCTTCTCCAGACTAAACATATCCAGCACCCTAAATCTCATAGAGCATGGATTCCAGACCTTTTACCATTTTGGTTGCCCTTTTCTGGACATACTCCAATATCCTTCTTGAATTGTGGTGCGAAGACTTTGGCATTTCTTTCCTACAGGAAGTCTACACAGCACAATAGAGAGTCATGAGTGACTCCTCGGTTGGTTGGCTGGTAACTGAACGACCACACCACCAGCCTCTCTACAAATATATTCAAAAGGGTGTACTGTAAAATCAATATAACATTGAAATAGTATATCGCTGTTATTGATGGGCTTAGAGAGGACTAAACAAAGTGACATCATGAATTTGAATTTAAGTCTTCTGTCCTATATTCTAATCTGCTGGCAAAATAAAATTTAAAAAATTGCATATGGATAATGTGCCCTGGCCTGAATAATTCAGGCTAGGTCCTGGAAGCTAAGCAGGGTTGTCCCTGGTTAGTATATAGATGGGAAACCACCAAGAAAGTCAAGGATCAAGACCCAGAGATGGGCAGTGGTAAACCATATCTGAACTATCTTCTCTTGAAAACCCCGTGGTTGGGATCACGTAAGTCAACTGTGACTTAATGACAAAAAGGTGTAACAATTTTTACCTGACGTTTTTACCTGACACATATATTTGGTATAAAGGAATGCTTAATGATTGTAAATCAGACATTAAATTGACGACACAAATGTTGACAGACCTATAACTATGCAAATCATGGAGGGAAAAGTGTGCGAAAGGAAGGATATAGCAAATATTCTTATTTCCTCAGCTTGCCTCCTGTGGCTGCTAGCCCAAGCAGCAGCTCAGCTTTCACTGAGGAGAGCATTTTATTCCTCTTGACTTGTTCTTATTTATAGGAACAATATGCCATTAGCCCCGATTACTCATGTGAGACACACTGACTGACTTGATAGCTCTGGCAGCAGATAATGGCAACCAAATGATAAAACCTGATGACATAGTCATTATTGTGGCATAGCTGACTGTACCGAGTAGTTGAGGCTCATAAGCTAGAATCAAGGGCATTCAGATCTGCAGCATCAGAAAGTCAATTACAAATAGTATGTTCCTGCTGAGTTTGAGGTACCAGATGAGCTATTTTTAAAAAAACGTAAGGCTTGGGGTAGAGGGGGAGGGTTGAATTTGGATGGTTGAGGTGGGAGGGGCCTGCGGAGGGCTGCTGGGGGTGGGGAGGGAGGGTGAGGAGGGCTTGCCTGCTTGGCAGTTTTGGGGTGGTGGGCAGGAGGCTGATGCCAAGTGCCAGGTGGTGGAGCATTTTATTCCACCACCCAACCTGGCTGTTTGGGGAGGCGGGCGGGGAATAAAATGTCGGGGGCGACAAACTTCAACCAGTGAGGGACATCGTGAGTCCTGGTCCCTCATTGGTCGAGGGTTCATCATTGTGATATTTGATTCATTAGCACTTTATTGTTTAAGATATTGTTTACTTCATAATAAATTTATATGAACTTATCTATACTGCACAGTGATTTATAAAGGAAGTAAGATTATATGGCTGAACATAGGTAATCAAGGCTAGTTCTTTAGTATTCCAGCTTCTAAAATAACCTCTGCTGCTCTTGTGAGAGCAACTTTACTGGGGATGAGCAGATTACATAAAATCTATTCTAGTATTAATGAAATAGCTAGATTAATAGCCCATGATGCCAGGATTCTCAAATTGGGGAATCCTCCACTCCAGCAGGTGTCTGGCAACCCTATGACTCAACTAGGTATAGTCATCCTATGAAAGCCAGGGTGGTATAGCAGTTAGAGCTTCACATTAGTGTCTGGGAGAACCTGGTTCAAATCCCTGTATTGCTGTGGAGTCTCATTGGAGATTTTGTATATGCCCAGTGGTGGGATTCAGCAGGTTCGCACCACTTCGGCAGAACCGGTTGTTAAAATGGTGCTTGTAAACAACCAGTTGTTAAATTATTTTAATCCTACCACCGGAACCGGTTGTTAAATTATTTGAATCCTACCACTGTATATGCCACATAGTGTCATCTTAATGTACCTCACAGGATAAGGACAAAATGGAGGAGAGGAAAATAATGCAAACTGCTCTGGTCATCATTGTGGGGAATGGTGGAATATAACTGAGGTAACTAAATAATAAATATAGCTGAAAGTGGAGAGCAAATAAAAGGTATATTGATAAATGACTGAGAAGGAGAGAATGAGCCAGAGATAAGAGTTACGGGGCTTCAAGAGGAATAAAAGTGGCAATATCGTGGGAAAAGTGATACAAGGGAAAATGAGGTCAAGTCCTTCAGGATTCCCTACCATACAAGTGAGCCTTCCCTAGTTGTCAACACCATACAACTGGAGCACAGTTTTCCTACATAGAGGCAGCTCTGTGTGTGTGGGTGGGGGAAGCTAAAGACATAGGAACAGATAAAGGTAGGTTGGCTGTTGCATGCAAAGGAGATAGGGTTACCCAGTCCAGGTTAGGAAATACCTGGAGATTTACAAATGGGTGATTTGGCCATTTCCCCAGTACAACTACAATTGATCTCCAGATGAAAGGTGAATTTGCTTGGAGAAAATATCTGATATTGAGGGTGAGCTCTGTACTCTGTTGAGGTCACTTCCCTCACCAAATCTTACCCATCCAAGTCTCCACTTCCAAATCTCCAGGAATTTCCCAATCTAGACCTGGCAACTCTAAGAAGGAACTGATCTCCGTATTTGGGAGATATGTTATGATTCTAGGAGATCTTCATACCCCACATGAAGACTGAAAACCCTAGAAGGAAAGTAGGAAGCAGGAAAGGTGAGTGGTTAAGGGGGCTTTCAGGAAAGGAAATGAGGATGCAGTGTAGAAGGGGAAATGAGTGCCTCCTGCAAGTCCTTGCAGCTTCTCACATGTTATTATTTCAGTTATTACCATGTTTAGCCATAATGAACAGGCTATCAAGGGCTCCTTCCACATATGCAGAATAATGCACTTTCAATCCACTTTCACAATTGTTTGCAAGTAGATTTTGCTATTTCACACAGTAAAATCCAGGTGCAAAGAGCATTGAAAGTGGATTGAAAGTGCATTATTCTGCATGTGCAGAAGGGCCAAGGTGTCACTAATCTGGCATGGGCAAGCATTTTCTCCTGGGCCGATTTTGTACACCAAAATTGCCCCTCTGTTAACATGGGGATTTTGTACACCAAAATTGCCGCTCTGTTGGCACGATGCAATCAGGAGTATTGCACAGCCCCAGGTGCTGCAGCGTGGCTGCCATGTTTCTGCTCCCGAGCTGCCACACGGCAATGGCTTTGCTCCGCTAATTTCCTTAACTGCAAAGGTTGGGGTCCTTTT
Source organism: Sphaerodactylus townsendi (assembly GCF_021028975.2). Classification (NCBI taxonomy): domain Eukaryota; kingdom Metazoa; phylum Chordata; class Lepidosauria; order Squamata; family Sphaerodactylidae; genus Sphaerodactylus; species Sphaerodactylus townsendi. Next base: position 63,176,099 of record NC_059428.1, on the reverse strand, counting down.
GAAATGCCCCTTTGTTGCTCCAGACGGCTTCCACTGTTGTCCCACCTCGCTGCTCTGGCCTGCCCCACCAATGGACAGGCCTCTTGCAGTGAAAAAAAATGGAGTGAGAAATCTTGGTTTTTAGAAAGGAGGGAGAAACCTTGGGCAAAAAGCGGCATGTGCAGGCACTGTGAACGGGAGGGAGGCGATTCTCTTGCATACGCAAGGATTTTAGATTTACATTTTAGATGGAGGGGGTGAAGGACAGCAATCTCATCACACACACAAGGATTTTGAATGGGGGGGGCAAGGGAGCCAATTCTCAGCACCTGTTTTGTGTTCAGAGTCATGTAAAACTAAAATAGTGAAAGTGAATGTGGGGAATGGGGCAAGATTCAGTCAATATGAACAGGAAACAGAAATTACCCATGCATGCGTGAAAGAGACTGCAGAAGAGCTCACGATGCTTAAGCGGTATTTATGGAAAAACCCTGCGCTTGTAGGGAACCATTCGGGGCTTCCTTCACCAGCCCTGACTTGAACAAAGGAAAGAGCCCAACACCAGTGGGGAACTACAAGCAGGGTAAGAAGCCCAGCAGCAGGTACGCTCCTCAGCTAAGCCAAGAGCAAGTGCAAAATCAGCCCTGGAAAGTTATATTAAAGTATCCAATCCAATGAATTGAGTTAAAAAACACTCATATTACACCTAAACAATTAATAAATCTACAGTAAAGATTACATAAATCTTAACATTTTGTCTGTTCCATACTAAAGTATTTTCTTCTGTTTTATGAAACACCACCTTTTATATCAAACTTTCTTAACCTCTGCATTAAACTGGCTGAGAGTTCATTTAAATTGAATGAAGCAGCAATTTTATGGTATAATAGCCTAATTAACTAAGGCAGAAGAATTTGCTTGGCATTATGTATTTTCTTTCTGACAGCATTTTCTTATATTCCAGCCTTTGACCCATAAAATGAAAAGATAACTGACCAGGAAGCAGTAATAATGGTCTGCTCTGAGAATCTGTCTGTGTAAAACAAATAAGTTAGCAAGCAAGATTATCTGAGAGTAATTTTAAGATAAGTATCATAATAGTACTTGAGATCAACAGGAATCAGTGAGTAAAACAGGTAAAGAGTTTAACTTTTTATGCATTAGAAACAAATCTCTAATCTGTTGCTGCAATCTGCAGATAAGCAAGAGAAGTCTTAGCAGCATTGAGCAGTGTGTATTCTTACAGCTTGAAGAGCCATCAAATATAATTTTGTAAAACTAAATTAGCAGCAGCATCTGGTTACTGCATTGTCATTATCAGCAAGTGTTTCACATTATCTACTCACTGCTTGGAGAGCAAAATTCTCATATTTCCAGGCTAGAGTCTATGTCCTTAATTTTTCACACACACACAAAACCTTGTATAAGAAAGATAAGACTACATCAAATATATCCTCAGTTAAATCAAATCTAACAAAAGTCAATAATTAATTGAGGAGCTGAGAAGAGTAGCTTGGCTATAGAGAGATGCCTTATTTATTTTATTTTATTTATTTATGGGATTTCTATACCGCCCAATTCCCAAAGGGCTCTGGGCGGTGTACAACATGGATTCCATATACAGTATATAAACAAAACCCCATTAAATTAAAATGTAAGTTTAAAAGTTTAAATATTTAAAACGCAGCAGTAATTCAGTAAAATGGCGTCAGCAACACCCCAGATTAAACCCTCCCAAAAAAGGGGGAACAAGACAGTAACAAAAGTGGGTCCCCTAGATGACAGGGGGACTCCGAAAACCGGAGGAATAGAGTAGAAGGGGCACCTAATCAGCGGCTGGGCACTCCAAAAGCCCGGTGGAACAACTCAGTCTTACAGGCCCTGCGGAATTCACCAAGATCCCGCAGGGCCCGGACAGCTGGAGGGAGAGTGTTCCACCAGGCAGGGGCCAAGGCAGAAAAGGCCCTGGCCCAAGTGGAGGCCAGCCGCATCATTGAGGGGCCAGGAACCACCAGTAAATTGGCCTCTGCTGAACGCAGGGGCCGAGTAGGGACATATGGGGTAATGCGGTCCCGAAGATACGAGGGTCCCAGGCCGCATAAGGCTTTAAAGGTTAACACCCACACCTTGAAGATGATTCGGAACTCAACTGGGAGCCAGTGCAGGCTGCGCAGCACATTCCTAAATTCCTATGACTTAAATGAGAAGTTCCAACCTATGTTGAGCCTATGGCCACACTGGGGATTTTGAAAACTAGTAGTGGACACTGCACCAGCTGCTTTAGCGGCTTGGGCCAATCACAAAATGTTAGGAGTGTCCTCCAATGATGAAAGCAGGTATAATATCCACCTGCTGTGGAAACACTGATGTTCACTTTTTGTACGGACTTGTATAGAATGTCTGTTATTTTTATTTCAAAAATTGATATTTTTATTTTTGTTAGATTATTCATAATGAATGTTCTTGCAACCATGATTTCAAAATATTTTGACATTCACAATTCATTCAAAATGAGAAGCAGCTTGGCATGTTACTTATTTTATAAGGAAAACTATATAAATAATATATTTGACTGTCCATGTTCTAACAGATAAATTAGGAACCTATGAGGAACTAATTAAAGTTTTGAGATTTCTGAATGATGCTGGTAAAGCCTTATAGTTGTGTAGGACTGAGTAAAAAAATATTTCATTAGTATTTTAATTGTAGAAAACGGCTGCTAATTTCAAAGGCTGTTTGTTACTACTAGTCTGTCAGAATAAAAATGGGAGTATGCAGATCTTTTTACCGTGCATACAGGGTTACCACTGCTCTCAAGGAGTGGTAATTGGTTATTTGCATATATTAGAAATATGATTCATACATTAATAGATTTATTTGTATTAAGTTAAGAAAACATTCAATGTTTGCTATTACCTTGAAGAAAAATTCATAACTCAATGTGGCCATATAATCCTTGACAACCAAAACAATGTAAGAAATATACTTTCACTATTTATGTTTATACATTTGTACTGTCACCTTCCTTCAAGGTTCTCAGACCATACTTGCTGCAGATGGTGAGACTTACTTGCACAATAAATACACCACGACGACAGGCTGGAAAAGGAATGGGCCACAGCCCGTTTATTGAAATATCAAACATAACAGCAATAACTATATACAAAAGAGCTGGGCGGCAAACGGGTCGCACATCCCATCCCATCATATGGGACTGGCGGGAAGGGAAGCCCCAGAGATAACACTCCTTGCTTCCACCCTCTTCCCGCCCATGCTGAGGAGACGGGCACCGGCTAAGCCCCAAGGCCGCACACAGCCCGTCCTCCTGCCTTGCTTGCTGGGGTGTCGGGCACCGGCTAAGCCCATGGCCGCCTACCGGCCCGACCCAACCCCACTCCCTGGGGTGTCGGGCAGCGGCCCGGCCTGCCTGCCTGCCAGCCTGCCCGCACCACCCCCCGGCCCATAATAGGGCACAAGCCTGGGAGCCCTAGCCGGAGGCTCGTTCTCTCCCCAGATGTGCGACACCGTTGCAAACCCGCCAGGCTGCGACAGTAAGGCCCCAAAAAGAAAACCCCCGCCAACCCAGTTACAGGGAGGGTGGGTGGAGCCCGCCTTGCTGGGTCTCGCCGCCGGGAAGGGCGCGGACCTGGAGAGGCGTCTATATATACCCGGGCTCCTCCCGCCAAAGCGGCTGGGAGCCAATCAATGCACGCGGTTCTGCAGCATGCAATTCCTACCTTGCAACCCCTTATTTTGCTGCGCTGCTCACCCCAGCAGCAATGGCTGCCCCTGGTTATTCAGGTGCATCTTATTTGCTGCAGATGGTGAGACTTACTTGCACAATAAATACACCAGCGGCGACAGGCTGGAAAGGAATGGGCCGCAGCCCGTTTATTGAAATATCAAACATAACAGCAATAACTATATACAAAAGAGCTGGGCGGCAAGCGGGTAGCACATCCCATCCAATCATATGGGGCTGGAGGGAAGAAGCCCAGAGATAACACTCCTTGCTTCCACCCTCTTCCCGCCCATGCTGAGGAGACGGGCACCGGCTAAGCCCCAAGGCCGCACACAGCCCGTCCTCCTGCCTTGCTTGCTGGGGTGTCGGGCACCGGCTAAGCCCATGGCCGCCTACCGGCCCGACCCAACCCCACTCCCTGAGGTGTCGGGCAGCGGCCCGGCCTGCCTGCCTGCCAGCCTGCCCGCACCACCCCCCGGCCCATAACAGGGCACAAGCCTGGGAGCCCTAGCCGGAAGGCTCGTTCTCTCCCCAGATGTGCGACACCCGTTGCAAACCCGCCACGAGCCGCCCACCCTCGCCGCTCACCGCGCAAGCTCCTCAAGCCTGAGCCTGTCCCTATCTCAACCAGCCTGAGTTAAGTTGAATGGACTGAAGCCACATGTCCAAACCCCATTGGGTCAGGCGGTCGCCATCTGGCTCGAAGAAGTCTCTGTTGTCCCGGGAGAACTCGGAGTGGTCCGCCACCGCTCCCCAAGGGAGAGGACCACCTTGGCGGCCGCCTTGTTGACCTTTCTGCAGGCCCTGTCCACGGCAGTGGGGATCCACAGCTCCCCTCCAGTGGACCCGCTGCAGCATCTCAGACCAAACCAAAGGTCACACCAGGCCCGATGCCTGGCAAAGCTCAGTGTGGTGGCCATCGCGCACCGCGGAGTCAAGGCCGACCTGGCAGGGGAGGTCCTCCTCCCAAATGAATGACCCATAGGTCCGGTGTGGCCGACTGGAAAATATATTCAATTATTATGGGCTCCAGCTCATTGCCACAGCATGTGCCCCTGCCCCATTCACACAATCCCTCACGTGGCGCCGAGTCGAGATATCGGCCCCAGTCCGAAGTGCAGGCATTATTCTTCAGCACGGTTGGCGAGGCTGTGCCCCACGACCCACACCTGTCGATAGACAGTGTGCGGCATCCCTGGAGGCACTGTGGAAAGAATTAACAAGTCAGGTGTGGGCGAATGTGCGCCCGAAAGGCCCCGGACCGCCACCTGCCCAAAGCGCAATGTCTTCCTGCGTCCTACCATCCTGTGCCGTGGCCGTGGCGGCACCTATCCTGAAGGAGTGCAGGCCAAATTAAGCGGCCGGCAGCCCAGCCCGAGCCAGGCATGCCGGAACACCGCCAGGAACTGGAACCTGGTGAGGGGGGACCCATCCCCTCATGCACTAAGAGCATGCCACCGATTCGTGGCCTGTGCCGGAGCCACGTGATGAGTGGAGGGATGGGGCAGGAGGCGTCGCCCGGTAGGGCTGGCATGGTGACCCAAGCACCGCGACCCTCCCTGGTCGGTTTTGAAAGAGCCAGCCAGCGCATAGACCATGTCCCCAGACGGGACTAAGTGCTCCCTTTGCAGCCCGGTGCTGGAAGGCCAATCCCTGAGTGGAAGCGACCAGTTCCCCGGGCCTGAAAGCCCCATGGTGTGCCAGGTGGAAGCGGCTGTGAAGAGCAAGCTCATGGCGTGAAGCGCGCACCTGCCGCAGCACCCGGTGACTGCCGAAGCACCTCCCCTGGTGACTGGAAGCCTGAGATCCCTCTGCCTAGGGCCGACCCTGCACCAACCAGCTACCAGCCAGCGCACGACCAACACCTTGGTAACGTCCGGAAAACCCGAGACCCTGCAATAGAAGGCGATGCCCGCCAGCTGCACCCCCATGGTGTGGGGGTGCATCCCCTGCCCATGGAGCTGGACAGGTACTCGAGGAGGAGGCCCCTGTCCACCCCGCCGCGGACATCCCTCCCGGTGGTCACGGCGAAGCTCACGAAGTCCCGCACAGCTTCGGTGGTACTGCCTGCATGTGGCCGGTGCCAGCGAGTTCAAAACACCTGTGATGACTGCTTTCGCTGCCAAGGTTCCAGAGGGACGCCGGCACTGTCGCCGGGAACAGCTCCGCCCGGGGGGCCAGGCAGCGATCCCACCTGCTGGCGAGATAAAGGCGTCAGCAATCTCATTCTGCAAACCTGGAACGAAAGCAGCTTAAAGGGAAATGTTAAAAGAGAGGCAGGTAAGAACCAAATTGCGAACCAAGCGCATGACCCGTGCCGACTTGGAGGACTGCCTGTTCACCTCACGAACCACAGCCTGGTTATCACACCAGAAAAGCACCCTTCAATTTGCCAAAGGTCGTGCCAGACGTGCACCGCCACCAAGATGGGAAACAGCTCCAGAAAAGTGAGATCCCTGGTGATACCCTGTGAATGCCAGGCCGGGGGCCAGAGACCTTGAGCCCACCGGCCCTGAAAGTAAACCCCAAACCAAAGGCACCGGAGGCGTCAGAGTGCACCTGCCACTCCAAGCCCGGGTTCCAGAGGTGCCTGCCACAGGAAATGCCGTTGAAGCCCCAAAGGAACGCCAGCCAGACCTGCAGATCCTCCTTCCAGACCCGGGATACCCTGATGCGGTGATCAGGGGCTTGCAGCCCGACAAGGACCTAGCCAGCCGAGAGCAGAACGCCCTGCCAGGCGCCACCACCCTGCAGGAGAAATAGAGGTGGCCCAGTAAGGATTGGACCTGGCGAACCCTGCATGTTTTTTTTAAATGGAGCACGGATTGCAGCAGGGTGGTGAGGGCCAGGAGCTATCCGCAGGGAGCGAGGAGATGCCTTGAACCGAGTCCAGGTGGAAGCCCAAATAGCAGAGGGCAGTGGAGGGCCCCTCTGCCTTGTTGGGAGCCAAGGGACCCCCAGCTCAGCCCGGCAGGGCCTGGAAAGCCTGCAAAGCAAAATCACATTCCCTGGTGCCCTGCCCACCCGACGAACAAAAAAATCACCCAGATAATGAGTCACTATGGGAGGGCACCTCTCTGCTGAGCAGCCCATTCAAGGAGCGTGCTGAAAGTCTAAAAAGCGGCACGGGCAAAAGAGCAGCCCATGGGCAGGGCCTTGTCCACAGACCGGCTGCCGGGGAGGTGGGTGCCCAGCAGCCGGAGGTCCAGGGGGGGGATGGGCAGGAGCCGGGAAGCAGATGAATGTCACATTTTGCCAGAAGGGCACCAGTGCCACTTCTTGAGACCCGGAGGCAGAGGAGAGCCGGGTGGCTGACGGGGCCCGCCATGCGACTGGCCCTGATTTTCTTGGCAAGTTTGTCAGCCACCATGCCAGGGAGTTCTCGGACCGACTTTAAAGTTGTCCGCCTGGTAAGCTCACGAGGAGCCTCGGTAGGGGATTCGAAAAACCAGAGGAGAAACCTGCCCCCAGCAGGCACGCGGCACGCCTGTCTGGAGTAACGCTGCAGCCACACCAGCAAAGGCTGAAGGCGAACAGGTGTGGGAGCCAGCTGACTGCAGTTGGGAAAAGTCGTCAATGTTTTGCGCGAGGCGGGGGCACCGCTTGAGCCACCGGAAACTTTTTGTGTGGGCCCGGCGCCGGGAGACCGGGCCTGCCGCAAGGGGGAGCGCCCCGCCGACTTGGGGCAGCACGCTCTGCCATGACTGCCAGAACAGTTGGAACAAACATGCTCAAACCTGCACTTGGGCCGCTGGCAAGCGCCCCGGTTGAATTCCCAACAAAGCCCTTTTGCCCCCGCCCGCCGGGAAAGCTCTTTGCGGATTTTACGGGGGCAGATGGCTTGACGGCCCCTTTCATGGCCGGCTGGACGACGACCATCCAGGTTTGGTCGTGGATGAGATCCCAGCGGAACCGGCTCTTGTGGGACGCGTTCTTCCGGATGGCATCATCGTAGGCAATGGCTGCTGGCTCGCCGGCCAGCGCCCGAGCTCGCAGCACATGGGACATGTGGGCCGCCAGGTGCCAGGCCCGCAGGGGGTAGGCGGCCCGGCGAGGGCCAGGAATTCCAGTGAAACCCTGCAGCCAGTTGCTAAAAGTACGCTCGGCTGCCGCCGGGTCCCGGCGCTTTTCTGTCCGCTTCCCCGACAAGCCATATACAGCCCTCCCCGCCGAAACTTGAATGTATCGACATAGTACCCGTTGAGTGCCCGCTCCCGGAGCTTCCTGGGGAGGTGGGACCCAGGCGAGATTCGCGGCGGTCGTCCTGAGCCGGGCTGGGAAGGGTCGCCTCCGCACCCCCCCAAGCGCCTGCATTTTGCGATCCAAAATGGGAGAGTGGGCACGTGTTCCCCTTGGAACCAGAATTCCACCCCAACCTGGGCATCGTCGTCCTCGGAGGACTCACCCGAAGATGAAGAGCTGGGAGACCGTCTGGAGGACCGGGAACGCCACCGGCGACCCGCTTCCTCCTCCTGCTCTCCCGAACGGAGGGCCAACGGATGCGTCCACTGATGTGGACGCGCTGACTGGCGGCGAGAGCTGGAGGCCTCCGCCGCCCCGCCGAGGTGCCAGCCCGGGCCACGCCGGCAACCGCTGACGATGGGGAGCTCCGGCTCCCCGCACCCAGCGGGGGACCGGAATCGCTGGCACACACCGCCCGAGGGCCTGCGAGAGGTGCATCAGCGTATCCGCTAAGTTGCATTACCAGGAAAGGATCAGTGCCCGCGTCGCCGAAGGCGGCTCCGTAGAGGCCTTGGGAGAGCCCTCCCCGCCGGGAAGGGTGCTCCACTGGGGCCAGCGGGCCTGCCCCGCCAATGGGGGACAGACCCAAAGCCGCAGCCGCCAGCGTCGCTGCACCAATCCGCCCGACCACCGGGCCGCCTTCCGGAGACCCCGGGCCGGTCTGGACCCGAACCCTATTTAAGAGGGCTCGAGCTCTGCCTGAAGGTTCCTTGCTCTTGGCCCGCTTGGGACCCAAGCGAGCGCGAGACCGGTCACGACCAGCAAGGAGAAAGAAGGAATAAAAGTGAGAACAAGCAAAGTGAGGAAAAGTCGGAAAAAAGGAAAGAAAAGGCAAGTTTAGAGGCCGCAACCAGTCTCCTTCCAGGCCTTATGCGAGACGCCAACCACACCACCACGCCTTGCTGGGTCTCGCCGCCGGGAAGGGCGCGGACCTGGAGAGGCGTCTATATATACCCAGGCTCCTCCCGCCAAAGCGGCTGGGAGCCAACAATGCACCCGGTTCTGCAGCATGCAATTCCTACCTTGCAACCCCTTATTTTGCTGCGCTGCTCACCCCAGCAGCAATGGCTGCCCCTGGTTATTCAGGTGCATCTTATTTGCTAAGACTGGTATAAATATATAAACTCCAAGATCATGATAGCCAAAAGACTTCTGGGGAAGAAGCAAACATTTTAGGAATGTAATAAAATAATTAATTAGATAGTTGGGTATTGAGATTAGAATAGGGTTCACTGGGGGAAGGAGGGAGGGAGGATGTAATTGTGAATGTGCTGCATTGTGCAGGGAGTTGGACTAGATGACCATTGAGGTCTCTTCCAGCTCAATATTTTTATGGTATATGTGGAAGAGAAGCTGCTCTTAACAGTAAATTGCATCTTTCTTATTGTGCAAAGATGGAGACTGGTTTAAGAAAGTCCACGTGGCATAGTGATTGGAGTACTTGACTGGTATAAGAGCAACTTCAGTTCAAATCCCCACTCTGCCATCAAGTTCACAGGCAGTGCAATCTTGACAGAGAGCTCTGAAACTGCTCAGGAGTCAATGTTACCCTGGCTTCAGCATAAATGTCACTTGCACCAGCATAAGGGATATTTATGCCAGCAGAGGGGCACTTACACTGTGCTAGGGAGCTGCGCGGATGTGTGATAGCCAGGTGCTAGAACAGCTATGGCACTGAAGTATTCACACTGCTGATGGGATATTCCAGTTTTCTATACGGAATTTTTTTTAAAATAGAAAAAATGTAATTGGGCTAACTTTTTAATTTTTTGCATTATCACAGATTGCCATTTTCTTAAGGTAATATGGGTAAAAGTTTAAAAGAAGACCTTTTATGTGTTTGTTTTTACAAAATAAAACTAGCAGACAGCTAAGGAAATATTTGGGTGCTGTGTGGTTTCCGGGCTGTATCCTCTGAAGATGCCAGCCACAGATGCAGGCGAAACGTCAAAAGAGAATGCTGCTAGAACACGGACATACAGCCCGGAAACCACACAGCACCCAAGTGATTCCGGCCGTGAAAGCCTTCGACAATACAGCTAAGGAAATACATTATGACACTATTTCTGCAAGGAATCACCTAGGTCAGTGGTGGCGAACCTATGGCACGGGTGCCAGAGGTGGCACTCAGAGCCCTCTCTGTGGGCACGCATGCACAGAGTTCATCATGTGATAATAGTGTAATTATTTAAGGGAGCTTATTAGCATCAAACCTAAGACCTAGTTTTGAGGAAACAGTGTAGGTAAATCCTGTTAAACTCTGTTAAACCCCACTGATTTTCACTAAAGCGTGATCCTTTACCTGGGAGTAAGCTTGGTTGCTTCAAAGCAAAGCCACCGACTACCACCAAGCTTACTCCCAAGTAACGCGCACCTTGGAGCCAACCGTTTTTTCTATACTAAAACCTCAGTATTCAGGTTAAATTGCCATGTTGGCACTTTGCGATAAATAAGTGGGTTTTGGTTTGCAGTTTGGGCACTCTGTCTTGAAAAGGTTCGCCATCACTGACCTAGGTATTTAGAAGTTACCTCAGCATAGTTGTTTGTGAGTATGTGAATGGGAAATCAAATTAGATGATATCAACAGCCTTACGTGAAAGTCCTAGTTTGTTTTTCAGGTTACAGTGGCCTTCTAATTGTATGTTTCTGAGAAGACATGACTCACTGGAAAAGACAATATTTGAAGGCAGGAATATTTGAAGGCAGCAGGAAAAGAGAAAGCTCTAACAAGAGATGGATTGATTCAACAAAGGAAACCATGGCCTTCAGCTTTGCAAGATCTGAGCAGGACCATTATATTGACAGGAGGTTTGGGAGATACTTAATTCATGGGGTTGCCATAATATGGAAGAAACTTGATGGTAACACCATTGGGCTTATAATGGTGTAACTTTGTTTAGAATGACAGTGGAGACCATTCTTAATCTCAGATATGTAGAAATGAATAGGCAATTTTCATTTATCCAGGTTCACAGTGGCATGGAGGAAAAAAATCATTTCACTTTTTAATGGTTTATTTCTTACCCAGAAGGAGAGACATATGCTCACAGGACAATTTTTAAATTCCAGAATAGCCCTGTGCATTTTAAAACTTTGAAGGATTTGTTTCATAGATGGGAGGTAATTGGCTTTGTTTCATAGATGTGAAGTAATTAACATTGGTTTATATGGGCTTAGCTAATAATTGTGAAGAAAACAAGTTTGTCTTGTTCCTTTAATTCTTTATGATTTGGAGGAAAGAAAGCAGGCTTGAGAATGGAAATACTCACTCTTGGATAAATATGTATTTATTCATACTTAATAAACTAATATGACTCCCTCTAGAGCTATTTGTCTATCAGCTAAATATGTAATTAGGCTGTTTAAAAGCATATTACATACCCAATAGACTAAAGTGGCAATGCAGAATCTGTTAAGAGTTGATCTGGTAAATAGGCAATTATCTCCTTTATATTCAAGTTTCTTTTTACCATCTAATGGGATAGTTCTAGGCCATTAGTTTTATATGTAAAGAACTTTTAATGAAATCAGTGGAAATAATCTGGTTTAATTTAAGGGCAGGAACACTACTTTCAGTCATTGTGGATACTCAGATACTCATGCAACTACATAATGACTTGAATCTCTGCTGATGGAAGGAATTTGTTTTATCAAAGTAAAACTTCTTCACTTTTTCTGTAATCTCAAATTATTTCTGAAATCCTGCTTCAGGGTAACAGGAGACCCCTCACACACACACCCAGGAACAGAACAAGGGTGTGTGGGGGGGAGTTGGAGGTTTGTAGCATGGGTGAGGAGGCATTCATTTCTATTGGTGGAAATTTTCCAAGGTCTCTAATCTAGCACATTAAAAACAGTTTCACTAAATAATCTATATTCCTTGATAATTATAGTATCCTAATACTCTGTAGTGTAGCAACTGCAGTGTTCATTAGAACTTATTTTGAATTATTTATATATTCTCTGATATTTTATTAGCACCTAGTTAGAACTGAAAAAGCACAAAGGGAAAGAAATTTAAAAGTTTAAAAACTTATACAAAGAAGCCAGAAATAAAAGGGAAGTATTAGTAAAAAAAAAAAAAAGTCTGAGGATAACAATCCAGAAAAGTAGTTGGGCCAATTTTAGTCTGCTACAGCAAAATTAAACAGAAGCCCAGGAGACTTACAAAATGTGCTCCAAAATATGTTTTTGTGAGTCAGTGATAACTTAACCAGATGCTTCAGATGGTCTGACTCACAAAAACTCATGCTGAGATACATTTTGTTAGTCTTAAGGTGCCGCTGAACTTCTGTTTAATTTCTGTTTAATTTTTATTTTTTAAAATGGTTCTTAAGTATTTGAGCATAGAGAAAAATGTAGCAGAACCAGTATCAGTAGGAAAAGAGTAACCAAGAAAAAAGGTCAGTAATTGAGAAAAAATTAAAATGGAAAAGAGAACATGGGATGAACAAGGAAATATGAACCAGAGGAAAGAAGAGAATGAGAGGAAACATATTGCTGAAGAAGTGAGAAATAAGAAAGTGACACAAATAAAATATTTACCTTATTTATTCAAAAGAAAGATCACCCTGAATGATCACCCACAAAAGAGATTATGTATATGACTATGAATTTAAAATAGTCCCCTCTGAAAAAGACAGTACTAGAAATAAAATTTTAATGATCTAGTCATCAATATCTATATATATAAACACGAAATACCACTCACTGACTCATGCACAGAACTCAAAAACCACCGAACCTATAATGTTGAAATTTGGCACACCGGTTTGTTATGTGGTTTAGGTGCTTGCTAAGAAAGGATTTTTCAAAATATTCAGTTTTACTCGAGTTATTACACATTTACTGTTGAACTCTGGCCACCTGCGTTACTGTTGAACTCTGGCCATCTGCGCGAACATTCTAAAGGTGACAGTTAAAAGCCTGCTTGCCAAGTTTGAGGATGCAGTACAGGCAGTAAAAATGATTTGTTTCACAGGAGACTTTAATGAAGGGCACTTTGACGCTCTACTTCCATTTGTCGAATTGACAAGTTCTGATAATGCCCACCAAACAACAAGCACAATTGAACCAATGGTGGCCCAACTGGATTCTACCACCGACCTTCTCAACGCATACAAACCTGTTCCTTATGTTGAAACCGGGAGGAGAGGGATTAAACGCAGACAGCGATTTACAGATTCAATTTTAAAAAGACAAGTAAGGGAAGCTCCTGCAAAATATGTGAAAAACAACCCGGATGTTCATAGAGAGGCTGTGAAAAAGTATGCCGAATGTCACCCCGAAGTGAACAGACAGGCTGTGAAAAAGTATTCCTCTAACAACCCTCACGTTAACCAGACTGCTACAGCCAAATACAATTTTAAAAAGATTACAAACCAAATGATCACCTTGGACTAAAAAATATTTGTCGGGTTTTGAATATGGCTCTCACATTGATTACTGTTATTGGAGACAAGGTTATTGCTCTCGGACTTCGATCACGCTGTGCTTGGTGTCATGCTCTGAAGTGGCAGGAATGTGCTGCAGTGGCGGTATAGTTCAGCTCCCTGCCATTCAACCCTACCCTGAACCTCTTCACAGCCTTCTCACTCATCAGCATCCAATGGCAGAACACTTTCTTTCTGCTTTCCGGAAATACAATGGATGCTTCCAAATGACGTCTTTTGGAGCCCAAGAGGTGAAAGAGAGCAATTTCAAGCCAACATTCAAAGTGCAGGGACAGGTCTACCACAGACTAGGAAGCCTCATGACGGGACCCCATCAGCAGCTGTCATTTCTTCAGATATACTTTAGTTTAGGGACATTCAGAGTGCTCCAAGCTGACAGCTTGGTCATCCTTCAACCAGAGAGAAAAACCAAGAATATTGTATACAGGGAAGTTTTGAGCACTTAATTGAGGGAGAAATGAAAACTGTATGCGGGACAAGTTATTAGTATGGCTACATAGACCACAAAGCTAGGGATGGTGATTATTTGCCTTTTAATGTTTTATCCTGTGACAGAAACTCATCCTACCGTTTGTAAATAGTTAATAGTGTTTATGAATTCATTATATTTGAAACTTTCCGCGGTGACATTTTTTATCAGGTCACTTTTATATTTTCACTATGCTTTAGTATTCTCAGTGTTTTTAAAGGATCTTTATTTTTATGAATTCCTTAAATTGCAACCTTTAAGGGTATTTTTATGCCGTATGTTTTATATTTTCAGGATTTTTCCAGTATGTATATTTTTATAAATTCATGCCATTTCAAACTTCAAGGGTAATTTTATCAGGTACGTTTCATATTTTTAGTATTTTTCAGTAGTTTCAGTTTTTTTGCCATGCAAGGGAAGGGGAGGGAGTGAGGGGTGGCATGCAAGAGAGGGGAGGGAAGGGGAGGGGGCCCGGCATCTGGACATGGCCCACCCACCCTAGCAGAGGGAGGGAGAGGTGAAGGAGTGAGGGGTGTCATTCAAGGGAAGGGGAGGAAGTGAGGGGTGGCATGCAAGGGAGGGGAGGGAAGAGGAGGGGGCATTTTTTATAATCTCCATAGCGAAGCACAGGTATCCTGCTAGTACAATATATACCCAAGAAAATAATCATTTCCACTTTTTGCACTTCTGCATTGTGACTGTTCATATGGAGAATCGCTAAAGTTGGAAGACCTGCTGGCAGATTTGCCACATGCAGACAAACAATGAAAACTGAAGTCTAGTTGATCAGATTATATTGATCACACGCTTTCAGCCTCCCAAAGTTTTAAATTCCATTTTGCTTGCTTGAGGTAGGCAGAATGATAAATGCTTATGAACATACACCGATAAACAGGAAAATCCTCTTATCTTTTAAGGGCTGTCAACTTAGACATTAACATCAAACCCATAAAGCAATTTTAGTAACTGAGTTAGAGATGCTATACCTGGCAATTTAAAGATGACATAAGAAACAATAAGTGGAATCTGCTTTATAGATGTTGTCTTCAACTTCCCAGCAGATGGCAGCAGCTCAGTGAGATGTTATTTGGAGTGGTTCATATTTATTATCTTCCTTCTTGCAAGTGCCTCAAAAGGACATGAAGTCACTAATATCCAGACAAAATAATAGTGTGGTCTAGGAAGCCCATGCTCAAACAGAAGTGCCAGTGGTATCAGGCATTGCAATCTGTGCAATTTAAGCAGCATTTTTGCCATCTTTGCTGTACTATTATATATACACATGCATGTTCTACCAGTTAAAGAAACAAAGGCCAGGATACTTCTATTCAGATGCTCCTACCAGTGACTTTGCTATCTCCAGTGTTACGCCCATGCTATAGTCTTCATTGTTACTCATACTTCTATTCAGATGCCCTCAACTATTGACCTGGTTGCCTTCTTTGTTACTCACAGACAAGGTTTCTCCACCCACCCTGGACACTCCAACAGATATATACTCCACTTGCTTTCCCAACATCAGATCCTCTGAAGATGCCAGCCACAGATGCAGGCGAAACGTCAGGAGAGAATGCTGCTAGAACACGGCCATACAGCCCAGAAACCACACAGCACCCCAGTGATTCCGGCCGTGAAAGCCTTAGACAATACATGTTCTACCATGTTTTGCATCTACTTTCAGCCTGGGGGGCGGGGTATGTATTCTGCTAAAGAGATCTGATCAACTACTGGTCTGAAGTATTTTTTTTCTCCCACTCTCCTTTCTTAAAAAACAAACAAATCCTGAAAGGGTTTAATGAAAATGTCTAGAGCAGGGGTAGGGAACCTGCGGCTCAAGAAATATGGTACTCATATTTTTTATTTTCGTAATATTCTTAATGAAACTGAATTCTATGGAGCAGTTATTCCTATTGGTTTGTGTTAACAATTCATGCAAAATGAAGGATTTAAATCCCTTCAGGTAAGTTTATTTAAATACAAGAAGTAGTGGAACATATTTTAATATTCATTATGTGAATATCCTGACTTTTTCTTATGCTGTGTTGTCTCCATTGCTAGTTCTCAGTAATCCACCAAATTTTAAACCTCCCTTTACATTGTATTTTACACATTTGCAGGTCTCCTTTTAAAAACAATGTTTACTAATCTGCCAACGTATACCCAAATTAATTTTTTAAAATAAAGAACACTGAAGTCTACAGCACGACAAACTAGTTCTGCAGACTGTAATTTATAGTCTTTTGGATGCAGCCTAGAGATTTTTATCTTGAATGAATTTGACATGCCTATTAAATGCCATTTTAAGATTTAACTATACCTTTTATCATCCCTGAATAGATCTTGCTGAGAATCATAAATTCTATTACTTATGTGTCAGGCTGTTTGAAAAGTAAAAATTTTCAGTAAAAATTCATCTAGAATAGATGGAATTACTAATTCATAAATGGAAAAGACAGGTGGATTTTCATCTAAGGAAGAGAGAAACAAAATTCATTGTATTGACAGACTTACAATAACTCTACATATTTTACTAACAACAAAGATTGAATTCAGGTTATCCACAGATTGAATAAATTCTACTTCATTGGGAAAAGTAAGTCTGGGTAAGAAGACAGTTTTCTTCAAGTGCTCCTCCCACATTCCTCCCTCTCACACACACATTCCCCCCCCCACACACACACATACATTTTATTTTGTTTTATTAGATTTGTATCCCACACTTTCCTAATGAGAATCAGGCTCAGGGAGGCCTAACTTCACATTGCATCACCATGAAAGTACTTCCTTGCACTTTGCTGATAAATCTATTTTAAAATGCATCGGTTTGAGTAGTCACTGTAGGGAAGGAAAGATTGTGGACGCACATCTTACAACTGAAAACTTTTTCTAAGATTATACTTAAAAGTAATATGAGCTAGAAATTTGTGGTATGTCCTACAACCATACTAACCCACTAGTATCTCAAGTTCTACCAGAGCTATATAGCCTTGTCTGCTGACTGACAAATCCAGGAAGAAGCAAGAGAAGAAAATAAAATGTGACTTGTGAAAGAAAAGCAAGACCTCCAAATATTAAAGTGAGAATTTAATGAATTAGAGCTCCATATAGAGCAGCGGTTCTCAACCTGTGGGTCGCGACCCCTTTGGGGGTTGAACAACCCTTTCTCAGGGGTCTCCTAAGACTATCAGAAAACACATATTTCCAATGGTCTTAGGAACTGAGACACGAATAATTTTATGGATGGGGGTCACCACAACATGAGGAACTGTATTAAAGGGTCGCAGCATTAGGAAGGTTGAGAACCACTGATATAGAGTAATGGACTTTCAAACTATTAATGCTACCCACGTAAGGTAGGGAAATGTGCAAGAATTTTGTTACTATAAATGATGGATGGAAACAGATAGTGGAAAGCATTTCAAGCCTCAATAGTCTTTGAGACATAAAATAAATAATATAATAATAATCTAAAAAGAAAACCTAAGTTTTGAGAGTTGTTCCATTTCTAAGTGTCTCTTGGGCCATTATTATTATTATTATTATTATTATTATTATTATTATTATTATTATTATTATTATTATTATTATTGGTGGTGGTGGTGGTGGTGGTGGTGGTGGTGGTGGTGGTGGTGGTGGTGGTGGTGGTGGTAGTAGTAGTAGTAGTAGTAGTAGTAGTAGTAGTAGTAGTAGAAGAAGAAGAAGAAGAAGAAGAAGAAGAAGAAGAAGAAGAAGACTTGTTTGAGAACATTGCTGCCATGTCATCTGTAGTGCCTCAATTCATGCTATACATGCATGCTATACAGTACTACATGAAATTCAAAAGACAGAGACATTCTCTCTTCCTACATGCATACACAATCATTGCTGCCAGGCAATTGGATTGGAGAGGAGACCTGTTATGAGTTAAACCAGCAGTGCAAATGTACATGCTTTACAATATCTTATCAGTTATTTTAAAAGTGAAGTACGTGTTCAGTCACTCTTGATTTCAATACACATGCAGACTGCAGTGCACATAGTTATACTGCACTTATTGCCTTGGGTGCAGTGAGTGGAATAGTGCCTTGTTATGTGTGGGATAATGTATTTTAAGGGGAAGGAAGTAAAAAGGAAACTGCACAGTACTACAATAGCAAAGATAACAATGATAGCACAGGCAATGAGGAAGCACTACTTGCTTATGCAGAATCCATAAAGCCTTTCCTTTATTGGCAGAAACCATGGAAACTCTTCCATTGCCCTGTTTGTGATGCCTGGCAAGATTTCTTATCAGTTCAGTTATGTCCCAGCTCTCTGCTGCTCCCTCTTGCTTAATGTATTAGCTAGGGCAAATATCAGCAGATCTGTTTTGATCTTTTTTGTTTTCACTGACTGCAATTTTGTTAGCAGAAGTGGTAAATCGCTGGTGTAGGTGGATTTACCTCATTCTATTTTAACATCCTTTGGCCAAGTTACTCAGAAGTAACTTCCATTTTGTTCATTTCCCAGGAAAGTGGTTTTAGGAGTGCAGCCAAAGTGTGCACTAACCCATTGAGACTTAACAGTACATATGAAGGGGCGAGGGGGATATGGTTATGCCCGCTCGCCTTCTGACCTCCGACCTATCCCTAGGGACGGCGGTGGCAGGGTTCAGGGTTACTCTGCTTCGTCTCTGGTGTTGATTAATGCCAGGTCCATTAATAATAAAACCGCTGTGCTCCGGGATTATCTCGGAGCCCAGCAGATGGACCTGGCCTGCGTCACTGAAGACCTGGAGTGCTTGCTTGAAGGAGTGAGACTGTCGCCTTAGGCTTGAGGTCAGCGCTTACCAGGTTTCGCGATGCCTCCACCAGCGTCACTTCAACACACAGGGCGGAGAGGCGGTGTAGCAATGTTCATCCGAGATTTCCGCTTCCCTTCAGGGCTGCCCCGTTCCAGAGATCCCACTTGGCCTGGAGTGTGTATGCGGCCTGGAGTGAAAGTTGGCCTCGGAGAGGATATGGCTGTCCTCTTGGTGTTACCCGATTAAGCCTAAGCGCCACGACCGAGGGACAGTCTACCACGGCTGCAGGAGGTGGTGGCGGACTGGGCACTGAGGTTCCCCAGACTTCATTGTCTTGGGTGACTTCTAATGTCCATGTCGGCGCTTGCATACCTGCATGGCTATACAGCGAGCTGCACCCGGACCTGGTGTCATCCATGCATGCAACGCTGGGCACCTCTCCTTGGTAAAGTTCTGGCCCCACCCACTGAGGAGGGCTTCGGTCACACACTGGATCTGGTGTTTTGGTCTGGGGGGTTGATATAGTCGCATTATCCTCTATAGATAGAGTGCCAAGTGGTCCCGACCACCATTATGCCCTGAAGGGTGAGGATGGACTTGCCCGCGTCAACCCCGTCTAGGGCCGAGGGGCAGATTTATGCCCGCCCGTTGGAGACTTATGGATCCAATTGGTTTCCTGCATGCTCCTGCGGGGATCCCTGAACCAGCCGGTACCGCTCGATGCGAGCAGGTGGAGGGACTGGAACTCCGGCTCTCCAATGCCGCCATTTCGAGGACTGTTGCCCCAGCGTCCTCTTCGCCCCCGATGTTCGGCATCCAGGCTCCCTGGTATACCCGAGGAGCTGCGCCATATGAAAGCAGGTTGCTTAGACTGACTAGAAGCGGAGTGTGGAGGAGAATCTAAAGTGGCCAGCTTCTGTGCCAACATCTTATGCAGGACGTTATATGAAGGCCTATGAGATAGCCAGCAACGAGGAAGGCGAAGAGGGCTTTCTTCTCCCTCCTCTCTTTGCGTCCTGCTAGCTCCCGCCCAGCTCAATTGTTCCGTATAATTCGGTCCTTGACCTCCTTATCGGAAGGGTCAACAAATTGTCAATTGGTTATTAGCTGTGAAGGCATTCATGAGCTTTTTTAGCCCGGATAAAATTCACGCCGCTTCGCCAGCGGGACCTCCCCACCACATTATCTACAATTAGTGAACTCGGAGGCTCCCTTGCGCGCTCTTCAGGCCCAAAGTTTGGCCCAGTTCTCCCTGCTCTCGAAGCCGCTGTCGACAGAGACGCCTTGGCTGCTGTTAGACCTACTACCTATCCTCTGGATCCGTGCCCCTCCTGGCTCATTAAAGCTTGCCAGGCGGAGACTATGACCCCATCCTGTCTTTTCGGATGGGTTGAAGGAGGCAGATGGTCCGCTTCCACTCTTGAAAGAAAAAGACCATCATTAGATCCCTGGCGATCTGGCCAATTACACAGCCCCATTTGAATCTTTCGTTTCTGGGGAAGCGTAATTGAGAGAAGTGGTGTTGGAGCAGCTTCAGGGCTTCCTGGATTGATGCATCGACCTTGACCCCTTCCAGTCCGGCTTCCGTGCTGGAGCACGGGACGATGAGACTGCTCTTATTAAGCCATCACAGATACACTCCGTGTATGCAGCTTGACCGCAGGACAGATCGGCGCTGCTGGTTTTATTAGATCTTACCGCCTTGGCGTTTGATATGGATTACGATCCGCGACCTTTTTGGCCCACCGCCTGGCGTGGTGTCGGGGGGTACAGGGCACTTTCCTTCAGTGGATTGCCTCATTTCTCCGGGCCCGGAGCCAGCAAAGCGCGTGGTGCCGGGGATGAAGCCTCTCCGGAAGTGCCTCCGCTTTATTGCGGAGAGTTCCCAGGGGGCACTACTATCCCCGCTTCTATTATTTAAACTTTATCTATATGCGACCCACTTGCTCAGCTGGTACACAGAGTTTGGGCTGATTCTGTCATCCAATATGCCGATGACACTCAGCTCATTCTGTTGATGGAGGGGGGAGCAGTTGTCAGCCCCTCGCCTCTACAGCATTGTTTGGAGGCGGTAGCTGGTTGAAGTTGCAGCAGAGCAGGCTGAAACTGAATCCATCGAAGATGTGTAGATCCCTATAGCTGGCAGCCATGAGGGAAAAGAGCTCTGGATTTCCAACCGCCCGGTGTGGGAGAGGGGCCTCATTGGCGCCGGCACTCCTCCGCTTCGCAGTCTGGGGAGTCCACCTGGATCTTACGTCTCTTTCTAATGGATTGAGACCCACGTGGCCCTTACAACCCGGACTGGCCTGCGTTTTTCCATCTTTGTCCAGGCCCGGCTAAGTTGGCCCCCTTCCTCTCCCAAAGCGGACTCTTAGCCCATTTCACTGTGATCCATGCAGCGGTCACCTCCAGAGCTGAACTATTGTAACTTCGCTCTACGCATGAGCCTTCCCTTCGCGTTTGATTGCAATCGATTGGGACCCCTCCTACATTTTGGAAGAGGGTGGTAAAATGGGTCTCGCCCGGGCCCTATTGTAGGATGTTACCTGTTTCTTAAAGATTTTTTATGTTTTTTTTTGTATATGACTTTATAGTTGTTCCACCGCCCTGGAAGGCCCTCCGGGGAGTAGGGCGGTTATAGCAAGTTTAATAAATAATAATAATAATAATAATAATAATAATAATAATAATAATAATAATAATAATAATAATAATAATAATAATAATAATAATAATAACTGGAACTTGTGCCTTGCAACTACCATCTGCCTGTGACAAAGAACTGGGTGGAATCCACAAACCTGAAAAGGTCACTGAAAATGAACACGATAAAAACTACTCTGGGACTTCTGAATTCAGACTGACAAAGTTTTGGGAAACTACAATACTCCTGACCTCCACGATTGTGGAAAAAAAGAAAGTGTGGATAGTTGATGTTGCAATTCCTGGTGACAGCAGGATTGATGAGAAGCAACTGGAAAAAACTTACGATCACCCGGAGGATTTTAAGGATTGAACTACAAAGACTCTGGCACAAACCAGTAAAAAAAGGTGGTCCCCAGTGGTGATCGAAGCACTACTGGGTGCAGTGCCTAAAGAATCTTGAGCGGCACTTAAAACAATTGGCTGACAAAATCACCATATGTCAAAAGCTGCAAAAGGCCACCCTACTCACCGGCTCTGCACGCATTATTCCCCGTTTTTCAATACATCCCACACAGTCCCTAGATGCTTGGGAAGTGTCCGACGTGTGATGTAATACAAAATCCAGCATATTGATTCCTTGCTATGCTAGTGTGTAACTGTTTTTGTATCCAATAATAATAATAATAATAATAATAATGTAATAATAATAATAATAATAATAATAATAATAATAATAATAATAATATGTAATAATAGGTTCGAAACTAAAGGTGTAAGTCTTGCTCCACGCAGGCCCCAATGATAGAGGCGAGATGCGGAGATTTCATCTGGTGGGAAGAGAGCCAGCTGCAGGAAGTGCGGGATCCCGTGATCCTGGCAACTCTGCCGTGCACTCGCCCTTCACACCTTTTATTAGGGTTTCAATGGGGGCATGTAAGGGGGTCGGGCAGGCGGGAGAACGGGAGGTTGGGAGAGCGGGAGAGCGGGAGATCATCATGTGATGCATGATCTCATCGGGCTGCTAATGTCACCGGGAGGAAGCATCCGTGTCTGGGTCTAATCTTCACCTGAGGGCAGGGGCCCTTTTGTCCCTTTGTATGGGACACCTGGTGACTGCGAGTCAGGCAGTTCATGACCCGTGACTCATGGGGGAGAGGGGGTTGGGGGAGCATGTGCGCCCGGAAGGCCGTAGCCGGCACCGGCATACCTGGTGCTCCTTCTACGGTTCTGCTGGGTTCGCGGGCTCACCCCTACACTAAAGCTGGTCCAAAATGCAGCTGCACGCCTGCTCACAGGAGGCGCCTTTAGAGAGCATATCCAGCCTGTGTTGCGCCAGCTGCATTGGCTCCCGTTTGAATTCCGAATCATCTTCAAGGTGTGGATTCTGACCTTTAAGGCATTACGCGGTCTGGGACCCTCGTACCTTCGGGACCGCATCACCCCATATGTCCCTACTTTCGGCCTCCTCGGCGACTCAGCAGAGGCCAATTTATTAGTGGTCCCCGGCCCCTCAATGATGCGGCTGGCCTCCACACGGGACCCAGGACTTTCACAAGCGCTGGCCCGGCCTGGTGGAACACCCTCCCGCCTCAACTGTCCGGGCCCTGCGGGACCTTGAGTGAGATCTCTGCAGGGCCTGTAAAGACTGTGTTGTTCCACCGGGCCTTTGGAGTGTCCAGAGCTGATATGGTGCCTCCCCACTGCTCCTGCTTTGGCACTGGTACAACAGAGGCTCCTCATATTGAGGGGCCTGCCGTCCCCCCCCTTCTTGGGGTGGGTTTTTTAATTGAGCCTGGACGCCTCTTGTTTAATTTGCTAATTGTTAGCCGCTGTTTTTATGTATTTTAAGATGTTTTATTGACGGAGCCTATGTTTGTATTTTACCGGATTTGCTCCTGCTTATTGTTTATATATTATGTTGTTCACCGCCCGGAGCCCTTTGGGGATCGGGCGGCATAGAAATTGAATTAATAATAATAATAATAATAATAATAATAATAATAATAATAATAATAATAATAATAATAATAATGATGATGATGATGATGATGATGATGATGATGATGATGATGAAGCTGCCATATAATTAATTAGAGCACTGGTCCTTTAAGGCCGGTCTTGTTTATTCTGACAGGCAGCAGCTTTCCAGAGCCTCAGACTAAGATCTTTCAGATCAACTTTTACTTAGCGTTTGTACAATGGAAGCTGACTGAACAGAAAACCTGCCCCTGGTATGTTCTCCCTTTCATCATGTTGCTGTTTCATTAATTATATGGTGGAAGCAACTTATTTTTGAGCATTAATGGTGGACTTCGTCCTAGTGGTAAAGCCACTTTATTAAGTGGCTCTATGAAATGATCAAAATTCCCCAAAGGACAGTAGGGATTTCACATTTATTTCCCTTATTTCCCTTAAATTTAATAATAATAAGCCTTTATTAGGCATAACGTTTCCCTTAAATTTATTTCCCTTAAATTCTAATGAAGCTATTGAATATGTGATGATAAGGCTGAGGGGCTGGGATCTGTAATAAGGGTCAACATACAGAATCTCAGTAGGTTGGTTCCTAGATAAAAGAAGAACAAATTTGCAGTGTGGGATTTTTCCTGAAGCCAGCACTGCTATTTGATTCTCAAGTAGCAACTGTAGTCAGGAATTCCTAGTTTCACCTCTGTTTCATGCACCTGCTTTGTCCTCTTCTTCACAATCAAGACCTTGGTTTCATAACCCATGACAGCAATGTGAACACTGACAATCCCATAAATGTTGCTAAAATGGCAATGGCAGCCACAGGTATGTAGGGATAGATTTTTATGGGGGGTTGGGTGGTGGGGCCACGCCCCCACCCACCCCTGGGGCATGGCCATGCTCTCCAAGCCCCACCCCCAGCCCTGCATCTATAAAGCAGCTCTCCAAGACCGGGGACGGCAGACTCCCTTGCCCTGCCCTGCCCTGCCCTGCCCTGCCCTGCCCTGCCCTGCCCTGCCCTGCCCTGCCCTGCCCTGCCCTGCCCTCCTCCAACCCCCACCAGCTGGGCTCCTAGCCAGCAGTCGGCAGCCCCTTCTGCCCTCCCTTCTGGACAGAGGCACAGCTAGGGAAAATGGAGCCGTGATGCTGGAATGGAGCTGTGATGCTGGAATCCACTCCCAAACAGCATCACTTTTAATGGTGTTTAAACTTGAGAGTCCAAATTCTCCTTTTAAATCCACCTTAAAGGTCCCCAGTTTAACTGGGGTCCCAGTTAAAACAACATTGAAAGTGATGCTGTTTTGGGGTGGATTATCCCCCATTCTGAAACAGCATTACTTTCAATGTTTAAACTGGGGACCTCAGATTGTCCATTTAAATCCATACTGCAGGAGGTGGTTTTAAAAGAAGAATCTGGGGAATGCCTGCTATCAGGGGTGCAATTGTTAAGCTAGCAGCACCAAACTTTCAGGGTGTCTTTGGGAGACTCTCCTGATGATACCACCCAGGTTTGGTGAAGTTTGGTTCATGGGGTCCAAAGTTATGGACCCTCAAAAGTGTAGCCCCCATCTCGTATTAGCTCCCATTGGAAACAATGGAGGATGGGGAGTCCATAACTTTGGACCCCCTAAACCAAACCTCACCAAACCTTGGTAGTATCATCAGAAGAGTCTACCAAAAGATCCCTGAAAGTTTGGTGCTGCTACTCTAAAAAATGTGCCCCTTGCAGACCAAAACTGAAAAAATGCTTTAAAAATGCAAAAAACCCACAAACAGGGGGCGGAGCTTCAGACATGTAATGTGGGGGTTGAACCCTAGAACCCCCCCTTACCTATGTCCTTGGGCAGCCACAGCCATATGCAGCAGGGATAGATAATAAGCTATCAAAAATAAAATAATTAAATTCAGTTCCATGATATCTAGAAGTATAAAACAAGTTATGATGTCATCACATTGTGAGTTTTTTCCATCCCTCTAAGAAATAGCTAAAGTAATGAAGTAGATGAAAGAACGTTCACAATATGATAATGGAATGTTACATGATTTGTACTGATGGTTTTTTTTTCAAAGTAGAGAAGAGGGGATGAAGCACTGCAGCACTGGGTGGAAGCTGCTAGTGCAACACGTCTAGCTCAAACCCTTAACTTCTTCTTGGATAAAATTATGCTTTTTTTTGTGACAAAACATTCCACTTTGTTATAACCTGGAAAAAAACCTATGCTCTCTGATGGTTTGAAGAGTTGTCCCCAGATGTTGTTATTCTTTGCTTCATCAAGCACTACTGATTAGTTTTGGTTTATTAAACAAATGTGTCATTAAGAAAAGTAATAAAGCACAAGATTACCTATATTTTAAATAGTGTTTAACAAGACTGAAATGAATCCAATCTTTAAGCACACAGAATCTGTCAGAGCATTTTATAAATCACCCTTTTGCATCCTAACAAAAAAAGAACCCACAACCTGTTTTAAAATTTCCTCACCCTTTCCACTTTTGCTTTTTTTAAAGAAAGCACAATAATTCTACCCTGTTTCCCCGAATATAAGACACCCCCGGAAAATAAGACGTAGTAAAGGTTTGCTGAAGTGCGAAATATAAGGCATCCCCCAAAAGTAAGATATAAGGCATCCCCCCAAAAAACAAAGTTTTTGTTTGGAAGCATGCCTGACGAACAGAATACAGAAATATAAGACATCCCCTGAAAAGAAGACATAGCGCATCTTTGGGAGCAAAAATTAATATAAGACACTGTCTTATATTCGGGGAAACACTGTATTGTCATTTCTTCTAGGTAAATGTTTCGTGTGTCATACCAGATGGTATGAACAGCAAAAGGATATGTCTTGCCAGCAGACAATATAGAGAGATGGGGTATCCTGTCTTCTACTGCCTTTATGAATGAGAATCTGAAGAAATATTTTTTCTAGTTACCATATTCCACAACATATAGGAACAAGGAAATGAAATTTCTCAGTGAACTGGAACTGACAGAAAAGGTCATGAGGAGCTTAGGTAGACAAGGCTACTGACTGAGACTTTTCGGTGTAATCTTGTATGACTTCCACTAACAGCTTATTTCCAACCACAACTGACAGCAAACTAAAGCTGTGACCACAGGGAATTTAGACATCAGATTGGTCTCTGCTTTCTGACACATGTCACCTGACATAAAACATCATTGCAATACATTCAGTCTTCTGTGGCATATAGAAGAAAGTAAGCAGGGATTTCAGTGTGTGAGGTGTGGTCAAGTCACAGCTGATTTATGGTGACCCCTTTGGCTTTTCAAGTCAAGTGATGAAGCAGAGGTGCCTTTCTCTGCAAAGTCTTCCTGGTGGTCTCCCATTCAAGTATCCACTCAGCTTCTGAGATATGAGTTCAGTCTAAACTAAACCATTCTACATTCTAGTGATTCCCATAGCATTCTAAATAGGCTTTTTGGCTACTGCATGTACTAACAAATTCTGTTCCTCTTTTTATCTTTCTTAGGTATAAAATCGTTAAGGATCTACAGGACATGGTAGCAATATGAATTACTTACTTAGACTTAGTTCCGCCTGTGCAACTGGGCACACTAGACAACAAGCTTTCTCCAACAATTTTGGTTAGCTGCGATGTGTTCAACTACATCCCATGAGATTAGAGCCTCGTTTAGGTCTTCTTTGAAGGTCTGGTGCCATGTCTTCTGTGGTCTATTTCACTTTCCTCCAGATGGCATCCATCTCATCGTGGTCTTCGGGTGATGGTGACCTGGTAGATGTAGGATGTGCCCAGCAAAACGCAAGATCAACAGCAATGTGAAATACTGTGTCAGTTGCCAAAATTGGGAGTACTGTAAATATAGAAGGAGAAAATGGAACCTAAACTAAAAAAGAACTTAACACACTGCATTTAAATATATTTATCCACTTTCTGAATTCTGAGCCATTTTAAATTCAGTCAAAAATATATTAAATTTTAGTGCTGGGAAAATACAGCAATAAAATAATTCCAATGTAGAAAAAATATAGAAAAATATGTAGATGCTGCAGGATTGTGTTATGACCTAATCGATAATAAGAAAAGGATCCATCAGTCCACTGATCTGTCCATCTGTGGCATGTTTAACACAGGGGTCTGAAACCTGTGGCCATGGTGGCAGGGGCTGATGAGAATTGTAGTCCATGAACATCTGGAGAGCTGCAGGTTGCAGACCCCTGGTTTAACTCATCAGAAATTGAAGCTAGGAGTCTCAAAATTGGCCACTGACTTCATTCTGACTCCTAGCTTCAATTTCTGATGAGTTAAACATGCCACAGATGAGTTAAACATTCTGGTTATGGGGATTGCAGTGCCGAACATGAAGGGACTCAAAATGTCCTGAACCACACCATCCCTAGAAACCCTCACTCACTTACCCTGCTTTTTTGCATTGGAAACCATGTTTGTCCCAGAAAGCATGACTCATAAAAAATTAAGCAAGTAGCTGTTAAATTGGCCACTAGCATCCTAGTGATGGATGGAGTTTCAGTCCCAAAATAAAGGGAATCAGAACATCATGACCCATGTTATTTCCAGAATTGCCTTCAACCCCATTTGCAGTGGACATTAAAGTTATTTGTAACAGGCACAGCTCATTTGAAAATAAAGAGAGGAGCCTCTAAATTGGCTACCAGCTTCAGGATGCAGTTCCAAAATCAAAGGGAATTGAAACATCCTAGCCCACATAATCTCCATAAACCCTCACCCTTCCCTACTTTTTGCATTGGAAGTCTTGGTTGTCTCTGACAAGCATAATTTATGCCAAAATAATATTAAAAACCATCCAGATTACCCCCTAGTGTCACCATGTTGATTGCATTTGGAGTGCTGAAAATGAAGAGAACTAGACCATCCTTTTATGGGTCACTCTGACAACAGCCCCCACCCTGGTGTTTATTTCTAGTGGAAGCTGAGGTATTTTTTGAGGTTCATAACTCCTCAGAAAATAAAGGTGAGAGTTCCTAATTGGCTACTTTTTGCAGTTAAATAAAATTTTATTACAAGAAAATATAATTCAAATTTAAAAATTTCAAGTGTTGACATTTGATTTTATAATTTTTGAAGGATGCTTGATCTTATTGTGAAACACTGCAACTGTAAGTGCTATCCATGTTGCTGATGTGGTTATTCTGGCAGTGATGGCACTTGGTGGAGCTGCCATAATTACTGAAGCCACTTGTGCAGTACCTATATGGAGACATTTGTTTCTACAATTAGCCCCTTTACTAGAATGTAGCCAGTTTGCAATCTGATCATTCTCCCATCTGAAGTAATCCAATAGAGTTGCCATAGTACTACATTGTATAAAACAATGCTGTCATTCCCTGCACACAATTTTGATGGTCACAAGGCACCCAGAAGCATTTTCCATTGCCAAGGTCAATATGCAAGGGCCCTATGTCCACAAAAATTGCAGCCATTGTACACCACCTGCACATCCTTTCCTGCAATGTGTTTTTCGGAGACTCTGTGCCTGGCATCTGGCCCATCTCAAAGAATGCTGACACCAGCTCTGCAATTCTGGTATGAACCCAAAAGTGATATTATGGCATTGGCACAATGCTGTCCATCAAACTCCACTTCCCACATGTTCTGGGAATTGCCTGCACTAGTCTGACACTATAAATATGACTCCATTTTGTTGACATCATTCCATACCACTTTGGTCAGCACTTGGTCCAACTATCCTTGCCAGATCTGGAATGGTTCCTTAGAATTTACAGAAATCACTAGGCAAGAATGGAGGTGGCTGGCAAGATAAACAGGGCGGGATAATCCACTCTGTTTGGTCATATCTGTGCCTTCAATACAAGGGCTAGTTTATCATCTTAGGAGCAGAGACATGAAGAACATTCAGAAGAGTCCTGTGGTGTGACACCATCACTGCTGGGCACAATAGTGATTATATTGTATATTTTGATCCAGTCATGTACTTAGTGCTTTAGTTTAGGCAAAGGCTGTTATCATTCATTTCAGACCAGAGAGCCCCCTGTGCACCAGCTTTCATTAAAATGAACCAATCAAGTATCTTTCTCATCCCCAGTCTCTCTTCTTCTTCCATCTCCTTCTGTACTCCCTTTTAATGTTACTCTGAATCACTATTAGGGACATACAGCATTTCCAATTGAGAGAAAATCACCTGAGTCAAATCAAATACATTACTTTATTTGGTCAATAAGCTGTGGGTTTTCCCAAACTTTGTTCTAGAGATGGTTTTCCAGCTTGTCATTCTTAAAAGTCCAGTAGCTGTACCCAGAAATAGGCTGACCATCAGAACTTTAAGGTGAAGGGAAGCTGGAGAATTATAGAGAAATTCTTTTGTCTATGTTTTCAATTAGACTGCCTTTTAAACAAGTATGAGTCAAGAGCCCAAAATAACAAATGAACATATAAGAAGTTTAATAAACTGTATTTTGGGCTTGTCTGTTCTATAATCATTTAGGTTCCACTGCTGGAAGAAAGGTTGTGACTTTATTTTTTTTGTAATCAAGAATGTGCATTTTCTTTAATGAAAGAGGAGGTTTTCACATACACAGAATCCTTGGGGTTCTAACAAATATATGTTATTGCAAAGCTGGTGATAAAAATCATGACACCAGCCCTTTTGCAATTGCTATCAGTATATGTAATTTTCTACCAAGGAACGATTTTCCTTATTATTCTCTCAGGCTGGCATTGAACTGTGTGTTATGTGTAATTTACTGCACCATTCCCTCCAGACTTCCAAATATGAATGCCAAAAAGCTATAAATGCATGAGATTAAATAATATTAGGGGGTGTCCAATGAAAAATAATAATATATTCATTTTGAAATAAGATACCATCAATCCTGCAGTTTAACTTTTATTCAAATCATCATCATAAAGTTTTTCAACCACAGTTGCAAAAGCTTTTGTGGAATTCAGTTTGTTACATCTCTGCTGTTTTTTGCTTTTGTTTGAGATGCTGAGGGTGAAAGATCCCAAACTTTAAAAAAAATATCCATAATGATTCCCCCTGTTAGTAAGTCTCCAGTGCGCATTCAGTACTCATATGACAGAAGCAAGTGAAAGTGGGGTCCCAGAATTTAGAGGACCACTGAAATATAAAGAAAAATCCAACTGTTTTGCCCTTAATTCTGCAGAATCCCTCCTTACTTAAATTTGTTCGGCCAGGGTTCCCCCAACTACCCCACAATTTTACTCAGGAGTATCTTGTATTCTTATTGTAACAAATCTACATAATTGTCTCCTTGCTTCTGTAGTTAAGATCGCAACTGCTAGAACAGAATTGTTTTTAGCAATGAAACATGTACTCCACGTGTGTTTATTTTCACTTCAGTGTCACTAGTATACAGTTCCCATTAGTATGTGTAAGAAATATGTACATTGATAGTATATGTAAAATAACTAAATGGAAATGTATTTATTAGACATTTGAATAAATTAAAAATATTTGATCAATTTATTGATTTAATCTGTATTTTGATATAAATCATTATGATTATTATCAAGGAAGATTGTATTTCCTGTTCTGTGAGAGGGAAAAAGGAACTCATCAGGAGTGACCAGCAAGCTGGTTCCAAGAACCCCTGGAGCAGCTGGAGGTATGGATTGTGAATTAAAACATGGTGTTTTGGGATATATTGAAGCAAATTTTTTTGGTATTTTTAGTTTTTCAGGATCCTAATACCAGAATGGTTATCAGATGTGGGTTTTATTTGGGATTCGAATATTATTTGGCTCCATTATAGCCTATGGGTAGCTGCTTTTTTTAAGCTAAATGCACCAAAATTGTTTCACAGCTGCTAGTTCCTGCCCACATTAAAAAAAATTAAATGTCAAGATTTGTTTAAGGGGTCCAATTCTATGTACTCTCAGATTAGGTGTCTCCATCAATCCTCCACTATTTCCAATGGGTAAAGGGAAGCCTTAATTTCTCCAGGGAAAAAGCAGAGACATGCCTGAAGCAACTACTGGTAAATGCCTTCCATGAGAGAACCAATCACAAGCTCAACAGAACCAGTACAGAACCCAAGAATTCTACCACAACCACAAACAAATATGGCAAACCAACACATTTAATGTTAAACCAGAGAATCCCAGCAGTTTTTTGTTTTTGTTTTTGCAGAATTAAGGGCAATCCACTGGCTGAACAAACTTAAGCATGGGGAGTTCTGCAGAATTAAGGGCAATCCACAGATTGCAGAATTAAGTGCAATCCACAGAACCTCATCTGAACAAACTTAAAGCATTTTCACGTGCCCAGCAGAACCAATGGCATTGAAAATCCACAGAAGCCTCTTATTAAAAATAAACTATTATTTCACTTCCAAGATCTTTTACATTAAAACATTTTTTTCAATCTTTATTGATAAACAGAATGTATTTATTTCATTTATTTTCCCAATGGGGAAAATTATTTTCCCAAAGGAGTCTTCTGTGTATGTTTTTTTACATTCTCAAAGTTCATCCAAGAGATAAAAATGGGGACAGCACAGAGCTAAGAGAATGTAAAAGAAAACATTTCTTATGTTCTTACTCAAAACCACAATGTCACACTAGAATGTAGGATTGTCTTCCCAGGTAAATAAGAATGTATATAAGAACAAAAGAAGAACCTCATTGGATGAGACCAGTGGTCCATCTAGTCCAGGATGTTGCTTCCTAGCACTGGGATTCAAAGGGTGACTGAATAGGGAGGTTCCCCTGAGTCATCATGGTTGGAGCCACTGATAAACCTATCATCCACAATATCCAACCCCCTTTTAAAGTTATCTGAGCCTTTGGCCATCACTACATCCTCTGGCAGTGAATTCCACATTTTAATTAATCACTGTGTAAAGAAGTGCCCTTCACTGGATGCCCTTGAGTTTGGAGAGAGAGAGAGGCAAAAGTTCTGTTTGTCAGGTCCCTCCAACCTGTGCTTGATTTTATAAATGCCTACCATGTGCCCACTTAATCATCTCTTCTAAACTGAAAAGTCCCAGACTCTTCAGCCTTTCCTCATAGAGAAGGTGCTCCCTCACCCTAATCATCTTGTTGCCCTCTTCCAGCTCTGTGATGTTCTTTTTGAAATATGGTGACCAGAACTGCATACAGTGTACCAAATGTGGGCACATCATAAATCTATGCGGGGGGGATTATAATATTGCAGTTTTATTTTCAATCTCTTTCTTAATTAACACCAACATAGAGTTTACCTTTTTTCACTGCTGCAGCACGCTAGGTTCACACTTCAATTAAGCTATCTATTATGATCCCAAGATCGTTTTCTTCCTCAGTCTCAGCATGTTCAGATTTTATTAGCATATGCTTGAAATTATTGTCCCAATGTATATCACCTTACACTTACCAATATTGAACTTCATATGGTAATAAAGTCTACCGGTATGTTATGCTTCAAATCTTTGCTAATGAGGACTAAACTTGCTTAACAGACTGGGCAAAAGCAGCTACAAGGTACAAGGGACTGGTCCTATAGCATGTAGCTGCTATACAGTTGTGGAACTGTTTGGCATATGGCTGTGCTGTCAACAAACTTCAGCAGGGAATGAACTGGTTCAGTTAGGATAGGGTTCCCAGCTCTGGATTTGAAAATACCTGAAGATTTTAGAGGATGGGGTTTGGGGAGGGGAGTGACCTCAGCAGAGTATAATGTCATAGAGTTCACCCTCCTAAGCAGCTGTTTTCTCCAGGGGAACTCACCTCTGTAGTCTGGAGATCAATTGTATTACCAGGATAATTTCAGGCCCCACCTGAAGTCTGGCTATCCTAAATCAGGAATTCATCTCATGTTTAATGGGGGCAGTTTGAGCAAGGTAGGTTTTCCTGGGAGTCTAGACTTCATTAAAATTCTCAGCATGCCTAATCACAGCCGAAGTTCTCAAGGTAGTATACAAACCATTAAAAACAAACTGGATATTTAGTAGTATCTCTATTGCTGCAGGTACCTCCAGCTAAAAAAAAAACCACTCATAGGGTTGCAGAAACTGTACAGAGAAACAACCATGACTGTTGGTGAGCTGGAGCAAGGAGGGGGGAATGGAATGTTCTTTCCCCACTTTAATGAAGTTGCATATGTAGAACCGAAAGCAAAAGTTTTTCAATTCCTCATAATTCCTCAATCCAGTCTCCTCACTAGAGTGTCTGTTCCTCCATGCAGATCACATGACCCCAGGACTAATCCCTCTAGGAGTCAGAATGAGCTTTAGAAATGGAGAGGAATGTGGTAAAACTCAAGAGTGGCAGGACACTGCTCTATGTATCGAAACTCACTGAAAACATAGTTCCTAGTGAAACCATTCTGTAGACATTTTCTCCATTCATTTCATAGCCTCTGAATGAATCTCTATAGAGTGAAATGAAGACAATAGGTGTTATTTGAATTTTATTAGAAGATAGAACTCAAAAAACACAGTTCAAATTTTATTTTTATTAGAGATCTTCAAGGCAAATAACATACTCAGGATTTCTTGTGCCTGTATGAGAATGGGAAACCTCTGCTTCTTCTCTAACAAATATATTTCATTTTTTCCCTATTCAGTTCATTCAACAATACTTTTCTCAGTTGCACACAGAGAAAGACTGCTTTTTCTGCATCCAGCTTGAATGTACAGCTTTTTACTTTCTTTTCAATTCCTTTCAACATATATATTTTGCATCCTGATAGATGCACCCAGAACACTATTTTGGGACATTCTGATTATTTTAATCCTGTGAATATTGAGAAATAAAATGTTGTCTCAGGATAACTCCTTTAATGGTAACTCTGTGAATTGTCAGATTGTTTATATACTTATATCCCAGTTTTTTCCAGATTTAACTCAAGGCAGGTTACACTAAAACAAACCATTCCCATTAAAGTTTTAATAACTTTTTAATTAAAAAATGCTTAAATTATACAATATAATCCACTTATGTAAAAGTAAATAATTTATTATAGAATGTTATTAAAGCATTGATATTAAATATTATCAGAATTATTAAAATATAAATTAAAATAATATGAGCCTAATTGTTTCTAGAACAAAAAGCCATTTTTCACCATTTTTCTAAAAGTCTGAAGGTTTGAGATTTATGGACTTCTCTGGAGATGGAATTCTACAAACCCAGTTATAGTTACCTCCAATGTGTCACTAGAAAAAAGTCCTGATAGTCATTACCAATCTAGCAGTGTTATAGGAAAGCGCTTGCATAACATTCTTCTATATGAAGAAAATTACATGATATCGATGCTACATTATCTCATGTTTTTAAACTAATATCTTGGTTTTTATATCATACAAATCAACAGGCAGTGGAAAGATGGAATTTACTCTGACCAACACAATTAAGAAACACCTTTTTGTATATTGTAGTATTGATGTTTCTGAATATTTTTAATGATAGCCCTTTGACCATAGTCAAGCCAAGATTTTACCACAGTATGCATCACAATTGCCAACTTAGGATCCTCAGGAATCAAGCACAGCTGCCATGCCAGCCTAAACTAAAAAAATGTAGTCCTGCCATTTGATGTAATATCTGCAACCAATTTATTTATTTATTTATTTATTTATTTATTTATTATTGTACAATGTAAGCATTTTTTATTAAAAAGTTATTAAAACAATAACAGTTGTGTGTTGTGGAGGAGGAGATGGTGGTATCATCACACAGCAAAATGACTGTTTAAGTCTCCACTTATCCATTAGTATTCAATAAGAGAAAAGAACTTAGTAATTTTTCCAGATGGTTCCAAACATACTTATTTATTCTCTTATGGTCCCTGGCATTGTAGTCTATAATTTTGTAGTTCTCTGAATCTTATCAAGAATCCCATGCAATCTGTGTTTGATCATTCCAGGTAGCAAGTGCTGCAATTGATTTCCTAGTCTTTTGAAATTACCCTTGAGATAACAATGGAATGGCTGCAATTAGACATCTGTAATAGTCTAACATACCATGGTTTTGTCACAACAGCTCATAATATCCTTCATAACACAGGATGAATTGTTTCCCAGTTAATGAACTCATTATTACTGATTATACAGATCCTTGGTGAATTCAGGATAGTGAAGTATAGAATTAATTTCATAAATATGGGATATGCACAAAGATATGGTCAGCAATATAAAGAAAATTAAATATTAAGTTACTTATGAATGACAAGTAATACATTTCAGATTTTAACAGCCCATCACAGAATTACTAAAACAGTTCTATTATGTCTTCTTTTACATTGTAATTCAGATTTAGCTTAAGCTTTCCATATCTGTCCACTGTTTTGACAGCTCACCTAAGACAGAGATTATAGCAGTTTCCAAGAAGAGCAAACCCAGAATAGATAATAATAGCTAAATAAATAATATCCTAATCTTATCTACTTTAAAATCCCACCAGTGACTTGGTATTTAATGTTAATTTCCCCAGTAATGAATATTATTCGGTCAAACAGCTAGGTTCAAGTCCAATAGCACCTTATGGACCTGCAAGATTTTTCTGGTATAAACATTCATCAAAAGAGCTTTGACTCTAGGAAGCTTATCCTTCAAAAATCTTGTAGGCCTCTGCTATTGGACTCAAATATAGCTGCTCTACTGCCAACCAACATTACAATCTTCTCAAAGTCGATGTATAAGATGATTCCAAAATCTGCTTGCAACATCAGGGTTGCTAAAATAAAGTAAGGGATATTGCATAAGTGATTCCTATAGATAATAGCCCTCTAAACATGCAGAAAAGTCACACTTTTTAGACATTAATAATTTAGTTTTGCGTAAACTAAAAACAGGATTGGGACCCTAATGCAAACTATTACATCATATGTTTAAACTCCAGGCTTAAGATTGCCACTTTGCATTCCTGAGTTGCTGCTTCACTACTCACATTATGTGTTCATAGTAATGAATTGCTTTTCTATTTTATTTTTGTGGCTTCATGTGTATTCTGGTTGCCTTTAACTGAGGTTTTACATTTCTATTATATATTGAGGTTCCAGTGCTGAAAGTGCAAAGGGCTGGTGAGGCAACCCTCCACACATGCTGATCTGCAAGGACACACAGTGGCAGTGGGAGAACATTCTTCATTGAAAATGGCCACAACTTATTGTTTACAGCAGAGTCTTAGCACAGCATGGATCAATGGATTTTGGCACTACCAACCAGCCTGCCTCCCAATGAACTCCACCTCAACCCCAGTCCTTCTGTTCATGGGGGTGTGTGTGCAGTGGAATGGCAGGATCTAGAATTCCCCTGCCACTTGAAGGTGAGGGTTCCTTGATAGCTCCCAAGCTGGGATTGTTCCTTGTAAACCTTCACCCCCAAGTCCCTTAAGATATTCACAAAGATGAGGGAAATGGGCATGTAGGCTGCCTTTATTTATTTAATTTATTTTTAATTTATTTTTGAGGCTTTTATACCGCCCATCCCCGAAGGGCTCTGGGCGGTGTACAACATATAAAAGCAACAATACAGGATAATTAAAAACATTAAAAGGCAGCAGCAATTAAACAATAATTATCAAGAAAATGAAAACATAAATGGCGTCCAGCATCCTAATTTTAAAATTCCTTCCCCACCCCCCCAGAGGGAGGCATGGTGGTCTCGTTAGATGACAAATGGCCCAGATGTCAGGGTCAAACGAGGGCTACACAGGGAGGGGGGCACCTAAGATATATCCACCTAAGATATATCCAGTCTTTCCACCTAAGATATATCCAGTCCTATGCTGATACCACTCAATTCAGTTGTAACAGACAAACAATAATAAAATAATCAGGATCTGCAGGGAAAAGGCCAGATGCAACACCACTGAATGCTCCAAAACAAAAGGAGGGAGGGTTCAGAACATTCAGAATCTATTTATTAAATAACACAGGGTCAGCCCTTTGTGGATAGGCAAATCCAAACAATGGGACTGACTACAGCTATGATATAAAGGTATGAAATCCCAGGCTTGCAGAAAAATCTAATTAATCAAATTAATTTGGGGGTACACACCCCTATAAGTTAATAGAAATACAGATATCAACCCCACTACAAAAAACACTGGTATTGAGGGAAAGGTGGAGCTGGTTTGCCTTATTCCCCCTAGCCCAGGGGTCTGCAACCCATGGCTCTTTCAGTCTTATACTGCAGCTCCACATGGCCTGGAGCAGGGGTAGGGAACCTGCGGCTCTCCAGATGTTCAGGAACTACAATTCCCATCAGCCCCTACCCGCCCCTACCAGCATGGCCAATTGGCCATGCTGACAGAGGCTGATGGGAATTGTAGTTCCTGAACATCTGGAGAGCCGCAGGTTCCCTACCCCTGCCCTGGAGGTTGGAGGGTAGTGTGGGTGTGTCCCTCCAGCCCTCCAGAGCAGCGCTGGAAGGAAAGGTGAGTGGAGGGGCCGAACCAGAGGTGGCTCCGGGCGGAGCTGCCTCTCCGGCTCAGTAGATCTTCGGGGCTGTGGAAAACGGGTCCAAATGGCTCTTTGGGTGGTAAAGGTTGCTGACCCCTGCCCTAGCCAGTCACTCCTTATTCCAGAGGAAATAAGTAGGTTCTTCATTGGGTAGGAGAGTATAGGGAAACACACGTGACTGTGTTAACAGTAAGAATTTCAAAACAAGTTTATAAGCAAAGTGTAAACGAAAGGAAGGATGAAGGAACAATAACACAAAGGTGCCTACAACCTGAAGTGGTGCTTGGGAGCAGATAAGATTACTTTTATTTAATCAGGTTTGCAGGTTTTACAGGCTACAGGCAAGCTTTAAGAGCCACCTTTTGGCTGCTGATGTTCAGTCACTAAAATACCTTTTTTTAAGAGGGTCTTTAGGGATGCTAAAATTCTCTCTAATGCCTTTTAAGAAGCTCTTCCTGCTTCCTCTGAGAAAGAAGGAAGCAGGTGTTTACTTTCTTTGCTGGCTGACTGTTTCCCTTGAGTGGTTTTGGTCTACATGCTTATCTTTGAAAATACCTTTAAAGCAAACACATGAGGAGGCAGATAGTTCCACAAAAGAAACAGCAAATAGTGTTTTCCATGACAGAAACAGTGCTTAGACTGGTGATGAATACTGGATAAAAATTATTTATATTAGATTATATTTCTAAAATCTGTAATTATAAGCCATTTTAGGTATAATTTATAGAGCACCTAGCCAGTGATCTAAGTTAAAAAGTAAAAATAAAGGGTAATTGCAAAATCTGCTTACACCAAACCTGAATGTAAAGCTGTTTAATTTGTATAGTGAAGACAGGAATTAGTGGATTAAGCAAATTCAGATCAGTAGCAGATCACTGCTTTATATGTGATAAGCATCACCAAGTTTGAAGGAGAGGTGGGTATTCATAAATGTAAGTTAGACACCTGCTAGGTAGCCATGGTATTACATACATATGCATATATGTATATTTATATCCTACTTTTATATCCTATTTTATATACTTTTATATCCTAATTTTATATCCTATTTAATTATATTCTACTTTTCTCCTCCTTGGGAACCCAAAGTGAATTAAATCTTTTGCCCTGCACCACTTGATCCTTATAGCAACAACCTTGTTAGGTAGATTCAGCTGAGAGATTGTGACAGGCTTAAGGCCATCCACCAAATTTCCATTACAGAACAGGGATTCCAACTGAATTTTCTCACACTCTAATCATTACACCAATCCAGCTCTGTTTCACAACAGGCATGAAGTGAACATGATAAAAACATGGCTGCTGAGTGAACTGTGACCTAGAGTTTTAAAGCCAAACTAAGAAGGGCATGCAAAATAAATAGTTGAATGCTGTTTATTATTGCTCTTGTTGTTGAGCAACAACTGATCATGCCTAAAGGGAAAAAATAGTCCTAGACTTAGGTTATACTAGAATATTGTAATTTGAATATGTATCTTTATAGCCTGAAATCAGTCATCAAAATTTGCTATCTGATAGTGCAATTATACTCACAGATCATTGAAATAAATGGACTTATAAGGTCATAGCTCTGCTTAGGGCTGCACTGTGAGCCTGTTAAAAACAAACCTTGCTATGGCCACTCATGTATTCATGAGTCTTTTCCTTCTGAGATATTTGAACTTTTTTCAACATTTATATCATTCCTTCCCATATGTTTCAGAATGAGGGTATGAAAAAAAAGGCATTTTGCAGATTCAGATATATTGGACTAAAACTGAGACTAAAGGCAGGGGACACTCATTTTGTAAGCCCAGCAGAACCCACTGCAATGCCCCCCCCGCCCAAAACCCAGTGCTTCTCTGGCAACAGAACGAATGTGAACACACAGCAGAACAAATCCAAGTTTTGAGCAGTGTGCAGCACCGTAAAAACCACAAAGGGAACAACACAAAGCAACTCTGGCAAAAAAACCCCCCTTGAAATAGTCAACTTGAAATTGACACAAGCAGACTGGCAATCCCATGGATCACTTCCCCTCACAAAAACAAAGAGGGGAGAAGAAATTAAAAAGCAATCCCCAAGCTCTCAATCTTTAAGGTAAATTCTGAATATTATTTGGATTTTTAGGAACCATTTTTTCAGTCACCTGAAAAATTTCAGAATCTATTTGGAATGCAGAATGTACCTGAAAAGGGTGTTCTGGGGTATATTTTCAGCTTGGATGCACAATGTACATACCTTATTCAAAATCACAGCTGCTTAAATTTAAGTATGGCCTTTTCCACATCAGTTGTTTACAATGTCTCTTGCCATCAAATGCAATTTTTCCCCTTTTAATTCCTTTAATTTAATTTAGTTTTTTTAAGTTAATTTTTTTCTTTTAATTTAATACATTTGGTTCTGGAAACATTTTTCCTTCATTTTTCCTCTGTTGTTTTCTTAAACCCCTTTACCATGATGTTTTCTGTCCATTTCTGAGCCTGAATCCACAAAATGCTTCCCTTGAGCATCTGAGCATGTTGAAATGGTCTTTATTCTTCTGCCCTTATCCACGCACCTGTGTGATCACTCAACCTCCCTTTC
This sequence comes from Sphaerodactylus townsendi, assembly GCF_021028975.2. Classification (NCBI taxonomy): domain Eukaryota; kingdom Metazoa; phylum Chordata; class Lepidosauria; order Squamata; family Sphaerodactylidae; genus Sphaerodactylus; species Sphaerodactylus townsendi. The sequence goes on along the minus strand of NC_059428.1, from coordinate 63,135,887 downwards.
ACCCATTTTCTTATCTCCCATTTTCAAAAGGACTTTTTTCTCTTTGTTATACTGAACTAGGATCAGGATCTGCTTTGTCAATTTCATTAAAAAAAATTGCAATGGAACATTAAGGAAGAGATGCAAACTAGCAGGGTCAATTTTTGTGAGGAGGCTACAATATAATGTTAGAGCACAGACCAAAGTCAGATCCACTGTATCATTTTTGACAATTTCATCATCAGTTAGTGATGCAATATTAAAGTGAAGATACACTGTTTCCACATTCTGGAGGAAATGAAATTGACAAGAGAAGTTGCTTTTGCAGGAGGAAATTGACAGAGACTGCTGCAGTACAGTTTGTGATCCTTCAGGTAATAGAGCCTGCTCAAGAGTTGCTTTGACTTCCATTTTGGGTTGGTAACTCTGCATAGTAGAAAAGGAGGCTGAGACATTTTTGAACTACCATTTCAAAATGTAACTGCATAGTAACACTACAGCACCTGTGCCAGGCACAACATCTTTATGCTTTCAGCAATAGCATGTGGAATAAATGCAACCGAAGAGACAAAGGGGAAAACAAACCTAAAGCAACTGGGGAAAAGGTGATGCATGGAATGATTTCATGGAAAACGTTTCCAAGACACAAGGTTTGACTATTGAGAAAATCTGTGGTAAAGTTGTCAATGGAAAAGGTCCAGTCGAAAAGGGGGAAAAAACTCCTTTTTTTCTGGTAGCTATAGTTAACTGTGGTCATATGGCCTGCCCAATAATAAATATATAGACAGATATATCTAGATAGATAGTCAGACAATTTTTTTCCTCTGCTGAGTTTTGTTTTTGACTTAACATCTAGCCTGAAGAAGAGTTTTTGGATATTTGGTCATTAGTTCATGTCATTCATTAGTTCATGTTAGTATTACACCACTTAGCTTTTAGATAGTTGGATAAAAATGTTAACTATCACTGGAGTTATTAAGCTCTCCCATGAAAATTACCAAAGGTCTGCCAGCAGCTGCCTGGCTACACCATAGCGGCAACAATCTTCAGAGTGTCTTTTCCTAGACATGAAAATATATCTAATATTACAAATTTGTTGTGGTTACTTCCCTAATACATATTTAGTGGGAACTGGATAATTTTCTTTAATTTCTACGTTTCTAAAGAGCTATCATGTGACAGTCACTTGAGAACAGATTCCTAGAAGCTAGAATTATTTGCATCTTATTACAAATTCCTTAAGTCATTTAGTTCACCTTAAGCAACAACCTTGAACAAAAATCAACATAATCAACCTTCAGCACCTGAAGCAAAATACACATAATAAAATTAGCCTGCTGAGTTTAATAGTTATGCATACTGTGATGAACTGCACAGTAAAATAGTGGCTTAAAAAAGCAAGTCAATCAACTGAACAAGGTGCTATCACAATAGAATAAGGAAAAATTTCCTAGGAATGGGAAAGCTCCCTCATAGTTTAAGCTAATTTGTGCTCTGATTGGTGGAGCTGCCAGCTGACTCAAAGGCCATTTCTACACAGTCAAAATATCCTGGGGTGAGCACAGAAAATATCCTTGGGCAGCTGGGAATTCTGCATGGCTCCCAAAGCTGCACAGGGTCTGACCAGGTATCCCCCCATTATATTTTCAAAAATCGCCAGTCTGCAGGTTTTTTAAAAAAATTCCAGTGTGATGCTGCTTGCGCCTGTGCTGTGCAAAAACCAATCAGGAGCAGGACCGGTTTATTTTTCCCACAAAGCCAGCTGATTTCCCCACTTCACGTTCATTCAAGCTGCCACTCAAAAACAGCAGCCAATCAGAACTATCACTCCATCTATTTTTCTCAGTACAAGCTTTATTTTAAATCAATTAGCAGACTTATTCACTAGTTTTCTCCCTCTGACAGCAAAATCTTATTTTAAACCATTAAAAATACAGATCAATTTCTTCCATTCCCACAGCACACACACAAAAACACCAATCAGGGTAGACCAAGTGTATTGTTCCTGCCCAGCTGGCTGATCTCGCTGCCTGACATCCATTCAAGCTGCCACTCAAGAGCAACAGAGTGCGGAACACTGGGCATGCCCCACGGGGGTCAGAGGGAAGCGTGGGCATGTCACTTCTCCCTCCGGGGCCTTGGAGGGAACACAAGGTAAAAAACACACAAACAGGCAGTGCCTGAAAGTGGCGCTCTCACACCAGTGCCCTTCGCATGGCACCAACAGAAAGACACTGCTTTTTTTTTTTTAAAAAAAGCAGCATTTTGAAAGCAGCATTTTTGCACCATTTTGGGGGGGTGAACATGGCATTGCTGTGCTGCAGAAGCGGCAGCTGTGTGAATAGCCCCCCAGGGATGGTGTTTTTATCGTCCCTAGGGCGCTGTTTTTGGGTCATGAAGAAACGGTCCTAGTAACAATACCAAACCCATCCCATTCTATTTTCCTGAACACAATCTTCATGCGTCTGAAAAAGCAGGCTCTGACATATGAAAGTTTATGCCACATTAAATGCATTAGTCATAAATGTCTTTCCCTAAAATATGCTTAGTTGGCTGTAATTATTTGTTAATTGCTATGCTGTAATTGTTCAAGAGTTTATAATGCTTGATTTGATACATATGTTTACTAAGATTTTTAGTGTGCTTTATGTTCTGAGTATACATTTCATTTGCAACTACAGCAAGTTTTTTGAGTCTAATATTAGTGCTATATTTCTGCCACAGAAAGAGAATTGTTTTGCCGCCTAATGTGGTAGTTGGGAACTTTTAATATATGACTTGATCGCTTCCTATGATGGCATTCAAAAGTTCATTGATGTTTGCATTCAGAGCCCTTCCTAAAAGTATCACCTGTGCTACTTTTAAAATGAAGTTCCCTCATTGTTGTTTACCAGCAAGGTTTCAGTTTGAGTACAAGTGTCATGGGCCAGCCCCTGGGCACTTACCAGAACTCAGAGGACTCTGATGCTTGGATTCTGCAAGGAGTTAATCCTCATCTGATGCAGACACTTGCTATCTTTCCATATCTTGCTTCCATATCTTCCATATCAAGACGAGCACGTCTTTTTTTCTGAAGAAGCTGCCTCTGCTTCAGCCTTCTGTGCACAGCTGGCTCATCACTGGGTTCCATAGGGAGATCTGCAGGCTCTTCCACCTGCATGGCATCAAGTAGGTAAGGGTTGGGAGTTGGCTCTGCTGCTTGCATTTCCTCATGAGCAGTCAGCTCTAGCTGCACTGTGCTGTCAACCATGGAACAATTGAACAATTGAACAATTACAGCATAGCTGTGCACAGAAGACTGAAGCAGAGGCAGCTTCTTCAGAAGAAAAGACGTGCTCGTCTTGATATGGAAGATATGGAAGCAAGATATGGAAAGATAGCAAGTGTCTGCATCAGATGAGGATTAACTCCTTGCAGAATCCAAGCCCCATGAGCAAGGCTCTGTGTATAAACCTTACCTTGAGCTTGGTTCTGCCTGGTTGCAATAAGTGTGTTACTTGTTGCCTTAGCGTGCCTGGTCTACTGCTGATTCCCAGCCTGCAGACTGACTCTTGACTATGCTTTTGCTTGCCCCCTGCCCTGACCCATTGGACTGTTCTCTGACTACACTGTTGCCTGCCCCCAGCACAACAAATAACGGGACAATATCTGCAGTTGGATACCACAAAGTTTGGGCTGATTTTGTAATTTGATATAGTTTTCCTAAATAATAACTAATATTAATCAGTAATTCTGATGAAAATGATAATTGTGAATGAATCTGAATCAAGAGCACAAAAACATCTGTAATACATATGCTTCCCAGTTCTTTGTCTATGATATTTGATTATGCTATTAACTTGTCTGCAAGAGATGCACTCTCCATGTTGAGCCCTGTGATTATACAATATTGCATTTAAATCATTCAAAATACTTTCATGAAACAGATGTTGATGTTAAAGATAATTAGACAGATGTCTGAAGATGTATTCTCTGGTTATAGGAAACCTTGGAAAACCAAATTGTTTTCCTCAAAGATACTACTGGCAATGAAAGTAAACCTGAAGGTAGAATATTCAGTTCTATCCTCAATAAAACCATGGAACAATTCATAAAAATATGTGTAAGAGAATGGAACTCACATTATGAAACAGATCAGATATTGATTCAGGAAGAAAGAAATAAGAATTATGTTTCAAATAAACCACCCTCCTAGCTACTACTAGTATATTTTAGTAGTATATACTAGTGTATATATACTAGTCTAGTAAGCATGTGTAGTCCAGTAAGAAGGGACTGTTTGCCATTACACTCCACTTACACTCTACTATATTTATATATTTAATTAATAATTAAAATATTTATAACCCCCTTACCTTGCAACATATAAATTACAATTTAAATCATAAAAATATCTCAAACAATCTGTTGCTCCACCTATTAAATACTTTACCTGCAGTGTGTGCAATGTTAAAAGTGATAGTAAATAAAATAACCTTTCAGCACAGCTTGAAAAATGGTTACCCACTCACCTCATCAAGAGTCTTTTCCACATAGTGGGAGCTACACAACAAAAAGGCAGGCTATGGTTGGGGACCTGTCTGTGGTTGTTGATAGGGAAGCCAGTGTGGTTTAATGGTTAAGAGTGCTTGACTCTAATCTGGAGAACAGGGTTTGACTCTTCACTCCTCCACATGGGTGATGGACTCTTATCTGGTGAACTGAATTTATTTCCTTGCCCCTGCACATGAGGCCTGCTGGATGACCTTGGACTAATCACAGTTCTTCAGAACTTTCAGCCCCACCTACCTCACAAGGCATCTGTTGCAGCGAGAGGCAGAGAAAGGAGTTTGCAAGCTGCCTTGAGTTTTTTTACAGGAAAGAACATGACAACAAGACACTGTTCCACACAAAATGTTTTCCCAGAGACTTTGGGTCTCCATTTTGTGTGTCAAAGAAAGGGGGAGAAGGTTGGAATCTGTACTGAAGGAGCAACCTATGGAATTTTTAAGGCATCAGAAAGTGGTGTACTCTACAGTGCCTCTGAGGTGATCCAGCATGCTCGTGTCACCAGCAAGATCTAGATGGAATGGGCCTGTCTGAGACTACAGCTGGTTACACACATCCCACCATCCTCTGCTTTCCACTGACTAGGGCAAGCAGTAGTGCTATTAACTGTAATAGTTCTGTATACTACTTTTGAACTAAAGCTAAAAATTGCATAAACATTGTAAGATTTTGTTCAATGTATTGTCGAAGGCTTTCACGACCTGAATCACTGGAGTGTTGTTGGGTTTCTGGGCTGCATGGCTGTGTTCCAGTAGTATTTTCTCCTGACATTTCACCTACATCTGTGGCTGACATCTTCAGAGGATCTGATGGTAGTAAAGCAAAGCAAGTGGAGTGTATATTGAATGTTCAGGGTGGGAGAAAGAACCATTGCAAAATCTTCTCTGTGTGTTCCAAGTTTCCTTAAATAGTAAAAATGCTAAAAGAAATGTTCATTGTGTGTGTATTTTTGGTTAATTAATGCAACTTTATGAGCATTCAGTAGTTATTCGCATACAATGGTGTGTGTCAGTGTTTGTACTGTCAAGTCACTGCTGGCTTGTAAAGACTCCATAAGGTTTTCAAGGCAGGAGATGTTGGGAGGTGGTTTGCCATTACTTTCCTCTGTGTAGACTGACAGAGGTCTGAGAAAATTGTGACTGGGCAGGCTTCATGTGGAGAAGTGGGGACTCGAATCTCGTTTTCCAGGTTAGACTTCACTGCTCTTAACCACTGTACCACATCAACTCTCGCATAATGGTACATGCAGTAATTACTTATCATTTTGGAGTACTAAACACTTTCATCCCCCCAGTGGCTTAAGTAGAATTGGTAGTTTCCTAGGCACTTAATAAATCAAGCCACAAACTGTATAATTTCCCATCTTAGCATTGTTGTCTATTTTTGCCACTTCAGGGTGGAATGTTATCAGTTTTCTTCTTTATTCTGAACGTGTTACATGTTTCTGAGGATCATAGAAAAAATTGGATTAAGAGAATTTTAGCTGCATTAACTTCAGCAAAAATAAACACATAGTAAATTAAAATGCAATATACCTCCTCTTCTGATGCATGTGCTTTTGGACAACCAGGCAAAAAGCATTCACATAGAATACTTGGAGAAATATTACTAAATGTCCCAAAGATTTGCATATTCAAACACTTTATTCAGCTATCTGTTGAATCTTTCATGACTTGGTGAAATGGAAAATATAAATCACATAGTAATTTAGTACAAATCAGATTATTCTACCAAAAGATAAAATGTAACTAAACAGTTCTGTTCAGAAGTCCAATTTTAAAATGTAATAAAATTAGTCATAAATTATACTGCTGCAATTTTCTTGCTTTCCAAGATCAGGCCATTGTCAGTGGCTTTAATTGAATTACATTTGATTATATTTTCAACACAACTGAACAAAATATTCTGTCCAATCTCAAAGAGGGAAAAAAAGATTAATAGTGCAGAAATCTCTTGAACAACTTCTGGAAAGGTAGTAGTCTTTATTTTTATAATGTTAGAATACTTACTGATTATTAGTAATAATTAGTAATTTTTATTTGGCAACTCTTAAAATTTGCATAAACATTGTACTACTCATACCATTAATTAATTAATATCTGCCTCCTATCATGAAATTTTGTTTTATTGTTTGTGGGACTGGCTGAAATGCCTTATAATTGTATTTGATATCAAGGAATATGGAATTTGTAAGAACCAAGGATTTGTTGAATCAAAATGGGACTTCTGTGTATAGAGACCAGCAGGTCGACCTGCATGTCAGCAAACTGCACGTAGCAGTCTTGCATGCAAGCAAAGATAAATATCTTTAAGATGTTGTCACTAAAGGTTACTACGTGACAGAAGAAAATATACATTTATAACTTTGTTTTTGTTAAAATTAGCTATAGGGGATAGCTACATGCCTAAGGGCAATGAAAGAGAATCAGAGGTTAGAATAGAAATGAATGTGATCAGAAAATGGAAAAAGTGTTTTTATATATATGTTAAATGAGCACAGAAATGATAATGAGAGATTCATGTGTACTTGTATTTTACTATAATTCTATTGTATTAGAATCGAATGGTATAACTGTTAAAATCAATGTTTGTATAATTTTTAAAGTTAAATCATTTCAAACTGGGAAAAGGGAAGTTTTATTATCTTAAGGAATGTATGTAAAATGTTTATACCCTGGAGAGGTATCTCTCTTCAGGAGCAAATGTAGAAAAGTAGGAAATCAGGTTATTCTTGGAAACCAGAAAAGGCAGAAGTTAGTTTATTGCCCCTCTGCATAAGGGAGAGACAAACAGGAGCTGACAAAGAAAGGTAGAATCTAGTTTTATTGCAGCCGTTTGCATATGGGCAGAGGGACGTGAGCTAAGAACATGCAGCATTTGTGACATGTAGGATAGAGGTTGTCTTAATGTGACAAGGAGACAGAATCATCCAATGGGATTTTAAGGTTCATGCTTATAGCACGTGAAAGAGGTATGGATCTTATGGGATACGTGTACAGGTGTGATTGTATGACGTATGTATTCTTTGTATCGATAAAGGCTGAGGTATTTTGTATGGTGGGTGTGTCTCTCTTTCGAGAGCACCTGGAGTGTGCCTCTCCCTTGGGAGGGGTCACCTTCTATCAGAGATCTATATTCTGTTCAGTAAAACTTTCTGTTTGTTTTTGATGTCTGATGCTTTTGGGGGGTTTGTTTCCTAACTTATCTTTTCTCAAGACAGCTGAGCAGGCTGGACATGGGTTCTGGCCTCACATGTTCTATAAGTTACTTTCACGCTTTTGCCTTTCTGCACATGTTGGAGCTCATGGGGTAAGGAACAGGAAAGGACCTGAGGCTGTGTAAATAGTACCTTACTTTACCTGAATCTGCAGCTTTCTGGCTCACAGCCTCTACCCTGCATTAGTCTTCAACAGGTCCCTCCCAATAATGTCTACCCTTCCCTTCACCCTCAGTTGCTATCAGATATTCAGCCATTTTCAGGAAACAAGAAAAGAACTTGGACCTGCAGTTTTTGTGTTACTCACCCCCAGTATATACACAATTAGTTCTTAACAGTGTGGGGAGGGAAAGTTCCAAGGTGTGAGCTGAGTAGAGTTCTGCAGATAAGCGGTCGATAGGCAGAGCCGCAAGGGGTAGGAGTAGAACACCAAGAAACCCAACCAGTGTTGAAAGTAAGGGGAGAGAAATGGTATGGTATGGTATGGTATGGAAAGAAAAAGATAAGAGGAATAGGTGGCAGTGAAAGAAAAGGGTAGAAAAAGGTTGCAGGGGAGTGTCAGAAGAACAGAACACTAAGTTGGGACCTGTGAGTTTCTCTTGGATCCCCACTTTTGTCATAATTATTACAGATTTGTTACTATGAATAATTCACTGTTAATTACTTACAGACATTGTCAAGAATAAAAAGTTGTGGCTACATACATCCATTAGTATAAAAATAAAACACTGACAGCATGTTTAGGAACAATCATACGATAGTCATTAAACTTTGTAGAACCTTTCTTCAAGCTGGATGTTATGTTAAGCAAAAGTAGGAAAAGCACATCTGCTCAAATAATGGTGGGATTCATTTTTCTGTCATTATAAGGCAACAGACATGAGGGACAATAATAGCTGTTTGATATAGTTCAGAGAATTTGATCAGTAAGCGGAGATTGTTTAACATACAAGGGTTAATTTTGTCTCAGAGCCTATTGCTATTCCTTCTACATATCAAAAACATCAGATTAGTTATTCCTTCAGGCTAAGCAGAAATGTTGGTGCTTTCAGTCCTACTGAGGGAGAGAAACATTTTTGCCTGCTTTACAATTTTGTTAAATTTTGTGCCCATATCATAAGATCCAGCCTTCAATTCCATATGGACCTTTTTTTTGGTTCAAATAAATATAACCCTATGAATGATAACAGAAGATAAATATAACTACCTATAAATAATTTGTAATAGGATATCTGGAATTCCTTAAATTCTACTTCCTTCTGAAGTAGAAAGTCTACTTCCTTCTGAACTGACAGCCAGCACTGGTCAGTCCTCCTTGGCCTACTCGCTCAAGTCTTTTGAAGGCCTGATCTAGGAAATGCCCAGTGGCCTACCTTTACGCATAAGACTTGAGGGGGTGTGATGCAGCCTGTGCATAGCACCTCCTGAGCCATTACTGCCTCATTACTCTCTTTGTTTGCCCCCAGGGTAGAGCTTCCCAACAGCTGATTGCTAAATAGTTGTGAAAGAGCCAGCTGTCAGAGGGTGTCTGACTGTTAAGGGCTAGCTGCTATCAATCAGTTGGCTGGTGTGGGGCTCTTTATAAGGTGCAAAAGTAATCTCACTGGTCTTAGTAGATGGTGGGCTTTACCCTGCAATGGGGCTGAGAAGTAAGGGGCATGGTGATGTCTCCATTACCCCCCTCAGAGTAATCTTGTTTCATTTTTCATTTTGTAGAATAGATAGCTTGTGTTGAAATACCACATTGTTCTGTGTAGTTTTCCTCCACTGAACTCTCAAGGAAGGTCACAGTGGTTTACCCTCTTAATGTCAGAGAGTATTAAGAGTTTTCTGCAATTGTTTATAATAAACCAAGTATTCATTGTGTGGAACTACTTTTGTAGTCCACATTGACAAAGGAAATCTCAAGGAAGGTAAGTGATAGTCTCTTCCTTTCACACCCATCCCAATTATACAAGCTTACTTTTTTGCACCATTTGTTTTATTTATACAAGCTTTATTCCTAGAAAAAAAACCCCTGAAAACTGCAAGATCTATACACCCCACTTTGAAATAACTACAGCAGTTTATTTTCGTTTCAGCAGTGAGTGACCTCAACCACCTTAATCCTGAGCATATAATGTAGGGTAGAAATGTTTTAAATAATTGATTCTTGTGCTTCAGCTTTCAGCTGATTTTAAAACTGGGATAAACCATTTTAGTAGAGATCAATAATAGGTCATGCCAACAGCAATATCCTAAACAAAGATGCATTTTTAATGTCAGTGGCTTTATCTCTGGTTTAGAGTAGATTGCAATACCCTTGGTTTTCCCCCCACTATCATGACCACCACTATTTGGATTTTTTTTTTACATTCCCTGAATATGCTTTCTTGCCAGTGTTGAATACATTTTATGGTTTTTCATACTTTGCAAATATTAGATGGTTTTGGTGTGCTTATTAAGTATTATAGGAAATGTTAATCATAAAGGAATCCAACAGCTTCAGTATTGGCATGGATTAGCAACTACCAGTAAACATGGAGATATAGGAAATTCACAGAAATAATCTCATTTTTGACAGTCACAATTTACGGGCTAAGCTTCAGACCCCATACCCCATCCCTTCTGTAACTTCAACACCATGCAAACCAGGTCTGTGGGTACAAGATTTTGGATTTGGGTACAAGATAGCTGTGGTGCTGGCATTTCATTTCCTTTTCTGCACATACACAGTAGGTGGAATCAGTTCTCTCTGGGGTCATGGATCGTTGGGTCAGGAAGCTAAATGTTGCACGGAAACTATGACCCCCTAAGGCTGAAACCACACATACATAAAATAATATTGATAATACAGAGAATGAACATCAAATAATAAGTTTCTTTTACCAATATTACAGTGTTTATTTATAAATTACAGGTGGGTTGGTGGAGAGGCTGAAATACACATCAAGCAGTGTGAGAATATTCATGTGCAAAACACTATCAAATGCACTGTATTGCACTAGTTGGCTAAAAGGAAAATAATTCATTGAACAAACTCAAGATGAACAGATTATTAAACAAATTCACAGTCAAAATTCCTGACCAAAAACTGATGCCTTCCCTATGACCAGCAAGTAGAGCATGAGCCATATCTGTGGGAGCTTGAACATAATAAATTCATGAAGAGCTTCAAAAGTTGTATATACAAACTGGATAAATGAACAACAACACAGCAAAGTGCATTCAATATACCATACACAAACACAAATGAAGTAAACATTTATACCTCCACCCACATCTCCCTGAGACTCAAGGCAGGTCATAAAATACAAAAGTTCAATCTGACAGCAAAGTCATCCAATAAATAATGCAGTAGGGCTAAGTTTACATAAATGGGGAACATTGCAGACAAGAACTGTCTGAAGCATCGTAATACACCTGCCCGATGTATGCAGTAGTTAAGAGCAGCAGACTCTGATCTGGTGAACCGGGTTTCCCCACTTCTCCACATGAGAGAACCAAGTTTATTTCCCTACTGTTCCACATGAGGCCTACTCGGTGACCCTGAGCTGGTCACAGTTTTTTAGAATTCTCTAAGCCCATTCTACCTCACAAGGTATGGGTGAGAAAAGCAGGGTATAAATCTAAACTCTTTTTCTGTATTAATGTTGGATGCTGGCAGAATGCAGGCAGACCTATGTGCTTTTTGTTACCTTCAAAGAATGCCATACACATTTCTGCTGCCTATGCTAGTTGTGGGGTCCATGTCATGGGCCAAATCCTAGAAAGCATTGCTCAGCCTTCCTCTATTTCAAACTTGTTGTTATAAGAGTGGACATCAGAAATATTGTTTGATATTTCTTAAAATAAAACCAGTTCTCAAGATTCTAATTTCCACAGTAGACATTCGATCTTTCATGGTATACTTATAATCTCGGATAACTCATACTGGAAAAATCTTCATACATGCACGTGTTTATGCACTGCATGTTCATGCTGCCAGGTCCCTTTATATATATAAAAAAAATCAGTAACAGCATACTAACAGAATACTGCAAAAATTAATGAGCTACACTTGGTGAATAGGTTTATCAGTGTATCCATCTGATTGTCCTATTTGCTCCATGGGCAGCCCAATGTGGTGGGGCAAGGGACTTGGGGAATCAGTGCAGGCTTGAGGGAGTTCACCTCACTGGCATAAGTGGCAAATATGCTGGCAGAAGGGGCGAAGAGGGAGGGTACTGCACAGCTCAGCGGTGCCCAACCTGGAAGCGAGCTGAGGCCTCAGAGCTGCACTGACCTAAACCTGGAGCAGACTAGGGTCATTCCCAGGGACAGAACCAACCACAGTTGGCTTCCACTGGGCTTTCAACCCGTGAACACTCAAAGTGTAACCCTTGAATTTATGCCACTTAAAAGGGTGGTGTAAGTCCATTTTGGGCTATGGAGGGCTGTCAGGCAGCTGGGGTTTTTCTTTTTTTATTTTTTTTCCTTCCTCCCCATGCCTCCTGCGAGTCCTCTGAATTGGGCTATAAGAGTAACTTGCATTTTTCCTGCTTTTTCCAGTGCCAACACACTACTTGGAGCTGCTTGGTGATCAAACTGACAATCATGTCTATTCTGATCATCTATACTTAACAAAAGTAGTTTTGTACAGCTGACAAAATAGTTCCGAATTTATTTTCCCATAGTCTCATTTACTTTCTGTGCCTGAAATCAATCAGCAGAATGGCATGAAACTTTGTCATCCTTTCTGAATAGTTTGATAGAAATTGTACATGCCACAAATCTGCAGCATTTGAAGTACTGCAACTGTACATCTGCAGTGGGAAGCTTTCTCCCTAGGCTATGAAGAATGATTGCAGCATGCTGAAGTACTAAGGAAGTCTACAGATAATAATTACCATTAATTACTTATATATCCAGCTGACCTTAGACAAGGCTCTTGACACGTGCTTAACTATGAAATGTAACAGGTTATTATGCCTACACCCATACATTCCTGTCAGGACACTGTAAGTTTCATTACTTTGGTCCCCTTCCCCCCACTGAATTAAGTCAGGTGACAATGTGGCATAGGACCTTTTCAGTGGTTGCTCCTCCACTTCTGGTATCATTCTTTTCTCCCTCTTTTGGGCATTAATATAGAGGGGGCATTACAAGGCTGATTTGTAGTTGATTTGTTATTTTACAACACCATTAACTGATATCCTTGTCTCCTTCCTTGCCTCCAGATCATGTATTTATCATGGAAAGGATTCTCAACACAGAATTCATGTATTACTATGCATATACTTTCCTTTCCAAAGTCAAGTGTTAAGATAAAAATGGTCACATTTATATTACTAAAATATAAGTTGGCATTAGAATTTGATGTAAGATTTAATACTTTATATATGCATTTCACAACCGCCAAGCAGCTGTGGTATTGTATAGAACAGACTGTGATGGAAATGCAGTGGTAGAGTTGAGATGGCAGAATGAAAGTAATGTATTAGTAAATATTGCAAATGGGTAGATAGAATTTTCTTGCAGAACAGAATCAATGCAGTAGGATGCAAAACAAACTACAAACTTTCTCCATAGTATACTAGCTTTTATTTGTTGGGTGAACCTCTAAAATTGGATTCCCCCCCCCTATATTTTGTCTACCTACTAACTTAGAATTTTACCACCTAATTTTATTACATATGTAAATATTTACATATGTAGATAAAGTGAGTTATACATTCTGAAGTATGGAAAACTTGCTTTCAGCACACTTATGCTCCATTCTAAAACCTGGTCTACACATGAAGCCTCCAATGCTGTGGGGAACAACACAGCTGGTTGGTGTTCCTCCATATCTTGCACCCTTGACAATAGCCTGGGGGCACCTAGTAGTTAGATGGCCATGCCTGTAAACAGAACACTAGAACAGGATAGGAAGGGCTAGGCTACAACTTCTCTACTTTTTTGGTTGTTGTGGGCTTTCCAGGCTGTGTGGCCATGGTCTGATAAATCTTGTTCCTAACATTCTCAGATCTGAAATATTTGTTTTCAGATATATGTTGAAACCATGTTCTTGACACCAGAATGTCTATTTTCCAGCTAAGATTGTTACCATCCTTATTAGTATTATACTTTTTGGAAAAACTTCTCATTTAATTATAGTTCTAGCATTTCCATTTGCATGCTTCCTCTTTATTGCAGTCCCTTATGTCTGCACTTTATCTTTGCCCTTTCTCCTACACTGCTACCCGACTATGGTAAACCTGGTTGTAATCATCATCATTATAGCAGCATTACTTTGCCTGACAGCAAATGAGTAATAAAGGGAAGAGTCATTAGGATTCAGAACCATAAGCTGCTGAAGAAGCATCTTTAATATCCAACAGTCACCAAGAGCGGCAAGCTAAGGAATAAAACAAATATTTTAAAGCCTCAGTAAAAAAAGCCTCAGCAACAGCAGCTTCACAAAATCCAGTTACTCAGGGCCAAATTAGATATGCTTGTGTCCTCATGGCTATCATGAGAATGATGCTACTATTTTAAAGTCATTTACAGCCCCATCCAAACCTGCAGGAAGCATGATGCAGCACCTGTGTGGTAGTGACCCCAATAGGGCTTCCTGGCAGTGCAGGGAGCTCAGAAACACCCCAAATTCCATTGCCACCAGAAAGCCCCATACGGTTTAAAAGACATACACCACCAAAAGGGTGGTGTACATCCAAGTGCCAGTGCTCCACACAACCAGCCCTAAACCCTAAGAGGGAGCCAACTAATGTTGGCTCTGCCCCCAGTAATGACCCACCCTGCTTGCCATCGACACTGACATCTGAACAGGATGCCAAGAAAGCCCTGCTGCAGCCTGAACGTCCATGTTTTGTAGTGGTGGAACTGCAGGGTATGTGGCCACCAGTGCATCTTCCCCCTCTGCTGGGGTAAGTGCCCCAGGGAGTGCAAATGCACTGGCACAAGGTTGCAATGCTTCCAGGAATTCTTTCAGTCCCGCCCCCCACCTCTTTGGATAGCTGTTAAAATGCTGCGAAGACCTGATTGTGATTTGACCTTTTGCAAAGCAGAGGTTCTATCACTAAGCCACACCCTTATTGTTTTTATGCATTACTGTGCATTTGTATTTTTGAATCCATGTTAAGGTTGATTTTAATAAAAATATATGTGAGCTTTATGCATCTGTTCAGATCATTTGGATTCTAAAAATAAACCAGATTGGACACATGGAGGTCAGTGCTGAAGAACAAATTAATTGGCAAGTAAAATCACATAGGATTAAAGATTTTTTGGAAATGGCTGTTTTCCCATTGTTTTGTGGCCATGTTTTCCCAGTGCTCCACACAACCAGCCCTAAACCCTAAGAGGGAGCCAACTAACGTTGGCTCTGCCCCCAGTAATGATCCACCCTGCTTGCCACGCACACTGACATTTGAACCGGGTGCCAAGAAAGTCCTGCTGCAGCCTGAATTATTGTTGCTTTGTTGCTTTGTGACCATGGTATTCAGTGTTGTTGTTTTTTTGTAGCAGCTTAAGTATAAATGATGGCTACAAAGCAAATCTTATAAAGCTAAATATGTTCCCGCTGTAGAAAAAACAGCATTTTCCTGAAGTACTTCAGATGAAACCAAAATGGAATTTGTAACTGAAATGAATGGGGACCCTTTTAAATCTTAAACCTAACGTGGTAGAAGCTCACAGAGGACTTTTTCAAAGAAATGTCACATGACATTGAAAAGTAGAAATTATTGAAATAATCTTAAAAGCTGCAATCTCAGAGTATTAAGTTTATGCAAGGGATGAAAGAAGATGATCTGTGTAATGGTTTTCCCTGTCCTGCAGAAATCTTTCTGTAAGGAAATTGAACCCACCATTGCAAAGTATCCGAATCTTTTGAATTCTGTTCAAATCTGCGTACTTTAAAGTACCCGTTGTCATCTAAAATTGCCTTTTATAAGTTCTTGTTATAACTTTTGCTTTGCAAGACAGACTTGTTTTATGTTCAGGCTTTCAAGAAAAGAGGCTTTTACATTTTTAAAAGTGAGAAACCAAATGAACAGTTTCTCTAATTTATACCCAGTGCAGTTCAGATCAGAAACTGAAATGGCACACATATCTATGGTGACATCATTCTGTGCTAATTATATTCTACTGTTAGAATATTGGGTTGTTTTTCCTTTTATAATATTTATCAATGACATGATTTTCTAAAATAAAGAACTCAAACTTATCTGACTTGCAGTGACCCTTTGTGACCCATAGTGAAGCATTCTATATGGCTGCATTTATTATTTGTTCATAATTGAAAATGAGTGTATTTCAAGTGATTATGTGTTTGCACAGTTGGTGGTGTTCAGCTGTCAGGTAATATTACTGGCACTTGCTCAAAATGCATTGACTTGCCTGGGCTATGCCCCAGGGATATTATGAGCAGGTAATTTTGAATCAGCTACATTTCATGAATTTGTCTGGCTTTTGCACCTGCTCAGCTGGCAACATTTATCAGTCAATGGTATTCATTATGTGAACACATGCTCAGAATTTACTGAATCAAATGAAAGTTTCCAGGTCACAGCACAAGAAATGCATTCCAATTTAGGACACTTGCAGTTTGGAGGGATCAAGACAAAATAAATGGGTAAGGCTGAAGTATTAGGGACACAAGGCATGCAACTTCCCATTGCTACTACCCAATGAGAACTGAAGCAGAAAAGGACAAACTTCTGGTAGAAGGGGTTTTTTTTTAATTGGGGGAGGCAATGAGGCGCTGGTGGAAGGAGAAAGAGGCAGCAGTGGGAAAGCAGTTTGAGAATTCACATGTATAAAAGATCTGCAATAGCATTTAAAGCACTTTCCAGTGTCTGATAAAAAGAGAGCTCTTTTTCATATGTTTCATGGTGCCTTTTCCCAGTTTGCAATCAAACTGTAACAAAGTACTGTTTGCCCATTACTTATATTGTTAGCAAGGGGAAACAATATTCACTGCATGGAAAAAATGCTAGTTTGTAAGACAAAGAATGCTAAATAAGACTACATTTGGCAGTACAAGGCCAGATGGTCCAATTGTCCAAAGCATTTTATATATTATTGCTGTACCATTTTCAATGTGTAAGATGCTTCATAGAGTAGCATTAACAAATGAGCAAATTCTTTCCCATATTATTAATGTGATCCTCTCAGGTGGGCATCTTGTAGTTAGTGAATATAAAATACTCTGTTAAAGAATTTTACACTGACTTATTGTTGTGTGATACATTTTGAACAAATGCTCATTTGAACAGTTGGTAATAACAAGGATGTTTAGTTACAACATGCAATGCTAATTCAAAATCACAGCTTGTTAACAGTTAAAATAATTTCTTTTCCCTTCCTCTGCCAGATTTTTCTCTCCTACTCTCTTAATCCAAATTGTTTCTTTTGCTCTTTGGCCTTCATATGATACACTTATTTAGTTGGAAGGCATTCTTTTCTACAGAATATACTTGCCATTTTAAGCTGGTCAGTATGAATGTTAATACTTTATATGTATCAGCTATCAGAACAATATCATCTTACATGAACTTTAAAGCACAGATTCAAAAATTCACCTACTTTATGAGGTACTGCTTCAGTGGGTCACATGAGGTCTAACAAAAGCAGAGCATGGAAGAGAAACTGCAGAACTGTACTTTATGCAGTATGTTAGAAGTTTACTTCAAATGAAAGCCAATGCTGCCTGAACCCTCCTTTCCATTCTTTAAATAATATATCATTCTACAATTGTAGAGACTATATAATGTTCTGTATATTCCTTTTCTACCATTTTCCAATAATACTTACAGCCAAAATATGTTTTAATTAATCAAATGGATTTCCTCTTTATTGTCCATAGGATTTTAAATTAATTTTGAATTGTAATGGTCCATGTTCAACGCTACTTACAGCAAGCTATACACAATAGTATAGACCACAATCCCTCATTTATCTAAGTAGCATTGTGAACCATTTTTACAGTGCAGCCATATTACCAGTGTAGAAAATCCTCTTGAATAATACAGTTTTGCATAGTCTGTGAAAAGCTAGGAGAGTGGGAGACTTCCTGACCTCTTCAAGAAGGCCATTCCATAAGGTGGGGGCAGTGATGTAGGTATAGATTTTTAATGGGGTGGGTTCGGGGACAGGGTCATGCCTCCCCAAGCTCCGCCCCTGGCCTTAGTGCTTATAAAAGCAGCTCTCCGAGGCCAGGGATGGCAGACTCCTCTGCCCTGCCCATCCCTCCCCCCACACTGGCTGGGCTCCCAACCAGCAGCTGGCAGCCCCATGGGTGGCCGCTGTGATGCTGGAATCCATCCCCAAACAGCATCACTTTCAATGGTGTTTAAACTAGAGAGCCCAGATTCTCCTTTTAAATCCACCTTAAAGGGAGAATCTGGGGACCCCAGTTAAAACAATATTGAAAGTGATGCTGTTTGGGGTGGATTATCCCCCACCCTGGGGGTGCCTGCTGTCAGGGGTGTAATTGTTAATCCAGCAGCACCAAACTTTCAGGGTATCTTTAGGAGACTCTCCTAATGATACCACCAGATTTGGTGAAGTTTGGTTCAGGGGGTCCAAAGTTATGGACCCTCAAAGGTGTAGCCCCTATCTTCTATTAGCTCCTATTGGAAACAATGGGGGATGGGGCACCCCCTTTGGGAGTCCATAACTTTGGACTCCCTGAACCACACCTCACCTAACTTGGGTGGTATCATCAGGACAGCCTCCCAAAAAATCCTGCAATTTTTAGGCTGATAATAGCCTAACTGCACCCCCTGCAGGCCAAAAACTGAAAAAACACTAAAAATAAAAAAACACAAATGAGGGGCAGAGCTTTGGACATGTAATGGTGGGTGGAACACCCCCCCCCTTACTACACCCTTGGGTGGGGGCCACAATGGAGAAGGCACATGTAGTAGTTGATTTTGACCATTTGCAAGTTGGCAACTGCAGATGACTCTGCTCTGCTGTCATGAAGAAGCATAGGTAGAGAGGTGGTCCAAGAGATTTGATGGTCAAAGGACATGAAGAGCTTTGTATGTGATTGTCACACCTTATATTGAGCTCAGTAACTGATGAGCAGCCAGCAGAGAGACTGAAGAATAGGAGTAATAGGCATGCTCCATCTAGCTCTCAATAAAAGCTGAGCCATGGTGTTTTGCATCAACTGGAGGCAAATGAACAGTACCTAACAGTAGACTAGTCTTGATTAGGGTTGAGCATTACTGAAAATATTTGGTAAAATTCAGATTTGGGCTTATTCGGGCATGAAATTATCTGTTTGCCCAAGATTCCAGAAAGCTATGAATGTCCTGTCCTGTATTTATATTGTACTATGAGTTGTGTTGTGATTAGAATGCTGTAAACGTAGTATCTTGAGCTGCAGCAGGACACAAATGTGGATGAGAAAATAGAAGCACTTGAATTTTTACTCTCTCTGTACTGAATGGAATGCCATGGTTGTCACTAGCATAACATTGTGCCATCACTGGAAGTGAGGCATTTTAGGATGCTAATCCCCCCTCCACATTCAATTTGTCCAATTTAGGATGCTAAACCCCATTTCAATTTCTGCACTAACACTTAGGTTGCCCCAGAAATTCTTGTGTGCCACCCACTTATGCCAGTGTTATTCCATCTTTACTGAACTTTACCATTCAGAGACCAGCTATGTAATTGGATTGAACTCTGCTGCAGCCAAAATAAATAGGACTTTAGTGGCAGTTTAAAGACTACCACATTTTTATTTCAGCATAAGCTGGAACAAAATGTTTTTTAGTCTATAAGGTGCCCCTAGTTTCCTGGTTGTTTCATTTGCATTAGTTCCATTTGAGATTACCATATTCCACCTCATTGTCCATTGTATGCTGGGGAAAGCAAAAACATGTTTAAATGTATTCACAAAGGACAGATTATATGGTGAATGAGAGCAAGACAGAGCTACATAAGAGGGATTGTTCTATGCTCAAACTGTAGATGTTTGGACAAGAAAGCACAAGTATTGTACAGTAATTTTCATTGGCAACATGAAAATAATTCTGTCCTTCCTATCTTCGGGTGGCCATTCAAAAATAATCTTTGATATCAGATATTTTATTTTGAAAAAATATATATCCTGCTGTGATTCTACTTACAGCTGTTTTCATAGCTTCATGGTTTCATTGACTAAGAGATAACATGCATTTCAAGGAACAGTTTCTTTGAGCTCAAACAGCAAGCATTGTTTTAGACAGAAATGTTTTCTTCTACATTTGATACCAGGAAGGAAGCAGGATAGTTACAATAATTATTGTAGTTAAAATGTTTCATAACCAACAAATGTAACTTTGACCTTAACTCAGTTTGTTGAAAAAAAAACTATAACCAGTTTAATGCTACCATGCATGCAGTGCAGTTTTAAATGTGTCTATTTAAAACTAAGTACTGTGGTTCTGAGTGAGACTTCCTCATGTGTAAGTGTGGTTGACATTGCAGCCAATACATTTCCATTTTATGCATTCTGAATAAAAGCATGTAATCACATTTTACTTCTTTTTTCATTATTATACATCTAATGTTGGACCCAACTCAATTAACAGGAAGTGAACTATGAAATGTCATGATGCTATTATTTTGAAGGTTACTTACCAGTCCATAGAAAAACCAGTCAAAACCAGCAGGAGTGGGTTTTCTGGATGTTTAGCCATGGTCTAGTAGTTTTTGCTCCTAATGTTTCACCCACATCTATGGCTGGCATCTTCAGAGGTATGTCACAGAGAAGTATGTTTCTCTCCATGGCACGGTGCAATTATATGATGAGGTATATATTTTGTCCATCTGTGGGCAAAACATTAGGAGCAAAAACTACCAGACCATGGCCACACAGCCCAGAAAACCCACAACAGCCAGTTGAATCTGATCGTAAAAGGAGTGGCTAGAAGGCACAACTGCTGGGTACACTAGAACCACTGCAATGGTAGAGATAAAAGGGGAAAGGGAGGAGGTGAGGAGGAGGGTAGTACTGCAGGGGGAGCTAGGCAGGGTGAAGAGTTGGTGCTATAAGTTGTTGAGTTAGTAAGCATGACCGAGACCAGAATAGCAGGAGGAAATAGTGGGGAGGGTGAGACAGGTGCCATTGCTGGATTAATCTGGCAGGAGGAGAAGACAACAGGAAAAGTAAGAATAATTATTGAGGGTGAAAAGTGAAGACTGGCCCATAAAATTGGACCTCCTGACCGAATCTCTACCAAACTCAGGGGTTCTTCTAAATTTGCTGCAATGCAAATTTGCAATGCTGCAAATTTGGAACTTCTACTTTTAAAACCCATTATCAGAGCTTCACAAAGATTTCCCTTGGAGTATAAGGGACCCAAAAATAGATAGCTCAAAAAAGCCAAAGAAACCCATATTATTTTGGGGATTTAGCTTTTTCCTAATTTTTGATTTTCAGGACTATTATACCTGTATCTGAAAATACCCCCCCCCCCAAAAAAAATGATACACACCTCATCATAGACTTGTGTTAAGAGACAAGATTGACTTCAGCATTTCAGATAGCAAGGTCAAGGAACAGCTCCTGGAAGACCCCAAATTCTGTCACAAGCAATTAATATTTGCAGAACAAAATACCTAACCAGGGCTCAAGCACCTGCAACGACTGCCCAACCCAGAATTCTAGCAGTTCAGCTCAGGAAAGACAACCCAGATACCCCCTTCAAAAACAACAAGCCACCAGGGTACTCCTCTCCAGCAGAGGGCTTGTACCTGCAAAAGGCAATTCTAGCAGGAGATGTATGTCCACAGGCCATGACAATGCCCAACGTTTGGAGAAGTTTGCTATAAATATGCAAAGAGAGATCATTTTGTGAAAATGTGCAGTGCAGAACATATGTCATATTATCTTGCCATAGACATATATGCTGTATTCACAGGAGCAATGACTGCGCATCAGCACATCGAGCTAAGCATTAGGGGGGAACAGATGGTGCTTGGTATAGCACTGTTACTGTTGCTGGTTTATCAATTTGTTTCAAGTTAGATATAGAACTAAATTTAACACAAATCAAATATTATCCTGATGTTTCTGAAGGTCTTGGAGGCTTTCCATCTTATATATGTACCCCTACAACACCATGCACATATGTGTAGAAAGATCCCATGAGCTGTTACTAGTCAGAACTGAGGAGGGATGAAGGGGCCTGTTTTTAGGAAGCAGTGTTTCTACCTAAAAGGTGCCCGAGCAGTGCAGGCTGAAGATGGAAGCCATCTCCTGTATTGGCCAGTGGTACCAATAGGGAAAGGATTTGCCTGGGCATGTCTGCCTGCTACTTATTAAAATGCATAACAGCCAGCTACACCTTTCCTAAAGCAATCAGAAAAGACAAAGCCTATGCCTGAGAAAACCAGTCCCCACCTTGTGACTGCAGCACACCTGGTCTCCAATTCACAAAGGATATGCTATCTAATGCAATCAAAGTCTATTCTTCAACACACTAATACTATCTTCCCTTTCCTGACTAATCTCGGAAAAACCATCTCCATTTGAATTGCAAAAGTTCTGAAATTGAGATTTCATTAATCCACCCTAAAATCTAATCACTTCTGAATACTCCTGGGCTTGAGTCATCAAGCCAAGTGTCCACCTTTTGTTTTCTTCTTAAGGACAAGAACCATTTTGTTTGGGAAAGATTAGCTCTCTTGACATTGCTAGGAGGCTAGATTTTCCTTATAATTAGACTGCCCACGTTGCAGACAGTGTTCGGTATTTTCTGGACTACACTCTGGTCTGGTTATACTGTTCCCAGCACTGCTTTTCACCCTATCTCTTTGGAGCTCAAAGCAGGTGTTAAATTCTGCTTTTTGAAGAAAGAGGGAGTATAAATTCAAACTCTTCTACTCCTATTTTTGGTCACTAAATAACAAAGATTTTGTTTTCCTTGCTTCATACCATCTGATAATCATAAGACATACGTGAAACTGATATTCTCTCCAGTGTATGTTACTATAACATTTTGAATTCCTTTTAAGGATGTAAACTCCCACATCAACACATATTTATTATTAACCCATCACTTGTGAACTTCATTTCTACTCATCACTGTGATGCTAGCCATTTGAATTGCTATGGAGTTCAAAATATCATTGTCTTATTTTTTTATACATATACTTGAACATTACTGAAAAGTAGCAAATTAGGCCTCCTGCAACTAGTATTAACTAGGTGATTTTCTGCTTCATGGTGGAGAGCTGATGCAATGGAATTTTTCAAGCTAGTGATTACATTGAGGAAACTTTACAGGTGTTTCTCTAATGTAGAAACATAAGTAACATTAATCTTTTCCCCACCATAGTTTCTTCATAAAATGAAAAAGCTAGCAATCTGTTTTCTTTTTCTGAGTGGTACAAATTTGCTGTTAAGTTAGACTGCTCAGGGAGGAACACAATTTGATAGTTCTTGTATTTGTTTGTCAGTGTAATGTCTAAAAGTTCCAGGCATTTATGCAATCTGATTTATTTTTAATTAAAGATTTTTGCTTTTTCTGTCACTTTCTGTCTATTTTCATGTGTTTAGAGACAGATTTCAGGAAAATTATTTTCTTGAGAATGCTTCAAAGCTGCTTTACATAAAGAAACCTTACGTGGGCCTCCAAACAAGATCACTTTTTAATTATAGTTATTGTATATTGTTATGAAGGCTAGAACATAGAAGTCAATAAATTATTATAACATTGGTTGCTGTGCAGTGAGACATATTTAACTGAATATTTATATCCTCCATTTCCTCAATGTGGCTCAAGGTAGTTTAAGCACTGTGTAGTTTTTAATGTCCAAAGGTTTTGTGGATGGGGTACAAATAGAGGCTTTTTGCACAGCAGCACCTCACAAATTAAGCTGGACTAGTTAATGGGCTAAGACTTAGTGGTGGGGCACCCGTAGGTTCGGAGAAGGTTCTTGTTTCAACCAATAGCACCTTTGTTAGACAGCAGGGCAAAGATTTTCTTCATCAGAGATCTAGTCACTGCTGATCAGAATGAACAATACTGAGCTCAAGAGACTAATGCCCTGACTCAGTGTAAGACAATTTTATACATCTCTGTGCATTCTGTATGACAGAATAGCAGGGCAGAACTGGAATCACACTTACTTCAACAGATACAAATCCCCTTCTTGTATTCATCAAAAGGTTATAATTTGGAATTTTAAAGATGATATAAAAGGTAGACATTCTCCTCTCTCTATTCCTACCTGTTTTGAAAGCCCGTAACATAGAAGGGAAAAGACCAGGTGTCATTTTGAGGGACATGAGAAAGAGGTACATATTGGAGCAAATGGACAAGGATGGGTAGCCATGTGCTCAGCTGACCACATTACTTGGAACAACAGAGAAGAAAAAACCCTACAACCACTGCTTGTGTCTACTGCGTCCAGCTTTGATTACTTCTATATTCAAGCAGAGACACTGGATCCTACTTCTAATTTCAATGATCTAATTAGCTGTAGAACCTTTATTAATATCTTCGCATTCTTTAAGATGGCTCCAGCAGTTAAAATCCAATTTGAATGAGAGTCACGCAGTTCTGGTCTCATGCAGTGCTTATAATGTAGGAGTTTTGATATTTTTAGGAGGGGGAAGGTTCCCTATTAACATCAGTGTTGAAAAATAGGTTTTTGGATTTTGACACAATAAATTTTTTCCCCGATAATCTCATCCAGATTCTTAGCAGTCCAAAAGATAATGAATCTGGTCTTCAATTTTTTTTACATGGAATTTGGAGTGTAAACCAATTTAGCAAAAGTGATGCATTGAGTGTTAGTTCCAAAATACCCTTGTGCATTATTTATTATTTGTTTAACTATTGATTGAAAACATTTCCACGTGAACTATGGTCTCCAAGGTAGCAAACAATGAAGTCTTAAAAGCATCAGTAACTAAAGAATTATTGGAATTGGTAGGAAATTAGTATAAGACCCACTGTGGCTGGACTGAACACTAACCTGTACTTAGGGAGCAAGCCTAAACAGGTCTACTTAGAAGTAAATTACATTTAATTCAATGAGACTTACTTCCAAAAAACTTCTTTAGGATTGCAGCCTCAATCTGTAGACTGATGGAGTGTGTCATGGACTGACTGCCTATGTGACAAACTTGAACAATCACTTCTATTTCTAGGCAAACATGTTGCATCAGCATTATTGAGTAAATTCTTGCTCTGGTGACTCAGGCTAATAACAATCAAAAGCTCCACTGCAAAATGCATGGTGAGTTAAACTAATCCCAAGATTTGCAGTGTAATCCAATGGAGAGTTACACCAGCCTAAATCCATGGAAATCATTGTTGGCTAGTTATAGAGAAACCTAAAGCCAGATGTCACCATTTCTTGCTTAGTTCCTGTTAAAAATGGTTCAGTAGAGTTAGAAATAAGGTACATTTAAAAATAACTAAGAATGAATCACAATTGCATGAAAAAATAAAATAAATGTGGTATATTTGTTTATTCCTTGTAATTTTATATTGTAAATAGAGATCTGAGTCATAATAATTACAATATATTAAGCTTGATGCATTTGAAGAAATTCAGTTCCCTGTGAGCTAAGAGAATGTTTTAATAGACTATATCATATTATTTCAGATGTCCTAAATACCATGAATCTGTACAAAAGTACTTTATGTGATCATGACAATAATAGCGCAGATCATTGCTTTCTGTGGTGTGCCTGTAAACAGTAGGCCTGCATGACTAGTGGCACATCAAACTAAAGAAGGCCCACTGAAAAAAAAATATTGTGTACTGGCAGAGATTTTTCACCCATGGTGGCTGTCATCTACACCTGGGGAATGATAGTCACCCTGCAAGGTCATATTTGTACAATCTTTCTGCAGATAACTGTGAATGATATTTAGCAGTAACTCTCAGATGTAGCAGCAGCTTAGTTTCTCTTAGCATTAAGATTGTCAATGACTTTTGTGCACAACTCCATTTCAACAAATGCTTTTTGGCAGTTCTGTAGCAATTCACAAAACAGTGAACTACAGCACTGCTAGAGATCTCCCTCTGGTGGCCCTGGTTGCTTGCAATTGCAGCAGGAGAAAAATAGAAGGGGGGGATGGGAGGGAAATAGGTGTAACTTTAACTCCACTGTGGCTCATTCTGCACATGCAGAATAATGCACTTTCAAACTGCTTTCAGTGCTCTTTGAAGCTGTGCGGAATAGCAAAATCCACTTGCAAACAGTTGTGAAAGTGGTTCGAAAGCGCATTATTTTGCGTGTGCGGAAGGGGCCTGTGTCGCTTCTGGTGCAACCCTGGAAATATTATTCTGGCACAATGCAGTTGAGTGTGTGTATGTGGGGGGGGGGGGATCCTAGAGCATTGCATCATACAGATGTCACTTCCAGGATCATGCTAGAAGTTATAACACTGGTGATTTCACCGCTGAAAAATTAAAGCCGGATCACAACCAGGTTTCAAAAGAAACAGCACCTTTTCATCGCGGTTTCTCCCTCCCCACTGCAGTGTGTGTGTGATGGGGACATCAATGTCTATCACGCTTTCAAACAGTGCAGCACTCCCCATGATCATGCGATCGAATGCTATCTGCTCAGCGGCTCTTTCTTCCTCATGCTGATTGGCTGTTGTGCTGTGTTGGGGTGGAAATTTTTTTAAAAAACTTTTTTTTGTGCAGCTAGATAGAAGCTACGTTTATGCGTGGCTTCAATTTTTTTGGTACCCTCTACCCACACAGCTGCACTGGCATGAAAGTCTTATTTTAGTTTACAGTTGGTACAGAAATCACGTTCCACGCAGCCATGTTTCAACGTAGCTGCCACCAACACGAAATTTTTAAAAGGACTGTGCACACATGGTGCACAGCCTATTGCGCTCTGATTGATTGGAAAGCTCCATGTCACTCCCTACGGCAGGAAAATAAACCTAGATTTTGTCCCTGATCCTCCCCACCGATCCAGCTTTGGCGCATGTTTTTTTTTAAAATGTGCACTTCCATGCAAGTTTTTTAAAAACATGTGATAAGGGGGAGAGGGAGTGCCAGAACCAGGATGAATCCGTGTTCGGCAGTTAAGCAGTGGGGAATTCTTGCTGAAACCTTGATATTTCGTGTGAATATCATGTGATTAATTGACTGTGGGGAATCGACCACTGTGTCAGAATGACACACATTTGCATGTTGGCCACCACTGGTCTGGTAATCCTAGTAAACCAGTATAGATGGACTGCTTTCAGTTTCTTGGGTTACCAACTCTGACTTGAAAACTTACTTGACTTTGGGAATAATACTTGAAGAGAGTAGAGTTTTATAATAGGGAGGGAGCTGATGTCACAGAGCCCTCCCTCTGGAATTGCCATTTCCTCCAGTATAACTGATCTCTGCACTCTAGAACTCAACTCTAATTCCAGGAGAGCTCCAAGCCCCACCTTGAGGTTAATAACGTCACCAATTTACCACAATCATCTTCTGTACTCTTGAGTATAGTACGCTTCAAATCACTGTTGACATAGGTTTTTGCATTTCTTTATACATTCTCTTTTCCTTTGATCATATAGTGGATAAATATACTGTAGTTAAACATTCCACTGTCTGCTGTTATGCTATCGCCATAACACAACAGTGCCCACAAGTTACTTGGACTATGAAGATTGCCAAATGCCCCTAGGCAAATTGTCCCCCTGCCATGGGTAACTCGGGTTGCCAACCTCTAGGGGGAGCCCAGAGTTCTCACAGAACTTATCAACAGACTACAGAGGTCAGTTATCCTTGAGAAAATGGCTGCTTTATATGTTGAGGTCCCTCCCCACACTCCACCTCCCCAGGCAGTGCTCCAACTCTCTAGAAACATCCAATCCAGAGCTAGCAACCCTATCTGCAACTTGAAGGCTTTATTTTCTAATTATAATATGTGTGCATGCAATAACTGTTGTTCAGGAAAATCAAGTGCTTGTATTTTAAGAAAAATAAATGATACTCTAAGTACAGAAAACAAAACAAAATACAGCAAGGGAAAAAACCTATTATAGTAACATTAAATATGATAATGAAGTTCAGTGTAAAATATGTGTTTCTCTGCCATAGAATGTCTGCAAAAATAATAACAAAGGGATACAGTTTCTTATTTTAGAAATAATCTACATTGTACTAAATTTCAGTTCTGGTTTAGTCATTCAAGTAAATGTGTTCAGAAGGCAACTGGGAACAGTTTTTGAAACAGTTTTGCACTGCAGCTAAAGTAATTTCAAGTTCAACCATGCACTGAGTCAGTTCAATCAATTGTTTCTCTAAAGGTGATAACAAGAATGCATTTAAAGAAAGAGAACAAACAAATGACAATGCAAAAACAGAGAGAATGGAACATTATGTGTTTTAATTCAGATAGTAATATCTGTTTCTATAGTTCATGAGCAAATATGTTGAGTATACTAAAGATTAAGGCCTTGGTCATAAGTTCTAGTATGTTCTAGCACTGATATGTTCTAGTACTAGGAATTTGCAAATATTTTATGTTTATGTTTTATGTTTAATTTCATCCATATCCTTCCCAATACTAATAGAGATACAGTATCTGAAATGTTGGGATCTGTGAGGTCAGAAATAAGAGAGAGGACATGTGCTCTTTAAATTCACTGTCCATGTAGTATTGTCAGAACCCCCAGTAAATCGACAAACTCGTGTTGTATAGAACAGTAGTTTATTGAAACGAGAGGTCTGCAGTTGGCAAAGCCAAGAATAGAGGAGTCGGAATTCACACAGCAATTATAGTCAAGCGGGCAACCACCCCCCCTATGGGAAAGAGCGCCCCACACAGAATGCATGTTGATAACCATGTGAAAACCAGTCCGTGACCTTGAAGACACCTGCGAAGTGCAGACATTCCACAGCAGCTAGAAAAGACAGTTAGAAACAGCATTAACCCTTACCCCCCTCCCCACAGTGAGACACAAGCAGCAAAAGCTATCCCTGTATTTAGGCCTCCTGACATACTGCCTCTTCTAGGGCTTTTCTCCCGGCTTGTTTGGACAACGTTGATGAAACTTTTTTATAAGACCAGGGGCTTAGATATGTTGAGTATACTAAAGATACTCAACACCAAGAGCTTTGTCAGAGGCATCTACATGCAACACAAAGGGACGAGAGGGGTCAGGGTGAGCCAGAACAGGCTCAGACGTGAACGCAGCCTTCAGGTTGTCAAAAGCCGCCTGGCAGGCAGAGTTCCAGGGCAAAGTTGCACCGGGGCGGGCAGCAGCAGAACCCCGTGATTTTGTACATAAGAGATCAGTAAGGGGCAGAGCCAGGGAGGAAAAATTTGGAATAAAGTCACGGTAGAAATTAGCAAAGCCCAGGAAGGACGCTGGAGGCTGTTTTTTTTAGGGAGCGAGGGGACTGCCAGGCCAGCACATCCTTCACCTTGGCAGGGTCCATTTGTAATCCAGCAGCAGAAATACGATAACCCAAAAAGTCAAGTTCAGATTTATGAAATTCACACTTGGAAAGCTTCACAAATAAGGAGTTTGCAAGAAGCCGCGACAAGACCTCCCTGACCAAGGCAACATGAGAGAAGCTTCGTCCTGGGTATATAAATCAGCACATCATCCAAGTAAACCCACCACCCCCTTGAACAGTAGAAAGTCATTCAGAACTTACCGTTTATAAGACTTTGAAACACTGCTCGGTCAAGCCAAAGGAGCATCACGCCCATGATATTCCCGAACTGACCATATCTAGTATTGAAAGCCGTCAGAGTGCTCCTGGCCAGCAGCCATCTTGCGGACTCTATAGTAAGCTTCTCTCAAATCTAGCTTAGTAGAAAATCTTTCCAAGAGCCCAAGATTGGATAACAAATCCTTGATCAGCGGGAGGGGTATTTATTTGAAGCTGCTGAAACAAAGCGTTCCAGAAGCCTCTATAATAATCCATTACAAAGGCGCAGAGAGCCATCTTTCTTCTTCTACCAAACAAAACAGGGGCAGCACATAAGCACTGCGGGCTTTCTGAATAAATCCCGAGCTATATTTTTTTGTCCAAGAAAAAGCCCTCAATTCAGCATCCTCCAGAGGACTCATGGGATAAATCCTGCCCTTGGGAAGTTTAGCTCCAGGAATCAGCTCAATACGACAGTCAGTTTCCCGATGGGGAGGCAGCACATTACACTCAGTTTCCTCAAAGACACATTGTAAATCGTTGTATGGGGCACGTTGTATGGGGCAGGGACGGCAGGATCAATGCAGGCCGGCTGAAGGCTACAAGCCATACCCTTAGGTGCACATAACAGGTGGCAGGGAGGCTCAGATTGCATGTGGTCCCCACAGGGGGGGTCAGTAAAAGTCAATGTTCTGCGGAGAATAGCGCAGCGATAGGGTCATGTAGTCGGTGAGCCAGGAGAGTCCCAAAGATCACCGGGTGCTGGGAAATGGGGGCAATGGTGAAGCTGCGAGGCGTTCCCCAATGTTCACGCCTACAACCAACCAAAGAGAAGTTTGGGAGTGCAGGGGGGGCCGTAATGGGGCCACCACCCCATAGGGGAGCCATCCATCTGATCAAACTGGAATAGTCTCCAGTCAACAGGACAGGTTGCTCCGGAGTGCAGAGCTTCCACCAAGCGTGGGTGAAGATCAAACAATGGGAACAGCCACGTGTCCACAGGGCCTGCACACCAGAAATTTAGGGTGACCGGACCCATAGTCGGGACAAGGGGCAACAGGATAGAGGATCTCACTCACCCGTTCAGCTTGGCGAGGGCTCCCAGGGGATCCAGCTATCTCCATACATTCAGAGAGACCCATGGCAACCACGGCCCCAGCACGAGAAGTTTTACCAGATTTAGGCTGACTTCGCCCGCGGGGAGTGGAGAGGCCCGAGGAGGGGTCCACTTTTGGCCCGGGGACAGGCAGAGGCAAAGTGGCTCCCCTCCCACAATAGAAGACAGAGAGATTCAGGCGGCGGCGAGAGCATTCTGCCTCCGGGGTGAGCTGGCGGGACAGCCTTCGAGAACCTGGCTGGCCGGGCTGAAAGCATCACCAACTTCCGTGATAAGCGGCGGTGTCTTCCCAGCGACACTCCTAGAGGTGGCTCGCCCGGCGCGCATCCTAGCATCCATGAGTACCAGCCAGAATAATCCCATTCCATCAGGGTTAGGGGGTTATCCCGAATGAGGCACCAGATTCAGAAGATCCGGGTGCAGGAGGGCCTTCTTAAAGGCAAACAACCTTGACCAGGATGCGATCCCAATCAGGAATCTGGCTGGCCACATATCGCGGAGAGAGTCTCCGACAAATTCCACAAAGGAAGTTTTGCCCCTGTGGCAGCATGTCCATGAGTTCCTGTTTAGCCTGTTCCCCAACAAAGGGGCTTTTCAAAGCGCCCGGCGAGGAGGGCCATCATTAAATTCCTGAAAGTTGTACAGCTCCGGGGCTTGGCTGGAAAGAGGCCCGCGTACCATTTCACTCTTGGGTCCATCCAGATTCGAGACCAACTTCACATACTACGTTCAAAATCATTCCAGGTACTGCCTCCCATATTGGCAACATGTGAGTGTTCACCTGAACCAGAAAGGCAGGCAACAAATCCTGGAGTTCCGATTAAACCCGGTAGAGGAGAACTGAACCCTGGCCATGAGCGGTGGCGAGGCAACACTGCTTGGCCAGACGGAGGAGCTCCCATCAATCCTGGCAACTGGCGAGGCCAGAAGTGGAAACTTCAGGTGGCCTAGGTAATGGATTGAGGGGCCGGCGGCGGTGGTTGTTGAACGGTGGTTGCTACAGGTAGTTGAACAGGTAATCCGAAGGCGGAGGAGCAGGGCAGGTTAGCAGGAAGTGCCCCAGCACCATCGGCAGGTGCGGGAACAGGTGCAGGAACAGGGCCAGGCACAGAAACAGGAGGTTGCAGTTGTAGCATGGCGGCTTGCAACTGCCCCACAGTGAGTTGCATCTGTTGCATGGTCCGATGATATTCTTTCCTTTCCAAGTCCCACGCTTCCTCAGTGTTCTGCAACATTCTCCAAGCAGAGGCTTCAGAGGCATCAGCGCGGTCTGTAGCACGGTCGGACCCCGACAAGTTTCCAGCCAAGGGAGCAGTTGCCCACGAGGCGCTGGACGTTCCCCAAGGCAGGGAATCCCAGTACAGTTCAGCATTTCTCCGATGCCTCACGGTGACCCCTTGGGAGGCATCCAAGGGAGCAGTCAGGAATCAGGTAGGAGCCTCCAAATAGCTGGACACGGACAGTTCCCCTCCTGAAGCAACTGTAGAGATCCCTCCTGATGCAACCGGAATTCCAGCCGGAATGCGGGGTCCCTCCAGCGGGTCAGGCAATGAATCAGACCCGGTCAGATCGGGCTCCAGTGGGAGTGCCGGTTCGCCTCTCAGAGTCCCATCTCCCCCGGTAGCACCCGAAGTAGACATACTGGCCAACAATAGTCCACAGCCCGAAAAAGCAAAAAGAGAAGAGAAAAGAAAATATGGAGAAGGTGAAATTCCAGCAAGCAAGTCCGCGTGGAATTCAGCCTAAAGGGGATTCTTGGCGCTCTTTCCCATAGGGTGGTTGGGTGGTTGCCCGCTTGACTATAATTGCTGTGTGAATTCCGACTCCTGTATTCTTGGCTTAATGTCAGAACCCCCAGTAAATCGACAAACTCGTGTTGTATAGAACAGTAGTTTATTGAAACGAGAGGTCTGCAGTTGGCAAAGCCAAGAATACAGGAGTCGGAATTCACACAGCAATTATAGTCAAGCGGGCAACCACCCCCCCCCCTATGGGAAAGGAATAATGACACCTGAGTGTCATTATTCCGGGCAAGCGGGCAACCACCACCCCCTATGGGAAAGGAATAATGACACCTGAGAATAATGACAATTATTATTATGGAATAATGAATGACACCTGAGAAGTGAACATCTTACATCTAAACATATGCACAAATCATCATGCTCACCTACTCATGCTGTGGGGCAAACCTCTGCATGAGTTCCTGGAGAAGAGCCTTGTAGTCTCTGAAGAAAGTTGGGCTGAAGGAAGTCTTGTAATTGAAAGAAAGTAAATTTGAAGAAAATCTTATTATGTACAAGATTATTCTGTAAGAGTCAGTCCAAGAGAAATAGACACTGATATCCAGCCTGATCAGGAGACAAAGGAGGCAATTGGTCAGTTAAACCAGGTAGAATTCTCCAACTTCCTTCATATTCCATGAACCTTATACAGGCTTTCTAGGTCTTTGCCTTAGAGAATGCCCCCTTTTCAACTGGATTTTACCAGCTCAGCTTGGTTCCCTATCTCAGATTGGCCCTTGACCCTTTTAACTCCACTCCTACTTTTAATGCTCTAGTCTACTTGGTCTAAAGTAATAATTTGGTAAATGTTTCTGCTTTTAGACACCTGGCCATAATCCTCCATGTTATGAATTGGCACATTCTTTCAGTTATCTTTTCTTTTCACTTTTTTTGCCCCAGTAGATGTTCATTCCCACCCTACTCTTGATGTTCCAAGGATTTTCGTCTATTTATTATCACATCACTTGTCTCCCAGGAATTTCATTCTTATTTCACTTTTGTACTCCATACACCAAAGTAGCCACTTTCTTCTAGGGAACTAATCTCTATAGTTTGGAGATCAACTGTAATTCTGGGAGAACTCCAGACCCTACCTGGTGTTTAGTAGCCCTAATCCTCAGTGCCATTGAATATGACAGCAGAATCCTTCTAATTGCTGAGTAGGGATGTTTTAGTGACAGAGTCAAGTCCATGAAGTTCAAACTGTTTCTTCTCAGTACCCATATTGAGAAAGCTATCTCAGAGACTGAACCAGTATAGAAGTAAAGAAACTGCCAGTTCCTTCACCCAGTTGTGATTCCCTTGATTGTAATAATAATCTTAAAGACTAACACATTTATTATGACACAACTTTTGGTGTGTCAGAGTCTACATCATCAGATGCCTGAACTGTTACATTCAGCTGGCAGAAAGATTTATAGCTACATCTACAAACAGCAGGAGGGCTGGAGTTACTACAAAGAATGGTCAGAAAGCCTATTTTCCCCCATTATGATGGAGTTGCTGAAAATTCATTCTCTCTAAAGAGATATTTTCTTACAGGTTTCAGCCACAGGATTCCTGTCGAGGGCTCCATGTTCTTTATTTGAAATGGCTGTCCCCAGTTTTCATTACTAGCCAATCTAAATTTAGAAAATAATTTCGAGGCTGTAAAGTAGGCTTAATGTAAAAGTACCATTTTAAAAATGTTAATCAAATAAAGAGATAAGGGAATAACAAAATTATTAGAATTTGTGGGAAAGCCATCACTAGTTGAACTGGACAATTAGCATTTTTCGATTGGCAGGTTTCACAAATAGACTGTGCTAAAATGTAGGTTGTAAGAGAATCTAATATGTATTTTAAATGTCATGAATACTTAGATTAAAAAGTAGAAAATACAAGGAAGTCATGATTAGCTACAGGTCCCTACTGTATGTATAAATCTAACCACCAGAAGTCTCCAGGAATGTTTTTCAAATAAGAGTGTCCTGCATGATTTTAAGCCATCATATTACTTAATTAATTCCCAAATATTTTTCTTATGAGATTAATTATTTTTTTCACCAGCAGAAAGAACAATGGGTCATCAAATAAGCAAAGGCCACTGACATTTGCCTCAGGTTAGTATGTTGACTCACTGGAACGTTATGTTATTGAATGTATTTCTTATACCATAATTTTTAATTGAACAATCCATTGACCCAATGGTCTTGGACAGGACTAATCTTACAAATACCACCCTCACTTACCATCATTTCATGGAGGCCATTGCTTCCAGAAATTTAACCACAGCCAAATTAATGCCAAAATTAGTATTAGCTAGCAGGGAAGACATGGGAACAAGGGAGACCTCAGAAACTATACTGTTTGTAACTATAGATCTCTCAAACGGGCGATCAAAACAGAATTTTTAAAAATGGGATAAATTTTCAATCATCCCAGAGCCACATGCATCTCATCTGTCCAAATAAGGCACTCCTTACCCATCAAAACAGCAGAGGGACAAGCATTTAGGCTGACCAAATCTCCAATCGTTTGGAACAGTCAGTTGATGAAAATAAGACTGAAGGGTAAGAGGGGATATGAGACCAAAAAAACAGCATGGAGAATATTCTGCAAGCCCTGCCAAGAGCCAACTGATGATCTAATAATGCCTAAAGAGTTCGGCCTAAGGATAGTCTAGCAGCCCATGGCCAACATGCCATGTTACCAGTTCTCTTTTTGGATATCACTTTCTCCCAATGCTCCAATTTGGATTATACCTCTAGTAATATTCTTTTACCAGGGCTTGTAGTTCTACATAACTAGAGCTATAACAGCTGCAGTTTTCTCTTTGCTTATTTTTTATAAACAAGCCCCTCTAGTTTCAAATTTCACTGGATCTTGCCATGGGTATTTCCAGTTTGTTTCTTTTAAGTTATAGCATAATTTTTCACTACAGGTAGAATGGAAATGTATTAAATTATATGAGTTTTATCCAGAGGAGCACAAGCAGATTTCTACCAGATAGCAGAGCTTTGCTGTCTTTTTTCTGCTGTGTCCTTAGAAAAGCAATTTCAGAGGTTTGTTTTCTAATAATCTGTGCGCTACAAGTGGATCAAATTTCATCTTTCTTTGTGTTATGAACACATCTTAATAATCTTGATACTCAGTGAGTTAATAAGTCAGCAAGGCACAACAAGATCTAATGTTTCATTTGTTTTCATGTTAAAAAACAAGTACCCATAGTAAAAGATAAAATGCTAAACCACTTGATGTGAAAAAGATTCATATCTATACAGAAGTACTGTAAATTTAATATAAGAGTGAGACTGCAGTGTACTTAATACTGGAATAGATCATTTGCTTTTCCTACCCTTAACCTATGTAGGTTGCATGGAAACAAAGCATTGAGACAAGTAAACTTACATTTTACAAGTATATGTTAACTAAATTATATTTTTAATCTACAGTAATAAAAGGCCCGCCACAATGTACAGCTTCAAATTCTGAAATGACAGCTGCATCTAGATTTAGGATTGTTGCATGTATAAGCATACTATTTTCAGGGGGGAAATTGAATGTTCATTGAATGCTGATTATTCTATGCTCTGAAAAGTGGTGAAAGCATATCCTGACATTAATTACAAAAGGGCTGCCAACTCCAGGTTAGGAAATTTCTGGACATTTGGAGACAAAGGATCTGGGGAGCATGGTAAAATGCCACTGAATCTACCCTCCAAAGCTGTCACTTGCTTTAGGGGAACTGTTCTCTATAGTCTGGGTTTGAGTTGTAATTCTGGGATGTCAGTAGACTCCAGCCTCCATCTGGAGCTAAGAACCAAAAAAATGCACCAGGGACCACAGAAAGAGAAACCAACCACAGAACCAGTGACGTAGCACCAAGGGAGCAGGGGGTGCGTAATGTACCTGGCACGCGCCCCTGTGGAGGCATTCTGGGACAGGGTGGGGTAGACAGGACGGGGCGGGGGTGCAGGACATACATGTGCCCAGGGCACCATTTCCCCTTGCTCTGCCCCTGCACAGAATAATCTCATGTGCAAGCTAAAAGTGTACTATATATACTAATAAAGTGGTTTTGCAATGTATAAAACCATTTTTGAGTTCTTATATTCTAATATAATTTGAAAAGACAAGGTGACAACAGTCAAAATGGAGAGAGCAAATCAGTTACATCATAGGTACACCATGTAATATTCTTATGGAATATACTATTAAGGCCACAGTGATATATAATATGATTACACATAAATATCCATGTACACCACATAATACTCTTCAAAAATACACTGTTAAAGTCACAGTAATGTGTAATTGCAAGAAGTTCAATTTTTGTGAGAAAACTCATTCAAGAGTATAAAAGTTCCAGTCCTTTGTAATAGAGAAAACCATCGATTTATACTGGATAATGGAATAATATGTAACACTGGCAGATTATGCAGAGCACAGATAAGATGCCCTGGGTGTATCTTTTAAAAAGCCACCTCGTTTTTTGGATTTAGAAGGCAGTAGAGGAAACAGAGGCTTTCTTCCCTTCTCCCTGCCATTTTTTACCACACAATTTTAAAGCCCAAAGACACGATATGAAAATTGTCATGGATTCTGAAACTGTGTCTGCGTGTCTTCAGAGACAGCTAATGAAAAATTTTAAAAAGAGAAAACTACATATTGCCAGAATCAGTAGGATGAGCTGAATACAATCATGTACTTTTCAGGCTGAAGAAATGCCCAGCAGCAGAGCCTGCAGAGCAAACATTCCGGAAAACCATAAGCAAAAAGCTGCAGGCATGAAGAATCCCTGCAGCACCAGGAATTGTCAGATATGAGTGGTGGAAAAAACTGCCCAGACAGCTTTAATGGTCAGGCGGGAAAAATAGGACATCTCCTCAGCTCTTGAATTCTGCACAGCAAGAGGACAGGACTTGCAGAAGACTTGGGGGGCAGGGAGTTGGTAGTTTTACATCTTCAAAATAGGACAGCTTGAGCAGAAACAAGGAATTCTGAAGACATTTTGGGGTAAAACCTGTGAGGAGTTTTCCCTCAGAAGTGTTTTCTTCCATACTCAGAACATCTTGTTTGTGTTGTGCAGAATGGACCACTGCTAAGAGACTTGCCCATCACCTGCTGTATCGTTAACTACATACTTATATGAATAAACCTCATGGTGTATTTGTCATCATATTACTTCTGAGACAGGCAAACAGAGTTATTTTGTTATGCTTATTTGTTACAAGTTATATTTCTGGAAGAGTAGCCACATTAGTCTCATGTGGCAAAAATAAATGCCAGTCTTTGCTTGCAGCAAAAATAAACAGTGACAAAAAATTAACATTGCAACCTTAAATTTTTTTAAAACAAATTTTTATCCTAACATAAGTTTATCTAGCCCATTTTATGCTAAATTTTAAAACTCATTAGTTTTTAGAATAAACACACAACTTTCATTATAGGTTAGTAATAAAACACCTGTTTAAATACACAAAAAGAGGTCACTTATTAAATTATTAAATTACTGGGTTTGATTCCCCACTTCTCCATATATGTGGTATTCTTATCAGGTGAACTGGATTTGTTTCCCAAGTTCTACACATGATGCCTGCTGGGTGACCTTGGGCTAGTCACAGTTCTTCAGAATTCTCTAAGCCCTGCCTACCTTACAAGGTATCTGTTGTGGCAAGAGGAAGGGAAGGAGTTTGTAAGCTGCTTTGAGACTCTTTAGAGGATAGAAAGGCGGGGTATAAAGCCAAACTTCTTTCAAAGCTAAAAATAGGGTTTTTCAAATTGACTTCTGTAGGAGCCGGCTGCAACAACCATCCCGGACTCAGTACCCGACCCAGTGCTCACCTCACCCCAGCTGGGTGGTGAATGGCCCCTACCATGCCAACAACAGACTTGCTGCCTGGAAGAGGCTCTGGATGCTGCCACCCCACAATCAATGCAAGAAACAGTGGCAGGGGACAGCACAAAAGCAGGGCAATGGCAGAGACAATGCCAACTAGCCCACTCACAGCCGGAGTGGAGGTGGTGTGGAGCTGCCAAGAGGAAAGGTAGGAGGATGAGCCCACCCAGGAAAGTGGTCAGCCAGGCAGTGCCGATCTCCCTCCCAATTCATAGCCTGATGCCACGGCCTTGCCAGTCACCACCTTAGTTGCCTGCCTTTAAAGGGGCGTATGAGTCCTCAGGCCAGGAGACCAATCCACAGGCTGGCTGTTTCTGACGGGTGGTTCAATGACCAATAAGGGCTTGGCAACTGGCCCTACCCAGGTGGGAGATGGCAGGGGCTGTGAATGAAAGTAGAAGTAGAGGAGCTGGGGGGGGGAGAGAACAGATGAGAAGAGGGAGAGAGGAGGGAGAGAAGGCTTTAGCGAGCAAGAAGAAGAAGAAGAAGAAGAAGAAGAAGAAGAAGAAGAAGAAGAAGAAGAAGAAGAAGAAGAGTTCAATTTATATCCCCCCTTTCCTATAGGAGACTCAAAGAGGCTTACAATCGCCTTGTTCTTCCCCTGCTCACAACAAACACCCTGTGAGGTAGGTTAGTCTAGGCAAAGAAGAAAGGGAGAGTGAGGATCGGAGTCACCAGGTCTAACCCCGCCTCATCACTGGCCCATGTGTGTAGCCCTAGGCCTACCAGACTCATTGAGTCTTTTGAAAAATGCCGGTGTCCACCCAGTGCCAAGTGAAGGTGGGTGGACGCTGGTGTTTTCCCCATGCCAGTGCACATCTCTCTTACCTTGTTCCTCAGCTGCCATCGCTCTGGAGAGGCCAGGGGACATGCCTCCTGGCCTCTGGTGCTGGAGGCACTGCCATGGGGGCATGCCTCCAGTGCAAAAGTGGCTGGGAGACAAGGTAAGAGAAGTCTGTGTGCCCTTGTGAACGCAGCCCCATGGGTCACTGGTGCACCAGGGCTATTCGCAGAGCATCATGCGAACGGCCCCAGGGGGTGTACCGGCAGCAAGTATACCGGTGCACCCCCACTTGCAAGGCCCATGCTAAACGGGCCGTAGTCTCTGAGGCAGCAGAAAACAAGCTTGCTCCTTCTTCAACATGATACCCCTTCAAATATTTAAATATAGCTATCATGTCCCACCTTAACCTTCGCTTCTCCAGATTAATCAGACCTTTTACCATTTTGGTTGCCCTCTTCTGGACACGTTCCAGCTTGTCAATATCCTTCTCAAATTGCAGTGCCCAGAACTGAACACAGTACTCTAAGTGAGGTCTGACCAATGCAGAGTGCATTTTGATACACAATAATGTGTTTTAAGGCTGGAACCATAGCTCACATCCATGTTTCATTAATGAGTTATTCTATAGATGGAACAAAGACCCTTAACATCATTTTTTAAAGCAAAAAGAGGAAAAAGATCTTTAAATTTTGATGATGCCACTATCAACAATGATTTCAAAAGCCTTTGAAGTGAGGCATGTATTTGGTGCCTGAAATATACAAATAGCTAAAAGAAACCACTCAAAGGAAGAGGGATAAAAGAGAAGCTTTGCTCTGTCATGTATTCCCATTCATATTACAGCTCACAAATGCATTTTTCCAGAGCTTACAGGATCACAGCTTTACATTCTGATCCTGAAGCTGCATGAACCTGGTTGTGATGGCATGTGGCTTGTTCCAGTCCACCTATAGCAGCATCCCATGCAAATGTCTTCCTGTAGGCTTTCAATATG
This sequence comes from Sphaerodactylus townsendi, assembly GCF_021028975.2. Classification (NCBI taxonomy): domain Eukaryota; kingdom Metazoa; phylum Chordata; class Lepidosauria; order Squamata; family Sphaerodactylidae; genus Sphaerodactylus; species Sphaerodactylus townsendi. The sequence goes on along the minus strand of NC_059428.1, from coordinate 63,095,980 downwards.
TTATTTCATGATAATTATAATATCAAACACACATTATCCAGACTGATTTGACTAAATAGTTGTGGTTATAGTGACTTTAGTACAATATAGAAAATTTTTAGGAGCTAACATGTTTTCCCGAAAAGTTCAATGCCAGTTGTCGTTTTCTAAGCAAAGTAAATTAAAAATGAGGGAATGTAGAAGATGGGGAGGGAAAGGGAGCAGATTTAGCTTAGTAGCTTTAGCTTCCTTTTCTAAGAAAAGTAGATTAAAAATGAGGAAATGTAGAGAAAGGATGGGAAAGGAGGGAGGCTTTAGCTCAGCGTTGGATAAGGTTGCCAGATCCCCCTCTCCTGACCAACAGCAGGGTTAGGGGGTAGGATTGCAAGATCTGGGTTAGGAAACTCTTGGAGATTTAGAGATGTAGCTTGAGAAGACAGTCGCGGAGCTACAAGGGGACAGGGGGTGCACCGTGCACTGGGCGCACACCTAGGGGTGCAAAAATTGCTCCCAGGCCGCTCCCTCTTCCCCCCACAGCACCCCCACAGCACCCCCACCCCCACCCACAGCGCCTCCACCCCCCTTCCCACACTAACCTTAGTTCCTTTCCTTTTTCAAAACTTTTTCAGGCTGCAAAAGGCCTGTTCTCAGGAAAAACAGCCCGAGGAACTACAGTTCCCAGGAGACCTTGGGGCTCACAAGGTCTCCTGAGAAGTATAGTTCCTCAGGACAGATTAAAGTGTGATTTAAGATGTAGTAAGCAGGTACCATTCATCATGATTATCACCAGACTTCTCTGTAAGAATTTTGGTATCGTACCTTCAGCACACAGTTTTTGGTTGAAAAACTGTATTATAAATCCAAAACATTCTTCACTTGGCTGTCAGTGCAAGATGAACAGCTCCCTTTCAACCTCCCCCAGATTGGGCTGCCAATCTTTTTTTAAAGGATTGTTTCTATTGGAATCAAGCTAGTTTTGTTCAGGACAGATTTCTAAATGAGGATCAGACAATGCCAACATCTACCAAGGAATTTTATAATTTGGCTTTAAGAAATATATATATAAAAGTGTGACAGCAACCTGCATTGTTTCTACTGCGTCTGGTCGCTGCCAGCACGGAGGCATTTGAATGTGGAAACAGGAGAGCAGGTTACTTTATCCTGACTGCAACCCTCTCTACCTGTGCTGTGTGGAAGGGGCTTAACATTCAGAATAATCAAATGCCTTTTGATTTTACAATTACAGGCACATGGCTGCCACCCCATGCAGTGAACAGGGGGCAGTGACAGGAGAAAGTGACTCAGCTGGGGCGTGGAAGACAGGGACATTGTTCTATAAGAGCAGTTTGTGCAAAATCTGCCATTCATTGCACCATTATACCCGTGTTTCCCCGAATATAAGACAGTGTCTTATATTAATTTTTCCTCCCAAAGATGCACTATGTCTTATTTTCAGGGGATGTCTTATTTTTCTGTGTTCTGTTTGTCGGGCATGCTTCCAAACAAAAACTTTGCAATGTCTTACTTTCGGGGGATGCCTTATATTTCGTACTTCAGCAAAACCACTACTATGTCTTATTTTTCGGGGATGTCTTATATTAGGGGAAACAGGGTAATTTCTTTAGAGAACTTTCTTCCACTATGTAACCCTGGGTTGTATATTTGCGTGAACTATTTCTTTCATGGCTAGACCTGCTCAACAGGAACAAAAGTTTTGCAGGTAGGCAGGCTGGACAGACTCAGAGAGAGACAAAAACAGAGGATCTCCCTTACAGGAATTTCACATACAAACTGAGAAAGATGGGTAGAAAAACTAAGTCTTCTCCCTGATGATTGTGATAGCCTACCTGTTTTCCACAGGGCAGAGGCAAAGGCAGTTCTCACAAGTGGGGGTAGAGGTAAAAGTCTAGGTTTTTTTCCCCTCATCCAGCAATAAACCTGCAGATGCATTGCAGATCTAGGCAGTGGTGGGATTCAAATAATTTAACAACTGATTGTTTACAGGCATCATTTTAACAACCAATTTTGCTGAAGTGATTCAAACCTGCTAAATCCCACCACTGGATCTAGGTAAATAGAGACAGAGGCTTAATGCTCCATGATAGTAAAAAGCAAGCACACACATATTAAAGACATGAGAAAGCTGATGAATGATAAAATATCATATGAAAGAACTACTAATTCTGCATTTCAGTTATCTCCTGTGTGATTACTGTGTGTACTGTGTAACCATGGGATAAGTTTGCTTATTCACATATAAAGCAAGAAGGCCTCTTTCTAAACAAAACAGGGCCAAGGGGGAGCTAAACTTGCTCTTCTTTCATCTTACCAAGTAGAGAAAAACGTTTTCAAATCAAGTGAACTCAGTAAAGTTAATGTAGGAGAAGAGTTTACTTCCCCTCACTCTTGTACTCCACTTTTGTAAAAATGCCTCCCCAAGCCCTGCCCATGGCCTCATAAAAGCAGCTCTCCGAGGCCAGGGATGGCATACTCCCCTGCCCTTTTAAATCCACTTTAAAGGGAGAACCTAGGGTCCCCAGTTAAAACAACATTGAAAGTGATGCTGTTTTGGGGTGGATTATCCCCCATCCTGAAACCACATCACTTTCAATGTTGAAACTGGAGACTTCAGATTCTCCCTTTAAATCCATGCCAAAGAGAGTGGATTTAAAAGGAGAATCTGAGCAAATTTGGGGGTGCCTGCTGTCAGGGATGCAATTGTTAAGCTAAAAGCACGAAACGTTCAGGGTATCTTTAGGAGACCCTCCTGATAATACCACCCAGGTTTGGTGAAGTTATGGACCCTCAAAGGTGTAGCCCCCATCTTCTATTAGCTCCCATTGGAAACAATGGGGGATGGGGCACCCCTTTTGGAAGTTCATAACTTTGGACCCCCTAAGCCAAACCTTACCAAATCTGGGTGGTATCATCAGGAGAGGCTCCCAAACAATCCCTGAAATTTTGGTGCTGCTAGCCTAAAAACTGCGTCCCCTGCAGGCCAACAACAGAAAAACAGTACAAAAGTACAAAAAAGCTACAAACGGGGGGAGCTTCACACATGTAATGGGGGGGTTGAACCCAAGAATCCCCCCTTACCTACATCCTTGTTGAGAGTAAAGGTGGGATGAAAATAGGGCAGAGAGACAGACAGGTCAAAAGCCAGCATTTTGGGGAAGGAAGTTCAAGACGAGAGAACCATTGTCCCAGCTGAGAACAGACAATAATCCAATCCACCAAACAACCCAGGGGCAGAGTTCAAACATTAAGAGCAACAGTATTAGCTCTGTCTTCAAACTGAGGACCAGAACTGCAAGCAGATATTGCTTTCTCTCAATTTCTGCTCTACTGTCCTGAGCAGGATGCTCCATATGGTTGCAGGGGCGGAGCAAGGGGGAACTGAGCCCGGGGAACGCACGCACCCCACGCCCCTGCCATGCCCCCGGCATGCCCCCAGAACACCATGCCATGCCCCCACAGGGGCACGTGCTTGGTGTGTCGCGCACCCCTGCCTCCTTGGCGCTACACAACTGCATGCTTGGGATCATTCTCTCATCCAGATCTGTTAATTCTCCACTTGGATGCTTTGTATGATTCCCTTTCAATAATCATCACTCCTTGAGTTAATTCTCTGTATATTCCTTTCTTCCTTCAAGTCCTCTAGTAGTGCTTCACTACTCTTACCAGATTTCCAATGCAGTTCTTAACAGAGTATACATTTCTAAGTCTATTGACATTATTGCATTTCTTGGTACTCTAGGAATTTAGTAGTGAAATTTACAGTGACAGACATTCACAAGTAATGTACATGTGATATTATTAAGCGGACCATTCTGTCTACATGAAGTATGGATTATTTTGATAGATGTATGACTGTTAATTTTGTATTTTTAAAAATTTATTATTTGGCTTTATTTGATTTTAATTATACTTGAAATCATCTCTTCTTATTGGTCCTTTGACCATTTGTGATTCATTCTTGTTTATTGTACTGGCGAATAGGTTAAGCAACAAGCTTAAAATCTAATTGTACCTCTTAGCAGGAAAGTCTTTTGTCATTTAAAAATCTCAAAGGATAGAAAAAATACAGAAACTGACTGCAGTGGGGTGTGTCTGTACTGCACACAACATTTTAAATATAAGTTATGGCAAAATATCAACTTGCTTTGCAGAACATAAATAGTTCATTTGCTTCTTCTCATGGAAATTTCATAAAATGAAACTATTTCCTAGACACTGGATTTATTGGACTTTGGGCCAATAAAATACTGCAGTTGGCAGATATTTTAGTGATGTTTCCTTAGCAGCCTTTTTATGCATAGATTAATAAAAGAAATCTTTTGATGGCATTTCTTTCTCAGTCATCTGACACATACCCATCCAATAGGAAAGTTGGTTTGCTTCAGCTTTAATAAGAATCTGATTGCTTACTAACACCATCTGGTTCTGCACCACGACAGCCTAGAATCATATATATCATAAACATCTTTATACATCATCTTCTGTATGGAAAACTAAAAAAGGAACTAGCAGAATTTGTTATTAAAAATGAAATATTCACCTTTGCTTTCCTTGTAGAGAGGATTTTACTGAAGTGATTCCATAACAGTCTGGCCTTTTAAATCCATCTGGATCAGTGAGACAAGGGATGTGTCATGAGCCAGCCTGTGGGTACTTACCAGGACACAGAGGACTCTGAGGCAGAACCTGAGGACACAGTGCAGCCAAGGAGGCTGCTCCCAAGGAAGACCCGGCAGCAGATCCAGTTCCCAGTTCTTCCCTGCCTAATGACATACAGGTGGAGGAGCCTGCAGATCCTTTTAGGGAACACTACAAAAAAGTGGCTGTAATTATTTTAATGTGTGTATGTGGCTTTAAACTGAGAGCTGAGTTGGAGAGAGAAGGGGTGGTGATAGGGGAATGACAGAGCAATATCATTGGTTGATTTTAGAGTGTACAGAGAGAGATAGAGAAAGAGAGAGAGTGTGTGTGTGATTCAAGAGTGTGCAGAGAGAGAGCAGAAGGTGTCAGGATTTCAGAGTGAAAGTACTGGGAGTGTCAAAACTCTTGTCGGAGATAGTTCTGTATGAGCATGGCAAAATGTGTTAGGGCTTCTGAGTGAAAAGACCCAGTGTGTCATAGCTCTGTGTGAGCAAGTCAAAGTATGCCTAAGCTCTGTGTGAGCAAAAGTCAGAGTGTATTAGGGTTTCTGAGTAAGAAGTCATAGAGTGTCAAAGCTTTGTGAGAGAGTTAGTCAGAAAACCAGAGGTCATACAGAGAAAATAAGAGCCTAAATAAACTGTTAGACAAAATAAAGACAGAGAGAACTAACTAGGGGAGAGAGAGGCTGTCAGAAAGTGAAAGAGTGAATTTATGTTGGGTGAAATCCTCAGAGTATTTTATTTTGTTTTATTTTGCAGATATTTTGCTTGAAACCTTGAAGTATCCATCAGTTATAACTAAAATCTTACTTTGTGTGAAGTAACATTGGAATAGGACCACATATGCCATCCACTTTGCCTTATAAGCTCATACACACTACTAAAAGGAGGTAAAAGGCTTTAAAAATTATATTCCTTGAGGCAGCTAATATATGGGGAAGAATTAGGGAACAAACATTATATATATAAGCCTTTGGTGGTCATGGGTGGAAGGGAGCGGGTAAGGCCAGTGAAAGCTGACTAAGGCCAACTCCACCCACCCAGATCTACGCACCCTGTCCCCACCAATCCCTAGTTAGACCAAGGATAAAGAATTAAAAGCTTAAATTATAGATAAAAGCAAGAAGCAAAGATTGACCTTTCTTGGTTGCTACAAAAAGACCCAATCATTAAGCAGTTGTACATTTTAATATACATGAACAATGTATCTGTAACAGCCTTTGGATGGTTACATGTGAAACTGTACAACAGCCAAGACAGGGAAACAGGTCTTTAACAATCAATGGCAACAAAACCAACAGCTACATCAGTTCCAACTTTGAACTATACAAATGGCATGGATTAGATGCATGTCAAATGTATTCCAATTATGTGACACAGACCCAGAATTTCTGAGTCTTCTAGAATAGAGAATTGATGAGTTTCCTAATAACTCACTGCTTCCCATCACCACACGATTTCTGGCAAAGTAAACATTCTTTAGCAAAGTGATACAGCAGTATATCTGTAATATTACAATTAATCTGAAACAATGTAAGGCTTTGATCATCCAATGATTAATGGTTTTAAAAGACTCATGAAATAAAAATTGTTGGGAAGCAGCATGAAAAGAGACAGTTGCTGTGAATAAGCACAAATATTCAATTTTGCTGGCTGAAGCAAAAAAATGAAACTGAATGTGACAGCTGATGGAAGCCATTGAAAGAATGATGACATGGTCACAATGAATAACCTTGACAGCAGCATCTTGTATAGGTTACAAGAAATTAAGAAGTGGCAAATGTCACAGTGGACAGACTGAGAAAAGATTAGATTGGAGGTTAGAAGCACTGATATCAAACATTTATTGCTTTTAATTAAAAAGGAAAAATAAATTCTCTTTTGACATATTTTAAAGAGGAAAATGACAGGATTTCTGTATAAATAACTCTTACACTGGGAATGTAAGTGTAAGGAATTGCTGACTGACATAAAGAAATAAAAGATTAAATTAGATGAAGAGGAAATATGGAAATGGGAGTACAATAGATAACTTAGCAATAAAGATTCCAGAAGAAAGAAAAAAGTCCAATCCAAGTGAGATAAATGTCATAGAGGGGAAAATTTTGCAAAAACGGTTGGAATCACTTCAAAAACAAGACAGGCTTTATGAACACTACATATTACCTAAATGTGCACTATATCCATAAAAGAAAAAAAAACAGAAAATGGGATGTGCATTACAGCATGATTAGACATGTGTCTGTTTCATTGTAGGTACATGAATACTGAAAACTAACAGAGATGTCAGGATTGAGACAAAAAAGGCAGACTATTTCTAAAACATTTACTTTCTATGCTTAAAACATTTAAAACATTTACTTTCTATGTTTCATATCAAAGATGTACATATACTTCAGAGGAACAATCTGTAACCCTGGCCTTCACCCCTGCCTTATAAAATATTGAAGTTCATATTATTTCTCATACCATGTGCTGCAAAAATGCCAGTTTCCATGTTTGTATGGGTGGATAGCAGAATGTCTCAGCCAAGAGCAAGCCTAAGGCAAAACAGCCTGTTTTCAGAAAGTTAATCTATGAGTTACTCCAGGCAATTATCTGTATGTCTCATAACAAGGACATGCATCTTTGATTATCTTATCTTACCAGAGTACTTCAGTGATATAATGGAATCTGCACATCTCCTGAATGCCACACCTCGCTAAGCTTTTGGAATCTCCCCGATACTGTGCTTTTGAGAAAACCTTTCTCCAAACCATTGCTTTCTCCCTGCCTTTCTTCAACCTATTCGCTAAAACCAATCAATCCCTTCCTAATCTGATGCCTCAGCCAAATTTGAATAACATAAGTGGAGGCTCCAAAGAGTCATTCTGCATAAAGCCATTCTGTGCTTCCTGATTCAACCTAAGAGCAATTGACTCCATTGTCCCGGGGTTTAGAATAATAGGCCGTTTCCGCACGGCCCAAAAATGACGGCCTGGGGGCGGTAAAAACGCCGCCCCCAGGCCGCCGTTCGCACAGGCGGCGCTGCTGCAACTCAGCAGCGCCGACCTGACTGCTTTCCCCCCCAGGGCGGCGTCAGGCCGCCCTAAACAACAACCCTTTAAAGGGTTGTTGTTGGGGGGGAAGCGTCTTCCCGGCGGCGCAGTGCGAACCGCGCCGCCGGGAAGACGCTGTCTCCCTTCTCCGCCCCACTCACGATGTCTCCGTCATCGCCTGCTGGCCGTGGAAGCCCCGCCCACACTGTCCTTCCTAGGTAGAAGCATGAGTGAAAGTTCAATTTCAAAATAATTATGTGTTGGTTGTTGTATAAAATAAGATCCATGTATTGCAATCACCATGGAAATTCTGTAAAAATACACAATGAATCACAGTAAGACACTATTTACAAATCAAACATCTTATAGCCAGTGTGGCATGGTGGTTAAGAGTGTGGCTTAAAGCAACTACCACTGCAAACACTGGATAATGTAGAACCTGCAAACCTCTGTGAGTTGCAGGTCTCATGCCATATAAAGGGATTATCCTCTCTAACTACCCTCCCTCTACCCTTCTGCAACTCCTGCAAGATGTGGCATGAGTACTTCCACTATAGGTGATATGATATTATAGTCATAGTCCTTTAAGGTTTCCTCTGTACTGTTATTAGGACAGAACGTTACAAAAGTTTTGTAGCTAGATCAGTACTGAAAAGTAAATAAAGACTTCTAAGGTGTTTTCCCCACAGCCAATATATCCTGGGATAAGGAAGTAAAACAACCTGGTTTGGCCATGGCTTCCGCATGGCTTCTGGGTCTAACTTTCCCTCATCCCATGCCTTTAAAAAACCGATAAAATTGGTGGTTCTTTTTAAAAAGCCATGCAGATCCTGCTCCCATGCAAACAACATGGGAGATGGACCAGTTTATTTTTCCTGCCTTTGCCACCTGCAGCCAATCAGAATGTCGGAAAAATGGGACAGTCTGCTCATGTGCAGCAACATCAACAAGAAAAATGAAACTAAACTGGGGGCTATGCAAGTTCTTCCTCCCGGCCTGAACGCACTGATGGGCTGCCGTGCAGAAGGAGAAACCGAGATAGAAACATCCCAGTATGTATGATCTCGGTTTTCCTATGGGATATTTTGTCCGTCTATGTGGCCCAATCCCTGGTACATGTCTGGTGAACTAGAAGAAATCTGTAACAGAAATGGTCAGTCCTCTGGTGGCTGATTCTCTGAGTTTACTGAGGAAAATTTTCCTCTGAAGGGGTATCATGCTCTTAGCTCCCTGACATTTGCAAACAGGCCATATAATTTATTTACTTATGTATGTATGTAACTTGTAATCCACCTTTCTTGCTGAGAAAGCTAAGAAGTCACATCCCTTACAAAGTAAAGCCTGGTAGCCATGTTATAACTATAGTGGGCAATAGGATTGCCAGTTCTGTTTTGAGAAATTTCTGGAGATCTGAGACAGAGACCACACAATTTGGGGAGGGCGCTCAGTAGGGATGGGATTCCACAGAGTTCATCTTCTGAAGCTGCCATTTCCTCCAGTAAAATGGATCTCAGTAATCTGGAGATCAGTTCTATATCTGGGAGATACCTAGTCTCCACCAGGAGATAACCATGCTGTAGCTAGAAATGTTGTTATAGAGTAGCCCACACTCCAACCTTTTTGAGGCTGTGGGCACTTTTGGAATTTTAAGAGGGGCAATGAGTGCCTTGCCAAAATAGCTGCCACAGGAGGGGGAGCCAATGGAGTACCTGCCTTCTAACGTCTCCTGGGAAGAAGGAAATCCTGAAGGGAAAATGGAACTACACACTGACTAAGGAAAGTCCAGATGTTTGCTAGTCTGATTCATCTTCCAATGGAAAACTTTTTCGTTTGAATGAAGGAAGGCAGTAACAATGGCCGCATCCACTTTCTGAAAAGTTTGGGGAAAACCAATGGAAATACTGGTGGGTGCCATAGCACCCTTGGACACAACATTGGGGAACCCTATTGTAGAGTTTGCCATTCTGGTTAAGGAAATTCCTTGAGATTTTTTGCAAAAGCCTGGGGTGGATGGAGAGAAACCTGCAGGCCACCATTTTGTGCTGCCATTTTTTCCAAGTAGGGCTGGCAAGCTCCCCTGGAAGAAGAGATCCCCTGCCCCCTGTCCTCAGCTCCCTGTTACTGCTACTGTTTTGAGTGGTGGCAGGAGAAGAAAATAAAAATATTGCCATTGGGCTAATGGCAAGACATCATTTGAGAAAATTCTACATGTGATATCAGTCCTCTCTTGGAGTTGGTGGAGATTCTGTGGTTTACTATATAGCTTCTGACAATTCCTAGATGTGATATCACTTCCAGATTTTCCACAGAAGAGATGTGCTGTTGCCACTAGCGCCCCCAATATCCTTGTCTCCTGCTGGTTGCTGGGCCATGCCTAGCAACTCTGCTTCCAGGAAGTCTAATCTCTACAGTCCATGCCTCATTGTAGGTTGGTGTGATATTGCCCATATATGGTGAGTGTATGCATATATTGTGCATTGATTGAAAGTTAATTCTAGGTTTAGAAAAATTTCAACAAATTATTATTCTTACTTTAAATGCTCTCTTATTTTATTACTTCTGCTGATAGTGAATGCAATGATTGCCATTGGCTTTGAGCAGGAGAAACAAGGCCAGGATGTTGTTGCGTATATTGTTCTCTCCTAGGCTTCCTTCATTGTTTGGCTAAAATATAATTTAAATGCTTTAGTTTGTCACTACAATACAGTATGCAACTTTTGTGCTTGAGTTCAAGGTCTGGTTCATTCTACAATACAATTTAAAACAAGGTAGATGTAGGAAAAGGGGAAAAATGTTTCTTACTGATATTTCTCCTCCAGTTTTAATGCTGTAATTCAAGGCATAACAACTAAAGAAAAAAAGTTTTGAAATCACTGTCATTTGCAACCGAATGCTGCACCATTGTGAATAGTAATGTATAGGTCATTGTGATATGCTGAAATGCTTGATAAGCTGACCTTCTACTGCTAGAGTGGAAAATAAGAGGGAACAGAAAGGGAATGATAGGTAGAGATGTGTACTGCACCTATCAATCTAAACTGAATTGCTAAACATACAACATATAAACAATGCAGTAGAAACTGTTCATTTCTAAAAAAACACCAATTGTTCTTCAGAAAAAGTGGAACTTTGTTTATTTCTTATCTGTGATGTACATTGTTGCAGTTTTTTCTAGAGCATTAAAAGGAATTTCCCCTGTAAGTAGACACAACGGACACTGCATCTTACTGAACTATAAATTGTTCAATACCACTGTATAATCAGTACTGTCTGTCTCACTGCAGTAAATGATGTGCACTACAAGGCAATGAAACCACTTAGCAAATATGCAAGAAAAATATGGTATCTGAAGGACTGTGGAACTGCATGCCATGCTTCTTACCTTTGTGTTTATGACAAGAAGTTTATTTATTTTGTAGCTGTGAGTGACACAGTCACTGTGTTCTGATTTTTAAAAAAATATATTTAAATCTTTTAGGAGCTTTACTCAGGCTCCAGGGCCCCATGTCAGACAAGGATACAACATGAACAAATGGATAGAAAATAATTTATTATTGCACACTTTGACTATGGTGTTTTTCTGCAAATTTCATGATATCGGACTCCAAATTAGATGACAGTGATCAGCTCTTGTCACAATATCAATTCAGTTCGTGAATGTTGTCAAAGAAACTTGCTGACTCTGCACTCAACCAAATATGTTGTGCTGACAGGGCGGGGCAGCACCAGCACTGAGAAGGCTTCTGAGGAAGGGAGTCAGTTCATTCACTTTCAGGTCTAGGCACAACACAGCAGCCAGAGGGAGAATCCCTCTGAGGCTCCGGAGGGAGAAGGAACATGCCCACGCTGCCCTCCAACCCCCGTGAGTCAGAGGGCAGCATGGACATGTTACTTCCTCCTTCTGGAGCCTTGGAAGGACAACAAGGTAAACAAAAGATGCAGATCAGAGGCGGCTCCATGCGGAGTCGCCTCTGTGGTTCGCTGCCGCTTCGGGGCCACCTGCACAAGAGTGTACAAATGGTCCTATGGCTCCACCAGCATTAATTATGCTGGTGGACAGCCGCTTCTGCCACCATGCAGAAACAACCTTGTGGCCCAGGGCTTCTGAAAACCCAATCATACAAGGAAGCACCTGTTCAGCTATCAAGGATGAAATTGACCAAATGGCCCACTAGATACTTCATTGAGGGCATTGGCAATCCCATGCCCTTGGAATCTGTCCCACTGGGCCATTCATGTGATGTCATTCCTCCCTGCCACCACCTAAGGGTCTCCCAGGGAACATGTATGTCTTTGGGGCTGGGTTCTCCAACACAGGCAACAGGAGGGGTGAGCCCTGCCCCCTACCCCCTGACAATGCATCTGAAATGCTGTGTCCTGTTATAAGAATTTTAAGGTGTCAAAATGTTCTGAGATATTCTTTAAATGTAGTGAAATGATGAAAAATATTAAGTATATTGTAAGTATAATCCATACTCATTAAAAACAGTAGGAGGCTTCAGTGAAATATGGATTGCAGTCTGTGTTATTAAAGTGTCCTTTCCATTCTTCAAATGTATTAGCAAAGATGGACATGCATTTTCTTGTCCAATTATCAAAATGTGCAGGGAGTAGCTATTTATCTGGTAACATAATATAACAGGTCTGTAATACAACAAGCCTGCTCTTTCACTTTAAAAAAAAGCAAATTGTGTCTTCATTTGTCTACAGATAATTACTATGCCTAGTGTTTTTTTATAAAATTACATTTTAACTGAATTTGGATTTTTATCTTAGAATAGATTATGCTGTACTTAAAATCAAAACAAATGTCCAAATCATAAGTGATACTAAACCAGGGCAGAATGCCTTGCTGCTATTGGGAAGAGGACTGGTTACTCTAGCAACAGCAACTATACACAGATACATAATGGTGTCTCAAAAGGTTGTTGCACAATGCAGACTTTTGTTGGAGCGGTATGTCAGGGATGAGATACGGACAAGACTATGAAGGACTCAGCTATTGTGACATCCTAAAAGCTTTTTATTCATTATAAAATCAAAAACGGCATTTGTCAATAAAGTCCTGCTCTTGACATTTTGGTAGCCCTGTTCTTACAACAGAATGGATAGCAACTTGAGACCATTGTACCATGATTCTTAAGCCTAGGATGCCAGAAAAAATTCTATCCATGCAAGATACCCTGCACTGAAGCAGTAATTCATTTCGTAGGATCAAAGAAGGCTTCAGCACAATAGACAACTGCCCAAAAGGAAACCCCTATTGATTTCAGTATGGTAGTAAATTAAGGATGAACACTAAAAAAAAGGAAGAACTTTATTTAACAGTTTTAATCTGTTTAGAAGACACTTGTGGTGACTAATAATCCACAACCTCTAGAATAACAGTACAGCCAGTCAAAATGAATTCAACGAATCCTGTCATAAAACTGTCAATAGAAAATAGATTATTTGTGCTCATTATCTATTTGCCTTTAAAAGTACAATTAAACAGGCGAGAGAGCACCATTTTCTAGAAGATGTTAAACCAGGAGTGAAGAAATACACCAGAAAAAGGAAAGGTCACCATTATGGTTCTGCCACAGAAAAGACCCAATCCAATAACCAGCCATCTAACTCATGAAGGCAGGGATGCTTGCGGAAGCACTTATGGTGAAGATTTTAATGAATATTTGGGTCCCCCTTGAGGAGAAAGCTGGGGTATAAATGAAATGAATAAATAATAATTAAAGCTGAAGATGTGTGAGGCAGATAAAAGATTGGTTGGTAAGTGGGAAGGAAGCAGGAAACTGGAGAAACTATGAGGACTACCAAGAAGCAGGAAAAGAAAATAGTGTGGAGAGGGGATACATGGGGAAATGAAGCAAGTTCTTGTAGGTTTCCCACTTGTACCCTTCTGAGCCCATTTACTTCAATAGACTTAGAAGATGTTTCTCTTCTTAGGATGACACTAAGTTCATGCAGGGAAACAGAAAAGCTTGAAGTGAGCATAACAGAGCCACATGCTGCTTCAGGAATATGAAGACAGGTGTTGGGTTTTAGTGTGCAGGCAATTCAACTCTTGTTCTGGAGGGTTTTCCAGGCTGTGTGGCTGTGGACTGGTGGATCTTGTTCCTAACGTTTCGCCTGCATCTGTGGCTGGCATCTTCAGGGGTGTATCACAGAGAAAAGTCTGTTTCACACTGTGTCTAAGTGAGAAGGGAAAGTTTAGTGTGGCATATTGTCCATGTCCCAGGGTGGGGAACCAATCATTAAATGTTTGGGTGGAACTTGCTTTTACTTAATGATATCCCCACTTCATTTTCAGAAATCGACTGATCTTCCAACATATTTTGCAAAATGCACTTGTAAGTCGCAGAAAGGCAATAAAAAGAACAGAAGTTTAAACAGGTTGTGTAGGGCAGTGGTTCTTTTATCTACTGCTTAATACAGTTAGATTTGAGTAGCAAATGAGACTTAGCTATACATCTAATAGAATGCCATAATTTTGTACACTTGATGTAAACATCATGCAAACTTTCAGAACAATCACATAGTTTAAACAATGAAATGAACATGTCATTGTTTTGGAGGAAGAAGCTGTCATCAAGCTGGGATCATGACCATTGTGCCTTTTGGTTTTCTTGTCCAGTGAAACTTGGGAGGTATAAAAAGAATCTCAGTGTGGAGAAATGCTTATCATGCTGTTCCAATGATCTCCTTTTTAGAATTCTTCACAGTTCATAAGACAATCAACACCATCTAAAGGAAGGGAGGGACCAAATATGGTGGGAGAAATGTACGGAAGTGCACATGCCCTGGTGGGGGAACAAATCCGCCAGCATGCAGCTACAGCAGCCCTCCCTGGCAGTGGGATGTTGCACCACACGTGGCACCAGTGTTCCTGTGTTCCTGCAGCTGCTGCCAGTGTAGCAGGTACTGTCTGGAGGCATGGCTGGGGGAGGAGCTAACTCTAGTCAACTCCCAGCCATTGCCAACCTTGCGCTGGAGGCCCAGGCTTGGGACTTATGCCACCTAAAAGGGGGTGTGCATTAAACCCAATGGGGCTTCCCAGAGGCTTTTTTACATTGCATGTCTTCCCAAGCCACCAAGAAGTCTCTATGGGAATGGTGGTCTGGCAGAGCTGTGGTGGTGTGGCTGGAAACCTGGCCCCTTGGATAGGGCTGCCTAGCAATTCTGAGTTTGGTCATCAGAGGTGGGGAAACACTGGATAGCCAGTAACCTGCCTCATAATATAAAAGTAAATCTTATTTTAATTGGGGAAAAATCAGGAAGGGGGCATAGAAAACACTGCCTTGAAGGAAATGAGTATTAGGGACAACCACCCATGTATTGTGTCTATTAACTACAATGGCTGTGTTCATTTTTCTGTGTGGGCAAGGGAAAGTAAAGAAGCATGTCAAGGAAAAGGGAACAAAGATAGGACTCAGGTTTCCTATGACTAGGTTTCCTATACTCAGCATGGGACTGAATGCTGTGGGAGAAGTAATTAAGATCCACAAAAGTAAGTACAAAGCACACAAAGGCCAAAAAAATTTAAACAAATATACATACATAGATGGGTTCTAAATCTGCACTGACAGCCAAATGAAGAATGTTTTGGATTTATAATACAGTTTTTCAACCCAAAACTGTGTGCTGAAGGTAGGATACCAAAATTCTTACAGAGAAGTCTGGTGATAATCATGATGAATGGTACCTGCTAACTAAATTTCAAATCACACTTTAATCTGTCCTTATTCTAAGGAATGTGCAATAATATGTTATTTTCCCTGTCTTTATTTTACTGTCAGTACAACAAAGCAATGGGGTAGGTTTGGCTGATAAATAGTGATGCTCATAGTCACTCAGTGATCCTCATGGCTTGCTGGAGCTTTGAATTCTGGTTTCCCAAATCTTAATCTAATAATCTGACTACTATACACAAGTAGGGGGCAACAAAACATCCCATCCCATCACAGCTCCAGGCCTCCTTCTGCTGGAGGCCTTCTCCTTCTGCTGCTTCTCCTTCTTCTCCTTCAGCTTACCTGCTGGCTATTCTGGAGCTGCTGAGAGCAGGTGGGCGAGATCTCATCCCCTCCACCCCACTCTCTTGAGGCTCACCCATTGCCTCTCCAAGTGATGCAAAAAGGCCTTCCCATCTGCCCCACTTTCTTGCCAGCTCACCTGCAGCCTCTCTGGGTGCGGGCAGCAGGGCCTCCTTCTTCCTCGGTCCAGCTCTCTCACTAGCTCATCTGGAGCTGCTCACCTGAAGCCTGAGGCCTGCAAAACTCACAGAAGGAATTCCCATCCCCCATTCCCCCACCTTAGTTGGATAGACTTGCCAGGGGCTCCTGAATGCCACCACAGGGCTGTGGCAGTGGTACACCCTATGCCTGGCTGGGTTGGAGTCAGAGGCAGCTACAAACAGTAACTGTGTTCGCTGCTCATGCGCACAGAAGTCTTTTTTTTAATTGGGGAGATTTAAATCTTCTGGATTTTTTAATTTAAAGTTTTCTGCAAATCTAGGGGGTCACCCAAGTGAGTAGAAACATATATTTGGAGTGAGTGTGATCCCTATTTGTGGATTGAAGAATCCACAGGCAGGGGGCACACTTCAGAATTAGATACATAGCTTTTCTTCTGCCCTTCTCCTGCAAGGACAGATAATAGCAGGAAAAAGGGCACACTTCCAATAAATGCTGGATCTAGATGTGTTGGAAGGGTATCTCATCTCCCTCTAAACACTCAACAGAACACATCAGTGCACTGTGGTAAAATGACAGCAAATTCAGTATTCAACTTGATTAATAATATGATTGAAAACAAAACAGCAAATATTAGGATGCCATAAATCTCTGCAGCATCCAATTTTAGAATACCAAATGCAGTTCTACTAATCCTGTCTCAAAGAAGATATGCTAGAGCTGGAAATGGTACAGAAAAGGACAATGGAAATTATCAAGGGATTGCAGTAGGTTGCCCACATTAAAAATACTTCTTTGTTCAGGAAGAAATCAACTAAAGTGACACAATAAAGGTTTATAAGGTTGTGAATAAAATGATGAAAGTAAAGGGAGAAATTTGTTTTCATCATGATAATTAGGACTTATGATACCAAGTGAAGTTGTTTGGTGATGGGAATAGAATAAGACAGAAAATGCTTCTTCACTTTCTGCAGTGTATACAGAATATATGACAATTTATACTACTTGCTACTAGAATATATGGCAATTGCAGTGATCATACTCTGTATTTTAAAAGGCCCAGACAGATTCATGAAGGTATGTTATCACTACATCTATAGTAATAATAGAGCCTCAATGCTGACTGTAAAATCAGAAAAACAAACCGCCCACAGAGGATTTGTAAGGGACTCCCCAGGTATTCATAAAAATATGACTTTGTAAATTAATCAAAAGAAAATGAAAGTGAATACCAAAAAATTGGCATGATCAAGAACTATGTTTTAAAAGGCCTGGAATAGTGAGAACAGCTGAAAGACAGTTAAAGGAAAACATGGAGTGAGGAAATTATTTTAGTCAAGTGCCTGAGAGATTATAGAATCCTTGACGGGAAGACCTTAGGGATTAGTGGGCAGATTTCCAAATTGTTTTGCCTCTTCTTCTGCCCCCAGGTATGATAGCTGTTGATCCCATATTCAGAGACAGTATACTGGAGACAAACAAGAAGAGGAATGCTCTTCTTCATGCTCACTTGTGAACTTTGAGAGTTATGATTGACTGCCATGATTAGAATGGACTGTGATCAGAAGTCAGGGCACAGGTCTTTCTTGGAGGTGGTCAGAAAAAAGGACATAAATGCCAGAAGATCTTTGAACAAAATAGAATGACAATGTTTTAAGGATTACAAGAAGATAATTCACATAACTTGTTTTGAATACTCCAAAAAGCTACAAAAATATTAGATATTAATATTACAGGTAAGATCTCTTCATATTGTTCATCAACGGTTATTTTACATACTGATATCTTTACATATTTATTCCTTTGGTCCTGGAGCTGTTCATGTGACATTAATTTGAGACAGACTCCTTCTATTTGTTTTAAAAATTCCACTACAGGGTCCCTATACACTTCAGTGCAATACTGACAATAAGATATTGTTTTGGTTAAGCTTCTCCCCCCCCCTTAAGACCTAAATGGAAGATCTGACATAAATTATAAACTAATATTGAGAATATTGAGTGATACCTGACACAAAGAAAAGCTGTTTAATGATTACAATCTGAGGATAATTGAGTATAGCCTAGCCACTAGGTGGCTTATCTATTTCACATTCTTCCTCAAAGACATTCTTGTTTGAGTCCTGTGACAGGTTAATTTCACTAACCCTTTGGTTACCAAAAATTCTCACAGTACGGATGATCTGCATTTGGGTTCTGAGATTAAGCTGAAGAACAGACATTTTATCTCTGTGCTTTGATTATGTCTTCTACTAGTGTAAGCTAATAGTTGGTAGGTGGAACAGGTCAATGAGGTTCATGTGACATTAATTTGTGCAGTCAAATAACTGCCATGATAGAGTAGAAATGCAGTCATTCACCTGGGAGGCAGGAAATCATAGTAAGTACCTATCAGATGAAAAAGGAGGAGCAAGGTCAAGCAAGTATTGGGCGAAGAAAGTAAAGTTGTTTGAAATGCTGATAGAAAAAGCTGACTTGAGTCTGGAAGTTTATATAAGGCTCAGGGCCAATTGGGATGCTCAGCTTGCAGCCAGTCATGACTTGCTTTGACATAATTGTCCAGTAATTTCCTAGTCTTCAGTCTAGAGCAGCAAAGAAGGAAAAGATAGGGGCAATCTTAGTGATTTACATTGTTTGGAATATGCATATATTTTAAAACTCAAATAGATGCATTGGAGATACATGTGTCAATGTTATGATTTTACTAATTTATTTAGATTATTATAATACTCCATCTCACAGGCTCAGCATAAATTTACATCTACCATGGTTGGTTACAATCCAGCACAGAATTTGGTGTATTTAAATACATGGATTTCAATGTGTTCAGGCATACCTGCCTTGGTGTTGAAATGGAGCTAGTGTGTATATTAATTAGTTTCACTTTTCTTTTATAATACGTGCTGCATTCTGTGAGTTCTACTCCTTTGGTTATTCTAAATCAGACATCAATAGTTGCAATAGTAGGGTAAGAAAGAATGGCATTAATTTCCTGCTTAATGTTTTAAATGTACTTTTAAAAATATACTTGTTTCTAATTTCACAATAAACATCATTGTCATTTTTTTACTCAGTAAGAACCTATGATCTTCTGCATGCCAAGCAGATTCTCTACTATTGAACCATAGCTCCTCTCTAATTAAGCACTTGCTTGGGATCTGCTGAAATACATCACATTACACAAATGTGTCAATTAAAAATGCTGAGTGGGTTTAAAGAAACCTGCCCTGGGCCTGGAATCACAGCCACCAAAAGGGATTGATTGTTCCTGGAAGTACCATAATTATAAAGACTGCCAGCTCAGGGTTAGAAAATACTTGGAGATTTGGGGCGTGAGATTTGGGGAGAGACTTCAATAGGGTATAATGTCATACAGTCCACCTTCCAAAGTGACAATTTTCTCCAGGTGAACTGACTGCTGTTGCCTGCCAGGAGGTTGGCAACGGTAATAATTCTGATATCAGAATGACATCCTCTCCCCAGTGGAATTAGACTCCTGGGAAGTTGCCAAGTGATCTGGGATGGGAATGACAGTCCGTAGAGAGCCATTATAATCCCTGGAACTCACTGGCGTAGCTCCAACGGGGACATCCGGGGCGGTCCGCCCCGGGCGGTCTCCTGCCAGGTCACGTGGGGGGCGGCAGCGTCGGCTGCTGGCTGCCGGTTATGGCTGGGCTGCTGGGGGGAATGTGCAGCCCAAGCAGGCCTCCTTGTGGGCGTGCTGAGGCTGCCTGAGGGGCAGGGAGTTTGAGGGGGCGGGCCCACAGCTTGAACAGGCACCTTCTGTGACCCATGGCTAGCATCTGACTTGATGAGAGGAGCAACGGAAAGGCTGCTGTAAAGGGAGCCCTTTCCACTTCTGTGAGCCACCAGCAGTCCCTAAGCGCCTGCCTGCCGGAGCCTGAAGGCGAACAACAGAGTCAGGTAAGTGGCACTTAGGCACTAACTGGCAGGCAGCCAGACTGGCCTTGGATCGATCCAGAAGCCGAGGCGGGCAGGGGCAGTAGCGACTACCAGCTGTTGGGAGGGTGGGGGGGGTGGCCTGGAAAAACTCTCTTCCTCCCCAGGGCTGCTCTGGGGGGGGTGTTTAGTGCGCTCCATGGCCGGCAGGAGCCTTTTGCAGGGGCACTTTTCTCCTGTAAGAGAGCCTGCAAGAAAGTCTCCAACTCTCTTACAAGCGAAAAATCCTTGCAGAGGAGCCCTGCAGGCCATGGAGTCATGGCTTGCACCCCCAGAGCAGCCCGAGGGCAGCCCCAGTCAGGTCTTGATCCCGGCGTCTTGGCGACCCCACTGTTGGGAGGGTGGAGGTGGCCTGGGCGACTCTCTTCCTCCCAGGAGGGCTGCTCTGCCAGAGTTGTTTAGCGCGCTCCATGGCAGGCAGGGGCCTTTGCAGAGATTTTTCTCCTGTAAGAAGGAGCCTGCAAGAAAGTCTCCAGCTCTCTTACAGGAGAAAAAATCCTTTACAGAAAAAACCTACCCGACCCATGGAGTAAGCCTTTCACCCCCAGAGCAACCGAGGGCAGCCCCAGCCAGATGCTTGATCCGAGTGGGGGGGGGGCGGCGACCCGCTGTTATTTTAAGGGAGTGGTGGTGGCCTGGGGCTGACTCTCTTCCTCCCAAGGAGGGCTGCTTTCTGGGGGTGTTTGGCCCCAGCGACTCCATGTGGCCGGCAGGGCCTTTTGCAGGAATTTTTTTTTTCTCCTGTAAGAAAGCCTGCAAGAGAAAGTCTCTCCCAGCTCTCTTACAGGAGAAAAAAAAAAAAAAAAATCCTTGCAGAAACCCTACCGATTATGTCGCCAAACACCAAAACAACTCAAGGCCAACTTCCAGCCAGAGTCTTGGAGAATCCTGTAGATCTCAATTTGTGAAGAGAGGTCAGCTTGAAAGGGATGGACTTGAGTGTGGAGACAGGACCTTGAAAAATGGATTCTAGAGTTTAGAAATATCTGTATTATGCGAGTATGTTGTGAGAGAATCCTCAGATAGATGGGAACTCTTGGTGTTTTACTGGAAATGTTTTATGATTCCCAAGAATAGTTTCCCACAGTATAAAGATAATAAAGGCATGTGACTGTAACAAATCCTAACCACAATGGAAGACTAATTCCAACGTATTGTACAGAAATATTTGTATTTTATTTCAAGAGTTAAGTTATTTTATAAAAGAATAATTTATTTTTAAAGCTATTCCAAGTTTTCTAAGTTACGTTATTTCTAAAGACTGTGAATTCATGTTAGTAAGTGCCTTACATTGTTATTTGTTAAAATTTGCCCTTTCCCTCTCCCTTCCTTTCCTGCTTGGCTCTGTACTGTATTTCTAATGCTGGGGGGGGCAACCTGGGGGTGCTAAGGATACTAACACTGCATAAAAAACATTTTTTTCATAGCAATGACCAAAACATTTTGAAAGTATGTTGAGAATGTTTTCAACATTTTTTATTTCTGCTGTGTGGCATGGCCCATTGCTGTGTTCTGTTCAGATTTGTGAGTTAGGACATGTTCTATAATGAGATGGTGACTTTGAGATGACCTGGTGCAAAAAATCATTCATTGGTAGTAGTGGTGGAGGGCAGCTGCCCATATGGAGAGGGGGTGGGCGGGCGCAAAACTCAGTTTTTGTCCCGGGCTACATTTTCCCTAGCTACGCCCCTGCTGGAACTGGCATCACTGCTTTGGGATTGGAATGACAATTCTGCTTCGGTGGCTGTCAGTACAGCTCCAGAACACTGATTTCAGTCATAGCAAACGTCATCCTCTTCTAGGTGGCATTCCTCCTCTCATTTGTTTTAGCAGGCTCCTTTCCCACGACAAAATGCTCCTATTTTGGTTTTTAAAAAAAGATGCAACGAGCAAAAGTCAAAAGGCAGCTTCTACTAATAGTTGCGATCCTCCCCTGGGAGATGCAAGGGAGGCACGAATGGCCTCATCTGTTCCGTTCCAGACGGACAAACATCCTCCACCCTTCCCAGTCTCCACCCGCCCCTTCCCTTCGCTCGATTCGTACTATGCCGGCGCCTAGAAAAGAGGTTGAGCTTGCGCGGCGCTTCCGCTAGGGGTCTCTGTCGAGCGTGGTCCTGGCTCTCGCTGCTTCGGGTGGGCTGGGAGATCAGGTGACTCGCCCGCTCGTCTGGGGCGCTCGGTCGGTGCCGCCGCTACGGCATAGTTCCGTTTCCAAGCCGCGCCGGAGGAGGGGGACGCCAAGGAGCCGGGCGGATTGACAGCCACAGCTCACAACCTTACCGCTTCCCCAGCTCTGCACCTCTCCCGGGATGTTCTGGTTGTTGCTTGTGGTCTCCTGGACTGCCGGGGCTTTGGAGGTAAGGCGAGGCTCCTGTGGCTTTGTTTGCCCATTTCCTTGGGCTTGAGGACCAGCCGCCGGGCGGGAGTGGTGGTGGTGGGAGATTCCTCCGTGGCTGGGAGAGAGATCGCCTGGGGGACACCGCCTCTTCTGCGCTGTCCGCCTGGGCCCGGGCTTTGCTCGGCGGTGCGGCGAGTGTGTACCGGAGCGCCGTGTGGTTTTTGTTGCCTTTTCCGCCTCCCTGTGTTGGCTGCTGTGGCGGATTTGTGGGTGGATACCAAGGAGCGGGGGTGGGGAAACCACATAGCTGGGGAGAGAGACGGGAGGCGGCTGGCGGCCGACATGACTCTCCCTGTGGTTACCCACCCCGGTTAATTTCTTCGCCTGGTTCTTCCTCTACATGCTGGTGCGGAAAACAAATAGGAGGGATTCGTGGGTTGCTTTCCCATCCCCTGGGGAAGGGTAGCAAGTTCTTGAAGAAAGAGACTCCTTCCCTCCTAACTTGAAATTCACGTGCCTGGATCCTGCAGAGGGGGATTTTTTTCCGCCTAATCCTGGTGTCCGTAAAACAAAGAGTAAAGAGAGCCCCTCTGTTCCCACAGTGAGCATCTGGCTTGGCTTTCGGATGCCAGTGCATTGGCGTCTGTTTCTTGGAAGGCCGAGCATTAAAAAGGGAATATCATGCCTATGGTTTCTCGTGGGGTGGATTTGTTTATCTTGGAGTGGGTTGCATACTTGGTGTGTGAAAGGGGTGGTGGAGGAGGAAGATGTGTTAGCTGTGGCCGTAGGGATGCATTTGCTCTCACAACCGACTACGTTTTGCAGGGGGAAATCTCTCGTCCTTCATGTGTTTCAGCTGCCTCCTGTCCTGTGTACAATCCCGGGGTTTCCTCTAGTATGAGTGTTTGGGGAACAGATGAAAGGAAACGGATTGGAGTGAAGATTAAGAGTGAGAAGATGGCGCCTCTGCAGTGCAGCAAGGAAACGCTGTAATGAAAGCTGCAGCCTAGAGAAATCCTCCCACTGCTAGGTGTTTGAGCAACTCTTCCCACCATTCGTGTAACTCCCAAGCAGGCAGTGAATAACCTGTGTGCAATATATTTAATTGGGAGCAGAAAGAATAGGCTGGGTAAGGGCTCCGGAGAACTCCACCCCCTTCTCTCCTTGTTCTTATAAACTGGATGCCATTCTGTATTCTTGTTCCTGCTTTCTTGCTTTTGTGTCTTTCTCCTGCAGTTTCTTTGTAATTCCAGGGGCAAACATGAGATGTTCACATAATCACAGCATAATGCACACACTAGCAGAGATCTGTAAAGCTTTGCTGAGCTTGGGTTTTGTCCAAATATGCAGCCTGTTTCCCTTTGTTAAAAAGGGAGCAGGGGAGTGGCAGAAAACCTAAATATGCCACACCTCCCTTTGGAATTTAGGAGGCCAGGAAAGAACCAGAATTTAAAGGCTAAAAAATGTAATGTGTGGATTTCTAGATTAAAACTTTCACATCTCACAGGCTGCAAAATTAGCCTTCTCCTTTTTGCCTGGTGGCAGAATAATCATTATCTTTTGATGTTATTCTTTGACTATTTTGCAAACGTTTCCATCCTGACTGCTCTTCCTTCACTGTCTACAACCTTCTCCTGTATAAGAAGAGTAAATCCAACCAAAATGGATGGGTGGCTTAGCTCTAAGTAGCCATGTATATGAAGAGGCTATAAAGTACTTTAATTCCCTACTAGGACGAGGCTGTTCAAAGAGTACATAAAATCTAGACAGTCTGTGTAGACTGGGCAAAATTCCAGTAACCATTTTTAGCCATAATTTTTTGTCATGTGTCACCCTTAAAATAGGAATACAAGAATGCACTTTCTAGTATATTCTGAAACAGTTTGTAAAACAGAATATCTGCCTGGCTTTTCTAAGAGCTGTGGAATCCACTGCCTACTCAGCAGTTACTGAAAGCAATTATCCTATACCATCCAAAGGGCTCATTCTGATTCAAGTCCAGCATTTATTAATTAAAACATTTACATCCATCATTTCCCTTCACGGTTAAAGGCAACCCATAGTGTGTTCCATTAGGGCCATGCACATGTAGTAAGCTATTCATAAAAACACTTCATAGGAATCCTCATCCCTGCAGTCCAGTCCAACTAAATGGTCTTTCAAACAGCACAGCCCTACAGTGGTTTCTAAAAACCAGTAAAAAAAAGATTTCCCTTATCTCTTGAGGGAGTCCTTTCCACAAAGTGGGGGCCAATATTGAAAAGGAACTAACTCTAGTAGATGCCAGCTTCGCAGTTCTAGGTGCTTAGAGACTTCCAGTAGTTGATGACCAGTCGAATATAAATATAATTGGCATGTGGGGGTACAGAGAGATTTCATTAAGTATCAAGTCATAATGGGCTTTAAAGGTTGTAGCCAGTGCCATGAGTTGATACAGAAACAAACTGGCAGCCAGTGTGTTAAAATATGCAGAGTACTTTACTGTTCCATGGCTCCTGACAATATGTCCTACTGCATTCTCTGTAATCCCAGGTATTTGAAGTTGGTTGTGACTGCTCAGTTTTAATCTGAAGCAAGAGAAGATTTGTGAATAATTCAAATGTCCTTCTGATATCTCTTGGGAAGGGAGACTTAGCAGTTTGAAACTGTATGAACATTTCCTGGAGAGAGGAATGCATGCATTCTTCACATGAGAAAGCAAGGAAGAATGCCGCATAAATTATGTGTTTTCACATATCCCAAGTTACATGGGGAAATGTTGCGTGGAGTTCTGGCCACGCTTCTTCATTGTATCTGCTACTGCAGATAGTCAGATTTCCATGAGTTACCACATTTGGACCCAGTTCTTGTGAACCTTTTGGTGAATATTCTCATTTTATGAAGCAAAAACCGAATGTGTGTGATTTCTGTTAAAATTATACTGATCTCTTTTCTCCACTGTCAAGTTTATATATTGACAACTGGGGACCTTGCAAGGACTTGGCACCTCTCCAGTTCCTCTTTTCTCTCCTGAAAGCCCCCATACTGTCTTCCCTTTTCATATTTGGTTTTCTGCTTTCTACCTATCAATCATCCTACCTTTATCTTTATCCCCACCATAATATTTAGATTTCCCTCCTTATTTTCCCTTGCAACCACTAGTTAGGAAATCTATGGCCCAGTTGTACATTGCCAGCTGCTGGAATAATCCCAGTTGCACAGTTGGGAACTGTGTTCTAGTTCTTTCACTAGGGACGTTATTTTGCTGTTGGCTCCCTCCTTTCAGCTGAATTTATTATTTATTAACTTCATTTATACTCCTCCTTTCTCCACAATAGGAACCCAAAACACGTTACCATTTTATCCTCACAACAACCCTAGGATGCAAGACTGAGAGTATGTAACTGGTGCAAGGTCACCCTTTGAACTTCAAGTTCAGAGTGGGAATTTGAACATTGGTCTCCACGTTCTTGTCTGAACCTCTAATCACAACACCACATTGGTTTTCATGTGGTGTCTCCTGTTGAATAGCAGTAGGGCCTGGGTGAGTAATGGAGTCACGTAATAGGAAGTCGTCTGATGTTTGCTGCCAGGCCTGATTTCACTGAGTCCTTCCACACTGGCAAAAACCTCTGTGGAAAGGGCTCTGCCTTTTATTGTAAGAAGCCTTGAATCTAGTGATACTTTACTGGTTGCCTAGCAATAAACTTGTTTCTTAAAACTTGTTTCTTAAAACTGCAATATTGCTACTATATTTTGGGGTCTGTTGAATCCTTCAGTGTGTTTTTCTTTAAATTTGAGATTTTTCTGCAAACCTAAGGTTTTCTCAGGTCTCATCTGTTCATGTCCACAGTTTCTGGAATGAAGTAGCCACAGATGTGGCCACATTGAGAACTTAATATGTTGATAAGCATCCAAATGGTTTTTCAGGGCATAGGAGCAATCAGTTTTCAGAAGCAAGTTTTTAAGTATCCCTACTATTCTTATTCAGTTTTTGAATGAGTGCTATCTGCACAAATTGTTCAGTGGCCGTGGCATGGTTTAGTGGAGGTTTTAGGTGTAGAATGATTAGGTTTAAATAACCAAGAAAAATATCTCAAGGGGGTGGGGGGTGGACTTCAGACACTTCCTAAACAAAAGTAGATGGTTTTTAATGTTTGATTGTATCAAATACTGTTCATTTCTACTTCTGTGGTTCACTTATAATCCCTAGAAGAGTGTGCTTCTGCTGTTTCATTAAACAGTAAGATCTATTAAATAGGTTATTTTTCAAGTACTGTATTATATGTTTAATACTTAAGTTATGATTTGAATCCAGCTATATTAGAATGTTTGGTTCCCTTCTTTTCCTACCTCTGTTTTATGTTTATTGCAACAAGATGTAGGTTACAATGAGATATTGTGATTGGGATCAACTTAAGTGTGTCCCAAGACCTTGTGTATTTCCAGCATATTGTTCTTTAAAAACTGAACAGCCTACCCCCTGTTCGTTTCCCTTGGTTTGCAAAAGAGTTGTGTGTAAACGAATGCTACTGTTTTGAGAAACACAAGTTCAGATCTCCCTTAGTTTCAGAACTAGTAACACAGTTCATTCATTCCATTGACTGGACATGCTGAATAATGCACTTAATTCACTTTGATCTTAGCAATTGAGTTTTACTGTATGAAGTTGCAAAATCCAGCTACAAACAAGTGCATTGAAAGTGGATGTAATGTGCATTATTTAGTGTGTGTGAAAGTGTTTATGGTCAGCATTATGGCTATTGGGTTTTCCCCCCAGCCCCAGTAGCTGTTACATTATATTGGCTCATCAATTGGGAAATTTTGTAAATCAGTAGTGGGGTAAATATTAATTCATAGAATAATATTCTGTTGCATTTTTTTTAGTTGAGGGAATGGCCTGATTTCCATCTTTCATACTCTGCTTTTGTGTTATTTCTTTTAAACTTATAAAACTATGGTAAATATGTTATTTAGAACAAAGTAGGTTACTTTGAAATGTGGTGTTGGAGAAGAGTGTTGTGGTTACCATGTACTTCCAAAAAGACAAATAAGTGGGTTCTAGATTAAATCAAGCCTGAATTGAACTGAAGTCAAGACTCACTGGAAAAGGCAGTAATGTTTAGAAAAGTTGAAGGCAACAGGAAACGACGAAGACCAACATGAGATGGAGTGACTCTATAAAGCAGGGGTCCCCAAACTACGGCCCGGGGGCCAAATGTGGCCCCCTGAAGGCATTTATCCGGCCCGCCAGGCATGGCAGTGATGGCTCCATTCATGTGCAGTGGGAGCTCGAGGGAGAGGAGGAACTGGCCCCAAAGGCCGTTGATTGCAGTTACATGATGGCACCCCCAAATCTCCATGCATTTTCTGACCCAGAGTTGGAAACCTTACATGTGGCAATGCCTGCTCCGCCCTTCCCTCTCGGCTACTCCATGTGTTGCTCTCAGGCTTTCTGTTCCGCCTCACTCCCATTGGCATCAGCCAGGCTGGCGAATCGCTTGCTGGCTGCTAGGGAGAAAAGAACCCAGGAAGATACCTGATCCTGGGTTAGATGGAATGCTTCATTGGGAAAGTTCTGCCTTTTTTTTTTTACAGGGGAAGGTATTCCACAGCCTCCCCAACAATATTTGGAGCCCACCCTGAACTTGACATACTTTGGTCACTGTTCTAAAAATAGACCATGACAGAAAGGCTGAAAGGTGAAATCAAACATTTTACAATCATTTGTGCATAGGAATTTGTTCATAGTTTTTTTTAGTCCGGCCCTCCAACAGTCTGAGGGACAGTGAACTGGCCCCCTGTTTAAAAAGTTTGGGGACCCCTGCTATAAAGGATCCATGATCTTCAGTTTGCAAGATCTAAGCAAGGCTGTTAACGATAGGACATTTTGGAGGACATTGACTCATAAGGTTGCTGTGAGTCAGAAGCGACTTGATGGCACTTAACACACACAATGTGTTAAGTAGCGAGTGTATAATACCAAGTACGTTGCTGGATTATATTAAGGTCTACTTAATTCAGCACTTTTTACAAAAGTCCTAGCAATTAGCAAGAGCTCAGTGGTTCACCAGAACTTGGCCAGTGGTCCACTGGAGGATTATGGTGTGCTTCCTGGCTATCTCTTCTTTAGTATTTTTGTAACTATAGTCACTGCTGTGCTGATTATGTATTGCTTAAAGATTGTGAAACATTAGGTTGCTGGAATTGCTTTTAATTGAGGCATTCACATTTTTAAGAAGATTTTAGAAATGGAGATTTTATCCTAGAAAAAAAAAACGCCTGAAAACCTTGAGATAAAGTTAGAAGGACAATAATGTTCATTTCAGGATGTGAAGTAGAGGTCAGCTGGGTTGACCTTGTTTCTGCTGACTTTGCCCTTTCCTAGACATTTGACATTGTATGTTTGCGTTGCAGTATTTTACCTTTTTGTGTTTAATGTACATATATTATAGAATAAATTGCACCTTTCTATTAAAAGAGGAGGAAAAATGTGTGCAAGAAGCGTTTTCTGCCTCCCTCAAAATATAGAATAGATGGTCTGGGGTGGTTGTTGTTTTTTTGGTTGGGGTCACTGGTGAACAGTACAACAAATTGAATGTGCTGAAGAAGGAGTTCCGAGCCACTGAAGCACAATGCTCATGTTGTAATTTGTTCCCTGAGGCCATCCAGAATATTTGGCATGACTGTGATCATTCTGAGATAGTGTTAATTAGCCTTAAATTCTTGGGATTTGGGGAGAAGAAATGCTGTGGTATAAGAAGAATAGAAGTGAAAAGAAAATGAAAAATGCTCTGCTGCTTTCTGTAAATGTAGCTTGCTGATAGAAAATATCTGTACATAGAGGATATTTTATTTACTGCCCATGAAGCCCAAATCAGCTTTGGTTCAAAACAGCCGTTCAAAGCATGCATGAGTTAGTGAGCTCTATAAGATTTGGTCTGAAAGCATTACATATTAATACAAATGTAAATGCAGTTGTTTGAATGGAATTGACCTGGCATATCCACAGATGCATATGGTTGCGATGATATATTTTTTTTTCTTAACCTTGTTTGGCTTTATTTTAAAGCAAACAAAAATAACACCACTGAATTCTTTCTGGATGTCAGTTTGAAAAAGATCTTACAGGGGTTTGACCCAATAAAGAGGTTGCCTTGCTAATTCCATTGTGCTAACTACTAAGAATTTAATAATGTCAGCAATTGGTTAGTCTTTTGTGACTTAAAATATCTGAGCTGATGGAGGAATAAAACAATATTCATTTGTAAATTCTGCTGGGGACTAGCAAGTATAATCTCACTGCAGATTTACTTTTATCATGTCACCAGCTTCATGCTAACCATAAAAGACTTGTGAGATCCACAGTTCTTTAGTATGGGCACACTCAACTGTTTATTTTTGCCTTTTAAAATAAAAAACACACATATGTTTAATCCTGCCATTAATATTCAGACCTAACTTTATGGGATTGTGTTCAACTGTGATAATGAGTAAAAGAACTGCTTCCAGTTGACAAGGCCATCCTGAATGAATTAGAATATAGTGGTTGGCTTGGGGAAGTAGTATTTTTATCATTCAAGCGAAGAGTTGTGCCCTCAGCATGTGTCAGCTCCATTAAATTATAAAGTACAGCTGTTATGGGTGGTAAAATGTTTTGGTCTGGGCCTACTAGCAGAGACTTGCAGCATTACATTTGAAGCATGGAAGGTTCCTTGGGCGCTTTCCGCACACGTGCGGAAACGCACCTCCACCAGCATGAATTATGCTGGTGGAGGCTCGGGGACCATTCACACGCTAGCGTGCTTGAGTAGCTCCCCTGACTTTCCCCTCACCCAGAGAGGTGGTTCTGTTTGGAGGGCCAGGGGTTGGAGGGCAGCATGGGTGGGTCTCTGCAGTCCTCCAGAGCGACGCTGGATGGGATGGTGAGTGGAGGGGAGGGGGAAAGCGGCATCTTCCTGCCGGTGCTGTTCGCACCGCGTTGATGGGAAGACGGCGCTTTGCAAAAACCTTGCTTGTTGAGCGAGGTATACAGCGGCGCCTCCTGTCGCGTAAGAACAGCAGCTCAGGGACGGCATTTTTGCTGTCCCTGGCCTTCTGTATATCGCCTGTGCAGAAATGCTTTGGAGAAAGGAAGAGATCTTCACTTGTCAGGAAATGCCTTATGTTACCTTTTTCACAAGGAAATTCAAGACATTAGGTTTGTAAGAATGGTTATATATATTCTCTCTTTAATGTTAATTGAAACTGAAGGCAGATTTACCAATGTAGAAGAGAACATGAGATAGCAGAGGGAGCATTATCTTTGAAGCGTTGCAACAATTTTGTGTAATTCCCACTCTTTTGTTCAATTATTTTATTCAAATCTTATAGTATTGCCAGCTTGCTGCAGTCATTTCCTTGACTTTTGGTGGCTTATAGTGATGTTATGGATTGAGTTTTTGGCTGCCACTGTGGTGTAGTGGCTAGTGTTGGACCATGATCTGGGCAACCCAGGTTTGACTCCTCATTCTCCCATGGGGAACATGAAGGGTGACCTTGGGCCAGTCACACACACTTGACCCAACCTACTTCACAGAGTTAAGGATAAAATTATTCAGAGGACAATGATGTGAGCTGCTTTGGGTTTCATTGGGGAAAAAAGTAGGTTATGAAATAACTAAATAAATAACATCAAATAGATACATTAGGTTTGGCAGGAAATCATGCAGTTTTATACTCTGAAGTATCAAGCATTTGATCTTTTTAAAAAGGAAGGATAAAATATTGTGTTGCTCTTCAGTGCTTAAAAAAGGTTTTGAGGTGAGAATTACTTGTGGTGTGCACTCACATGCATGCGTGTAAGCACTAGTAGGACCAAACATAATTCTGTATGATTTATTGTGAATTTTGAAAGCCAGAGTAAATGCTAGTAAACAACATAAAAACTGTAAAGTTGTTTTTCTAATGTTTTATTAATATTGTAAGTCATCTTAATTTCCACAAGGGAGAATGGTAGCTAAAAACATTTTAAATAAATATATGGTACATCTTACACTCTGGTTATTTGAAACAAGGTATGTTGCTACCATTTTAAAGAGAACAATTGACCAGATAAGATGCATTTTGGGAAGAATACTGGATTATGCATCTGCCTGTAATTGTAGGCTACCTTGTTTTAATAAGGGCCCATCCAATGTCTTGTGCCAAAATTTGAATTTAAATAAGAAAGTTAGATAAGTTGGTGCTTGTTATGGGAATTGGATAAATGTTTCTGCTTGTACTTACTCTTTGGTCACTTTGTATGTGATGTTATCCCTAGGCCATTACTTTTTGTGACTGATATGTATTGGCACTGAAATGTGATATGCAGTCTAGCCTATCTTGATGGTATGAGTTCAGAAGAGTCTAAACCTGCATCGTCTGTCAAATCCAATATTTCTGTGTTAATTGTGTTCAGCTGTACCAAGAAAATAATTTTTCTAATTATATGTCTGGTTATAAGGATGCTGACAATCAAGTTCTTGATGGCCTTAAAATTGAGCTTCAACCACGGAGGAAGGTTTATGTTTGTGTACACATATGCATCTTTCTTTGAAGTCCTCAATGCAATAACTCGAAATGGTGTCTGTAATGGTTTCCCAACTATATAAATTGGACAGCTGGATTATTTAAAGTATGCTACCCTCAACTCCTTGAATAAAGGGCAGGATAAGAATGTACTGAATAATTTTTGTTTGCATTACTGAGGAGTTATTGTTGTCCAGAGACAAAAATAATATAAAATATGAATCATGCTGTTGCAATTAAAAAACCTCACACTCACTTTATGCATTTTAATCATTCCACCCTCCACTGTTTTTCTGTTATTCTCCTCCTTTTCTCCACCATATCAGCCGCTCCTCCATAGCACATCCTAACATGTATAGAATAGAGATCAAAGCATTTGGCATTCATGAGTGTTAATGTCCTCTAATTTAGGCCTTGACAAATGTTCTTAGGACCTAGGAACTCACCCAAAAAATGAGCCCAGACTCATCTGTACCAAATACATTTTTCCTCTCTGTCATATTAAGTGAGTTTAATGTTACCTCTAAGGCATAAATTGGGTTGCCAGCTGATCTGGAGAAACATGATCTGTCCCTGTAATAGAAGACTAATGTATGGAAATTTGACTGTTGAAGCTCTTTGTTACGTGGTGGTAAATAACATCAGGTAAGAACATCAGTTAGTTAAGAGGATCAGGGTCTTTACTGCAGATGACCCAAGGCAGAGTTGCTTCTTCCTCATCTTTCAGATGGGATGCAGAATGTTCTGTGCTCTTGAAGGAAAAGGCCTAGCCTAGGAAAAACTTGAAAACTTTCACATAACCCCTTTGCTCTGCTCCCAAATAGGAATAAGCTCATACACATATCAGTGGAATGAACACTCATTATTCCTGAGTTTTCCCACATTTTCATCTTTTATCCACTCTCCTTGTTTTCTTTCTTTCTTGGGGCAGAGACTTGTGTTCTTGTGCTCTGTAAACCATCACCCACATTGACTGTTCAGTGTACCCCCCCCCCCCATTTGCTTTAGAGGAATGTAAACAAACTGCACCTCAACTAGTAGGTTCCAGTGGGACAGTCATGTTAAGTTTCGGTCAACAAAAACAGAAATCCTACAACATCTGAACGACATATATTGCAGCATTAGGTTTTGTAGACTGGAGCATTTTCTGTTTAAGCTAATGTTGTAAGGCAGGCTAACAGCTACCGCTAGACTGCCATGTATGTAGAATGGAAGCAAAGGAAGAAAAATACCCAAGAATTATTCTTTTTTCAGTTTAGGCATGGAGTTCTTGGGGGCAAGAGTGTGAACAGATTTCAAATAGGAGTCTGCCCTCTCTTCAGTGATTCGGTCAATTTGAATCATAATCCTGTGATGTACTTCGCACACCATTCCTCCCTATAAATATTACACAGCCTTCTGATATTTTTGTGGCTTGCTGTTGAATTGGCTGGCCTGTGTGGACAGGCTAAGTGTCTAGCTAGGATCTTATTGGCAGCTGCTGCTTTTTTTGCTGAGACAGTCTGCTTGTCTCTAAAACAGCACTCTGTGCAGCCCATTTGCAAGCCTCACAGCTACTGGGAATAGAGAGAGATGACTCACAGGTAGGTGTCAGATGGTATCTGAGCTCTTCTAGTAAGAGAAGTGCCACTGCCCTGTGGACCATGGTACAGAAGTGAGAAGAAACAAGTGGTGAATGTCAGAGCTCAGAGATTATAACTTTTGCATATGCAGTGGAAATAAAAGTTATTTTACACTTTTTCTGCAATTGGCCAAAAATTCCCCAGCTCTCATTGTCTTGCTAGCTCGGTAGGCCTTGCTTGTTTAACCAACAGTGATGCAAGTGTCTTGTGAAAGAGTAAGGAGGCAGAAAATGGAATTGAATTTGCTACCTTCCCCTTTGGGTTGTCACTGGAATGGGAAAGTTTTGATGTGGCACCTGATATATTTTATATAGGTCACCGGAAGCAGGGCATGACCAAAGGACACACAAGTGAACTGGCATTCCCCTATCTCGGATCTACCATTCAGAATCTGTTTATAGTGAGGTATTGGGTGTGCATTACCCTCTTGAATAGTGTTAAGTGTCTGAGAGGGAACATTTCCACATGCTTCAAGTTCCAGTTGTCTTATCCATGACACAGTTTGGCATGAGGAGCACTTCTCATTTGACACAGCAGCTTTCTGAATGGAACTGCTGAACTTTAGGAGGAAAGAAGTAAATAAGTCACTTCTCAAGGCAGTACAAGACAGCGAAAGATATTTTGATAACCCTGAAAAGTAACTTATTGTACTTTGTCTTTGCCTTTGCGCCTCAAAATCCTTTTGAGTCTCTTCTGATAGTTTGTTAAGTCCTTGGAGTGATGCAGTTCTGTTTAATGTTCTTTTGTAAATACAGTAGCATAGGTATTGTAATGATTTTCTTGTTCAGTTCTAATTTTGTTTTCTTAATGCTATTAACGCTCAGTATTTTTAGCAATTTATTTACATTTACTGTTAACATAAGGCAGGAATTCTGAAGTTTTACAAGGCCTGTTCTTTGGTGTTTGTATGGAGGAATGGCTGACTACAAGTGAAAAACCATTGGAGTTATGCTAAGTGGATGTAGAAAAATTACCTAGAAGCCAAATAAGAAACAAACATACATTCCAGAGTAATGAAATCATGTATCACAGATTGACAGAGATTAAACAAATTCCTTTTGTGCAGTACAAGTGCAGTTCAAACACTTAAAAAATTGTAAACTGGAAATTAAAATCAGTGCTGCTAGAGGAAGCAAATACCATGACCATATGGCTGCTTTGCACAGCTTTTTCAGTTACCTAGCTATGCCTCAAGGTGCAATTCCGCTTTAAAGCTGCAGCAGAGAGGAAACAGAAGTCTCCCACAGTTTCTGCACCTGCTCAGTTATAACTTTGAGGCATCTTTTATTTTGCATTTTAGGTCAGATGTGGTGTAAGCTAGGGCATTGCTTCTTAGTTTTCTGCCTCTGCTCCCTATTGAGTCCAAAATAATTCTCCTGATGGCCAAAGTACATTTCACTTTTTTATTCATACAGTTACTGCTTTCCTAAACTTTAATAACTGTTACTAAGAGGACTTCTAATCCAGAAGAAAGTGTTCCTGTGTTGTTACAGATGGTGCATGCTAGTAATTAGATAGTGTTGTCTTGAAGGAGGAGGAAAATGCAAGTTTATGTATCATTGCTAATTACGTTGTAAAAATACTTAATCTGAAAATGGATTCCTTATGTTCTATGCTTCAAATGTTGTTATGCACAGAGGTGGCTCTGAATTGTTAAAGCAGGAGTGCGCAATGTGTAGCCTGAGGTTAGTTTAGATGGTCTCTAAAGTGGTCAGTAGGCCCCACAACCTGTATTCTTCAGTGTTCTAATAGTGCATTGTTGGGTATAAGTGCCTCCCCCCCCCAAAAAAAAAAAAAAAAAAAAAAGAAGACTCCAGTAAATTTCAATAATTACTTCCAGGTCCTATGCTGTAGCAATCATTTACCTCTTGGGCTTTCTTGCCCAGATAGAAACCTAGGAAGTAAATAATAACAACAGCACAACATGCAGTGAAATGTGGATTGTGTGACAAACACTTTCCCCTGATCTACCTGGCCCCTTGGATGCCTCCAGTGGCAAGAGAAGGAAGGTAGAGAGTGGAAACCTTTTCTTGTGGCCTTCGTTCACTTGTTTTAGTTTTGTATTCCTCTTGCTCCTCTCGAATTTTTTCTTGTGAAAAAGGTTGGTGGAATATAAATATTTAATGTGTATCTTACTTATAGTTTTGTGTCACTTTCACATCACGTAACTTATTCACATGTTTTTATTTATATGTCCAAATAAATCCAAGTATCTCTGAGGACTTAAATATTTGACTAACATTTCTTACGCTTTGTTGAGCTGCTAATTTGTTCTCTTGAGAATGTCATTTCACAGCTAGTACAAGTGAGTGGGGTGGGAAGAGGGAGGTTGCTTGTTACTTGTCAGATCCTGAAAAATCAGTGTATATTTCTGTCTATTCATTTCTGGGTGGGTGTTCTAGTGGCATCTTTAGGTTGCTGTCTTGGGTCACTCTTTGTTTGCAACACATTCTAAATGTAATCAGCTGCTGCATAACAAACTGTTGTTTATCCTGTGTTGAAAGGCAAGCCAGATGAATTAAGAGGCGCCTCTCTCTCTCTCTCTCTCTCCCCCCCCTCTCTCCCAGTTACCCAAATAAACTTCATTTCTACATTTTTTGACCTTCCATTAACCCTGGAACTTTATAATTCATCCATAGATTGAAATGGGTTATAGTATTCTTAAAGTAGCAGTGGGATATCTGCCTAGTCTGTCTTTAATATAAGTTAAATCTTTGTACAAATCGCAGGAATTGTAGGTTCACTGTGGGAAATAGAGAGCGATGCTCTCATTTTAAGCCTCAAATCGTTTGACTTTAATAGAAAAATGCATATTGAGAGCCAGCGTGGTGTAGTGACTAAGAGCTGGTGGACTCTAATCTGGAGAGCTGGATTTGATTCCCCACTCCACCCCACTCCATGAGTGAGGAAATCTGGTGAACCAGATTTGCTTCCACACACCTACATTCCTGCTGGGTGACCTTGAGTTCTTCTGAACTCTCTCAGCCCCACCTACCTCACAAGGTGTTTGTTGTGGGGAGAGAAAGGGAAAGGAGGTGGTAAACCCCTGTGAGAGAATCATAAATCATCATCTACCAAGAGAGGCAGTAAACATAAATACAGACTGGACCTTGGCTTCACAGTCAAATGACTGAAAATTGAAAAATCAAAACCTCATTGATGTATCTCTCTCTAATTAATAACATGAGATCCTGAGAGCATTTGTTGAGAATTGCAGTCCACTTGGACTTAAAATCCTCATTATCAGCAAAAAGATTGGGATTTCTGCATCCTTAAACCCTGTGGAATTCTATTCACTGTAACATCATTAAAAGACAAAACATGCATTTGATATTTGGCTATCTTTATTTTAAGAAGAGTTATTTGTGATCAATCCTCAGAACCATTTCCATTGTTATTGTCTAAATTAGACAAACTGAATAATATTCTATCTTTATCTCCTTCAGAAGAAGCAAATGTATCACTTGGAACCATGACTTCCAACAAAGCTGATAAAGATAAGATCATTGTGGACATCACTCCACCCATCAAGACTTAAGGTTAACATTGTTACCCTCTAGACCAGTTACACATTGCTTCATTTCTCTGTCATATACTTTATCCAGTAGTTCTTCTGGAAGCGACTTGGAGCATCTTGGATGGGTGATTTCCAACCCTTCTTCAGGGAGGCAGGAAACAGAATTTTCCACTTCCCGTTGAGGTCTTGGCATCCATCTTTTCCCCAGTATTTTTCCTGCCTCAGCAGGGAGAGCAGGTCATCACTGGTATCCAGTAGTTTGCCTGCAACATCTACTCGGCTGGGTGGACTGTATCCTGGTCTCAGCTGCTGAACCATATTAATGAAATGTGGGTTTTCAAGTCAGACAGAAAGAAGAGTTTGCTGCATAAACAAATTGGGCAATTTTTTCATTAATTACCTCTTTTTCTAACCTGCTGGTTTTTATCACAAATTTACCTACAGTAGTTGCTGGAGGATGGATTTTTTTCTTTCTTTTAGGTGATATACTGTGGCTATGTGATGTATTTGATGTGACTGAAACACTATTCAGGACAAATAACTCTGAAACTGTAGAACAGTAGAATGGTGATGTGGGGCTTCCCCTCCCTGCCCGGGGCTCTCGGGCTGTGGTGCCTTCCCTCCCTCCCTGTCCTGGGGGCTTGTCTCCCCAGAAATGGTCTTTTCCAATTGGCCCGAGGGGCCAAGAAACAGTTTAGCCCACAGGGCACCTGCGGTCATAGGCTGCCCGCCCCGGCTTCACAGCCCTCCCTTCCGGCTCCGGTGACTGTGGGGTAGGGGCTCGCCGCAGTTGCCTCACTAGCGGCAGGTTCCCAAAGCTTGGAGGGATGTCACACCTGCCCAGTTACTTCACTGGGGCAGGGGGCAGCCTCCTGGGTTCATCTTCCTCCCTCCCCCACTCTCATTGCCTGTCTGCACACTGAGACCCCCTTCCAGCCTCCCTCTCTTGCCTCTTCAATCACCCTCCCAGTTCCCGGCTGCAGCGGCAGCTCCCGAGGGCCGAAGCCTTGCCCCTTATATCCCTTTCCGGCATTCAAAACCCCCCCTCCCCAGCTGAACTCTCTTGGAGTCCTCCCGACCGCGCCCAGCTGAGCTGCGAGTGTGGCCGAGACTATCGCTGTGCTCCTTCCCCTTCTGACACGTGGCCGGATCTTCCCCCGGTCGGGCCGTTGCCGCATCAACCCGACTGTCGCTGTGCTCCTCCCCCTTCTGACATGTGGCCAGATCTTCCCCCGGTCGGGCTGTCGCCGCATCGACCGGACTGCCTCTCGACCCGCCCTCGGACTCTTCCCTGATCGCGGCGATGTTTTGGCCAGCCGGTGAGGCTCCCGCCAGCCTGTTCGATCGTGCAAGTCCGGGCTCGGTGGCAGGAGCCACAGCCACACCCGGACAGGTGATCTTGATGGTGGTGATAGTTTCCAGAATCCTTTAGATCCATGATGGATTTCCTGTAAACAAAAAAGTCAATGCTGTTTTATTATTGATACCATTTCAGTTAATTTAGTATTATTCATTGTATTCACTGCCACTCAATACTGCTCCCAAAAGGAATATTTGCTTGTTTCAGCTCTATATTCATAACAACTGTATCAAAATGACAGTAACGTGCAGAAATAATAGCAAATATATTTTTGCTCAAATATGACAATTCATTACAGCAGTCTTTAAGAAATACAATGAAATCAAAACATTTACCAACCTGACAATGCTTCCTCTTCAAACATCTTCGTGCTGTTATCTTCATAAAAGGATTTATCATGATGTTGTTACATTCGGGCCATCATGCCTTTCATTTCTTTGTTTTAGTGTTTGCATTTTGCCCACATGCCTGCCTTACCTATAACTAGAAAAACTTCATTATAATATTTCCAAACTGGGTCTCTTTTATGGCCTACTGCCATTATAGGTTTTCTCCTCCAAGGAGAGAATAATATGATAAAATTCAGGCTGTATACATAAAGATCCCAGACTTGTGGAGTATTTTGCTCAAAACTTTCACTTTCATTTTTACTTCTGGTTCCTCCACATACTGAACTCCTTGTACAGATCTTTAAACACAGCACTTAAGAGGTAAGGGATTGATTCTGTGTGCATAGATTTTTTCAAAGCAACAGTGGGGCTAAGGTCTTTTTCTCATGTCTGTATGATTATTTTATAACATTTTTTTGCTGAGAAGAAGCATGTTATCTCCACAGTCTCAAATTCACAGTTTTGGGAAATGCAAACCAAACATCTGTGATAATATCAATTTAGATAGAAAAATTGCCCAAAACAATCTTACAGAAACAACTGAAAGAGCTTGTCATTGTGAATAGATTAATGGGATTAATTTACCAACATTTTTAAACATTGCATGAATATACAGCTTCATGCTACATAATTAAAAACTAATTTCACGATCAATAACTTTTGGACTATAATGTATCTTAAATAGAAAACTATCTTTAGATATACTTTTCTTCAAAAAAGAGCATTTCATTAAAAAATCAAGTTTAAAATAAATCCAATTTAAATTAAAAAATTTTTAATTTTTTAAAAATCATTGATTTTTATCCACCCTGATTGATAATGAGTTGGATGACTTTTACACAAGGCCATACAACTATGTTACTACTTTCTCTTATTTTTACTGCTCTTCAATGCTATTCCACTCTGGGTCTCCAGACTCCCTTCTTGGCATGCTTCCCTGAGAGGCCAGTTGTATTCTGCTTTTATGTGCTGCAGTAGCCTCTATGTTGTTTTATGCCCCTTTATGTCCGGCCAAATCCATGACAATTGACTTACACAAAACTGCCTTACACAAAATCAGACCATTAATTCGTCAAATGTCAGAACTGCTAACCATGGTTCTCCAAGATTTCAGGTGGCTGTCTTTCACATTATCGTCCTGGTCCTTTTAACTGGTAGTACTGAGGATTGAACCTATCACAGTGTGGTTTTACCATGTAATTATAAAAGGCAACAAAGCTGTTGAGATTTGGTGTTATGTGGTGGTAAAGTTTTCCAGGGAGACCTGGATTCAGATTCCATTTTGCCTTGAAAATTACTAGGTGACCTGGGCCAATCATTCTCTTGGTCTATTGTACTGAACAGAATAACGCATATAAGAATAACATGGAGTGGAAGAGAACCATGCCTGCTGCCCTGAACTATTTGGAGGAAGGCTGAGATAAAAATGCATAAATAAATACAAAGACAGTGAAGATCTCTACTTTGCTTCAACAACTTTATCACATAGCCTAGCCTCCTAGTGATTATACTTTGACATCATTATGCTGTTGTATAAATTAGGCCCTTGACTTCTTGTGGGAAACTATGGTAGGTTTTGTAGTCACTGATACTCTACCATTGAGTCTTAGACTTTTGTATGGATGCTTTTGAGTATATGCTTACAAGTTTGAGTTAGGTAGGTCTCCATTGTGAATTGCCCTCTAAAATAGCTAACTTTATTGTGAATGCAGTTGTGTGAATTAGCCTTAATCATTGTTGAAACCAATTTGACAACAGATGTATAAGTTGTACTATACAGACTGTACTTTTAACGTCTGTGATTAATACCTACACAATTCACAGCCTTGTATGTGACCTGGCCCAGCCATTCTCTTGGCAGACATACAAGAATGACAACACATTGCATTCCAGCGGGTGAAAGCTTAGGACAGTGATCATGCTCGGGCAGTTGCCTTATCTGTCCATCTGTCTTGAGACAGCTGGTAGAGGGATACATAACATTATTTCATCTAATACTTTTGTTGTTGTTTTGGTCACATAT
Organism: Sphaerodactylus townsendi; assembly: GCF_021028975.2. NCBI lineage: Eukaryota > Metazoa > Chordata > Lepidosauria > Squamata > Sphaerodactylidae > Sphaerodactylus > Sphaerodactylus townsendi. The sequence goes on along the minus strand of NC_059428.1, from coordinate 63,055,383 downwards.
CACACTTTACATTCCGTGTTCAATAGAATCTACGTTTGGATTATGATGCTTGTAAAACAAAATAGCTTTTTCTCAAAATAAAAATACGTGTGTATAAAAAGTTTGCATATGAGCTTAGTACCACTGAAATTACTGTAATGAAGGAAAACCTTATAGTAGTTTTAATGTCATTACCTGTTGTTCATTCTGGATCACCAAGTCAGTATATGTTAGTAGACATGGTGTTACTTCAGTATTACAGCTTGCATCACTTGCTATAAATTCACAGGGAGACATTGAAATCCAAGCTAGCACTTCCTTTATGTTATGCTGCTTTTACCTTAAATGCAATTAATTTAAGAACAGATCTGTTCTATAGAAGTTGTTCTTCCCTCTTCCCTGGGAATTGTTGTGTGAGATGTGGTTTTCTATCACGTGTCTATTTCACCGTTGGGTGATCCATAAAATCCAATAATAAAAAAAAAATTAATTTCCAATATTCATTATAAAAATAAAACAGAAGCTATAAAAACCAGTTCTGATTGTCGTATAAATGGTCTCAAAATTCAGTTCTTGAAATAAAAGGTTTTTTTTAATATTTGTGATTTGATATTTTATCATTTCAGACATATTCTGTTCAGTTTTCACATCTAACCACATTTTGGGCCTTGACTTGGTAGCTCCAGAATTGGTGCAAGGGCAGTTTACAGAGACAGAGTATAATTGAGAAAAGAAAGAAGCACAGTACTATAGAAAAATCACAACTTTCTATTGTGTGGCCCATTTCCATCAGGACAGCTTTGTGAATATGTTTTCCCAACATGTACTTTTAGAGTGCCCTGTCAATGACTCTCTTTGTTCCATGTATATCTATCATCTGATAGAGAGATTATATCCTAATACTTTTCAATCAGTTGTTCCTGCGACCTTATTTATGAGAATGTTGTGAGCTTCTTGAAATATTACCAAGCCAAGCGCAGGTAACATTCACAAAATACTATGGTTAATTCATTTATTTATGTGCATTTATATATAGGGGCCAGTGTGTGGATATTCTATTTTAACGCAATTTAACCGGTTTAGTTAATTGATAAGTGTTTTATTGTAATTGTATTATGATTTATAATGCCAATAAAGGCTTGTGTGTGTGTGAATATGTTTTCCCAGTGTTTTTTCCCCTGTGACTACTTTACTAATGTCCTGTGCTAGGAGGCTTGCAGACCTTTTTATGAACCTGGCATGAATATGGACAGATCAGATGTTAAGTTGTGTGATCTCCTTACACTCACATCCTGTAGCTTCTTCCAACTATTTTGATGCCTATTTGACACCAATAGGTTTAACAGCTGTGCACTGTAGGCTTGTTTATAAATTGAAAACTCAAAATGACTGATTATTTATCAAAGCCTTTGTTTTTCCCATGCATGCTATGTTCTACCTAGGTATTATATTGTAGTATTTTCATTTTCAAGCTTAAAATTATTTTCTCTATTCTTTCCATACATTTTTGACACTTAATATAGTCATGGGTGAGGCTTAATCGCTTTAAGGCATTTAAAAAACACACCACAAACTAGGATTTTTACTTTATTATTATTGGGAACAAATCTGTGCTGACTGCTCTGGGACACCAAGTTGTCCTTCATCACGTTGTTCTTTAAAATCTTCTCCAGACTCTTTCCTGAGCAGAGGTCAGACTGATTGGCCTATAGTTTTCTGGGTCACCCCTTGTAAAGAGACAGACATTCTTGCAATCAATCCAGCAGATCAATAGTTACATTTAGCATTTGGTCAACTCATAAAACTTCTATAAACATCCTATTGGATGAGAGTGGGCCTCAGTCTACATCAAAGCCTGCAAAATCTGTTTATATAGCAAGAGATCCGAAGAAGATGACAACTTTGGAAATGCAGCCTGTCTTACTGTTGTTGCCTAGCAACAGCCCCTGAAGGAATCCATGGCTTAAAACCACAGCTACTCTTTTTACTATTCTTGGTTTTTTAAAAAACCCTCAGTGTATTTTTATTAGATTTTATATTTTCTTCAAGCCTGGGGCCTTGGCTGTCCTTCACCTGCCCCCTTTCTCTCGGTCACTGTGCCCACCCATTCTTAACTGCTGTTTCAGTTATCCTTTTAAAACTTTCCTCTTGATTCTGGTGGGTCAGATAGTGGGAAAAAGCAGTGCTGGAGCTGGGGTGGGGGGAAGAGGAGTGAAGGATTCCGTCCCCCAGCACTGATTCTCTGAACAGTTTGACCAGTTAGAAGCCAGAGGGAACATTTTAAAAGGACAGCTCAGCCAGCTTAACATAGGTTAAGGTGAGAAGGAGCCTTCTTCTCCACTTGTAAGTCTTTATAGTCACCAGCTCAGCTGTGTTTTTAAGCTTTCCCCTGATTTCTACTGAGCCAGACTGTGGGGAGAAGCAGCACTGGAGATGGGGTTGAGGGGCAGGGGGGTTGAGGGGAGAGAAAAACTCTTGCCAGTGCAGATTTTCTGCAATATCCAGTATCCCCCAAATTTTAGGTGAACTCATAGATGTAGTAGCTGTACATATAGAAATAGACTCTGTATTTATAACTGCATTAGCCCTTGGCTGTTATATTTTCTGTTATTTGAATACATAGCCAAACTGTTCCACTGCTCATGTTGATGCTTTCCCCTGACTTCTAACTGGCCACATTGTGAGAAGAAGCAACACTGGAGATGGGTGGGTGGAAGCAAAGAATTCTCCCACCCACCCCCATTTCCAATATTGCTTCTCTTGGCAGCCTGGACAATTAGAAGCTGGTGGGTCAGGAAAGTTTGAAAAAGACAGGTGATCCAGCGGCTACAGAGACTGGGATGAAAAGAAGCCTTCTCTCCCATTTGCAGGCCTCTATAGTCATTAGTTCAGCTGCCGTTTTAAAACTTTCTTGCTGACTTCTAACCAGTGGGACTACGGGAAGAAACAGTGCTTTTAAAAAAAACTTATGCACATTTTTATTAGAGGGTTAAGATTTTTCTGCAATTGGGGGGATACCCCCAAATTTGGAGAAAAAGCTCTCTTTGGCCCATCTGGGCTCAATGAGCAAAGTATCTTTGTGAATATTAGATACATGGATTCAAGTGTTGGCCTGCAAGATTTGTGAGGTGGACAGGAAGAATCCCATCTATCTTTCTACCCCTCCCCCCTTCTTGCTGACTCTTCACAGCTCCTGAGCTCTGCCAACAGTGCAAATGACCATCCTTTCTTTTAGGGAAAATGTAAACCCTTCCGTGTATTTTTAAAAGATTTTTTTAAAGATGAGCCCTGTCGGGATAGGGCGGTATAAAAATCTGATAAAAATAAACAAATAAGATGTCAGATATTTCTGCAAATTTGAATTCCCCTAAGTTTGCAGGAAAATCTGTCTTGTGTCACTGTGGCCCTATTCCACAGATTTAGATACCTGTAGATGGACACCAAATTTGAGAAATAGATAGTTTATTGGATTTATTAGCAATTGTTATCCCCCCCCCCCCCCCCGGGGATGTTTCTGGCACAGAAAGGTGACATATAAGTTAATTTGATAAAACATGGTTGTCAGTTCTTTTCCTAGTCATCGGTGACTTCTCAAACTTTTATAGGATCAGGCATTTTCAGCAAACAGCTGTAAAGGATGACTGAACAATTGGTTTGAAAAGAAACTTTGCCTTCTAGGGTACTGCACCCAGATCTACACAAATAATAACTGTTGTATGGAAAGTCTCTTAAATTGCCTTTGAGAAAACTTGAAGGACAGTGAAGAGACTGAAACTGTTTCTTATTTTCATCAGAAAACAAAGAGTGCCTTGTTGTGAACAGGATTTCATTTCATTTGGGCCCTTTCTTGTAATCAATAGAAGTCGTGGTAAAATGATTCCACAGTGAATCTGTGTAAACTTGTCATTTGTAAGAAAGATGTGGAAAATTTGTACTGTGTTTTTTTTTTCTTTCCCCTCCACCTTTGAGAAAAAAAGTTTTCCGTTTCAGTTAACTTGCTCACATGTTTGGAATTGCAAAATGTTTTATCCTGCTTTGCAAGTGAAACTTAAAGGTGCTCTGATTTTAGATTCTATTTTTAAAAGAATTATCTGAATATGCATGGTCAAAAATAATGGAAGAATGAAAACAAGTAGATAAAGGCTTGTTCCACAGTGTTTTTCAATTCACATGCTTCTTATGATGGAAAGTTCTTATCTTTTTTCTAAATTATTTAAAGAATCTGGGGGAGACATGGATGTTCAGACATTTGTAAAGTAAAAGAGAGGCATCACAATGGAGATCATCATTCCAAATAGGATGTTATTCTGAGGATAGTCCATTGGAAGGTTATAAGCTCTGTACAAAGCGTAAAGGGTTATATAAATAATACAATAATTTTAGTGAAGGTTAAGCTGCTGTGAAACAAGGAAGTAAAGTTCTACTGTGATAGTTTTTTCTGAATCTTTTGAGATGAAGGTATGAAGAGTCATATTTTGCTTTATAAGAGTCATTCTAAGCACTTCTGAATTTAGAAGTGAAGTGATAGGGTTGTTTTCTCTCCATTTTGTATTTCCTTCACATTTGTTTGAAGCAAGTGTTGCTTTTTATATGACTGTTATTATAAACTGTCATTTTGTGGATGAGCCAGCATAGAATATATCAACTTGTCTGTGCTTGAAATATTGGTATACTGATTGTAAATGGCTTAACAATGTCCTAGCATGTACAGACCTAGGCTGTTTTGACAGCTACCTTCTGAATAAAAAGAATAAATGTATTAAGTGGGGTTAAAGGAGTAGTTGGGCAGTGCATGTCTTAACCATCAAATTGTAGTTTGGAGTATTAATAATTGTGTTGTATAACTAAAAAAAGAAGGGTTTGTTTTTATGGATGTAACAACTGAATCATGATCCATGCCTCTTCTGTGTGTCACCTTTTAAGTTCTATGCCAGACCTCAACAAATCTATGCACTGTGGTGACTGAAATTCCTCTCTGAGTTGTGGCTTAGAGTTAGCTCTCAAAAGTGATATGCCCTGAAACTCATTTGGAGCTGCCAGCCCAGGCTTTTAGTGAAGATTGTTGGCTCTCTTCACTGCTTTTTGCTGGGTTATAGGCTCAAAGCAAGAGGTTGCTCGTGGAGCCTTGACTTTGCATTCTGGACTGGGAAGGGCCTTTGGGTGCTGTCGGAGCATGGATTGTTTGGATCCTCAGAGTCCGTTCCTCTGACAAAGATAGATGGAATTGTGGGTGTTGCTCAGTGGAGGACCCTATGTGTTGAAGGCAAAATGTTCTAGATTCAGTTCCCAGCATCTCCAGTTAAAAGTACTAGGTATAAAGGATGTGAAAGACCTCTGCCTGAGATTCAGGAGAGCTGCTGTCAATCTGAATAGATAATACTGACCACAATGGAGCAATAGTCTGATTCAGTATAAAGGAGCTTTGTGTTTGTGTGTGGGTGGAACATATTGTGTTTTCTGGCTGGTTCACAGCAGGATAGGAAAGACTGAGATGAGCATAGGAGGAAAAGAAAGCCCTAGATCTAGGTAAAGACAGACAGCATAGCTCTGGATCATGCCATCCAATCAGTTAACTGGAATTGCATATGTCAGCTTTCAGGTCAGAAGTTGCTTAAACAGCAGCTTATAAAGTAGGCACTGGGTGTAACAGAGACGTGGTTTATACTGGAATGGAGGAAATAATATTCCATGGGGTCTGTAGTACAGTGGAGACGTCATTAAAACATGATGTGTTATCCTCTGTTCTGTTGTGTTTTTTTTACCCCGCTCATCATAGGGGATTCATGGTGAAGCTGCTGCACTCTTGCAGTGCAATATCTTTTGGGATTTTGGGAACTCTGTATAATGAACCTTGAAGATTGGAGCCAAAAATGGACCAGGCATTTCCTGCCACATTGATGGTGGAACTCATGACGTTGTACACTTTCACTGTTTCTCATCAGATCCTAGTAAGAGAACAGTGAAAAACTGTACAGTGGAGAATAACTTTTTTCTTCTTTCTTTTTTTAAATGGCATTTTCTCACAGAAGGCACTTCCGTTTTCTTAAGGCTCACACATTGCAGAAAATGTGTCTGACTGGAAAAAATGGTGGCTGAAATATCATGACTAGGCATGAAAAGCAAATGTAATCTACAAATATGGGATGCCTGTTAGTGGTTTGGAAACAATACACTTGGCACAAAAAATTCAAGTGTAGAGAGATGCAATTATTAATGAAGTCAAATCAGGGATAATATTTTAGTGTGTTTTTTTGGTAAATAGTTTGAAAGTAAGGTTATAAAACTTTTCCAGGCATAGACTTCAGTATGCATCTAATTTTTAGAACCATCATAGTATAGCGATTATATTGTCAGCCTAATGACCTGGGAAACCCAGATTCAGCTCATGCCATGAAAGCTTGTTGGGTGACTTTGGACCAGCCACACATTCTCATCCCTAACCTCTATTAGGAGGAGGGAGGGGGAGGGTGGTCTATAAACCTAATAAATAAATAAATAAATAAATAAATAAATAAATAAATAAATTTGTATGGGAGATCTCCAAGGAATATCATATCATGACACAGAGGCAGGCAGTGGCAAACCACCTCCATGTTACTGAATCATCAATGGAAGGTGCTGATGGATGTAGGTGATAAAATGAAGGAGGAGGGGGAGGAGCTTGGATTTATACCCCATCTTCTATCCTGTAAGGAGACTCAAAGGGGCTTACAATGTCCTTCCTCCCCCTAACAAATACCCTGTTAGGTGGGTGGGACTGAGGGAGCTCCAAAAATCTGTGACTAGTCCAAGGTCACCCAGCTGGCGTGTGTTGGAGTGCACCGGCTACTCTAGTTCCCCAGAGAAGCCTCCACAACTCAAGTGGCAGAGCGGAGAATCAAACCTGGTTCTCCAGATTAGAATGCACCTCTCTAAATAGAGAGAACTTTTCTCCCTCTTTCATAACTAGATCTCAGAGGTTCCCAACGAAGTTGGTAAGTAAGAGCAGTAGCAATCACGTGGTGGCTTGTGGGCAGCCAGATTTGCAATTATTGTGAACAGAAGGAGCCATATAACTACAGTGTGCCCTGTGTGCCACCCCACCAAATGCACAAGTACAGTAAGATATTATTTATAATAGGTAACGATGTGCTTCCTCCTCTAAACAGACGACATATTGTGGGTGTTTCATATCATCCAATTGGGAAGTAGGAAATGATCTTTTTCTTCCTGATTGTGGTGAGAGTGCCCATTTATTTATTTATTTGTTCGATGTAATATACCACCCACCCCCAGAGGGCTCTTTTTCCTTTGTTCTTTCTCCTAGAGGTCAGAGGACATTTTGTGTTGTGTGATTCCCTCCTCTTTTCCCAGGGAGGCAGGATCAAAGTAGTCACTTCCTGTCTCCTTGTGATGGGGATCATCCACTTCCAGTTCTTGTCTTGCCTCAGATTGGGAGAGCACAAATGCTGTGTACTCCTAGAACCTTGCACATTTTTCTTACTACCTTTCTTACTACTCTTTTTCCTTCCTTTACTGCTTCATTCTCTTTCTTGTTGTGATGGAGCTCTTTGGTGCCTCTTCTGCCTGCTGGTGCAAAAACAACCCACTGATGGCAGTCTCCTAGAGGGAGAGCTAGGAAGCCCTCTTACTGCTATTGAAAAGTCCACCAGCAGCAGAGACGCAGAAGCTCACCTGGGAACCAGTATTCTGGTCTACCCAGAGGCAGGGGGTGCAGCTCTGGGTTAGCACATTTCCAAACGGCGCCATTCTCCCCAGAACTCCAGGGAAAGCACCACTGTTTTAATGGAGGAGGAAGGCAGCTCCAGGATTCCTGCTGAGCCTGATCTTGAGGCAGAAAAAACTGAACTCAAATCAGAGAACAGGCAAGACCTTTCTGATCTGGGAGGGAGTGAAGGAGAGGGAAGCTTCTACTGGAGGCAGAGGACATCTTGATGTGTGTTTTCCAACCTGTTCTCAGGCAGTCATCACATAGTGAGGGGGAAGAGGGGGAGTTTCTATCAGACAAGGAGGATACCCCCCTAGAATTGCCAGAGCAGGCTGCTGTATGGGTTTTTTATGCAGGAGGACCTGTAATACATTATTTCTAAGACCACTGCAGTCTTAGCCTTGCAGGACTCTAAATCTGCAGAGGAACCCTCTGAGTCTAAGAAGGTTATCAAGGACAGGCCTAAGGGTAACAGTGAATTTTTCCCTCATTCTGATACTACCCCAAGACATTCCCTCTGTTGTTTTTAATTTAATTGTTAAACTAATTAGACTTTTCTTGATGTTCAAGTCAGATTTTTGTTGCTTCTCTTTTAGTTTGATGATTTTTTTAGTATTTTCTTGTACATTTTTTCTTAATTTCTGCAAATGCTTCTACAATATCTGATTTTTTGTTTCTCAGTTCTTGGTTTAGCTTTTTTAGTTCCTCATTGGAGCTTTTAACTTGCTTTAGTATTTCATCTGTCTACCTTGGATATTTTCTTCTCCTTCAGCTACTGTTATGTTCTTGTCAGCCCTCCTAGCTTGTACCAAATGTGACTTATTTAGGAACGAAATAAATTGAGGGGAAGGGGCAGAACACCAGGAGTGGTCAAAAAGCGGGGCGCATGCATGGAGAACAGGATCGCTGCTACCTGCCTTTGGATCCTTAGAATTTTCTCCCTGGGAAAAAAAGAGAGCTCTTGGATGAGGCAATGATGGCCCCTCTTATGATTCACCAGCCTCCTGGGGTTCTTCATCGCTGCCATGGATATGGTTCAATGGACCAGATTTCATGCCAGGTCCCTACAGTTCCTGAGACCTTATCAACAACAGATTATGGCAAAGAAGGATCTATCTCTGCAGGTGACCGAAGCCTTATGAACCAGCCTGAGGTGGTGGATGTCCCACAAGAACCTGAGCCAAGGCATGGTCTATTTTCATCAAAACTGGGTCCAACTCTTCATGGACGCCAGGCTGCAGGCGTGGGGAGCTATGCTGGAGAACCACTTAGTGCAAGGAAAATAGTCCACAGACAAGCCACAACTACCAATCAATGTGCTGGAGACAGGAGTCATCCTATTGGCTCTCCAGCACTTCCAATCACAGCTCAGCACCCGGCATGTCTTAGTGCGTACAGACAACGTCGCCACCAAGAGGTACCTGAACAATCAGGGGGGATCAAGGTCTTCTCGACTATACCAGGAAGCAGCCAAGATTCTTACCTGGGCAGAGTCACCTCCACCCTACTTGGATCCCGTCGCCCCGCTACCATCAGAATTTATCATTTCTCCTTTGTTTATTCGCTTGAGCAAGAGGAAACGGGTAGATCCTGAGGCACCATCGCTGTATAGGGTTCTACAATTCCTACAAGATGGGGTGGGGGCATGCCTTAGATATTCCACTCTTTTAAGGCATATAGCAGCGCTTACCACAGTTTGGCCGACTTTTCAAGGCACGCTGGCGTCACAACACCAAGACGTTATGCAATTCCTCAGAGGAGTTCACCAAACCCAACCTCCACAGATACACCGTTTCCCCTTGTAGAGATTACATTCAGTACTCTCAGCCTTAACATGCTCACCATTCGAACCAGTTCAGTCTATACATCTTCACTGGTTAAGGATGAAGTTGTTATTGGTGATAGCGATTGCGTCAGCCAGAAGGATGACAGAGCTCAGTGAATTCAAACCTTTGTGTTTTTCATAAAGACAGGGTGGTTCTGAGGACCGACTCTACATTTAGACCAAAGGCAAGCCCATCTTTTCACCCAAGACAAGAAATTGTGATACCCAACTTCTGCCCCCATCCATCACACCTTAAAGAGAAGCGTTGGCATAATCTGGATGCCTGATGTGCCCTCAAGGCATTCATCATATGAACTGAGCACATCCGCAAAACAGAAAGTCTGTTCATCATTGTGACACAGCCGGACCTTGGTTGCCAAATATCCACGATGGTTGCCATTAGCTCTAACCTGAAGGCCTTCATCATCGAGGCACATAAAGCCACCAAACTACCAATTCCTTTGGGAATCACGGCTCACTCTATGCACAGTGTCGCTACAAATGCGGCCCTCAGAAGACAGGTTTTGGTAGAGGACATCTGTCAGGCGGCCATCTGGTCGACTCTGTCATCATTTGTCAAACATTACAAGCTATGCTCCTGGGCAACTGCGGAAGCAGTGTTTGGCAGGAGAGTTCTGGAGCACATCCTGGAAGACTTAACGATGGCCCACCCACCATTCGGGACATTTCTCTAGGACAGTGGTGGCGAACCTATGGCACGGGTGCCAGAGGTGGCACTCAGAGCCCTCTCTGTGGGCACGCACGCACAGAGTTTGTCATGTGGGGGGAGAAAAATCCCCCCCACACACACACATATCTAGGCTGGCCTGGGCCGCTGGGCAGGATGTGTAGGTAACCCTGTTAAGTGCTGTTAAACACCACTGATTATCTTGGGAAGAACTAAAGCACAATCCTTTACCTGAGAGTAAGCTCGGTTGCTGGCAATGGGGCTTGCTTCTAAACCCTCCTAGGGTCGTGATTCACCCATTAGAAGCATTGCATGGTTGCTTCAGAGCAAAGCCACTGACTACCACCAAGCTTACTCCCAAGTAATGTGTGCCTTGGAGCCAACCGTTTTTTCTAAATTAAAACCTCAGTATTCAGGTTAAAGTGCCGCGTTGGCACTTTGCAATAAATAAGTGGGTTTTGGGTTGCAGTTTGGGCACTCGGCCTCGAAAAGGTTCACCATCACTGCTCTAGGAGGTCTCATTCCAAGATGTCCTCCGCCTCCGGGAGAACAGTCCACTGGATACTCTTGGTGAAAGGGCCTTCTCCTAGTAGGCTAGGAGGACATCTTGACCCTCCCTGGTTCATTGTTGGAGATGCTGCATTTCTGTGGTTAGGTTACACGTTATTGTCTTATATGTGATTTCTTGTTATTGTATTATCAATGTTTACTGCTTTGACAGTTGTATACTGGAGAAATGGAGTCCGGTCACTGAACAGGAAGTGACTAAAAAATTTCCTGCCTCCCTGGAAGAGGGGTGAGGAAACACCCACTTCAAGATGTCCTCCTGGCCTACTGGGAGAAGGCCCCTTCACGGTCAGTATCCAATGAATTGTTTCGTCACCAGCAAATGATATGCCTACTCTCCTTCTGTCCCTGATCCAAGCATCCCAAAGAGGTGATATTGCACACCCTGGATGTGAGGAAAATTTACATACTCAGAACTCAAACTATCAAAAAAACGGACTCAATGTTCATTGCCATTGCTCCACCAAAATTAGGCAAAGACATCTCCAGCAGTACCAGCCACAGGTGCCTTAAGACATGTATCTTAGAAGGCTTATCTTGCTCAGAATCTTGAATGACCTACTGGAACCACAGCTCACTCAAGTGTAGAGTGCAGCTACCAACATGGCACTAAGAATGTTTACATAATATATTCATAATCAGGGGGTGGGGTGGGGTGAAAACAAAACACCAAGTCTCTTTAGCAGAAGAGGCTTCATTACAGCTTTCAGTTATGGTACAGAGAAGTAGGGGAAGCTGGAGTGAGAGGCAGTATGAAATGGTGAAGGGTGTGCAGGATTCTACAGCCTTCTCCTGATCTCTTAAGCATGGTGAAAAGATTGGAAGCATTACATATGCCCATCCCTAAAAAGAATTAATTTGCAGTAATCCTTCAGAATGAATTCATTACAGCAGTAAAAATTATTGGCTTTGCCTAAGCAACTGCCATTCAAAAGTGAAGTGCTATTTTTTTCCGAGTACAGCAGACTTGTAAATTGATTTTAGCGCATGATTTCACTTACCAGATTCCTTTCAGGGATGCCTCATCATGGATCTGTGATAAACAGAACAAAGTGTTAAGTCCATGTTTTTGTCTAATAGTCTCGTTTAATAATCTGTTTTAGTATGATATTCACTCAGGAAATGATAATCTGATCTCTGAGACAGGTACTGGAAGAAAGAGGGGAAGTAAATCCCACATTTACTCTGTATTGTGGGGTTTCTTTACAAAGTTTCTTCCCATCTATGTTAGTGAAATTAAAATATTAAGTTGCTGATGGGGTGAATGGGAAAAGAATTCTACAGAGAAGAATTCTGTATCTAATCCCATTTAAGGTCTGATACTTATTCTTATTCTCTTGATATGTACCTTTACTGTGCATTTTCTTTTTAAAATAATTCTTAATAGTTATCCAGATGGTACCATACCCTTAAGTATGCAACAACACCGGGTCACTGATAGAGCTGTTCCTGCATAGTCAGGGAACATCCTGTATATTCAGAAAAATAGCTTGCTTTTTTTTTTAATCTAAAGAGCACTTCTCCCAATGAACAGGAGACAGAAGAAATCCTGGAGAAGCAGATAAAAGAGTCTCTGACCACTGAAAATGGAAAGGAAAGATAAATGTTAGAGAGAAATGCCTTTTGCTGGTTTTGTCATATAAATATAGTCTTTTCAGTACATATGGATAGTACTCAAGGAGAATTAATCTCTGAAGGAAAGATAAGAAGTTCAGTCTTGATCATAACATTCTGAGCATGACTGTGTGGAACATCCAAGCAGAGCTGTTGAATAGATAATGGATGATACAGTATTATAGAGAGAAGGGGGTAAAGTTAGGCCCACCATTACCCAGTGAACATCATGGCAAACTGAGGAATACAAGTTGTTAAGTCTCATGCTAACCATTATATACCACATAATGAACAGAACAGTGAATAGTAGCTAAGTATTGTGGAGACCCAGGAACTACTGCAGGATGCAGTTAGAAGACAGAATTGACAGAATTGCACAGCATACCTTTTGTGTGAGTTCTTTTTATGATTTATACAGATTTCCCTGTCTGATAGCAGTTTCTCATTCTTTATCCTATGGTTCCTGAGGGTTCTCAACCCTCAGGTTTGGCTTTTAGTAGCTGTAATGCAAAAGAAGTGGCTGTCGCCAGTCATATAGCATGTAACCTTATAACCTCTTACAACCTCTTTGTATTTAGTATTTTATTTTTTGTTTTAAAATGTAGTGGTTAGATGGTTCCATCAGAGAAGGTTTCTGGAGACCTCTTAATTTCATCTTACCTGTTAATTTCATCATACCTGTTGATAATTAGATTTGCTCTACTGGCAATATGTTTCTATAGTTGAGTGGACTTGCCCTTTCTCTCAAAGAAAGATCTGAGATAGATTGGAATCAAGAATTGATTGTCTCCTAGACAATAATTATAATTATATAGTACAAGTGAAGACCTATGGAAAACTTTTGGGGAGAATCCCCCCCCCCTTCGCTTCTTTCCCTACTTCTCCTCTTCTCTAACAATCTTCTCCCTTTGACAGAATGAAGGGGCTCTTTCCCCCTCCCCTTCTGTGTCAATCTTGTCTGTATATGCACAGACATTTTTTTTATTTTTTGGGGGGAGAAGAATTAAAATCAGTGTGAGAGATTTGCATGAAACCATATTTTTGCGCAATGATATACTTAATATTATTGCCTGTTTATAGATTTCAATTACTCGTAGTCTTATTTTTGTAGGTGTTGTGCACTGCAGCCAGGGCCAGTCAGGTTCCTCGAAGTGATCCCAGACCCTGGAGCCTGGAGCACAAGGCTTGTGCCTCATGGACTGGTTGATTTGGTGAGGCAGTTCCCCCTGGTCTCAGCTTTAGGGTAGTAGTTAATTGAGTCCAGTTGCACTATGTTGCAGGTGCTAGAGCTCCTGAGGCTGTTCAGTACTCTGATCAGGATCTTGTGAGGAAGTAGTCCATTATTCACATCATAAATAAGGCATCCTGAGGACATCTTTAAAAGCTGTCTCCTCATTTTTTGCTGGACAGCAGGGATGGAAAAGGCTTCAGAGGAGAAATAGGCTTTTTTCCTGAAGGCAGAGGACATCTTGTAGATGATTCTTGCCCACAATCAGGGAAGCAGGAAAAAGAATCTGTCATTTCCTGTTGAGGCTAGGACTCCGTTTTGCTCAGTATTTTCCCTACATTGACAGGGAGTGCACGTCAACTGCCCTTGCTGCGGCTGGAGCAGTCGATTGCGGCAAAGAAGAAAAGTAAAAGCGACTGTTCCAATGCTGCAGGGAGCGCTCCTAGGAAGGGGAAACTTGCGGTTAGCAAGCCACCTCCCCTTACAAGCTCTGCTCAGGCCAGGAGACTCATGGTTAATGAGACCCTACCATCCCAGAGATGGATGCACCCCCCCCCCCCACTCTCCAGTCAAGATCCTTACATTGCAGTGGGGGAAGGGAGCCTAGATGTTCCTTGTTGTCTTCTTGATCATTCCTTCTCCTCTGAGGTGAGCAGGGCATTATCTTCCTCCTCTGCCCATCAAAAAAGAGAAAAATAAATAACAGGATTTTGAGTCTGATTGAACCTACATGATCAAGTTGCAGTAGGATGATGCTTGCTCTAACCTTCCCTTATCCCCGCTCATATTGCTGCTCTGGTTATTACATGTTTGCCTCTAACTGTGACTTCTAGGCTTTCATATCTGTTTCTTCCCTGTGTTCCTTCCTGTTCTTGGGTTCATTATCTTATGAAGTAACCAAACATAAACAGGGTGACTCCTGGTTTTAGGAAACAGGAAGGTGAAGTAATTGTTCCTGTCTCCCTGAGCAATTACCCATTTTAAGATACCCGCCTAACTCAGAGCAGAAGGAACCCTCATTTTAAGTATCCAGGGTTCTGATCTCATGTAGATTTACCTGAGATTAAGCCCCGTTAAATTATAGTGGGAATTGCATCTCAAAGGATGTGGATAGAATTTCTTCATCACCATGAGAGGTTATTTTATTCCAGCATCAGTGGTTATTAAGTACTGGTTGAGTGTTTTGGTGAAAACTTGGTCTCTGCTCATGTGTCAAGGAATAACAGAGTCAAATATTGTGACAAAAGTTAACAGTCTCAGTGTTAAGTCTCTTGGAATATCTTATAATAAACCTATAGAAAATTATCATTTAGAGTTATTGTGAGGTTTGATTTTAAAAATGTCTTCTAGGATTCTCTCTTCTCCCCTGGCCTTTTAATTTTCACATGCTTGGTGATAGCTTAATCCTGTTGTAGTCTTGCCACATTTAACAGGACTGTAGCAAGTGGTTTATGATTAATCCTTTGAGATGTTCCATACTATATGTTGGCAGAGTAGAAATTGATTTGTCAGTAATAAGATTAGAGTCTGTATAAACTTTCATTAAAGGTGATCTTATGTAGTTTGTGTTGAACTGATTAACTTTTACAACCACTCACAAGGATAAGGCTACCAATAGGTGACTTTTCCATTTGTGTCCTCTTCTGTTCTGTGGGTTTTGATTGATTTAGATTTCTGTCTTTCTATTATTAAGATATCCAGCTTAATTTTTAATTACTGTAAACATTTTGGAGTAAACTGCCATTTATTAGTTTAGATAAGTGAGCCATCAAATATGTAATAAGTGGCTTTGCCACAAAACATTTTTATGTAATCATTGTAATATCAGATTTCTTTTTCCTGGTTAACTGAATTATTAAGGCAAGTTATAAGCACATTGGGACCCCTACATTACATGACAGTTGACAGACATTTGCTAATTAAGCATTTAGCATATTTGGTATTCCACATTTGTTATTTGTTGAAGACAGTTTAATGATTCTTGTCACGTGGAAAAGAGTATGCAATTAAGGGACACTTTACATTCTGTAGAAAGGTTTATATTATAATTATGTAGATATTGAATTTCCATAGTTGAATTGTCTCCTTATGTGATACCAAGCAAATGAATCTTTGAGATTTACATCTGCCTATAGCAAGGATGTCAGTAATCCTGCTGCTTAACATGTGGTTTAATTTTGGTGGGTATAATAAAGCACCTTTTTTTCATCATTTCTAAATTATATTAAAGGAAATATATCCATAGATAATTTTATGCATAATTCCTGCAGGGTTAACAGGGCTGTCATCCCTTCAAGTTGTTTTTTTTTTTTTTTTACCAAACTGATGTTGAAACTGATAGGTGATGTTCAGGTGTGTAGTTAGGGAAAATGGAGCCCGGGGCATACTCTGACTTTTCCACCCCGCCCCCCCCCCATAGGCCTCCACGCCCCACTTACCTTAGCTGGCAACAGGGCGTGGTGGGGTGGGACCAGGCAGGGGCACTCACAGCCCAGCAGCGGCCTCTGCCAGCCTGGCGGAACCTCTGCTGGGCCTTGTGGAGCAGGGTAAAGGTGGGGGAGAAGGAGGAGGGGTGTGGGGGATGATTTTCCTCCTCCCATGTAACCCCAACAGTAGCTACTCAGGGCACATGTCCCCACACCTTTCCGTGGAAGCTATGCCACTAGAAGCTATGCCACTGGTGATGTCCCCTTCAGCCATTCTCCTTATCCGGACTTCCTACTTTAAGAAGTTCATTTCATTAATGAATTATGCCCAGAAATTGTGATTAGAGTATGATCTTTCATTGTGTGTGTTTTGATTCTGCTTTAACAAATATACACCTAGCAAGCTGCACTAACAGAGTTGTTCTTCAGGGAAGATTTTCTTTTCAAGGCTTCCTGGGGCGTTTTTTCTTCAACTTGCTTACATGTATAAAATAGAAACAATGGTTTATGGATATTATATATGCAGTTCCCTGCATGACCTTCTGATATTTAGCAGGAATGGCTTATCTGTTAGAGCTCCCTTTATTTGGTTGGTTAATTGTCTGTCATCCCTTGGCAGACATCATCTTCCTGGATCCCCTGCCATCTTTTGGCATTTTACGTTCATCCTCTGACTACTTCTATCTTCTGCTCACATCCTTACATCTTTTTCCTTCTTCCCATGATTACGTTACACACTGAGGTATATCCCACCTCCCCTTATTCCCATAAGCAGGAATATTCCCTGGTTCTTCTGTAATTCACTTCTTTTTGTCTCTCTAGTCAACCACCCAATACTTACTAAAGTAAATGTATAACTGAACCAGTTTAAGGAACTGAGATGATCCCCCCCCCCTTTCTCTCCTGTGTTTGATCTCAGAGGTCATCAAAGTAGAGGCTTTTCAGAGTTCAACCAAAAGCATTAGAAATTTATTAAACTCCTTAGGGGAATAGGATAAGTGCAGGAAGAAATTTGGTGAGAAGAAAAGAAGCAGTTTTATATACTAGTATATAAGTATTAAAATGTTCTTAGAGTATAATTCAGGTGGTGTTTGACTGTTTGATAAGATTTCAGTTCATTACAGATTTCTAAATTATTTGAAATAAGATTGACTTTATTGTTGTTTTACAGCTTTGACTTAGACTTGCATTCAGAAGTTCATGTGTAAACCAAAATTTTGAGGGAATGGAATGTTCACCCAACTTCTTTTCCCTTCATACTTCAAACCATAGGATTACTTCAGAGCTTTGGAAGTAAATCTACCTCAGAAATAGGAATGGAAATTTTTTCTTCCGCATGGTTTAAATTCCCCTTCTTGTTAGAGATTGGTCCCTTTTCTGACACCATCTCTCTCTCTCTCAGCCAGGTCCCTCTGTTATGCATGCACAGTTCAGGAATCGAACTAGCTCTATTTTTTGAACCTGGGCTTGGAATTTTCACTTCTCTAGAAATGCCCTTTTTGTCTGTAGTAGTCTTCCAAAAACACTTTTCCTGCCAACACCACAGTCTATACACAGAAATTAAACAGGTTTCAAAAATGTGCAGCCTGCATAGAAATTCCCCATTGGGTACAATGGAACCACTGTAGAGCACAGAATCTGCCAGGCTCTTCAGCAAGTTCTATGGTGGGAAAAATTAATTAACTTTTCCCACCATAGATGTCAATGGGGCTTGCTGTTATGTCCAGCTGGTTCTGTGCTGGAGATTTGAAGAAGGGCTCGGGGGAGGGGTTGTTCTGGGTAGGGGCACTTAATTTCTTGCAGGGCTGCTTATGTGAGTCTCGTGAAAGGAACCAGCCAACTTTGCTAAAGTTTGCTTGGGAGGGGCAAATGCAGTGGGCACCCAGTTGAAGATGAACCTGATGCCCACAGGAGTGCCCAGCCATCAAAATTTTAGCGATGTTGGCTGGTTCCTTTCAGCATATGGGGGCTGAGGGGGCTGGAGGCTGACTAATGTCATTCCCATCCCAAGAATGCCCCCCAGAATGCCGGGGTAACTGGAGGTGGCATGCAAGTGCCAGAACAAGACCAGGTGATGCGGGGTGCTACAGTGGCTGGGTGCTGGATGATTTGCTCCTCTACTGGCATAAATGCCCCAAAGACGGCATTTCTGCTAGCTGAAGCCCACATTGCATCCAGGGGGAATTTGCCCCTCTCCAGATTGCACTGTTCAATATTTTTTAAAAATATATTAATTAATTAATTAAAATATATTAATTGAATGGTTTGGGTTGCAAGAAAGCCTTAATACAACATAATTATGAATTTAAGAAGAAGAGACAAGAAAAACTACAAAGTATTTAGGATGAGATTAAAAGAAAAGAAGGTGGATTAAAGAATCCCCAGGGAAATACAAAGATATCTCAACAAATTACGATTTTACATCAACAGTTATTGATGTTAACAATAAGAGAAATAGCAATAAAATAGAACTATGCAAAACAAAGAAATTATGAATTTGCAAATAAACCATGGAAGTGACACACAAACTGAGAAAAGAAAATGATGATGAAATTTCAAGAGGTGTCGGGAAACTGTACTGATGAATAATGCAGCTGTTATAAATTTATAAGTATTTTTAAAAAATTATTAAAAAGACAGAATTTACCTAGAATTACAGATGAACAAAGGCAAATTATAAATGGACCCATAACAATGAGATAAGTTTTGGAGCTATAAAAAAATGTGCCTGGGCCAGAGGACTTTTGGGACTGTATTATAAGTGTTTTGAGGATGAAATTGTACAAACATTGCATAATAAGATGAATTCTACTGTAGGAGTGGGGCATCTTGTGTGGGGTGTGATCTCGACCAACTGCAGAGAGGCAGGAAATGATGAAATTCTTCCATGTACTTCCTGTGAGGTCTTGGGGTCACCTTCTTCAGTATTTTCCTGCCTCTGCAGAGAGCAGGTGACGCCGCTTTTTTGGCTCCTTGGCAAAACCCCTATTCGTAGAGTCTGTTTGTGTCAGGTCTGTGTTTGTCTGTTCGAAAGTCCTTAGAGGGGTGAGTAAGCGCTGATCCGGCTTGGGGAAGAGTAAGTTCAGCCGCCGCTGAAAGCAACCGCCCTTCCCACCCACCTCCCTCCCCCACCCCTTGGCAAATAGGAACGCTATGGCAAATCAGACAGTTAATCATGGACGCTGAGGTCCTTTTCGGCCTGAACGCCAAACCTTTTGTTATCTACGCGGCGGAGCTTATCGCCCAAGAAAAGTCAGGCTGCCCTAAAGAAGGGGAGGAAGCTCCACTCAAACGACGCGCCTAACGCAGCGCTGAAAATCTGGCGCCTTCGAAAGCATGCATACAGTCATCCCAACCTCGCCAAGAAAAGAAAAGACTAAAACGCCGGGAGTCTCCAGCGCCTTCCCAGGGTGCGCCCTTAACCAGAGACTCCATAGCCAATTCCTCCGCCTTCCCAGGGCCTTCCGGAGCAGTCGCATTACACCTCGCTGGGCCCCCTCAATCAACTGGTTCTTCCCCGGTGCCCCTGTAACAGGCAAGACCCACAGGATCCTGAACGGGGAGATTCTAACACTGGGCAAAGTTAACTCCAGCCTCCTCCTGGATGAACGCTGCCCCTGCAGTGCTTTTCAGCTGAGTTCCTTAGGAACGCGAGATAGACAAAGCTCTTGATGCAAGAGATCAACGAACAGCTAATGCCCGCCTTTCCTCTACCGGGTCCCATAGATCCTTCCCGCGAGTCCTTCCTATCGAGAGGACTCCGCTCCTACAGAAGGGACCCCTTTAGCCTCTACCAATTTTAATGAGGAGAGGAAGAAGAATTATCCAGTTTAGACGCGTCTCTGATGGGGAGAAAATTTCTTTCGGACACAGAGGGAAACCCCTGAGCCAGCGCTTGTAGAACAATCCATACAGCCTTCTTTAAACTGGAAGAAATCCAATCCTTAATTTCTAAAACTATCTCCGCTCTGCCGTAATTTACGCGACCCTGAGGACGCTGAAGAACAAATTCCCCAGCTTCCTTCCATTAACGCCCAAACAAGCCAATCAAGGGCTATCCAAAAGGCAATAACATCATCCTACTTCCCCGCTGATAGGGAGAGTGGGCGACAAGTATTTCCCCTGTTCCTGAATGCTTTGTTAAAAGCGATTCATAGGGAATGGCTCAATCCAACTTCCTTGTCCAAACCTAAGGACAACAAAAAAGACGATGCCAAAATCTGTCCGGCACCGACAGGTCCTCTACCAACAGCAAGCTTTCTACTCTTCCGGGTCCCATTGAAATCCTTACCCCCGCGATCGCTAACCTAGACGGGCAAAGACCACACTGGCAGAATCAACATTCCTTTCGAACTACCAAACAGTCCTTCCAAAACAATACAACAAGCCGGGCAAGTCCTTCAACTCCAATAAGAACAAGCAATGACGATCAAAGCATCCCGGTGGGAGGCCGTCTCCAACACTTTCAGCACCGCTGGCAGGGAAAACCACGCGGACAGGTGGGTGGACAAAGTTGAAGTCATCTCCACAGGTTATGCGTGTGGATAGAATTCAACGCTATTCCACATCACCACCTCGTTCATTCTTCTCTGCCGCCTCAAAGGATTCCAGCCAAAGCCAGCAGAACTCTGGGAGGTGGTTTCCCACCTAACCAAGATCCAAGCCATCTAACCTGTACCGACAGCTGAACGCTTTCAGGGACATATTCATAATTCACATTTCTTTACAGTCCCCAAAAGAAATGGGGACTGGAGAGCAATCCTCAACCTGAAGCGCATCAACAAATTCATTCGGGTCCCCAAATTCAGGATGGAAACCCTTCGGTCTATCACGGCAACTCTTCGCCATCAAGATCTGCTGACTTAGTTAGATCTGACCGAAGCCTATTTGCACATCCCTATTCACAACTCTCACAGAAAGTACCCGGAGATTCGCCATACAGGATCAACATTATCAATTCAAGACGCTGCCATTCGGACTCGAAGCGACATTTGGCCCCAAGAACCTTCTCCAAGGTACTCTATTGGCTCCAGTCATCATGTTGAGGGAACAGGGGATACACGCAAATTCTTACCCCCCTACCTCACGACGCATCTGCTGGATTCGTTTCATCACTCTCGTCCCCAAGCTGCCATAGCACGACATTGAGTAGTGCAAGAAACCCTAGCACAGCATGGCATATTTTATCTTAAACAAAGAAAAAAGCTCTTTTCATTTCCCCTCCACACGGCTAGAAATCACCTAGGCGCCAGTGCTGGACACGGTACAAGACTCCCTTTTCATACCAGAAGAGAAGGTTGCAGAAAGAATCAGGAGAAAGCGACATTATTAGTCATGTCCAACAGAAGATCGGTCCCTCTGCTAAAACTGGCAAGTCTGCTTGGGAACCTTTCTATCATTCAGTAATCGAGCCTGGACCCAGTGGCACGTTTTCACGCCGGTGACCGCCCCAACGCATTCTCGTTGCAAGTACGTCAGCTGGACATTATTGCCAAGAAAGACAGAAAATTGACCATACCCCCCAAGAGTCCGTCTTCTAGCCTTCTCTGGTGGACCCGAACTGCTCCAACCTCAGGACGGGGAAAACATTATCTACATGCTCATCGAGCTGCTCGTTCACAGACGCCAGCCTTCTCAGGAGCTGGGGGGCCTACACTCAGTCAAATGTATGTCCAGGGAACTTGGTCTTCTGGAAGAATCTCGGCTCACATCATCAATGTGTGTTAGGAAACTTCGAGAATGCATCTTCCTTGCCCTTCAACATTTCACGACCACAAATTGCGCCACCAACATGTCAATATCATAAGAATAGAGACAATGTTGCCGTAAGATGTACATCAACAAATCCTCAGGGCGTGCTCCAGATCAGCAAGGCTCCACTTTCGGAAGCAACAAAAAATCCTCCGATGGGCCGGTAGGAGAAGGCTTGGTATCGCTTAGAAGCCCTACACATCAGAAGGAGTCCAGAATCTAGAGGCGGATTGGCTCAGCAGATAACAGAATCTGTGCTTGAAATCGAATGGCTTACCGGGATCCACGGGTCTTCTTCAAGATAATGCAACACCTTCGGCACTCCGCCGAGGTAAGACCTGTTCGCCTCTCAGAAGAACCATCAACTTCCAAAGTTCATGACCCGACACTACCATCCACAGTGGCAGTAGCAACGACGCCCTGAACAGCCGACATATGGCCTCCAAATCTTCTCTATGCATTTCCCTCCTTTTCCCCTGATCCTCGAAACTCCTGCGCAGAGCAGGATCATATCCGGTACCTTGGTGATCGCCTTGTAGGCTCCCCAGATGGCCCATAGGAGACCCTGGTTCACCACCATCCTGGAACTGGCCATCATCGCGAGAGAAATCACTGACTTCTGCCAATCACTTCCGACTTCCTGACGCAGGGTTCCCCATCATACATCCCGATCCCCGCTTGGTTCAAGCTGACCGCGTAATGGCTCTTGAACGGGCAAACCTCAGGATAAAGGGGTACTCGGAAGAAGTCACATCTACAATCTTAACAGCCAGACGCAGGTCGACGGTCAATATCTACAACTGTTCATGGAAGGCCTACGTCAGGTGGTGCCATCGCAAACGACTCGACCCCACGGAACCATCCATCACCGTTATCTTGGAGTTCCTGCAACAGGGCTACTCAATGGGACTCAAGTGTTCCACCTTACGCAAACAATTGGCAGCTCTTGCTACCGTCATCCCTTGTGTGGGCGACACCCCCATCACCAGACATCCGGACGTTCTGAACTTCCTAAGAGGGGTAAAATTGTCCCAACCTGCGGTAGTCCACAGGTTCCCCTCTTGGCGCCTGAACGCTGTCCTGTCGGCACTCACTAGGTCCCCGTTCGAACCCATTCAAACTGTACACATCAAATGGGTAAGAATGAAAACGTTATTCTTAATTGCAATAACATCGGCCAGAAGAGTGGCTGAACTTTGCGCCCTTTCAATAAACTCAAAATTCTGCGTGTTCCATAAGGATAGAGTATGTCTTCGTACAGATCCAACTTTCATTCTGAAGGTTAACTCCCCTTTCCACGTGCGCCAGGAGATCGTCGTTCCCAACTTCATGCCGAACCCCTCACATTGGACGCGCGACGGGCCTTAAAAGCATACATAATAAGAACGGAGGAGTTACGCAAATCAGAGAGTATGTTCATCAACATTAGCCCGCCCAACTTGGGAGCGCAAATGTCCAAGGCAGCAATCAGTAGTACCCTGAAAGCCTGTATATGCGAAGCATACAAAGCTTCTGACTTACCGGTCCCTCAGGGAGTCACAGCTCACTCAGTTCGCAATGCTGCGACCAACGCAGCCTTCCGAAATCAGGCATCGGTGGAAGACATCTGCAAAGCTGCCACCTGGTCTTCCATTTCCACCTTCATACGTCATTATAAAATTCGGTCCCTGGCCTCGGCAGAATCAGCCTTTGGCAAAAGGGTACTGGAAAGTATCATCGGGGACTAATGAAACCCACCCGAATTCGGGACACTGCTCGGGGAGGTCCCACACAAGATGCCCCACTCCTACAGTAGAAGGATCCATTGGATACTCACCGTGAAGGGTCTTTCTACTGTAGGTAAGTGGGGCATCTTGGCCCTCCCTAGTTCCATTTGTTTCCCGATGTTACTCTCTCAGTTATCAACTAAATTCATGTTTTCAGACTGTTCAACGTTTAGGGTTGTCGTTGTTGTTGTCACTGTTCTAGTGATCCTAGTTATTGCCGAGCCGTTGTTTTTCCTTCCGTGTTTTTGGTTATATGTTCCTGTTACTTAAGTGCTATACTACTATGCCAGGCGGGGGTACTGAAGAAGGTGACCCCAAGACCTCACAGGAAGTACATGGAAGAATTTCATCATTTCCTGCCTCTCTGCAGTTGGTCGAGATCACACCCCACACAAGATGCCCCACTTACCTACAGTAGAAAGACCCTTCACGGTGAGTATCCAATGGATCCTTCTGTTTCAAAGTAAGGTAAGATGCCAGAAACATGAAAAGAGGTTAATACAACATCAGTGCCCAAAGAAGGACAAAATCTGACTTGAACAAGAAACTATAGACCAAAATCATTATTGAATAGTAGTTATAACTCATTTATAATGATCCTAGCTGGAAGTTCAATAGTAATTTTGTAAGAATTTGTTTGTGAAGATCAATGTTGGATTTTACCTAAAATTGAGGGACTGTGTTAGAACTGTGTTAGATACTTTAGAATATTTGGAAAAGCATAATGAAAAACAAGCTGCATTAATTTTCTTAGATGCAGAAAAGGCATTTGACAACCTCGAATTTTCCGTTTAAATTTGTGGAAGATATGAATATTTGTGATAACTTTATAAAATGAGTAAAATCAATCTATACTTCACAGACAGCAAAAAATGGAGATTTAAACCATTTGAAATTCAAAAAAGGACATACAAGGTTGCCCTTTATCTCCTCTCGTATTCATCTTAGTTCTTGAAATATTAGAGATATAAGACAAAATGAGAGGATTATGAGTATGATGGTTAAAATGACATTTATATATTAGGAGCCTTTGTAGATGATCTGGTATTAATTTTAGAAGACCCCTAAATGAAATAGAATACAGTGCAGTAGTAGATGTTAAGATTTTGATATATAAAAAACAAGGGTGGTAATAACAACAAAAACTATTGCACTGGATCTGTCCTGTATATTTCCAGCTGACTGTGTTTGCTCTAGGGATGATATGTTGAATTAATTACTGATGCAATTTCTGACCTTGACAAGTAGGGTATTGTTCATAATACTATAACGTTTCAGTTGCCTATTATTTTAGTATCCTTCCTACAAATGTTTGGAGCATCTTGCTTTCTTCTGGAAACTGATACTGTGACAAGCTGTTTGAAATTTGTTTCCACTGTATTTATGCTAGATGCATTACGTAGATGTAGTCATGTTGGTTTTACATATCTGCTGACTTTTCACTTCGTGCAAATAGCTGTCTTATTTCTATATCATTTTATTATTCTCATAAAGCATCTTGAAATTAATTTGATTTTTGAACGGGATATGATATTAAGTTACCAAAGGTCTAGGTGGCAGATGGCAGCATTTTTAGATGTAGAACCTGAAAACAAATGCAGCATGTTAAGAGTCATAAAGTATGGTTGTTTAATACCGTAGAAGAGTTTTAAAGAATCATATGCAAACTTTAATATTTTCTATATGTTTATTAAATGATTTGTATTTACTATTGTAGACAAATTATCCAGTCAAACTCTGGAGGAACTTTGGGAGTTTAAGCACATTTATGTATCTCAGCACATTTATCTCAGGAAACTGATAAGAGTAAGTGACTTGGGAAATTATTTGACACATTCTTTTGGAGGATAGCAAAGATAGTCTCTTTTTAAATGTTTCTTTATTTTTGTTATTTCCAGGCGTTGGACTTGAGAAAGATTATTCGAAATAATAGCCTATCCAGAGGTTATATTGCCCTATCTTGTATGATTTTGTATATATTATATGTATTAAGTTGCAGGCAATTTGTAGTGCACAGTAACATTGAGAAGCCTAGGGATTGTAAGTGGCTCCTATATTGTCTATGATAACAATGCTTGGAAATACTACAGTAATAGAGAAAAATTATATTTTTTTAATTGAAAAACTAGCGGGCCCGGCCACGTGTTGCTGTGGCAATTGTTCTTCTCATCACAGTCCGCAACCCACACAGATGTCCATGCAGGTCCAATGATCCCCAGCATAGCCTTTTGGGGTGGTCAAATGGAATCCCTCTTTCCCTTTTCAATGCACATCGTTATATGGTGCTGTCTTGTTTTTTTAGTATAAGGTAACCCTTCCCATTCCACAACGGAACTGTCCAGAGTGTGAATCCCGCTGTCCATGAGGCTGGTTGACACGCACAGTCCTGGCTTGGGTAAGGCAGAACTGGGGCAAGCAGGCTATCCCAGTCAGGCAGCAGAGGCAAGGTGGTGAAGCGCTCAGATCGAGGCCAGCTCCCTGGGTTCTTAAAGGGCCACATGCAAAAAAAGCGGAGGCAGTAGTGTTGGTTCGCCCCCACCCCGTGGATTTTCTTAGAAGAAAAAGGCAAACTCCAGCTTGCTTTTAGTAAAAGAGAGCTGTGGTGAATATGGGTGAGGAAGTGGGTAAGTGGTGGTTGGATGTGAGGAAGAGCAGAATGAGGTGTGTGAGGATGAGCTGGATATGTATGAGAGTATGTGTGTTGTGTGGTAGCAGTGGGTGAGGCACAGAGAGTGAAAGTTACCAGCGTGTGAGGGGGGAAACCCCACCTGACATCTCACATGGCAAAGTGTGTATGTGTTTCACTTCCACTCATATTACCTACCAGTATTACCTATTTACTGTTTTCACTGCTCATCTCTGGCCATCTGCACAAACATTCTAAGGGCATACCAACCCCTCAGGTCACAGACATGCTGCACGAACATTCTAAGGGTGACAGTTAAACACAGCCAGCTTCATGGCCTGGTGTGCCAGGAAAAAGACGTTTTACCTGGCTCAGGTATGGACTTTCGGCGATTTGAAGGTCCGATTACCTTCCCCGCAACAGGGAGGAACGTCCTGTGAAAATTTGGGGGCAATCCGTCCAGCAGCTTCTGCGGGAGACTATCAGGGACAAACACACGTTTAGATTTTTATATATATAGATATTGTATTCGGTCTTCTGAGTTGCTTCATCTTGAATTGTTATTTGAAAAAGAAGAACACAAGAGTGATTTGTTATACAATTTAGGATCCATAGGTTTTGGCAGACCTTTACGCATTGGGTGCAGGATGGAATTGATTTTACCTTTTGGCTTCACCCACTCCATTAGCTTTATGGTTGATGCTGTAGTACAGCAGCCATCACATGAAAGCTAATGTGGTATAGTATGTAGAGTTTCAGATTTAGGTCTCAGAGATCCAGGTTTGAATCCCCACTATGTCATGAATGCTTACTGAGTGACTTTGGACCAGTCAGATATTTGCAGTCTAACATAACTCACAGGCCGTGGTGAAGGTAAAATGGAGAGGAGAATGATGTAAGTTGCTTGGGTTCCCCATTTTTGAGGAGGAGGAGATATAAATGAAATAAAATTCCAGTATAACCAAAGATGAAGGGTAGATAAATGGTAGACCTGTGGGTGAGAAGATGAAGACAAGGAACCCCATCCAAGAGCCAGGTGTCCAGCCATGACACTGCAACCAGCTGGCCCCCTGAAGAGGCTTCCCAGCAGTGCGGGGAGGCTCAAAAGGTGAATATGCCACCTCTATAGCAGTGGTTCTCAACCTGGGGGTCAGGACCCCTTTGGGGGTCGAATGACCCTTTCACAGGGGTCGCCTAAGACTCTCTGTGTAACGGGATCGAAGCTTCTGGTAGAAAGGATTCCTGGTAGCTGTTTTCAGGAACCTTCCTTTTAATTAAGTTTTCGCTGCCACCATTACATTCAGATAACTAGAGAACCCCACACTGTTACTAGTCACCAAGGCTTTAAAGATTCCCACCTCTCTCCCACTCTGACTTGAAGGGAAATTACTTCAGAGTCCCTTTAACTGTTTTGGAGGGAACTCCTAAGTGCTGGGATTTCTAGCCAGTCACCCACTCTAAAGACACACACACACAGACTCTCACAGGCACGAGGGAATTTGAACACGGTACTTGAAAATTATTTTTAAAACAAAAGAAAGGCTTCTTTAAAACTGGCTCAGAGAGGTACTAACGCTTGATGGTTTCAGAGAGGTTAAGATGTTACTTCATATACACACGCAGGTGTCTCTTAAGGGAAGATTTAGCTTTGAACTAATAAATTCCCTTACACACACAGACACTAGTTTGTACTGCTCTAATACCCACTGATCACACTTAAGCACCCAGTCTGAGCCCAGGAGATTCTGGCACACTTGGCCTCCCTTTCTCCCACAAGTCCTAATATGGCTTCACTGCCTCTGGACCGGCTTCTCCCAGACTGATGATTCTGGTGATACACACAGGGCCAAGGCAGACTGGATAGGTCTGGGCAGTTTTAAACCGCCAAGCTCCTGAAGGGCACTTCAATCTGCACCCAGTCAGGGCCTCCTCTCTCTGTCAAGCATAAACCGCTTAGGCAGGGACTGGACTTCTGTCAGCCAACTCTGCTGAGACAGAATCCTTTTCTTCCAGAGCTGACAGACTCCTCTCTGCCAGACTCTGCTCTGCTCTGACTGATGTTCAGTCTGGACTGCTCTCTGACAGACTCCGATCAGCACTGACTCTAAGTGCTGTAAGCACACTAGCTCCCCCTAGCTTTGGCCAAAGTTATTGGACCTTTTCCAACCAATCAGGTGGGTTCTTTGCTTGTGGAGCCTTTTTCTTTACTCTGGCTGGTGCTAAGGCCTTCTTAACTAGGCCTGCTGTACGCCAGCCCTTCAGGGTGGGGCAAGTTCGTTACACTCTGCATCCATGTTCTCCATCTGTAAAATGGATAAATGTAAAATGGATAAACCACAACATGAGGAACTGTATTAAAAGGTCGTGGCATTGGGAAGGTTGAGAACCAGTGCTCTATAGAGCTCAGTAGATTTTTGCTGCCCAATGGGGTGACTTGTCTGAATTTCCAGCCACTGGCATAATGCCGTGAATGGCCAAGAGATAGCTGACTAAAGTCAGCTTCTACCTGGCTATGCCCCTGACCCACCCTCACTAGGCAGGTGGCATCAGGGGCGCTTAAAATGCTGGCACCATATCCCGGGGGCAAGGGGGGGCAGCCATCACCCAATGCTGGTGAAATCGCTCCTTCACCAAGGTAAGTGCCCAAGGGAGGGCAAATCCGCCAGTACCACCACATGCCACTTCTCCCAACAGATTCCCCCACCCCAGATGTGTCTCTGAGGAAAAGTGAGAATATGGGAGAAGGGTGAAAAAACTATGGGGAGTTGGATCCCGGGAAAAGTGAAGTGCTCCCTGAGAGTCTTTGCTGGTACCCTTCTGTGCAACTGGATTTAGCAGCCATCATTGTACAAATGAGTGGGTGGGAAGGAGAGACCGAAGCAAGAAAAGTGAACCAGTTCACTAGTGAATCTAACCCTTATGTAGGATCCACTGTATTTGGCTTTCTAAGATTTTGGAGAATGCTTTTCGTGGGAAATGCTCGGAATTCTTTGAGATTTCTATGTGTTAAGTATGTATTTTGCTTTGTACTTTATGCAAAGCACACTGGGCTGTGTAATATATGCTAAAATCACCATGGAGGAGTGGTATGCATGTTTTCAGATTCTGAAAAGCTGCATGTAAATCCACTTCTTGGGTCGCTTCCAATCTAAACGGGCAATTTCTGCTGATTACTCTTTCCTGATTTAGACTCCACATATGTCATCCTTCAGGGTGCCCTATCCCAAAGGACTAGGAGCTGAGTTTCATGGAGATCAGTTTGGGGTGAAGGGAGGGAGGCTATTCTGATGTTGAAGACTTTATCCAACCGTTGTAATGAGCATTAGGCTGCCCAAGTTCTTTCTAGGGGTATTCAGTGTCACTTCGTAGATGGTAATCAAGCATGCTGCATTTACACTACCATTTAAAAATGAACATAAAAACTAACCTGCTTTCATAGTTAAATAATACACTAATATCCTTTCACTACATAAACATTGAGAATTCCCACTGAAGTTGCTGGGCATTTTTCTGCTTCATAATAGTATAGTTATAAGTTGTCAACTTAATGTCAGTCTAGCACAGGGGCCAATTGGCCATGCTGACAGAGGCTGATGGGAATTGTAGTTCCTGAACATCTGGAGAGCCGCAGGTTCCCTACCCCTGGTCTAGCATAACAAATAGCTTCCACAGAGAAATAGCAACGGCTTGTGTTTAAAACCACTTTTAGCTGTCAAATTTCTTTACCCCAGAGCTTCAGTGCTAGTGACTATACTCTGTTTCACGTAAAGATGTTAGTTTGTTCCATTGAGATGCAGCAGTTGAGAAATGCAGCTTCTGCATTAGAATATAATCCCAAATGAATATGAAAATTATCATTCATTTTTACCATTGTCAAAACCTTTATTTTGTACATTACGGAACATGGTACTTTGATACAAGAGCATTTATGCCAAAATGTATTTTTATTTTAACAGATTGGGGGGGGGGGGGGGGAACGACAGGGCTAGGTAGGCCCTAGGATCCAGGCAGAGCATTCTACAACAAAGAAGGTCCAGCATGCTTTGTTTTGTGGTGGAAAAATATGCAATCTGCTAACATCTTTATGTGAAACATGGTGTAGTTCTTCTTTGCTACAACTCTTAATACAATAAGAAGAGAAATATGCGAATATCTTCCAAGGGAACTTCTTTCTGTCATAATTCTGTTGAAAAATAAGAGTTGGCTGGCTTGCAATATGTGCATGTGACCAAGCTCCTGCAGTTTGGAACAGCAGAGCTGCTGATGCCTGTATATTGAAAGAGTGGGCAGTCATTCACAAGAGGCCTGTTGACAGCATACTGCCCTTGGTATGGTTAAGTATTCTGAAATTTGTGTTAGTTCAGGGTCCAGAATGAATGATCATTATTTTTTCTTCAAACTTTTTTACATTTCTGGGTGCTGTCTTTGTTGCCATTTTAAATTGTTATTGCAATAATGAATTAATATCATCTAATTTTTACAGGTTCCAACTGATGGAAATGCTGGGCTTCTGGCAGAGCCTCAAGTGGCCATGTTCTGCGGCAAACTGAATATGCATATGAATGTTCAGAATGGAAAGTGGGAATCTGACCCTTCTGGCACCAAGACTTGTATCGGGACAAAAGAAGGAATTTTGCAATATTGCCAGCAAGTAAGTGTCTAATCCAATAGAGAGAATGAGAATTTTTTTCTGAAAAATTCTGATGATATTCTATGTTTAAAGGAAGATCTTTAGTATATTCGTCCATCCCCTTCCATGACTTTGCCCTTCTATTTAGTTAGAGGAGAATTTTGCTCGTTTCAAGATGTGGCCTGTGGGTTCGACCTGAAATGAACATGAAGCATACAAAAACACCTGGGTTTGTAGGTGGCTTTCTGTTTGTATGAAACATTTTACTGTTTCACCAGTACCAACTGATGCATATTTAAAAGTTACTGGTCACAAAAGTCTGGAAATACCAACTGCATGCATTGCTGTAGCACTGGCTTTGAAAATGATTTTTAAATACGTATATTATATTCTAAGTGAATGGGTCTTCTAATTTGATAAATAAGTAGACTTTGCAAGCCCCCCTGACTGTAGAACTTGGTAGAACAATCATTCACCTTCACCTTATCAGCAATCTTAATTGTGTTAGCATACTGTGAAATTATCAACTATTAGAAGATTAGCTTTCTGTGAGAAGCTTTATGCTGTACCTATAAAGAACTATTTGTTTAAGCATTAAAGTACACAGTTAACTAGATAAATAGTCCCCAAGAGAGAATAATATTTTCCATGCAGTTCATTACAGCTTTATTTCCTGTCCGTTTGGGCTTTGCTCTTTTTCTTTTTCTTATTTTATTCATTTTTGGGGTTTTTATTATGCTTTAAATGTTTTATTTTCAGAAGGCGTATCAGAAACAGAGAAATGTGAGTTTTGAATAGGATCATATAATGAACACGTACTCCACAGTGGCTTTATCATATAATTTTTGAATATTATGAAAGATAAAATGCTTGTTATAAAAAGAAATGTCTACTGACCGAAGATGGAAGTTAAACCATCACAAATGTAATGTTTGTTATTTATGGTAGTAGTATTAAATTTAATGAATTTCAAGAAGGTTTTGTTGCAGTGATTATTTTTGATGGTCATTGTTAGCAGTCTCAGGAGGGGTGAATGGCACTGTGGCTGTCATTTTGACTGTAGGAGGCAAACCGTAAACCACAAATTATAGTGTGGTTTTTGATGCAAGAAAATAGATAATGGTTTAGACTTCTGCTTTCTGGAAAGACTGTTTCAGAACTCTACTTAAATGCTGATTGGCAAGATTATCACATTGGAGCTGAATTCACAATGTAAACAGTATGCACAGTGGAGTGTAAATGGGTAGAATATGGAAACTTGCAGGTACTTACCATGGGGTTGCTAAACAGAAATGGAGAATACACATCAAAAGAGCCAAATGAGCAAAAATGTAGCTTTACATGTACACCTTCTTGTTTCTGCTCTAACAAATGATTAATAGCTTTAGATTTATAGAGTGGTCAAGTAGTGGCAGTGGTAGGGTAACTGTGCTGCTCAGAGAAAACTTGTTGGGAAAAGGCATCTTGAATTTATTGTGCAATTCATTTTAAGGGCTGGCAGAGATTGGTTCATGGATACAATGTTGTCATTCTTCTGGTCTGGAGCTTGGGTGTTCCAAAACAAAAGCAGCTATTGAATTTTCAGGTGTTGTCAGAATGGAATGCACAAGAGTGATATCATCTTCTGCTTTTCTGCCTGAGGCTATTGAGTGCAATACCTTGGGACAGTCTCAGTTAAGTGAACATAATTGTGGAAAAATCTGTCCATCTTTCTTCCTGCTCAGAAAGAAATGTTTACTAATTAAGAGTTGGCTGATCTCATTACAAGTTAACATTTCTGAATCTAAAAGGATTATGATAAAAGTAGAAATAAGTGTTTCTGATCAGTGAATATTTTGGTGGACAGAGTTGAAACCCAAACACTTGGAAGGTGAAATGTTTATTCTGCGAATCATGGTTTTAAAATGTTAGTGAGGGAGAATTCTTTTTATACATCAATAATTGGAAGAGAAAAGTTTAGAAATAATAAGCCAAGTGTTCATTTTCTCTTCAGAGTAGCTTAAATGTGAACCTATAAAAGAAATAGCTTTCCATGAAGGCATGCATGCAGGAGCAGTCTATTTTAGGCCTTATTCCGTATAGTCTCCAGCTGATTTTCTCTTATAGAAGAGCTGTTTCCTGTATTTCTTGTAAGGAATACTTTTGTGAGGCTGTCAAGTTTAAAAAATGTAACACAGATGGATTTCCACTATTTCTGCTCCAAAGTTTACAAATGCTAAGGTGAATGATATACCTGTTGGGATTGTGTTAGAACAGCAGACACATGTTGAAGCACTTTGGTGATTAGTGTGAAGCTTACAGAAACAATCTGGAAGAACAAGTACATAAGTTAGACTGCTGAAATGAAATAGTATCTCATATTTGTTTTTAGATCTAGTGCCTTCTCTTTCAAAAGAAAATTGACTAACAGCTGACTGCAAAACATTTTTGAAGCTGGAATGAAACATTGAAAAATGTGGTAAATGCAACATCTACCACTTTTCTAGAACATTTCTGCATTTAAAAGCCTTGCAGGGGAATAATAAAAAAGGTAAAGTTTCCCCGTCAGTCGTGTTTGACCCTGGGGTACCACTACAAGCAGTGATTTCATAGGCAAGCCGGTTTTTGTGGAGTAATTTGCCATTGCTTTCCCCGGCTATTCTTTACCCCCTAGCTATGTGCTAGGTACTCATTTACCGACCAAGGTATGGATGGATGACTGAGTTGACCATGAGCCAGCTGCCAGGATATCTGACCCACAGGGGGCTGGAACTCCTCATCGTGGGAGTGGCAGTATAAGCACTTAACCATTATGCCACGCGGCTCCTAGGGGAATAATAACTTACGCTCAAATAGATTCTTAAGGAAAATTAACAACCAGACCTGTTCATATAAATCAAACAGTAGACTTGGTACTGACTTTTGGCAAATGATTTTCATTACATACTGTAATAAACCCTTTCTTTTGTGTAGTTACCAAAGGCAATTGAGTCTTATTTACACATATCTAGAGAAAATGAAATACTTCAGAGGGATAGTGGTATTAGGTTCAGGCATCCCCTGCTTCGTCTCTGGTGTTGATTAATGCCAGGTCCATCAATAATAAAACCGCAGTCCTCCGGGATTTTCTCGGAGAGCTTCAGATGGACCTGGCCTGTGTCACCGAAACCTGGGTGCGTGAAGGCGAGACTGTTGCTTTATGCGAGGTCGCCCCCCAGGTATTCAAGCAACAAGTGGCTCCACCGGGTCTCAACTCAGGGCCGGGGGGGTGGTAGTCGCTGATTGTTCATCCTGCCAGATCTCTTATACTCCTTTAGGGCTACTGCCCCTGTCCCGAGAGATCAGCGTAATGGAGTGTAGTCGGCCTCAGAGTGGTTGGCCTCGGAGAGGTTGGTCGTCCTTCCTGGTGTACCGGCCCGCCCTTAGCCGCGACCGGAAGCGGCCTCGCTACCAGTATTGCTAGAGGTGGTGGCCGACTGGGCATTGGGCGTGTTTCCTCAAGCTCATTGTTCTGGGCTTAACTTCAATGTCCATGCGTCGACACTGCCTCCCTGTACAGTGGCTTCGCGGACCTCGGTGTCATCCATGATGCTACACCTTAGGCCTCTCCTTAGTGAACTCTGGCCCCACCTCATGAGGCCGGTCACCCTGTGGTTCTGGGCTTTGGTGCAGGGGTTGATATGGTCAGATGATCCTCTATTGACAGAGTTGCCATGGTTCCGGCCCTTCCATTATGCTCCTGAAGGTACGGCCGGTGGACATGCCCCACCGCCCCTGCTCTACAGCGACGGATCGATTTATGTCCGCCCGCCGGAGACTTTATGGATCCAATTGGTTTCCTGAATGCTCTTGAGGGAACTCTGAATTCAGCCGGCACACTCTCGATGAGCAGGTGGCTGACTGAATTTCCGCCTTCAGGCCGATGCCATCGAGGTAGTTACAGTTCCTCGGCGACCATCTGGCCAAGTTCGATCGCCTTCCCCGCCGGGCTCCTTGGTATACTGAGGAGCTACACGCCGATGAAACGGGAACTCAGATCGCCTAGGAGCCATAAATGGAGGAAAACTGCGCGGACGGAGTGGCTGCCAACATCTTGCAGTAGGACGCTATGAAGTTGCTCTCATGAGTTACGGGCGGCGAAGGCGAAGAGGCAAAGAGAGTTTTCTTTTCCTCCTCTCTCGGCCTCTTCGCTAGCTCTCGCCGCACAATTATTTCGCGGTGATTCGATCTTTGACCTCATTACCTCAGAGGTCTGCAAATGACCAATTGGCTATAGGCTGTGAGGCATTTATGAGCTTTTTTGCAGATAAAGTCACGTCACTCCGCAAGGACCTCCCCGCTATTTCAACTACAATTAGTGAACTGGAGGCTCCCTTGCCGCCTTCAGGCCCTTGTTTGGCCCGGGTTTGCCCTGCTCTCTGAGGCCGCTGGGTCGACAGGGCCCTGGCTGCTGTTAGACCTACTACTTGTCCTCTGGATCCGTGCCCCTCCTGGCTTGTCAAAGTCTGCCGGGAGGGGCTACGACCCCACCTGTTGAATATCATCAATGGCTCCCTTGAGCAAGGAGTCTTTCCAGGTGGGTTGAAGGGAGGCAGTGGTCCGCCCACTCTTAAAAGACCACCGTTAGATCCTGGAGATCTGGCCAATTACCGCCATCACCGCCTCGAATCTTTCGCTTCTGGGGAAGGTAATTGAGAGAGTGGTGTTGGAGCAGCTTCAGGGTTTCCTGGAGGACACATCGGCCTTTGACCCCTTCCAGTCCAGCTTCCGTGCTGGGCATGGGACGGAGACCGTTCTTGTCGCCACAGATACGTTCCGTGATGCAGCTTGACCGGTGGGCGGATCGGCGCTGCTGGTGTTACTAGATCTCACTGCAGCGCTTTGATGTGGTCGACCACGCATCTTTTGACCCACCGCCTGGCCGTTTCCGAGTGCGGGGCACTGTCCTTCAGTGGATTGTCTCGCTTCTCCGGGACCGACTCAGCAAGTGAGGTGCGGAGATCAGGCCTCGACGGTGCCCGCTTCAGTGCGGTGTGCCCCAGGGTGCGCTTCTATCTCCGCCATTATTTAATATCTATATGCACCCCTTGCTCAGTTGGTACGGAGCTTTGGGCTGATCTGTCAGCAGTACGCCGATGACACTCAGCTCATTCTGTTGATGGAGGTGGGAGCCGCCATCAGCCTCGCAGCTCTACAGCACTGTTTGGGGGCGGTCGCTGGTTGGTTGCAACAGAGCAGGTTAAAACTAAACCCATCGAAGACGGAGATCCTCTGGCTAGGACGCGAAGGGGAGGTTGGGGATTTCCAGCCGCCGGTGTGGGAGGGGGCCTCATTGGCACCAGCCCCCTCTGTTCGCAGCCTGGGGGTCCACCTGGATTCGTCTCTTTCAATGGAGACCCAGGTGGCCCATACAACCCGGACTGCGTTTTTCCACCTTCGTCAGGCCTGACGGCTGGCCCCCTTCCTCTCCCAAGCTGACCTGGCCACTGTGATCCATGCAACGGTCACCTCCAGGTTAGACTATTGTAATTCGCTCTACGCTGGCCTACCCTTGCGCCTGATCCGGAAGTTGAAGCTGGTCCAGCATGCAGCAGCGCGCCTACTTACAGGAGGTGCCTACCGTGATCACATCCAGCCTGTATTGCGCCAGCTGCACTGGCTCCCAGTGGAGTTCCGGATCATCCACAAGGTATGGGTATTAACCTTTAAGGCTTTGCGTGGCCTGGGGCCCTCGTACCTTCGGGACCGCCTTACCCCATATGTCCCTACACGGCCTCTGCGCTCAGCAGAGGCCAATTTACTGGTGGTCCCCGGCCCCTCAATGATACGGCTGGCCTCCACCCGGGCCAGGACCTTTACGGCCCTGGCCCCAGCTTGGTGGAACACTCTCCCACCATCTGTCCGGGCCCTGCGGGATCTTGGAGAGTTCCGCAGGGCCTGTAAGACTGAATTGTTCCACCGGGCCTTCGGGGAGGCCGGCCGCTGATAGTGTGCGCCCCTCCTGCCCCTCCCTATTACCACTCTGGGAGCTACAACATCTACACCGCCCCTCTCTTCGGGAGGGGGTTCTTATTGTTAGTCTAATACTGGACGCCATATGGTTTATGGTTTATATGAAACGCTGTAATTTTATGTAATTTTATGTAATTTCTATATTTAATAATGCTATTGATTTTAAATGAGATTGTTATTGTCATATTGTTGATAATTCTTGTTGTTCACCGCCCAGAGCCCTTAGGGGATGGGGCGGTTTTATAAATATAATTATAAATAAAATAAATAAATAAATAAATACATCAAAAGCAGTACTGGTTGTTGTGTGTAACAGACTTCCCTCTGTGATACACCTCTGAAGATGACAGCCACAGATGAAGGCAAAACATTAGGAACCAGATCTACCAGACCACGGCCACACCACCCAGAAAACCCACAACAACCAGTTGAATCCGGCCGTAAAAGCCTTTGACAATACAGCAAAGAGTAGTTTGCACTTTTGCAGCTAACATTTGTTATGGCTTAAGCCTTTGTAGCCTAATGCTCTCTTCATAAGTTCCAATCAGAAAAATTCCAAAGCAAGATTCCAGCATGACATTGCCAAATTGAAATTCATTAGTAAATTTAACACGGCGAAATTTAACAGAACAAAATCCTAGGAAGGGCTAGCCTTCTTTAAAATAGTGTTTGTTCTCCTTTAGCTGGCTGTTTACCTTGTTAGGATTGAGTAATTCTCACATTATAGGGTCTTGTTTGTTTACATTGTGAGTTCATGTGTGCTGTGCATTCTTCTGTGACCTGCCTCCTAGCTGTTGTTTTGCATTGAATATCTTTTGTCTCCCTATTGAAGGAATTTCTCCTGCTTTCATCATACCAGGAGGCTTTCATCAAAACCTGTCCATGAGGTTACTGCTTCATGCAGCTGACAGAATGGACATGAAAGCATCAGCTATAGTAAATTTGTTAGTCTGCTACATCATATTTATTTTTTAATAACACATCTGTTAGGAGAACTCAGTGACTTACAGTCTTAAATGGCTGATGTTGCCCCGCGGCAGCTTATTTCTTACGATTAAACAACTCACACATTTTATCAAAGTCCTGATAGCGGAAATAAAATGGAGTAGATGTTTGAACAGAATTATATTTTTGCCTATTGAAATAAAGCTGGATTTGATTTATTGAAAGATATGTAAACTATTCTCTAATAAAATAATACTGTTAAAGAAGATGCAGTGTGTACAGATATATTATCTGGAAAATGCTGTCAAGCAAGTAAACAAGTTTGCATTAGAACAAAATTATGGTGTCCACTGAGGGTTCATGATAAAATGGATGTATTGCAGCCATACTGCTTTCAGATGCAGTTATATTCTGTTGTATGTTTTTTGTTTTAATTCAGGTGATATTATGAAATTAAAAGCACAGTGTCTACATAGTTCCATTTTCCTATTACTCTGTTTTCATTGAAAGTTCTTCATGTTCTCAGACAACTCTTTTTCTTCCCTTTAATAAGGTATCAAAGGTAAACATGGGACCATAAATATTCAAAGCCTTTATTGCATTGCTTATCCTTGGGGGACAGTTTGCTGCGTGTAAAATACTATGATATCATGCACAATTTCTCTCTTGGCTGTGGTGGTG
The DNA here is from genome assembly GCF_021028975.2 of Sphaerodactylus townsendi. Taxonomy (NCBI): domain Eukaryota; kingdom Metazoa; phylum Chordata; class Lepidosauria; order Squamata; family Sphaerodactylidae; genus Sphaerodactylus; species Sphaerodactylus townsendi. The sequence continues at coordinate 63,016,958 of NC_059428.1, read as the reverse complement.
AAGCTGTACCCTCTTTTGGTTCAGATCTTCATGAGGTCAAGTCATGACCTGCCAGATTCAGGTGGAGCGTGGCATGGGGTAAGGCATAACCTTCATAGATGGGCACAGTGTGGGTGACACCATCACCAGTGTCCATCACAATACTGGTGGTATGACCAGAGGCATACAGGGGCAGCACAGCCTGGATGGTAACATACATGGTTGAGGTGTTGATCATGTCAAACATGATCTGATTCATTTTTTCTCCATTGACTTTAGGGTTTGGGAGAGCCTCTGTTAGAAGCACAGGGTGTTCCTCAGGGGTAACTCTCAGTTCATTGTAAAAGGTGTGGCACCAGATTTTCTCCTTCTCATCCCAGTTGGTGACAATGCCGTGTTCATCACTGACATAGCTGCCCTTCTGGCCCTTTTCAACCATGGCACTATGGTGCCGGGATGACCCATGATGGATGGAAACACAGCACGTGAAGCATCATCACCAGCAAAGCCAGCTTTGTACATTCAGAGCCATTGTCAATGACGAGTGCGACAATATCGTTATCCATGGCAGTCTTTTAAAAGTTACAAGTTGGCTTAAAAAAATAAATAAATCTACTTTTAAGCCCTTTGGGCTGGGGGCAGAGACAGCTTGAGACCCACATGGAGTGAGGAGGGAGCATGCTTAACAGCTAGCACTTGATAATGTCACCTTCATTGCTTGCCAGAATATTCACCACGCACTAGCACAAGGAGGTCTTTACTTCAGGATCACCCCCCCCCCCAAATATTTAAAATCCCCCCTTTGATTCTGTAACACCTGGCCTGATGAAGAATTCTGGAGGACTCAAAAACTTGCATATTGCTATATTACACAAATTGGATTTTGCTTTTGGACCAGCACAACTGTAAACAAATTACATACATGAAAGCATTTATTTTTGGTGGATTACAGAACTGGAAGAATTGAAGGTCAATCTGGAATCATGGAGAGGAGCTGTGAATAAATCATCCATATAGTACTATAAATCTTTTTTTACCTTAGGTACTAAAATAGTCAATTTAAATGAATATGGAATCAACTAAATTATATGGCGGCTGAAATAAATTGGTTAATAATCAAACACTATTAACAGCATTTAAACCTTTTTTTCTAATATTTTTTTTAAAAAAGTTATAGAAGTAAATATGTATATGTAAGAAGTAAATATATATTTATTAACTAGAAGTTACTATTGTCTTGTATAGGACTGCGTGATCAAACTTACAGCTTAGAAACCTTCCCTATGCGACTTGCAATACTGTATTTACTCACTGGCTGTATTTATAATTATTGTTATGATCATAAGGAATAAATTTTTTATTCCTGTGGAATTTAGGGATTTAGTAGCATGTTTTTTAACTAGAGATGGTGAAGTACAGTGGATCTGAAGCATGAAATTTAAATGCATTGGTGAACATATTCATTGGAGGTTTTAATTTTCTTTTGAGATTTTATGCAAGGTGTTTAGAAATTAGTGATGTCACAAAATAGTAAGCATATAATGGAGTGTACAAACATCAAAGGTTTTATTTTACATTTTGTTTAATTTCCCCATGCATGGTTTTTAAATAAGTTTTTGTTGGATAGTTTGTGTGTTTGATCAGTTTCATTTCATACCAACCAGCTCTGGCAATAAAGGTACCTTATTTACTCGCATATAAGTCAAATTTTTCAGCACATTTTTTATGCTGAAAAAGCCCCCCTCAACTTATACGTGAGTCAGGTGTATTTTAAAAAATATTTTAGGTTTTTTAATTTGTCGGCCACCAGGGGGCGCTGGTTTTAGACTAGTGGCACCAAAATTTCAGGGATTTTTCAAGAGACTCTCCTGAGGATACCACCCAAGTTTGGTAAAGTTTGGTTCAGGGTGTCCAAATTTATGGACCCCCAAAGAGGGTGCCCCATCCCCCATTGTTTCCAATGGAAGCTAATAGTAGATGGGGCTACATTTTGAGGGTCCATAACTTTGGGCCCCTTGAACCAAACTTCACCAAACCTGTGTGGTGTCATCAGGATAATCTCTTGCTCATACCAGCCAGGTTTGGTGATGTTTGGTTTAGGGGGTCCAAAGTTACGTATCCCAAAAGTGGGTGCCCCCATCCCCCATTGTTTTCAATGGGAACTAATATTAGATGGGGCTACCCTTTTGAGGGTCCATAACTTTGGACCCCTTGAACCAAACTTCACCAAACCTGGGTGGTATCAATAGGAGGGTCTCCTAAAGATACTCGGAAATGTTGGTACTGCTAACATAAACATTCCTCCCCTGACCAAAAATCCAGTTTTGAAGGATTTTGACTTTTGTGTTTTAGCCTGGTTGCTGGTTGAGCTAAGGTTTTTGTACTTTTAAAGTTATTGTTGAGACCATATTGTTTTTGTTGACCACTTACAGAGCTAGTTTACTGTTTTTTTTTGAAATAAATATTCGAAAACATTTAACCTAGTGATGGCTCAATTAATGTAATTTTATTGGTATCTATTTTTATTTTTGAAATTTACCAGTAGCTGCTGCATTTCCCACCCTTGACTTATACGTGAGTCAATAAGTTTTCCCATTTTTTTGTGGTAAAATTAGGTGCCTCGACTTATATGCGGGTCAACTTATACACGAGTATATACGGTACTCCTAAATTGATTCTGCAAACCCAAACATTAGATGACAGATTAAATTGGCCTGAGCCCACAAATGGGTCTTTACCAATTTTTCTAACTTTTATCATCCAACAGCCCCTCATGACTACCAGTTGACCTTCATTTACATTCAGGCAAACTGTCATGTCAGGATTTTAATTCTGCAAACAAAGTAATGACAAAAAAATCCTGGCTTACATAAAAGAGAGTGGATCAGCATGATTCGGTGACTGTCAACTTCCTTCTTCTTGAGCAGGAGGACATCTTGTCTTCCCACCAATTATCCTGGGAAGCAGGAACAAATTAACAGCTTCCTGTGGGAGTCATCCCTTGATCTCCAGTTTCTTTCCTGCCTCACAGGATAGGGAGCAGCAGTAGTTTAGTTGCGTGCTCTACTTTTGCTTAGTACTGTTCAGTCTTGAGGCTATTTATACCTTTGAACTTCCTTTCTGCCCTAATCCCTTCAAGGTTTATCTCTCCCAACTATTCTTTCTATCTTCCTCTGACCCCTTCCCCCTTGTTCCCACATTGGGAGAGTTGTTGCTGGTGCAGTCGATCAAAGCCTTGCCTAAGACAAGCATTATGCAGACTGCTGTCGCTGCCATAGATTTGGTGGTGCTGATCGTGGCAAGGGAGAGAGCTCCATGGGCCAGATGGGCATGACCCAAAAGGCTGCCTCGATCTTAGTGAGCCCAAAAACCGCAGCAGCCATAGCTCAGCGCAAAAAAAGTTGTGAAAAGCAGCAAACAGCCCAAAATGGCAGCCACCATCCCCAGAGTTCCCACCAAAACCGGCACAGAGTTCCTTCCATAAAAATTACCTCGTATTATTAAAAAATTTTTTGTCAGACTTGGGTCATACAACCCTCATGTTGCTCTAAAAGCAGAGGTCCCCAACATATGGGTACCTTTAAAATTCTGAAACATTGTGGTGAAAAAAAGTGGTTGCCATAAGAGCTGAAGCCAACTACAAAATGGCTTCCAAAGGAGACTACTCCAGCCACAAAATGTCAGGGAGTGAAGCTATGCATCAATCTTATAGTAAATTTTCAACCTTCCAGCCAGAAACTCTATTTAATAGGATATCCTTTAATCTGCACAGCCACCAATCAGAAGCTCTATTGAGCAAAAGCAAGCCCCGCCCATGTCCTTGCTTGGACACCTCTGCTCTAAGCGCTTTTTAAACATTTGAGTTTTTCAGCCTCATTGGAAGGTCAGAATACTTTCTTACCTTCTTCCAGGGACTACTTGTTTCTAGACACAATTCACAGTTTTGATTCTTACCTTTAAAGCACTTAATGACTTGGGACCAGGTACTTGAAGGACCTCCTTTTATATTATCCATGCCACTGGTTAAGATTTGCTTCACAGGCCTTGATCAGTTTCTGCGCTTTCAGGGGTGAAGCAGATGGCAACCAGCGATAGGGTTTTTCAATATTGGCATTTCTCTTTATTTATTTATTTATTTATTTATTTATTTATTTATTTATTTATTTATTTATTAGATTTTTATACCGCCCTATCCCCGAGGGGCACCGGGCGGTGTACAACAATAAACATAAAATAACATAAAATGGCTAAATCTTTAAAAGCAGCGATATGATGTTCTTTTCCTAGCATTGGACCTACAACGCTTTCTTTCAGACTCCAGGCAAAATTGTTTCTGTTCATCCAGGCTTTCAATTAATTATTTAATCTTTTAACACTATTTTAATCTGGACATTGTTTTTATAAGCCAGTGGTGGCAAACCTATGGCACTCCAGATGTTCATGGGCTACAATTCCAATCAGCCCCTGCCAGCATGGCCAATTGGCCATGCTGGCAGGGGCTGATGGGAGTTGTAGTCCATGAACATCTGGAGTTCCATAGGTTCGCCACCACTGTTATAAGCTATCACTGTTCTGTTTTTATTATTTTATTTTTGTGTTGAACTAGGTTTTTAATGCTGGATTTTAATCTGTACCTTTTTAATGAATTGCTTTTATTTTTTATTTTGTAAGCTACTTCAGCCAGATTCCTGGAAAGAAGGCATTTTTTTCTAAATCCCAGCCACTCCTACTTAACCTGGTTCCCCTATACTGGCAGAGCCATATTTGGAGACATCTTCCACAGTCTGTCATAGCCCAAAATTGAATTAATAACTGGCTCCTCTTTGATGATGAAGGGATCAAAATGTGTTGATAATGTCTTAATGCAGTAAATGTGTTCATGGTCTTTCAGGAATATTTACAGTTGAAATTGAGTCAAAATGTTAAGTTGTCATGAACCATGAAAATATGAATACTAATATACCATGAACCCCAGGGTGTTAAGCTAAGTGTTAATGAACATGATACAATCAGATAATTGCTTTAGGGATTCTAGACTCTTCAGGATTCTTTATGAGTTGAGACAGAAGCATAATAATGTGATCTTAGGAGAGGGTATGACAGAGCAGCTCCTAGTTTGGGTAATAGGGTCATAGTGCTGGCCTGTTTCTGTCTGTGGTGTTGAGCTCTACAATCTGATTAAAGCCTCTGCAAAGCCCAATCAAGTTTTTTTTTCATTTAAGGCTGATAATGTGGAAATTATTTCACATCTGTTACTGCTCTGTCCTAGTCAAATGAGTGCAAAAGACCACCAAAGAGTAAGTCTGTGTGAGATTGGCACCAGAGCTGGAGCAGTTTTGTGGAGCATTATGCTGGAGCAGTTTCACAGAGGCAACATTGGTCAATGCAGAAGTTAAAATACAAACAGTTGCCAGTCAGACTTACAAGGTTTAGAAAAACTAATAGCCAAAGTCACTGCAGTCTATATGGGGGGAATTGTATATATACAGGACTTTGTATATCCATTAGAAGAACTAAACCAACGATAAAGTCAGAGGCCTTGTCTATAGAATATCACCTAGTAGTGCAGGGCAAAATGGGTTTCCAGAACTCCTTTTAGCAGGTGAGTAAAAGAGTGCATACCAATGATCTACTCATCACAAGGCCTTGTTCCACCTGAAGGAACCCTGACACATTATACCAAAGCCTTCCATACAAATGCCTCAGTGGACGTTGTATTCAAAGCAGTTTCTTGGATATCCAAGTCAGTGTGTAAGGATCTGTTACTCCAGTCAATAATTGAGACTCAGAAATATTTTCTAGAGCTTTATTGAACGGTGTCAAGACCTAGGGCTAGGCTGCAAAAAGCTAGAGCTGGTGCTCAAACTTTTGCAGCTAGTTTATATCTCCAAATATTAAGACATGTTCCCCCCTCCCATCGATTTCACAATTGCCCACTTTAGAAAAGATAATGTGAATGCAGTATTGTTATGAGTTGCCCAATGCTGCGTCAGTCATACTCCCATCTCCAGGAAATAGGCGATGGGGGAGGTGCTATGTTTAACAATGCAATCATAAAAGAGGAGGCAGACCTCCACAGAGAATATGAACAAAAGGACTGTATTGAAGTTTAAGGACAATAATTCTAGAAAGATGCAACCGATTAATTCACACATCTCCTGGCATCTTTCCATGAGAAAGGGTACAGTTCTTGCCTCACAGCATGATGGATACCCAAATGTGCTAGAATGATTTGCTCATTCTCTAACAAAAGGAACCTTCACAGTAAGTCCAACATTCCAATGTCCCTGGTCACTGTTTCTGACTGGAAAGTCACAGTCTTCATCAAAAGAATTTCAAAGGGGACTAGCACAGGCTTGAACAAAACCTTGATATTTCTTACTCATGACAGGTGTTAACTTAAGAGCAAACAATAACCTGTTTGTGGAAGGTTGTGAAATATTAAATTATGCTGTGATAAATATTACATTATTGTATTTAAACTTTAGTACAATACTGTATATTGTAACAGAGTTATTAAGGAACAAACTTTAATAAAAGGTTTCCAAATCACCTCTGGCACAGCCTCCAGCACAGATTTTAAAACAGTTGTTATAGTTAAACAGAACACAGAAGAATAGCTAGACTCAATACAGAACCAGTCCAAGCACTCAGATGTTCAATAGCACAGCCCTCTGGTAAGGATAGTTATATAATCCTTACACTATGTTTCAACAATGCTGAACTGGGTTGAAAGCTATCAAGTGTGAAAGATCATTCATGTTTCATTTCCCTGAAAGTTGTTCAGTGTAGATTTTGAATCAGCTGAAAAAAGCTTGAGGGCAGAAAAAAGTTGTGTACCTTTCTGTGTTGCTGCAATTTCATATCCAGTATGTTTTAATGTTCATTTTAACATACAGTTGTTGTGTAACTTGATGTATAGTTTGTTCATAGTTTTTATTAATTTAAAATGTTTTAAATGTTCCTACCCAAAAATCTGATCTGTTATTGAATAGATAAGTATTGAAAGTCTGTAGCAGAATGAATGGCAATTTTGAGTCCAACCTTCCTGTTGGTGCACTAGCAGGCCAGTCCACAATGCTCTGTAGTGATTGCAGCAGAAAACATGACTAGGCTGAAGTTAGGCAGGGCTATATATTTTTAACATGATCTGTTTTTATCTTCGCTAGTAAAGTATCTATCAGCTTTATGGAACAGAGATGAAAAGTGAGGACTGCCTCCCTTATGCCCTATTTGAGTACAGGTGAATCTAAAATTGGCTGCCATAGTCACACTACATTACAAAGCGAAACATGTGGCTATCTAAAAGAGCAGCATTGCAAACTGTGAAAACACCTTGGCAGAACGGCTGATGTGCTGAGTTCTTAAAATACAGGAAAATCTTATAGCAGTGAAGATAATTATTTCAGTTAAAATGTGTTTGTATTGGCAGATTGTTGTCCTTAATGTTTTAGATTATAACTACATGTGATGATCAGCAATGCCATGAGTTTAAATCCAGTCATGCCCCCCAATACTGCTAGAAACAAGCTGTGGGATCTTATTTAAAGGAAAAGACTATCCATTTAAGGAATGAAGAACTTCTCTTCCATCAGTTTATTCTCTTTCTAAGCACTTTTTTGACAGCTGGTCTTAGTTCTGGCATAACAGTCCAACTGATGATACGCTGTGGAATAGAGTAAGCTGTTTGGGGAGGGGGGACTCAGAAGCAGCTGGCCATTGGACAGAAGAATGTCCAGTCCCCCATTTTGACCTCTCCAATAGGTTCTCTAACCCCAACAGCTCACAATCACAAAAAGGGGGACCTAAGCTGTGATTTAAAGAATTAGTAGCATGTAAACTATGTGCTCCTTAAAGGTCTCTTATTTGGGAACTTGCAAGACCAAGACTGTAATTATTGATGTTTGATTAGAAAGACAAAACAAAGGTTTGTTTAACAGCAAATTAAGTATTTAATAGGGTGAATGTTTTGTGTGGATGGCTTCAATATATGTAGCTTGAAACTGTCTCTCAGCTTCACCCCTGTAGGTTACAGACTTTCCCCCATAAGGATAACTACCTTAAAGCCAAGCCTCAAGTAAAGTAAACAAACCCTAAAGGGCTATTTAATACCCCTTTATTTGAACAGGCTGTCTCAGCTTACAAAGTTTCACTGGAACCTGTTTCTATAAAAGATAGGATCTTCTCCAGGTTCAAAGTGGTTCTTTTAACACAGAGAGCTCCTGTCTACAGAACCTATTAAATGCCAAATAAAAACCTGGCCAAACTGGCACTCTTATCCAGAACCACAAAAATAGCTTGCATGAGGAAAAACTTTCCCCCTCCTCTCACCCTGCCACCCAAAGGAGTTCATGGGCTCTGATTGATGGACAATCACTTGGATTTGCAAAATCATAAGGATTGGTTCAGAACTTTGAAAAAGAAGCAGTACTTTTAGGGATGATTGGCATAGTAAGAACCATAGTGATTTTTAATCCCGATCTCACATAGATCATTGTGTTTACATTGAACTCCACCTCTCAGCTTTTGTGTAATATGGGGTGGATCCAGATTTAAACATATAGACCTACCACCATCACGTGTACTGTTACTTTTGTAACATACACTTGGTGGGGGTTTCTCATGCGTTTTCTGATCAATATTATTTATTTTATTTCATTCTATTAGTATGCTGCCCTTCCCCTTGCAGACTTAGAGCCACTTCCAACATGCTTTGACCCTGTTTGAGGCCAGTCAGATAGCTTTCGAGCTAGGGATCACCAGCAGATTGTTGTTAGCTGAGCATAGTGCTCTTCTGGGCATGTACTGGGAGAGGTGGTTTTGCAGATACAATGACTCCAGACTATTAAGGACTTTGAAAGTAAGTACCAAAACCTGGAACCTGATTCAGTTCTCCACCTGGAGCCAATACAGCTAGCAGAGCACTGTTTGAATGTACATCCAGCACAAGGTCCCAGTTCTGGTCGCCGCATCTCAAAAAGGATATTGAGGAGATAGAAAAAGTGCAGAGAAGGGCAACAAGGATGGTTGAGGGACTGGAGCACCTTCCCTATGAGGAGAGGCTGCAGCGTTTGGGACTCTTTAGTTTGGAGAGGAGGCGGCTGAGAGGGGGATATGATTGAAGTCTATAAAATTATGCATGGGGTAGAAAATGTTGACAGAGAGAAATTTTTCTCTCTTTCTCACAATACTAGAACCAGGGGGCATACATTGAAAATGCTGGACTAATAAAAGGAAACACTTCTTCACGCAACTGTGTGATTGGTGTTTGGAATATGCTGCCACAGGAGGTGGTGATGGCCACTAACCTGGATAGCTTTAAAAGGGGCTTGGACAGATTTATGGAGGAGAAGTCGATTTATGGCTACCAATCTTGATCCTCTTTGATCTGAGATTGCAAATGCCTTAACAGACCAGGTGATCGGGAGCAACAGCCGCAGAAGGCCATTGCTTTCACATCCTGCATGTGAGCTCCCAAAGGCATTTGGTGGGCCACTGCGAGTAGCAGAGAGCTGGACTAGATGGACTCTGGTCTGATCCAGCTGGCTTGTTCTTATGTTCTTATGTAAAGACTCACTAAGAGGAGTTTCCTTAGCAGGCCCAAGTGCAGCTCTGCATACAGTGAGTTGCAGTAGTTCAATCTAGAGCAGGCGTCTGCAACCTGCGGCACTCCAGATGTTCATGAACTACAATTCCCATCAGCCCCTGCCAGCATGGCCAGCCATGCTGGCAGGGGCTGATGGGAATTGTAGTTCATGTAGTCCAGGAATGAAGGATGAGACTCAAGGCAGTAGTTGGAACCATCTCTTGGATACGAAGATTCCCCCCTCCCCGAACGCTCTTATCACTGCCTCTTTCATTCCCCAGGGAAGGTTCTTGAACTCAAGGACAGATTGATAATATTTCCTAGGGGAGTCTGCACCACATATCCACTAGCCTTCACCAGCCAAGATGGGCACAAATCCAAGGGGTATGTGGTAAGCTTCACAGTTCTCAGTACTCTGTTAACATTGTGTTGGGAGAGGCTGCTGATTTGGTCCAACTTCAGACCTGAAGACAACCAAGGGGTTTCTAGTTCATTAACTGCATTCAAATTATGTATTCCTAATAGGGAAAGTACATAGTCATTTTTTTCTCAAGTATTTTATCAGCTACCCTCTGTGTTACATATTATACCATTTATTTAAAATGAACACCAAGTACAGTTTTATGTAATTTGAATTATTTGGATAATAATTTTAGAAGATTCAGCAGCATTGCATTTTGTGTGTGTGTATCAATATATATATTATATATAATGTTAGATCCTAAAATGGGTTTCACAAAAAGGGTAGATCACATCTGTTTCTGTTTCCTAGGATCTGCATTAAACTGTATTAAATTTCTTTTGCCTAGTTCTGAAATAAAATTAGAAATGCATAAGTTAATTAGATTATTAAAAATTAGATCCTGGGCCTCTTGGTTTGTGACAGCTCACACAACACCTGGAGGAAAACTTTGACATAAAGTAGGTCATTGTATAAAGTGGTGAAAGTTGAGACAGCTGCTGAATGGAATTATCAGAGTGACTGTTTACTTTCTAAAGAAGGTCCATGGAATTTGTTTTTACTTTGCAATTGGAATGTATGAACTTCACTTGTGTACTTTTCTATCGACTTGATTATTCTTTAGGATCTCAAATAGCCAAATACCCATACACAAGGTCTGCAATACATACATAATCTTTTAATAAACATCAGTAAAAATAAAAGGAAAAATGATACTAGTGAATGTGAATGTATGCTATATATTCTATATATGTAATATTTTACTACCAAATACATTGAATGTAATCTGATAGTGTTATTAATTTTTATCATATGATATTTTATGTGGTCGCAAACAGCTGAGTCTGTAATAGCATTGGTCAAGGAAGTAAACATTTAAGACAATGTTTTTGAACATCAGAAAACATCAGTAGACTTTAAGACAATATTTTTGAACCCATGACAGTATGTAATATGTTAATTTCTACAGAGCTATTGAATGCCACAGTTTTTTGATCTTTGTCCTCTGCTGAAATATTTGGTGGTGCTAAAAAGTAATTACAGATGTGGTGGAATAACATCTTTACCTAGGTTTCCCATAACCTACAGGGGCTTTTCTCTCTTTGACCTGGGTCTCTCTCTGTTCAGCTGCTGCCACCACCTGGCCTTTGTAGGAATTGTCCATTGATAGGGTCAGGGCTGCCAGCTTCCTTGCCCTCTTCTAAGGTCTTGCCTCTCTGTGTTTTCTGCTACCCAGCATTTGGTTACCATGGAGAAAGTTTACTGCCTTGTGCACCACCTAGGGAGAGCCAGTGTGGTGTAGTTGTCAAGAGTGTTGGACTGATGTCTGGGAGACCCAAGTCAGAATCCCCACTCATGCCATGGAAGCTCATATTGAAAGGTGCATTTTACCAACTGTGTAGTAACAAAATTCTGATTCAGAGGAATGCCTTTTTTTTAAAGTCAGATCCTTAGAGAGTAGCTATGAAATACATTGTGGAAGTAGTACTAAGATCAGCTAATGATATACATTTGTAAGCACTGAACTATTTTACTGTTCATCAGATTTGTGGCTTGTCTTTTATTAGGAACTAGATGGAGTATGAATATTACTTCCATTCTGTGGTCTCTCTGTTGGCTGTCCACCAGTTACTGGGTTCAATTTAAGGTATTGACTATCACATGTAAAGCTCTTTATGGTCTTGAACACTCCTATCTGTGAGACTGCCTCTCTCCCTGTGTACTGTCATGACAGCTTCGTTTGTCTGTGCAAGGTCTTTGGCAGGTGTCAACATCAAATGGGCAGAATCAGTGTCTTTCCATACATGTGCCTTCTCTGTTATGGCCCCCACCTTATGGAGTGGCCTACCTTCATTGAAGGACTCAGGAAGGCTTCCCCTCTCCTGGCTTTTCACAAATGATGCAAAACTGAATTATTCAAGAGGGCTTTTCTACACAGGCAATTGAGTTGTACTGTAAAAATAATTCACAGAGTTATTAGATAAATTATTAGGGACTGTGGTCTATGCTACTCTCTGCTATCTCAGTTCTAGGTCTCCCCCACAACTGTACTGTTACTGGTTCGTAAAGAGGGAGGCCCATGAAACTTGCAGGGGGAGGGGAAGAAATCCTTTCTCTCCCCTGCCCCATAACTTGCCTTACAGTGATGGAGTAATGGGCAGGCTATGAGAATTTAACCCTCCTGAATTTTTGTGGAGACCTAGGGGATCCCCCAAGCTTGCAAAAACAAACAAAATGTTAGTGGTGAGTTGTATGGACCCGTGCCGTAGTTCTGGCCTTTCAGTAGCTTTGTAAACTAGATAAGAAGCAGGCTACAGACTCCTCCAAAGAGGTTTTTTTATTCAGGAACAGGAGAAGGTCCTCTGAGATAATCAGGAGGGAGTGAATAATTTATAACAAAGCAAGCCTCTTAGCATATTGAGAAAAAGAGCCAGGGCCTCCTCCCCACCTTCTCCTGCCTTATCTGACTTTTCTCCTTAACCCACAGGTGATTCCTCTCGTATCAGTGATTGCTATTAATCAAGCCTCAGGTGTTTTCATTCTGAGAGAGTAGGAGGTTAAGAGCTCGTGTATCTAATCTGGAGGAACCGGGTTTGATTCCCAGCTCTGCCACCTGAGCTGTGGAGGCTTATCTGGGGAATTCAGATTAGCCTGTACACTCCCACACACGCTAGCTGGGTGACCTTGGGCTAGTCACAGCTTCTCGGAGCTCTCTCAGCCCCACCCACCTCACAGGGCAAGGAGATTGTAAGCCCCTTTGAGTCTCCTGCAGGAGAGAAAGGGGGGATATAAATCCAAACTCCTCTTCCTCCTCTTCCCCAGGCCGGGGACACTCTTCAGAATTAAATAAATAAATGCCTGCAAAGGAAATAGCAAAGTTTGAAGTCAATTACTAGCCAGGCCTGGTTTCCTTTATAGTCTCTGTTTTCTTCTTGTGGAGAACAAAAATGGCTCTAGATTTTAGGATAGCAGTTGGAGTGATGGGAAAGAAAACTGGTTGGAAATGCGTAAGAAAATCAGAATTCTTTTACTTTTGTTTTGAGTTCAAGCAGAAAAAAATTTGAAAGAACTTGGGTTGGATCCATAGATTTTATTCTGCCAGTGATAGTAGAGCGTTCATCCAGCTCTGAGAGATATCTGTCTCCAAAATCCATACCTTCTGCTGATGCAAGACTCCTTGAGTGGAGGAGAGTTCTACTGTTATAGAAACAAAACTTTGGATCTATCTCCTTTACAGTTTATTGTAACTAAAAGTAACTTTTTTGGACAGTAGAACATTTTCACTTAACCCCAGAAAGGGGTGTGTGTGATATATTACATTCCCCAAATGTGTTACTATTCCCTCTATCTATGGACAGTTTTAAAATAAATGAAATGGTTTTGACTTCTGGTAATTATTGTAATCCTACTTTGAGACTTGTTCCTACACATTTTAGCTTAAAAATAATTATTCTTTTAAGCAGCTGTGAAAAGTTAGCGTGACACAAAGATATGTCTTCCTTACTAGCTTTATCCTCACTCTCAATTGTGACTGAATACCTGTAAAGAATGGGATCTCAGTGCTTCCCTAAGTACACAATGTGAACCCATGAGAAAACTCTGTTTCCCTAGATCTGTGTTGCAAATATTTAATTAATCTTGAGATACACAAATCTGTGTTTCTGCTGCATATTTGTACAAAGACATTTTTGTGTACTGTTGAAAGAAATTAATAATCTAGCCATTGAAATAAAATAGAACAGAAGACTTCTTTATACTCTGTGTCCTCTTGTAATTATGCAATGCTTGTTCAAAACAGGCTCCTTCTGCCAGTTGACTGAGCAAAAGTTATATTATTCAGGTCTCGAGGACATTTTTGTGCTGAAACTAGTTCATGAATTTCCATTTGCTGATGTGTGGAGTGATATGTAAACTAATTGTTGAGTTTTGATTGAAAAAGTCATTCAGAAGACAAAAAGATGGATGTTTTTTTTGGGGGGGGTAGGGATTAAGAAAAAAATATGACTCCAGAATTTTAATCAAAAATTTCTAGCTGTTGGTGATAGATTTACTCTACAATTTAATAAGCCAAATGAATGTGGCATTAGCAAGTCCTCATTATAATTGGACATGGTAGAATAATTTTTAAGTACAGAATATACTGTTATTCTCCCCTCAATTGTATTTATGGACTTTTCCAATTTAATAAATTTATTGAGGGTTATAGCACAATTTACATATTCAAATTACATATTTCGTCTAGGCTCAGGTAGATTCAGTGTAGATTTTAACATAATTGCTTTGCATCGGAAAGGTTGTTCACAAAACCTGCTGTTGAAGCCAGATCCAGATTTGATGTTGCATCAGTTAAAGAAGATAGAAAGAATCCACCGCTTTGATTTAGGGATCATACAGTGATTTGTGAGGCTCCAAACTAAATACTTTTTTTAAAAAAGCACATTAAGAAAAAAATGCTTTATTCCAAACTCTACTTGGAAGGGTTCTTAAAAGAAAGAGAACATTAGAAATGTACAGTGGAACCTCGGTTTATGTTGATCTTGGAGTTTGTCGGTTTTGGTTATCGTCAATTGTTGCCTGCCGTTTCTTACCTCAGTTTTTGTCGATCGCCTCATATTTCGTTGGCTTGCCGACGAAATCTGAGGCGACTTTTGCGTAAGTTAGCTGTGCCATTTGTGTTGCGCCTATGCAAACAGCATACCTCGGTTAGCGCTGGTTTCAGTTTTCGCCGAGGTAATCCAAACGGATTACCAACGAAAACCGAGGTTCCACTGTAATTACTAACCAGTTACACTGTCACTTTGTTGCAACGGCTAGAGTATCTCACTAGGACTGGGAGATGTAGATAGGTTAAAATTCCTGTTCTACGTTGAAGCCTTGCTTGTTACTGTCTCCTGTTCTAAACATACCTCATAGGACGGTTATGAATAAAATGCAAAATGGATGGATCATGTATTAAGGAAAAGTGTATGAAATTGTATTGCATATGAAAGACCAGGTTTCAAAGTGAGTGAATGATATACTTAACCTGATTATGATGAGGCCGCTGTTGATGGTTACACTGGAGCAGAGTGAGAAGTAGTTAGGCTCTTTGAATGTGGGCGTAAGTTGCTGACACTTGATGGCACATGTAAGATTGGAAAATGAATGTGTAAATGAACCTGAGATGGTATGGCTGGTGTTAGGTATGGTGGGTATGGTAACAGAGTGACATCTTGGCTTATTGCAGGCTCTGTCCCAGAGCCTGTGCTCATCCTCGGAAGTACAATTTTGGATGAGTTGTATTTTGTTAGGTTGTTTGTGGGCAAGAAAAGGTTTACCTTCCAATAACTGCTAGATAGAAGTATCATTGTCCAGCATAGCTTGCAGGCATTGGCGTAGTGCAACACCTCAGATGGAGGTGTGGGCGGGGCAAGGGCGGAAGATGCTGCGTCAGGGAAGCAGGGTGCGCTCTTGCCCCAGGCGCAGTTTTCCCTCGCTCCACCTCTGCTTGCAGGTCATTAATGATGCATTGAACCACTTTGCACTGAGAGCTGTAAGTGATTACCAGTGGTGTTCTGTTTTGTTTGGGCTTATCTTGTAGCAGGTTATCTCTTGGTATCATTTTGACTTTGTTGATCTGTTTCCTTATGACATCAGGTGGGTATTGTAATTCCAGAAATCCCTGTTGTAGATCCTGCAGGTGAGATATATCTACCAAGTATTACTAATTCCATCACACTCTCTACAGCTGACAAATGGGTCAGTTGCTATGCAAAATAATAAATGGGCAAAAAATCGCAAAACTAAAAAACAATGGGACAATGTTTTAATATTCCCAGATATTTTGTTGCTGAACTAAGAATTCAAGTCCTCAAACAGAGATGCTTCAAGGTGTGATTACAGTGTGAGATTTCTAAAGTTGAGTGCATTCAGAACAAGCCTCCCCTTCCCGGTCTGCAGAGGGACATAAGATTCTTATCTACAGTTACTAATTTTCTGCCCTTAAGCATTTCTCCCCTGCTCTAATCAAGTTGAGCACATTTTGCATTGTATCTTGATTCCCTTCTTTGTAACACCTCTCCCACTTTCTGACTGAGATAAACGAACTGGGCAGCCTCCATTTCTACTTATCGCTTAATCTGACTCTTGAAGGATTATAACTTGAAAATCTTGTTGGTCTCCAAAGTGCTACTGGACTCTCAAATTTAGTTGTTCTACTGCAGACTATTACGGCCACCCTCTGAAAGTATATAATAATTACAAGTATCTCCCCAACCTGACTGCACATTACCGTGAGTGCTTGTTTATCAATTGGTTACTTATTGTAGTGATAACCGTGTGGTAATTTTTATTTATTTTATTTATTTATCAGTCTTATATACCGCCCAATCCCCGAAGGGCTCTGGGCGGTTAACAACATAAAATTTCAGATACATATAGACTGTAAATAATTTAAATTAGATTTAAAATGCAGCAAATAATAAACAATAAACAATGCCCGCAATTCCTATTAGACCCTCCCAGGAGGGGAGAAGAGCATGGGTCACATAGATAGTAATAGGCCCAAACATAGGAGGGTGAAGGGGGCACACAGTCAACGGCTGGACACTCCAAAGGCCCGGTGGAACAACTCCGTCTTGCAGGCCCTGCGGAACTCACCAAGGTCCCGCAGGGCCCGGACAGCTGGAGGAAGAGTGTTCCACCAGGCAGGGGCCAGGGCTGTAAAAGTCCTGGCCCGAGTGGAGGCCAGCCGCATCATTGAGGGGCCAGGGACTACCAGCAAATTGGCCTCTGCTGAGCGCAGAGGCCTAGTAGGGACATATGGGGTAATGCGGTCCCTGATTATTACATTACTGCATTCCAAGATTTTATGATTATGTGTTATGTAAAAATCTGGCTTCTGAGGCCACTCCTTCATGATTCTATTCCTTGCATATCTTCAGCTTCATCAGTGTTCTCCTTATCTCTGGTTAAAATAAACTTGGGGAGAAGATAAAATACAATTGTCTCTGTTCAAAAAATATGTGTTTTTTTTAATTTGAAGGAGATGGTTGATATATGGATCAGGATGATTCACTAAAATACTATTATGAAGGGAAAAATGGATAAATGAGCAACTGTTGTTGATTACAGTTGCTTGTGTTCGTTTATGTCATATACTACATGTGTATAATGCCTCTGCAGTCAGAAGGAAACAGAGCAGATGTGGAATATGCTTAAACAGTCTTTGTTGGGAACTACCAAACAGTTCCCCAGTACTTGACAAAAGCCCCATCTCCCTGCCTCCTCATGTTTTTTAACATTTCACAGGCCTCTGTGTATAAAAACATAAGAAGATAAATTCTAGTAGATAGAATTGTGCTGTAATGCTAGCAGGCCATATTGTCAGGTTGAAGGTTTAATACAGGTATTTAATTTATTTCATTGTGTTCTTTGTACTTTTGAATAACAGGTGTATCCTGAACTGCAAATTACAAATGTTGTAGAAGCAAATCAACCTGTAACCATTCAGAACTGGTGCAAGCGAGGACGGAAGCAATGCAAAAGTCATCCTCACATTGTAGTTCCTTACAGATGTTTAGGTAAGAGAAAATCTATAAATGCATTTCAAGATTGTCATTTTATAGTGCTCCATGTGCTTAGTTTTTTTTCCTCTCTCTTCACATAAGAAAGTTTGTTCATTGAGCCAGGCAGATATTGTTTATGAAATAGACTTTTTTATTCCCTGTATTCAGTATTGCATCAGTACATTTTAATTAGAAAGTAGTAATTCACAGATAAAATAGCTATGAATAACAGAATTTTTCAAGTGAATGGTATTTTAGTTTTCATTTTGAAACACAGAAACGTATTAAAGCATGACACATGAAAAATGTACAGGATTCTTTTCTCCTTTTTTCTTCCATGTGTGAGCCTCCTTTGCATCTAATTCAAACATTTAGGGAATAATTTAGTTGTATAATAATTGTGTAAAATTAGTACATGGTATTTCAGGAAGTACTTGCATGCAACGGATAAAGTACTAGGTGTTTGGACATAGAAAAATTTTGGTTCTGTAAAGAGCTTTGAACATGCTATAGTCTCTTAGCTTAATTTGTGACATCATTTTAAGTTTTGCAGAAATTACCAACCAGACCTCTGTAACTTTGTTTTTCATTGGAGAAATCATGATACGGGATAGAGTGGATGCAAGTTAGTGCTTGGAGGATTCACTCTCCTTGTAGGTGATTAGTTGTAGCTGTGATATAATTACTATGGGGTCAGGGCCACAGATCCCTTTACCATCATTTTGTGACAGACCCCTCTGCTACTGTTTTTAGAAGGCTCTATGATGCTGTAAATTGTTTCCCCTAATTGTTGAAGAGGTCCCCAGGCTTTCCTACATTTTATTACCTTGTGTCATTCAAATTGTGCCTTGCTTAGGAGGACAGAACAGGAATTTAAACAGCACATTGCTTTGTTCATTGTGTCTTTATTACCCATTTATGACCCCAGGTATGACCTGCCCCTCCTCACACACTCTGGCCAAGGATGTAGGTAAGGTTTTTTTTTCCTGGGTTCAACTCCCCATTACATGTCTGAAGCTCCGCCCCCCTTTTGTGAGTTTTTTGTATTTTTTGTGTTTTTTTCAGTTTTTGGCCTGCAGGGGGCACAGCTTTTAGGCTAGCAGCACCAACATTTCAGGGATTTTTTTGGAGACTCTCCTGATGATACCACCCAAGTTAGGTGAGGTTTGGTTCAGGGGGGTCCAAAGTTATGGGCTCCCAAAGGGGGTGCCCCATCCCCCATTGTTTCCAATGGGAGCTCATAGAAGATGGGGGCTACACCTTTGAGGGTCCATAACGTTGGACCTCCTGAACCAAATTTCACCAAACCTTGGTGGTATCATCAGGAGAGTTTCCTAAAGATATCTTGAAAGTTTGGTGCTACTAGCTTAACAATTGCACCCCTGACAGCAGGTACCCCCCAAATTTCCCCAGATTCTCCTTTTAAATCCACCCCCTTTGGCACGGATTTAAAGGGAGAATCTGAGGTCCCCAGTTTAAACATTGGAAGTGATGCTGTTTCAGGGTGGGGGATAATCCACCCCAAAACAGCATCAGTTCCAATGCTGTTTTAACTGGGGACTTCAGATTCTCCCTTTAAGGTGGATTTAAAAGGAGAATCTGGGCTCCCTAGTTTAAACACCATTGAAAGTGATGCTGTTTGGGGGTGGATTCCAGTATCACAGCAGCCACCATGGGGGAAGAAGGCGTAAAACTCAGATTTTGCATCGGGCTCCATTTTTCCTCTGGGAGGAGAGGGCAGAAGGGACTGCCGGCTGGAAACTCATCCAGTGGTGGTGGGGAGCCTGCCGAGGCGAGCTGCTTTTATAAGCACTAAGGCCGGGGTGGGCCTTGGGGGGCGTGGCCACACCCCCAGGGCTGGTGGGGGTGTGCCCCCCCTAAATCCACCCCATAAAAAAATCTATAGCTACGTCACTGACTCTGGCCATACTTCCTCTTGTCCTTTTGTTCCTCTTGTTGCATCCCAGTTGCCTAAGAGCCTACTACGTACTTTGACCAAGGGAAAACTGCTTTAACCTACATTGCTTTTGATGTAATTTTAAGACCCAAAAGAACTCTGGTCCTAGTAGTTCTCACACTTGAATTCCAGCAAGGGAATGAGCAGGGCGAGCAGAGTTCATCTCAGATGGACACCAGGAATTGCACAGAGGATGGCTGGATTCTACCTGCTTACTTATGTCTGAAAATTTATATGCTGCATCCCCAAAGAACTGGAGGCTTGCTGGGGAATGGATGGCAAATCTTTTGCCCCAGAAGAGATGTTGACTGCTCACTGGTTTCTTTGCTTAGTAAAATCCGGAATGGGAAATGCAGACTTCCATAAAAATAATATGCTAGAATTAAGAGTTGCAATGGTTCTGCTATAAAATGTTAGCTGGTTTTAGCTTGTATTTCAGGTCTTCTATTTCAGCAATCGTGCAGAGATGTATTTCAGTGATACAAATGCATGCCTTCTAATTCAAAGTTATATGCTGGTTTAATGCTGGTATAGTGATGGCTTCCTGGGATCTCATGAAGTATACTGTTTTATCTTTCTTAAGTAATTAGTGTACTGTGTCATGGAAAGCAGACCTTAGACTGGAGTAACTGTCCAAAGGATTGCACTGTTAAGCATATAGTCCAACATTTTTTAAAAATAAGACTAGGTCCAAACCTGTAAAAATATAAATTTTCTCACTAAAGAAATAGCAGATTCTAATTTATTTTAATGAAAATAAATACAACCTTTACATCTGTGAGCAGCAACTTGATAGTTTCTGGCCAAGTCAGTAGAAAATTTAGTATTTTCTGTATTGAAGATTACATTTTCCCCATAGTTTCAAGAGGCCTCAGTATCTTTCAGATTTCCTCTACAAATCTAATCCTGTAACTTGAATTCAGGATCCAGAACTTTTAATAAATAAGTATTTGTAGTAGTTATATCCAATAATATGTATACTTGTAATAATTTATTGTTTGCAAATATTCTCTCCTATTCATCCTTTAACTAAAAACTAACTTTACTGGGTAGCTAGAAAAATCCCTGAGAATATTCTGAACCAGTAATATCAAATCTCAAAACAACAGGGTTTTGAGTACAGAAAAGGCTGTGAAATCAAGAAACATTATAGCAGCAACAAATCATAACACTTAAAACTAGCAAATTTGTAAGATTTCAACAGTTGAATGAAACCAATTGCACAAAACATTATTCTAGGTTTTCAAGGGCATGGTTTGTGAGACAAAAGACAAGGAGGTAGGAGGAAAGACAAGGACCTTATCAGAAGTCTGGGAGTCTTCATCCAGAAACCACTTTAAGTTCATCTTGAAAAGCAGTGTATAAATATTCTGAATAAGCATACTTGAAAGAAAACTACCATATTTACTTGAAAGGGAGATGATCCTGAGCATAAGATGATATCCTTCAAAACCATTCTATACACACACAGAATTATTATTGGATATAACTTTTTTATGGTGTATATGAATTGTCAGATCATAGCTGACTTCTGGTGAAGCCATAGAATTTCCAGGGCAAGAAAAGAGCTAGTTTACCATTGCCTGCCTTCCTGTGCACTGAGGAATTTCTAAGAGAACTGTGACTGGTCCAAAGTCACCCAGCAGACTTCATGTGGCAGGGTGGGGAACCAAACTGGGTTTTTCAGGTTAGAGTCCACCGCTCTTAGCCACTACACCATGCTGCCAAACCTGGGGGGGGGGGGGACACTTGTTTTCCATTTGAGTAAATAGTGTAGTCTGGCACTAATCAGCATTCTAGGCACCGAGTGCCATGAAAGAAAGTCTTAGTTGTCTCATGTCTCATCTCAGAAAAAAGTGAGAGGTGGAAGAGCCTTATATACTCTCCATTGAGAACTGGAATTTTGCAAGTAATAGCACAGCAGCAACAATCAAATCCAGAAGACTGGGCTTTCACTTCACTCTCTTCTTATAGTTGCTTTAATATGCCAGTCACAACTGACACCATCGTCAAAATTGCTGGTTGTAAAATGTCAGGTACTCTGAATGATGAATGTATTTCATTTTTCAGTTGATAACAAAGATGCAGGAAACACTTGTGACTTTTGTGAAGGTTATTCTGTTAATCTTCCCTCAGGTCTTCAAAGCTTTTCAAACTATCTCCTTATTGTAGTGACACATAAAAACCCTTTTGACACAGGAAGCAAAAAAAATCCAAATTCCATTACTATTGAGGTTGCTGTACTTGAAACATTACTTGAAATTAGTATTCAGGATTTGTCGGCAGTAGTTTTTTTTCTTATATTGGGTATTTTCATCCCCCACTCCAGAAGTTTGCCAGGTAGCCCCCTCTCAACCCGAAGGGGTGGCCACAACACCGATGCGGTGCCACCCTGCTACTCCCATTGAGGCTTCCCAGTAGCCCTCCTATACTAACAACATTCTCCAAGTTCTTTTAATAGATGTTCCTGTGGGTGCCCTTCAATCATCTGGCTTGTTTTCCAAGGATGGGGAGAGGCAAATTAAACATGTTCTTCATCAAAAGGCAGATTAGCTGTTCAGATGGTCCCATGAAACCATGGCAGCAGATGTTGAGGCATCTGCTACAGTTTCCATAGTGGCCAGAGCCACCATCATTTGGTCCAAGAACCATGTAGAGCTCATCCCAGAAAATGACCAGAGAATGGTAGTGGGGAAAGGGGAATTTGGCCCTAAGAGAGCAGAATCAATGAGAGGGGCAAGTCATGGCCCACTCAAGAGAAGATATTCAAGATCTGCCAGAGCCCCCTCTCCAGTCTCTGAGGGTGACTCGGAGTCTAGGGAAGAAGGAGAACTATTTTATGAGGAGGAGCAAGAGAAGGCAGATGACTCCCAGGTGCCAGAGGAAGAGGCATGCTTCTTTAGATCAGAGGATTATCAGTACCTCTTATCCAAGTGCATTGCTGTACTGCACATCCAGGGCCATGCAGTGGGAGGGAACCCTCAGATCCTGACACAAAACCCAAAATTACTGAGGATAAGTAATTTTTTCCCCTCATAGTTCTTCTAAGAAAAAGTTTTCTCATTCCCTGTCTTAATTGAGAATAGGCTGCAGGCTGAGTGGAAGAAAACCATGGCAAATAGACAGTTTTCTAATGTTAAAAAGTTGTAAGCCTCTCCCCCTTGTGTTGATGAGTTCCTACAGATGCCTCTAGTAGACACTTCAGTTGCTGCTCTTCAGTCCTTCAGCCTGGTTTCTGAGGATGGAGGCAGCCATGTTCACTCAAAAACTGACTCCTCCTCTTGCACCCTTTCTTGGGCGACATCCTAATCAGATTGAAATCTCATCAACAAACTGCACTAGACTCCCAGAGCACCATACTTTTCCTGAAACACCACATCTTTCTGGTAAACTGTAAGACGAGTTCTTAGGTGTCCTCCCAGCAACTGGAGCATTGGGGAGTAGTGATCGTGATGTCACCTTGGTCTGCAAGCTCTTCAAACCCCCAGACGAGTTCACAAGATACAGACCAAGGTAAAAGCATTCTTCACAGCACTTTGAGTTCCTTGTTGAGTTTAACCAACCTCATAGCCTCTTTGTAGCCAAATCAGAAGCTGTTCATTGGGGTTGCCTCCACTCAAGGGAGTTACAATGACTGATACATCCCTTTCAATTCCATATAGCAAACATAGTGCACATGTCCCTGCAACTCCTGAGACCAGTCGAGGTCTGCCTACTGTGGTAGACGAGGAAAAAGAACCTAAACCAGGGAAAATCATTCTGGATCAGCTCCACTAAATATGCCCGCCTGTCCAGTTGGGTGTGTGTGACCCTGGAGGAGATTCCAATCTAAGGCACTTGGATGCAAGCGGAGTCAACCCTTCCAATACACATCCTATAGATTAGAGCCATGCTTCTAGCTTTGCGACACATCTGGTGAAGGATTGCCATGTCCTCATACAAATAGACCTACTTAAACAACCAAGGTGGGTCCAAGTCATCAGCCTTGCACAGGGAAGCCCGCAAAGTGCTGTCATGGGTGGAAAGCTGTCTTCTCTCCATCCACATGGAACTTATCAGGAGCAAGGTGACCATTCAGGCTGATTGACTGAGTTGATAGCTGATAAATCCTGGAGAATAGACACTGAAGAGAGAGGTGTTCAAAATTATCATCTCTTGCATGGGAGTTCCAGTTCTAGACCTATTTGCGTCTCACCTCAACCATCAGCTACCTCGATTCTACTCCTGCTTTTATCTCCAAACAGCAGAGTTCATGGATGTTCTATCTGCCAGTTGGCCTACAGATCTGCTATTTATTTTTCCTCCTCTCCCGGTTGTCCCCAGACTCCTTTGCAAAATCAGAGAGGAAAAGGCAGAGGTGATTCTGGTTGTTCCGTGGTGGCCTTGACATCCCTGGTATTGCATATTACTCCAGATATGAGCAGAAAAACTGTTTCACCTTCCCAACATCTAGAACTTGCTCCATCAAAGACCCATAGTACACCCAGAGCCCAAGCACTGGAGAATGACTGTCTAAAAATTGAAAGGAGGGACTTGATGTCCAGAGAATATAGAACTGATATTACTAACACTGTCTTTAATTCCAG
Source organism: Sphaerodactylus townsendi (assembly GCF_021028975.2). Classification (NCBI taxonomy): domain Eukaryota; kingdom Metazoa; phylum Chordata; class Lepidosauria; order Squamata; family Sphaerodactylidae; genus Sphaerodactylus; species Sphaerodactylus townsendi. The sequence goes on along the minus strand of NC_059428.1, from coordinate 62,992,843 downwards.
AAGAGACTTAACAAAAAGGATTTACAGCTTCACTTGGAAGGCATTTGTTAAATGGAGTAGAAGGAAGATCAGCTAAAACCAGGGGTAATAGACATGTTACGTTTTCTCCAAGATAGCGTCCAAGCTGGCCTCAGATCTTCCACACTAAAAAGAGAAGTAGCAGTGATACCCTCTGTGGTACATGAGTTAGATGGATGGCTACTGTCCAGTCACCCACATATATGTAGTAACAAGTATAATGGCGAAAGCTAGATGTCAGAAGGTCATTTAAACCCTTCCTCATCAGATCACAAGACTTCAGGAAAAGTGAATCTGAAACCCAAACAAGAGTTCCTCCTTGAATCCCAGTGAGATTCCCAGTGAGGCAGGTTATTAATAACATAAATAAATAAACCAAGCTTCTTTACATTAAATTTCTTTTTGTCATGCTTTTTTTTTAATGAAATAGGCTCACATCTTGCAGATTTTGTAAGTTTTGACAGCTTACCTCAGCCTGCAAAGACTATATTATTAAGCTGTGTTAGGGTAGAAAGTCATCATTGTATAAAGCTATCTTTCTCTCTCTGTGCTGGTATATTTATAATAAATATTTTAGCAAAATCTCAATCAAATTACTTCCTGGGCTGCTCTGTAATGAACTTTTTTTCATGCTGAGTTCAGGCCTAAGGAGCATACACTGAGAAAGTCACATGACTTTTGGCAGCCAACTGCTGGACCTTAGAAGTGCATACTAAAAGCTGATCTACATTGATTTGGAAATGTAAGAGCTCATGTCACTGAGACTTTTTATTTCCCCACTGGCATCTTGGAACAAAAACAATGTATTTGTTTCAGACTGAACAGTGCAATTACTTGATCTGGATGGCTCAGGCTAGTCCGATCTCAGGAGCTAAGTAGGGTCAGCCCTCATTAATGTTTGGATGGGAGACCACCAAGGAAGGCCCGGGTCATGATGCAGAGACATGCAGTTGCAAATCCCCTCTGAACGTCTCTTTTCTAGAAAACCCTTCAAAGTTGCCATGAGTGAGATGAAATTTTACAGCACTTTCCCCCACCACAAATAGTACACAGAACCCTTTGTTTTGGTTGGGAAAGTTTCATTAGTTTTCTGGGACACAAATACAACTTATAACAAAGCAGAAAAATGGAACATAACTGTAAGATGTGAAGTTTCTAATTGCTCTGAGGAATTTTGAGTTCTTGAAGGATGAGTAGAACTGCCACTTTGTTCCTAAGGCCCTCCTGGTTTTTCTGGTCAGCAACAACTGGGGCTTCATAAGCTCAGCAATCTGTGAGATCATTTTCTGCCTGCCTTTATCCCCTCAGCCATTTCTGTGTGAACTGCTCAATGCTACCGCTGTGGCTGAATCCTTCAAAACTGTTTATTTGGTGCACGTGTATAATTCGTAGCACAGATTGGATGCTTAGTAAGGTGAAAACTCACATCAACTAGAACTGAAGAATTTTAGACTTTCTTTTGCAGGGCATCCAGAATAAATTGAGATGTCTTTTTTATAGCTCATCAACTTAGATTTTAAGATCATGCCCGTTGGCAACACTACAATTAAAAAATCCTGCGGAAGTCCTGTGTGGGGTATGTTAGAAGGATTGACAAAAGTACAACAAATACACATAGTTCTCTCTCCTGATATGCACAATTATAGTGCCAGATTTTACAGTGCCTGAAAAGGACATAAATGTAGGAAAGCCACCCTGAGTTCCTTGGAGAAAGAGCTGAATAAAAATGCATAGATTGGTAGATTGCTGTGCAATCATACCAGTTCTACAGTGGCTAGAAAGCCTTTAAGTAGGTGCTAGTTTTTCTGGCTTATTACACATAACCTTTCTGTTCATTTGCACTGATGAGACAGCAATGGATGCTGCTGGGGATAGCCAAGACACAGAAATGTGAGCGGGTGAAAGAAAGCTTACTACTTATGGAAACATGCACAGTATTTAGGAACATGTCTCTTGTTTTCTATTCATGCCTCGTTCTCTATAATACATTTGTAATAATGTGTAATAATTTCAGAGAGCAATCTTCAAAATACAACAGTGCATTAAAACAACTCAAACTCTGTCACATTTAGAGGTTAAAAGTCTGATTAAAAATCCTAATTATTAAATAAGCCAAGCTGCCAGAAGGAAAAAAGTAACCACACACACCATCTGCTAAGAAATATAATATGCAATCATGAACCTTGCTTCTCCTGAAAAAAAAAAGCGTAAGATTCTACACTATCAACTATAATGTCAAGCCATCTTTTCTAGTAGGCTGATGTTATGTACTGTTCTGCCTTGATGGGTGCTTAGGTTTAAGATGCTGACAGTAGAGGAATAAAAGATTGCAGGGGGTATGTTACTCCAAGTTGAATGAGAAAAAAAATGGCATGGGGATACGTGAGAATTTCAGATGGATTTCTGTAAAAGTAATAAAGCATGTATAAGTAGTTTTGTTCCTGAACAAATGCATTCTGAATTTGTGTGATAGGTAAAATATGAATGAATGACATTTGATGTCCCTGAGAAAAAGCAAAGATGTTTTCATTATCAAAGGTAGTCAGACAGAAAAATAGCAGCTTTTACAGAAATTTTGTTTTATTCCTAAAAATTCAGTCTTTTTTAGCTTTATTGAAATAACAAAAATCAGCCCATAAGATAGCTGTCTTTTAAGCTGTTAGTCTTCTAATGATAAATTAAAAAGACTTTCCCCCTTTTCATGAGTAGCATAGAACAACTGGAGCATGATAAAATTGAAATATAGCATTTAATTTAATTGTATCTTTTGAACTAGTGTGTGTGTGTAAAGTGCTGTCAAATCAAAGTCAACTTATGGCAATTAGTAAGGTTTTCAAGGCGAGAGAATATTGCCTTCCTCTGTATAACAACCTTGATATTCCTTTGGTGTTTGCCATCCAAGCTTTTGAACTTATAGGTAACTTATTTAGCTTTGGACCACAATTAGAGAAAAAAGATTTTTCTCCAAATAAATTCACATTTGTAGAAACATCTATAAACAACTAAAAACACATTGTCCTGTGTCATGCAGCAACAGGAAGCCTCAGCGGAGCCTTGGATCCATTAACCGGGGGCCGGGGGAGCAACAGCAGCAGCGGTTGGAAGTCACATAGGGCTTGTGAAGAAATGGCTCCTCCCCCCCTTCCCTTCTCCAAGCATCATATCATAGATTTGGAGGACTTAAAAATGCCAGAAGGACATCAGGAATCATAACCTGATGTCCTAGGGGAAAAATATATCTTGACCCAGACTGACCCTGAGAGAGTGGTGGGGCCTGGGAACTGATAAAACTTCTGGGAACAGAGAGGCTGGGTCTCTGAAGGGAGCAGAGTTCTTGCCTGGACTCTGAACGAGCACCCATTTTTGGACCATGTGCTTGCCCAAGGATCTGACCCAGCCTTCCAGGTAATGGGAACTCTGTGAGAATTGTAAGCTCAGTGGACTCGTGTATATAATACCGTGATATTGTTATGCCAATAAAGGTTCTTCGAGTTTGACTTTGTAAGCTTAAGAGCCCACCCTATTTTAATAACTGTTAGGGTATGTTTAGATTAAGGGATAGAGGAATTGCGTTTATATTTCATTTGTTTTGGAAACCCTTGCTTGATCTGGTGCAGTGCTAGACATCCTTGTAACTATTCTATTCTTAAATACTTTTGAACCTGAGATGTGGGGAACAGTTCTCTGTACCACCTAGGCCTCCACCATTTTGGATGCGCAATAGGAGGGCACCAGAAGGAAGGCTAACAATTGGTCGGGTGGTGCTAGTGGTTTACCCACAGGGTAAAAGCAAGCAGGAAGAGTTGGCGACCCCTGGCAGAGGCTTGGGGTGGAATAGTGCCTGCCAGGCAAAGCAAGCCGGTTCCACCACATGGCTCACTGCCAGCAACAGTAATGGCGAGTGGACAACCCTTAACAGGTCTTGCTGGTGGTGATAGGAGGGAGAAACTCTTGCTATTCCCCACCCAGCTGGCAAGGATGGTATCAAGCATGGGTGCAGAAGTCCTTGATTCCCCTTCTGTTGTGCCATCAAGACTGCCTGCTGAACTGGCAACCAGGGAATTAGGCAGAGAGCCACAGATGTCCTTTCAGCCCCTCTCCAAACCAAGCATAAAGGAATTGTGTGAGGGGTGTGGGTGTCCTCACTTCTATCTTGCTGACCCAGCAACCAAGGAATCAACTAGAGCTGTCAGTAAAAGAGCTGTGCAGTAGCAGTGGCAAAGGTAGAGGCAGCCTCCTAGGCCTTTGGGTGTGGAAGAGTTCCCAAATGCCAGTGTTACTTGGCATGTGCAAAAATGGTGGTGCAATCCAATTGACTGCATACACCACTTTCAGGTTCGTTGGGGTTTTTTTGTTTATGGATTGCCTGCTGCAGCGCTGCAATCCTTCTTGGAGATGCTACAGCTGTGCTACTGCTGCACCATCCCCAGTCACAGTGCACACCCCCCCACCCCAGATTGGGCTGAGACTGTAGCGCATTCATGGATTGGTGATTTCAGTTCAAAACAGGCTGAGCCAAAGTCTGTGGGAGGAATAGAATCCGCTTATAAAATAAGTATGGAACATTTAATTAAAAGTATTTGAAATCTTTTTTGTGGGATACAGTTGTGAATGTACCCTAAACCAAGAACATCTCATTTAAGAGGGGAGACAGAACACAAAACTCTGAGGTCTGAATCTACAAACATCTGCCTTGATAGCTGCCACCAGCCCCTTTGTCTTCCCAAACAAACAGAAGTCAATGGGGCAAGTGTGCAGCCTTCCCGGGATTATAGTTGTCATTCCTGCATGGTAGACCATTTGCAGAGTAAGTTTAGCAAAACATTTAACTTGGTAGGTGGAACTACAAGGGTCTAGGACTTGAATTAGATTCAAACCACCTAAAGACAAAACATCCTCAACTGTAATTAAAGGAATTTATTAAAATTGTGCAAGAATATGATCAAGAGAATAGTGAGGATAAAATAATGAAACCTAAACCATTAAAGGGCTAGTACACAGTAAAATAGCATTGGATCATGCAAGATACAAATTCAAGAAGTAAGTTATTTTCATTCCAGTTGTAATCTTTCAATTTCAAAAGGCCATTCTATTCAGAGCAAAGTTTCAAGGTGTCAGTGAGTCACATTGAAAGGTACCAAAAGCACACTTATCAAGGTCCAAATGGTGGATTGAGGAACCATAAAAGGTTACCAAGAAGCACCCTACTGGGCTGAACATCCTAAGTTTTCTGGGCAGAAGAGTTGAGATGGCCACTGGTCACTCACAATCAAATCCATGCCTGGTGATATGAGACGCTCAAGTGAGAAATCAAGGTAGAATTTATCTGCAGTCATAAGCCCTCCCTTTACTCATAGTGTCACAATCATAATTAATTGGAATGTGGCTGGATGTGGTGACACAAGTCTGTGACTAAAGACCTAGGGAGTAAAAAACATTATTTATTCCAAACAATTGTTCTCCTACTTTGTTTCAAGAGACCAGGACTCTGCTACATTGCAAGTAAACAGCACAGTTTAATTCCACTCCTATTATTTTAATGTAGGCCTTAAAGCTTGAACCCATGTTTGAAAGAACAAGAAACTGAACAGTGGAACTCAGTTTCTTGACAACAGTTGAGTGAGTTAATGTTTCTTTGATTCCTCATCCTGTTTTCTGCCAGTTTAAATGGAAGAACATGAGGTTGACATGGGAAGAGGACTTCTCAAGAAGCTGTCAGGTTTAGAAAATTTAGAAGCACGAATAGCATTTGTACTTCACTTTGGCTGCATGGCTCCAAAACCCCAAACATTTTTTCCATATCCATTTATAGAGCCCTGTTGTTTCACTCCTCATCACTTTTTTTAACTGAAATGGACAGTCACTGCCTCACTCTGAGAACCAGCATGGAATAGTGGTTAAGAGATACTTGATTTTTTCAGAGAATTTATTTATGATGAACAGTAGAAAAGGATTGGCTTGCCAACAAATGTATTGATAAAAGCTGAACAGTTGCAGTCTCTTCTTATGTTCAAAAAAATATCATTATCCCCATTCACAAAAATATTAGATCCAGCACCTTGAAAATACTAGCATGCACTTTAAAAAAATATTAAGAGTCCTCTTCTTTGAGGCTGCAAATATGATCTTGGAAATGCATAGCAGAACTTTTATTTATGAACCAAACTTAAATTAGTGTTGTCTTTTGACTGTTTAAAGTACAAAACACGTGCAATCAAGTAATATGTACAAGTAAGTAATAGTTTGTTCTTGTTAATTTTACTATAATTTGTGCCATAATGAATATTTTCCTGATGTTGATTAGTAAGATTTTTGCCAGAACATTGCTGCACAAAAAAAGTGTGCCCAATAATATATAAAAATTAAGATGTCTTTTTCTTTCAGTTGGAGAGTTTGTGAGTGATGCTCTGCTTGTGCCGGATAAGTGCAAGTTCCTCCACCAAGAAAGGATGGATGTATGTGAAACCCATCTGCATTGGCACACAGTTGCTAAGGAGGTATGTTTTCAATATTTTGGAAACTCTAGGCTTTGCAGTGATACCATTTCTCTTATGATTTCATATGTAGAACACTTGATGAACAATGGTTCTTTTATAACTATGTTTTTGTTAATTGGATTGTACATCTGCAAGCTTGTTGTGGTTTTTTGTTTTTCATCTCTATTGCCTATGTTTAGGAACCTAAATAAAATACTGGTTGTGGTGGGTTTTCTGGGCTGTGTGGCCATGGTACCAGACCACGGCCACACAGCCCAGGAAAACCCACCACAACCAGTTGAATCCGGCTGTGAAAGCCTTCGACAATATATTAAATAAAATAACTCTGGAAAGAATGCAGTCTTTTTTTTCTGCTCAATTAGAATTTTTCTGTTGGTGAAAGGAGTCTGGAGCCATATGCCCTGCTGGCTGTCTGCTGCTGCAGCACATCCGCAGTGACTCTTAGATGCTGCACCTAGGTGGCAAGCCCATGGTTTTGTGTCACCAGGTCAGCAAGCATTGCTTCCATGGAGATTTATTTATTTATTTATTTGTTTGTTTATTTGTTGTTTAGATTTGTAGACCTCCCCATCCCCAAGGGGCTCCCTAGTTTCCAAGACCAACATCATGTAGACCTGGGTGCAAACTGTGCTGCTGGGGTCTGGAGAAAACCAGCTAACGGACAGCTAAGTCAGCCAGGGAGTAGTTGCACAAGTTGAGCAGCTCAGAGGTCCAGGCAGGTAATGTCTGTAAGCATAATAAGTCAGGCCTATGTTTAGAACTCGGGCAAATATCATATGCCACAATGGCCTGACTGAGAACTGTCAGATATTGGTTACGTATCCACTATTTGCAGGATCATTCCAGTTTGCTACACCTCATGCTTTCTGACTATGCAAATTCTACCTGGCTGAAACTAGTTGAAGAAAAAAATCAACGCTCTTGGTTTTTCACTAGAGTCGCTAGTCCCGCTCTCCCTCACAGAAGCATATAGCTGCTTGAAAACTAAGCTATTAGAACAAGAGTATCGGTATATGATAACGGCTGCGAGGAAAACATGTTCCCCCCCTGACCCTGCTTATTCCAATTGAACAAGGACACATGGCCAATTATTTATATTGGATCACCAATCCTAAACTAAGAAGAGCCTTGACACTGGCCAATCTAATGCCTTCTATGCTGCTTTATGGCAGATATCAACAAATTGATAAACAGAGGAGGCTATGTCCATGCAATATGGGTCAGGTGGAGACACTCGATCATACCCTTTTTCATTGTGTAAGGTTTGCAAAAACCAGAATGTCGCAATCTGCACTTATCCCATTTCTGTATAACAATCTAACCGATGCTCTTAAGATACCTATGCTTTTGAACAACATGGATCCCACAGTGTGCGAGAATGTAGCAAAATTTCTGCTAAAGATAATAGACGTAAGTCTAGATGGATACTAATCAATGTCTATGTATTATGACCACATATAGCCAGCAGTATTTTTTCTAGCTTCTGTAAGTATTCGATGACGTTTAAGTGAATCAACTCAGTTGAAGGAATGTTCTATAGTTACAGAAGGACCATGTATATATTTTAGTACCAGTGTCTATAACTGTGAGCAATAATGGGCAAATTTTGTATGCTTATTTTGTATGTTTATTTTATGCCAATAAAGGCTTGTTACTATCAGGCAGTCCAGAGACTGAGACAGTAGCATTTGTATGTGGAGGTCAGGCAGGCCAAAAATCGATGCAGACAACGTTCATGGGTGGAGGTTTGACATCTGTTCCTGGTAAATTAGTAGAATCTATCATTAAAGATAAAATTATAAAACATGTAGAAAAGCAAGACCTGCTGAGAAAGAGTCAGCATGGCTTTTGCAGAGGCAAATCCTGTCTTACAAACTTACTAGAGTTCTTTGAGGGTGTAAACAGGCATGTGGACAGGGGTGAACCGGTGGACATTGTCTACTTGGATTTCCAAAAGGCTTTTGACAAAGTTCCTCACCAGAGACTGTTGAGAAAACTCAGCAATGAAGGAATAAGAGGGGAAGTCCTCCTATGGATTAAAAACTGGTTGAGAAACAGGAAACAAAGAGTGGGTGTAAATGGGAAGTTCTCACAATGGAGAGATGTCGGGAGTGGTGTCCCCCAGGGATCCGTTTTGGGACCAGTGTTCTTTAACCTATTCATAAATGACCTGGAAGAAGGGGTGGGGTAGCGCAGGCCAAGTTTGCAGATGATACCAAATTATGTAGGCTGGTGATAACCACAAAGGATTGCAAAGAGCCCCAAGCGGACCTTGATAAATTAGGTGAGTAGGCTCAGAAATGGCAAATGCAGTTCAATGTAGCAAACTCTAAAGCGATGCACAACGCGCCACAAAATCCAAACTTCACATACACATCGCTACAGGGTCAGTGCTATCAGTCACAGACCAGGAAAGGGATTTAGGCGTCTTAGTTGATAGTTCCATGGGAATGTCAACTCAATGCATGGCAGCTGTAAAAAAGGCAAACTCTATGCTGGGGATAATTAGGAAAGGAATTGATAATAAAACTGCAAAGATTGTCATGCCCTTATATAAAGCCGTGGTGCGACCGCACTTGGAGTACTGTGTTCAGTTCTGGTCGCCGCATCTCAAAAAAGGATATTGAGGAGATAGAAAAGTGCAGAGAAGGGCAACAAGGATGATTGAGGGACTGGAGCACCTTCCCTATGAGGAGAGGCTGCAGCGTTTGGGACTCTTTAGTTTGGAGGCGGCTGAGAGGGGATATGATTGAAGTCTACAAAATTATGCATGGGGTAAAAAATGTTGACAGAGAGAAATTTTTCTCTCTTTCTCACAATACTAGAACCAGGGGGCATTCATTGAAAATGCTGGGGGGAAGAATTAGGACTAATAAAAGGAAACACTTCTTCACGCAACTGTGTGATTGGTGTTTGGAATATGCTGCCACAGGAGGTGGTGATGGCCACTAACCTGGATAGCTTTAAAAGGGGCTTGGACAGATTTATGGAGGAGAAGTCGATTTATGGCTACCAATCTTGATCCTCCTTGATCTGAGATTGCAAATGCCTTAACAGACCAGGTGATTGGGAGCAACAGCCGCAGAAGGCCATTGCGTTTACATCCTACATGTGAGCTTCCAAAGGCACCTGGTGGGCCACTGCGAGTAGTAGAGAGCTGGACTAGATGGACTTTGGTCTGATCCAGCTGGCTTGTTCTTATGTTCTTATGAGGTCAGGCAGTTCAGAGGCCAAGACATGATCCAGAGGCAGTGACTAATGAGGAGTCACTCTACACCAGTGGTGGCGAACCTTTGGCACTCCAGATGTTATGGACTACAATTCCCATCAGCCCCTGCCAGCATGGCCAATTGGCCATGCTTGGAGGGGTTGATGGGAATTGTAGTCCATAACATCTGGAGTGCCAAAGGTTCGCCACCATGGCTCTAGACATATGCTGCTTCCCAGGGAATCACATTTGTTACACCCGGACAAGAGAATTTTTAATGGCATAGTTAAAATTAGTACATATAATACTAAGCCTATCGAAGTCTCTGTTAGAAATTAATCATAGTCTTTACTATTAGCAAGACTATTAGATAACCGCTTATCAGAGACTGCTAATTAAAAAATTGCCACTTCAGAAGTAACAGTTGAGTTTTGGTGCAAACTCAGTGCCTGCATCCAAGTCAAGGCTTATATCAGCCTCCCAAGACCAGCAACTCTGCTGAGACAACTCCCTCACAATCCTCCTCTAATGCAGCTGTTTCCGGTTCACAGAACCTCTTGCCGTAATGACTTGCAATTCGAGTACTTCTCCTTTTATTGCTTAACTCCTGTCTCTGCTTCTGCCACCTTTGTTCTAATGATGCATTATCTCCTGCTGACCCTTCTTCCTGCTTATACTGATGGTTCTTCTGGCTGGGATCTCTTTACTCCCTCAACCATTTCCAGAGCCTCCAATCTTTGATTTATTTCTTCTGCTTCTGGCTCTTCTTCCACCAGTCCCAGAAGATTCATTCATGACACCATCCCTCCAAGGACACACACACACACACCCCCCCACGATGAAGGAGGATGAGGTTTGTGGGGGTGGTCGGAAGTCCTGTACTAACTGTGGAGCGTGTTCTTGGGTTGCTGGTGCCCAGAAATGATCCTTGGGTCTAAATCCAAGCAAATCAATGAGGTACTGAAGCTAACTCCACTGCACCAGAGAGTCCTATACACAACCTTGAATTTGTCAGTGTCATTTACAAGAATTGGCAGAGGTAGAGTCTTCTGAGGTTGGTTGGAATCTAAGGGGGATGATGGGATAAGTAGAGATTGATGGAAGGCCGGTGTATTTTCAGGTGACTCTAATCATTAGGCTACTGGGTTGATTTGCTACAGGACCAGGAAAGGTCCAATATACTGGTTGTCCAACTTCTTGGAAGTATGCATGGTGCAGAGGTAGTGACTGGACAGCTAGATCTTATCCCCAATCTTGATTGGAAATCCTTCCTTTTGCATCTGATGTTTGTATTTCTGCTTGGCGTGTTGTAGAGTATAGCAGAGAATGTATTGTCGAAGGCTTTCCACAGCTACATGGAATCACTGGGGTGCTGTGTGGTTTCCGGGCTGTACAGCCGTGTTCTAGCAGCATTCTCTCCTGACTTTTCGCCTGCATCTGTGGCTAGCATCTTCAGAGGATCTGCTATTAGGAATGGAAAGCAAGTGGAGTATATATACTGTGAGGCCAAAAGGTGAGGCCCTCTGAATAGAGTAGCCTGGTATGTGAGTCATAAAGAAGTCTGTAGCCTGGGAGTAACAATGAAGATAGCAAGGTCAATAGGTGAATTCATCTGAATAAAAGTATCCTGGTCTTTGTTTCCTTTGATTGCTATTGTCTATAGTTGTCCTGTGTTTGTGTGGAGCTGATTAGTCACTGTCTTGATTCTAGAGTTTTTCAACATTGGCAGCCAAATTCTGTTCATTTTCATGGTTTCTTCCTTCCTGTTGAAGTTGTCCATGTGCTTGTGAATTTCAATGGCTTCTCTGTGTAGTCTGACGTAGCGGTTGTCAGAGTGGTCCAGAATGTCTGTGTTCTCAAATAATATTCTGTGTCCAGGTTGGTTTATCAAGTGTTCGGCTATTGCTGATTTTTCTGGCTGAAATAGTCTGCAGTGCCTTTCGTGTTCTTTAATTCGTGTCTGAGTGCTGTGTTTGGTGGTTCCTATGTAGACTTATCCACAGCTACATGGTATGCGGTAGACTCCTGCAGTAGCTAGAGGATCCCTGTTATCCTTTGCTTATCTGTGTGCGTCGGTTTTCTGTGTGCGTCAGTCACACAGCATACAGAAAACCGACGCGCACAGACAGATATCTACACAAAAACTCCAATCATCATCCAGGACAAAAAAGGAGCACCATAAAAACTTTGGTAGATTGCACAAACAGAATCTGTGAACCCCACGTCCTTCAAGATGAATTGAATCACCTAAACTGGGCTCTACAGGCTAATGGTTACTCTACTACAGACATCAGAAGAGCTGCAAGACCAAGAACAAGCCACATGAACAAGGATAAAGAGCCATCTAGAGGGAAAGTGTTCTTATACATCAAGGGAACCACTGACCGTATAGGAAAACAGATGAAGAAACATAACCTACAAACAATCTACAGACCCACTAAGAAAATTCAACAAATGCTACGTTCAGAAAAGTTTGAGGGGGGTGAGTTGACATGCCAGAAGAGTCAAGTTAGGCTTTTTCCAAATTTTTGACACACTAAGCCCAAAAAGTTCGCCAACACTGAACTAGTCTGTTTTTCATATTTTGTTGTAACAGTATATTTTTTCTTTGTTTTGTCTTAAGTCTTGTAGTGAAAAAGGAATGAATCTTCATGATTATGGTATGTTGTTACCCTGTGGAATTGACAAGTTCCGTGGTGTGGAGTTTGTGTGCTGTCCAGTAGCAGATGAAAATGAGAATGCAGACTCAGCTGATGCAGAAGAAGATGACTCAGACGTTTGGTGGGGAGGTGCAGATGCAGACTATGCAGATGGCAGGTAAGATTCATACACTTCCGTTCTCGGATACATAGTTAGGCCAACATCTGTGAGCATGTCTTGGGGAACTCAGTGGTAATTCTTTAGCTTGGACAAATTCTGGAAGAGTTCTGATTACATTCTAAAGCATTCAAAAGCCATCTGATCTGATGCTTGCTTACTTGAAAGTAAGTCCTACTGTGTTCAGTGGGGCTTACAAGCAAGTAAATGGAAATATACTTGCAGACTAATTAAATGTTTACTGTATCTGTGCAAAAGCTGCCCGAAGGTATAATGTATGACATAATGTTGAAAATGTCTTTTTGAGGATGTCTGCTTGGTTGCATGCAATGTTTCCTCACCAGAATTTCATCTGTATGGAATAATGGAAATTGATATCAGCCCAGAGGCATTCACATGTCCCCACGCGCACACCAGCAGGTCAGGTGGAGGCTGAGAATCACCCCCCACAGCCCTCCCTTTAGTCCCGCCAGGCTGCTCTTCAGCTGGTGGAGCCTCTGCCTGTCGAAGGAGCAGCCTTTATGGGCTGCCACCGGAGCAGTAAAGTGGGGGGGGGGGGAACGAGGGCGTGCAGAGCAGGTTTTGTCCAGGACGCCATTCCCCCGCCACACCTCTGTATCAGCCTCCCTCATCTAAATATTCAACACTTGTTTGGGGGGGGCTTTCATGGGGGGGGCATAATGCTTTCTTATGTTGCTCAGCTCTAAAGAGCAATTGGTTCTATTGTTGCATACTTTCAGATATTTCAAGGTTGTTAAAATGTATAAGGTGCTTTCTCACCATTCAGCTAAAATTTGAAAAGTGATTTGTTTAATCCAAAAGGAGCAATTCTTGGGAATTTATTTTTGTAAGGCTGCTAATCTCATTTAAACACAAATTCTAACTTGTATTCACAATAAAATTTAAAATTTCTGTTCATTAGAATTAGGTTCTTAGCTGTATTGAAAAGAATTGTCATTTGCTAGGTGAATGTGCTGAAATATTAAAGTTCAGATTTTTAACCTGAATATTTGAAAAAACAAGTTCAGGGCTTGCCTCTAAGTAACAGCTGCTAGATGAATAGAGGAACGCTGTACCATTTATTAGTGCCCTGTCCTATTGTCTGTTATTCTTCTGAATGAGTAGAAATAGTTCATTATTGTCAGATGGGTTTCTGGGTAATATGGACCTTTAGTGTAATACATCACATCCGCAGACAATAATTATTTTTCTTGACAATCTTAGCATCTTTGCACTGTGATGGAGGCTGGGATTGTTTTGTGGAATATTTCCATTTGAAGAGCAGAAGAACTTCATGCTTAGGTTCAGTTGTATTCTATATACTGTTAAACATAAAAAGTACTATATTATTCTAAACTATTCTTACATATAACCTTTAATTCTAAATACTATAAAATTCATTTAAAGTCACAGAGATTAGATATTTGTCTAGTTTTCGGTGGTGGTAACTGATTTTTTGGATTTTTTTCCTTAAGTAACAACTAATGTTTCTCAGAATCAGATATTTTCTAAACAGTAGCAAAAATAGGGTTTACTGAGTCTCAGATTTAGTGGGCTCATGTTCTTTTTCTCCCTCTCTGCATGTCTGAAGAAGGGAAACAGATTAGTCCAGGAGCATATCTGGATAAATATCTAGTAGAAAGAAAGACAAAGACGGTGAATCAAACCATTCCTGGTGCATTTCATTTGTTGAGATAATGCAGTAAAAGTTGTCTGCTTATTTTTATTGATACTGTTTTCCTTCTCCCTCTCTGCCTTAAGTTTACATATGCTCTGCTTCACATCTGAACCGGCAGGGACTGATGAGAAAGAGATCTTGGGGTCATGATGGGAAGTTCAGTGGAAACCTCCATTTAGTTTGTGACAATGGTGAAAAAAGCATTCTTTGGTTTGGATTATTAGGAAAGAGAATGAAAATAAAACTACTGGTATTCGTAATATCCTTTAATAGATCTATGTTGCAGCAGCATTTGGAATACACTATACTGTTGCAGTCACCCCATCTCAAACAAATGCAGAAAAGCAAAATCAAGATGAGTTAATGGGTTGAAGCATCTTTCCTATGAAAAAATCACAAAAGTTTATAGTCTTTCACATCAAAACTGGGTGGTCACTATAGAAGTTAACAGGATTTTTTATGGTGTTGAAGAAGTGGGTAGAGTGATTTTTTTTCTTCCTCTCAAAATACTAGAACTTGGGTATGTTAAGAGATAAAATGTGTTTTTATGAAATTTTAAAGTAGTTCTTCCTTGGCACTTTAAACTTTTGAAGTGATTGGTCAAGATCCAGGCTTGGCAGAAAACTTAATGGGTACCCTAAACAAGAGGGTCCCAATAATGTTCCCGTAGATACCTTTTCTGTTGCCCAAGCGATTTAGAGTGGTAGACTATACCCCTTTCAAGTGTAACCTCATCTGCCACATGCTGGACCATCTGTTTTAGAATGCTCTGTTTGGGTCCTAGTGTCTACTTAGTTCTGTTAGGTAGGCACTAGAACCCAAGAGGAGCATTCTAAAACAAAGATGGTCCAGCACATGGTGGATGAAGTTACAATTCTATTTAGGGGTGGTTGTTGTTGTTGTTGAAAAGAGTATAGATGGGGCTTTGGCCCAGCAGGGCTTCTGATGATATGCAAATTAAAAGACATCTTGTTACCCAGCGCTGAACTGGTCAGAGTGAGCTGACAACAGACAGAGGGAAAGGCAGGCCACATATCTCTGCATCTTTCTCACAAAATACACATACACAAAGATTTTCCAGCTTTCAAAAGAAACGCAAAGAATTCCTTTCACTGGTGCAGGTTGTACCAAGAAAAGACCCCAAATTGGGGGTGGGGTCCTTGTTCCCTGTACTGTGTGTGGGTGTGTGTGTGTGTGTGTGTGTGGGTGTGTGTGTGTGTGTGAAGTAGAATTTTAAATATCAGACCCTGTTGGCTATCTGCAAAACTCTGTGCAGAGCAAAAATCCCAAAAGCAGGAAGAGGCATCTGAGGACTAAAGAGGATTGCTGATAGGGGGCATCTAATTAAACAGATGACCAACTAATTTAGAGTGAACTATTAACTCGTGCAACATAAGATTAACTTGTAGAAATCATTTCCACTGGATGAGCTAATGGCCACTAGTTTGGATGGCATTAATGAGTCATTAGGTGGATGTTGAGCAACCATTCTGTTTCTATTCAGTCTTCCTCTCAAAATGCAGCCAGTGAGAACTGACAGATGTTGGGGAAAGGTGGACAGGTATGATATCTGAATTGTCTCAGGGAAATAAATGGTCTCAGCCTGTGTGAATGTGTTTGTGTGTGTATAGAGAGCACGGGCTTAGGGAAATCTCTGTGTGTGGGGTGATTGAAAAGGGAACTAAATTCCACTGTCCCTGGGAAAGAGAGTAGGGACCTGGTAAGTAAAAGATCATGGGCCCCATAAAAAAAGTAAATAGGGACAGGACAGCTGGTAAATGTGTTGGGTGGTAGGTCAAAGAGGGGTAAGGTGAATCTATGGAAGGAAACACCTTTATAGTTGTTAAATAGGTGAATGAGGCTTCTATGTTAAGAGGCAGTATAGCTCTGAAACTGGTTCACTTTGGATAATCCATTTTCAATGCACTTTAGCAAATGTTTGCCGCTAGATTTTCATGTATGAAACAGGAAAATCTGCTTGTGAACAATTGTTTAAATCCTTTATCCACTGCATGTAAAAACAGCTTAAATGCATTGGTTCCTGGAGGGCACCGACAGAGGAAAGTTTTGACCTTTGTTCCTGGCAGAGGGCTTTTCATGGCACCTGGTTAGCAGCTCTGAGAAACAGGATGCTTACTGGGTAGGCATTGCTGTGATTCATGCCTCTTTATGTTGTGTTATCTACAACTTTGTTGGGAGGCTATGAACGTTATTAGAAGTGAGAGAAAATGGTTATAGTGCAAGGTAGGGAGTGTAACAAAAAAATGCCTCAAGGAGTTTCATTTAGGTTTTTTCTTGGTATATATTGATCCAGTTTGTGTTGACTGACCCTCAAGTGACATAATTGTAATTTAAATAATTGTTTATTCCTGAAATAATTGTAATTTAAAGTTTTCCTAGATTAAAAACCTTTACAGGTTTGGTATGCTCAATAGGGCATAAACTACGGATGCTTATTTTGTTGCATTAGTTATCTCCAGCTTCCCCTCCCCCTGCAGTTATCATGCAGAAACTTATTTTCTTATTCAATCCTTCTTCAGTTTTTCATCTTCCTGATTTATTAGATGTCACAAACCATAACTTCACTGGAAAACCAAATGTGGCTTCATAGATTATGGCGAGGATGTTGTGGGAATTAACAGATACACCAGTATTATCAGTTTGTGGTGCAACTTCATCTTCAAGGTTTTGAGTATTCACATAACCAAAGTTCATTCTAAAAATGTGAGCTTTTTCCCTTGAGGTTGGACTCAGAAATGTCAATAGTTACAGGGTCCTGTGTATGACTATCATTTGTTTAATTAATCATGTAATGTAGTGGTTCCCAACCTTTTTTCACTTGCATGCCTCCAGAATTGTACCTCCATTTTAGCAAACCCATTACATAATTTTTGTGTGTATCCTCAAATACTCTGGCATGTGTCCTTGAGGATATGTGTACCCCAGGTTGGAAACCTCTGATGTAATATATTGAACAGCCTTAGGAAAACTTTGTGACCAGTACCAGTATGTTTACTCAAAATATTTGCAGAATAGTTTGAATGAGATTATACAGTCTGTTATGTCAGTGGATGGTGAGAGAATAAAGGAAAAAGTAATCAACATGTCTTATCTCCAAAGGAACCACCAAAGTTACTAGATGAGTGGGATACAATAATAATTCCTTCTGCTGGTAAAGAAGATGGTTTTCTTCTGATCCCTTGATTACCAGCTGGGTGACAAAGTCTGCTAAAGCCTAGCTTAAGCAAGTGTTGCTACTATAAAAATTAGATTGGGGAAATGTGGAAAAGAAACATACAAGCCTCGTCCATTGATTGAACTTCAATGAGGATTGCTAGTAAGAGGAGAAAGCCAACTAGGTGAAACTGAGGTGGAAGAGAAGAGTGTAGTCTTTATCAGATGTCTGCATTGGAATGGAAGAGCTACTGCCAAGCACCCCTTCTCTTGACATGTGTTTTCACCCAGGAATTTAGAGTCAGCTGCTAGAGCCTAGTGTTGGGGTGTGAGTCAATGACTAGAACCTGAAAGCTGGGGTTCTTGGAGCTCTATATCCCAAAAGTGTGAAAGTAGGAAAAGAGTGTGAAAGTAGGAAAATAAAATCAGTAAGAGAACAAGGAGGGGGAAATTGAGGAGATCGAGTACTTTTTGATGAAATTTTTGGCCCAAATGGAATGACAATCTTAGGATACAGAGTCACTATTTGTTTGAATTGAATGATGGGGGAACATAGTGAAGGAAATAAATCTATCAGAATTTAAGATTGATGAGTTAATGTTTCATTCCTGTCTTGCAGACAGCTCCTGTTAGTGTTTGTGGAATGCCGAACATGATTAACAGAAACAATTATTATGCTGGAATTGGGGGACGGGGCGGGGTTTTAGATCGCTCACATTTGTCTTTTCCCAAGCATGGTGGTTATTGCATTACATTGTATTTTTGAAGTGTGCTGTGTGATGTTTCCCTCCTGCCTGCAGATTAGAGAAATACATTCCTATCTACTGGTTTAAACTTTGGTAAGGCCAAATTAAGAAATAAAATATGAAGGATGCAACGTGGGAGGATTAGTGAAGGTATCTCTACTTTGTACCTTAGTGCTGAGGCTGCTCATGGGGCAATGAGGTCTAAATCTTGGAGGCTTGCGCTGGAATAGTTTAGCTTTAAGGTGCCACGGGATTTCGGTTTGACCAGTACAAAGCACTGAGAAGAAAGATACATAAATTTGACTTATCAAGGAAGGAGGTGCTTGCTTGGTGCTTTAGGTTAATATTCCGTCATATGAATGTACCATTTAAAGGCGAAGTAGATTTACCTCTAATGGACTATGTCCTGTACATTACACAGAGTATCTGAATAAGCAGCTTTTAAAACGAGGCACACATAGAAGCCTATATTTGGAATAGCCATCTCCTTTCCCCCCCTAAATGCACAAGTGTTAAACTAGGTAAACAAGAAGATAATGCATTATTGAAAATGGATATAAATGCTGGCAGAGAACCCAGCAACATCAGTAGATTTAGAGATGCTGTTAATGGATTGTGTAATCCAATTATCATAAAGACTTATATCCTGAGAGATAGGTAATAAAAACCCTGGAGAATTTAGCAGTGATTTCCATAAGTTCTGTCTCTTCCCCATCCCCACCCCTCATTCCTGATTTTTAAGCATTATATTTAAAAGTTCATCATTTTAATAAAATAACATTTTTTGGATTTTTCGTTTGAACATGACAGTTTTTTTCTGAATTCTTTGCAACGTTTTTATTGTTGCTTTAATTATGGAACCTTATGGGACCTTTAATTATGGGTCTCTGTAATTTACTTTCTTGCTCATCATTTGCAGCACAGATTTCTGCCTTCTGTGGAGGTGACTCATTTCTAGTAGTAATGGTTGGAAGAAGCGAAGACATATTTTTTGCTATGCTGTTTGTGCCACTGAGTGGTAATGGATGATGTGCTCTCTGTCATACCGTATATACTCGGGTATAAGCCGAGTTTTTCAGCCCTGTTTAAAGACTGAGAAAAGCCCCCTCAGCTTATACGCAAATCACCATTTTCTATCAATCACAAGGAGGCTGGGGGCAGGGCGGGACAACCTTTCTGCCTCCAGGAAGCCACTTGTTGCTGCCCTCCTCTGAGGGTGAAGGGGGAATCCCGAGGCACCCTGGTTGGGTGCCTGGTTAAGCCGCTTAAACCCTGAGGCAGAGGGAGTTTTCATTTGGGCAGTGACATCAGGGGAGTCACTGCCCAAATAAGGAGCCCCTGTCTACCTACTGGGTTTGACAAAGGCCAGTTAGTTGGCAGGCAGAGTTCATGGTGGGCAGTGACATCAGGGGGAGTCACTGCCCAAATAAGAAGCTCCCTCTGACTGCCAGTTGGGCTTGGTCAAACCCAGCCAGACAGCAGGCTGAGGGAGCTCCTTATTTGAGCAGTGACATCAGGGGGAGTCACTGCCCAAATAAGGAGCTCCCTGCTCAAGGCTTTGTCAAACCCAGCTGGCAGACAGAGGGAGCTCCTTATTTGGGCAGTGACTCCCCCTGATGTCACTGCCCAAATAAAGAGCTCCCTCTGCCTCCTGGCTTCCCACCCTCCGCTTATACCTGAGTCAGTAAGTTTTCCCAGGTTTGGGCAGTAAAATTAGATGCCTCGGCTTATACACGGGTCGGCTTATACACGAGTATATATGGTATTTGCATAGAAGAACACAAAATAAAAAAGCAAAGAATACAGGAGAACAACTGTTTTTTTCCAGATTGTGAAAATCTGATTGTGAGCTCATAGTCTGAGGGCAGCATTTTCCCTATGCTTTGATTATAAAAGTTACAGGGTTGCCAAGACCAGACAAAATTACTTTACAGTTAGTTATCTACTGCTGTTTAATCTTATCTTCAGTAATCATTATGTTTTCAGTTTAGGGCAAGTGTATCAGGCGTGTGCACTGTTTAATGTTTGGTCATGCCAGGTTACTGTATCTATGGATTTTCTAAAGTGCAAGTTGAGAGAAACAGTTGTAATGTGCAATACGAGATACTGGTGTAGAGAAAAATAGTTTTTTGTCATACAGCACATTCTCCATTGAGCAAGAGGACATCTGGGTTCTGTTGATCTCCATTCAGGAAGGCAGGGGTTAAATTAAAATTTCTCCCAGGCTCCTCCGCTTTCTGTAGGTCCGCCTTCTCTCTCTCTCGCTCTCCAGTTTTGTTTCCCTGCCTCAGGAAGGACAGGCTGCAGTGGCTGTTCTGGCAGCCACTGCGTTGACTTTCTCTTTAAGGGAAATTTTTTCTTCTGTTCTGGCGCCGGAGACAGAGCTGGAGCAACGCCAGCCCCTCTGAATTTAAACGCTCAGCTTTTTTCCTCCCCGCTACCGCTGCTGATCGGCAGTCACGCTGTTGATCCTTTTAGCCTCAAGGCGGTGAGGACTCATCCTCCTCATCTCTCTCGGCCGGATCGCCAGCAATGCCGGAAGCGGGAGACTCTGCTGTCTTCAGAAGAAGACAGCGAGACTTTGCAAGCGCCCCAGCACGGGCTGGCAATGCAGAATTCCAGCCAAACAGACGTAATCGCAGCCTTCTCAGAGGGAGAGACGCCATGCAGATCGCTCCCTCCCCGGCTGATTCGCCAAAAGCTGCTAAAATGGCTACGGCCATGGCGTGTTCACAAGATTAATAGCCCAATGTACCCTGGTGTCCCGGTCAGGGCTCTACTATGGCTGCAATTCACAACAGGAGGAGGAGTCCACAGAGAGTCTACAGGAGGCGGTAAGCTCTCATTGAGAGAACTAAAGTCTGAGCATTTGACTTTGTTAAGGGAGCTCTACAACAGGAAAGAGCAGTTATGAGGGAGGAGATGATTGAACTTTACAGATCTCAAATGGTCCCTTGTCCAGCTTAGCCCCCCCTTCCAGCTCCATAGGATCTCTTTCTAAACAAGTAATTAGAGACAATAAAGAGCTGGCCCCTTGGCAAACCAAAGCAGCCCAATAAAGGCCAAGATTAATTCCTGAGCCCTCTGGGAATTCTTCAGATTCAGAGCCACCCAGCAGGGAGTGAAGGGGAAGTTTTATCCAGATCAGGAGGATGCAGAGGATAACTGAAAGTCACTGCACAGTCCTTTCCAGATGGATGATTACTAATACTTATTGGCAAAAGCTGTTTGCTGCTGCCTTTAACCTGGGGAAGCTAATAAAAGTGGGGAGGGCTCCTCCAAGAGCGCTAAGTCCACATCTCCACAAAGGGGGATGGGAATTTCTCATCCCTTTAAACTACCCTAATGCCAAGAAGGTTTTTCCTTTTTCCAAGAATATTTTTGAGACACAAGTCATTAACCCTCAATGGGAGAAAAAACCAGCAGCCAACAAGCGGTGCCCCACCCTTAATGCATAAAGGATTATATGGATTTACCTGTATATATGCTAACAATATTTGCAAGTCCCCATTATAGATGGCTCCCTGTAGCTGCTGCAGAGCTCAGGCCCTAAGTATCCAAGGATGGCAGAGGGACAGATTAAAGACTTTCAAGACAGGGAGATCAGAGCAATTTTGCAAGAGAACTCATGAAGCAGTCACATAGCCATCAGAGCTTCTGCTACTGCCTCCATTGTTTCCTGAGTAGAGCATCCATCGTTTGGGCAAAGGAGGGCAGCTGGAACTTCTACCCCTCACTGGAGACCAAAGCCATAGGAGGGAGTTAACAGAGATGCTAAAAGCTGCCAGCTTCGCTGCTGATGCTACCTTGGATTCAGTCACCTTCTCAGCCCGTTCTATGGCCTCCGCAGTTGCTACTCGTAGACTGTTATGGCTGAGAGCGTGGCAAACCTGCATTAAGGAGAGGTCCAAATCGCGGGTCTCTCGAATTAAGCTTTTCAGGGTGAGAAGCTGTTCGGGAAGACCTTTAAAGAATTCTGTAGCAGGTTCCCAAGGAGAAGCCAAAACATCTGCCAAAAGCTTTTCGTACCTTCATTGACAGAAAACAGTCATCCCACATAAACTCCAGATCCACAACAGGGGATCTAGTCAATTCAAAGAGACAGCTTTTCAGCGTCCTTACTGGAACCAGAGTTTACAGCAACTCCAAGAAGGGACTTCAATTATAAGAAGAACTACAGAGCTCCAAGCGCCACAATCAAGACAATCGCCAATCCAAAGCATGGCGTCCAAGCACTACGCAGTGGGAGGAAGACTCTCCCTAAAGTTTTTTGCCAGGCGTGGTAAGCCTCCCACACAGGCATGGTCTCTGGAAATAGTAAAAAAGCGGTTTATGTAATAGAATTCTCTCTCTTCCTCTTACCACGCTTTCATGATGTCTCCAGTATCCAAAACTTCCAGGAAAAAAAGATACAGGAAACTGAAGAAGCTATCTCTCATCTCACCTCTTAGAAACTAAGAGGCTGATAGAACATGTACCACTAGAACAGAGGGAGCAGGGAGTTTACTACTATCACCTCTTTACTGTACCCAAGAAAATGGAGAGTGGGCGCCCAATTTTTAGACCTTAAAATATCGTCAATCAATTTGTCAAACCTATGGAGACGTTTCAGGAATGGACTCCTCGCGTCTATATCAAGGACTCCCTTTCTCAGCAACTCCAGCTGTAGTTCCTCACCTCAACTCCATTTGTCCGGAAGCTTACTTACATGTTCCTCATATTCAAGAACCATCGAAAATTCCTCGGTTTGGTGTAGGAAAAAGATCATTTTCCAGTTCAGGCTCTCCCGTTTGGACTCTGCACTGCTCCAAGGGTGTTCACCAAACTTACTCATATCAACCTAGTAGTCCTAATGCAGGAAAGAAAACATCAGGGTTACACATCCTTATTCTGACGACATACTGATCGGTCGAGGCTCTCCGAGGGATCAAGCACTAGCAGGCGCTTCAGGAGACCATACTATGCCTACACAAAGCTTCATGGCAGTAAACAGGAAAAGAGCTCCCTTAGAACCCGCTTACAGCAGCACTGAGACATCTGGACTTTCATAATAGATACCCAGTCATGCAAGATTCTAGTCCCACTTCAAAAAACAACAGATCCTGAGTGGAAAGAATACATCAGATTCCTTGCAAAAGAACAAATGCTCCCGATTCTCACACTTGCCAGTTTGATGGGCTTTACTGATAGCCTATTCCGAGAGGCCATTCAGTGGGACTCCATTCAAGGTCCGGTGACCTCCAGAGATTTCTACCACCTTTTCAGGAAATCAACTGTCCAACAAAATTCATCGATTAGTTGTCGGCCCCAAGACCAAGTCAAAATCAGTCTCCTATGGTGGACACAGAAAGTCCAACCTAAACATCGCAGGAAGAAGTTTTTGCTGGATACCCTCCACCAAACAGATGTTTTTCGGATGCCAGCCTTTCAGGGAGCTGGGGAGCCGACACATGAGGGCATTCCAGCTCAAGGCACTTTGGTCTAAAGCTGAAACCCGTCTTCACATCAATGTATTGGAACTCTGAAGCGGTTTATCTGCCTTGCCCTCAAATGAGCAGCACTGTTGGTAGGAGCCACGTTCTTGTACGGATCGACAACACACAGCGTCAACTGCATTTTCGAGACAGACAGGGGGGCTCCAGGTCTGCATCCTACAGGAGGGAAGCTCCACTCTGCACCTGTTCCAATGGGCAGAGAACCCACTTATACTCCATCCGCGAAAGCCTAACGCACATCCAGGAGCAAGCCTTAAATATTCAGGCAGATTAGGTTTGAGCAGGCAGGTGACACACTCCAGGAGAATGGCACCAGCGGAGGAGATTTTCATTGGATCTCTCGAAGATTGGGAGCCCAAGTACTGGATCTCTTTGCCTCCAATCTGAACAGACAGCTTCCAGATTCATCTCTCGTTCCAAATCTCGAAGCGGAAAACACTGGATGCCTTATCCTCCAGGTGGCCTCCTCGAATTCTTTGCGGAGTTCCTCCTCCTTTCCCATGAGTCCCCTGTATAGACTCCCTACGGAAGATCAAAGGAGGAACAAGCAGGCGATCATTCTTGTGGCGCACTTGGAAATGCAGAGCTTCCATGGTTCACCAACATTTTACAGATGTCAGCACATGTCCCCTGAAGCTTTCCGGCCACCTGCTTCACCAAGACTTGCTTCCCAGTCAGGGTCCCATCTTTCACCCAGATCCCAAAGCGGTTGAACTTGGACTTACGCCCTGGAGATTGAAGAGGCTTAACAATTAGTGCTCAGAAGAGTTATTCCACAGCCAGGTATTAAACACTATCCTAGCTTCAAGAAGGTCTTACCAAGAGAATTTATAAACACCATAGGGTGGGAAGAGCTTTTGTCCAAGATGGTGTTGGCGGTGTGCTGTCCTACCTCTGGAACCCAAGATCAGTGACATCTTAGCCTTCCTACAGGAGGAGTTTGGAATCTGGCCTTAGAACCAGCTGCCCTTCTCATGAACAGGTGGCAGCACTGACATCAGAGTACTTCCTATAACTTCAAGAAGGGTTTTGTTCCTACCCTCCTCACCACACACATTTAGTCAAGGTTTCTCCAGGGAGGGGAGCCTCTCCTTGAGAAGATAGGAACCAGGTCAACCACCATTTTCCAACATGGAGGTTACACACTGTCTTTACATGCACTTACTGCAACTCCCTTTGGAGCCCATCATGGACATTCCGCTAAAACACACCTCAGAATGAAGAGTAGTCTTTTGACTGTACCATCACTTCTGCCAGAAGGGTTTTCTGCAGAGCTGGCAGCGCTTTCAATAAAACCCCACTATGTGTGGTATGTTTCTACAAAGGATAAGGTGGTCTTCTATGACGTAGACCTCCCGCGCCTGTCCTTCAAGAGTTAATTCTACATTCCATAGACTGACAGGAGATATTTCTCCCTACTTTTTTGCTTCCAGATCCAAAACACACCTAAGGAGGCATTATTGGCATAAGCTTGACGTCCAGGAGAGCCTTTTGAAGGCCTTTCTGATTAGGACTCCAAGAGTTCCAGACAGCTCAGAGGCCTTGTTCATTTCGGATAAGCTAACCATAATAGAGGTCAAAACTTCTCCTCCGGCCATTAGTAAATGTCTGAGAGAAGTGTATAGCCGAGCCGGGAGCATATAGAGTACAGAAATGACACCTCCGGCTGGGATTACGGCTCATTCTGTCCGTAAATGCGCTTCCACCAACGCAGCCTTTAACAATAACGCGCCACGTGGCTGAAATATGTAAAGAGCGACGCAACGTGGTGGCTTTCCACGCCCGTTCGCTAGGCGACATTATAGGTTGAATATCATCACAGCGCGCCGATGCAGACTCGACGGCCGAAAGAGTGCTTACAGCACATCATAGGAGAGGATTTCGGCCCCACCCTTGTAAAGAGGTACTGGCGAAGACGCACTGTTAGAGAGGTCACTCTAGATGTCCCTCTTGCTCAATGTGTGGAGAAATAACATTGGTCTTACTCTGTGAAGGAGACTTCTCCATTGAGCAATTGAGGACATCTGCCCACCACCCAAAGGGACACTACACATCCCTCTCCAAAAAAATTTTCCATACCATTGTAAGGATTACTTTTTCCTGCTGCAGAGGATCTTATCTCTCAGGGATCAACCCTCTCGCTTTTACTGATAGAATTTTTTAGGTGCTATCGCTCTGTCTAGTTTGTTGTAATTTTTTCCTGGACTACAGATTGCAAGCACTTTTTACTCCTGTTTATGGGGAGGCCGTTTGCCTGGGAATTTCTTTATCTACAAGTTTGTTCTCCCAGAGCCTTTGTTTCTTCAGTCGTACTGAAGTTTTTGAGAGACCAGAACTGAGAGCGAGAGAGAGAGAAGGCGGACCTACAGAAAGCGGAGGAGCCTGGGAGAAATTTTAATTTAACCCCTGCCTTCCTGAATGGAGATCAACAGAACCCAGATGTCCTCAATTGCTCAATGGAGAAGTCTCCTTCACAGGTAAGACCAATGTTATATCCTAGTTTTATTTACATTGAAGTAAGTTCCAGTGTGTTCATAAGAACTTGCTTACAGTCAGTTATGGCTGTAAGCTACATTAGTGTTCCCCTGGAGTCTAGGCAGTGGCCTAACTGTCACTCTATAATTGTTACTCCATTAAGGCTGCGATCCAAACTGTTATGCAAGACAGTGCTAATGCTTCATTTTTTAATCTAGAACAAACTCTTTTCCTTTACCATATTCAAGATACTCGTGTAATCTGTATTTTTTATTCCAAGATGAGATAACATGTTTATTCAAAGTTGTGTATAACATGGGTTAGTAATCTTACTTGTTGGGTTTAATTTAAGTTTATTGCTGCTTAACAGTTATGACAAGGTAGCAGAAGAGCAACTAACAGAAGAAGAAGAGGTTGCAGATGTGGAATATGAAGCAACTGATGATGATGGCTATGATGGCAATGAGGATGATGAAGATGCCCAAGAGAAATACCAGAAAGCCACTGAAAGAACAACTAGTATTGCCACCACCACCACCACCACAACAGAGTCTGTGGAAGAGGTTGTACGAGGTAAGCTGCTCTTTCCAGAACAAGATGTCTAAGAAGCAGACTTTCACAATTCGTGTTTGCCCTTCTCTTCTAGAAATGTTCCAAACAGCAAAATATTCTAAGTTGTTAAACCATAATTTATTATTATTTTGCCATTTTTCTCTGTCATCCCAGATTCCTTACATAAAACAGCCTATTTTCTTACATGTATGTAAATAAGTAGAAATTAAAATAGAATCAAGCATCTGGTAAACATTTCTACGGATGTTAGTAAATGGACTTGCTTGCTCGATCATCAGTGTAGATTTGGAAATGAATAGACTGGTACTTTAACATGCTTGTTTTTTTAATCTGACCATACATACCCTTAAATCAAAT
The DNA here is from genome assembly GCF_021028975.2 of Sphaerodactylus townsendi. Lineage (NCBI taxonomy): Eukaryota > Metazoa > Chordata > Lepidosauria > Squamata > Sphaerodactylidae > Sphaerodactylus > Sphaerodactylus townsendi. Next base: position 62,965,805 of record NC_059428.1, on the reverse strand, counting down.
ATAAACTTTTACATATGTAAATTTGTAAGAAAAGTTATGGTAGACAGAATGTTATGGTAAAAAATAAATTTTGCGGCCCCATACATAAAAGTTGTCAAAAATACAAAGATATATACTCTTTATGCTGACTGGTAGTCAATTTTAAAGATTGCTCTGTATCATTCAGGGTATTTTCTTTAAATTAGCACAAATTTATCTTACTACTGGTGAAATCGACTTCATTTTAAAAACTACTTAAAATCCAAGTGATATAAACTTGAATTGTTTAGCAGCTTTTATGATTTTGTAAAATAAAATGGGAAGAAAAATGCTTTGCAAGATTGCTTTTCTGTTGAACAGCAACCTGAGACATAGTCTTCTCATGTCAACTGCCACATCTTCTCTTGTTAAGCTTTCATTGGCATCAGGAAGTCACTGACAGCCCATCCACAGCCCAGGGCAGCTGGCAACAGGGCCATTGCTGCATTGCCCCATCATCTCCAGAGGGCTTTTCAGCAATGCAGGGAGGCAGAACTTAAACAAAAACAAAAACCTTCCCTGCTGCCAAAAAAACCCTCCATAGGGAGTTGGAGCCCCAGTCTGCAGCGGAGTTCCCTGCTAAGCTGGGGTGGAAGCCAGCTAACATTGACTCCACTCCTGGGAAACTGACCCGAATGTTCCCACTGTGCTGACATGTCCAGACATTCCGGAGGCCACCATGACTGCCTGCCAATGTCTTTGTCCCTCTGCTGGGATAAGTTCTCCAAGGATGGCAGATCTGTCAGCACAGCCTCGTGCTGCTCTCCCAAGGTTTTGCACACCCCACTTTATATGGGACTGTGAGTCAGCATAATAGAAAGCAGTTTTTTAATGAGTTCCATAGTGAGGAGATTCAGCTGGTACTCAGTCCCCTGCAAGTGAGCACCAGAACTTTAGATGAGGATGTATGAACAGCCCAGCTAGATCAAACCAGGGGTTTGTCTAGATCCAATGTCCTATTTTACTCAGCAGCCAACCAGTTGTTCTGGAAGTCAAACAGGGCATAGAGGCTGAGGCCTTCTCAAGATATTGGCTCTTGGCACTGGTATTCAGAGCTTTACTGCTTCTGAATGAGGACCTTATATCACTCCAACATTATTTGTTAGTAGTCACTGGTTGCAAGGCTGAAAAGGGAGTAATTTGCCATTTTTAAACCCAACTAAATTGTCTGAAGATTACATATTCTGTATGCTGAATTATTACCCCTATATTGAGTCCAGATGTATTTGTGACATGTTTCTTTACCAAAAAAATCTACTGTATCTGTCATCTGTACATTTCAAGTTGCTCAGTCCATTTAGATGAGCTTTGTAAATAGATTGTAAATATGAAATAAGTTACCCTTAAGATAGTCTGATTGCATTTTACCTACATTAACTGAAGAAATCAGAATATAATAAAATATGCTATATTAAATATAAAATTACTTACAGCAAAGTGATGTCAGATTACTACATTTAATATATTTCTAAGCTGTACAATTCCATCATAATGCTCATGGCAACACTAGTAGGTGCAATGAAAAGGTTGCAAACCTAAAGATCTCTGACACTAGATGAAGAATTTAGTAATTGCTTGCTTTGTGATGCCCCATAAAAATACTAATCAAATAATTAGAAACAGTTGCCTCCCTTCCTCCTGTAGTAAGGAAGCCAAAAGGTTTCTGCCTAAGCACAATTTTCCAGTGAACTCTTATGGAGCCTACGATTGTATGTTGAGTTCCTGTATACAAAAGACAGAAAGAGAGCGAGCAAGAATTCTGTGGGTCAGAGGAGTAATCACCCCTTGTATTTGGCAAAGTGACATTAAAATGTATTAAGTAAATTTAAAAACTTAGTACATATTTATAATTTCTGGTTTTTGTATCTTAAGTCTGATCCTGTAGACTGACCTTTAAAAATTACCTGTTAGTTCTTATTTTATAGTACTTTGATATTATTGTGCTTTATAATGTTTGTGTTTATATTGCCTTTAGTATTTAAAATGATTTTTATGTCATGTTATAAAGGTAAGTTAAACACAACCCGGTTTGTTTTTGCAGGGTGACCATATGTCAGTCCTTTTGTATTTAGTAATCTACTCAGATGGATGTACATCTGTCAATAAGCAGGTTTAACCTAAGAGGTGCAGCTAAAATGCTGGCAATGATATATGTGATGTGGTTCAACCTTTCTGTTACTTATCTAGTTCTATTAGTGTGTATGGTGCTCTACTGAACGGCTTGAAAATGCCTCATCCTTGTTTTGGAGAGCTGCAGTCTCAAATTAAGAGAGTAACATTTAGGTAGAGCCAGTCTGGCAAGGGGAAGGAAAAGTCATTGTAGGATATATTGAATGCAAACAAATGCAAGGTTAGCAAGTTTTCTAAGGCACAGATATTAAGATGGGGCACTTTGCTCTAACATGAGAAAGTGGGAAGCACTTATCATTCTGAAGTTACATTGACCCAAGTCTGCACTCATGTGCCTAAAGATCTGTCTAAGTGCGAAGCAGTTGTTCTGAATAATACCAAGATCCATTAATGAGCAGGACATTAATGAGTGCACATTAAAATATAGAATTCTGCTGATGTAGTTAACCTTTCAAAATAGGGCTCTTACTTTTCTGTAATGTAACTAGCTGATAAATATTTGATAAAAATAAATGGATTTTATATATTATATGGTAACTAGAATCCTGCATTTCAAGCTCATTGTGCTGTTAAGTCATATCCTTATAAGTCTCGTCCTATGAATTAAAATAAATGTTCAGAAGAGAAATCTAGGCTTCAGCTAGACATGGGATTTTGTTTTTAGTATTTGTTAAAATAATTGTTCTTTGGCACTGCATTTGAAACAAATTTAATTTTTCTCCCTTTAACTACCGGGAGTGAGAACATTGCCACTATTGTATGACTAATGCATATGCTCCACCTCTTTCTGTAACAATCTCTTGAAAGTTGCCTTTGTTTTGGGGTTTAGATAGAAGATTTGGCTTCAGGTTTCAAGTATATATTTAGAATTTGGAAGCTCCATTTGGAAATATGACAAAGTATGGTCAGGTACTGCTTTTTGAAACTAAGAAAACTGATTAAATTTAATCTCTTCAAAGCTGTGCTAGGGAGCTGCTGAGAAATGTGCATTTGTTCCTTCTGTGGTTTTATACAGATGTACATGTATTCCAGTGTGAAGACCTTAAATGTTAGCATTCTTCACTAGAACCTTATATTTAATACCATTTGGGGTTTAGCTTATCAAAAACTCAGGCGCAGATAAGCCTTTGCCATTGTGAATGTTGCCAAAAATAATCTTCATTGTAAAGAAAGCAACCAGTGATTCTGAACTTTCTGCACTGACTTTTGTTTAAAAAGTAGAAGCATAACGCACAGCAAGACTTAGCTGAAATGGGATAGGGACAATCTTTCAAGATGGAAAGCCACTGTCTTGTGCTTGCTATCATGATCTTCTTGCAGAACAGAAACAATTGAAGAACTCCCAGGCCTGCCCTGACTAACTAGCCTCTTTTTCTCCCTCACTGCTCTTTTAGTTAGAGTACATTGCAGCAGTGACAAAGCTGCAACAGGGCAGGGGGGGGCACCGCACCCCAGGCACTCACCATTGGCGTCATTTGAGTGTGGAAAATCACCCTTCAGATCCCCCTCTCGGGCGGGGCGTGGGCGGATCAGGGGTGTGTGGGGCAAGCAGGTCATGCCCTGGGCGCAGTTTCCTCTTCCTCTGTCCCTCCATTGGAGTGACTTTGCCATCCTGGTATCTAGTCTTTTAGATGAATTCCTCACTCATAAGCAGACTTCCCCAGCCTTTATGGAAATAGGAAAGACAACTAGTGCCTGATTCTTGGAATCCAGGCTGCTGCCCACCACTTCAGGATGGTAACATGCGACAGCCTAGCTGTAGTGAGTTCCTTCCCCTCTGATTTACTCCACTGCCTTCCCAAAATGAAAAGCTACACAGATCACCAGTGCTTGGTTCCTTCTGGCTACTGCTGTTATCCATATCTTGGGAGCAAAAGCCATTGGGTGAATTTGGCAACCTGGCCTTGTTCCTTTTCAGACTGGGGGTTTCAACAGTAACCCCATCTGCAGTAGCCTGGTACTCATGCCACTTCACCTATACCATGGCATCCAGAAGTAGAGCCTATTCATTTACAGTTTTAGAGGAAGAAGAGCCCCTCTTCTTCAGCTTGCCATATCTCATCACCTATAGAACATATAAATAATCCTGGGTTCTGGGTGGTTAACTTTCCTCCAGAACCAGACCTTTCACAGGAGAGAGATTTAGCTCATCCCAACTTCAGTGCTTGGATGTAAGAGCTAGTTATTGAGCAGATGAAAGGCCAGTATTCTCTTAGTTGGCATGGATAATTCATTGTAGATCTCACCATAAGAAAAAAATTATAGTTTCTCCAGCATCCATGATTTCACATGGGGTAGGAGCAATCACAGAGAATGTTGAATCAGTTCCTAGTAAGCTTCTGTTGTGCCAAGTGTATTGGATCAACCTAACCAAATATTGGACAATTCTTTGCCTTCTGAGCCATTTCTTTAAAAAGTGCTAGACAGTGTTAGACAAGAGTACTAGTGTAAGACAGAGCACAGATCAATCTCATGGCCTAGTCAGCTGTGATTTCCGTGCAATCTAAGATGTTCTGCTTCCTAGAAGAACAAATATATGAGTGGTCAGGGAAGATAAGTTTTCTCCCATTCATCATTGCCACCAGACTACACTTTAAAATTATCAAGCTGAGGTCAACAAAGTGGATGGAAGCTCAGCAGAACAGATCAAGCACTCTAAATGAGCTTTCCCAGAAACATTTAATAATCTAGTCAAGTTGGAGTAAGTACTGACAATTGAAAGACTTACCTCTAAGTTTTTGCTCTTTGTGTTCTAATGATTCCTTTCTTTTGTAACCTGAGAATCAATAGCATGCATCCAACCATACAGTTCCTCTGAAAGAACAACTTTTCTGTTTGTTGAAGTGGAGTTTCAACTTTAATCTAATTCCCCTTTCTAACTGCAGACCCCATACAGTAGCATTACTAGGGGGTGCGAGGGAGGCTACAGCCCCAGGCACCCCTCCCTATGGTCATGTGGAGGACCCATTGCAGGGTCAACCCCCTTCCCCAACTGCACCCTGCCCTTGAACTCTCTATGGAGGTTGAGGCAGGGGTACAGTTGGCCAACAAGTGAGACTGTCCTCTTCCTCAAACTCCCATGTGGAGCTTGAGAGCAGGGCTGCTGAACTCGCACCTCCCCTCAAAACCCAACTTGGAGTTTGGGAGCAGCATGGGCCCCTTTTGATGCTTCAGCTCGCCCGGCCCAACTTTAAACTGCAGGGTTCAAGCTGGCCTCTCTGCAGAGCTCTACATGGAGTTTTGGGGCATAGCCATCCCTGCTGGTCAGTGTTCAACTTCCCCCGTGCCCCAAACTCTATGGGGAGTTCTGGGGTGAGGTGCAGTTGCGAGAGGATGAGGTGCAGCTGTGGAGGAGCAGTACCTAGGGTATGCTTCAGAGACCATTTTATTCAATTATGCCCCTGATCCCATAGTTCCCGCCCATGCAGTCCCCCCACCCTGAATTCTGTTTCTGAAGGTTCACTGGCTTGGGGCTCATTGGGCTCTGTTGTGGGGCAGGGAAGACACTGCAAATACCATGTTTCTGCAAATTCCGTAGATGATTGGATATTTATTAATATATGCTACAGGCTATTTAGAAACATCAAACAGAAAACCAAGTGAGTTGTGACCACAATATAATGTGTCTCACATTCCCTTCTGCCACTTTCAAAAGGAGGAAAAAGTTCCATCAACCACAATGCTGGACCAACTGATAGGCCCAAGGGGATTTTCAGGCTTAGTCAAAAATTCTAAGGACATCAATTGGTTCTACACCAATGGCTTTGTTATTGTAAACATATACCCAGTTATAATTCTAGATTGGAAGAACAGACGCTTTTTCGAGCTCTGATCTCAGGAAGCTAAAGAGAAGCTCCTCGTATTGGTGCTCTTCAAGAGAACCTTAATTGTAGCCAAGACTATGCCTTATAATCTGAAAAAAATTGCCCTAGTCTAAGAATTAAACATCATGAAGCTCACTGGGAGATTTTGGGCTAGTCGTACTCTTATCATCCTAACCAACCTCACTTACTTGTTACGATAGCAAAATAGAGGAGGGGAGACTTATGTCTATCAAGCTTCATGGAAGAGGGTTAGGATGAAACTGTAATAAATAAAAAAAGTCTACAGAACAGTTATATTCTGAAATTGGAAATGATAATTCAGTTGTGCAAAGATTTGGGACCACATCTAATTTCTTCCCATTCCCTTAACTGTTTCCTCTTTCCCTTTCCTGAAAGCCCCCATACTTCATTTATTTTTATCCATGTATTTTATTGAACTTGCAACCCCACCCTTTCCCAGCCGACAGCTAGGCTCAGATCAGCTAACACACATAATTGATACAATATCCAAAACAATTCAGATTAAAAAAGAATTCATAGTTAAATAACAAGAATAGATATCAATGATAAATATTAAACATTAAATGTCATTTTAATCAATTATGGTGGCTAACCCATTCAATGCAGCTATTTTGGTATTAGCAAGTACCCAAATTTGACAAAGGCAACATCTCGAGAAGAACAGCAGCGCTGACCCACCTTGATCCAGCTGAAGTGGGATCTCATCCATGAGGGTGATTAGCAGGGTCTCCACCCCATGGCCAGGACAGAAGTTGAACTGGAATGGGTCCGGTTCCAATGCATCATCCATGAACACCTGAAGCTGCTCCACCGCTATCTCAACTGCCTTATCCAGAAACAACACATTTGCTATTGGCTGGATCGGAAGGATCCAAAGATAATTTCTTTAAGAGCGATGATACCACTGCCTCTTTCAGCCTCCCTGGAAAAAAACCCAATTTCAGAGAGAGATTGATGATTTACAACAGGGGGTGCTTGACTTTAACCAGCCAAAGTGGGCCCTGACCTAGAGGACAGTTGGTAGGCTTCACAGCTGTTAGTATCTTGCCACATAGGCCTAGGAGAGTATGCTGAAATGGACCAATATAGCACTTGAAGATGGCAAAGTTCAACAGTTGCTGGAAGGTCGTGGTGGAGCGACTTTATCTGCAAAAAAGCTCCCCAAAGTCTCAAAACCAATAGCCAAATCACTAACACTTTTGATTCTTGTGGAGAGGGTTGTAACAGACTAAATCAGCTTAATTGTGCTGGGCATGAGCTAACGGATGCAATAGAGGACATATAGAATTTCTTCTTTGCAACCTTCACCGCCATCTCATAGGATTTCATAAACATCCCATAAGATGTTCTTGCAGCTTCATTGCGAGTTTGAGGCCAAACACACTATAGTCATCTTAAGGCCTTGCTTTATCAGTTTCAGCTCCCCAGTATACCAGAGGGTTGGATTGATTCTGTCTGTCTTACCCACCAGCGTAACTTCATCTCCCCTCTCCTCTGTCTTCAACTTTCCCTCATTCCTTCTCCGTGGAACTCTCTACTTGGGAAAACTATGGCCCAGTTGTGCCGTGATGATTGCTGGGTGGGGCCAAGGTGTACAATCTGCAAGGACTTGCAGTGGGAGTTCCAGTATCCCTGCTTTCTTCTTTCCTGCTCACCCTCAAACATACTTTCCTGCTCACCCTCAAACATACTTTTATCTTTCTCCCTTCTTCAGCAATATTTATTTACTTAATTTATACTCCACTTTTCTCCACAACGGGAACACAAAGCAGGTTACATCATCCCTTTCTCCTCCTTTGTATCCTTACATCAACCGTGTGGTGTAAATTCAGCTGAGAATTTGTGATTGACCCCAAGGTCACCCAGTGAGCTTCCACGAAAGAGTGGGGATTTGAATCTGTGTCTACCAGATCCTAGTCTGGAATTCTAACCACACTAGCCACACTAACATTAGTGGAATGCTACAGTTGAACAGTAGCAAAGAGCCAGGCCAGGGTAAGTCATTCATCTCACATGGTAGCAAGTGCTCCAGTGGTTCCTGCCCAGACAGCCCTGACGTGTTCTCCCTCAAAGGCCAGAAACACATCTTGAAAGGACCCTGTCCCTTCCCCCTGATTTTACTGAAAGAAGCAAATGCTTGAAGTCTAGCAAAACTGTTGTGGTTGTCTAGCAACAACCACAGAGGGCATTCTTTTTTTTTTTCAGCTACAGGTGCCGCTTCTATTATTGCATTGGGGATGGGGAGTTATACCCTAATGTTTGTTTGTGAATTTTGTTTTGTTTTGTTTTTGCAAGCTTGGGCATTTTTCATGTTTGTAGTAAGAGCTGTCTTGTCTGTTCATGTCCCCAGATTTGGCTGTGTTGAGAGTTAGACATATTGATAAGCTGTTCCTTTAATAGTACGCTGTCTGGAAATTAAAAAATGCTTATGTGCTTGCTAAAACGTTCATTTCACAGAAATTTAAAATCAAGCACATTTTGTGGGTGGAAAATGTGGGGCAAGACAGCTTGGGAGGCAGTTGTGAGAACGATCTGAGTTAGTGGCACATGCTTTTAGAGGCATTGTATAAGAAGAGTAGGGAAGTTATATTTTTTTTCAGAAGACTTCAAATTCAGACTATTTTAAAAACACATTGGCTAATGGATTACAGTTTTGCAAAACAATCTGTGTGCAAATATGTGTATAATATTTATATTTTCCTGTTTGGAACATTTTTGTTAACAGACTACTGTTTATGTACACTGATGTGTAGATGAATTTTAATACAATGTCTACAAGTAATTTTCTATTTAAGGGCCAGTAGTCTCCCAGATTTTAGTGAATCTTGAAAATGCAAGCTATGAAAGCTGTTCAATGTTTGTGGATGTACAGCCTGCTCTATATGATCTGTTTTCATCCATAGGAACCTCATGCCTCAGTAACTCTTGAATCCAATATAAGCCCCTCAAATATGGTTAATGGTGGAGTTGCTAATGTCGTTCTGTATCAAGGAATTTCAGACATTTTCTGTATCAAAAGCATAAATCTAGTAGACTGGCTTCAGTCTCTCATTTTTAATTTTTATTCTGAGATGTTGTAATGTGTTATTGCATAAATATTTACTGACATCCAGGAAGACAATGATTGAGGATCAAGTCCATCCTAGTGGACTTCAGGGATGTCGATTGAAATGAGAACATGAGGCTTTGGTTTGGGTTCTGTTTAAAAAAATAAGATTTTTAATTGATTAAAGAATATTTATACATATCCCTGATATACACCCAACCTAGAACAACCTAAGCTTATGTATATAAATAAAGGTATATAGAATAGCATGGCAATTCCAATTTCATGCTCAATCCAGTTACTCCACATCTCCTATAATTAGAGGTGTGCTCTGAACAAGCTGAGACTGGTCCTTGCCGAGCAATGTTCTCCCGCTGGTACTTTGATGTGACTGAAGGAAAATGTGCACCATTCTTTTACGGCGGATGTGGTGGAAACCGAAACAACTTTGACACTGAGGAATACTGCATGGCAGTCTGTGGCAGCGTCAGTAAGTGGACCTCTCCAGCCTGTGGCAGTCTCTTTCCTGTCTTGTGCCACTTCTGCCTCTGCTGCTTGTAATGGGTCTGTGTTTCAGTAGTTTTGTTTTTAAATTCCTTGGGAATGGGTCTGTTCTATCAGCCACCGCATCTCTGTCAGCTTCTCTAATTGCTCACATCTTGTAGAGTGTGTTTGACCATTAGTACATGTCTCTCTTTCTCTCTCTAATGAAGTATAACAATTGGTGACTTGTTTCATTTGTGATGTAGACACAAATTGTCTTGCTGCTAAGTAATGGAAATTGGGAGACAAGACAAGACACAGAACTTGCTGTGGAAATACATTTCTCTCTTCGGCGTCTATATTTGTTCTCATGCATGCATATATGACCAAAGGGGAAACAGTCCACATGCCACACCTCTGGTTATTAGAATGTGGTTGCTGTCCTTGCTTATTTAAAACATTACTTATGCATCAGAGCGCTAGGGTTCATGTAACCAGATGTAATAAACCAAAAAAAAAGTCCTTTGAAAATGTTACATGGCATGCAGGAAAAAAGAAAAGTGGAATCGGTAAGGGTGGCTGCTGGGAACAGCTTGACTGGAAAAGGAAGGGTTTGCATAGTATTGAGTCAAGGATATTCACTTTGTGTTCTTTTGGCCTCTTAGACTGATTGCTCTTGGTAGCCACTTTTCTTCATTTCCCTCCCTATCCATAATAGAAGGACTCTGCTGTCTTTAGAAAGTTCCACCCATCCTGATAGGGGTGGGACAGTATTTCCGAAGATAGCCAGGTCCCTCTGATCTCAGCTGGGGATTGAGAAAGGGACAAAAACAGACAACAACGGAGACTAAAACACTGAAAAGAATCTTAATCTCTAGTTTGTGTCCATCCATTCTGGTTTCTTCTTTTTGCTGCCAGAGCAGCAGTGAGATGAATAATGGTATATTTGGAGGCAGCACCATGCTGATGATGAGGGGTTGGATTAGTGCCTCTTTCCAAAGATAACATAGTCCCTCCAATTATGTAAAGAAACCAGATGCATTCAGAAAGTTTTTTAAAAATTACTGGCAGCATGCAGTCTCCTGCCAGGCAGCTGCCATTGTCCCTGCCACAGGAAAGATTGGCAAGAAGGGCACTGAACAACTCTTGCTTAAGGAGTCTATAAAATCGAAACCCTTTCATCAATTCTGCTTGAAATTTAGGGGTCTTCAGATTAGAGAGAAGACGAAGTTATGTTCTGTACAAATTACATGGTATTATCTTTTAAAACCAACTGCATCAAACTGGTTCCTTCACTGAAAATAATTGCCTTGAAATTCTGGAGCCTGGAAATTCTGGAAAATGTTCTGAATCGCAAACTGATACTGTTCTACCCCAAAATCAGGGATAAATGAAAAAGATGTCTTCCCCAAGTCCCGGATCCAAAAATATAATGATATTTTTCTCAGTATACTCCAAATTATGACATGGGTAAGAGAGGAAAGATTCCTCTGCGGTCCTTGCTGCTTGTGCACTGTAGGATGGGGTTAAGGTGATGGTAAGAGTGATAGGAGGCTCCCCCCACTTGGAACAGCCAAAGTCAGCCCTCAGACCGGTTCCATCAAAAAGCCTTACAAATTGACGCAAGTTAAGAAATGAATATGCGCGCATGAACTAGCCCTTGATTATTTAAATGGCTTATACCATGAATAACAGCTATATTTATTGGCATAACTCACCAACAGATACTTTGAGGATGGGGATTGCATTCATCTTCCATTTCAATGAAAACAGTTCAAGTCCTGATGATGTAAACGGGGCTTCAACTGAGTTTCTTATTTTTGGATTAGGCATTTAAATGAAATGCATAGTCTGGAACAAGGCCACAACAAAAGAACCAGTATCTTCCTGCAATTGTGCATGTGAACTTCATTCTGCATTTTTACTTTGCTGCAGTGACTTTGAAAATGGGAGCAGTATGAGCTTAGCTCTCACTTCTTTTATGTGGACCTTTAAAAAACAAAAAGCAATATCATTATTATAAAGCTGGTGGGTGTGTTTGTACAAGCAGAATTACCTCCCAACCCTGTGCACTTTTATCAGAAGGGTGATCATGGTATTAGGACTGATTTCTATCAAAGGGTATAACTGGATGAATACAAAAGATTACTGTTACCTAGAGGAAGAGAAGCAAGTTAACAGGGAAGATGATTGCTTTGCTTAGATCACTATCATTTGCTCACCTAGACAAATAAATGAGGGGTAATGGTACCTAGGTTTCTCACTTTCTTGTCTGTCTCCTTCTGGGCAGTGATACTGTTTGTATAAATGAGTGGACATGTGTGTTCACATAAGTATATACGATGGGGATGATGACGATCCTGGAGCTGGCTCTTTTTAAATTATCCATATTTTTCATTCCATATTTCCATTATCCCATATGGGGTATTTTTGCTGGCAGCGTCCCCCCTTCCCCCGCTTTGAACTTTCTATGCTGTGGGGAAGCCCTTTGCAGAGGGTGCGTAAGTCCCAGAATGGCACTGGTCCAACTCTCCTGCCCAATCTGGATTGGGTTAATAAGCAGTTGTTTATAACTTTTATGAAATTCGACAAAGGTTTTTGGAAGATATTTATTTGGGGTATGTTTATATCTTTTAAGAATGTAGCTAAGTTTTCCTTTCAGACATTCCTTATCATACCAAGAACAATTCAACCTCTTCTTATTTTGAGCTTTCTTATTAGCCTTGATTAGAAATGGTCTCAGAGGTTTAAACAAACCATCATACAAGGCAAAAGCAACATCAGCATTTTCGCATCAAGTATTTTATTCCAAGAACGGCTCACTATTAAAAGTTTGCTGCACTTCATATTGACTTGTAGAGACCATTTCAGTTGACTACCAACAGTAATTTCAGTAGGGGGAAATACAAATCCTCCATCTCAGAAGGACTTTTCTCTCCATTTTTTTCTTAATTAAATTTCATATTTTGAAGTTTCATGCTACAGTACATCACACTATGGTAATGCTTTTGCATCAGAGAACAGCCTGATAAATTATCTTTATGGGTAGCATCTGGTGAGATTTCAACTCCAAACTTTGGAACCCAGAAACAGACCAAAGTTGTTGTTTTATAAAGTAATACAGCCAAGTCAAAAATAGATTGAGCAATAACAGCAATAACAGGAAAGAGCATTTAAATATTCCAGCACTTGTTGCAGCCAGAAATAGTAAAATGACTTAACCAGTTGCTAGTTTTTCAAGTTTTTATTAACCCATGTTAGCCAGGGTTTCTGAGCCTTAATGTTACAGAATTTATTCTCAAAGAATGAGGAAGATTTTCTAACAAAAATACGGGTATTTGTCAATTAAAGTGAAGACTGAATTCGTGTTTGCAGAAGTCCTGCATTTGCACTTGCTGCCCCAAATACTTCCTTCTGATCACCAAACTTTTTCTTTTCTCTTCTTATGTGATATATGCTGATCCTGGACTCTGGTGGCATCTACATCTTGGGACCAGATGCAAACTGGGAACGTGTTTGTACTAATCTGATTCAGCCCCTGGTTTTGGAAGAGGAGGAAGAGGAGAGGGGGAGGGCATAAAAGACAGATCTTGTGGCACTTATATTGTAAGATCTTGGCCGCCATTTTGAGGTTAGCTTATCAACCCTGAAAACAATCCAAACCAACCAAAGCAGCTGGAAGTGGCTGCTGTGACTGTTTCTAGATGTAGTGCTGCAGTGCCACACTTGGTTTCAGCAATGATTTTAAATGAAATGTTCCTTATCTCTAGTGAAACATTGCCTTAAGGATTTTGTCAGCCATTAACCTTTAGTGAATTGAGTAGATTAGAAAACACCAGGAGTATCTTTAAGAAAAATTAACTCTAACTGTGTTACTACTGTTAATGGGACACCTTAGATTCTATCAAGGATTAGAAATTGTTAGCTAGTTCTTTACAATTCGTTTTAAATATACACATTAGATTGGTGTAACATCATTGACCTTAGCAGTGGTATGATGATTTAAATTTTTTTAACTCAAGGAAAATAGGAAATTAAAAAAAACCTTTAAAACAATTTATTTTAAGAAGTGCCATCATTATTAATAAAATATAATTGCCGTTTTAAATTTTGCCCATGACTTAAGTCTTTCAAGAAAGCCATGGTGGCCTAATGAATACAGACGGGATCTCTGAAAACCTGAGCTCTAATCCAAATTCTAAGGCACTGTTTCAAAGTGACTGATTTTAATTACAAAAATATTGTTTAACTGAGGGAGTTAAATTTAGTTCAGTTAAAAACCATGTTATTTTTCTTTGACAATGGACTGAGCTTCACTCTATAGCATATATGTGTAGGCTTTGTATTTGAACAGTGGATGTTCCAGAACAGCAGTAATGGTGGAATTGAGGATTAGTCATGCATGCCAAAAATATCATTTGTGCTACATAAGGAAGTAAATCCTTATGCTGTCGAAATTCAAATGGATGTAGTTCAAAGTAGCACAAGGTGTACAAGTTGATTTTAATCCTGAATGTAGATGGCAAAAAAAATCAAGCCTCTGGCTATGTGCTGGAAGAGGCTGAGACCAGAATCCTGTTGAACATTCCTGCTTTAAAACTGAACCCTGTTTCATGAACTTAAAATGGGAAACATTAGAGGTTAACTAGTGAAGCAGAAATAATGAACTGATGTGAGGTTAGGGTAGGAATTACATTAGGAAAAATTAAATAGGAACAGTTTGTAAAAAGGATTTTGTTTCAGCATTTAAAATGGTTTGCCATTTGCAACACTTTATAGTGGATATTTTATGTAATCTAGATTGAAGGGGAGAATTGAACTACATACAACCCAGAGGATAAGTTTGTTGAAGTAGTTTATGTATAATTCAGCTCTCAAAATAACTATAGTCTATTTCTCATTATAGTTTATTTAATCTTCTCTATATGTTTACCTAAAGCACATCTCAAAGTAGAATTCCTTTAACACTACCATGCTAAGTAGGATGCAGAAAGTGTGAAATAAGGTTTGAAAGAAAAATCATGCTGTGACGGACTGCTTATAAAAGGGTTAATTTGAAGGTGCAGTTCAGTCAAAGAAAAAATGCAAAGAGTTAACCCAGAGCTCCCCCCTGATTGGCTGACTGAGCTGCAGTTAGCTACAAGGGCCAGAGGGTGTGTGCTCCTGAGTCAGTGGCAGTTAAAATTGAGAGTCAGTGAGATTGAGAAAGGCAGAGAGAGAGAGAGAGAGAGAGAGAGAGAGAGAGAATTCTCAGAGCTGAGAGAAAAAGAATATTATTTCACCAGGAACTAGGCAGCCAAGTGTTGGAAAAGGACAGAGGAAGGCCAGTGTGTGTATGACACCTGAGTCTGAGTCCAGAGGGAAACCTAACCACGGGGACAATACTAAGACCACACGAAGGACTTGGTTATAGTCTCTATGGAGACAGCACCTAGATATGGAGCCGGAGAGTCTCCGAGGGTGTGTATTTTATAATTGACAGAGTCAGAGGAACCCCAAAGCTTGCTCTGTTTAGCCCAGTGTGAATACTCTTTGGTGGAAAGGGTGGATGGTTTGAGGTATTTGTTCAGGACTGTGTAGGAAGGTTTACCCTGAAAGAAGTAACTGAGTGAAGGAAGATCTATTTGAACTGAATCAACATTCTGTCTGAAACATCTAAAGTAAATTACTAAGTGTCTTTTGATCTTGAGAAAGTTGTGCCATGAAGCTGAGGGACATAGTATTTAATCTGTTTTAATTCCAGCAAAACCCTTCCTCATGTCTGGGAGTCTCCGATGTCATGGCTGAATCCAGGTGCCTTTCTCAGACTCTAAAACCACTAGTCCAAAATAAGAAGGGGACTCTACTATCTAAGGGATCTCAACTAGAAGAGAGTGCAGGGTCCTTATGTTCTTCCTGAAAATAGTGCCTGTGGCTTGAGTACATCCCCTATAGTTTCCACAGTGAACAAGAAGCAAACCATTCATTGCATTTCTCTACCATATTTCCATCTTCATTTATCAATTCCTTTATTCCTTAGTCATCCAAAGGCCATATTTCTTCTCTGGCTGTTTTCCTGCTCCAGATATATTTTAAGAACTGTTTATTGTTTGTTTTGATGCTTTTATCACTTGCTTCTTGAAGTCTATTTTTGCATGCCTAATTATTGATTTACATTTCTTTTGCCAGACTCTTTGAGCTCTTCTGTTCAATTCATTGGGGCTGACCTTCCACTTTAAAAGAAGCTTCTTTTTATTTAGTCCTTGACTTGCGTTGTTACCCATGCAGGCATTCTTTTTGGCTTGGCAGTGTCTTTGCTTACCTGTGGAGTGCATTCCATCTGGTTTCAACTAGTGTGGTTTTAATAGCTTCCTAGCATCCTTTAGGGATTTTATTCCCGTGTTTCCCTTTCATCTTGCCGTTAACCATTCCCTCATTTTTGTGAAGTTCCCTCTTTTGGAATTATTTGTTACAGTTTTGGACTTTGGGGTATCTTTCCATTGAGATGAATGCTGAACTTTATAGCATTATGGTCGCTGTTCCCAGTTGGTGCAACAACCTCTTCACCCCTTATTAAGTCTTGAGCTTCGCTCAGAACCACATCCAATATCACAACCACTCTCCTTGGCTCTGTGACCAACTGTTCCAATGCATAGTCATGTATGATATCTAGGAATCTCACATATATAGCATGACTTAAGCACATGTTTATCCAATCAATGTTTACCAAGTAAGCAAAAATATTGTTCTGAAGAAAATCCACAGAAAGGAATGTAATGCAAATTTGACAGTCTTTATTGTAGGGATAAGAGGTTCACAAGCACTTGATTCAATGCAATAAACAGAGTTCCTACAAGATAAATTCATTGGAAAATAAGTTTGGAATAGAAATGGTTCTGGGGACAACGCATTGGGCACAGTGACAAAGACGGAAAGGTGTCAATAGCACTGGGCGATTGGCCCTTTGGAGGGCAGATATTTATAGGATGAAGAGCCCCCTCTGGAGGATGTCAGGACAACCTTTGAGAGGTGTCTGGACAACCTTTGGGAGGTATCCGGATAGATTGTTTGAGAAATAATAGAGTGCATTGTAAGATGGTCAGGAGAAGTTAGTTACAGAAAGGAGTATAAGTTAAGATAATCAGGGGAGGCAATATCGTCAGGGATCTTCTTGTGACTGGAAATGAGTATTTATTCAGCAGGGCTATCGTGTTGAGGACACATTCTTCCTTGACTATGAAGCTGAAAATGTGCTACTATGGCAAACAAGCTGACAGCATGAGAACAGAAAGAAAGAAAACATTCCTGGAAGTTTCTTGTAGGTAGACCTGGCTGTTGCCAGAGAATGGGCTCCCCATCTCTACAATGCCAGCATCACCCTTTAGGCTGGCATGCAGGCAGGGATACCTGTGAATAAGCACTCCCCTCCCGTTGTGCCGGGGCGAGATGGTAACAGTATGGAAGAATGCTAAGTAATCTAGCAGGATAAAAGTATTATAATTTCACAGTAAATTCCTGTAAGTGGATTCAATGAATAAAGTATAATTAAGGTATTCTTTTCTAACCACTCAGTATGCAAAGGAGTACTGATTTTAGTCATGGTGACATGTGAATTTAATAATCTCATGTATGGTGTTAATCCATAAGACTATTCTTGAAGGTTATTCAAGCCAGAAAATATGATACAGATGTCATCAGTGTGCCATTTTGTATTAATAAATCAAATATTCCAGTCTTGAGTGCGTATATTAGAATCTTCCAATTAGGTTGCTAAATTAGGGCAAAAGGGACTGCCCCTACCTTTTTTAAAATAATATAATTAGTTGGTAAACCTGGAATAATTGTTTTTTAAAATAATCAGTCAATTAATGTACTACAAATAGAAAGCATCAGATTTTCTACTGGTAATTCACACATTGTTAAATCAGTATAGAAAAGCAATTATGAACAAGAACATTTTGTCACTTGTGCATAAGTATTTCTCCCAATAGGAACATTTCTTTTCTAATTTCGCAGTCATAGCCGTTAAAGGAGACCAGTTTGAGCACAAGAATTAAAATTGATGGCTGTTAATTACTGCTGGCAGATAGTTGAATGGTTCAGTTGTATTATTACACTGGATTGTTAAACTGTGTTTGTTTAAAATACTTTTGTGAAGTTTATATAGAGTGATGTGGTCAGAGCATATTGTAAAAAGAGCTGGCTGGATCAGACCCATGGTTCTTGTATTCTAACATCTGTTTTCTTACAGTGGCTAACGAGATGCTCAAGAGCAACCAGAAGCAAGGGGACAAAGGTCCACTCTGTTGCTGCCCTCCATAATTGATATTCAGAGGTCTGTTGCTTCTGAATATGTAGATTCCATTGAGTCATCAGGGCTTATAGCCATGGATGGGCCATCTGTGAATTTGTCTAATCTCATTCTAAAGGCATCAGTGCTAATGACCATCATTACATCTTTTAGTATGAGTTTCACTAGAGTTATATAGTGTGTGAAGAAATACTCTATGTCCACCTCTAATGTTCTAGTCAACTTTCACCACACTATTCATAATGTATTCTCCTCACTTAGTTGTCTATGGTTTAAAAAAAAAGTCAGAAGCATCTTAGTGTTCCCCTTTACGGCTACCCTTCAACCCTTTTTTGTAACTTTTCCAACTCTTATGTCTCCGTTTTAAAGATAGGGCAATTAGAACTGGTTCTGATGAGTTTTCCGGGCTGTGTGGCCGTGGTCTGGTGGATCTTGTTCCTAACGTTTCGCCTGCATCTGTGGCTGGCATCTTTAGAAGTATATCACAGAGGGTAGTCTGTTACACACTTATAAATCAGCTTTCCGAGGCCAAGGATAGCAGACTCCCCTGCCCCCCTCCCCACCGGTGGTGTAGCTAAGGAAAATGGAGCCCGGTGCAAAATCTGAGTCCCTTCCCCCCCAAAAATGGGCGGCTGCTGTGATTCTGGAATCCACCCCCAAACAGCATCACTTTCAGTGGTGTTTAAACTAGGGAGCCCAGATTCTCCTTTTAAATCCACCTTAAAGGGAGAATCTGGGGTCCCCAGTTAACACGACATTGAAAGTGATGCTGTTTTGGGCTGGATTATCCCCCATCCTGAAACAGCATCACTTTCAATGTTTAAACTGGGAACCTCAGATTCTCCTGGATTTAAAAGGAGAATCTGGGGAAATTTGGGGAGTGCCTGCTGTCAGGGGTGCAGTTGTTAAGCTAGCAGCACCAAACTCTTTAGGAGACTCTCCTGATGATACAACCCAGGTTTGGTGAAGTTTGGATTAGGGGGTCCAAAGTTATGGAACCTCAAAGGTGTAGCCCCCATCTTCTATTAGCTCCCATTGGAAACAATGGGGGATGGGGCACCCCCCTTTGGGAGTCCATAACTTTGGACCCCCTGAACCAAACCTCACCAAACCTGGGTGGTATCATCAGGAGAGTCTCCCAGAAAATCCCTGAAATTTTGGTGCTGCTAGCCCAGGGGTAGGGAACCTGCGGCTCTCCAGATGTTCAGGAACTACAATTCCCATCAGCCCCTACCAGCATGGCCAATTGGCCATACTGACAGAGGCTGATGGGAATTGTAGTTCCTGAACATCTGGAGAGCCGCAGGTTCCCTACCCCTGTGCTAGCCTAAACCTTGCACCCCCTACAGGCCAAAAACCGAAAAACACTTAAAAATACAAATATTCCACAAATGGGGGCAGAGCTTCAGACATGTAATGGGGTTTTTTTGAACCCGAGAACCCCCCCCCCCCTTACCTACGTCCTTGGAGGGAAGTCTGTGTGTACACCTCTGAAGATGCCAGCCACAGATTCAGCTGAAACGTTAGGAACAAGATCCACCAAAGCACGACCACAAACCCCGGAAAACCCACCAGAACCAGTTGAGTCTGGCCATGAAAGCCTTTGGCAATTAGAACTATTCACAATATTCTAAATATGTCTGCACCATAGATCTAAAATTCTGTGTCAGCATGTTTGAATTCTATTTTGGTACTAGTAACAGCTACTATTTATGACCATGTGGCTAGTACAGCTCATATAGTTATATACCATACTGGTGACATATACGATATTGGGCATCAAGCAAAGCACATCTCAAAGCTATGCCACACCAGCAAGCCTCACACTAGATGTTGTTAGATGGTTTCTCTGGCATTTCTCAGCTGTAGTTTTATCTGATGGTGTGTCTTGCAGTGTGTAACTTAGGAATCATGATCCTTGGCTTGTTTTGAGCTGCCATTATTGGATGGTTGTGCTGGCATTATGATCTCTTTGGAATGAAAATCACAGAAATGACAGTTATATTTATTTCATTTATAGTGGTCAAGAAATCGCTCCCATTAGGATATTAAGATATATTTTCCCTGATGCTATTATTTGCTATCCTTTTACAAACTGTATAATTTCACTCTTTGCTGTGATTAAGGCTAGAATTTGAGAATGGAAGGGTCAAGGAGGAGCTAAATAGTAATAAAATATTGATTTAAAAATTAGTCTGAATGTTTTTCTTTCTGGATTTGTGAGCTGATCCCAGATTATTCACTTTTGTATGTTGTTTGTTTCATCTTCTGAATATTGTTTGTATTTGCTAAGATTTCTGTGTTTGTTTGACTAGGAGGAAAAAAATTTTTCTCCTAGATCTTACAGAATCCTGGAGGGGAAGATTTTAATGGTTGGGGGATCACAAATACCAGATATTATTCATGAGTTTTGTTTATGATTATATAGTTTTGAAGAATGCTTAACTGTGGTCAAATAGACAGTTGATAATTCACTCTCCAAGTAACAGATTTGCCAGCCACATATGAATCTTGTTGTCTGAATGCTGGAAACATGTGATACTCCTGCAACACATGTACTTCTGTGATAAAAGCCATCTCTGCTCTTACCCAGCAGATAAGCAATAATTTATTTTTTGAAAGGACACCTGGAATGGCTCTTAGCAACAGGTCTACTGTTGTTTTGTTGAGGTATTAACAGCATAAATTGGTTGTGCCTCAGATCGATGTGAACTGTTTTATGTGACACACCCAAATTGGCTGCTATTGGCTCCTGCTTCAGAAGCTTCTCCGGGTATAATCTTGCTTGCTCAATTAGCATTAATGTTCCCTAACATTGACTCTGAAATAAAACTAGTTGTGTATCTAACAGGTAACACCGTAACCTTTTCATTGCCAGTATCTGATACAATACCTGAGACCTTGTCTCCATTTAACAATTGCTACCAGCTCTACCACTTCAGCAGTGGAAAGCTGTGCTGCTAGAAACTCTTTTGTAAATTGTCGTTTAGACTGTATTTAAAACATAGTGGCAGACAGATACATTTAGCTCGGTTATAAACAATGGAATGTCATCCCGTGAACTTAAATGTTTGGCCTTTTGCTAAATTGTTGAGTTTAGGAGAGTTTTCTCACAAAATAAAAAAGTGTGACTGCTTTCAAATGTTTGAAATCACAGGAGGCCTTTGTGCTGTTTTGTAGGCTTTATTTTTTCCTTGCATAGGTTTTCTTCAGATATGCGCACGTGAGATGCTCCTGCTGGGTTGTGTTCTCTACAGCCATTTTGTGTGATTAAAGTGTTTGCATACACAATATTTCATAGGCAGATCTACTTAATTATTTATTAACTTCAGAAATGCATTTCATTGTTCTTTACATCTGGAAAATTTACTGTCTGATTTATCTGAAAACTAGAACTTCTGCGAAGAAGGGTTAAATGTGGTTTTCAGCTGATTTTTTTTCAATTCAGAGCTTTGATGTCTGCATGCATACGCGCAATGATGACATTTTTCAAATCTGCTTGTCATTATTTTGAAACTGTATTTAACATTGTGGCAAAATATTTGCAAATTCACAAAAATTAGCAAAAAATGGTTTGAGTTTGCAGAGTTTATGAATTCACATAGCTCATTTATGGTGAAGCAAAAGTATGTAGTCTATTTACCAGTTCAGGGTTCTGTTCTGAATATCATAATGTTGTTTTTAAGTACACTGCCAATCTTTTCCATATTTGATGTTTAAAAAAATCTATAGATCATTCAGGAACATATAAAATGTTTTAGTCATTGTCTGAAACATAGGTAAATAAAAAACATACCACAGGTAGGGATTGTAGCATAGTCCCATGGATAGTATTATGGAAGAGTTAAATTGCCTCTAAAGATGCTATTAAAATATGTGCCTCAGTGCTGCTGCACATTTGCTTTTTGAAACGTGTGTGTGTTTAAACTGTTCTCTTTTATGTATTCTGTATAGTCTAGAATAGCTTCAGTCTGTGCATGTATCTTTGTTGGGCAAAATCTTTACCAGTGTGCACATTTCTTCTGCAACGCAGTAAATCCTTTCTTCACAAAGTAACTTTTTATGTTGCCTTCTAACATCTGATTGCTGTAAATGATTATACTGTGTTGAAAAGGTACAGATGCATTTATCCTGACATTAAATGATAATTTTTCTCTTTATTTTTTCCCATAACCACCAACCATAGTCCCCACCACAGCTCCCAGCACTCCTGATGCTGTTGACAAATACTTGGAGACACCTGGGGATGAGAATGAGCATTCCCATTTCCTAAAAGCAAAAGAGATGCTTGAAGCCAAACACCGTGAAAGGATGTCACAGGTGAATACAAAAATGTTTTTATAAACTAATGTTAGAAGAGATTCAGATGCTTTAAAAAAAATTAAGTGGAAAGAAACCCGCTTCCTTAATTTTTCATCCCTTCCCCGTAGTTTTGTGTGATGACTGCAAATGTTTTATTTGAAAAGCCAGTTATTCCTGTAACACAAAGATGAGCATCGATCTTTTGGGTTGGGATGGTGAGGATGGAAGTGATAAATAAAACTGGGTATAACAAAGCACAACTTTGCAGTAGAAGCAGAAGAATTGTTTTGTGAAGCCAGTAATTAATTTTGGGTGGAAGAGATGATATCAAATAAATAAAAACTAAATAATAAATATATATATAAAACTGCATTCTCTTTGCTAATATTTGAACAAGTATGTTATTTCAATAATGATTGGAATAAGTTCCATGCTTAAAGGAGGAGAATGCACACTTATTGTTTTTTAGTATTTTGCAAATTGGCCGGGAAAGGCAATAACAAACCACCCCATAAATGTAGTCTGCCTAGTAAACATCATGATGTGACATCAGACAGTGCTTGTACAGGGGGACTCCTTTTACCTTTGGAAAGTGATTTTAATATAAGAAGAAAACAAAGCTAGCTTTCCACTGAAAAATGGCAGCCATGCATTTCCGACTGTAGTTTAATATCCTGTATCCTGGTGTTAATTAAGTGTGCTTTTGCCTGTTCCCTACTCTGTATTACTAGTGAATGGCATAAAGTTGACAAACAAAACAGGTTCAAACAGGGCATGTGATATATGTTTGAACCTGTTTTGTTTGTTCTTAACTTTTAATCCACTATCACCCACCAACATTTAATACACTGCTATCAACAAAATCCACTATCAACAATCTCAAACCAACAAGTGAAGTGTGAGATTGGAAGAACAGCACTTCAAACAAGGAAACATTATATAGATATATTTGTGATACATACATATGATGCATAGAACTCGGGCATTATTGTGCCATCATCCAATTCCTTGATGGTAGCTTTGGTCCCTGTTTTGCGTTTGCTGCCTTTTTTTAAGGGCCTGGGAGAGAAATATGAGATTTTATCCACTGGATGGTGTGAGCAGTATGTATAAAACAAATCCTACACTGGCCATTGAAAGCCATTGCAAATGGGAAAGAGGCTACTTAAAATTCCAGATGCCCTCCCAAAGTCCTGAAAACTCCCCAAAAATTGTAGATTGGCCCGTAGAGAGTCCTGTGTCCCCTGCTAATTTTTAGATTATCATGAATTATTGAGGGCTTGGTCTATTTGAAAGTAATTTCTAAAGATCAAATTCATTCTTGGATTTGATTTATGACCTATAACACCCAACAAATTTCAAAATAAAGTACATTTAATAGTATGACTAGGAAGGTTAAAATTCTTCTACATTTGTCAGGAGTACAATGAGACATAATTTTGTGTAACATACAATGGGCACTTCTCCCATTATTTTGCTGCAAGGAAGGAAATGGAAGCATCATACACTGTGTTTTCTCATCTGTATTTTGCTGCAATTAGATGTGCTGGGAGCTGCTCAGAAAGTATGCATGCATCAAAATGTACACAATCATCATTTGTGTGTTAGTGTTTCCTGTGAAAAAAAGAAATCATGTGAATTGGCACAGGTGCCCTACTGGTGGTTATTGTGTATTCTGGGAGCTAGGATGTTATAGAGCACATCATGGAATCTCTGAAACTATGACAACTGTTTATTTTCATAAGAGGAATGCAATAAAATGTCTGGAGAGTCAGGAGAAACATGGACTGGGTTTCAGGCAGAGAAAGCCTATTTGACTTATAAGTCAAAGGAAGGAGATGAATGTCAGCCATAAAAACTGTGTGCCAGATAACATGATTGGAAGAGGTTGAAGTATCTCCCACAAGCAGTGACATGTCCAACATTGGATTGGAGGAGTTGTCCATCAAAGCAGGAAGAAAGGTTTACAAGGTAGATTTGTTCTTTGTATACTTTGCCCAGATGCTGGAATTTACGCTGGGACCCAAGCTCCAATGTAGAAGGGCACTAGGAAGTTTGGGTTTGTTCCATCTAAGATAACTCTGTTGTACTGTAACTTAGCTAGGCCTGTGTTTTATTTCATTCTGCTCCTTAGATCTATGCTTACATCTATGCTCACTAGTCCTGGCAGCTGTTTTCCATATATGTGCACTAGTTTAATCTCCAGTAATAAAATTTCTTTCCTATTTATGAAAGCAGACTGTGATTCAAATCCTACCCACATGCCTAGACCACTCATATACATGTATGGGGGTCTGGGGGAATAATTAGAGAGCTCTCCCCTTTATACTTGCTCAGGGGCAGTCTTCTCAGGGTTCTCTATGGCACTAGTTACGTGATAGGCAGGGTTTTACGATGTGGGGTGGTGGCACAAAGAGAAACACACTTTTATAAGCAGACTGTCACAGAACACTCAGTCTCGCTTGTGAGAACACAGAGGGAGGTTTGTGATAGTGATCAGCATCACTTACTTATTAATGTACTTGGGCCCAAAGGCTCTTCTTTGTATCAAAGAGTCTTGCCTCTTGTGAGAAAGTGTGAAATTTTTTGCTTAAAATGCCACAAAAATAAACAAATTTTAAAAGCCCAGTTGCCACTTTTAGATTATGTTACACTGTTATCTAACAATGGTATCGAATTCTCATCATACGTCTTAGCTACTTTTATTTAATATATAGTCAGGTTAGAAATATTTTAATTTTAATATTGAAAGGCATATTAGAAATATTCTCATCATATGTCTCAGCTACCTTTACTTAATATAGAAAGTTAAGTTAGAAATATTTTAATTACCTACTCCTTGTTGCTAAGACTTGCCACAAAGAAGAGTTGTCCTGTTTCTCTCCAGATTCCCAACTTTCCAGAACTTTTGTTGTTCCAGAATCTATTCAGTGCTGGTCAATGTGACCATTTTTCTGTCTGATGTCTTCAGAGAGGAATAATTTGAAGAGGGTTTGCCCCATTTAGGTGACCCATATAAGTAAAACATTCTTTCACAGGAGATACTGAGTTCTTTTGGGGAGTATTTCATTGCATGCTCTGATTTTCCCTCAAATTCTCAGCCTTCTGTTTCTTGTATAAGGAAGTCTCCCTGCTTTGTAGCTCTCTACCAGACAATTGTCTTTCTAGCCTGACACAATTTTCTGCTTCACAAGATAGCACCTGCAGTGACTGTGGTGGTAGACACAGTATCTTTGCAGTCATATTAAAACATTGATATAGTTCATGGGTAGGAAACTTTTTTTGTCCCAATTGCTGAAGAAAATGAGGTGTCTCATCTATTCCCCGCACATTTTGTCTGCTGGCACACCAGTCTCTTCACAAGTTGACATCTCAGTGGCACTGCCAACATCTCAGAGATTCACCTTGGACTCAGCTGGTGACTGTACCAGTTTGGGAGGTGATGACAGGAATTAGCAAATGGCTCTTTTCCCCTCTAAATCATTGCCTATGTAGTGCTGCCAGAAGTTTGGAGATTTGGCCCTGGGTGCCAAGAAAAACAGTCTGGTGTGTTGCTGTATAGCTATACTGATGCTTGCACATTTGTTTGATTATTGAAATGTTGTTTTAAGAATAGCTATATTCTTGATCTTCTCTAGTTGTCTTTTCTTTAAAATTTTCTAAAGTAGTATCAATAATAATTCTAAAATCAATTGTCTTTAATATACCCTCCATATATAATCCTGAACTCTAATAGGATTCTTGTAATTTATTGTCTTTAATGTTTTTTATATTATTCTCCCTCTCCAACCTTTCTGTCTCACCACACATCTGTATCACGCCATGTGTCTTGAATTCTCTGGACTGTTTGACTTTGAAGTGACTCACTTCTTTAAAACCTCAGTCCAAAGGTTGTCATTTTCATGGCATGAAGCAGTCAAGTCTTTGAAGTACAGTAAATCTGTGTGTGTCTGATAGCTTTGTGTTTTCATTGAAGAAGAATAGCTTAATAATCAACTATGGGATATCATTGTGACTCATTTTTTACAAATGTTATTTCATTGCAGTGTTATCTCTTCATGCTCCTATCTTTTTTTTTTCTTACTGAGGATTTTTAAAGTACATTTAATTTCTCTAAGTTGCTGCCTCTTGAAAAAAGGAGGGGGGGGGGTTGTATATTGCTTTGTAGTACTGATTGATGGTGTCTGGCAAAAGCAGATGAGTCTTTCTGACAAGTTAGTATAAATAGACCTTTCCAATTTTATTGACGGCAAAAGCATATCTCTTTCTGAAATAACCAGCTAGGGGTTTTATTTTTAAAGATAATCATACAGTTCAGATTCCACTAAGCATTTATCATCCCTGCACCAGAGTTGAACTCCTGGTCTGCAAATTTACATATCCTCTGACCAGTCTTTGAACTGTGATTTTATAATCTCACTTTATACATTCTTAAAGGTTTAAGGAGATCAGATTGTGAAAAGTTGCTCTAGTGATATATAGCCACATTACCCTAGCAGTAAATCTGGCTTCCACAATGTGTATCAGCCAGATGCCTTTGATTTTAAATTTGAAGGTAGGTTTACAAGACAAAAATTCATTGTTTGGTGAAGGATTACGCTTATAAAAAGCCTGCAAAAACAGTAGGCCCTGCATTTGTAAAGTAAAACTGTTAGAGGGATATTAGGGTCATTGTGAAGACTGGCAAAAGAAGGATTTTAGACCATTGCTTAAATACTTAATATAAGTCACTATGATTTAGGGAAGAAGTAGATGTGAGGGACCATTGACAGAATTCCTGAATTGATGGCATAGGTTTAGTCTTACACTATAGAGTCTATAGTATAGACTCTTGGGCAGGTGGAAGTTTTCCTTAATTTATGTCTCCATGGAACTTTGCTTGAGATAATTATTGAACTTTGATTTGTAGCAGGATTGGTTCACTATAACCCACATCAGGTTTTTATTTTGTTTCCCGTTTTTATTCCTTGCCTGCTCCAAAGGCTGTTGTATCAGAACCTTTTATAACGCAGAACAGATTACACAATTGCATAGGCAAAATTCATAAGGTTTATGGTAGGATAAAAGTTTCAGTAGTCCCATCATTTTTTTCTTATTTGTAATTGTGAGTTCAGATCTCAATGTGAAATCTACATAACTGAAAAATGAATTAAAGCACTTCCAGTGGTACAATATGTTCATTAGAACCATATCCAAATTATTTTCTAAGTACCTGCACATATGCAGTTTGATTTATTTTTAGATTCAGATTTTAGAGAGCAACTAACATTGTGTGTAATGGCAAAGCAGTGGGTATGGAAAGTGAATTTCAAATCTTAGCTCAGTTTAGTTGAGCCATTGATGCTTTGTCAGTCTAGCCTACTTCACAAGGTTGTGATGATCCAGCAAAAGAGATTAAGCGCACCACTTCTAATAGTTTTTCATATCACAATCAATAAAAATATATAACAAATTTAAAGACTTTATAGATTCATTGTACTTTTTAAACCTCTGCCCATTCCCAAGAGAGCTTCTCAAGGCAACATATAATCATAATAAAATGTCCTCATTTTCTGTTTGTTTGGGCAGGTCATGAGGGAATGGGAGGAAGCAGAACACCAAGCAAAGAATTTACCAAAGGCTGATAAAAAGGCTGTCATCCAGGTAAAGGATAATTAGGACTGTAACATAAAACAAAATCTGTGGGAACTTTTTTAGGGCATTTTGAGAATTCTGAAGTATTATTACTGGCTACTTCCACACAGATATTTTGCTTTGTCTTACTTTCCAAACTGGATTTTTAAAAATCCAAGTGATGGCATGCAAACATCCACTTTCCAGGTTTCCCCTGCATTTGTGTGATATTCCCTAAACTGCTTGGTACAGCCCTTCTGGAAAGATTGTGTGAACAGGAAACTGGATTTTCTAACCTCTGTGCCCTCATTAGCACCATTGTTTCTCAATATCTTCTTGGGCTCACCATTCCTCCTTAGCACAGGCTGGATTTTTGGATTTTTATAGTTGTATTTCTACAGCATCAAGCTATAGATGGTACCTGTTGGTTCTAGCTGAAAGGGGGGGGGGCGTTGCAGAAAGGGAAAGGACAGATAGTGCTCCAGTATGAATTCTGTGTTGTAGCATTATTTACAGCAGCTATAAGTCTGCATCAGGGAATTATCACCACTTTAAAGTAGTCATTGTTACTTTACATGTTTTCCGCATTCTGATCATGAGTAAACCAGACAACTGGGTTTGTTTGGTTCTTCCTCCTCCCCCATTCACTATACAGAGATTTAAAATCTCCTACTTAAGAACTAACTGCAATCTGTTATGCATACTTCTACACATGGCATTTTGATTTTACACACAAATGAGATGTGCAGGCAAAAATAAACAATTTGTTTATGCACCAAGCTTAAACGTTACACAAAATGGCAATTAGTTTTCAGCAGACCATGTGAGTAGGGAAAAGCAGACAAGCTAAAGGGACTGTCTGAATACAGCCACTATCTAGCAGTTAACTTATAGTATCAGTATTATGTCACAAGAATGCTGATGACTACATATTTATCTCAATATTTAGTACTTAGAGTTTTGGTAGTTCCTTAGGCCCATTCTTATAGACCTTTACTTACAGCTGTCAGAGTTATAGAAAAAGTTATACAATAAACATGTCAGAAGTCTGCTTTTTTTAAGATTACAAGTATTTTCATGAGGATGATTGTCCTTGAAAAGAGTGTGTTCCTATTGAATGGCATTGTTGCGGCAATATCTTGCTGCAGTATTGCTGCTACAGTGTTTTGCAGGATTTAGTGCTGGAAGCTGGAAGTTTTGCTTAAATATGCCTTATTGTCTTAGGCACAAAATGTGGTTCTGCAGTTCCATGAGTGAGGCATTCTAGCATCACTGTAATAGTTGGAAGATAGTTTGTGGATAAGAAATTTCTCTAGCATTAGTGTGTGCTTAGTCACATTTAAGTAGGCCACTGCTTTCACATCCTGCATGTGAGCTCCCAAAGGCACCTGGTGGGCCACTTCGAGTAGCAGAGTGCTGGACTAGATGGACTCTGGTCTGATCCGGCAGGCTCTTTCTTATGTTCTTAAGTACTTTTTAAAAAGTAAAATCTTGATCCAGTAACTCCATGGTGTGTGCATGCACAGCTGCTGTCAGCTCTTCTATGTTCAAACTCCCCTGTTTTCCACCTTACAGTTCAAAGATTTGTGATTATAGACTATGATCCATCATACAAACCCCCTGCTGATGTGATTTATCCTCTGAATATTTGGAGAGAGAGAAGTTACAAAATGGTGTCTCCACACAGTTGCTTGCTCTGTGGGTTCTCAGTTCAGTCATTCTAATAATTACGTGATAGATGGTACTGAAGCTGTCAGAGAAGAACCATGTATACCTCCCTACAATCTTTAAGTAAGGACAAGATAAAAATGTGATAGATGTTAACATATAATTGATTATTTTTCTAATTCATGTATACCCTACTTACTTCCCATTGGGAACTCCAAGTGGCTTACATCATTTTTCTCTCCTCCATTTCCTCTTTACAGCAACCCTGTGAGTTAGGTTAGGCTAAGTGTGTAACTTGGTCAAGGTCCCCCAGCAAGCTTCTGTGGTAGAGCGGTGATTTGAACCTGGATCTGACACTAATCACTGACTCTTAATACTATACCACCAATGACCCTGGATATGAACCGTGCATATTCAACACCTTACCCATTGCTAGAAGTGTAGATATGTTCCTGTTGGCTATCTGGGCTGCAATTTTAAGGTTAACTGATTACAGACAGAAAATGTTCAACAACTCTTCTGACACCCTAATTTCTGAGAGAAGAGGATATATGGGTTAGATTTTTTAAAAATGAAAATAAATATTGTAAAAATAATACTGTGAGCACCAAACACTTTTTTAAAATGTGAAGCACAAGATACATTAGGTCTTCATTAATGCCTTTGGCACAACCTCAGCAGTCAGCAGAAAAGTCAGTTTCTCACATGCTTTGATAAAGGACCACAGGAAAATTGGCGCTATATGGTTAAATCAAAAAACAAACAAAATGCCAACAGACTCTTAATTAAATCTGTGCAAGAGGAAATCATCTTGAATATAGTTCCTTTTATGTTCACAGCAAATTTATGTTTGCTTATTTACTTCTCATTTGCTTGCTTTTCTTTTGCAACAGCATTTCCAAGAGAAAGTAGAATCATTGGAGCAACAAGCGGCGAATGAAAGACAGCAGCTAGTGGAGACACATATGGCACGAGTTGAAGCCATGCTGAATGACCGTCGGCGTGTTGCTTTAGAAAACTATGTGACAGCCCTGCAGTCTGTTCCTCCCAGGGTAAGTGTAACCAAAATTGCAGTAAGAGTAGCCATGGACCTCAATCCTGTGCATGTTATCATCAGGAAATAGATCACTCTGGGTTCATTGGCTGCTGTGGTTAACTGGCTAAAAGTGAACAAACTGACAATAAGCCCTAAAAAGACAAAGGTAATGCTGAATGGGAAGGAGGGAGTTTTAAGTGACATTGTTATCCCCACTTTTGTTTGAGTTCAACTGACCTTTGCTGGCGCAGTTAAAAGCCTTAGGGCTGTGGTGGCGAACCTTTGGCACTCCAGATGTTATGGACTACAATTCTCATCAGCCCCTGCCACTATGGCCAATTGGCCATGCTGGCAGGGGCTGATGGGAATTGTAGTCCATAACATCTGGAGTGCCAAAGGTTCGCCACCACTGCCTTAGGGTCACACTGGATTGAGCTGTATTACCAGAGAAGCTAGTGAATCCAGCTAGAAAACAGACTTTCTGCCAACTCATACTAGTTAGTAAGATGGCCTCTTACCTTAATATGGCTAACCTGGCCGCCTGAATCTACGCCACAGTAACATCAAGACTAGACTACTGTAATGCATTGTTCATTGGCCTCTCCTCAAAAATCAACACAGAAATTCCAACAGCTACACAATGTTTTACTGTTGACAGGAACTAGAAAGAGTATGCATATTATTCCCATTCTGCAGATGCTCTATTGGTTGCCCTTCTGTTACTGACTTTGTTTAAGGTATTGACCATCACATGCAAAGCCCCCCTATGCTCTATGACACCTTCACTCTAGTCATCAGGGGCCTCTGCAGGTGCCATCCTGTAATTGGGCAAAATCAGCAAGGCAAAATCACCTTGTGAAATGATCTACCTGAGGGGGCCTGGAAAGTTCCCATTCTCTTGGCCTTCCACAAACTGTGTAAAACTGAACTTTTCAAGAGGGCATACAAAATAGTTTTATGAACTTGTTTGGCTTAAGGACTTTGGTCTATAGTGCTATGTTTAGCTCATCATAAGTAGGATTCTATTTATGTAATTTAGCTCATTTATGTAATTTATGTAATTTAGCTCATCATAAGTAGGATTCTATTTATGTAATTTCTGTACCGCTTAATGTATCATGTGAATACCTATGCTATGCTTCAGTTATTTCTGGTGGTTCTGTAGTTCTCAAATTTTAATATATTGATTACTGAATGTCCCATTTTGTTAATTGTAGTGTCTCACTATATGTAGTCTGGCTTGAACCCTTTGAGAAAGGCAGACTATTACCACATCACGCTGGCCCTCATAAATAACATAAAGTTGGGACTTGTTAGTGTGTTCTATGAACACCTGGGATGTTGCAAGAATACTGTTCAAGATTCAGTGTGTGCCACACAATAACTTGCTTTGTATTGTTTCCCTTTCGACTAATTTCTGTTTCTTTGAGATGTAACTGCGATATCTCATGATCCAGTTTTGTTCTTGATATGTTACTTTCTAAAACATACACTCAGACTAAATTGTACCCAAGAATGACAGATTCTATAGGCAGATTCATGCCTATAATGTTAACCAAAAAAAGTGAATTGAGCAGTTCTCACTCACACTAATATAAAGCAACAGAATAAGTACAAAATCTGGGCACATTCACCTTTGGGCAATCACTACTCAGCCTCAGAAGACATACAGAACCAGCAAAAATGTAGAAGGTGTATGAGGAGAATACGTTGTGTCAACAAAAGCTGAATGCCAATTGCAACATTGAGGATTGTGTGCCAAACTACATCAACCATATTAGGCAACAGTGTTTACTGCCTTATTGAAAGCAGTCGAAAAAGTATTGGTAGCAGTGGAGTATAAAGTATTCATCGACCCTTAAAGCTTTACGATACTAACAGCTAATTGTAGGGTACAACTTTATTTGACTAAGCATTACACCATCTCTCTATGGCAGTTTATAATGCCAGTGGCAATTTTATGAATTTAAAAATGAAGAGAAAATGATGGGAGGATCATAACATTATAACTTTTTTTATGGAAAAGCCTAACCTAAGTTATACAAAAATGCATGTATCATTCCTGCAAGATCTTATATTCTGCCACAAACAACTTTAAAATAAGTTTTGTACAAGTATGTTTGTGGAAAATGCCATTATCCATTGGTTTCAGAATGGGACAGTCTTTAGGTGGGTGGAGGATCAAAAAGCAACTTTTCTTGATAGCATGTATTCTAGCAAATCAGTGCTAAGTGGCTTCCCTCAGATCTTGAACTGGTTGTGCCTGGTAGCAAGCAACAGGACTGTCATTGTTCTTACTTTTGTTATATATCCAAATTTGATCTCTACCAACCCATTTTAGAGAACCAAAAACGTATCATTTTGCTTTTTGAGTCAACATAATACTTAAGCGTTTCTGTTCCTATAAGCTGGAGGGAGGGTGCCATGTTTTGTAGTTTTTGAGGGGGTTGCTTTTCCAAGCCCCAGTCTCATTCGAAAACTGAGGTGAAGTCTTCCTCCACATGCCAATCTGCTAGAATTTGCTGCTTGATATCAGGAAGTACTTTTCCCAAATAATGACTTGTTTTTCCGAAAGCTCTATGAGGATAGAAATTCTTGGTGCAACTGGGGTTTCTTTCTTTGTCTTCAAAATAGGAAGGATTCAATTAGTACTTACCAAGTGAGTAGAAGTTTTAAAAAATACTCCCTCTAGTTGAATTGCTCAAATTTCTTGTGAAATTGATAAAGAGCAATTTATTCAGGAGGAAACATTGATTTTGATAATACATTTTCATTTTGCAAAACCATGTCTACAGAGAGAAAAATAGAAAACATAAAAATGAAACGTTCTGGATACAATTCAGTTTTACAAGTGACTGTTGTTCAGCATCACCATCCATTGCTTATATAGAAAGAACAGAAATACAGTTTAACACATGGTACAAATTTTTAATGCAGTCCAGAAACATGAAGGGTTGTTCATTTAAGTGTAATACTGTAACCAAGCTTTCCAATCATCCACTCCTCAATGATTGCCTGATCAATCTTTGATAAGCACCAGAAGAGCTCTGTTAAACTACCATCATTTGATGTGGGCCAAGTTAATTATTCTAATAGTATAATAAAAAGAATCAACAGATATTTCTGAATCTGCATGTAGACTGACTGTCATGCCCCTGGACTGTTCAATAACAAGACTTCATGTTCAAATGATTTTCTTTATTGAAAACAACATCAGAATGAAGCATTTAGACTTCCATTGCCAGAACTAAAAATTAAGTACCAAAGCAATTTCCATTGTGCCCCTTCCATGTCACACAACACCACCCCTCGGTGCCAGTTCCCAGTCTCAGTGGAAGGAGATGGCACAGCCTTCACCAGACCAAAACAGTGTATATTCCCCAACACTTTAAAGTGCAAAAGGCAGCAGGTGTCTAATGAGCAGATTAGCCTGAAAGTGAAACCAAAAAGCTATCAAGTACAAGCAGTCTTTGAGAGAAGAGTCCACATCCCATATGGGAAACTTGACAAGAGCAGCCAGGACAGGCAGCCTCCTGACATTGACTTAATGATAAGACCCCACTTACACAACAGAACAGTTTTAATAATAACAGTGGTTACACAAAACCCTGATAAAGATATCAATGTAACAGGACAATGTCAGAATTGTTTTGGTGGCCAAAAATGTAGACTTACACCACAATCCAATTGTCCTCATGTGGACATACCTCTGTGTTAACAGGTGATTATTATTGTTGCTTATGGTGTTTAAAGAGGACTGGAAGATGGGATGTGGAAGAATATCGAATCTTGCATTCTGACTTTTTCTGTAGTGGGCTTTGAAATACTGGCTACAGAAAGGCACTTTTCCAGGTCCTCAGTTTTATAGAATACCAGACCTTTCTGCAACTGCAGTCTCTTTAAATCCATGGTTCCAGAAGGAATGGTGAAACCAAAGGGTCAACCAAATCTAATTTGAGGTACCGTATATACTCGTGTATAAGTCGAGTTTTTCAGCACATTTTTGTGTGCTGATGGGGCTACATTTTGAGGGTCCATAACTTTGGACCCCTTGAACCAGACTTTACTAAACCTGGGTGGTATCATCAGGATAATCTCTTGCTGATACCAGCCAGGTTTGGTGATGTTTGATTTCGGGGGTCCAAAGTTATGGATCCCAAAGTGGGTTCTCTCATCCCCCATTGTTTCCAATGGAAGCTAATAGTAGATGGGCTACCCTTTTGAGGGTCCATAGCTTTG
Organism: Sphaerodactylus townsendi; assembly: GCF_021028975.2. NCBI lineage: Eukaryota > Metazoa > Chordata > Lepidosauria > Squamata > Sphaerodactylidae > Sphaerodactylus > Sphaerodactylus townsendi. Next base: position 62,931,135 of record NC_059428.1, on the reverse strand, counting down.
GACCCCCTGAACCAAACTTCACCAAACCTGGGTGGTATCATCAGGAGGGTCTCCTGAAGATACTCTGAAATGTTGGTACTGCTAACATAGACATTCCTCCCCTGACAGGTTGTGTGAATGACACCTGCCATGTGCAATTTTAAAAATATGTACACTAAAAATAATGTACTATTCTTTTAAAAAGCAGGGTAGTTTTGAGTCACAGTGAACAGGCATGTTCATTCCAGTTTTTATTGTAAGATCCATTGTTTAAAACCCTTCCTTACAAAAAAAGCTAAGGTTTTTGTACTTTTAAAGTTATTGTTGGTACCATATTGTTCTTGTTGACCCTCTTTTCCACTTACAGAGCTAGTTTACTGTTTTTCTTTGAAATAAATATTTGAAAACATTTAACCTACTGATGCCTCAATTAATGTAATTTTATTGGAATCTATTTTTATTTTTGAAATTTACCAGTAGCTGCTGCATTTCCCACCCTCGACTTATACGCGAGTCAATAAGTTTTCCCAGTTTTTTGTGGTAAAATTTGGTGCCTCAACTTATATTCGGGTTGACTTATACACGAGTATATACGGTATATGTTTTTAGCCCTTCTGGCAATCTGTTCTGGTGCTTTATTTTAGCAGAGTACATTTGTGTTCCCAAGTGATTACATCCTGCTCTTCTTGTCAACTAAGTCAGTGTTTTAACTTGAGTCAGTATGATCAAGAAATAGTGAACTGAATGAAGTCATAAAGAATAAGATTCATAGAATCATAGAGTTGGAAGAGACCAGAAGGACCATCAAGTCCAATCCCCTGCCATGCATGAATACACCATCAAAGCACCCTTGACAGATGGCTATCCAACCTCTGTTTAAAAATCTCCAAAGACGGAGACTCCATCATCCTCCAAGGCACTGTATTCCACTGTTGAACAGGCCTTACTGTCAAGAAGTTCTTCCTAATATTTAGGTGGAATCTCTTTTCCTGCATCTTGAATCCATTACTCCTTGTCCTAGTCTCTGCAGCAGCAGCAGAAAACAAGCTTGCTCCATCTTGCTCCCTTCAAATATTTAAGTAAGACTGTCATGTCACCCCTTTACCGTCTCTTATCTAGACTAAACATACTTAGCTCCCTAAGCTGCTCCTCATAGGGCATGGAAGCCAGACCAATGTAGGAAAGATGCTGAATGCGAGGATAATTGGACTTTTTGAATGGTTTATTTTTATTTTCTATTTTTAAAAACTTATACCTTGTTTATATGCAAGATCTCTAGGTGACTACAACATTAAAACATTCCCATTAAAACGCTACAACAAACAAAAGTTAAAATCCCAACCCTACCCTCAACTAGCAGCATCACAGATGGCCATCCATGGAGACTAACCAAATGCTTGGATGAAGAGGAATGTCTTCACCTGGTGGCTAAACCCATGAAGTGTAGGTACCTGGTGAACCTCTGAGGGGAGACAGTTCCAAAGCTGGGACACACAGAAAGCCCTCCTATGCCCTCCCCCCCAATATCTTGGTGGAGAGATAACACAAGAGTTTCCCCCTGTGACCTCAGTGCCTGGGCTGGTACATATGGGCATAGACATACAATTAGGTAAGCAGGGCCCAGTCGATTTAAGGCTTTATATGTTAACATCAACACTTTGAATTGGGCCCAGAAGTGAGTTGGGAGCCAGTGCAGTTCCTTGAGAACTGATGTGATGTGCATCTGGCCAGATGTACCAGCAAGCAGCCTAGCTGCAGCATGCTGCACTAGTTCCAGCTTCCAGATTGTCTTCAAGGGCAGCTCCATGTAGAGCACATTACAGTAATCTAGTCAGAACATGTAACACTGGCCACGTCTCCTTTGTCCAAAAACAGATGGAGCTGGTGAATCTGCTGGAGCTGCTGGAAAGCCCTCCTGGCCACCACCACTATCTGTACTTCAAGGGACAGAGAAGATCCAGGAGCATTCCTAGGTCTCTTGTCGCATCTTTCTGGGGCAACACAACCTCATCCAAAACTAGGTGGCCCTGAATCTCATGGATTCAGGAATCCAAAACTCAGAGAACCTCTATCTTATCTGGATTCAGCATCAGTTTAATGGCCCTCATCCAGCCAACAACTGCTTCCAGGCAATGGCCCAGCACATTGAGCACTTCTCCTGACTCTGATGAAATGGAGACATAGAGCTAAGTGTCATTCGCATAATGGTGACACCCAACTCCAAATCCTCTGATGACCTTCACTAAGGTGGATTCTGCACAGGCTGAAAACAGCGGAGTGCAGTTGGCGTAAATGGAAATGCAGCTGCCCTGGGGTGTTCACGTCCCATGGACATCATACAAATTGGCTGGGCCGTGGGGCCTTTGCATGGAGGCGTGGTGGGTTTTTTTGGTGTTGGCCATCCATTCCTGTGTACCTTGCAGGAATATATACATGAACCCCCATGCCATGCTGACATCCCACGAGACCCCGATACGACCCTATGCGCCTGTGTGGCTATGCAGATGTGAACCGGAAATAAAAGAGAAACGCAAGTGCAGCCAGAGCAGAAGCGCTTCCTGCCCGGCCGTTCCCTCGGCACCTGTTGCAGAACAGCGTTTCTGAAAACACTTGCCCGTTTAGCAAGTCACAAATATGCCATTTTGGGAAAAATAGGACAGTGCAGCTGTCTTCCAATACTGTCTTCTGGAACTGATCCCAGAAATTGGAGGAGAACTACTGTAGTACAGTGCCCCCAGCCCCAATCCCCGGAGCTGGTCCAGCAAGATATTATGGTTTGTGGTATCGAAAGCCATCGAGAGATCCAGAAGAATCAACAGGGTGGCATTCGCTCTTTCTTTCTCCTAGTACAGGTAATCTGTCGGAGAAACTGAGGTCTTTTCTGTTCCATGACTAGATTGACATGGGTCCAGAAAATCAGTTTTGTTGAAATATATCTGCAGTTGAGCCACCACAACTGTCTCCAAGACCTTGCCCTAAAATGGGATGTTGGCCACATTTAGGAACATCATACACTATACTAGTGAAAAACTCTGATTAGTAAGCGCTTTGCCAGTTTTAATACAAACTGCCACATTTTGGAGCAGTAGTTTCAGTTAATTGGCATGCAGTAAAAATGAAATTACTGATCTAACCAACAATTTGCGCATTCCTACAGCTATGCTAGCAGTGACCTGAAAGTGTTACATCCAAATCACAATAGCACAACATTAATCAGAAGGAAAAGGTATTATGGTGTCAGAAAGAAGGAAGTCATGAACTTAGGTATATACTGCACTTCTAAAAGACATATAAACCTTCCATTATCTTATTAAAGATTGTGTATAGCTGCATAAACAGTTGCATATTCTAGGGAAAATATATCACTGTTGAATTTAGAGTATAGTCTGAAAGAATTAAGATTCTGTGAAGGTAAATTGTGTGAATTTTGCTGTTTATCAGCCTGTGCTGCCTACAGTTAATTACATGGATGGATGGATGTATTCGTTACACTTCCACTTCTTCTGTATAGTGAACCATGAAATTGTTGCCCTTCCCATAATTAAATAAACCTGCTAACTAAAACTAATCACTTAAACTAAGGTTATTGTTCTCTGAATTGCATAATGTAGTAGTCTCCTTATAAAGAGATGGTTTTGAAATGTTGAGTTGGAGGTGATAGTGGCTAATAATTTGTCAATTGTTATTCAGTAATTTAGGGTAGCTTTCAGCATTCATAATTAAATAACTAACTACATTTATACAAAAAAATTCAAACTGAAAATATTAATTTGTCTTCTGAAAGAACTCAAAATCAGTGAAAATATTATTTTGTCAACTTTTTTCTTTTTGATGGCATAGAAATTATTTTAAACAGCTCAAACAGCCCCTGCTGTTGTTCATGAGTAATTTTTTTGTATAGTTTGGACTGTTCCCACCCAATGTACACATGTATCTTGAACAGGAAAAAACATTTAATGCTTGTAAACACCATATTCAATGTTAAAACCAATATTTGTTCCTTAACTGTATTTATTTAATAATTGCTTAAAGTACTGTATCTATCAGTTTGCAAAGATTAAGACATGTCTATCCCTGTATTTGACCAACCCCAGATTCTTTATGATACACTAAATTACCTATAGTCTGAGGGTGAAATCAAATCTCAGAAAGTCCAAAACCACAGTCCTTAGGACTGGCTAGAGAAACAGACAATGACAATCTTACTTACAAACACAGGGAGTGATAGATTTACAGCCCCCCTCCCCCCCCCCCAGACAATTTCTCTCTAGTTGGCATCCTATAACCAGCATCCAGAGAAGAAATGAGACACAAATACTCCTTGGCCAGGCATTGACTATGTAGGGAACACACCAGAATGCATTACAACCTCTCAAACATCCACCCATCATAGTGGTTTGTCCTAAACACAGCCAACCACAGGATGTTAGTGGCTTGAGTGGCAGGACCATTTGAATTAACTTAATCTACTTAGTTCTGCAGTGAGTTGCCTTTTGACAGGCAAATGCACATGCTCTCTTATCTCAGTACCAAGCAAACACAATGAACCACATAGTTCTCATTCCACCAGTGGTATGGATTTCAGTCAGGATGGGACTGTGTCAGGTATTAATGCCAATTGCAGTATAATTTTATTTATTAAATTTCTGTTCTATAGCAGACCCATTAGAGAATTTCTTAATTGATTGCAAAGTGAAAATAGAACAAACAATATTGATAAAACACATCTAATGTATAAATTAATATCCGTGACAAGGATTTTTTTAAAAAAGAATAGTAACATAATTGAAAATAGTATTGTGTGTTTATGTCCGCAATCAAGTCACAGCTGACTTTTGGTGAACCCATAGGGATTTCAAAGCAAGAGATGGTCAGATGTGGTTTGCTGCTGCCCCCCTCCACATTGGCTGAAAGAGTTCTGAGAGAACTGTGACTGACCCAAGGTCACTCATCAGGCTTCATGTGGAGGAATGGGGAATCAAACCAGTTCTCCAGATTAGAGTGTGCTGCTCTTAACTTCTATACCACGCTGGCTCTCTAAGTAGTGTTGCAGTAACAAAACCTGAGGATGATTTCTCTAGATGTCATCCTAGAACAGGGGTGGGCAATTATTTTTTCCATGGGGCCGCACAAGAAACAGAAAATATTGTGGAGGGCCGGGGCAAAAGGCAGGGGGGCGAGGCGCTTTTGAAAGCCCCGCAGAAACCGGCAGCCAAGGCAACCGGCTTCTGCGGGGCTTTCAAAGGCGCCTCGCTCCCCAGCACGGCAGGGGGGCCAGTCAGGGTCATCCGGTGGGCCGGATGTGGCCCGCGGGCCGTATAATGCCCAGGTCTGTCCTAGAAGATTTTTAGCAATATATTAGAACATAAGAAAGAGCCTGCTGGATCAGACCAGAGTTCATCTAGTCCAGCACTCTGCTACTCGCAGTGGCTCACCAGGTGCCCTTTGGAGCTCACATGCAGGATGTGAAAGCAATGGCTTGCTGCTGCTGCTGCTCCCGAGCACCTGGTCTGCTAAGGCATTTGCAATCTCAGATCAAGGAGGCTCTAGATTGGTAGCCATACATCAACTTCTCCTTCATAAATCTGTCCAAGCCCCCTTTAAAGCTATCCAGGTTAGTGGCCATCACCATCTCCTGTGGCAGCATATTCCAAACACCAATCACGTGTTGCGTAAAGAAATGTTTCCTTTTATTAGTCCTAATTCTCCCCCTCCCCCCCAGCATTTTCAATGTATCCCCCCTGGTTTTGGTATTGTGAGAAAGAGAGAAAAATTTCTCTCTGTCAACATTTTCTACCCCATGCATAATTTTATAGACTTCAATCATATCCCCCCTCAGCCGTCTCCTCTCCAAACTAAAGAGTCCCAAACGCTGCAGCCTCTCCTCATAAGGAAGGTGCTCCAATCCTTCAATCATCCTCGTTGTCTCTTCTCTGCACTTTTTTCTATCTCTCTTTCATATCCTTTTTGAGATGTGGCGACCAGAACTGAACACAGTACTCCAAGTGCGGTCGCACCACTGCTTTATATAAGGGGCATGACAATCCTTGCATTTTTATTATCAACTCCTTTCCTAATTATCCCCAGCATAGAGTTTGCCTTTTTCACAGCTGCCATGCATTGAGTTGACATTCCCATGGAACTATCAACTAAGACGCCCAAATCCCTTTCCTGGTCTGTGACTGATAGCACTGACCCCTGTAGCGTGTATGTGAAGTTTGGATTTTTTGCCCCTATGTCCATCACTTTGCATTTATCTACATTGAACTGCATTTGCCATTTCTTAGCCCACTCACCTAATTTATCAAGGTCCGCTTGGAGCTCTTCGCAATCCTTTGTGGTTCTCACCACCCTACATAATTCGGTATCATCTGCAAACTTGGCCACCACGCTACCCACCCCTACTTCCAGGTCATTTATGAATAAGTTAAAGAGCACTGGTCCCATAACGGATCCTTGGGGGACACCACTCCCTACATCTCTCCATTGTGAGAATTTCCCATTTACACCCACTCTTTGCTTCCTGTTTCTCAACCAATTTTTAATCCATAGGAGGACTTCCCCTCTTATTCCTTGATTGCTGATTTTTCTCAATAGTCTCTGGTGAGGAACTTTGTCAAAAGCCTTTTGGAAATCCAAGTAGACAATGTCCACTGGTTCCCTCTTATCCACATGCCTGTTTACTCCCTCAAAGAACTGTAGTAAGTTTGCAGGACTTGCCTCTGCAGAAGTTTGCAGGACTTGCCTTTGCAAAAGCCATGCTGACTCTTCCTCAGCAGGTCTTGCTTTTTTACATATTTTGTAATTTTATCTTTAGTTATAGATTCTACTAATTTACCAGGAACAGATGTCAAACTAACTGGCGTGTAATTTCCTGGGTCCCCCCTAGGTCCTTTCTTAAAGATTGGTGTGACATTGGCCATCTTCCAGTCTTCAGGGACAGAGGCCGATTTCAGGGATAAGTTGCATATTAAAGTGAGAAGATCAGCAATTTCATGCTTGAGCTCTTTAAGAACTCTTGGGTGAATGCAATCTGGGCCAGGAGATTTGGTAGCATTTAGTTTATCAATGGCTGCCAGAACTTCTTCCTTGTCTACCACTTTCTTCGCTAGTTCCTTGGAGTCGCCTCCTAAGAAGCTTGGTTCAGGTGCAGGAATTTTCCTCACCTTCTCTTGAGTGAAGATAGATACAAAGAATTAATTCAGCTTCTCTGCAATCTCCCTGTCATCCTTTAGCACCCCTTTTGTTCCTTCATCTAATGGGCCTACTGCTTCCCTAGCTGGCTTCCTACTTTTGATGTACTTGAAGAACAGTTTGTTGCTGGCCTTGATGTTCGCAGCCATGCGTTCCTCATAATCCCTTTTTGCCTCCCTTACAGCTAACTTGCTTCTTTTTTGCCACCATTTGTGTTCCTTCTTGTATTCTTCATCAGTCGAGCTGGACTTCCATTTTCTAAAAGGCATCTTCTTTTTTCTAATAATTTCCTCAACCTCCTTTGTTAACCGTGGTGGCTTTCTTTTGGACTGGGTGCTGCCTTTCCTAACCTGTGGAACATTCCAGCTGAGCTTTTATTGCTGTGTTTTAAATAACCTCCAATGGGACAAGGCAGGCGGCAGGCAAGGCATAGTCAGTTCACAGTCCAATAGGTCAAAGCACAGGAGAACTGAGAAGCAGGCTGGGAATCAGTGAAGAACCAGGCACACAATGGCGACAGGTAACACACTTGTTGCACCCAGGCAGAAGCAAGCTTGCAGCAAGGCTTATATAGCAAGCCTTTTTCAAGGGGCTGGGATTCTGCAAGACTTCTAATCTCCTATATCTTGCTGCCAAACGAACACTCCTTTTTTGCTTCTGCAGTAGCAGTCTCTGCTTCTGCCTCCTATGCACAATTGGCTCATCACTGGATTCCCTAGGAGGATCTGCAGGCTCCTCCACCTGTATGTCATCAGGCAGGGAAGGGCTCTGTCATCAGGCAGGAAGAGCATTGGCTCTGCTGCCTGGTCTTCTTCAGGAGCAGTCAACTCTAGCTGCACTGTGTCCTCAGGTTCTGCCTCAGAGTCCTCTGTGTCCTGGTAGGTACCCACAGGCTGGCTCATGAAAGATCCCTTGTCATGTGACTTTGATGTTACATGCCTTCCTGACATATGTTAGCAGTTTGATGAATCTTATGGTTAGTGAGTTTTATGCCTGCAAAGATCAAGGTCCATTCCAGTAGATAATGCATGAGACTGTTGAATACCATTCAGGGCATAGCTTGTTGACTTTAAAGCAACCTGTGGTAATTTTAGTAATTATAAATGCAAAGAAGCTTTCACACTTGATTATCTCTTTTCTTCAACACCTTGAGTTTGATTGAGAATTAACATGCAAAATGTTAAAAACAACAAACAGAAAATCCTCCAGGGTAATCTCATTCATTCCATGCCAAACACTATGCAAACTACCTTATGATTATTTTCAACTAGATTCTTCTTCAGTAAGATTTTTTGAATATTTTCTCTAGTTTAATTAATATTATTTATTTAACTACATTTCTGAATTTTATACAACTTTTTTGAAGTTGTTACCACTTTCAGGATAACAGGTAGACATCCTGAGTGCTTTCAGGAACATATTTTAAGACCATTAATATAGTCAGATCTTGACGTCTTTTCAATGGTTGGAAATTTTAGTAGTTTAGGCAGCCCCTTCTTCCTACTTGCAGTGGCTTTTTCCATTCTCTCCAATATATTTTACTGAGAGTGCTTTTCACTGTATCAGTGCTTAAGTATCACAGCTGGTGGAACACATGAAGCCTTATACAAAGTCAGACCATTGGATAGACTCTTGGACAAAGGCCTATCTCAGTCTTGCCACCTTTAAATTGAAGGTGACAGGAACTGAACCTGGGACTTTCTGCATAAAGAGTGTATTCTCTGTCACTTATCTCACTGCCACTTACCCCCATTTCTGTAGACAGACTACGGGTTGGTTTGCTCTTTCTCTCAGCTCCAGTTTTCTGTGGCCAAAGATTCTTTGCCCTACTACCTGTTGCTAAGATGCTAAGACTTGCTATATGTAGACCAAATACTCTACCATTAAGCCTGGTTCTTGAACTGGTAATATCTTTCTGGTTTGTGATCCATTTTAAGCACCTTTTTCCTCTAAAAAGAAAGGCTGCTGAAGAAATGGACATAAATCTACAGGGTAATAAATTCACACTCTTCTTTCCTTAAACCATTTTAAAAACTCACTGTGGCTGTGCTTTGATAAACTGTATTCCTGATAGTAAAAATCTTAGTTCTGAACACTACAAGCAGCAAGCAGGATATGCAGGTATCTCTATAACCATGACAGTCTATGACATTGTGCTATGAACTCTCTGAATTATAGACGTAGAATATTTTTTTCTCCCGCTTTTCAGCCTCGGCATGTGTTTAACATGCTGAAGAAATATGTTCGTGCTGAGCAAAAAGACAGGCAGCACACGATCAAACACTTCGAGCATGTCCGGATGGTAGATCCAAAGAAAGCTGCCCAAATTAGATCTCAGGTAAAATATTCATTTAAAAAATGAGCCTTTGCTTTTAATATTGAATGAATGCTAATTATTGCAGCAAGTAAATCTTTGTTACTGTTTGTTTTGTAATTCAGGTAGAAAAGTTTTTTCTTAAAAAAATTTTTGTTTACTTATGCTTGAGTTTTCTAGAACACTGAAAGCACAAAGGCAAAAGGCTGGCCAGTGCTGTGATCACTTTTTTCTCTTAAAGCTTCACTAGCAGCTCCTCTCCTTTTTTTATTTTGTGCTAGGGGAGAAGAAGGCACACATAAACACACGTGCCTTTTCTCTGGTTGGGAAAATGATAGCACCATCACTTTTCCCCATCTATCTCTCCCCATCCCCACCCCCTCCTTCATGTATACATCATTTCTCTGGATGATACAGGAGCATGCAATTGACTTTTCCCACAGCATCATATTTGCTGGTTGCTTCTTCCAGGCAGAACATAGAGGATACTAGCTTTCCCCTACAGGACAGGTTTTGGGTTTGCTTTGGGGAAACAGTGAAGGAAAGTTTCCCCAGACAAGTGCTGTAGACTTGCTCTGAACTGTTATAATTTTTTGTGCAAGTGCCATTTTTGTGACTGGCTCCATCCACCAAACTATCATTTTGTGGCTGGGTGCTCCTAAGGCTCTTGAAAAAAGTAAATGGTTCACAGAAAACATGAAGGCTCAGAATATATTATCTGCTGTTGATTTCTACCATCACTTCCAATTGACATGGTATTGTGATGTATACTGTAACAATTGCTATTATGTTTTTAGTTCAGATTTTGTGCAACAGTTACATTTTTTGCCATGCACTAGACTAAATTTCAGTTACTCCCAGAATTCTACTGCTTACATAGTGAGTTTCTTCTAGCACCAAAAGTATCAATATACGTAGGTCAGTAGTTAGTGGTTTTCAGACATTCTATATTTTATAGGATACTAGCAGCAAAGCCCATTGTGGAAGAGGTGCAGTGGGCCCTAACAGTGAGTAGAAGAGGAAGCATCTCTCCCTGCATCTCTCCCTACCCTAAGTCTCACCTTGCCACCATTCCCTCATCCCAAGCCACTCCTCTCCAACATCCCCCTATCCTCACCCTCCCATCTACCCCCAAACCACACCTGTCCAATCTCTCCCACAGATCCAGGTAGATGGTAAGCATTGTGCCGGGAGCAAGAGGGGGGCGCTATAGCCCCAGTAAAGCTTTCTCTTATGCCCGTTGCTAGGGCTCATTGTCTCTCCCCTGCAATGGGCTTTGCTCGTAGTCTAAATATAACACTTGTTTTTCTGCTATTCTCTACAGAAAGGAAGGAACATCTAGGTCATATGCAAGGGATTTTTTTCCTACCAAACATGAGTTAGAAATTCTACATTGTCTGTTGACAATCTTGTGCTTCACACTGACATTAGTTGTTTAATGTGAGTTAATCCTCCTTGACATAGATGTTACCATCGGCAATGAATCTACAATGAATCACATTGAAGTTACCTGCCACAAAACCTTACACTTTCAGTGCATGGGTGACAGAACTGAATTGCCTTGTGACTTTTTAATGGGTTCTCAGCTGCAAATCAATAAGGTTGACAGGGGGTGCAAATTGTCTTGCTTTAAAGTGTATTTAAAGTTATATCCTTCATCACATTTTCCTTGATGCATTAGAGATCACCATTGCAAACTGATTTTTCATGTCTTTAGGTTATGACACACCTACGTGTGATATATGAGCGTATGAATCAGTCTCTTTCTCTCCTCTACAAAGTGCCAGCAGTTGCTGAAGAGATCCAAGATGATGTTGGTAAGTTGATATACTTTGCAGGGAGTTTGAGGGAGAGATGTCAGTTTTCACATCAGGAAAGGGTGGATGAATTAAAACATATTTGGATTGTTGATATTAAACAGGCTGCTGATAAATAAGACTAGAAATAACCTTTTAAAAGATAATGTGCTGGGAGAGGAAGAAGAGTTAATAAAATGTTTGCGATGAGGAAATACTACAATATGTTATTGGCAAATCTGTCACAGTTTGGGCAAAGATGAGAGTGTTAATGTGATTTTGTTCATTTTCCCTTTTCTTGTTTGTCTTTTTCTCTCTCTTTTTAAAAATAGTCTTCTGTTCATTCCTTTTCATCCTATTTATGCAACTGGTGGAGAAGGGAATTTTTGTGTTTTATGTCTATTTTTAAAACTGGTAAACAAGGGAATTCTCATTTAGTAAGAGCATTAGTTTTAGAATTTCTGAGTAAATGAAAAAGCAGTGTATATATTGACTTAAGCCTCTTCTCACAGGCCCTCAGTCTAAAGTCCAGTGGGCCAGTTTTCTCTTGAACTGGGAGGTTTAACTTGAGTTATGAGAAGTTCTCTTTGTAGTCCCCAGAATTTTTAGCAGGGTTTTTGCCCCTTTTTGATGACATCCATTGTTGGTCATCCACTGTTGGTAAACCAGATGTCATCCATTGTTGGTCCTATTCCACGTAAAGTGATAAAGGGATGGCTGTTTCATACAGCTCATTTCAATCCATCTGTAAACAATCTTTAAAGCATTCTGAAGCGCTGTGGCTACTTCAAACTGTGCCATATTCTCCCCTCAGCTTTTTTAGCAGCACACTTTCCCCCCCAGCTTTTTGTTTGTCTGTAGATGCTCTAAGATTAGTGCTGTAGCACCATAGCAACGCGGCTATCATGTGCATCGAAATGCTAATGACATAGCACTGAATTGCTACAGAATTTGGATACACTGGATTGCTCTGGTGCTATAACATTATAGCATTCATATTTGAAGAATTACCTAGGAGGGTCTGTCTGCCTTTTTCAGTGCTGCCAGTACATTACAGTGCTGCATTAAGGCAGAACATGCTATTGTTTGTAATGAGTAATGCTTATAGCTGGCAGTCTATGCAGGTTGTTTACAGATACTTATCCTGTATATAAAATTCGCTGTAAATAAATTCTTGCAGACATCTCTGAATGTGCAGAAGAATGAATTAAAATAGTAGCTAGAAGCTAGAAAGTACATCTGTGATTCTTGCTTTTTATAACAAATATTTGAAGCAAAATTTTAAACATTTGCTTGTTTGTTTTGACTTGTATCATGCCCATTCTTGACAAAGAACGGGAAGTATAATCCCAACAAAGTCTTACAAGCTTCCAACAATCCTGCTATTGTGCCCCCCCCCCCATAATTGTGTATGCTTAGTAGTCTGTCTCTTAGTCGTATAAAACCAGTCACAAACCACTTTTGTGTGCTCTCTTCAAGTGCAGCTTTCATCATCAATTCTTAGGGAATTGTGTAGTAGTAGCCTGACATGTTTCTTTGCTGTTTTTTTTTTTTTTAGATGAGCTGCTTCAGAGAGAGCAAAACTACTCTGACGATGTTTTGGCAAATATGATCAGTGAGCCTAGGATTAGCTACGGAAATGATGCCCTGATGCCTTCATTGACAGAAACTAAAACAACAGTTGAACTCCTTCCAGTTGATGGGGAATTTGGTCTAGACCTTCAGCCTTGGCATCCCTTTGCAGTTGATTCTGTCCCAGCCAATACTGAAAATGAAGGTAATGCAAAATGACTGGAGAAGGTTTTTGCTTGTGTAAATATAGTGATTCTGTGAACAGATTGAATATAAGAAATTCTTGATCTTTTTGACTAATACGACTCAACATGATCTTTTTGACTAATACGGATCAACATGATCAAATTCTTGATCTTTTTGACTAATACGGCTCACCTCGCCAGTCTTCAGTAAAACAGAAACTGTTGTATGATTACAGATATTGGTGCACAGGATGCCGTCCTTAAAAGAAAAGCAGTCAAAATTTCAGCGAGGTGTCCGACCCCACTAAAAAAACAAATAAATTGTCAGAATTATAGCCAACTATACAAAGCTGGCCTCACTGTCCTTTTCCCTATCCTCCTTCCTTGCCCTTTTCCTTCCTCCTTTCACTTATTTTTTCCCGTCCCCTTCAATTAGTTGGTTTTACCACCACTATGTTTTAATCTATGTTTTAATCTATGAGCCCGCCATGGGGAAGGGTAATCAATCAATCAATCAATCAATCTGTTGCTAATTAAAATAGGTGCCTGAAGTGGTTAATGAAAAAGTTTTACTACCTTGGAGTTCATTTGAAAGTGAATATAAATATGGACAAATCTGAATATACTGCTGACATTTCAAAATTGCTGCAGTTAATCATCTTTGATCATTGGGGAGATAAGTGATTTGAACATCTGTGAGACAAACTATTTGAAGTAAATATTTTTGGCTGTCTTTGGACTTACCACACTGGAAGTGTTTGTTTCAAACAAATAGATCTAAATTGATAAACTTCAGGATGTCAAACCTACAGATCTGATTTGATTTCGATGCAAGCTTTCAAGAGCCAACATGGTGTAGTGGGTAAGAGTCATGGACTCTGATCTGGTGAACTTGGGTGGTTTCCTTCACATGAAGCCTGCTGGGTGACCTTGGAGTAGTCACAGTTCTCTTCAGACCGTCTCAGCCCTACCTACTTCACAGGGTGTCTGTTGTGAGGAGAGGTAGGGAAGGAGTTTCCAAGCCATTTTGAGAAAAGCAAGGTATAAATCCTAATTCTTCTTCTCCTGTATACCAGTATTTTCTTTAAAAAGACAAAAAAAAACCCTTTGCCTTACTTCATAGAATTCTCTAAAACCAAACAATAAATCTATCATAAAGAAGTTGTTCACTTTTAATGGGAAAATTATGTTAATTTTTAATGTCTCTGTTCCAGCTGTAAAATTTGCTAGTACATATGGCTGGCTGTACTTAGTTATCGATCTCCGTTACTGGGACAATTAAATTGGTCCAGTAAAAACAACTTGGAGTTCTTAAAAATGTATACAGTGTGTTAAAGAATTCAAGTCCTCTTAATATTATTAGGAATTATATTCTGTTTTCAAATAACAAATAGCATGAAGAGCTTAAACATTCTCTTTATAGAAACCAGTAAAATTAATAGAATTTTAATATCATTTGATATCATGAAAGTTGTACTCTAACGATAAAACTTACAGTCAATACTTGCAAAGGCTTGGACCAGATGTGTTACTGCATGTGTCTGGAACAGGGGTCTGCAATTCGCGGCTCCGGAGCCACATGCTGCTCTTTCAGCCTTATACTGCAGCTCCGCGTGGCCTGGAGGTCGGAGGTTAGCATGGGCGAGTCCCTCCAGCCCTCCAGAGCAGTGCTGGAAGGAAAGGTGAGTGGAAGGGTCGAACCGGAGGCGGCTCGATGTGTGAGTGTTCCGCTTTTCGCATCCCTTCTACTCACCTCTTCTTCCAGCGCTACTCTGAAGGGCTGGAGGGACACACCCACGCTGCCCTCCGACCCCTGGAGGTTGGAGGGTAGCATGGGCATGTCCCTCCAGAGCAGCTACCATCCCCCCCTCTGCCATCCCTGCAGCCTCCATCCCCTCTCTGCCCTACGGAGCAGATGGCTGCCTGCTCCGTCGGGTAGAGGGGGTTTCCCTGCCTGGCGCCGCTGCCTCCCACAGTGCGAAAGGCAGCGGCACCGGGAGGTTGCAGCCACCATTTCCTCTCTGCCCCATGGAGCAGGTGGCTGCCTGCTCCGTCGGGCAGAGGGGGCTTCCCTGCCTGGCGCCTCCACCTCCCAGCGCTGGAAGGAAAGGTGAGTGGAGGGGCCGAACCAGAGGCGGCTTTATGCGGAGCCGCCTCTCTGGCTCAGTAGATCTTCGGGGCCGTGGAAAACGGGTCCAAATGGCTTTTTGGGTGGTAAAGGTTGCTGACCCCTGGTCCAGAACAGCTAAAGAAGGAAAATAGATTCCTCTATCTTTTTCTCTAAGGAGTATTTAAGGTATGCTGAAACATTTTTTAAAGTAGTCTTCTCTGAACATTTTGTCATATTTTACCATTTTGTGTCTTTGGCTATCCCTTATCAGAGTCCAGCGTTATCCTTCCATCTTTTGGACAAAAAAATCATTTTGGCTATTTTGTGCAATACAAGGGTGTTTGTACTGCTTAAATAAATATTAAATAAACTTGGCGTCTTGCATTTTTAGGCGTACACACAAGATGATTGAAAACTACACATATACATATAAAGTGTGAGTGCAAGAAGATACTTGCAAACACAACTCTCATCTAATTTCAGTTGTCATGGAACCACTCTTAGCAGCTGCTCTCTTCTACTTGCTCTAGACAACCTGAGTTTGACTTTATGTAGCATCCGTATTGACTTTCAGTGTGATCTGCTAATAAAAACTTTAACATACTTTACATATTTTTGATTCCTGCAGTGACATGTTAAAACTATTTTACTACATGGTCTTATTGGATGCAGTGCTTTCTGCTTCAGCATGAAAAGTCCTCACCATAAGGCGCAGTAACAAAACAACTCTTTTAGTTTATTTTGATGCATTTGTGCATCTATAAGACCTAGCTGTCAGTATTTATTTTTATTTATTTATTTTTTATTTATTTTTTCAATTTATATACCGCCCGATCCCCGAAGGGAATTTACTGAAGATGTGAAGTTCCCTTAAATTGAGCTAGACTATTATAGCCTGTCTAGCTCTGTTTTGTTTGTTTTGGGCTGGCAATGGCTCTCAAGAGTATCTGGCAAAAAGTGGTCTTTCTTGATACCTGCTATCTGAGGTTCTTTGAACTAGAAATGTTAGGGAGTAAATCTGGAACTCTTCCTGTAAATAGTTTTCTCTAATCACTGAACTCCAGCCCTTTATCATAAAGATATATCCTTGCTTTTTGTTAACTGTATGTAAATTGTGTTGATGCTATCCACCCCGGAAGTTTGGTACCAAACTTTACTGCCCTACAAGGTCATTGATGAGTTTTCACTCTGTGCAGACATAACAGCTATAAAGGATGCTTCTTGCTGGTTAGGCAGAGGAAAGTTGTTATGAATCACCTCCTTGGTACACAGCTCTTTAGTGTCATAGAAGTGCAGATTACCTCCATTCATTCATTCATTCATTCATTCATTCATTCATTCATTCATTCATTCATTCATTCATTCATTCATTCATCATATCTGTTATACCATCCACCCCCGAAGGGCTTTGGGCAGTTTACAACTTAAAACCATAGAAAAAATACATCAGAATTGATAAACCCATACATCAGAATACAAATCACAAGAACCTAAAAATGCCGGGGTCGGGGGGGAGGGTGTCAAGAAAAACATCACCTCTTCAATATAGAGAATGGCGCCAGAGGAGGTCACAGGTGGTTGTGTCAAAGCTAACATATAGGACCTCAAGCATGGAAAATAAGAGTGGACTTTCCTGCAGTCAGGAAGTGTGGAAAGTTTGAGGGTAAGAAAAGGCAAAAAAACCCCAACAATCTGGAAACAATTTTAGAGGGGAAATTGGACCATGCTAAAGAAAAGGTTTTGCACAATTGGTCTCCCCATTGTGATAATGGTTCTAAATCGATGTACCCATTTATCAATCTTACTGAATGCAGTCTACTAGCAAAATTTACCAGGGTTCCTGGTAATGCCAATTTTTCAGTTCCTATCTGGCCTTCAGCAAAAATTATTGAGACAAGATTAACTTTTCCTGCCAAAACTGGCGGGGCTGAGATCATGGGACTGCTGCTATAGATGAACATAGCCAGTAAGAGTATATTGTTGCATATGTCCTGTTGGGAATTTAAGCAAAGAATTTAATTTCAGATCACCCAAATCAGCAGTGTTATGGGAGAAGATGAGAGGGGGAACACACATATAGAATTTTGTAGCAAGAGAGTTCTGACATCTCCAGTGGTACAGTTGGTCTTGGTTTGGTGTTTTACTTAAGCAAATGGCAAGTATTTTACTCACACCAAGCAACCACACTCACTTCATTGGTCTGAGGTAAACTTAAATATTAAAACATGCAATACTTATTTCCAGTCTCTTAGATGGCAGTCCAGATAAGATAATAAATTAGTGAGATAATATGCAAGTCTTGAGCTTGTTCACAAAATGACAAACTACAGCTGTCTATCCAAATGATTCTATAGCTTCATACCCAAGAGCTTTTGGGTTGTATCATTTTAAAAGTACTTTTTATTTTGTACATCAGGGAAGATAAACAACTAGCCATCAGATTCCCCCTAAAGTTCTCTGATAAGCCTGACCGCTACAAAATTGTTTCAAGGAGATTATAAGGTTCTGCTTGCAGGTCTTAAAAGAGGACTGAAGAGATGGCACAAAGGCAAACCCCTTCTTCCTTCAAGGAAGCCACAATTATTAATAAAATGAGTGATGTTATTTATGTTGGTTCCAAGTCAAAGGCAGAAGATATTCTCAAACAAGCCCTGAAGAAAGTCTCGCTCACCCAGCTGGGGATCTTTCTGTACTTGGGTCTTGATAACATGTAAAGTAACCAGAAGTGCATCAGTTGTATTTTTATATTTGGTTTGCAATTGTTCCTGTGCCTTTCCTGTTGTTTCCAGTATTAACGTAAAGCTGATCTCTTCCAGCTATTGCTTTTATAACTTTGTTTATGGCAGATATCTTTCCTGCACTGTCCTGACCAAAACCATTGGCAACTTAATTTTGAAGCTTTTGTTTATTTTTTTATTTGCTCTTTTTTCCTTTTCATTTGTTTCTTTGGCTGCACATACCCAGTTGAGCCAGTTGATGCCCGACCAGCTGCAGACAGAGGACTCACCACACGACCAGGTATCGAATTTGCATGGCTTTTACCTAACCTGTATTTGGGCTGCTTGTCTGTGACTGGCTTGAGCTGAATGAATTGCCTTTTCTTTGTTATATTCCTCTGCTGAGCTATTGTATATTTCTCACAGACATAATTAAACAGTCACTGTACGTACTTCAACAAAATCATCATTCTGAAATGTTTTTTTATCTGACCCATGAAAGAAGTGTCTATACAAGAACATGCCAAAGTTAAAAATGAAATGGCTGAATTATTTGGGATTTTTTCCCTGGAGAGGGTATGCAAATTCACCAGAAGGCTTTTAAAGCATTTTGGAGTAGAAGCTTTTAAGAGTCAGAACTCCAGAGTTTCCTGTAGCTTCCAAGCTACAATTTATGCACCTTCTCTAAATAGATTCTTCTGTATAAAACCATTATTGTAAACTGTCCAAGACTAGAATGACAAGAACTCATAATGTCTCAATCTAACATGTTCAGAATAACTCCTTTCTTGGCTGGCCTCCCTTTCTTTCCCTTCCCTTGATCAGTTATACTGAATTTGTTTTAGGATATTGTGTTGGGAATTTTCTAAGTAATTCCATTCTTAGAGAGGTTGTTTCGCACAGGCAATTACAGCACTATTGGCAGCGCTGCAGCAACAGCACATTTGCTTGGACAGCCGCTCCATAGACAGGTAGTACATTGACAGAACTGGTGGCGGTTCACACGGCATCACTTCGGAAGTGGCGTCCATTTGTAATTCCGTTGCACCTGCGCGGCAATGCAGCCAATGTAGTGAGACATGACTGGCGTTTGGCGCCATGGTTGGTTGAGGTCCTGGCCCTGTTCTGATTGACCTTCGTCCCCCCACCTCCCTGACAACGTTTCCCCATGCCACTGTAGGCCACCCTTGGTTGTCCAGCCAGCGGCAACAGATGCTGTGGCCCACAGGCGCATTCTGCAGAGGTGAGCTATGGACCCAACAGAGGTGGTTGACCAGGCAGTGGTCCCAGGTACCTGGCTGTGGGGTGAAGCACAGGTGGCGACTGACACCCATATGAGAGAAAGCGGCCGGCCACTGGAGCAGCTGAGGTGGCATCAACCTGCCAGCTGAGGTGGCATTGACCAGCCGCTCCCGGTCTGTGGTCGGAGGCCCCACAAGTGCACAATACAACGCTGGTTTGCCCTTGCATGTGCCCTTTGCACACCCCACTACTGGATGGCTCCGAAGAGCAAGGTGGGAGGACTTAGTGATGACTGTCTGGGCCGATGAGGAGCAGATGGCCAATTTCAGGATGAAGAAGGCCACAATAATGTACCTCACACACACCGTGCCCGCACCTAGAACGACAAGACACCAACATGCGCCCTGCCATTTTGGTTGAGAAGCAGGTGGCCGTGGCCCTGTGGTACCTGGCAAGCGTCAACAGTTACTTGGAGGTTGGCCAACAGTTCTGTGTCGGTCTGGCCACTGTAGCAGAATGCATTCTGGAGTTCTGCATGGCCATTGAAGTCGCCATGTTTGGCATGGAGGTCCGTTTCAGCAGACAGCTAGAGGAGGTGAGTGGATTCTCAGATTTGCGTGCCATGTCCACGCACCTGGATCTGCACAGATCCCAAGAGGTGCACTGGCAGGGTGGGAGGGGCCGTGGGACATGCCTACAAGGGACCCGTCACTTACCTCTGTCTCCCTGCCCTCCCCGCCCATGTACATGATGGGTGGCTTTGCTAGCCTCAGATTCCAGCATTGCATGGGAGCCATCGACGGCTGCCATACCCAGATCTGGCACCCTGGTGTTGCCCCAGACCAGCACATCAACAGCAAGAATGTTTCCTCCACGGTGATATTGGGGACCTGCAACCACACGGAGATGTTCATTAATGCCGAGATGGGCTACTGTGGCTGCAACAACGATGCCTTCATGTTCCTGGAATCACACTTCTGCCAAACCATGGACATGGTCATCTACCTTCCCCATTGCCCCACACTGACCATCGATGGCATCATCATCCCACCCGTGGTACTGGCAGATGTCGTCTTCCCCAAGTGCAAGTGGCTGGTCACCCTGTACCAGGCCCCCACCGATGCGCAGCAGATCTACTTCAACTGATACCTGTCCCGCGTAAGGAATGTGGTGGAGCACGCCTGAAGGCGAAGTGGAGATGCCTCCTGTCCTGTCTGTGGGTATGGCCTGACAATGCTACCACAATCATGGCGGCATGCGTGGTACTGCACAACATCTGCGAGAGGTGTGGCCATGCTGCTCCACCGCTGGTGTCTCCACGTGGGTCCGCGCCTGCGGAGGGGGACTGAGGGGGAGGATGCAGATGCATCATCCCCCTGGCTGAGGGAAAGGTGAGGAGGGAAAGGGAACCTACAACCCCCTGAGATGACACCCATCGGTGGGAGGGGCAGGCTGTCAGAGATGCCCTGGCAGGGATCCTGTTTTGCAGCCAGGCACCAAGACCAGCCAGGGGGGCATGCCGCTGCCGCTGAAGGGGGCATCCGCCAGCCAATCACCCACTCACCCAGCCTGAATGTGCAGACAACTGGCCGGATGAACTCACTGGCCATTACAGCCTGGCATCACTGTGGGTTCCCTTTCCCTCCTCATCTGACTCTGAGAGGCTGCTGGGCACCCATGCAGACCTTGCATATGATTTGCTCACCTAGGAACTGTCCTGCAGGACCGAGGGGGTGGCCGGCTGGCTAGTCACCTGTCTGGCGGGCCATGCCACTGGGAGTAGTAGCATCTGGCCACACGGTCTGGCTGAATGTTCTCATCCGTTGCGAGTATGTGCTCCAGCTCCTCGTAGTAGGGGCAGGTGGTTCTCGCATTACCTGTGACTCTGTTATGCTGTTGGACATGTTCAAACTCATGCCTCATGGCTTTGGTTTTGGTGCAGCATTCGACGGCTGTGCATTGGTGGCCCCGAGCCCTCATCCACTGAACCATCCTCGGGGGAGGGTGGTATACAAATCTAATAAATGAAATTAAATTAAATTAAATACATCATTGTTGCGCCACCCTCTACCCAGCATCTCCTGGACACCTGGCTCACCCCAGATGTCCAACAGATCCCTGATCTCCCTGTCACTCCAGGCGACACCTCGCTCTGGTGCCTCTCCCGCAACTGGGGCTGGTGTGGCCATTGGGAGGGCTGGGTCCTCTGTATGGCCACATGGGCCCCCAATCAACCTGCCAGTTTTGTTGCACACCTGTCTCACTGCCGCCACTGATGTCCCACGGATCTCTGCAATTCCCCTTCGTCCTGTCGTCCCTCCCCCTTGACCACTCCTCCCACTCGCAGGGTCGTCCTTGGTGGCTGGAGTTGGGGTTGACAGTTGACCGCCCCTGGGCCCACTGCTGGTACCGCCTTCCTGGACCAGTGCACTTCCTATGGGTGGACAGTGGCCAATCCACGTAGAGGAGGCTCCATCCCAGCTGCCATAGAGGCATGTTGCCACCTGAGCCACAGGTCACCAGTGTGAGAGGTGTGTGTAGCCACATGGTGACGCTGTCATACTCCCACAAACAAGGATATGGACCCTTCGCCGGCAGGCTCATGTGGCAGCTGCCAGTGGAGGTGGATGGCCTCAGCATTGCGCCAAAACATACAGTGGCTGACCTCACTGCCTTGGCCACCAGGAGGGTTCTCCCTCCCCATCATGGCCGCTGCCAGTGTTGGGCGCCATCGGAGGGGTGGGCTCTGTGGCACCAGTTTCTGGCGGCTTCTTGAGATGATGCTGACTGTGGAGCAGCATTGTTGAAAAGACACGCTCGGTGAGCGACTTCTGAATAAACCATTGTGGGGCCGCTGGAGTGTTTCTGCATCACTGCAGCGTCGTTTCTGCTGCGACGCCTGTGCAAACTCCCAGCCTATAACACTGTTTTTACCGTCCTTTTACCAGCTTTGTTGGCCTGTGCGGAAACGGCCTTAGACCAAACACCATCTTTATACATTTTATATGTATTTGCACATGATTTATTACAATTTTATGTATTATAATTTTATTGTTTTTATACTGTTGTGAGCCACTCTGGGCCCACTCCAGCAGGGGAGAATAGAATAAAGTTCAAATAAATAAAATATCAACATAATAATTTTTAGCCAGTCGGCTAGATTCACATCTGGGATGGGGGAAAGGATCCTCCTCCCCCCATGCTTGTGAGTGAAATATGGATCATACTGATTAATGATTGTTGAGTAGTTTAGACATAATGGTACAG
Organism: Sphaerodactylus townsendi; assembly: GCF_021028975.2. NCBI lineage: Eukaryota > Metazoa > Chordata > Lepidosauria > Squamata > Sphaerodactylidae > Sphaerodactylus > Sphaerodactylus townsendi. Next base: position 62,908,759 of record NC_059428.1, on the reverse strand, counting down.
TATAATTTATCATTACTGGAATAAACTTGTGGAAGTCTTGGGTTCTTCCCATGCAAACTGGGATTCCAAATTCTGGTTTAGAATCCTGGTTGCAGGGAAGAAAACGAAACCCAGTATGTCATTTTATATGAACCAAAAGCTGTTTTTAGATGCAGACCTACTATCATGTACCACAGAAGTGACAGCCTTTAATAGATTGCTGCACATGAGCCTAGAGGATCAACCAGGCTAGTTATCTCATATTTTGTCATTTCATCTGAACCCTAGTGGTGTTTACAGAATCAGGAGGTGGAAATACGTCTGTATTAACAAGAAATACAAAAGTGATAGTTGGATTTGTAATAAAAGTTAGATTAGCTTTAGAGTAGGTTATTTGTTTCTATTTTTAAAGCAAACCCACTTATATACACGTCTCAGCTTCCATTTATATGAAATCTTATGTTGAGTTTGTAATTGAGACAGTAAGAAAAGGGTAATGTCAACAGTTGTATTCCAGACTTAGATACAGTAACAAATTAATATTTAGTACAGCACAGCAAATTCTGAAGAATTTTTCAGTTCTCTATGTTTTAAACACTTGTCTCTAACTGCTCATAGTTCCCCTGACTTGTAGCTCACCATAAACGTTATACTAGAGCAGTGCTCAAAAAGACTTCATTAGATGGTTTTCTGCTGTAGTGATATTCTCGAGAGATAACCAACTTGTTAAGGTATGAAGCCACGAACAATCTATCCTGTTACAAGGCTTACCTTAGATTTAAAAGGGGCTTGGACAGATTTATGAAGAAGTCGATCTATGGCTACCAATCTTGATTCTCCTTGATCTGAGATTGCAAATGCCTTAGCAGACCAGGTGCTCGGCAGCAGCAGCAGCAGGCCACTGCTTTCACATTCTGCATGTGAGCTCCCAAAGGTATCTGGTGGGCCACTGCGAGTAGCAGAGCGCTGGACTAGATTGACTCTGGTCCGATCCAGCAGGCTCTTTCTTATGTTCTTACCAGTTTTAGTCTGAACAGGATTCAGCAGTATTTGTGACAGTCTTGAATTTCACCACTTTAAAATGACAGGGATATCCAAGCTATTTCTGGTAGACATCTGTAGGTAAAAGAATGCTTGAACTGTTTATTAATTGACAAAAGCATGATTCATTCATTACTTCCCATCTCAAGTGCAACCTATAGCTAAGATAATTGTTTTTTAAAATACTTGTTTAGTATCTCTTCTTGCCCTTAGGCTTTGCTACAAGGAATAAATTAAAATAAACATGTCCAAACAAATCTGTTGTATTTTCCTTTTCCCAAATTGGGGGCGTAAAGAGACAGAATATTGTGCCATTAGGAGACTCCATACTAAAACAGTTATATATATTTCTTTCCTTTAGTAAAATTTTGGTGGAAATTTCTATTTTATCCAGGGTAACTGGTTTTTGTGGTGATCTTGGTTCAGATGCTTAATGTATTCAATGAAGTTTTGGCAAACTGCTCAGAACACAGAATTCTATGCATAGCTTGTGCTACATCTGGTTATTTTCAGAAGGGAGCATTATTGTATGAAATCTTTTGAGATAGAATTCTACCAATCAATTAATACAAATCGTTTGTCTCGTTGCATTGCAGAAAATTTAGTGCGATGTAACTTCACTTACTTTTTTCCCATCTAAAGTCTTTAGGTTGGCTTTTGTCAGTAAGACCAAGCTTAAGTTTATGTATTTTAATGTGAAAATACAATATTTCCATTAATTTCATACCTATCTAATTTTAGAGGATGATAGACAAAAGATTTTGTGTAGGACCTGTAAGATGGAATACTGACTTGGATACTATTTTACCAATAGCGGAGCAGATCCACACGATCTATCCTGCTGTTTTCTTTGGTTTTTGTATCTTTGAGTTGCTTTGATGACTAATTTTGTTGTGAAGTTGGATAACAGTGTAAAATATATTTAAAATACATTTTTATAGAACTCTGGCAGGGAAGGGCTCAAACAAAAAGTGATTCAACATATGAAGAAAATCACTATGTAGCTACAACAGAGCTCCATTATAACAGTATCGGTGATGTATAGTTATGCCCAGCTACAAACATCTTGAAGAAATGAGCCAAAAAGGGTTTGAAGACTATGTCACATTAATACCTTAATATTATAAGGTATTTCAGTTAAAGGAAACCCAGAAGTGGGGATGAGGTATAAATGGCACTAATTGGTTATGGCATGTTCTGAGGTACAAAAAATTGGGGAAGATGAACCAAAAAAAAAAGATTTTTCATAGCATGTTTTGTAGGTAATGTTATACATTAATATTAGCTTCATTGCTGTTGTTGAAGTTCTCCTACCTGTAAACATTTCATGAAATATTATCATACTCACTTGGTTTTTTAAATATTTTGAAAATCAGTTTGCCTCTTTTGCTACTGGAAAAATATATGACATCCGTTAAAATACAAACTGTGGGTTGTAAACAAGGAGCCTTAACACAAAATGCTGTTATTTAGGATAAAACCCATTGTCTGTGTGTGTCTAGACTTTTTAAAGACCTGTAGAGAATATAAGTAATTCAATTCTGTTACACTCATCACACAGTCTTCATCCCATGTTTCTTCATATGTGAATCATTATCATAGGTGTATACACATTGGTATTTAAAAGCTGGATTTATTCCCTGTTTTTCCAATGCACATGTAGGCTCTGGACTAACCAACGTTAAAACAGAAGAGATCTCAGAAGTAAAGATGGATGCAGAATTTAGACATGACTCGGGATACGAAGTACATCATCAAAAACTGGTGAGTGTGCTTTCATTTGATATTTCTGTCCCATAATAGAGTTATGATGGACCTAAGGTGCAGGCAGAGGGAAAAAAGCCAGAAGGTAAAGTGTTACTCCCTCACAGAGCCTATGTGAGTGACAGTCTTGGAGGTAGGAAAGTATTTCCCCTTGTAATCCCTCGCCTTCACAAGTTTTTACATTCATTTTTGGCATGTTACGTTAAATTGCTTCACGAAGTAACCATGGGTGCTTGCTTTAAGTATTGGTCAGTAATTCTTCTCTTCAGAACCAAAGTTACTTTAGTTATATCACTAATGAAAGATTTTTCATAAAGCAAGGGTTGTGTGATGGCTAAAGTGCTGGACTTGAACTTTAGTTCTAGTTCAAATCCTCATTCTGTCATGGAAGTCATAGGATGACCCTGGATCAGTCACACACACTCAGGTTAACCATCTTTACAGGATTTTTACAACTGTGTGCTTTGTCCTAAATTCTCAGGTGGAAGGGTATTATAGACATACAGTAGAATCCCATTCCTTTAATGAACAGAGCCTTGTTTATTTGGTTGTAAATTAAGAGTTCCTAGTTCATATAGATGGTTTTGCCACACTTAGAGATTGCTTCATTTGATCTGTCTGTTTCCACCATGCAGTAAAAGTCCAGAAGGGATTGTATGCAAAGAACAGCTGCATGCATTGTGTCTCAGGTCATTGAATAGATGCTGTACTCAGATGTTAAAGCCCTGGGAAAGGAATTGAAAATCTCCAGTTAAGTTACTGAACCCAAGTGTGCATATGTAGAAAAGTCCTCACAGCTATATTTCTATATACAGTAGCTGCATCCAGGATATAAAACTGGTATATTGTTTTACCTTGAAGCACAAATTAGCCTGCACTATAATGTTGACTTGTCTGTTACACCTGGATTAATTCACAAAATCTAATTAGTTTTTTGTGTGGATTTGAAACAGACCCTGTCAAGAGATAGCACAATCATATAAGATGATTAGAAGTGACCTATAATGTTTGATGCTAAATAAACAGTAATAATGTCTGTTTTTCATACTTGAAGTTGGACTCTGAAATATTTGTAACAAGCGGGAAAGAGAGTGTCTTTAGGAATATGTATCATGCTGATGACATACAACTTATTTAACTATGCCAGTCTTAAGCAACACATATTTTTTTTTTGGGGGGGGGGGGGTTACCTCATGCAAACACATGGAAGCTAAAGTGTGTCACTCTGAGTAGATAATACTGGCCTTGATTGGCCAGTGGTCTGATTCAGTATAAGGCAGCTTCACATGTTCATGTGTGTGTCAACTAGATAAATACCAGTCTATGATTAGGATCTTACACTAATGCTGGGGAAAGTTTTATCTTTTCCTCGGTTTATCTATTTAAACTTTAAACTTGTAGGCGGCCCTCCCCCGAGGGACTCAGGGTGCGAACAACATAAAAATGCTAACAATATAATATTTAAGCAACATTAAAACATTAACAACAGCCAATAAAACTATAAATATAAAAGAACATAAGAACATAAGAACTAGCCTGCTGGATCAGACCAGAGTCCATCTAGTCCAGCATTCTGCTACTCGCAGTGGCCCACCAGGTGCCTTTTGGAGCTCACATGCAGGATGTGAAAGCAATGGCCTGCTGCTGCTGCTGCTCCTGAGCACCTGGTCTGCTAAGGCATTTGCAATCTCAGATCAAGGAGGATCAAGATTGGTAGCCATAGATTGACTTCTCCTCCATAAATCTGTCCAAGCCCTTTTTAAAGCTAAAACTATAAATAGGAACTACATCAGACAGATGGCGATAAAAAACCCCATCTCCCTCCCCCCCAATTGGACCATTTAAAAGGACCATTTAAACCAATTAGCTTCCTGGACTGGAAAGGACAAATGCAAAAATACATATCTACCTTTTCCCATGGAGCTGCAAAGAGGGGCTTTCTAAAGCATTAGAAATCTTAATACTAAATGATGAAATTCTTTCTCCTCCAGAGCTCTTGCCCTACCTTCCAAGCAGCCGCCTGGGACTGCTACTGAATTTTTCAGAAACCTTCTCCAGCACATCTAATTTGGCCATAAAGATGGATTCTCTCATCCTATGTTGGATGAGCCTAAAGGAAGTAAAGAGAGCTCATCATGCATTGTCAGTCTGGTGGAGACTTCCTTGGCCTTCCTTTTCCCAGTCAAAGCAGGATCAGTCAGTTTTCTAATGCTCATTTCAAGATAATGTCATTTTTCCAATTTTATTCAGTCTTTCATTATCAGTCAAATAAGTGCTGAGTATTAACCAATAATTTTTACTTTAAAAATTAAACTTTTAAATACTATTTACTGATCTCAAATGGGTTGGAGGAGTTTTTTGTTTACCCAGGTCAAACTTGGGTTCAAGCCAACTTGAATGAAGATGAATAGGTACCAAGCCAATACACACACACATACACACACACAAAGTGGTTGTACCCTGATCCTAGATCTCCGTTGCCTCATCTTTTGTAATCATAATGTATATCAATTTATTAACATCAGAGAGTAATGATATTCTGATATTAAACTTGGAAAAATTATGTTTTAATTGTATTCTTGAAGCTAAATGGTGCTGAAAATTACAATTAACATGATAATCTAGCTCGTGATAGAACTAGATAATTACTGTATGCAAGCAAAAAAAAAAAGTACTACTTTACTTCCATGATGCTGGGAATTAAGAATTCCCAGTGCCAGAAAATAGTCCAAAATGCATCAGTGTTAATTTGTAAGATTCTGGCCCGCAAGGCTCATGAGAATTAAAAATACCTTTCTATATCACTCGGGACAACTTGTTTTGATGTGGAGAGTGAAAGAACAACCAGTAAAGTGTATTTCAGATGATTAAATTTCATTTTATTCTTCTCTCATAGTAATTATAGTAGTTTATATCCAGTGGGAAGGCTCCCTCTGTTACCTAGTCAATAAGCTAATGTTCTTTAATTCAGACAGAACTGCACTTTTAAAAAAAAGAATTGCACAATTTTTTAAAAAGTTTAATATTGATCAGTGTTTACCTGTGAAAGGATTAAAACAATGGGTTTGTTTCTGTTGTTTGCCCTTTTTCACTACAGCAGAGAATTCATGCAACTATAAAGCAAAATGTATCCCCTTAATTTTGTGTCCTGTTTGGTAGAATGTATTCATATTTTAATTCCAAATCACCAAGAATTTAAGGAAGAGGGGTGTGTGTGTGTGTGTGTGTGTGTGTGTGTGTGTGTGTGTGTGTGTGTAATCTATCAGATTCTCAGTTTCTGAAATTATTGAAGCCCTCCATCCTTCTCACTACAGTCCAAAAGCTGTTCACTTCTTTCAAACATTCTCCTTCATAGTGTCTTGAGAGATTATTCAGAGAATCAAGCTATGATGCTTAGAATTTACTTATCATCTTGTAGTAATAATGAAAGATGAGACATAATAGGACCCAAAAGTATAATTGTTTTGTGCTGTGGGAAAACTGAGAATATTTGCCTTTTTATTTATTTATCATCCAAAGGGTCTCACAATGACTTACAATATTAAAATAGTGTAAATTAGTTAAAAACAAAATTAAAATAACTAAAATATTAACATTAAAATATATAGCTTGTACCATCCCACTAATAAAACATCCCAAAACTATGTATTGCATTCTAAAGGCCAACCTAAACAATTTAGGCTTGCGTACCCTGCAGAAACTAAACAAGTTCATCTGGGTGCAGATAACATCTGAGAGTGCATTCCATAGTATAAAGGCCAAAATTCAGAAGGCTCTTCTCCTGGTGACATCTAACTGAGCCATCATGGGATAAGGCACCTGCAAGAGGCCCCTAGGCCTAGGGGATGAACGAAGGGATCATGTGGGGTTGTAACAGGAGAGAGGTATGAGGGTCCCAGACCATTAAGGGCTTTAAAGGTTAACATTAACACCATTAATTGGATCCAGAAACTAATTGGGAGCCAGTGCAGCTGGGAAAAATCAAAGTCATGTGAGCTGACCAAGATGTTCCTGTCAGCCACCCGGCAGCTATATTCTGGGCCATGTACAGTCTCCAAAGCATTTTCCAGAGTAGTCCAACATAGGGCGATTGACAGTAGACCAATTTGGTGGTGGCTGTTGCATGGATCAGTGTGGCAAGGTCTGACCCAGACAAACATGGAGCCAGCTAGCAGGCCTAGCATTGGTGAAAAAACGCCAACCCTGTTATCATGGACCAGTGTTTATCCATTGATAGCACAGAATCCAACCAAACTTGAGGCTTTTTACAGAGTCTGCAGCCGGCAACTCGATACTTTTCAGTCTCTGGAATGACCCTCCAGCTAGCATCTCTTTTTCAGCCACATAACCTCATCTTGGATGGATTCAACTTCAGCCAGCTCCCCCTTCACTATTGGACTATTCAGGTACTGAATAGTCCTGAGTGTCCTGCCACTGGCTGCTTATCTAGCAGGAGGAAGAGCTGAATATCATCAACATATTCAGGTCTTGTCGGGAAGATTACTCCTTCCCACGTGCAACCATCTGATAACATCCCTGAAGAAATGAGAAGCAACTAAGGGCAGTTCCCCTCAACCCCAGGGAGTCAGGATCAAATGATCAACTGTATCGGACATCGATAGATTCAGAAGGATCAACAGTTTCAGCATGCCTTATCCAGGTGTCAATGGAGATCATCAACCAAATCTAACCATGCTGTCTTAGTCCCAAAGCCAGGCCTGAAGCCTGGTTGAAAAGGGTTGAGAATAGATGTTTCATCCAGAAAAACCTGGAGCTGTCCAGCTGCTGCTCACTCAGTTACCTTCCCCGGGAAAGGTAGATTAGAGACTGGGTGATAATTGGCCATCTCCTTATCTAAGAGGGATTTCTTTAGCAAAGTTCTAACAATCAACTCCTTAAGGGAGTTGGGGAAATAGTCCTGTGAGAGAGACAAATTAATAATCTGTCTCAAAGAGCCACTTACCACTCAGTGGCATGATTTCACCAGCCGTAAGGGACAAGGATCTGAGGAGCAGGTAATTGGCTTCACAACTGTCAGGATCCTGTCAGCATCCCCAAAGGTGAGCTGGCCAAAAGAGACCAAAAAAGAACCAGATGGTGCAAGCAGAGCCCGCTTCCTACTACTATTGGCAGATCTTAGAGACTTTATCTGCAGAGAAGGTAGTACTGGGATGAGAAACATTACAACTTCATTTTCATCTACATCCTCTTCCTCGTGCTGTATCCTCTTCAGCTGGTTCTGGCAGTCTCCATATCTCTGCTTTGCCTGTATCCTTCTCTCCTTCCCACTCACCAACCAACCTTCCTTTTATCTGCTCCCAGCTTTCTTCCCCGTAGGGACCCAAAATGGTTTACTTCAGTCCCTTCTCCGTTTCATCCTTACAATCCAGTGAAGTAGATTAGGCTGACAATGTATAACTGGTCCTAGGTCATCGTAGAGTGGGGATTTGAACCTAGATCTCCATGATCTAAAACCACTACCCCACATTGGCTATCAGCTTTTCTTCCTTTCTTCCCCCTGGAAGGCTCTCCCTGGGAAAATTCTGTCTGATCTAGTTGCAAAAGTTGTTCAGTAGGAAGTTCCTCAGGTAAGATGTCTGGTGGCCACAGCTGCTGTCAGCCAAGTTGCAGACATTAAATGGAGGCTGCTGGGCCCAGGAAAATTGGCATCAAGTTGTAGCCATTGCCATATCTGGTGAGTTGTGTAAATTGCATGGTAGTAAGTTGCCCATCACTTGCTGCTAAACCTGACCCCAAATGAGTCCTAGCTCCAGGGCAGGAAGAAGGGAGCAGGACTGAACTGGGAGGCCAATTTTCCCTGGAAAGGGCCTGATCCTTTTCCATTTTATTGACAGAAACCAATATTTGAAAGCTGGTAATATTTTGGCTACACACTAGGGCTTTGCTCAAGTTTGTAGAAAGATCGTTTTTGTCTGTTCATGGTCCAGTTTGTGGATTTCAGTATTCACAGGTGGAGCCCATGCTGAGAACTGGATATATTGATTCATGGGTACTTTTTATTAATCTTACACCTTTTTTAAAAAAAATCTTAGGTATTCTTTGCTGAAGATGTAGGGTCAAACAAAGGAGCCATCATTGGACTAATGGTGGGAGGTGTTGTCATCGCAACAGTGATTGTAATTACTTTGGTGATGCTAAAGAAGAAACAGTATACATCAATCCATCATGGTGTAGTGGAGGTGAGTCAGGACTACGTTACAGTGAAATGTTATTCCATGAATTAATGTTGCAGCAAACTGTGCCAAACAGAACTACATGATGCTTTGTGACTTAAACTGATTGAATTAATATAAATTACATGGCCTGCTCCAACTTAAAATACATTTGGTTTTCCAGTTAACGTTACTGGTTTTTTGTTAAGAAGATTGGCCAGCATAGTATTACATCTGGTCTCAAATTATGAATGGCAGGGGCGGATGGAGGGTGAACTGCGCCCAGGGCATGTGCGCACCCTGCGCCCCTGTCGGGGCACTGTCTGCCCTGGAATGCCACGCCCCTGCTGTGGTGTGTGCCCGGGGCGTCACCCACCCATCCCCACTTTGTTGGCACTACGCCACTGATGAATAGTAAGTACAAACCATATACTGCACATCTGTATTCCGGGCCTGTAAATGTGGAACAAAAGTGTTCTTATTTAATTTTTGTTTCTTCTAGGAAACAAGTTATATGTTACCAAAAAAGGTAGATTTTTTGCCAGCAGAAGAAAGATTTTTTTGCCAATCTCCCTCCTGCCACACTAGACACCCATATGATTTCCAGCCCCTTGTTGAGAAATTCCTGGGCATTTGGGAGTGGTACCTGGAGACAGTGGGTATGAGGAAGGGGAGGAGCTACTATAAAATCAACTCTCCAAAGGATCTGGCAGGGTGTAGTGGTTAAGAACAGGTGGATTCTAATCTGGAGAACTGGGTTTGATTCCCCACTCCTCCGCCTGAGGCTTATCTGGTGAACCAGATGTGTTTCCATACTCCTGCATTCCTATTGGGTGACTTTGGGCTAGTCACAGTTCTTCGGAACACTCTCAGCCCCACCTACCTCACAAGGATGTCAGTTGTGGGGAGAGGAAGGGAAAGGAGCCTGTAAGCCACCTTGAATCTCCTTACAGGAGAGAAAGGTGGGATATAAATCCAAATTGTTCTTCTTTTTTCTTCAGGGAAGCTGATCTCTGAAGTCTTGAGATCAAATTTGCAACATTTTGCAGTAGAGTGGTCACTGTTGCAGGTTATACAAGAAGGGGTAAAAAGAAGCGTCCATCTTCAGAATATTCTACTCCATGTATTAGCTTCATTAATTTCAATATTCACAGAGAATTGCATAATAGTCGTTATCTTCTGAAAAAGGTCTTTAAAGATTTATTTGGAATAGCAGGACGATTTATCTCAAAATTGCTAAGTACATGCTAAGCTACCAATCAAGTACATTTTGAACAGTATGGTACCTAGGGTACATGTTGGTGGAGTGATTGGATTTTTAACCTGTTTTTCTGAAGCTTGTAACTGAAAATATCACTATGAAATGTTCTACTTGAATTGATAAATAGTAAGTGAATGGATCTGTTGCTGGATATCCTTGAATGTGGCAAGTAACATGTCAGGTAATTCCCAAAACACTGGAAATGTGATAGAAATTTGGTCATCCATTTCTGCTTATTTTGGCACTCTGCATTCCATGTTTTTGAAAGACATTTTGCATTTCAAAATGAGCCCTCCATCACTGTTCTAGGCAGAGTACATATCTATATTACATGAATGAGCCGACGTTTCATGGGAAACATGAGCTTAACAAATTTTCAGAGGGATTCAGAGATTTTTTCAATGTATAATATATATTATTAGATTTGCAAAGTATCACCAAAATCTGTGACTACACTCAATCTCCACATGTCAAAAGATCTGTAAAAGAAAAAATAATATGGCAGCAAAAAATATGTTTATGGAACAGTACTTTTAAAAATTGCAGACTTGTATTCTTACTGTGAGCTGAAGGAAAGGGGATTTATGCTGTCTTTTTGCAAATGTGAAATTTCTCCAGTTTAGAGTTGTCAGACAATAGAGTATATCAGCCCATCAAAAATAATTTATTTCAAAATAAAGTTGTTGGAAGAATACAATTTAATTAATTAAAGGAATACTATATGGTAAAACGTAATATTTTTGTATACAAATTTGTATTTGAATTCGCACAGTTGTTTCATTATTTGTATTGAATATTTTTAATAAGATTTCTTTTTACAAAAAGGCATTGCTCAAATCCTTGTGTTAAAAGGCACAGCAGTAGTACAAACACCTATTACCTATTTTGCTAGTAAGTATACGTGATTCTTTTGAGATAGTGGAAGGCTTTTTAAAATACCGTATATGCTCGTGTATAAGCCGGCCCGTGTATAAGCCGAGGCACCTAATTTTACCACCAAAACCTGGGGAAACTTATTGACTCGCATATAAGCCGAGGGTGGGAAATGCAGCAGCTATTGGTAAATTTCAAAAATAAAAATAGATACCAATAAAATAAAATAGATACAGTGGAACCTCCGTTGGGGTTTGAGGGAGCCCAGTCAGCTGGTAGGCAGAGGGAGCTCCTTATTTGGCCAGTGACATCAGGGGGAGTCACTGCCCAAATAAGGAGCTCCCTCTGCCTTCCGGCTGGGGTTTGAGGAAGCCCAGCCAGCCCGGGTGCCTTGGGGTTCCCCCTTCACCCTCCGAGGAGGGCAGCAACAAGCAGCTTGTGCAGTCGCACAGAGGTCATCCTGGCCTGCCCCCAGCCTCAGCAGAGGCCTGAAGAGCCCGCCGGCTGTGGGGGTTTCCCCTTCGCCCTCCGGGGAGGGCAGCAACAAGCGGCTTGTGATTGCTGGTAAGTGGTGACTCGCGTATAAGCCGAGGGGGCATTTTTCAACCTTAAAACAGGCCTGAAAAACTCGGCTTATACACGAGTATATACTGTACTTTTTTTTTCAGAAGGTAAAGTGACTCTGTAGTGTAATTCTCTGTAGAAATGAAATTAATAAAGTTTATCTATGGAGTATTGTATTCTGAACAAGAATGGTTTGCCACTAAACTCTATTCCTTTATTTAAAATCAGGAATGCCTACTCATCTGAACACTGTTTTTTGTCTCCAGATTTGCATCTTCCATCTTTGGTTCTTATTTGTATGATTAAATAGTACCTGATTAGGCTTTTTTTTTAAATGTAAAAATCAAAAAGAATTCATGAAAATAGCAAAAGAGAGCCCCAAGAGCATCCGTCAGATGAGAGCATTCAAGCAATAGTGTGATATAATTGCAGCAAAATTCAGGATTGTTCCATTTCAGAAGAAAAGGAGTGAGGTAAATGTGATACTGTCATCTACCTACATAAGAACCTGACTGTAAGCCATCTTTTATATGCCACAGGTGGATGCTGCAGTGACACCAGAGGAGCGCCACCTTTCTAAGATGCAACAAAATGGATATGAAAATCCAACCTACAAGTTCTTTGAACAGATGCAGAATTAGAACACCACAGCAGCCTCATGAGTTGGACAGCAAAAACGATTGCTTAACTGCCCTTTGGTGTTCAGATATAGAAAATTGTGGAAACAAACAAAAATGGAAAAAACACTTTGTTTTATTATTTACTCATTATCGCCTTTTGACAGCTGTGCTGTAACACAAGTAGATGCCTGAACTTGAATTATAAAATCAGTAATGTATTCTCTCTTTACATTTTGTTCTTTAAACTACATTATTAATGAATGTTTTTGTGTATTGTAAAGTTTAGCTGTACTTAACTAGTGCATGGAATAGATTCTTTCCCAGTTATTTATCATATAGCTCCTTTAGCCAGTTGTATATTATTCTTGTGATTTGTGATGAAAAAACGTCCTAATTGAAATATTCTTTAAGAATTGATGGGGGATGCTTTCTGTGTATGTGGGGTTGAGCTGCTTCTCTTTGCTAAGTTTTTTTCCTTTTTCTGATCACTATGCATTTTAAAGTCAATATGACTTTTTTTTAGAAAAGTATTCCGGATACGTTGAAATTATTTTTCCTCTGCAGTTGCATTTTATTGTACAGATTGTTGCTTCTGCTGTACTAGTGATGTAGAAATCATGGGAATACATGTTTGTTTCTTTGTGCCTGTTTTATGTGCACACCTTAGGCATTAAGGGGTAAACTCTTTTTTCATGTACCTTTCCATCTTTAAAAAAAGAATCCCTGTTAATTGTAAGCACTTTTATAGGGGGGTGGGAAAAAGTGCCTGCTAGTTGAAAAATTAATGGGGATCCTACAAACGTTTCTGCAGGATGATTGTACAGAATCATTGCTTATGAATTGATAGCTTTTACACTGTGTTACATAAATAAATTACAAATGAAACCATTGGGCAAGAGTTTTATTTGAATAGAGAAATAAGTATTTTGGAGGTGACTTTAATCGTGACCTTCAAATTTCACACTTAGGGCTTGGTTTTATTTCCAAGTAAACATGGATCATAGAATTCCCATTTTGAATGTAGTGGAACAAAATGGCAGTGGGTGAGAGGGATGTTTGCTTGGGCATGCCTTCCCCTCTACAATGTCTTTTTTTCAGTTTGTATAATAGTGTTTTAATGTAAATAAATACATTCCTGGAGGAGCTCTCTTGTACTGGTGTGATTCTGTAACTGCTACCCTAAGTTGTGTGGTCTGTTGAGCATGTTGTTGCAGATTGAAAATTTGGGTTTCCCTTCCAAATGTAGAAAGTGAACACTAGTACTTATAGCAGCATTAGTTTAACTCTGAGGGCTCCTTATTTTTCACTCATTAACCTTTTATGGCATAGATAAAAGATCAAGGGTAATAACATGTTAAAATTCTTTTGTTTGTACATTTGGTAAAATAAAAACAAGAAATTTAGCCACATCTTCAGTTTGTCTGATATTACAGTCGTTTAAAAGCAGCCAAATCTTGTCCAAGTTGGAGATAGGTGAGCATCTGTTGATATGAGGCTCAATAAATAGTCTTCTCTGTTTTTTGTGGTTGGTTCAGTACAATAGAATGTGTTTGGTGGTCTCAACTTGCTTGAGGGAGCAGTTGCCCAAACGTTCTTGCAAGGAAACGTGGAAAAATCTTCCCTTGTGACCGCCGAGGGAAGAATGTTTAGATGAGTCTGCATAAGGCACATCGCATGACTGGTGAGGTTAGGTTAATGAGATATGTTGGCAGTTTTCCTCTTGGGGGCAGAATGCCATATCTCAAGGGTGAACAAACTCTGTTCGCTTGTGATAGGAGTGTTGGTACTCCATGTCAAATACTCTTTGTTTTAGGGTTTTGAGGATTAGATGTTCATCCGAGGTTATAAAATAGTCCAAGGAGAATCCTAGGGATTTGATTTTGTTGACGATTAGGTGGTCCCATGTGGAGTGGAAGGTATTTGCCAGCATAAGCAATAATAAACTGTCTGGCTTAGCTGTAAAATGGAGACGTAACAAGTATTTGAGAGTAAGAATCCAGATTTTAGTTGTAACAAGATTTAGGCCAAGCTCCAGGCAGATACTATCATATGCCATGCAGTTGGGAACGCTCAGTAGTTGATGGAGGAAATTGGATTTGATTTTCTCAAGTTCTGTGGCAGAGCCACCAACCCAAACAGGAGCTCCATATAGAATCTTAGGAAGTAGATTAGTTTGAAAATTTTGACTGCAGATGGAATGAATTGGCCCCCTTTTGTGGAAAAAAAAACCCCACTTGATTGCGTTGGTGTTATGGGTTGCAAGTGTTTTAACTTGCCTTAGATGGGATGACCATTTTAGATTGAAATGGAATGTCACCCCAAGATAACGAAAGGAGGGCACTTGTTCGATGGGGTGTCCTTTGATCTTCCAGGTATTGGGTCTCCAAGATTTGGCAAAAACCAAGATCTTTGATTTGCTGTAATTTGTTTCCAGTGCATTCTGGTTGCAGTAGGTGGCAAAGGCTCGAAGAAGTTGGGTGAGACCTATTTTCGTTTGAGAGAGGAGCACTGCATCGTCCATGTAAAGTAATGCTGGGATCTTTTGCGAATTCAACATGGGACAGTGTCTATTGATCGTCAGGAGATGAGCTATCAGATCACTAGTAAATAGGTTAAACAAATAGGGGGCTAGGACGCATTACTGCTTAACCCCTCTATTAGATGGATTTTCCTGTATTAAATGACCTTCGAGGTTGCAAGGAACCCTATTGCTTGTGTTTGCGCATAGGCTGCGTATGAGCATATAAAGACGACAATCTGTTTTCATGCGTGGCAGCTTGTCCCATAGAAGATCCCTGGAGACTAGATCGAAGGCGCCTTTGAGGTCAAGGAAGGCCACATAAAGTTTGCCCCCATGGTGGTGACTGTATTTCTCAGCTGATGGTTTAAAACCAGACAATGGTCATATGTGGAGTGGCCCTTGACAAATCCGATTTGGAATGGTCCTGTAGTTTATTTAATAGGTGAGAAGCATAT
Organism: Sphaerodactylus townsendi; assembly: GCF_021028975.2. NCBI lineage: Eukaryota > Metazoa > Chordata > Lepidosauria > Squamata > Sphaerodactylidae > Sphaerodactylus > Sphaerodactylus townsendi. The sequence continues at coordinate 62,893,508 of NC_059428.1, read as the reverse complement.
AGCTTATAAGCCATGGAGAGGAGACTTATCGGTCTGTAGTTGGATGGAAGAAGCAGATTATCCTTCTTTTATATGGGGATGATGATAGCTGAAGTCCAGGAATTCAGGATATGGCCACTGCTATTAATCTTTGTGAACAGGTTGGCAAATGCTGAAAACCAAAAGTCCAAATGGTTGATAAATATTTCTGGGAACAGGCCGTCAGGTTTCTTATTTAAGTTGATAAAGCAATTGCCTGCCTTCCTGCTTTTTGTTAAGTCACCATAGCTCTAAGTAGCCTAACATCATGTGCAATTGTAGCAGATGGTATACTCAATAAGGTTTTTAAAAGAGCCTTCTTCTTCAGTGCTCCATTTTAGAGTATTCCTCTAGCCCAGGGGTCTCCAAATATGACCCACAGGCCTCATCTGGCCTACTGCAAGAGTTTATCTGGCCCACCTCTGCTGCTGTGGCACTGGCAGGCAATGAAGGTAGATGGGCCAGGTGGGCAGCAGAGGAGATCCCACAGAAAAGGCTGATTCCCAGGAGGCCCCTGCCAAACAGCCAAGGAAGGACTTTGGCCAGATCCTTTCCTTGCTGGTTGGCCATAAATGCCAGACTCTTGCCATGGTCCCCTTTCCTCTCAGAGCCTCATTGAGCAGCTGCCTGAGGCCAACTCCACTAGACACCTCTTAGCAGCCTCTGGCATTACTGGGATGTGGCAGGCGGTTCTGCTGTAATTTTTTGCTAGGAACCAGGGGGAATCTTCACACATCTACGAAGCCTTGCCTGGAGCTGCATGGTCTCGCCAGTCAAACAGTTGTGGACCCATGCCTGCTGCACCCTGGCTTGTGCTGTTCTTGGCAAGAGTGGTCAGGTGGCCAGAACTTTTTTCCACCGGATACTCAGGTTGATCTGGATTATGCTGGGATCACCCATGGGTTTCAATCCCCACACTTAACCCCCCTACCTTTAACCAACATCCTAATATCTTACTGTTGCCCCAGCCACTTCACCCTTACTGAAAGCTGAAGACAGCAAGACCACCACTTTTACAAGTAATTCAGCCTGCCATATTTCTCGCCAGGAAGGTCATCTCCCTGGTCTCTGAGAGGGTCACAGAAATTTTCCTGTCAGCCAGTTTCCCCCCCCCCCTTTTCTCTTGCTGCGGCCTTTTATTCACTTCCTCTCAGCTACTTCCTAGTTCCTGCCTCCCATAGCTTACTCTGGAGGCAGCCCATCCACCTCCTCCGGAGCCATCTAGACGAGACCTTTATTCTAAATGGCACAAGTGCTGGCTATCATTCCTCCTGCTTGCTGTTTATTTACCCTTGGGGCCCTGCCTTGTCCTTCTGTGTTCTCTCTCAGATTTAGGATGCTCTGGAGCATCACACTGTCTTATTTGAGAGTTTCTCTAGCCCTGTGCAGATGTTCCATCCACATGTTGATTCACTGTGCAAAGAGGGAGAGCAGGTATGAATGTGCTGCCCAGTGCAAACGTGTAAGAAGTACCCAGGAATGCACCATCTACCTTGCGGTCAGTAGCACTGATTTCTGAATATTGAAAATCCTGAGTATTAGGCAGGCAGGCACTTCCTCTGTGTGTTCACACTGTGCAGATGATGACGGCATGTAGGTAGGTGCAGGGCTCTTGCCCCTCTCCATGTGGTGAGTAAGTCTGAATGTGTCATCTGTACAGGGCTTCTGAATGTGGCCAATAAAGTTATCCAAGTAAAACTTATTCATTAATTTAAATTTTATACAACTGATTTTTTTGCTTGCAAATATTTGTAAAATACATGATGTGGCCATCGTACTGAAAAGTTTGGAGACCCCTGCTCTAGCCTGTACTATTTCCTACCTCTGTGACAGTGTTAATCTGCAGACTAGTCAACTATTTTAGCTCCAGCTGTTCATTCTTTGCAGCTCACTATCATTTATCTGAATATAAATAGAAATTTTATCCTAATTTCCACTTGCCTAACCCACCCTGTCTCATTCTCTTTGAACAATTCAGCAAAATATGGAATTTAGTACAGAGCCTAGATTTCTTGAAACCACCTGTCTTCTACTTTATTCTGGAAAATCAAAATTCCATCCATACCAAAGCTTGCCTATCTCCACAGCATGATCCAGTTGCTGGGAGTTTTGACTTCAGTTCAGAAGGACCCTTTTTAGGAGACAACAGAATCATCTACTCCCATTACTTCATTGCTCCAAAGAAAAACAGCAGGGCTCTCCTGAAACACTTATTTATCCACCTCCAAAAGTTTCATAGTATCTTTTCCAGATAGAATTGCTCCCCAGAGATTTCATATGTTTAGTTTTCATAGATCTTGAGCATGCTGTTTTTTCATAGCCATTCAGCCACTGCAGTATCAGTTCAGTTCCCTCAATTTTGTGAATCAGTGCTACCCATTTTGAGTCCTGTCATTTGGAACCTCAATGGCATCAATGATTTTTACAAAGTACTCAGCAGTTCAAGCTGTATTTCTTTTTTTTGCAAGTCTATCCATTTTCCATAGACCAGGGGTCTGCAACCTGCGGCTCTCCAGATGTTCATGGACTACAATTCCCATCAGCCCCTGCCAGCATGGCCAATTGGCCGCAGGTTGCAGACCCCTGCCATAGACCTTTTTGTATAGAACAAAACGAACACTTTGATGAGGGGGGAAAGATTAATGCTTCACATTCTGGTGTTTCAATATCGGTGTGGACAAATTTTACTTGGGAGCATCCATTCATTTAATTGAGTCCACTCCAGACTTCCTTCATATTTATTTCTTCCCTTGAGGCCAACTGTTCTTGCATTTGCCTTCTGCATTCCTTTGTCTGGATGATGAACAAAATCAAAGAATCAAATGCAGGAGTTTTGGTTTGAACACTTCTTTGGATTAATGGCTTCTCTCACCTTTGGAGCTGAGTATTTGTGTTTCTTTAGTAGTTTTGCTGTATTTCCTTTCTGCAATGGGACCAAAGTTCAAACAGTAGATATTCCTTGTGAAATGCTTGATATACGGCAGTGGTGGGCAGCCCCAATTTATGAGCAAGTCTTTTGAGTTTATGACCAAATATTGTGGTTCCTGATGCAGTGTATGATTCAAGGTTTGTCCTCCCAGTGCTGCTATCATGATCAATGTATCCTTGCAGACTACAAGCTATGCTATCATAGAGATAGATTGTTAGGGATTGTCAATAACCTTTAATTGCATTACATTATATATACATTATATAATTGCATTACACTTTATTTATATATACACACACACATATACAGTGAGTGAGAAGGAAAGCAGTATGTGTGATTGAGTGAAGATGAGACAAAGATCAGCTTAAAGCTAACTAACTAGAAAGGGTGAATTTGTAACACAAGATCCAAGATACTAGAATAGGGAACCATTCAAAAGTTCAATGGAAGCAAAACGTTGCCTCTACCTTACTTTCTTCAGTCAAAACCATAAATAATAGTTAACTCCTTGTTTGTTTAACTCTGAGGGCTGCATGTCTCAAGGAAAGAAACACATGAATACACACCAGTGACGATTTTGGCCAATATATGTTTAGGATATTAATAAATGATGGAAGTTTTTTGAAGGGGCCAGTGTATGAGCCCTCAACTGAAATAACTCAGTAAAGTATATGAAAGCTGGGCTACCCTATCTGCTGATGTAGAGTGTGAGTGAGAGAGAATGGACGTGAGATGTAAAATGGTCATGGCTCTCTACTATATGGGAAGAGGTTGCTGAAGGTAGGAGGTACTGTGTGACTGGAAAAGAGGTGTCACTGCCTTTTATTAACATGTGCTGTTGCTGTTAACTTCTGCAAGTATTCTCTTCAGTTAATCTTTCTAATGATGCGTAGTAAATTGCATTGTATCAATAGCTATCATGTTACTCGTAGAAGTCAAGAAGTCGTTTGTGAATGAACTGTATTAATCAGTGTGCCACCATGATATTCTGAGGTGATAAAGTAATGGCAACAAGGATGGAACAATCCAAATACAAATATAATGGTACTACAAATAACTTACAATTAATGAGGTCTCCACAGAGTTAGGAGGAAAAGTAGCCTTAGTTATAGGCAAATACAAAACTTATTTGGGGAACAGGTTCCTTGCAATGCATGGTGTACTACACACAGGTTGTTTTTCTGCATGCTATCTTATGGTTCACAGTTGAAGCCCAGTGAAGCATTCATTATGTTACATTAAATTTGTTATTTAGGTCTTTCTGACTATGATTTAATTTTGACGATGGTCACCACGGTTATATTTTCTCCGTGATATTCTGAGTATGGGAAGTGCCCCTGACAAACCTTGTTGTTACATTTGTCAGCATCAAGTGCAGGAGGTTCTGTTCAACAATGGGGTAACACTTTCTGGAGGATGTACTCATGAAGAACTAAATTGGATCCTTTGTTTTTGCATTTTTCTGATTTCCACTTATCCCTAAGATATTTTGAGAAACAGCAACCAACAAAATAGACTGGAATTCTTATACTGCATGACAGCTGTTAGCAGCTGAGCACAATAGTCTTTGAGGGATATGTTGGGAGAGGTAATCCTGCAGATATGATGGTCCCAGATCATTTAGGACTTTGAAGTTCAACACCCAAACCTTGATCTGTCATTCAATCTAGAGCCAGTTCAGCTGGTGGAGCACTGGTTGAATATTCACCCTTCATGGCTTTCCTGTAAAAACCCGCACCACTGCATTTTGGACCAGTTTTTTTTTTAAGAGCCTTTATTGGCATAGTTATAATACATCCTTCCCAAAGAAAAAAGTGACAAAAAATCTCTTAATAAACAGAGTGACACTACAAAATTAGAAATAGAGCTATTCTTTAAAGTGTATGATTTCTAGTAAAAACTTGGTCACCAATTCACAAACTACAAGATCAGAATTATTTAACAAGTATAAGATCTTTTGAGTGTCTGATATCCTATCACAGTTCTAAAAAAGAGCATTTGAATATTTTCCCTTATTCTCTTGTATTTAATACAGTAGAAGAGATAAAGTTTCCAGTTGATTTGAGTTACAGGAGCAGAATCTCTTCGCACCCTCTATTTTAAAAAATCTACCATACAGCAGCACTGAACGCAGAACATTAAACCTAACCATTGATATGGCTTTACTAAAACTAGGGTTCAGCATTATATATATGTGATCTGCCATGCATCCCTGTTTAAATGGTATCGAAAGGCTAAGGGGTGAACATGTTTTGGATGCCGCTGCAATTAGGTTTTGAGATTCTGTTTCTAGTAACCTTTTTTTCAGACTATTGTAGGCTTCATCATGGGATAACGTACCCAGAGATATCATACACAGAGATTCATTGGAAATGCCAATTTCCTCCATTTTGTTTGTAATTAATGGGAGCCAAATTTGGATTTGGTTATCTTTAGATATAAAAACCTTGAAAGGTACTGTTGAAAATGGATGCGCAGCCAGAACCTAAAAGTTCTCAGCCAATCTTTTGTTTCTATAGTTGATTGTCCAGTTTCTAAACACAGTGCCGCATAGGGTACAAATTTGGCAACCCCATGATTTTATGGCAAAATTTGGAATGAACTGAATTTAAAGATTAATTTACCAATTTAATTTTGGACCAGTTGAAGTTTCCAGCGCAACTTCAAAGAAAGCCCTGCATAAAGCGAGTTGCAGTTCTCCAATCTGGAGGTAACTGTTGCATGGATCACTGTGGCTAGATCAGAGCAGTATAAGTAGGGGATCAGTAGGCTTAGTCAATACCTTAAATATTCGATAAAATTCGGACTTGGGCTTATTCAGGCATAAAAGTATCTGTATGCCCGAATACCAGATTTGGTATGCCCCCATCCCCCATTGTTCCCAATGGGAGCTAACAGAAGATGGGGGCTACCACTTTGAGGGTCCATAACTTTGGCCCCCCTGAACCAAACTTCACCAAACTCAGATGGTATTATCGGGACAGTCTCTAGATGAGACCCTGAAATGTTTGTGCAACTAGTTTTAGAAATGCACCCCCTGCAGGCTGAAACGCAAAAACACCAAAAAATCAGATGAACCTGAATATATGGTAGAGATTTCAATGGGAGAGGCTCGGGGGGGGGGGGGGTTGCTCTGGATAGGGGCACTTATTTCCTGCAGGGCTGGTGGTGTGAGTCTCCTGAAAGGAACCAGCCAAGTTGCTAAAGTTTGCGCGGGAGGGGCAATGCTGTGTGCATCCAGTTGAACCTGATGCCCACAGAACGAGTGCCTAGCCATCCAAACTTCAGCAAAGTTGGCTGGTTTCTTTTAAGAGAGTTTTGAGCAGTCTTGTGGGAAATTAGGTGCCCCTACCTAGAGCAAGACCCCCCCGAGCCCCTCCCCAAAATCTTCAGCACAGAGCCAGCTGGGCATAACAGCAAGCCCCATTGAAGTCAATGGTGGGAAAAGTTAATTAATTCCCCGCCCCATAGAACTTGCTGGAGCCTGACAGATTCTGTGCTCTGCAGTGGCTCCATTGTAGCCAATGGGGAATTTCTGAGTGTGTAAGCAGCCTGCCCATTTTTCAAAGTAGAGACACCAGACTTTGCTTCTGGGGGCGGTGGAGGGAGTGTTGAGAGTTCCGAGAAAACTCAGTCTTCATGTGTTGGAACAAGGAAACAAAATAAGTCTTTTGGGGGCTGTAGCCAACCTAAGACCTATAGCAGTGTGGTGAGAGAGTGGTCTTTCTCCCGGAATGCTGCCTTGTCAGACTTGGCAAAACAGTGTCCTGAAAGGAGTCTGTTTTCAGAAACTCCATCTTAGGACTGTCTGAACTTGTGGGCAAGAATGCCTCAAGGACTCCCCCCGCCCCTCACACCCACAACTTAATGCCTGGCCCATACTCAGGAAACAGTATTTGAATATGGACAATAGCACAACCTGGGCAAAACCAGATCTTTTGTATTTTTTTCCTAACCTACTCAAGTCTCCCTGTGACTCATCTCCTTGTGACCATATAGGTTGCAGCGCCCATTAAGGGTTGTTACCTGTTTTGTCCAACAGCCAGCAAAACCCATCAAAGATAATGGGTCAGCCATCAGCTCAATGGTCTGACACTCAAGACCATTACCTCACCTGATGCCCACAGAATCCTTTGTTCAAGGATTTCCTTGGCCTCAAGACATGTTTTTCCCTATAAAAAGCATGTCTCAGATCCCAGTCAGTTGTTCAATACTATCACGCCACCATGGTGGTCGGTAATATTGTTCCATTAGTGTTGATCATCCAGAGCCTAGTCATAAGGTCTCTGTTTTCTGGACATCCACTACAAGACTGGTAAATATAATCTTTTGATATCCCATCCCTTCTCTCTATATATCAAAAACCTATCTTTCACCTCTAAATTATATCCTAGGAAACCCCAGTAATTATATAAATTATATCCTAGGAAACCCCAGTAACTGAGTGAAATTTTGTTTTATTCCATTTGTTATTTTTCCAATAAAATCCTTTTTAAAAGAATTTATTTTTCTCTGCTAGTTTCTTATAGAAAGCTGATTGCTATCGTGCGAGCAGCTCCAACTTTCCCCCCAGCCGGAGAGGCGGCTCCGCATGGAGGCGTCTCTCGGTCGGCCCCCTCCACTGACCTTCCTGTCCAGAGCTCGACCGAGGGCAGCGTGGGTGGGTCTCTGCAGCCCTCCAGAGCGATGCTGGACAGGAAGGTCAGTGGAGGCGACGGGAAAAGCGGTGGTGTCCTGCTGGTGTGGTTTGCACCGCACCTACGAGAAGACGTCGCTTTGCAAAAACCTCACTCGAGTGAGGTTTAAAGTGGCAGCTTCACGCCACTCCGGGGCGGCCAGAATGGCATTTTTGCCGTCCCTGGGGAGCTGTATTCCACCCATGCGGAAAGGGCCTAAGTCAGCCAAATCTAAGGATACTTAAATTTGGTGACCGGGGGTCCAAATGGTCAAGATTGTGACATATAAAAGAAAAACACATTGAGGGATTGAAAAACCTGAAAATAATAAGAGAAGCTCCTGTAGCTTGGGATCTGTCAGTAAAAGGAAGGAGGAGGGGCAAGGCCCTCACCAGGCCCATTTGGCACATGAGGGAGGACTCATTGGAGCAACGACTGGCTAGGGTTACTTGCTCTGAGCTGTGAAATTCTGGGAGATTTTGGTGTGGTGTCTGAGAATGGCAGGTTTGGGGAGGGGAGAGGCCACGTATGGATATAATGCAATAGAGTCTACCCTCCAGAGCATCCATTTTCTCCAGAGGAAGAGATCTCTGTTCTCTGGAGATCAGTTGTAATTCTGGGAGATCTCCAGGTTTCACCTGGAGGTTGAGAAACCTAGGCTTGGCATCAAGCACTTAGTGACTTGTTACCACCTGATTTGCATGACTCAACTAGGCCTGGCTGCTTGTTACTGTTCAACAGCAGACTCTCAATGAATACCAGTGTGGTGCAGTGGTTAGAGCTTCAGAGTAGGATTTGGGAGAACCAGATTCAGATTCCTGTCTTGCTATGGAAGCTTACTGGTTGATTTTGGACCAGTCACATGCTTCCAGCCTAACCTACCTCCCATGGTGATTGTGCATATGCAACCTCAGTTTATGGATTCAGTGGGGCAGAACTTGGAAGGATGTAGATTTTGATGAGGCCATTCAAGTAGTGAGTAAACGGAGAGAATAAGACTCCAACAGATGGAAGAGTAGTGAGGCATTATATTGTACAGATCACCTGATAAGGTGGTGCTCCTAGCACTTGCTACCCAAAATAATCTTGGCTGTTAATGGCTTGAGGCAGTCATAGCAAACAACATCTCCTGAGTTTGAAGCAGCAGCCGGATTTGGCACTTCAGCAGTTCTTTCATGGTGGACAGCCAGCCAAGCAGCAATGGTTGACCAAGCCTTGGTTCACGGAAGTTAGTGTCAGAGATGCATACCCCAGATAATCTGCATCCTCTTCATGATGATTCTGAGGGGATGGATCCTAGGTTGCCTTAAAATAGAATTAAGGCATTTTTTCACACCTCCAACCCTGCTTCTGCAAAATTATCCCTTGTTAAAATCATACAACTTCAGCACTAATTATTTCAATTTGAACAGATGGATGGCTAGTTATGCTGGTATACATTGTTAGGCTGTTTTATATTTAGGGCTTCATACAGTGAGCTTTAGAATGCCAACAACCCTTTTGACAAGAAAACTGAATGCAAGTGAATAGAAAATGTTGGCTAGAATATAAAACAGAAATTTAGATTCGTGACATTCTGAATAATGGATTTAATCTCACTCTGTTTCACACTGTTGCGTGGCAGTCATCTTGCCCTTAGCACACTGACACACACAGATGACGCTGGCCAACAGAGGCACAGCACTTGTAACAAAGCTGCTCTGCCATCTGCTTTTATGAAGCCAAGTGTGTTTCCTCATGACAGAGCTGCTCAATCTGCCACTCTTCTCCGCTAACTGGGTAGCTTTCTTCTTAAGAGACCTGCTATTGGAAAATCCAGTCAAGGCTGCTGTTTGCCTCTGAAAGGTGAGCAGATTTTCCATGTGGATCTTCTCCTGGAAGAACCATCCAGGCTGTTACTCTTTGGTGTACGACATGTGGCTGTCCCTAGTCATCATCCCTTTTAAGGGTACTGGGGTAGGTGTGGGTTGGGGAGTAAGGATGTGTCCTTTAAAAAGGAGTGCTAGCCTTTTGATTCTAACACAAATTGTACAGCCCTGGCTTTTAAGCAACCCCAAACATTCTGGAGAATGCTCTTTAGCACCATCTGCTGGAAACCTTTTACTTACCTATTTCTTTACTTGCATTTTTAACATCATAGTATTATTATTTCACAGTTAACCACCCATTTATGTCTAAGACACTGACCCCAATTCAACTGTAGACACCCACAGCAGACCTTTTAAGAAAAAAACATTGTTTGGGAAAAAGGGCAAAGACAGACCTGATTCCAGGTCTGTTCCCCATCTCCTCTCTGGACAGATAATCAAAACTATCAACGATTAGCTGACTGAGGATTAAGCATATATCTCTCTGGCTGCTGGTACAGCCTCTATGCACAAGTCCTCATTCAGCTTTGCAAGGAAAGTACTTGCCATGCAAATATGCTTCTAGCTGGACTGGGGCAAAGAGTGTCTATATGGAATTTCAGATGGAAGAGAAACTGGATATTTATTTCATTTATACTCCCTTTTTCTCACCAATGCGGACCCAAAACTACTCTTTCCACTTCAATTTAATTGTCACAACAACTGTGAAGTAGATTAGGCTGTGTGTTTGTGTGACTGGCCCAAGATTATCCAGCTACTCCCCACAGAAAAGTGAGATTTGAACGATGGGCATTCAGATCCCTGTACAACACTCTAACCACTACACAACCCTGGCTCTGATTGAGTATATGTATGCCTTGCTTTAAAGAGAGCCCGGGCTGTGCCTTGCCCATCTGCCATAGTGAAAGAATCACCAGTACTGCCTACACAGCCTGAATAACCGAATAACCCATTAAAGCTCTTCTATGCAATTGATGTCTCTTTTCCATGTTTGTTGTTTGATGTCCAGACATTTTTGTAGACATATAGTTGATCTCTTTACAGTGAACCCTTATGATAGTGGAAAATACCTCCTTATGTTAGTAGGAGAAAGTTCCATGAATTAGAGGAAGGATTCATTTTTAGCAAAATGGAATCATAGCCTCCAGTGTATTGTATTCATATATTCAGAACCTTTATACAGTCCTGAACTCCAATATGTTAGACTAGCCCCAGCTTTTTAAAGGAAAATGCAGTGTTACTCTTGATAGAAAATATACCTTCCCCCCTTCTGCTGCTTCCCTTTCAGCCATAGTTGCTTTATGGAAGTAGGGTGGCAATCTTATTTAAAAGGGGGGAAAATAAACCAAAAGGCCAGAGGCTGTCCCGTTTTTTCATTGTGTGTCTGTAACCAAGCTTCCTGAGGCATTGAGAGAATGCCATTATCAAAAATCATCAGGAGGCACCACAAGGCCATTTTACTTGACAGATTTTTAATGGGATAAAAACTGCTGGAATATTTTTTTTTGAGGGGGGAGTATTCTATTTGTTTTAAACTGTAATGCTTTAACTGCAGTGTAAGCTGCTCTGAACCACAAAGAAACACGGGATATAAATATTTTAATAAGTGAATAAACAGGATGTGAATTGAACCAGCAGGATAGCAACTATCCTTCCCTTATCTCATTGTCTTTTCAGGTTCTCTAAAAAACAGCCACCCTGAAAACATTGTTCATTAGCTGTTAGAAACCATTCAACTAGTCTTAACTCTCCTCCAAACCCAAACATAGCACTCTCTAGTTTTCAGAAAACTGCCCATTGTTCTGTTTCAGAGGACACCTTATTTAAAAGAACAATGATGGGCTAATGAGAAAATCTGATCAGCTGCAGCCACTACTTCGCTATGCTATACTACCAGAATGAAAGACATAAAGTTAAAGGAAGCTGAGAGGCTAGCATTTGCAATTACTCACTTTCCCTGATAGCCAAGTTGATTCACTGGGCCTTTGAGAACAGACCTGTAGAAAACTAATAAATCTGAGCTACGCCGAGTGCTCTGCAGTAGAATTCATCATTTGAATGAGTGTTTGCAATGAGTGACAGCAAGATAAACCATAGTTATAGTGTTAATCCTGCTGAATTCCCAGCATTCTTGTTAATTTTAAGCATTCTGGAAGCCACAACTCTTAGAATGTACTAGAAGGAAGAAATGAAAGATGGAGATGAGCTGTTAAGAGTTCACCTTTCTCAAGCTTTGGACTCCATTGGAAGGAGTCTGGCTGAGACAGAGTTCTGGACTTTTGTTCAAAATGACAGACCTAACATTACTGTAAGCTTGGCTTTTCTGTAAGCTTGATCAATGCAGATGCCCATCATAATAAAAGACCAGCTGTCAATAGTCTATCCAGTCCAGTGCCCTGTCTTCTTCAGTAATGTTCAGCAGAAATGCAAAGGCCCAAGCCTACCCCTATTGTTGTTCTCACAAAGCAGCTAGCATTCAGAGATGGACTGCCTCTTATGAATCTATCCTCCACACAACTGTTCAATTCTCCTTCAAAATCTAACATTCCATGGTAGAAAGTTTTACAAATAAATTATGCATTATCTGATTAAGTATTTTGCTTTATCTGACCATAACCTTGTGCCAATTTACTTAATGGAATGCACCAAATTTTAAAATTTTGGTAGAGGGATAAAAAAATTCTAATTACTTTCTCTGAACCGTGGAGAACTGTATAAATCTGCATGTCCCACAAAGGCAGATTCCGCATGGGCCAAAAACAACGGTGTGGAAACGGTTTAAAACAGTGTTAAAGGGTTTACACTGCTTTCACACCGCTGTTTTTGGCCCATGCGGAATCCGCCTTAGTGGACTTTTTCTACAGGCACCAATCTAGAGAATCAGATTTGCTTCCCCACTCCTCCACATTAGTAGAGGCCTCAAATCTGATGAAGCCAGTTGGATCACCTTGGGGTAGTCATAATTCTCTCAGAACTCTTTCTGCCCCACCTACCGCACAAAGTGTTTGTTGTGGGGTTGAAAAGGCAATTGTAAGCTGTTCTGAGACTCTTTAAAAGTAGAGAAAAGTGGGGTATAAAAGCCAATTTTTCTTTTCCAATATAAACAATTAAGATTTATTTATTTGCAGATTGGTTTTAAAGGAACTAACCACCAGCACAGGTCTCCAGGTAGACAAATCCATCTGAGGCACAAAAAGTTAAACCTGTTCTGACTTCAGTGAGTAGTTCGATTTTTTGAAAATGCTTTCAGGCACAACAATCTTTTATTGACTAGCCACTAGATTGGATCCTCTCTCACGCACAGGATTCTACCCACACCAGAATGCGCATTCCCCATAATCAGACTAATTTGTGCAATGGCTGCTCATCACCAGAGACAGGCCTAACAATCCAGCACTCTCTTCTCTCCCAGGATTAGAGCTAAGACACTCTGCCACACTACCAGGCAGAGCTACCCCTCACTCTGTCTACTTGTTCCCCTGAACCACACCTGAGCTGTCACTGCTGTCTCCCAGAGGCAGAACTCAATTCGCCAATAAAATTGTTATTACTGGATAGAAGAGAAGAAGAAAAGTTTGGATTCATATCCCCCTTTCTCTCCTTCAGGAGACTCAAAGGGACTTACAATCTCCTTGCCCTTCCCCCCTCACAACAAACACCCTGTGAGGTAGGTGGGGCTGAGAGAGCTCTGAGAAGCTGTGACTAGCCCAAAGTCACCCAGTTGGCGTGTGTAGGAGTGTACAGGCTAATCTGAATTCCCCAGATAAGCCTCCACAGCTCAGGCGGCAGAGCGGGGAATCAAACCGGGTTCCTCCAGATTAGATACACGAGCTCTTAACCTCCTACGCCACTGCTGCTCCTAGTATTTTCATAGTATTCATAGATAATATTTTCATAGTGTCCACTGAATTATCTGTGTCAAATACAGTACATTTTAAGGGCTTAAGGAATTTAGAAAACCATAAATTGTAGAAATAGGCAAGATATACATTTTAGCTTCTGTAATTTTTTCATATATTACATAGTGCATCTACTGTGCATACTAAAATTACCAACACTTTTATAAATGTATGTAGCTTTTCAAAATATCAAAGTCCAGACTTTCTGCTATGTAAAATTTATTTTCTTACTTTACTATATTGACAATTTTATGCACAAATATTTTAGAGTAAAAATAGAAAATAATTGTTTCGTGTAAAATTACCAAAAAATTCAACACAAAAGAAATACATAATTAGCAGAGTATGTGTCCATAAAGAGTACAAATGTATGCAAAACCCCTCCATCTTACAAAAAAATTGGGAATATATTGTCTATATTTTTCTTCTGACAGTCACACAATGCCACCAATATACAATAATCCATACCTCCTACTGAAGATCTCAAATTAGTCACAGATTGTCCCCACAAGAAACCTGACAAGTATACACTGTTCTGAAAGCACATTAGGACTCTATAAATGGGAAAAAAAACATTGCAAGAAGTGCAGCCAACTTATAAAGGAAATCATGAAAATCTAAAGTTTAAAAAACAAATCCAATGTATATAAAAGAAAGGCCATATGCCATGTTTCCTAATATGGCTTATCTATATTATGTGCATAGCTGAGTGCATCTCTAGTGTAGCACTTAATACAAGTATTTGTGGCCAGTCTAACCTGCCTCAATATTAACAGGCCACCTCTTTTACAAATAAAAATAGTCAATGTTCGGAACACTTCAAATACATTTTAAAGAGCTGAACCAGTAATATAAGTTATGCCTCTTTTCAATGAACCTACTCATTTTCCATAGTGTTGCATAAACAATTCTGGAGTTCATATTTTCAGGCACACAGTTAACTCCTTTGCTTTATGCCAATACCCTTGCTATGCATTGAAGAGTTACAACTCTTGCTATACAATTAAAGCAGGCTTATGTCTTGTCATTATTATCCTTCAAGCTTGAACAAAAAAAATTCTTACAGTTTTAGGGATAGCACAGAGAACTAGTGAAGATTAACCTGGAAGCCTGAATTCTATTCAATATAGAAAGTTTTACCTACCAGAGTCAAGGGACTTAACTGTATTAGTGGGCTCAGGATTCTCATTCATAATGTAAAATCTAATATTGCCTATATGGTATTTAATATTTCTTAATATTCTGAAGATAAACAACTATAGGTGCACCTTGGAAACTGGCAGAAGCCTTAGATTCTTTACTGTTAATTGTTGCCTGATATACCCTAAGCCATGTTTTATATTTAGTGCTTATTACTCTTTTGGACTTTAGAGCACTCATAAGGACAAAGGCTCTTCTGTTTAACTTCCACATTTTTATTAATTGTTAAGAGAAGCCTCAATTCATCCCAACAGGTTTGTTCTTTTCATTATGATGATTCAGTGAAAAGCCTACATTTAGAACATAATATTTATATCACAAAAATGAAAGGGAAGATAAGAAGCCCAAAGGATGCCTTTTAGGCTTTATGTGGAATTTAAAAGATTTTGACAGAGAAAAAGCAATCTAACAAAGCACTATTATTAGTATCTCCAGATTTGCTAGGTATTATGTTTTAAAATGTATCTCATTACTGAACTGTTTCATTTTCTCTGAACACCCACTATTTTATTTTCAAAAAACCCAGAAAACAAGTTTGAAAACAAAGTAATTAAAAGAAAACAACTGCACTTTTCTGCATTTTAATACATAAGACTATTTAAGCTTGCGAAGTCATACTTCGTTTATTACTTTAGCTGCAGTTTGCATTTTTTTTCTCAACAGAAAGGGGTCTCTATCTGTGATTAACTTAAGTCTTCAGTTTAAAGTCTACTACACTGCAAGTATAAACAGCATCAGCTAATATATTCTACAGGGTAGATTAAAACAAAAACCAAACCTATTCTTTGGATGAGAGACAGTATTTCAAGTTTTTAATTGCCCAACAGGAAAAATGTGGAAAACCCTTTTTTGTGCCAGACATTATGCTTAGCAATGTCTCTCAATATAGTTAAGCACTTTCCCCTCAAATGTGCATGTTATCAACATGTTGTATCAAAATGCTCATAATTGTGTTTTTTTTTTACCTTGTGGGACTTAAAAGTAAGATCTCTTTCTCAGCAGTGATCTTCAGCACTGCCTTAATTTCACTTCTTTTGCTAATGAACAGAGAAACTGCCTAAGCAGTATAGTACATTTTATTTTATTTTTTTACAACTTGGCATGCTTAGGCAATGACTAGCATGGTTAACAGAAGCATGCCCTACATATGGAAATACTACATTCCATTTGGCTATCTGAAAACAAAGAAATGCAGAAAATTAAATTCCTTATATTAACTGGTCTATGTTGTATAGATGCTTCACTTTCTTAAAATGCTTGGAAATTATCAGCAGTGTGTGACATGACACAAACCAATTTTCAGTTTTCTTACCAATCCCAGATTACTTGCAACCAAAATGTCTGTCTTCATGTTGAAGAAACTGTGAAGTGCCCTAAACATACATGAAATATATGCCTTTTAAGTGAAAAAGATCAAAATTTATAGGAGTCTCAGTTCTTCATAGAAAAACCATGCATCATAAGTAATTGCCAAGGAGTAGAAGTAGCTCCCATTTTAAGACCAGAAACTGCTCATTATACAAGAAAGGCCTCATGCTTCCAAGCTTTCCAGGTCTGGTGCTCAGTTCTCCTTTTCGGTTTGCAGGGATGCTGTGGCCAGTGCAACTGCTGTCACTGGCTGTGCAATGCCGTGGAGCTGCATCTTTGCCAGTTTTTTCTGTTCACACTCTGTGACCAACCGATTTAACTCTGCCGCACTATACCCAATAAGAGTCTTCAAGTCACAAACAAACTTGTACACAAACCTCTTGCCTTGTACTTTGCAGATCATGTCCCCATCATAGTAATACCTGCATTAAGAGAAAGAGAGAGATAAGGGCAGGGGAGAAGAGGGAGAAAGTTCTTAAATAGCAACTGACAATTATCAACCCAGAATCATGAGACAGTAACACAGTCATCTTACTATGGTCCTTCTGCTGATAAACTTACAAGTGGTTTGCACCAGAGATCCAGTGCTTGAGATGAACTGCGTTGCTTTCATTTCCTATTCTCATCCCCCAGTACTCACATGGCAGTTGGGTTTTTCATTGGCATATCAGAATGTCTAAAGAGTTAATAAAACCACATAGCTTCTCTGTGGCCTAATAGCTAATGCTTCAGCTGAGGCAAGATTATTTACTTCAAGTATACTCCATCTTCCTTCCCTGCGGGGACCCAATACAGCTCACGTCATCCTCTTTTCCTCCATTCACTTCACCTAACAGGATCTTCAGGCTATCAAAATATTTGGACTGTCAATGAAATTATAAACTGCTTCTGCTTAAGAGACTGAAACACTGGACTTATCATGGGAGTTTCTTCTCAGTGGAATGGAAAGTATCCTAAAATGGGTTGTACTCTGCCCCCTCACTCCACAGACAGGGCTATGCAAAAGTGCTTCTACATCCAGTGTGGTTTAGCAACCTGTGGCACATGTAGTTTAACTTAAATTAGTCAATTCTGTTGCCTTTTATTATACTGTAGTGTATAATTTAGTAAAATATTTAATCTCTAAGTGCAACATTTTTTGTGTACATAAGTTTTATTTTGTGAATCTCAAGAGTGGACTGTGATGTAGCATGAGGCTGCTGCAAGAAAGGATAATTGGTATAAAGGCTCCCCTGTTGCATGAGCTCTTGCTCCATTTATAGGAAAGCTAATATGGAGTGTGTATGATTGCTCCTCTCAAACTGCAGCCACCTGTGATGCATCCCACTGTCCCTGAGGGTCTCTCAACTTTTCAGATGGCCGCATGAGCAAGGGGAGAGGTCCTATGAACTCCTTCCATTCAAAGTTCATAGGATTCATCCCAGTGATTAGGGGGATCTACAGACAAGAATAATTAGTGCTTCTCTGTGAGTGAAGGAAGGTATTCTGAAATGGGTTATACCCCCTACTAACTCGGCAGATAAGGCTGCACAAATGATCCAACTAGAGGCAAGCCCCAGTCCACGCCCTGGCTTGCTCCACATAAGATGAGCTTCCACAGCCCTTTGAAAGAAAGAGAGAGAGTGCTTGTGCAGTGTAGTGCAGTTCTTCAGGACAACTGCGTCCCTTGGCTGCCTTTTCCACCAACGCACCCATCACAGAAATTTGCAGGACAGCAGTCTGAACCTCAGCCTCTACCTTTGTCAGGCACTATAAGGTGAACACTTACAGATCTACAGATGCAGCCTTAGGCAGGACAGTTCTGCAGCAGGTAGTCTCTCAGTAATTCTTCCTATACTTTATAAACTTTAGAACTGCCCTGCTTTTCAACATTCCACTTCAGGGTACCTTCCTCTAATGATGGAGAATGAAATGTTGTACTTATTGTAAGGGTTTTTACTCATTAGTGCAATAGGAGGAATTATGAATGGGAACTTCATACTTTCAAGGGTTCCTTTTATCTTACAAATACATGGAAATCACAGAACTGCAAAAGTAGGAACTGAGAGTATCTACACTGCAAAAGAAAGTTTAAAACAGCTGATATAACAAAGTGATCCATTGTCTTATCTACAAAGTGGCAATTCTTATCTACTTAACTTACCGTAAAGCACGACTGAGTTTCTCATAGTTCATAGTGGGCTTATTTTTACGTTGTCCCCATTTCTGTGCCACAAGTTCTGGTTGGTTTAGTTTGAACTCTCCTTCATCTCCAACCCATGAAATGCAGTCCCGAGCATCTTTGTCTGTCAGAAGCTCAAGCAAAAACTGCCATAACTGGATCTGACCATTGTTTCCTATTTAAAAAGGACATGGTTGAAGTTTTTCATTCACAAAAACTTGTGAAACAAATGAATAAAACAAAAGTAATCAGAAAAATCAGACTCCAAAAGTACCTGTGATCAGTATAATTGGTATATCAAGTTCCTGGCCTTCCTAATTGGATTTGAAAGTTAACTAAATTACTAAACCAACCAGTCAACATTATCAACCTTTTAAAAAAAAGAGTTTAAAATGGACTTTTAAGGAATCGTACAGATTTATTTATTTATTTTATTATTGGATTTTTGTACCGCCCTCCCCCGGTATAAGATAGAGATTAACAGAATGGAAGCCAATCATAACCATGTTTACTTGGAAGTTCAACTGAATTTTGAGAAAATTCAGTATTACAAATTTTCCACTGCTTGCAGTTCTTAAAACATGTGCATAAATCTTGGGACCCTTTTGTAACAACTCCAGAGAATAAAATATTTTATTCATCCAAAATATTCAGCTAAAATCATAATTTTCAAAACACAGTAAGAAACAGCAAAAGAAAATAAATTGGCAAGAAAGAATTGAAATACCAAAGGTGACAGTAAGGTACTGATTAAATGGAGTACAATAAAACCTATGATTTGAAAACTTATGCTAATAAAAAGCACCAGCTAAACTTTCTATCATGAAACACCAAGTTCTCAAGGTGAGATGGCAGCAATCAGAAATGTTCCAACACCTTAACAATTATCATTTGAAACAAATCACAATTTTCTACTGATATTACAAAACATCATTTTTGTTTGTTTATCCGGAACTGTCCCCAAAATAAACTTTTTCTATCTAAGTGCAAAGATTGCCACTACCCTAATAAAGTGGATGTCAGGAGGTCAAAAAAACAGACATATTCCAATTGGCCATGCTGGTAGGGGCTGATGGGAATTGTAGTTCCTGAACATCTGGAGAGCCGCAGGTTCCCTACCCCTGCCCTAGAGAAAGCAGTATTTATTATGACAACTTGTAATCTTCAGATATTAGAAAGAATATATATACCTGTTCTATTCCCAGGTGAACTTCTGTCTTCTCCTGAAATCCTTGGTGCTCTCTGTACTTTAGCTGCCTTTGCACTACTGTTTATGACTTTAATAGTGGTTGGGGTAGAAGGCTGTACAGATGCTGGAATAATCTGCACAGCTGCAGGAGGACATAAAACAAAATTATGAGTGAGCAATAGAAGTGCACTTATGCAAAAAAGTGCACTTATGCTGTTTTAGAGTACAAAAATATTTCAATATAATATAATAGTGTTGTCAATTAAGCACGAAAAGGAATGAAGAGACATGTAATAAAGTATTACAGATATCAATGAATTTAGTTCAGTTCTTCAGACCTTGGTTTTGTAATCTGTACCAGACAGATGAAACAATATTGAATTTGGGACAAAATATTTTAACATATAGTCCCTGAAGAATTATATGCATTAGTTTTATGTGATTCTCAAATGCGCCCCCCACGTGACCTATGCACATGGTGCCTGGGTTGCAAGAACTCCCTGCCGCCCAAGATATTCCCCTGACTCCACCAACATAGAGTTGGGTCCAGAGTAAAGTTTTGCTAACAGAAACAGTGAAGTGATTTTCACCAAGTTCCTCCTCTTACTGCAGACTTAATTTGCCTCTCCTGCTGTCCCCCTGAAGACCCCATGATCCCTAGTAAGCAGGATTTTGAGGGAATCAGTGGGCTGCAGCAGGGAGGAAGGATAAGGAATGTTCTGTTCGAACCCATGGATCCGATTTTATCAGATAATGCTAATTTCCGCCCAAATCTCACTCAGCAGCCATGATTAAAAAAACAACAACAAAGAACCTGTGTTCTCTCATTTTAATCTACCCTTCCTGCAAGAAACTCATAGCAGCATAGATGGTTCCCCTTCCTCCCATTTTTTAAATAATTATAATCCTGGGCACAGACAGACACAATGTACTGTTTACTGAATGCTAAACCAGCTGCTGAAGTGGTTGAAGTGCTTGGCTCTTGATCTGGAAAATCTATGCTCAAATTCCATACCACCCTGAAGCTTACCTTGGTCCAGTCAAAATGTGATTTCACATTGTTATTAAAGCTTGCAAGAATGTGATGGACAAGAAGACTTCCAGGAATTTGGGGTAAACCAAAGTTCTGGTGCTCATAGCGACAGATGTCTAAAATGATGTATATGCCCCTTCAAAGCATAAATATAACTTAAGAAATCAAGTGTTTTGAATCTGTAGATGCATTTAGGGATATCAATTTTCCTTTAAGATTTCAGGATACAAGTAAAAGTGCTGCATGTATGCTTCTGTGCTTTAACCTCATGAGCTAAAGACTTGGATTATGTGTCAGGACTTTTTCCTTAAAAACGTTGGTAAATCACAGAACTATAAAGATCGAGAGATTGAGAAAACCTCTGTTCAAGTTCCAGGATGGAGGCAGGATGGAGCCTTGCTATAAGAACACTCCAAGCAAGACATTTATATTAATTTTTTTCATGTCATTCTGTCTATAACATAATATTTAATTCAGTGGTTCAGAAGCTGGGTGCTAGAGATCCCTGGGGGCTATGTGGAGTCATTTTAAGGGGTTTACATAAGAACATAAGAAAGAGCCTGCTGGATCAGACCAGAGTCCATCTAGTCCAGCACTCTGCTACTCGCAGTGGCCCATCCATTTACACACTAAGCATTGACATTTTGATCTTTCCATTGCTATGTATTTTCTCAATCAACAGATACTAGAAGTACATCTACCATGGGGGTGGTCTGCAAATTTTTTTGATGTTACAAAAGGGTTCTCATGCTCACAAAAGTTGGAACCACTGTTTAAGTCCAATGTTTCAACTTTATATTAAAAATATGAAAGCTCAGTTTCCAAATGGAAGCATATTCATTTTTGGTAAGTTTGTCTGATCTCCAAAAATTCAAGTTTGTAGTCAACATTTCTCTTAGAACAGTACTCACGTTGGTCGATCGTAACTGTTGCAATTTCTCCAGAGTGTTCTTGGCTTGCCAAAACATCTGCAGTATACAAGAAAAAACACCATGTAGTAAAACTGCACAGCGTTCTCTATTTGAAACCCAAGGAAATACACCAAAGGAAATGTTTTATGTCATGAAGAATATTAACATGAAAAGTATACATACAAGTATAAATATGAATATCGGGAAAGAGACCAGGATGGCATTGCCCATTCATAGATCTGTGATATTCATATAGATCAGTGGTTCCCAAACTTATTTGGCCTACCGCCCCCTTTCCAGAAAAATATTACTTAGTGCCCCCTGGAAATTAATTTTTTAAAATTTTAATAGCAATTAAACAGAAAGATATATGTATTAATGTTTCTACCTGTGGCCATCACCGCCCCCCTGGATCGCTGCAGCACCCACCAGGGGGCGGTGGCGCCCACTTTGGGAATCACTGATATAGATATTCACTTTAGATAGTTTTGTCTCTTACAATAACATCTGCTTACATCTGGCTACTGTTTTCTCTAAAAGTCTCATGCACATTTTTAATTTAGGAGGATATAAGAAAGCACGGAAATGCCACTAATAGTTTATCAGTAATTCAAATTTTGCCCTGAAACAGCAGCATGTTTATCATGAACTAACATTGATTACATCACAGCTGCCCCTGCCATTTCTGAGAAAACGCCAAAATACTAGTACATAAAAATACTATTACAATTCGTATTGTACTGTGCAAACAGCTCAAAAATTCCAGTAGCATTTCAGTAATTTAAGACTGGAATAACTCTGCATAAGATGGCACTGTAACAGTGTCACCTTAAGCAAAGTTCACCTTAATAAGTTCACTGACATCACTGGAATCAGAAGGTATAATTCTATTTATAATGGACCTCTGAATTGACTAACCATATTGTATGCTACTTGGTGTATAGGAAAGTTAAGATAACATTTTACATTTAAGAAGTAATTGCAATTTTTGCCAAGGAAACTCACATTTTCTGAGAAGCTCCAGGTGGCTCCAAAGAATTTCTCCCCGAGGAACCCTCTGGAAGAAGTCTTCTTGACTGAGACTACACAACTCTCTCCCAGGAATGCTAAGAGTATTCAGGTCGATATCTGTCATGCTAAACTCCTTTATTACCCATACTACCCAGTGTAGGACCTGGTCAGTTGACCACTGTACTGGATCTAAGAAAAAGAGAGATTCTAATTTTATTTCAGTACCGCGATAGGCTCATACACTAAAAAGCAATCCTCAAAATAAAGAAAGGGGGTAGGAACCTCAACAGATCCATGCAGCTGCAGCAATTACAAGTGTAGAGCAAATTACAGTGCTTTAATTATTGTAGAAAATATTTGATTTTATGGACTGCATTATAAAGTTCTTATTGAGTTGTTTGCTGCTTGGAGTCTGACCTGGCTGTGGTAGAGTGGGATAAAAATCTAAATCAAGTAAATGAACAAAATGAACTCTGGTAGGCTATCTGGTAAAACCTTAATTTCCAACTACTCTCAGAATTATGGAAGTACATATAACAAAAGATAATGTGTTATTTATATGCATCCATATAAATGCATGTCTTTAGTTCAAGGGAGCTTTGAACATGCACAGGTGGGAGCTGCTCATCCTGTCAGGGAATCCAATATTCACTTTCTGAACTGACTAGCCTCTATAGTTGCCAGAGCTTCTATAGTGATTGACATATATCATTAGGAAGTAGCACATTTTCTTCTTATATAAACAAGTATGATTTGCCAGTCTGGGAGAATGAATCCTACTTTCAGTCTAAATTTATGGTATTAGAAACCATAGCACCTAATTTCCACAGAAAAGTTGGCTCTTTAAATTACACTACCTCATTTTTTTAAAGTATTGGAATCAGTTCCTTAATTATGGCAGTCACAGCTCCAATGCAATAACAACAGAACTACTTTATCTGGATTAATGGATTTTTAGTATCACAGCTCTATTAACACTGTGTCTTTATTTCTGGGTATTTCTTGATTTCATACAATATGATTCTTAAACTGTTAACCAGTTCTTGAAACTGTTTCCCAAGAGCTCCACAGTGGCTCCCCCGCCCCTGGCCATACACACACTTGCTCACACTGTGCACTAAATTACGACACTGGCACATACAACTTACTTGAAATTATAATTTTTACCAAAACATTTATATAGAGATAGCTCAGAAATATATTTTCAATGAAACTGGCCATGCCAATCTCTGAAAGCTGCCATTTTTCCACAGTAAAACAGTCCAAACTCAGCAAAACATGTGAACCATTTCCTCAAAAGGTTTGTTTGTTCTATTGAAGTCCATTTCCAGAAAGCTGTGAATTTGACTGGAGCAAGAGTGGGAGGAGTGGGTAGTTCTTAATTTCTATGAGCCATTTTCCCAAAACCCCTGGAAATGTTTCCCCACTCAGGAGAAACATATAGTATCTCCCTCAACCTACCCTTTCATGTAGGACAGAAGAATGTGTGTGTGTTAACATTAAAATGGCCTGTACGAAAAGAATTAAACACTTTGTCTCCTCTCCTGGCTCCAGTAAATTTGCAGCACCCTTTAACTGAGTTTCAGTTAGGAAACAAAAAACATCTCTTTTGCTTGTTCAGCCTTAAGTTACCCTACATTATTAAAATAACAATATATAAAACAAAAGGAAAATGTGAAAGATTAATTATGGATTTTCTTCTGGAGCCAAAAGAAATGACTACTCCCTTAATAAATACATGAAGCTACCTTATACTGAGGCAAAACACTGGTTTATGTAACACAGAACTCTTTATTCTGACTGGCAAAATCTCTCTAAAATCACAGGCAGATATCTGAGATTCACTTAAAGATAAGTGATTATACTGAATCTAGAAGGTTCTCCATGCAAAATGTGCCCTACTACCCACAACAGCCTCTCAAGTTATTCCACAGCAAAGTAAAATGCTCTAAAGATAGGTGATTTATGACTGGGTAAATGGGAAATTATTAAAGAAACAAAAGGCATATGCAGCTGAGATGCCACGGGACAGCTGCCAAGTTACAATTGTTATTATGGTAATAACAGTAAATCTCTTATCTCAGATTGGCTGCTCTGCTCACAGCAATTTGTATCTACACCTCCTTCCTGGCCACAAATGGAGCCACTTGGGCAGCTTTGGAAAGCTCTGGCTGTCCCAGCAATGAGAATGAGGAGAAGCTTCCTGCAGCTAGTCAAATTCCTCTAAATTACTCCCTGACTGAGGCTGTAATTCAGATAGGTTTGGAAAACTCTGCCCCATTCTCATTGTTAGGGTCTAGGAAAATATTTCTAACTTGAAAAGACAGAGTTTAAGATTCATACGACATTAATGCACCTTAAGTAGGCTGTAGCCCTGGAATACAGAGTATCTTGGGAGTATCTAATACAGAGTATTTTGAGAATAGCTTCACTGAGATCCTAACAGCCCCTTGAGTCCTACTTGATATACATATTTAACAGTTGTGCTGTTCTCCAAAAATGGGTGATTTATATTTAGATTAAAGATTTGACTTTTTACTGTGGTGATAACAACCAATTACTTCTTATTTATGTACTAAGACACTTATAGTATTAACATTGTGAGAAATCGTCATAAAATGAGTTCATAAAAATATGAAACCCTGAAGGCTGAAAAAAATTAGTTCTAATTTATCAAGGACTGCTTTGAATTTTTCATTCTTGTGTTAAATCTAAAGAAATTAGTCTTGTGAACGTGTTATTTTAAAATTATTAGCAGGAAATACTATTCATTTTATCAGTGAACCATTGTTTCATTAGTTTCATTACATCTTCCAAAACATTAATGTATCTGAAAAATACTAAATGTTAAACCTTTCACAATTCAGTGAAATTGACAAATGGGAATTTAGAAAGGCTCATAAAATGAAAAGTATTTGACTTTCTCTAACATACCTACTGAAATCATTGGCCAGTTCAATTTGGATCTTCCTAGGCAAATAAACATTTATCTGAAAACCTGCTTTTCTACTGCAATTTAGTAATTTGGAAAGACAACAAAAAGTTACTTTCTAATATAGCAGAAATCTCCCAGGTAAATGCAACTATAAACCACAGGGCAGGTAATTTTGAACACTCAAAGAATAGCAGTATCTTTTCTTCTGTAAGTAATTTTTCTTGACTCTCATATGGAACTTAAAATATGAGACAAATATATACAGATTAGCGGGCCCGGTCACGCGTTGCTGTGGCTGAGTCTGGTGAAGTGGAAAAGAAAGAAAAGGGGAAGCGAACGGTTCGAGGGGCCCCTCGCTCCCCTCCCCTCGCTCCCCCTCCCTCTCTCCCATTCCCTTGCATGGCAACCCGGCCGGTCCCTCCCTAACGTTCCCCTTCCTCTGCTAGGGTGGGTGGGCCATGTGCAGATGGCCCGCCCCATCCTTTTCACTCTATAAGGCAGTGGTTTTCAAGGAAGCCATGGTTGGTTCCCTTGTATCAGAGGGTGTTGCTTTGACGGCCAACAGATGGCGCTGTTGCGGAACAGAACTGTGGTTCCAACTGTCACAGGTGTGGCATGTACACAATAACTGGGACAGTTGTGACATGTACACAACAGGAGGTGTGGAAACAGTATGGAAACCTGGCCGCACGTGAATGTGACGTTGTGTGAAAATTTTAAAGCAATCGGTCCAGTAGTTTGGGAGATTACCTGTCAGCAGAAAAACGCACTGATAGATTTTTATATATATAGATGAAATGGAATACAAACTATTATTAAACATTATATTGTGATTGCAACAGATTACGAGACCTAGAAGTCTAAGAAGTACTTCTTGCAAATTTAAAAATAAACCTGCACTCTAGCTCATGTAGTTTATTACTGAAGATAATCACCGTAGGGAATTCCTAAGCGTTCCTGTTCTTTCCGGTAGCCTTCTAATGCTGCAGCCCACCGAGTTACTTGTTCAGATGTTTCATCAGATATGGTGGTAATGTGCTTTGTTCCATCCAGTGTTATCACTTGAGTTTCTTCAACAAGGTGTGCTTCAGTTTCAGTATGATGGGCATCTGGGTCAATCACAACCTCCACAGTTTCTACTGGCTTTACAATTTCAAGGATATTTAACTTGGGTTCGATTCCTTTATGCAGAAAAAGAACATGGTAAACAAAAGAACTCACAAATACAGCAGGGTATAGAAAATGAAAAAAATATAGAACAGTTCTATTTTTATTCAATACCTGTTCTCATACTATTCTTTAAAAAATTGAAGTCCTGAGATATCAGCCTTTCTCTTACCCTACATAACAATATGATTTGCATCTTCAATCGCAGTAAATCTTACATTTTCCAAAAACAGTTTACAACTTCAAAATCTTTAATTCCAGAGTAATAAACTCTCAATTTCACATAAAATCCTCCTTTAGCTACTATGGTGGTAGAGATTAAAAATGTAAGATTTTAATTAAAACTACATCACTGAATATTTCAGAGACAATGGAGGACAAAATTAGTTGTGTCCCACACTGGTTCATGTCTCCCATTTACCCTGAAGACTTAAAAAATTATTTTAGTTCTAATTTGTCAAGGGCCACTTTGGATTTCTTATATTTGTGTTAAATCTAAAGAAAATAGATAGTCTTGTGAATGTGTTGTTAGAAAAATTTAGTAGGAAATACTAAAACAAGAACATTAATGGAATATGATTGTGCCCTAGTAAAATGACCAAAAGAAAGCAGGGTACTCCCCAAGATTTTGGGGCCATGATGACATCAAACAACACAATGTTGTTTGTTACCATACTATGCTACTTTCATTTTTTTAAGTGTTTGGAGGGTCAATTATATCCCAGTGGAAAACTTTGGTCAGTAACTCACAGGTTTAATTTAGCTATATATTCTTAACACCACAGTTAAAACTTCCATTTATTATACTGTAAGCCACCCTGAGTGCTACAAGGGAAAAGGTGGATAATTAATGTGTGAAAGAAAATAAAATCCCTGAAACACAGTTGATGCTACCAATCCCAGCTCTCAATCAGAGCTTCCTGGCTTGGACTTCAGGGAGTGGGTGGAAGAGAAAGCCTGGAGTGAAAGAGATAGACGTTATATGTAGACCCTGCCTTTCACTCTTCCCAACTAAACCTATACTGTCTGTTACTACTCTACTCCAGGATTTCTTTCCCACCCCCGGTGTAATTAAACACACTTTGAGCTCAGCTCCTGCCCCAGCAATCCACCACCACCCCTATATGTTTGGGAGTAGCTCAATCTTTGAAGGCCTCACAATTTGCACCATACACACAAGACCCTTTCCAGCCCAGAAAGAATGAGCAGTTGTTCCATGCATGCTATCTTATGAATACGTTTCCTGTCACCTTCTCCTTTATTTCCCTTTGTCTTTTAACCTCTTTTGAAATAAATATAACCACTTGTATGGAAGGATGGGCCATAGGCCTAAAAATTGTATTTGAAATTAAAGAGAAATGAATTTATAAAATCAAAGGTTTGCTCTGAACCACTGTCTAGGCCAGATGGTCACACTGCACGTGGCAGCTGGTCAGTGGTCATTCAGGCACAGGAAAGATAATATTACTAAGAGCTTGTCACTAAAGGCTAAGACGTGACAAGAAGACATACAGTTTTGGCCTTGTTTTTCAGAACTAGCTATATGGGATGCCTATGGAAAATAACATAGCAATAAAGATCAGATGTTAGAATAGAAAGCAATGTGATTAGTTAATTGAAAATGTGTTTTTCTATATTTTAAAGGAACACTGAAATGATAATGAGAGATTTATATTTACTTGTATTCCACTATAATTCTATTCTAATAGAATCAATGTTTGTATAATTGTTAAAATCATGTTTTAATATTTTAAAGTGAAATCATTTTCAACCTGGGGAAAGGGAATGTTATGCTTATAAGGAATGTGTGTGAAATCTTTCTACCCTGAAAGGTATTTCTCTATCTGGGAACAAACTTAGGAATGTAGGACAAACTGGTTGTCTTGAAAACCCAAAAGGCAGAATTCAGTTTATTGCAGCCCCTTTGCATATGGACAGGGAGACACAAGCAGAAGAAAATTCCAGAATTGTGTAACAGAAAGAATCAGACCAGCCAATCAGATTTTAATTCTCATGCAGAAAACACGTATATGGGGGAAATGATCTTATAGGTTAATATGCAGGTATGACGTATGTACTCTTTGTATCTATAAAAATGAAGTCTTTGTCTGGGTAAGGTGTGACTCTTATAGAGAGTTACCCTGTGTGTGAATTATCAAATTCAGCACAGTAAAATTTATCTTTTGTTTCAAACCTGATTCTTGGGTATTTTCTAACTCAGTCTTAAAAACAAACTCAACTGCCCAGGACCAGAGACACGGTCTGGCCTCACATGTATAAGCTGCTTCTGCTACACTTAGCTGAAAAGCTTGTATAATAAAACAAGTCCTGGTTAGTAGACTAATTTAAATAATTGTAATAGTTTGTAAGCCCGTTTGGGATTATATTTTTACTATGTATGAAAAGAAACACACATCAAAGACACATCAAATATGATATTGGTTTTAAAAAAGTAAATATTGTCATGATCCCTGTTATATTATCACACCAGAATCAAGACAGCGTCAAACATTTGTCATTGAAAATTTTGCATATTTAAAAAAAAGTGTTGCATTAATTTTGCTATAAGCTGCCAAGTTGTGACCTGGCTTGTTTTTAAATTAGTGTTGCTGTTTCACTTTTTAAGTTTTAAAAGCTTCTGTTTTATAGGTTTTTAACTTTTGTTGATTCTAATTTAGAAAAATTTATCCATTTTACAAGAGCAGCTACTGTCAATAATGTAACCAAGTACTTCTGGGTTTGGCCAATAAAATACACCACTTAAAAAAACAAAATAGAGCTTTACTGAGAAAATTAGAAAGATATTTAAAATCAAACAGAATTATAGCTTGGCAATAACAAGCACACAGAAAATAACAAAGCTAACTTTCTAATTATTTACTGGAATCCTACACCGCATTGTTGTTCCTGAGATCTTAGGTTTCAAAGTGTAAAGCAAAATATTCGCTGGCAGCACAAAGGGGTGGTGGTAAAAAAAATGACTGATACGTTGAAGGCTATGTATGGAAAATGCTGGCCATACTCTGGTGACCCCTCTCATTTATAATGGGCTGCCCTCACTAAACTTCCAGGATTGGAGCAAATTGTACCTCCCAACTGCAAAGAGAAGGTACCCCTCCCAACTGGAAGTTTCTCAGCTGCATCAAATGTTTTAATCAGAACTAGTTTGGGAAGTGGTCCTTGAAGACAAGCAGTAACTGCCCCACCACCACCAAAACCCCACTCCACACCTGGACAGGCTTGAAGCTAGTTAAAACTGGAAAATCTGAACATGGATGCTTTCTTGACATGTTTTTCACAAAATAACACAATCTCTCCATCAAAAATTGAAAGCTCTGTGTTCTGTCTCCGAATGAATTTAGAAAAATGTTTCTTTTGATAACAGCTGCTTATAAACTGCCCTGATGGCCCAAGCGAGCCTGATCTTGCAAGCTGAGCAGGTCAGCTTTGGCTAGTATTGGATGGTAGATCACCAAGGAAATCCAGGGTTGCTACGTGAAGGAAGGCAATGGCAAAACACATCTGAATGCCTCTTGCCTTGAAAACCCTGTGGAATCATCATAAGTCATCGGCAACTTGGCAACGATTTGCTTGAAGGGACTTGCATGACAGAAAAAATATTGCTCTTATTATGGATGAGCATGGGTTTTAAAATTGTGGGTTAGCTCCTAGACCTGAAGAAAATTTGTCAAAGACTGTACATGAGATTGCAATGGCACTTTTGTTGACAGAGATACAGTTTACCCCTTCCAGTCTTCCTCCTCCCTGCTGAATCCCAAGAGCAAAACTTTGGGAACTCAATGGACTGCACAAATGAGGAGGTGACAAAATCTCATTTTACCAGCTCCACTTTACTGAAACTAGTTTCAACCCAACACAAGAAATTTGCTGAACATTGAACAACAACTGAGGTTTCTTACCTTGCCTAGATATTACTTGGACACTAAGTTGAACCGTTCCATCTGTCTTGACACCCTGATCAAACAAACTGCGATCTGGATCCAACTTGGAGCAAAAAAGGAAATAATTTAAAGAAGTTATAAAAATAGTCGCAACACTGATCACAATGGGTGAAGAAAAAATGTTAAATGAAAATAGTATTTTGTATAATTAACAAGCTTTACAAAAAAGGATATAATTTTTATTTAGGTACTAGTATTGTTAGCACCAGCCAATATCCGGACAGCCTCTAAGCCAAGAAGCAAAGATAGGCTGGGCTCAGACCCTCAGCTAATAAGCCATGACAATAAAATTAAAGAAATAATTTTATTCAGGCCAACATAGGTCTGGTCAGAACCACGAGAGCCACACCAACTGACCAAAAACAGGGTTTTTTTAAGGGTCCTCTACAGGGTACATCAAAGAGTAAACTTATACATTTCAAAAGAGTAATGGTTACTATCTAACACATCAAGTTTCCTCAAAACTAAACAATAAATAACTAAACAAATAAAAATAAATATCCTCAAATAGCTGCAATGTTTAGAAACAATATAACATTGATTGTGATAATTTACATCTCCAATATCCTTCTTATCTCCGAAAGTCATTTATGGCTGTCCTTGTGAAAACAAAAGAACTCAGAGTTCTGGTGAACATCTGTTTTGCATTTTAAAGTGTCAGACAAATGCTGCCATTCTGGCTGGTAAGGGAGTACTCTGCTTTTCAATAAATGCTTAGGTGTGATTTAAAGACAATAAGGTCATCTTCCTGGCCAGACATTCCTAGGGGCCTGCGAGAATTGCTGGTCACAGTATTACAATATTCAACCGAAATTGTCTTACAAAGCATTTCACAATTCTACAGGTGACAAAGGGTAAGATTCAGTATTCTGTCAACTGAAGCAGCAGAGATGTTATCTGTGTTCCCCTTCAGCAGTTCCTTTGTGCCTCCTGGAAAAGTTAACTTGAAGAACAGTGGAATCCATGAGTACAAAATGTCAGAAGGTCCACAGGGGCTGTAATAAAAAAGGGTAAACAGTCTTTTTCCTGCCTTCCTACTGTGGAGACTTTGGGGGGACAGTGGAGCTATTCGTGGAAAGACAGGAAAAACCCTAACCCTTTCCTCACTACAGTCCTCACTGCAGCCTCATGGACAACATGGTTTGCCACCGAACATCCTACTAGCACTGGAATCAACTTTCCAGTGAGCCAAAGGGACTACTGGGGCAAGAAGGATGCAGCAAAAACTTGCATTCCACCCACACCTTCCACATAAAATTTGATGTATCCAACCACTAAATACAAGAGTCCCATGGATTCTCAGCTAAACTAGATCTAAGCATTACTAAAGGGATATTGTACCGCTTTCTGCTTTAAACAAAACAGAATAAACAAAACACAAAACTATATGTGCTTGTTTACCCCCACAAAACCCTTTTTGTGTATGCTCACAAATAGAAGTCATCCTAGAGAAGTTCACAGAGTTACTCTGGAGTGCAACTTTTCTGCCTTGTATCAGTTAATCTTTGGGGCTTTATCCAAGTGTCATTACAGCAGCATAACAGCATAACAGGTGAGAACCACAAAGGATTGTGAAGAGCTCCAAGCGGACCTTAATAAATTAGGTGATTGGGCTAAGAAATGGCAAATGCAGTTCAATGTAGCAAAATGCAAAGTGGGCAAATAGGGGCAAAAAATCCAAACTTCACATACATACACGCTACAAGGGTCAGTGCTATCAGTCACAGACCAGGAAAGGGATTTGGGCATCTTAGTTGATAGTTCCATGGGAATGTCAACTCAATGCATGGCAGCTGTGAAAAAGGCAAACTCCATGCTGGGGATGATTAGGAAAGGAGTTGATAATAAAACTGCAAGGATTGCCATGCCCTTATATAAAGCCGTGGTGCGACCGAGTACTGTGTTCAGTTCTGGTCGCCACATCTCAAAAAGGATATCGAAGAGATAGAAAAAAGATGCAGAGAAGGGACAACGAGGGATGATTGAAGGATTGAGAAGCACCTTCCTTATGAGGAGAGGCTGCAGCGTTTGGGACTCGTTAGTTCTGGAGAGGAGACGTCTGAGAGGGATATGATTGAAGTCTATAAAATTAGGCGTGGGGGGTAGGGAGAATGTTGACAGAGAGAAATTTTTCTCTCTTTCTCCACAATACTAGGAACCAGGGGGCATTCATTGAAAATGCTGGGGAAGAATTAGGACTGACTAATAAAAGGAAACACTTCTTAACACACCAAAGCGTGTGATTGGTGTTTGGAATATGCTGCCACAGGAGGTGGTGATGGCCACTAACCTGGATAGCTTTAAAAAGGGCTTGGACAGATTTATGGAGGAGAAGTCAATCTATGGCTACCAATCTTGATCCTCCTTGATTTCAGATTGCAAATGCCTTAGCAGACCAGGTGCTCAGGAGCAGCAGCAGCAGAAGGCCATTGCTTTCACATCCTGCACGTGAGCTCCCAAAGGCACCTGGTGGGCCACTGCGAGTAGCAGAGTGCTGGACTAGATGGACTCTGGTCTGATCCAGAAGGCTGGTTCTTATGTTCTTATTTAATTTGCTGGAAGAGGGAATGGCAATTTTGCCAATTCCCCGTCTACTGCACAGCCCCATTTTGTCTCCTATGCTCTTTTTGCAGTTCTCTTGACCACTAAGAGTAGATTGTTAACTTGGTAGCTGCATCAGGAGGCCAAGAAGGGGAAATCTTCTACTGCTGCCTTTACTACAGTGGTAATGTAGCCAACCTAAGATCTGTAGCAGTGCGGAGGGTGAGAGAGAGAGAGTCTTTCTTCCGGAATGCTGCCCTGTTTGACCTGGCATAATAGGGCCCTGAAACGTAGGAGTCTGTTTCAGAAACTCCATATTGGGACTGTGTCTGGCAAGAATGCCTCAAGGGCTCCCCCCCCCCCCCCCACAACTTCATGCCTGGTCCATACTCAGGAAATAACATTTGAATGTGGAGAATAGCACACCGGGGCGAACCGAGTCCTCTTTTGTCTGTATTTGTTAACCTTTTACTGTGACTCATCATCCTTGTGACCATCTTATGTTGCAAACCCCATTAAGGGTCGTTACCTGTTTTGTCCAACAGCCCACAAAACCCATCAAAGATAATGGGTCATATATTTGTTCAAGAGAGAGTGTGTGTGTACATGTATATGTATGTGTGTGTGTATACACACACACACACACACACACACACACACTCTTTGTTCAAGAGTATATATATATATATATACTCTTTGTTCAAGAGTATATACACACACACACACTTACACACACAGAGAGAGAGAGAGAGAGAGAGAGATCAAGTTACCCAACGCTCCTCAGTGACACTAAGTGACCTTGTGCTCTGTGGCTAATTTCCCCAACCAAAAAGGGTTATTGTGTGTAGTAGTGCACTGCCGACCCAGCAGTGCCGTAGTAGAATCTGGGATTAACGTGACCTAAGCGGCCTTGCCGGTCGCATCGCACTCCCAATTCTCTATTCCCCCATGAGTCACGGGTCGTGGAACTGTCTGGCTCTAACACCGGCGCTTAGGGACAAATAGTCTTGCCCCCAGGTGAGGATTTAGGCCCAGACACGGACGCTCCTCCCAGATTGAAGCCAGATGAGTAGATCATGCATCACATGATGATCTCCCGACCTCCCTCCCGGAACTCCCCCCAGTCCTCCTGCATACACTCGAGCAGAGTGCACAATAAAAGGTGCCAGGAACCGGCAGACGGGAGACTCGCTAGGAACACGGACCTCCGGTCTCCCCATATGCTGGCCATGCATATCTACCCAGATGCCACCTCCGCGTCTCGTCTCGCTTCTTACGCTTGACCGCGTGCGGTCGACTACAAGCTGCCGAAACCCGGGAATCCTCGAACCTCCACCCTGCCTGTCACGCTTCTAGGCCAGCGATGGCTCAAGTCCGCTGGATCGGCGCATTCAGGGACTACTGCTTTCGGTATCGCCTGTCCTCTGGATCGGCGCATTCTGTATAGTCGCCATCCTAGGACACTCTCTCGTCCTAAATTGAACACCGGTGAGTATGGGAGCTTGCAGCAGGGCTTATGACAAGCCACGCTGGACTAACTGAAATGCGTGCACTAAAATGCAGGGTCTCCGTAAAGAGAAGGGAGCTGCGCAAATTGGTTGGTAGGAGATTGAAGCTCAGCGTCCATGGTGTCTTTATGGGGGGACATTGGAATCTGCAGGACTGGGAAAACATCGGGCGCACTCTTCAAGCACAGAGCCCCTCAAGGCTACCGACACGCTTGCTACTAGACGTGGAGACACGTTTTGTCGCCATCAGCTTCTGCATTCCTATCGCTCCTCATGTAGGCCGCTCTCCTTTCAGATTCTTCACCTTCAATTTCAACCCCGGAATTTTCTCTATCCACTAAATTGGATCACTTCGTCCTCCTTCTGCCCTCGCCTCTTCACCTAATTCAAAATTTCCCGCTGCTCAGCTTCTCCCTCTGTTCACTTCTTCATTTTCCTGGGTTGCCACTGCACCTCTGGCTAATGAATAGCTGCCAAACTTCCTCTAGAACGTATAGCCACGAGATCTGCAGAAGAAAGAAAGCCTGACGGAAGACGATGACGATATTCTTGCATTGTGCCCCATCCACTTCATTACAGATACTGAGGGGGAGAATGGCGCCATCCCAAAGGGAAGTTGTCGAGTACCGCCTCCTAAGCTTTGGCACATTCCCACTGAAGCTCCGCAAAGCAATGCTGGACGTAGGAGTCACTTAGCCCCCACGTGAGAGGCACAGTTGGAGGGCTACCGCAAGGGAACCACCTAATGGTCTCCAGATGATCGGAAGACCACCTTTCGTGATGCTCCTGAGGCCCTGCACTAGTTCTTAGGTCTTGGGGAAAGTGAGTTCCGGCCAGTAGTGCTTCTCAACAGAGCAGCTACCTCTGCCGGGCGCCTCTTGGCACCGGCCAGTTTTAGCTAAGCCATGCTTTTGCCAATCCCAAATGGATCAGATTAGTCCTGCCTGAGGCTACCCTTATGGTCGCTTGGAAGTGTTTCTTATAAGGCATTTATCAAAGTCCCCAATGCCGGCCAGCCAACCCAGGAGTTTCTCCTCCATCCGGCAAAAAACCCAAGAGCCCTATGCTGAATTTGTAGGTGAACAGGCTCTGTAAAGCGCTCAAGAGGCAGGTAGGATAGCTTAGGAGGCCCAAAACGCAGCTCCTCATGCGCCTCGCAAAAGAGAACGCTCTAATGGGAGTGCCAGAGGGCAATCACGCTCAAGTAAAATCCTGAACTGGCCGACATGCTTAAGGCTTGCCAGGACATTGGGTCCTCCGCTTCACTGGGCTAGCCTCCTCGCCAAGAAAGGCACTCTCCAATCAAGGGAGACAGTCTCAGGATGACTGCTTTTAACTAAGTGCAGACCCGGACACTTCCGAAGGGAGTGTAGGTAGCCCGGGTGGGGGGCTCTTACAACCCCGATGGAGGGAGGGTCCTCCCCCAGGAGGAGTGAGGCCAAAACCCAGTGCTCACGTTGCCAGAAGGGGCTTCCATTGGAGAAACAACTGCCCGTCGGGAAACCTCCCGCCCGGGCGCCTCCCCAGCCTAGGACCAAGGGAGGAGAGCACCAGAGTAGACCTAAACGCCAAGGCTGCCAAGCAACCACCCTTCCGGGTGGCATCTCGCTCGCATGCACCGCAGCCTCCATCTCCTTTAAGTTCTTGCACGGTGTTCTTTTTTTTTTGTCGTCCCAACCTGGTATGACGCAGCCCATCTCTCACTGGGACAATTAAGCTAGTGCTGCCAAAGGCCTCTGTCACTGAACAGGGGACTGTTCATCGCCCCCGGAGTGATCGACTCCACGCACTAAGGACCCATCCACCTCCAGGGCCTGGACAAACATCCCACAGGAGCTGCTCCGCTGGAGCTGCCATGCGCTCAGTTGATTTGCCCCATGCGCTGCCCGCTGCTTCCACCCAGCTACATGAGCCCCAGCAGCCAACATGGCGCAGCCTACACCACCGTCAGAAAGGGTGGGAGACATTCTATCACCGGGAGCTCCCCACCATATCTGGAGTTTCCGCTATACATGGATCTAAGGGTTTCAGTATACCCAAGCGACAAACACGCCATCAGAGGCAGCCGAAAGTGGCTCGACCAGTGGCTTTAACGAGGCTTGCTCCGCACATCTGGGGGGTGGAGACAAACCTACAGACGGGAGCATCCGCCTCGGCCACGGTCAACAGCCCAGACCTGGAAAGCGTATTCAGCAGTCCCACTTCCCATCGCTCTAGACATCCATGTCAAATCTCTGGGGAAGAGACCTCATGAGTCAGGGTTAAAACGACTCTGGTCTGGGATGGGTAAAGCCGCCACGGATCATTGATTCCAATCGCTCTCTCCGGGTTGCCTCCTAATCTCCACAGGTTCTGTTTCCCTCTCCCCTTTCCTTTCTGTTTTTTCAACCAGTGCTGCTGGAGGGCCACCATGACTGGCCCTCCCTGGATTAAAAATCTGGGCCTGGCCCTGATATCAGAGCACTGTCAGGGACAGGCCCTAGTTTGGTGCAGTGCTGCCGCCATTATGCCCCCCCCTAATACCTGCTGCAAACATCCTCTGCTGATTTGGGTGGGCGGTGTTGGCCACGCTCGGGCCGCCCCTAAGGGAGCTGGTCTCGGCGGGCGGCAACCCCCCCCCCGATAATTCGGACACAAAAATTCTAGCACCATCCCGCTTCCTGCATTAGCCACCAAGGTCACAGTAAGTGCAACCTCGTAAAGAAACCCCTTCCTTTTTCCTCTGTGTGTGCGAGAAACTTGCCTCTAATTGCCGGATTGCTTCATTCTGGATGCACTCCATCCCCCCAAAAGGTGCTTCCCAAAGCCCTTGTGTTGCTGGGATTAAGCATGCATGCCCACAATCCCCAGGACCCGCTTGTTCCCTCCTCCTCGAGGCTCGGGACCTCGCCTTGACGCACCTCAAGGACGCTTCTGAAGTTAATTCTACCTAGGGTCAGCCTTTACCTCCTGCTCCCTCCCCTGTCAAACAACTAAAGCAAGAGGAGTGTATGCGGCCCTGTGGAGCCAGGCTGTGCTAACCCCCACAGGCTGCAAAACAAGCCTTCTTCCTTCCCATATTAAATCTAAACACTAACTCGATCCTGCAATCTCCCCGGCCATCCTTCTAGAACTGAGCCTGGCGGGATCTCGCCCCCCCGTAACCTGCAGTGTGTGTGTGCCAGTCCCTCTTCCTACAGGTTCCTGCGTGGACTCCGGGATTCATGCAATGACAGGCCAACCCATGGAATGGCTTCAGGAGGAAACCAACCCCATCCTGGAGATGGAACGCATCTCTCTAGAGGATCCCTACACGCAGCGCATCTCTTAAATAGGAACGCCGTTGCCCAATTTTAAAGACCCGGATGACCTGGGAGACGTCTGGCAACCACCAGCCAGGCTCTAGCGCTGCTGCGCCAGCAAGCATCTCACCCGACACTGAGAACCTCTGTGCCGCTCTCTTTATGTATCATCACCACCAACCCCAGCTACCACCATCCTTTGCCTGCTCTCATGCCTCCTGCCGAAGGGCGATCTGCTGCCTCATGAAGCCAGACCAACATCTATGTGCTTGCTGCCGCTACCAACGTCTGCATCTTTCTGCCTGCTACCTAGGAGTCGGGAGCCTGCTAAGCTCCTGCCTGCTCCCTGCCTGCAAAGCACCTCGAGACTTCCTAGCGGGAGTCTGGGCTGAGCCCCTTCATGAATGCCTCAGTCCATCAGATATTCTGGCGGAGCGCCGACAACGCGTCGCCCAAACCCTCTCGGCTGGCTTCTCTTTCCTCTTGTCACCAAGACGGCCGCTAACCACGAAGTTCAACACCTGCGCCCGTGATCACCGGGCGCAGCCGAACGGGGAACCGACACTGCCCATTCTCAGTCGGCTCGGCCAGTTGGAACTGCACACACATGGGAGGACATTCCCCGCGTGTTCGGAAACATCCTGCTCTCCCAGGGGCTGGTTCTGGACCTAAGGGGAGAGGACGCGAACCACATTCCCGCCTCGGGACTCCCCTGCCGGAACTCTTTGCTGCCTCAGTCACCATTGTCCTACCTCAGGTTCCACCTCGAGCCCGGACGCCGCCTCCTCTCCGCCCTGCAATTCTCCTGTCGGAGCTTATCGCCCTCTCCCAAGCGGAGTCTGCCTCCCTCGCATCCTCCCTAGTGGGGAGTCCCTGACTCTCGCTTCCTACAATGCTAAGACTATTGGCCGGGCTGGCCTGTGGTTCCCTATAAGTCCATCAACTCTGCCTCCACCGCTCTGGGATGCCCTGGCCTCCGAAAGCAGCAGGAACTTCACTGCTTTCACCCTAGACAATCCTGCGTCGCCATTGATTATTTGTTGCTGTTACATCACCAAGGTTGTGAGAATGTACATAATATGTGTGTTGTTTTAATCTTTCTGGATAATTCCCAGTTGATCCACATGAAAGTGCGTGAGCCGCAAGAAGTTGTATCTAATCTGGAAGTACATGGTTTGCTCCCATTGGTGTATCAAATGGCCCTCTGGAGCTGGCTGCCGGGAGGATGGTTGAGTGCCATTGTACAGCTCTGTATTGGTTTAATTGTGCGCTCCTTGTTAATCGGATCTTGCTCTCGCTCAATGCCTGTCTAATATTGCCTGTAACGTGTGCAAGTCCCCTCGCATTTCCCTTACCCCAAACCAAGTTCTAATGTTGCACAAGCAGTTTGGTCAATCTCATCAAACGTGCGGAGGAGACAAGCCGCCCCTTTAAATCTTCCTTTAGCTGCCGCCCCGCTTTCTAAAATGTAAAAAAGGAGGAGATGGGTAGTGCACTGCCGACCCAGCAGTGCCGTAGTAGAACGTGCTGGACGCCAATCGACCTGCGTCCTTGCCGGTCAGATCGCACTCCCACTCCTCATCCCCCCATGAGTCCACGGGTCGTGGAACTGTCTGGCTCAATCCACCGGGGCTTAGGGACAATGGTCTTGGCTCCCCCAGGTGAGGATTAGGCTCAGACGCGTGCATTCCTCCTGCGATCGCACGAAGCCAGATGAGATCATGCATCACATGATGATCTCCTCGACCTCCCGCTCTCGAACTCCCCCCAGCCCTCCCACACTAGAGTAACACAACAGCCAGGAACCGGCAGACGGGAGACTCGCTAGGAACACGGACCTCCGGTCTCCCGCTGCTGGCGATCTCCACCAGATGTTATCTCCGCGTCTCGTCTCGTTCTTACGCTGACCGCGTGGGTCGACTACAATTGTGTCCCACCATTTTAGGTAACAGTAGCACTGAGGATGCAACCCTTTACATCAGGGGTCTTCAAACTATGGCCCTCCAGATGTTCAGAGACTACAATTCCCATGAGCCCTACCACTTGGCCATGCTGGCAGGGACTGATGGGAATTGTAGTCCATGAACATTTGGAGGGCCATAGTTTGAAGACCCCTGCTTTACATTAAGCAATTTATTTTATTCCACTTTTAAAGAAGGTGAGCGTACTGCAAATAATAGAGTGCAAAATAGAGTTCAAAAAGCACCTACATCTTCCACATTACAAAACTGTGAGAGCCGGTATGGTGTGGTGGTTAGTGTGTCAGACATGGATCTGGGTGACCCTGATTTGAATCCCCACACTGCCATGGAAGCTTGCTGGGTGACACTGAGTCAGTCATATACTTCAGCCTGGTGTACCTCATAGGGAATTTGTGAGGATAAAATAGAAGATAGGAGAATTATGTCAGTTGCTCTGAGTCCCCAGTGGAGAGAAAGGTGTGGTTTAAAAGAAGTAAACTAACAAACAAATATTCTCCAATATATTTGGTTGACTATCGATCTCAACTTCTTGTAATCAGAGCTAATAAATCACTTTAATGTAAAATCAAGACAAGGAAAATCAAAGGAAGAGAACAACCTGAATTTTAAATAGAGGTTCATTTTTTGTTTTACCTGTATATCCTGTAGGCAGATTTCATGAGCCTCCAAGGAACACTGAAGTCTTGGTTCCAGCAGTTTCTTAAGATTTCCAACTGGTTCATTGATGTCAATTGCCTGACTCACAAATTCTGCAGTAGTGTAGGTTTGCTCAACAATGCTGAAAGAGTTAGACAGAGTCTTGTACTTGATTTAAATGAAAGCTACTATTAGAATGCAATTACATTAATATTTCTGTAGTAATGGTTAATGTCCCCATGACAGACAACTTAATTTGAACAGTTTGAAAACAGAATTGCAACTAAAAGCATATCCAACGCTGGCTTTGAACTCCAACTGCCCAAACTTCTGCCCCAATCTCTACCTCAGTTAATCTGCCTTAACTGTGCTTATGAATCAATTCAGTTTTCGGGAAGAGATATAAATATCCCATTTTCAGAGATTTCTGGTAATATTGACACATTACAGTAAATGTACCAGATTCCAGCTTATATTCATTATGAAAATGTCTTCAAATGTCAACAGTCTCATCTGAAAGTGAGACTCAAGTAGCAAGATATAGAAAAAGATTTTTTTAAACAAATAAACTGAGAAAAATAAAACTTACTTTTAAAGTACTTGTTTTAAGTGCAAGGTCTCCTGGAGTAATTTAAATTTTAAGTGAGAAAAAATAAATGCGTACAATGCACGGAAAGGCATGTCCTTAAGGAGTAAGACAGAAAACACTTCATTTTGTGTTAGCAAGATTCAATCTGTTATTGTGTGGAACTTTGATTGGAACCAGTCTACACAATACTTTTGGGTATCCTTGGTAAACTTGAAATGTAACTGCCGTATATACTTGAGTATAAGCCGACTTTTTCAGCACATTTTAATGCTGAAAAAGCTGGCTTATATTCAAGCATATACGGTAATTCCAAGATGGCGGCCGGAGATGGGGCTGCTTTGGGGATCCAGTAAGCACGTTGCTGCTTTTTCTTTAACTCACCAGAGAGCCGTAAAAACAAGCTGTAAGGACAGCCT
This sequence comes from Sphaerodactylus townsendi, assembly GCF_021028975.2. Taxonomy (NCBI): domain Eukaryota; kingdom Metazoa; phylum Chordata; class Lepidosauria; order Squamata; family Sphaerodactylidae; genus Sphaerodactylus; species Sphaerodactylus townsendi. The sequence continues at coordinate 62,852,228 of NC_059428.1, read as the reverse complement.
GCATAGCATTACAACTAGGTGGTGTGTGTGTGTGTTTGTGTTAAAAGAAACCGAGGTATTTCTCTCCTAAGAGTTATTGGTGCATTGCATTCTAGATGAATACAATTCTTCATACAGTAGTTTACTGCCAAATACTGATGTTGCTGAAGACAAAGACTTTCTTTGGAGCAAAGTTTAAGCTGGCATGGCTATGAATCCCAGAATTATTCTACATTTGGAGGAAAACAGTGGTTCATTTGTGTTCCTAGAGTGCTGGAAAGCTCATCCCTAATGCAAACTCTGTTAAGCAACTCTATCTCATCTTGCTCCCAAATCTTCTGCTTTTAGCTGCTACTGAGTCAAGTTCAAAGGCTTATACTCGAGTCAATAAGTTTCCCAGTTTTTTGTGGTAAAATCAGGTGCCTTGGCTTATATTCAGGTCGGCTTATACTCGAGTATATACGGTAGGTTTAATATGAAAGCCAACTGCCATCAGAGGAAGAGTAGCTCCTGACTCGGCTCTCTTTGGCTCACATATTAAAGACCTGGATTGACAAACGAAAACATTCACTTAGCAATGGAGGTGAATATTGGATGGGGAATGGCAGGGAGAAAAGAGATGTTATTTCCTTGATATGTTATAAATGAATATGAACGATGAGGAAAAGCTGTATAGAAATATATACACTTTTTTAAAGTATGGAAAAATACATATATATGCACCCATCTGAACTCTGCTTACCTTTCTTCTGTACACTCTTGTTTCTCAGTTCCATCAATTTCTATTTCTATCAGTTCTTCTGCTTCTCTCTTAGTCATGGCTGTAATATTTCAAGAGGCAGCCTGCAAAAATAAAAGAAAATCATAAATTAACAACCTAATATTTATTATTATTTATTTCAAAAATCTTAATCCTGTCTTTCTGTGCAACAGGGCACTCAAGGCTGTGAATCATTAAAAAGAACCAACTTCTGACAGTACACACAAACATATAGCAAATCATCAATTAAAAACAGGCAAGATCAGTTACAGCTCGCAAGACCAAGCAGAAAAGTCTTCATTTGCAGGCAGAAGAGAAGGAGTGATGGGAATAGACAACTATCCATGGGGAGGGAATTCCATAATTTCAGTGGCATGAACAAGAAGGTCCTTTCCCTGAGTGCCACTCAACCAACTTCAGATGATAGTGATACCCAAAGTAGGGCCACTGAACTTTGTTGAAATGGTCAGGGAGATTTATATGGAAGTTGCTTGACGTTCAGGTATGCTAGTCCCAAACAGTATACAGTTTTAAAGGCCAATACCAGCACCCTAAATTGGGTCTAGAAGCAAACTGGGAGGCAGAGTATATGGAGAAAGATTGGGATGATATAGTCCCTGCTACTCACTCCAGTCAACATTCTGGCCACAGCATCCTGCACCAACTATAAAGAACACATGCAAGACAGAAGCAATAGGTCCAAAGTGAATGAAACTGGAGAAACTCTCACCTACAGATGGTAGCAGGCAAGGCACAGTATTGACCGATAGAGAGGTTGTTGAGAGGTAACTGGCTGCACTATTATGAGTACAAATTTCCTGAGCCAGACAGTATGCACCCAAAAGTGCTCAAGGAACTTTCTAGAGAACTTGCAGAGCCTTTGCCCATTATTTTCAGGACAAGAGAGGTGCCACAAGACTAGAAGAGGACAAATATTATCTAAATCTTAAAAAAAAATACAGGAAAGACAACACAGGAAACTATAGGCCAGTACATCTGACCTCAGCCCCAGGAAAGATAACGGAGCAGATACTGTGAGCATCTGAAGGACAACTTGGTGATCCAGAGAAGTTAGCACGGATTTATCCCCAACAAGTCCTGCCAGGTCAACCTTGTTTTCTTCTGCAATTGACTGATAAGCTTCATGGATCATGGAAAAGCTGTAATTTAATGTAATTTACCTGGATTTCAGTAAAGCTTTTGACAGGGCTCCGAATTATTTATAATGGGTAAATTGGAAAACTGATACTAAACTCTAGGATAGTTAGGTGGATAGAGAACTAGTTAGAGGACCACACCCAAAAAGCAGTTGTCAATGTATTTCATCTGACTGGAAGGATGTGTCCAGTGGGATGCCACAGGGCATGGTCATAAGCCTGGCACTTTTTCAATATTTTTATAAAAGATCTGGATGAGGGATCAGAAGGATGCTTCATTAAATTTGCAGATGACACCAAATTGTAAGTTGTGAACACCCTGGAACAGTGGTTCTCAACCTTCCCAATGCCACAACCCTTTAATACAGTTGTGGTGACCCCCAACCCTAACATTTATCCATTTTATAGATGGAGAACACTGATGCAGAGAGTCTTAGGCAACCCCTGTGAAAGAGTCGTTCGACCCCCAAAGAGGTCATTACCCACAGGTTGAGAACCACTGCCCTGGAAAATAGAGTCCAGTGAGATCTGATCACGCTAGAAAAGTGGGTGGATGCGAACAAGATGGGCTATATCAATATGAGTATTGTGTCTAGATTGAGGGAAGTGACAGTACTACTTTATTCTGCATTAGTCAAGTCTCATCTGGAATACTGAATCCAGTTCTGGGTACCACAGTTCAAAAAGGATATTGGCAAGCTATACCATGTCCACAGAAAGGTGACCAAAATGGGAAAAGGTACGGATTCTATGTCCTATAAAGAGAGACTTGGGGAATTGGGAATGTTTAGTTTAGCAAGGAGAAAGTTAAGGGGTGACATGATAGCAAATATTTGAATGTCATATTGAAGAGGGAGCAAGCTTGTTTTCTGCTGCTCCAGAGACAAGGACACAGAGTAATGGATTCAAACTAGAAGAGGAGTTCCTAATAGTTATTAGGAAGAACTTCCTGACGGTAAGGGCTGTCTCAGAGGGTGGTGGAGTATTTTTCTTTGGAAGTTTTTAAAGAGCCTGGATGGACAACTGTTAAGAGTGCTTTGATTGTGTATTCCCCCATGGCAAGGGGTTGGACTGGATGGCCCTTGTGGTCTCTTCCAACTCTATAATTCCAAGATGAAATTCAACAAGAACAAGTACAGTGTTCTACATCTGAGTAACAAAAATGAGAAGCACACATACTGCATGTGGGATACACTTCTGGGTAGCAGTGTGTGTGTGAACATGATGTGGATACAAGGGGACTGTACCGGTAAGATAAATATGAGCAGCCAATGTGATGCTCTGGCAAAAGGTGAATGTGGTGTTGGGGTGTATCAAGAGGCATAGGATCCAAATCACAAGATGGCATAGTTGGGCTGTATATCATGTTGGTCAGTACTGCATGCAGTTCAAAAAGGATGTAAACAGAATGGAACAAATGCACAGGAGAGCAATGAGAATGATCAGGGACTCTGGGGCCAAGCTACTAGAGGAAAAATTGAGGGCCTTGGGAATGCCTAGAAAAGAAGAGGTTGAGGGGGATATGATTGTCACTTAGTTGAGAACAGGGAGCGGTTCCTATTGGCAGCAGAGGTATAAATTATGGGAAGAAAGATATTGGCTAGATATTAGGAAAAAAATTCAGTAAATGTAGTTCAGTAGGGGGCTTTTCTGCCTATGGAAGTGATAGGCTTCCCCTCACTGGACGTTTTCAAGCAGCAGCTGGACGAACACTTGTCAGGGTTGCTTTATGCTGATCCTGCATTGACTAGATGGCCTTCAAGGCCTCTTCCAACTCTGTGATTCTATATTCCTGAAGGAGATGTTCTCAGTCGACTGTTTCTATTCTCCTGCTGTCAGCCCTATCGATTGCAGATGGGAGTCTCTGTACTGGATCAAGATCCAGGTGTGCCTGGTTGACAAAAGTGGAACTAGTAACATCAGTGGTACTCTTATTAATAAGAGTGGTTGTATAGAGAAAAAGAGAGAAGGGGGTATGCAATTTCTGCTAACAGCTTCAGTTCATACGCAACTGCTAAATATTTATTTATTAAATCAGAAAATGCAACTTCATGTTTTGTCTTACTAAGGCAAGGCTCCAGGTACCCTATGAAAAACACCTGTGGAGGGACCCTAGTCTGTGTCTTTTTTAAAAATAACTCGGTGATGCTTTTCTTATAGAGAAAGAACCACTACCTATTGAAGCGAGTGGTCTGCCATTATTAAATAGCTGTTCTGATTTTTGACAGCGCATCCCTAAAGTTTGTGCAGCAACTTTTCTAAAACCTAAAACCTCATTTAAACAAAGGTATAGGTGTTCTAAGAGGATCAGCTACATAGTACTTTGAATCCGGAGACAGGGAGAAGTGTACAAGAAGGGGGGCAACTCTGAACAGTCCATCGGCAAATTACCAAGGCATTGCCAGCCAGCCATCTCCTGTGCGCGCCAAGGGCTTTTGTTTTTCCCCACGAAGGAAGGGGGCGGCGGCGGCGACTGCCCAACATGGTCGACTTTCAATCGGACTTCCCTAGAGGAAGACCCGTCCAGGGAGGGAGCGGAGTAATCCCTTCCCGCCAGTCACAAATAATGAAGACGAAATCCCGCCGAGGTGAGGCGGCCCAGCGGGCGCCGAGGGAGCCATTCCTCCTCAGCCCGAGCCTTCCTCCCCCTCCCGCCCGCGGCGGCGCCTCCTTGTTGTTTGAACTCGGAACGGAAATGAGACTCGCGCCGCGCGGGGCAGAAACGGAAACAAAACACCAGAAGCAAAAAGGCCACGAGACCCCCCTCCGCCCCGGATACAGCGCGAGGCGCTTCCCTCTGCCCCCCGCCCGCTCTCTTCCCTGGAAATCGCGCGCCCCGAACTCACCCGCCTTGGCCTCCGCCACGAAAAACACGCTGCGAGGCCCTCGTACCACCACCACAGCGGCAGTAGCCGCCTTTCCTTTTTTTTCCTCTCCTTCGGTCTTGGAAAATCCCCTTCCCGGAGGACCCGATACCTCCCCTGAGAGTGTCAGTGTAGGAAAGCCCGGGACGCGCTCAGGCTCGGATAGCTAGGCCTACGCGCGGGGCCCTGACGGGGAAAAGGCGCACATACGCTCCCCCCGCGCAGACACAAAAACTACGAGTCCCACCATCCTTTGCGAAAAGACGCGGCTAACGCCGCACGCCGCCCACTTAAAAAAACCACCTTTTGCGTAAATCAAATCTTTGACCCATGATCTTGTTTCGCACCGGAACCAAATATGTCCCTTTCCGGTTTAGGAACTGTTAAATTGCTGATCAGGGATATATATATATTTAGTTGCTTGTCTTTGATGAAAGATTTGAAGTGCGAGAGTTCAGAGTGAGTGCGCTGTATATTTGACGTTGTCCATTGAATCCCATGGGGGAGGCACGGTTGGTGATAGGGGAGGGGAAGAAGGAATGTGAGCAAGTTCCCGGCATCCACTGCGGGCTTTAGAGGTGGGGCCATCCTTAGGAGGACGAATGTAGGTGACTGCACAACATCTTGTTGGAGCTGGAAGGGTGAGAAGGGTGTGCTGCGATGAAAAAGTGGGGAGGTCGGCTGCGTCTTCCTATGTCTCAAAAAGATAGATCCTAATCCTAGTCTCCTTTTCCCCGCCTCCCACTGCTGGCCGTGGTTTCGGTTCTCTTATCCCATTCTCTAGTGTCTTATGGACTGATTTTGCTTAATTTGTTCCCCTTTTTGCCAGCTTTCAACGAGTTAACTAAATTTGAAGTGTCCGGGAGAGAATGCCTGACTTAAGGCCACCCAATGAGCTTATCTGGGGATCTGAACATGGACTTTGCCAGTCTAGTAATCTAAACGTTGCTTCACCCCGGGTCCTGACGTGCATAGAAATAATAGTATAAAGTGGCCCGTAAGGCTAATTGGTGAATTCCAAAATGGGTATTTGCCATGATGCCCATATGTCAGTGATGGCGAACCTTTTTGAGAACAAGTGCCCAAATTGCAACCCAAACCCCACTTATTTATTGCAAAGTGCCAACCCGGCAATTTAACCTGAATGCTGAGGTTTTAGTTTAGAAAAAAACGGTTGGCTCTCTCTTCCTCCGCCCCACCCGCTCAAGCAGGGGCCAGCCTGCTGTAGGATCCAGCAAGTCCCACGTGCACTGCTCTGTGCCTCTCTAGCATCTCTGCCCCCCCCCCCCCGCAGAAGCCACCTGGAGCACAGGCACCAGGCCTGCCAGCCAAGTCCTCCCTGCTCACCGCGGTGTTCACACGTTGTGCTCAGTGGCCCATGCCAGCCTAGATGGGTGCGTGTGTGTATGTGGGGGGGTGGGGGGGTGATTTTCCACCCCCACATGATGAACTATGTGTGCATGCCCACAGAGAGGGCTCCAAGTGCCACCTTTGGCATCTGTGCCATAGGTTCGCCATCACTGCCATATGTGTTATCCAAGGATGTGTTTGTGTTGATTGCCATACAGGCAGATCAGAAAAGCACTTTGGTGCAATTTTAAAACTTTTTATAATGTAACTTGCATTTGCTTGAGTTGTGTACTATTACTTTGGCTTTATAGTTTCTGAGTGGAAGCTGCTAGCATACAAATAATCTAAATAAAAGGGAATGGGAAGGAACTGTAATTGAACTGGGATCTGATTACAGGTTTAAGTTCTCCAACTTTGTCTACTGTAGTATTGAGTAATTGTAAATGAAGTCTGTTTACTTTTTTATGTATTCCAAAACATTAAGTCTTTGAGACAGTTGTTGGACTTTTGTCTTTCTAGCTGAATTGCCTGCAAGTTCATCATGATTCTCCAACAGCTCTTCAGGTTTTCTTACATTTTTCGTTCCACTGTCTCCATCCACTTGCATAGAAACATTGGTTTTTCTGCTGTTGTCTTCAATAAAGCAAAGGAACTTGATCCTGTGCAGAAACTCTTTGTGGACAAGATTAGAGAATACAATACAAAAAGCCAGTAAGTGAATGGATAGCTCAGTAATAAATGAACAATTTTGAGAAACCAGTTCTTTGAATATTTTTCTACCAATTTGATGATCATTTAAATTCTCATGAAGGTTCTTGAATAAGCCTGTCTAGAACTTGGCTTCCAGTAGTATGGAATCCACTATGGCACATAATGACAGGCAATGGTATTTTTTTGTTGATCAAGCTTGCTGGAATATAGTACCGTTAGAGTAAATTTGGCCACATGTTTAAATGGCCACATGTTTTTTAAAAAGTTTTTAAAGAAGGATAGTTGATTGTAAGAGGAATGGTCTAGATGGAAGAGGTTAAGGTTTAAAGCTTAATGTAATTAGCAAAGTATCACATATTTTTGTTATTCAATCTTGACATAGCCCATAGACATTTAGCAAAATAAAATAACACATCTCTCTGTCCTTTGCCAAATGTATCTTGGCTGCACTAAAAATCCAAGCTAGTTTAGTTTCATCCTAATAGTTTAAATTATGTATTTTACATTTACTTCTTCCTAAAGTCTTGTATGGTTTTCTTATGTTTTTCAACCTTGGTTATATTATTTTGTCTAAAAGTCTGTGTTCTACGTAGACTCCCCAGAATAAAGGAAGAAATATAACATAGGTGACAAGCAGTGATTGAAATTTGTTTTTTTTTAATGCTATGTGAGACAAATTATTTTAAATGTATAAAATAGCATCAGAACTTTTATTTACAACCCACTTTTCATTCCAGTGGGAACTTTAAACAGTTTACAGTCTGCTCTCCTACTCCATTTCATTCTCACAGTAGCCATCCTAAGGTCGGTTAGGCTGAGTGTATGTGACTGGCCCAAAGTAAAATCACACTCTTCTGTGGCCAAGTGGAAATTCAGACTTGTGTCTCACAGATCCATGTCTGTGTACACGACACTAAGGACTTCTCACTACATTAAGCAAATCATTTTTCCTTTCTGCTAAATATATGCTACGATAAAACGGTGAAAGGGGAAAAGTCTGTATCAGTCCCATGAGTTTGTTCAGTGGGCGCTACCACTCAAGCACACAAATTATTCTTCCAGTAATATTGTGAGATTGGTTATCCTGAATGACTACCAAAGGACATCATGCTTAAATGGGGATCTGAGCTTGTTTTCCTATTGCAAAATCAGATTCTTGCCACTGCATCACACGGTCTTCATCCCTTTTCTCATTTTTTCAGTAATTGCTCTTTTATGATTACGGAGAATTGCAAACTATCTGTTCTGTCAGCTGTGAAAGCCAACTGTATAAACAAAATTGTGTATTCCCTGTGCGTACAACAAGTTTAATAACTTCTGTACATCTTGTGTATTTGTTATGGTCAGAGGAATTGATCATTTAAAGTTTTGAAACCATTCCAAGATTATTGCTTAAATGCTAATTGTTTCATTTGAAGGAAAGCTGGCGGCCCTGTTGATTCTGGACCAGAATATCAGAAAGATCTGAATGAAGGAATTGCTAAACTTCAACGATTATATGGTGGTGGAGACTTGACCAAATTTCCAGACCTAAAATTTGAAGGTAAGCTATTAAAGCTTGTAAACTTACCTAAATTTACAGTTCAGCTCAAAGCCAAATGGCCCGTGGCACAGAGTAGTAAGCTACAGTACTTCTGTCAAAACTCTGCTCGTGACCTGAGTCCAATCCTGACCAAAGTTGGTTTCAGGTAGCTGGCTCAAGGTTGACTCAGAGCCCCATCCAATGCCAGATCCAACTGCGGGAGCAGCGGGGTGATCATGCCAGTGGATTGGCCCCCTCCAGGGCACTTACCCTGGCAGAGGAGTGAAACTGCCACCATCCCCCAGTGGTTGGACACAGCACAGGACATTGGCAGCATCCCTGTGCCTCCACCACGGGCATAGCATGGGTGGGGCCAGGGTAGGAGCCAACATCAGTCAGCTTCCTCCCAGCCTTTGCTGACATTGCGCCGGTGAGTTACAATCCAGATTTAAGCCATTTTTTTGACTAGCATAAGTTCATTGTGACCCACTGAGGCTTCTCAGTGGCAGGGAGGCTGTCACAGTTTGTGAGCCTCCCCATGCCACCGGGAAGATTTTTTGGGAGTGGTGGGGCAGCACCGCATTGACACTGCCCTACTGCTTCCATTGTGGAAGGGGCTGTTCACCTTCCAAGGTTGGTGAAATAAGTACTGAGGTTGCTGGGGGTAAAATGTAAATGACTGGGAAAGTCAATGGCAGACCTCCCCATAAAAATAGTCTAATAAACATTGTGATATGATGTTACCCCATGGATCAGTATTGACCAGGTGCTTGTACCTTTACCTGTCTAAACCCAGTAGACTTAGAAGGGTTTGTCTGTAGTCCAGACTGTGCTGTTAGAGGTGCTTAAGTATGGAGAACCAATAGGTTTAAAGAACATCATTTTAAGACTTACCAACTTGCAATCAGTAAAGCTGCCTTCAGTGTGTGAAACTAGATATCCAAATTCTAAATACATTTTAGTTGACTGAAATTTAGCGTATGATGGCAAGAAATTCTGCAGTAAATACTTCTTATTTTAACACAAGTGATAAACAAGCATTAAGTATATCCTAAATTTTAACAAAGTGGGTTGGTTCTTGTATAAATCCTGTATATTGAAAAATTGCTTCCCTCTCCCACTGCAGCCTGAAATGCCCCTCCCCACTCCTGAGGGACCTTCAGGAGTAGTATGAACAGAGAAGGGCTGCTACAGGAGGGAGAGAATTAGTGAAAATTCCCTTCCTCCTTGCATGTGTTGATCTTTTTGTGACATCTAGCCCAGTGTTACGGAGATTCACTTGTTTTGATGTAATTAATGATAAATGTATTAATAGATTCTTATTCCAATATGTTTGTGTTTTAGTCTTCTTACTGTTGCATATTTGAGAATATGCATGGGAAAAATATGTACAACAGATTGATTACAAGGACAGTCCTGAAAGTACTAGTAATTTTCTAATATGTGCTATTTTCTTACATTAACGTATTTTTTATTTTGTAGCTCTTCACATAGTTGAAGAATTCAATTACATATGGTTATGTATACTGAGGATCTTTACCCCAAAGAGCTGAGAGTGCATTGCGGAGTTTTCCAGATACTGCTTTTTTACTATACAGCTCTCTGAAAGTGCACCATGTTATCATTTCCTTATTTTCAGATGTTTTTGTGCATCCATACATCAATGGTACTTACTACCTAGTAAACTTTGCAAACTATTGGCTTGTAAATTTAGGTAACAAATTTGCCATTATTTTTGTAGAGGTGTTTTTTGAAATTAGCTGACAGTGCTTTTTTCTTGACAGAACCCAAGTTTGAAGAAGATCAGAAGTAATGTGAGGGACATGCCTACCCAATGTCAGGTTGGATGCGTTTCGTAGGTCTGCAGTTGTAACTTAAATAAACAGTTCGTTGTTCAAATGTGTGTGTCTGATTTCAGAAGAATATACATACGGCAGTTATTGCCTTTTGCTTAGAGAGGATTTTAAAAAATGTTTTACAAGATCAAAAAATCAGTAAAGCAGTCTAATATCCTTTTTCTTGAGGCAGGCATAATCACACCAATGTATGGCATCTAGTCTGGAAGTCTAATTATGAGGTGCAGTTGTTGAATTTACAAATAAAAGATTTTAAACATTTTAACTTTATGAATGCAGACTACAAGTTTATTCAGTATTTTTGAAAGCTTGTTGATTTTTTAAAGTACCAATATGATACTTGAACCCAACCCAAAAAAGAAACAAGTCAAAACAAGAAACCTGTACAATATTTGCTTGAAATAGTGTAAGCTGCAGCACAGTTATTAGAGTAAACTTAAAACATTAGAGTAAACTTAAGACGTTAATAAGACATTAGTCTTATTAGAAAACTTGAAACAAGATGATTTTATACAACTTATAGAAAATATTGATCATTTGGCTTTGCCTCGGGACTCTAACTTAGAAAAATAAATACTCATGGGCCAGGATTGCAGCAGTAAGCTCTGCCACCTGATTTATGCATGTTATCTGGAATGCATGTTGAAGTATTTATCAGATTTTATACAAGGCCTCAGATTGTGGATTAAAGTATCCATACAAAGGCTCATGGCCTTGTACAGAAAGAACAGATGGTTGTACAAATTTTAAAGAACTCCACATTCGCAGGGAAAATCCCAAAAAAGTTTTTTGAGAACATCAGAATTAAAGAAGAAATGTCTGTGTTTGTGTAAACATCACAACTCCAACAAACTATTCCCTGATGCCACAAATATCAAAGCTGGTGTTGTAACCAACTAATTTAGGGAGTTCTGGTGAATGAATATAAGTGAATTCTATAACAGAGGCCTCATCTCTACATTGAGCATTATCCTGTAATATGCTACAGGACAATTTACTTTCTGAAAAGTTTAAGTTCTATATAGCATTACAGTCACCTGTTTAAAAAGGTTGAACTAGTACAAGCATTTTTTAACATTAAACTTTTTGGGATTTGGCCCCTAAATAAAATGTTTTCAGAACTCTGAAGTGCAACCATTACCTTGTCTTTTAAATATTTATATTTTAATTTCCAATTGATCCTTCAATAGATGTCATTGAATGAAAACGTTTTTATGCAAATATGTGTCTTAAACAGCAGCATATAAGTTATTTATAACATCAGTTAATTTTGAAAAGGCACTAATAGACATATACAAATAATTTTCAGCAACAGAATTCATAAATAGGCTTTTAGGAAGAGATTTTTAAAACAAAATAGTTGTAAGGTTACTACATTTTGAAAAGTTTATACTTACACATGTTCACTATATTTGAGTGTATGGTCTGAAAGTCAAGGCACTTGAAATAAATATTTGGCAGTGGAAAAAATACACTGAACACCCACCCTTCTGGTCCAAGTTGCTTGCAGATATGTAGAATTTCTCAATTCATTTACAGAAGTCACCTTCTGCTTTAGACTTTAATGACTTCATTTGTACATCAGAGGAAAGAGGTCTGTCTTAATATTTTCTCTAATCAATTGATAGACAGTGCCTCGTTTCAGAAAATTATCAGCTTTGACAAACATGCCCTCAACTTGTAACATTAATTCACTGATCAGAGGTGCGTTTAACAATTTCTAATGAACACATTTGAAAAATCTCTTTGTACAACATTTGGTGATCCTCACAGAGGTTGAATTTCTTTTAGATAATAAAGGACTTGGTGTGCTTGAAATCCTAAAGAGAGAAGAATTAGAAAAGCAACAAATGATAGTTTGGACATTTTCAGCCACTGTTCTTACCCCTTAGCCTGAAATAGCATGATTGTATCTCAGAGAAGTTTCTACAATAAAGTTAAAACACGGCTGTTTTGTGCTTTTAAAAAAATATATACAGCTTTTAATAATATATCTTGGAATCATTGCCCTTTTTCATAATCATACTCAAAATACTGAGTGTCACATATTTTGTGGCTATTACTGCACATGATATTTTCTGAGTCAATCAGTTCAGATGTAATAGTATTCCAAAAAGCTGAATTATCTGGACTTCATGCCACAGTTACCATATTCCTAAACTATCTGTTATAGCTTTCAATGCACAATTTCTTTATGCTAAGTAGAGGGGACTGTTGAGTGCTGCAGAACAAAGTAATGTTAGTTCTCACAAAAGCAGGAACAGATTTTTTTTCTGCAGTTCATTAGGAGCTACCAAGCTAGTTCACAGGTGTAAACTAGCTGTTTTCCTTTGCAATCACAATAAGGAAACTTCACTGTAAACTAGGCTCTATAGTGTTGCCACTTATTTAATTGTATTGCCACTCGGTATATAGCCTGGTTTGATCTGAAGGGTCTCCCTGTGAGCGTGAACATGAACTGGATCAAACAGAGACCAAAAAGATCTAGGTTATATGAACAGTCCAACAGACTTAACAAATGTCAGACTTATTTAAGAAGCTGTTGTGCCTTGAAATTAGTTAGCTGCTGTGCCTTGTATTATATTCCCTGTGTGAATGGCAGCAAGAAAATTCACATACAACTTGCTCTACTTGCCTGGGCCTCCACTGTTGGGCCCCACAACCTCAGCAGGGTTCCTGGTTGCGCCTCCCCCCGGTCCTTGGCAAGGTGTTCAGACTTGGAGTCTCTCCTAGTGTTCACTCCCAGAGATGCTTTAGTATTAATATATTAAGTAATATATTAAGTGCACTGACCTGAATAGCCCAGGCTTTCCTGATCTTGTTACATCTTGGGAACTAAGCAGGGTTGACCCTAGTTAGTATGTCAGATCTTGGAAACTAAACAGGATCAACCCCAGTTAGTATTTGGATGGGGGATCACTAATGGTAAACCATCTCTGAACATTTCTAGATACATATGTATGTATATGCCACCACCGCCCCCCTCCCAAAATACTCACATTTTCATTTTGTTTTGTGCTGGGCTTAGAACTCTTCTTTCTGATAACACAAATTGAAAAAAGACCGCTGTTTACATTTTCAGCTTCTTATGCATGTTACTTAAAGCAAGCCTTGGTGTTCTAGTTTCAATTCCATTTTCACTTTTAAAAAGATGATATAGTGCTGGACTAAAAATAGACTACAGTGAAGTGACTGGCATGCGAGAAGATAAAGAACAGACTGTGTCACAAGGTTCCCTTCTGCCAAGTAAGGATTTTTTTTGTTTACATATGACTCTGCGTTCATGGAAGCTGCTTTATTTAGCAGATGGAAACGTCGGAACACCCACTGTACAAGAATTTTAAATTGGTAAGGTGGAGAAGCATTTTGATTGGCCATAAATAATAGCTACAAATTGAAAATCCTGTTATTCACAAGCTTCATGGATGAAAAGTTGTGCTTTGCTGGCATAAGGAAGTTTGGCAAGGGGCAAAAATCACCTAGTGTTGTCATAAGAACAATTGTTGATCAAGTCTAAAACTTTTTCTTTGTAAACTATATCAGTGTTTCTAAGCTGAATACATAATGCTTTCAGGGCTTCTTTATTTCAGAATTAATGGCTAACATTAGGAAAATAAGAGTTAATACATAAACATTATGCAGCTTTGACCACATTGAGAGATTATAGTCTCTAGAAAATGAGACATTTGTGACTAATGCAAGAGATTCTGCTTAGCTGTTTAACTATAGTTAAATTGTCTGCTACTAAAAAATAAGCAGGAAAAATACTTACATTGAAGAATTCCTTTCTGGAAAACAGGAAGAAAGAGGCAATAAAATATCTCTTATGTATCACTAGCAGTAAAGCTTGCTGTGGTAAACAATACAGTGGGGTCTAAACAGATGTTGGTGGGCACAGCAGTGAGGCAGGATCTGTAGTTTGAACATCAGTTGTATGTTTGGGAAAACTTTCTGCCTCTGTTCCCACTCACTCATCCTATTTATTTCCCCATCTCCCCCTTTCCATTTTCCTTTATCATCTTTTTCTGCTTCCCGGTCTAAGCGTTATTTTCTCTCTCCTATCTTTTATTTTGGCTCTCTGCCTTCCCTCTATAACATTGGCTGTCTGTTCACACACACGCCACCCCAACTATTGGCCCTCTGCTCACTTCCCCCCATCACCGAGGCTCTGCTTGCCTGGGCCTCCACTGTTGGCATAGTGCTTCCCCCAACCTCAGCAGGGTTCCTGATTGCCCCCCCCCCCCCCCCAACCGCCCTTGGCACAGTGCTCACCTTCGCAGCCAGACCTGGAGTCTCTCCCAGCGTTCACTCCCAGGAAATGCTTTATTTAACGTGGAGGTTATGTAACACAACGTGGAAAATCCACCCTAGATCACTACTTGACCCTCAGGACTTTAATTACAAAATACACTAGCAGAAGTTAGTCATCCCTGTTTGTGGCCTTTTGGGATTTAAAAGGGGCTTTTGACTCTGAATCCAACTTAGGAACTGACAAAAGGCTACTTGCTTTACTAATGGCCTTACATCATGATACCACCTGTCAAGTTAAATGCTCCCCTGATGGTATACTTATATACCAAACAATAAAGGTGTCAAACATGGTTGTGCCCTGGCCCCGACCTTATTTAACCTTTTTTTAAAGGATCTGGCTTCTTTTTGGTTGATCTGTCACTTAGCTCCACTCTTAATCATCTCAGCATACCTTTACTTTTGCATGCTGATGATGCCATACTACTCTCCTGCACAAAAGTTGGTTTGAATCGTTCACTGGCATGCTGTGCTGAATATTGTAGTGGTAACAACTGTTCCTTAATTTTTCAAGTCAAAAACCATGGTTTTAGCTTGTTCTTGGAGACCATTTAGCTGGCTAATAAAAAATGAAAAGCTCGAACAGGTTAAACATTTCAAATACCTGGGTCTGTACTTTCATTATAATTCCTCTTTGATTACCCAAAGGAAATTGGCTATTGAATCAAGTAAACTTAGTTGCAAGGCCATCAGCTGTTATTTTCACACAAAAGGGCATGAATTTGTACCTGCAGCCATTAAGGCATTTAACGCTAAAATCACCATGCAACTACTGTATGGCATCCCACTGAGGATACAAGCATGGATATGGAAAGAGTTCAGTCATGCTTTCTCTATAACATACTTGGCTTACCTCATTCTGTCCCATAGGCTGCAATATGCTTGGACACTGGCCATCACTTACTCCATACAAGAGCATGGTGCATGACTTTCCAGTTTTGGATACGATTGTGCTTTAACAGCTGTGACAAAAGCCTCACTTAGCAGGCTCTCTCTTTCATAACCAAAACAGAATGGTGGTCCTTCATTGAGGTGAGACTTCATGAACTGCGCTTATCCTTGGATGCATTGGCTTTACTGAATGCTAATGAGCTAAAACTGTCTATCAAAAATAAACTGTATGATCGAGAGCATAACTATTTGATGCAGCAGGCAAATAAACTCTGTTCTCCCTTGTATTTGGCCATACCGTTGAAACCATACACTAGGGCTAGATATCTCTAACTGGTTACAGAGCCCAAACTCCGTTGAGCATTAACTCTTGCAAGATGTAATATTCTCCCCTCAGCTACCAGTCAGGGTAGAATATAGAACATGCCTTTTAATGAAAGATTCTGTTCCTGCAGCTTAGCTCATGAAGAATCGGTCCAACACATGCTATTATGCTGTCCGATACATAGATTAGCTGAGAACTTGTGTTGATTATATTGATTTATCAACCATGGTAAGTTTATTAGATAATGAATCTGCAGAAGTACTGAAAGCATTAGCTAACCTTTTGTGCTCTGTTATTAGCAAACGGTCTTAACTTTGGCTTGGTCACAAGGGGGAGGGGGGGATTTCCAGCCACCGGAGTGGGAGGGGACCATTTTGGCGCCGGCCCCCTCCGTCCGCAGTCTGGGGGTCCACCTGGATTCGTCTCTTTCGATGGAGACCCAGGTGGCCCTTACAACCCGGACTGTGTTTTTCCATCTCCGGCCAGTGGGTCCCGGCGGCTGGCCCCTTCCTCTCCCAAGCGTGACCTTAGCCACTGATTTATCTCACATGCAACGGTCACCTTCCAGGCTTGGACTATTGTAACTCGGCTTCTACGCTGGCCTCTCCCTTTGGCGCTTTGATTTGGGAAATTGAAACTGGTCCGGTAAAATGCAGCAGCCGCCAGCTCTGCTCACAGGGGGCGCCTTCAAGGATCACATCCAAGCCCTGTGTTGCTCTCAGTTGTAATTGGCTTCCAGTGGAATTCCAAATCATTTTCAAGGTGTGGGTTTTGACCTTTAAGGTCTTTACGCTCGGCCTGGGGCCCCTCTGTAGACTCTAGAGAGACCAAGATTACCCCATGTGCCTTTCACTGCCTCATGTCAAGGCCAGGCAGTAGGCCAATTGGTGGTTCCTGGCCCCTCAATGATGCAGAAGTTGAGCCTCCACACGGGCCAGGACTTTCACAAAGCCCCTGGCTCCCCGCCTGGTGGAACACTCTTCCTCCAGTTGTACTTACACCTAAGTGGGTAACCTTGGTGAGTTCCTGCAGAGGCCTCGTAAGACTGGGAGTTGTTCACCTCGGGCCTTTGGAGAGTCCAGTCGCTCAAATGTGCGCCCCCCTCTCTCTATATTCGATTACCACCATATGCTACCCTCTTAGAGGGGAGTCCGGCCGTTCCCTTTCCTTAGGGAGGCCTCTAATTAAATTGGGTTTTGGGGTGCCTGATATCTTTGTATTGACCGCTGCTTTTAATAGATTTTATTGGTTTAATAATTTTACTGATTGTAATGAATATTGTTGTGCACCGCCCAGAGCACCTCGGGGATGGGGCGGTCTACAAATTCAAGAAATAAATAAATAAAAAATAAATAATTGTATTATAATACTGCATTTTTTTCTTTCTAATTATGCCATTAAAGATTTTCTTATCTATCTAAAAGTAAAGTCACCAATCTGCAATGTTTGAATCAGCATATTAGGCAACATAGGTGCCCCTATGCCCGTGGTGGCAACCCTATGGCACTCCAGATGTTCATGAACTACAATTCCCATAATCCCCTGCTAGCATGGCCAGTTGTGCCATAGGGTCGCCACCACTGTCCCACATTATCTTTACCAGATGTTGCTGGAAAACAGCACATGACCTAAGCAAATGACAGTTTTGCTTCTCTTATGACTGTTGCCACCATCTGCAGCTAAAGGTCAAAGAATTCGTTAGCCCTTCCACATCACAACTTTCCCCATTGAAGTTTCAATATATCATGGGTCAGCATAAGAAATTTGGGGGAGTTTTGCAGAAGTCACAGATGGCACCGAAGGTCAGTAGACCACACAGGAAAGCGTTCAGAAACACAGAAATGCATAAAATATATGTACAGTATTGTATAGGATCAACATATTTTATCTTTTAATACCATGAATATACACAATTTCTTTTTAAATTTAAAATACAAGAAAAAGAAAAAAATCAGATTTATTCCCTGGCATGAAGGGGGGGCAAACTTTTTTGATATGGATTTCCAGATCACGGGGGCAGGTAGAAAAAAGTTTTACTTACTTGAAAAGTAACCTTTTGTTTGTGCATAATATACTCCAAGACCACAGGAAGCTATTATTAATGATACAATTACCACAGCAGCTATAATGCCACCAACATTAAGGTCATCTAGAAGTAAAAACAAGGAAAATGTAACACTATGGGCGGTGGTCACTGTATGCCTTGATAAAGGACAATGGATCTTACCACTCTAAATGTTCAGGAAAACTATAGTCCTATAATGTTGCAAATTAAAAATGAAAGTTCAGATTTTGTCTCAGTCATAAACTTTGCTCAAGCTTCTCTTTCCTTTGCCTCATCATCTCTTACATAGGACCATCTCTTACACAGGACAATCATTATTGATAAAGAGGAGTTTATCTTAGAGGATTATTGCAAAAACTGACAGAATAATTATTATAAAGCACTGAGTACTGTAAAAAAAAGTCATTCTGAATCAGACCAGCGCTGGGCAATCAGCTGCTAAAAAGTAATGGTCTTTCTTATTATCATTTGGTTTAAAAACAAACATAGCATTTAGCAGATTTCTAAAGGAGCTTCACTCTAAAACCAAAAAGCCATGATCTTCATCACACATTATGAATTCTTTTTAAATGAAGTAACCCATTTCCAATTTTAGGTGCACTATCCTATATTTTCCTTGCAACATTATGAATCTGGTTAGTACTTACTTTTATTGAGAATCATGTTAGAAAGATGCATGAGATGATGGAACTTAACAACTGGAGCCTTGGCCTATGTTAATTATTTAGGGAATTCGTGTCCGTCTCTTGGTCCAGGCAATCCACAATATGAAGCGGAATTAGCCTAGTAAGATCACTGATGGTGTAATTAAAGGCAAACTACCAGTGCTGTTGGATATCTGAGACAAGATCCCACAATGCTGGTTATTAGCATAGCAGAACTTGCCTTTTTAATGTGAAATGAGCGGAAAGGTGTTTTTTTTCCCCCAAGGGGCTCTTCTTGCTTTTTGTATATTGTGCTTCTGTTAACAATGTTCTCTGTTTTGTAAAGCATCAGATTTGGGATTTTAAGTAAATATCATTTCTGTTGGTATTATTTATGCTATTTGTTTTACAGGGCATTTCCCACCCCCACCCCCCTTTTTTTGTGTTGACAATTTTCTTTGTATTTCAAAATCAAAATCCAAAACATACAAAGATAAAAATTCACCAAATTATAAAGTACTTGTTTCTTCTACACCAAATATTAACCCCAAAACCCTACATTTTCAGGATTTAACCATTAAAAATCAAAATGAAATTAAATCTTTAGCATCATTAAAAGCCTCACTTTTCTCTAATGGATCTGAACAATCCTTAATTATCAATTAATTTTTTTCTGTTTTCTCTAGATATTCTATCAAGGGCTTCCAATTGTTCATGAACTTAATTAAATTATTTTCTTTAAGTAGGGAAGTTAATCTGGCCATCTTGGCCCACTTTCTCACACCATTTTTCAACTGACACTTACCAACTTGCATTCGCTTCACAGGGCATTTCCGAGATGGTCCAATTCCATTTGTAGCTTCACAGTAATAATCTCCAGTGTCATTATTTGAAACAGGATTGAACAGCTAATTAAAAAAGAAAGAAAAGAAAATGCAGTCTATTAAGAAATGTGGCAGTTTGAAACATCATCGTGGCAATCTAAAACATCATCTTGAAATTTTAAAATTATATTAAATTAAAACAGATAAGTATGTGTTTTGTCAGATCCACTTTGGTGGCCTAAAGAGTGATTGCAACTGCTATTGGATAGGCAGGGGAAGTGGGCGAAAGGTGGAGGAAGATGGGGAGGGGCGAGCAAGCCAAAGCAAGCAATATGCATGACCATTCCCCTTCTCTGTGGGGAGGGGTGGGGTGGGGGGTTGCAGTTTGCCCATTTGCAGAAGCTGTGAAGCAGCTCTGATCTAAGCCACAGTGAGTTTCGAAGAGGCTAAAATGAATGCATAATCGAGAATCCAGTTTGAAGGGGATGGATACTCAATGCAAAGCAAACTCTTATAGGCTTTAAATATTATTGAAAACAGATACACAATATGTCTTATTAAAATCCATCTCCTTAATTTTGTTCTTGTCAACCCATCCCCAGTTATTTTACTCTCCTACAGGTGTAGACCATATCCAGCAGAACCACTGTCAAATCTTGCACTGAACCACATAACACTTTCCTATGAATTATCTGCAGAACTAGTTGAGAGATTTCTCTCTTAATGCAAAACACAGCAAGGTCCTGATGCTACCTTGCATTTCTTTCACTGTTACTACAGTAGATAAAAAGATCGAAGGGAGTAGTTTCTATCAGTCATGGAAAGTCAAGTGCTAAGTGTTGGACAAATGTCAACTCACCAGGATCCCGGTGGTGGTATTTATGGTGTAAGAAACTCTCCCTTTTTTACCCCTTCTTGAATCTCGACCCTCCAGCAGAGCAATGCCATTCCTATACCATTTGTATTGAGAAGCAGGAATGCCTTCATTTTCCTTACATCGTAGTTCAATGACGGTTCCACTCATAGCTGAGCTGGGCACCACACAAACAGGAAGAGCTGGTGGAACTGGAAAGTGAAATCACCTATTTCAAAAAAGAAGTATCTCCACAGCTAAACTTCACATATCTGCACACAAGCTGTTGTAATGAAATCACCTGACTTGAGAAGGCACAGTTCACTTACCACTGAAGTTCAATGTAAGTCTGAATATTCTTAAACAATGAACTCTGTGTGTATGCGTACATGCCATCACATCACTTATGGCAACCCCACAGGATTTTCAAGGCAAGTGATGTTCAGAGGTGATTTGCCATTGCTGTGGGTGGACAGAGTTCAGAGTGCTTTGACTGCACCAAGATCATCCAGTAGGCTTCATGTGGAGGGGTGGGAAATCAAACCCAGCTCTTCAGATTACAGTAAGTTGCTCTTAACCACCATATCACGCTGGCTCTCATAAACTAGAAGAATATAATACAACCATTATCTCTATACTGACTAAAGGCTGACATATCAGGGATACTACTTCCATTCGGTCCCAGATTCTTCTCAACTGTAAATAAAATAGAATGTGTGCAAAGTTAGTGTACTTAAGAATGCCTGAAATTAATTACTAGCTATTCTTTTAAAAAAACCTTCACTTTTGAGTTATATTAAATACCATCTTAATGAAACTTTTCAAATGGAATCATTTATTTGAGAATGGCAAAATGATACAGAAGTTTTCTTTATGTATAAATCAAATGGCAAACTTTCAAAACTGAATTATTTAGGAGGGCATTTTTACAAAGAGCTTTATTATAATGGAATTGATTCAGGAAAATTTTTTTTAATATAACAATTGATTCAGGAAAGTGCTTTAATAAAGGTTAAAAGAGTGTGGACTTTAACAACTGTGTATAGTACAGACTAGCTCATCATCAGATTTTGGAAGCTAAGCAGGGAGGGCTCTGGTCAGTATTCAGATGGGTTACGTGGATTGCTATGTGGAAGCAGGCAATGGGAAGCTGCCTCTGAATGTCTCTTGCCTTGAAAATCCTATAGGGATAACCATAAGTTGGCTATGACTTGATGGCAAAAAGAGCATATACTATCTTTGCCCTAACCTGGATGCCCCAGGCTAGCCTGATCTCATAAGCTCTTTGAGGCTAAGCAGGGTTAGCCCTAGTTAGTACTTGTATGGGAGACTACCAGGGAATGCTAGGGTTGTTATGCAGAGGGAAGCAATGGCAAGCCACCTCTGTTAGTCTCTTGCCTTGAAAACCCCACTGGGTTGCCAAAATTCAGCTGTGATCTGATGGCTCTATCCACTACCTATTGCTGTATATATTATCCGTTTGTATAAATTCTGCATTGTTTTCGTGTGCCATGTTAATGCTTATGCCTTGCTTCTTGTTCCAGGTTTTTTTTTACTTGATTTTAATTTATGCATCCTAATCTTATAAAACTTACTGGATGTCACATCCCATTGACTGCATTGACTTGCAGTGTGTAATCTGCCTTGAATCTCAGTAAGAAAGATGAACTATAAATAACAAAAACAAGCAATGTGGCTCACTCTATAGTCTATGCCAATCACTAGAGCTTCCCAATGGGACCACCCACAGACAAGGAGGTTTCTGCATGCTCAGGGGCAGCCACAGATACATAGAATAGTATGATTCCCTTTTCTATCCAGGGCTATGAACATGCGTGTCAAAATAAGAACACGTTCTGCCCTCGTGTTTGCCCAGCAGATACAAACCCTCACTCTGTTGATCAAACGAAACTTGCAGTCTACAATCCAGTCTACAATCAATAAAGCAGGGGAAATGCCCACATGTGCTAGCTCTTCATTTACTATTTAACCTTGTTTTTGAGTTTTAAGAGGTAAGACGTTTTAAGCAGGGAATACAAAAAACCACCAAAACACAGCAGTGGAGTCCTCCTGAAAAACTGCCACATAATATTGAGGTTAGGGATAATAGTAGTAGTAAGCTTAGAGCAATCATCAACTTCCCCCGCTTGTCAAGTCCAAAAACATGTCCACGTTACAGGCTTTAGTTTAAATCTCAAATAGTTTTGTTTAGGTTTTTACCCAGCACAGAGAGAGAGACTTCTGTTTCTGCTGCATCTTGTCCTTGTTCTGTGGCTGCACTGATTTCACAGCGGTACCTCCCAGCATCATGTCTAGTTACATTTCTAAGTCGAATGCTTGAATTCCAGATTTCAGCTCGACCTGTAAAATTACCTTTTTAAATAAGAGGAAAAAAGAAAGGGAAATTAGTGAAAACAGATTCTTGAAATATAAAGATCAGTTTCCATTCCAAATGTATAAAAACTTGCCAAAAGCAGCTTGTTTTTCCAGCATTTAAATTCTTGTCTGACTATCAACACAGGGGTAATTATTTTTTTCCAAAACTTCTCCAATGTCATGTTCTGAATCAAATATTTCAGCCATGAATATAAGGTGAACACAAGGCAAACAAATCTAAACTAGATGGAAGCCATTTATGCACACACATACATACACGTGTGCAAGCGCGCAAGGCCAGTTCACACATATGAGTCGCTTGCTTATCTTTTCTACATGATTTTCCTACATACAGTGCCAAGCTATTCAAGGATTCACAGAAACAACTGTAGCAGTAGGCTTTTTACCAGATGCCATGGAAATGTATGCCACCAGTGCCCGCTGAATTCACATACAGGCTGGATCTGTATACATCCTATGTATTGAGGTTTAACAATGCAATTAAGTACACAGAACACTTCAACATGCAGAAATCAACTAGCTGCTATGATTAAACTTGCACACAAATGCAAACTTAGAATTTACTTACCCACAAAGTTACGGTTGTAGTAAACAAACGAAACCCCAGATGATCTAACTTTCTTCCATTCTATTCTTAAATTGGTTACCTTCTTTGCTTTGTGTACACAGCTTAAAAATGCCTCTGTAGGAAAGAAAAATAGGTAATTGTTTCTTCTATATGATTGGCAGAGATTGGGCAGAGGAGGGGGCAGGGGCAATCGGTTTATTTTGCGCCCCGCATGTGACTCCCATGGGGAGCACCCGGGGCACTTGTCCCCAGATGTTCCCCGTGGGAGCTTCGCCACTGACTAAGGGCTGTATCCAGCAATTTGCTTGTATTAGGAGTATGGATTTTTACTGCTCTCCCCACCCACACCTTGAAGCTATTTTTGACCCCAGAAAAGTTGATTCCTAGGGTCACAGAATCATATGTGGAACAACAGGCATGAGGTTCAGTGAGCTATGATGTAAATAATCTCCCCTCTGACCAGCAAAGCATTGCAGAAAGAAGAATCAGCTTGGCTGATGGGAACAGGCAGGAAGGACAATTTCATTCCCACTTGTCTGTGAATCACAGGGCTGTTACTTCATATGGACCCTACAACCCTGCGCAGGAATCGATTTCCCAGGGTTTGGAGATGGCTATAGCTGGGAAGAGAAAGAGGATAAGATCTGCAACCATTAGAGCCAGCCACTGACTGATATATTCACAGGTGACCACTACTAGGACAGGATTTCCTTCACTCAACTGGATTTCCCTCATTCAAATTCCTACTGAAGATTATTACACTCACATTACTGCTTTCATTCCTACCCCCCTGCATCATCCTAAATTCAAAACCCACCCATTTCTTCACACTGGAAGTTCCAACATTCTGACAGTTCCATGGCTGTAGGGGCAGGGATGTATGGAATCACTATAAACGCCCAGAAAAGAACTTCCTCTGCATCTTTTTATGTGGACACCCAGATAAAGGAATGAAGACTAGCTTCAAGCAGCTAAAATATAAAGACTAAATAATCCTTTAAAATCTTCATGTAGCCCATATATTCCTTTTGTAGTGTTTTGGAAAATTCTTCAGCCAACAATAAAAAAGCAACTCCAGATTGCCAAGATTCTATCTGGCTCCTTTCCCCAAGAACATTTGTTGTTGTCATAAGAGACACAACCTTAAAAAAACTTTTAATGACATGTTATCCTGTTTAAAAAAATTAAACAATGTTCCTGCTTCAGAAACAAGGGCGTTCCAACTAACTTGCAAGTTGTATAATAAAGTTTGAGTGGGATAGGTGGAGCCTTTCCTGAAATATAAGCATCAACTGGTGTTTATTTTGCTTTAATTCGCGTCTAAGAATGAAAATCATTCTTTGAACCATTGTGTTTGCATCTTTCAGTGTTTGTTGGCCAATCTTCATTCTTCTATTAGTGGATTTTGATAATGTGAGGAAAACTTGATTGCTGAGTTTCAAATCTATCCTTTAAACCTGCCTGGATGATAGAAATTCATCCCTCCTACTCACACACTTTAAATTCCGAGTACTGTTTTCAAAAAAGGGTGTCCTCCCTGGCATTTCTCCTCTGGGATGAAAGGAAATTGATACATATTACATTTACATACATAATTTATATTTCCTCTATTTCAAAAGCATTTTGGCAGCCTCAAGATTTTTGCTGTCTGCTTTATTGTCCGCATGCAGTGTGGTACAGAGCCTACCACCAACTAGTGACTGATAATTTCTGGCAGCAGTAGATGGGCCAGCAATTGTACCAGGGGATGCTGTAATGTCTCTGGGATGATCTCCCATTTTTAGCTGGGATAAGTGCCTGGAGGCAACAGTTGTAGCTTATATGCATGAGGGAAGGCTAAAGAGTTTGACCTTTTTCAATTAAGAAAAAAAGATGACTGAGGGAACATGATAGATATTTATAAAATTACTAGCGGGTCCGGCCACGCGTTGCTGTGGCAATTGTCCTTCTCATCACAGACCGCAACCCACACAGATGTCCATGCAGGTCCAAATGATCCCCAGCATAGCCTTTTGGGAGCAGCAGTGGCATAGTGGCTAAGAGCAGGTGCACTCTGATCTGGAGGAAGTGAGTTTGATTCCCAGCTCTGCAGCTTGAGTTGTGGAGGCTTATCTGGGGAATTCAGATTAGACTGTGCACTCCCACACACACCAGCTATGTGACCTTGGGATAGTCACAGATTTTCGGAGCTCTCTCAGCCCCACCCACCTCACAGGGTGTTTGATGTGAGGGGTGAAGGGCAAGGAGGTTGTAAGCCCCTTTGAGTGTCCTAGAGGAGAGAAAAGGGGAATAAACATCCAAACTCCTCCTCCTCCTCCTCTTCTTCTTTTTCTGGGGTGGTCAAATGGAATCCCTCTTTCCCTTTTCAATTCACATTATTAAATGGTGCAGTCTTGGTTTTTAGTATAAGGTAACCCTTCCCATTCCACAACGGAACTGTCCAGAGTGCGAATCCCACTGGCCATGAGGCTGGTTGACACGCACAGTGCTGGCTTGGGTAAGGCAGAACTGGGGCAAGGAGGCTATCTTAGTCAGGCAGCAGAGGCAGGGTGGTGAGGCACTCAGATCAAGGCCAGCTCCCTTGGTTTTTTAAGGGCCACGTGCAAAAGAAGCGGAGGCAGTAGTGTTGGTTCGCCCCCACCCCGTGGATTTTCTCAGAAGAAAAAGGCAAACTCCAGCTTGCTTGTAGTAAAAGAGAGCTGTGGTGAATATGGGTGAGGAAGTGGTTGTGTAATGGTTGAATGTGAGGGAGGGCAGAGTGAAGTGTGTGAGGATGAGGTGGATGTTTGTGGGAGAATTGTGAGAGTAGTATTGAAGGTGACCTGTGTGAGGGGGGGAAGCCCCCTTCACGTCTCACACACAGAAGTGAGTGGTGGAATAAATTGGTTGTGTGAATGGTTGAATGTGAGGGAGGGCAGAGTGAAGAGTGTGTGCATGACGTGGAGGTGTGTGAGAGTATTAGTCTTGTGTGGCAGCAGTGAGTGAGAGTGTGAAGGTTACGTGCAAGAGTAGAGTTAGTGAAGGCAGAGAGCTGTGGAGAGTATGGGTGAGGAAGCGGTTGTGTGATGGTTGAATGTGAGGGAGGGCAGAGCGAAGTGTGCGAGGATAAGGTGGATGTTTGTGGGAGAATTGTGAGATTGTTGAAGGTTACCTGCATGAGGGGGGAAAGCCCCCTTCAGGTCTCACACAGAAAAGTGAGTGGTGGTATGAAAGGGGGGATTGCGGGTGGGCAGTCGGAGTGGTGGCGTGAGGGAGCCCTGGACTTGGCTTTTGGAGGGCAATGGCGAGGGAAGCATGTGGAGGCACTCCGTCGTTGGAGCTGGCGGCGCGAAAATGAGACGGGAAGGGAGTGAGCAACCGTTTGAGTCTGCGTGGCTCGAGAGGGCGCGAAAGAGTGTTTGGGGGGAAAGGGCTGCTTGAGCTCATTGCGTTGGTGGGAGGAGGGGGGAGGTCGGGCGGAGGGGGAGGGATGGGAGGGCTGTGGGGGAGCGGTTTGGCATTGGCGTGCTGGAGCATGTGCAGACAGAGGAAGGGTGTCTCCGGCTCTGTTGGTTGCAGCAGCAGTGGGGGTAGGTGGAGAGTTGCGTGCAGGCGCAGTAGATGTTGTTTGGGGGAGGGGGGCGGCGGCAGAGCAGTTCCAGTGGACGGCAGCAGCCAGTGGAATCAGGCTGCGAGGGTGCTGGTGGACAGGTGGCGCGTTGGGAGAGGTTGGGTATTGGGGCGCAGGAGGGGTGGGCGAGTCAGCTGGGGGCCTTAAAACATGCTCGCTTGGTCGAGCTGGCTCCCTGCGCAGTTTCAGGGGATTTGGGCCAGCAGGTTGTGCGTTGGACCGTCATCAACAAACGAACGGTTAGCTTTTTATATATATAGATATACAGGGTGGAGAATGTGGTAAACAGACACCTCCTCCAAAATCATGTGTATCCAAGGAACTTGACCCAGGGCACACGCAAAAAGTATTGCCTCCCAGACACATGATGTAACAATAGCTTCTAGCATAAGTATAAAGGGCAATTACAGATTCATTAAGGCTTACATCCTATATTTAGATGCAGTGTACTTCTTTATAGGGACAACGGCAGGAATAAGCTTTGGCCTCTTGTGGGCCTTTTGGAGCCTGTTGATAGGCACTGGGAGAAACAGGATGTTTTAGATTGACCAGAAGCCTAATCCAGCAAGATTTATTCTTAATATTTAATATTGATGTAGAAATAGAAAGGAGAAAATTGATGAAAAGTGACAGAAAGTGAAGGAAAGAGACTGAGAAAACACACATTGCCGTTAGTTGGTGATTTTAAAACCATGGTTTATATTAAAATCAATGCTGGGTTCTGTACCGTATCTGAAGAAAAAATTCATATAGAAATAAAAATTAATAATAAATACATTTATCCAAAATTCAGAGAGGAACAGAACCTCCAAGGCACAATAAAGCTGCTTTCACAGAGCACTTATGGCCTTTTTTCTCAGTAGTTCTTTTATATGACCTACAGTTTGACACAGTTGGCACATTATGTACTGGTTCCCATTCTGGTCTGGCATCAACTCAGCCACAGGAAATGTTGTGGAAAAGGATAACAACATAAAAGATTACCAAGAAAGGTCATTTGGAATCAATAATAAGCAGCAGGTAAAGATACCAAACAAAACAGCAGGAGGAAAATAATGGAAAGGAAGAAAACTTGTTCACAAAACAAAAGTCAAACCAGACCTCCAGCCATCATCCACAGGGCTGCACATACATGTCTGTTTCAAGCATGTTCATATTTATTGGAGCACATTCCATTTACACCATGCAATTACAATCATGAAAAATTTCCTGACACTGAAGAAAATGAAGAAATCCCTCAATGTTCCTTGGATTGGGTCTGCTGACAACACAAATTTTTAATAACAGTGGTGAACATTTTATTTTTATGACTTGTCATTTCTCTTTACTAACAGTCTTCCATTATATTCAGGACATTTTGTTCCTTCTACACCTGCATGTCACCTTGTGCGGAAATGCTGCTTGCAAAGAACAATTCTGTCAACTTCTGTGAGTTTAGAAAGATCTGACTTCCCTTGCTCCCAAAATATCTACCTTCTCTCAGGGTATTTCCTCTGCCACCTTTCTACTCTTATAAAATATATTTTGCTGAAAGACAAGTATTTCAGCACTTGCTACCACACTGGTGTTTAAATTATCTTCCTCTTTATCTTGTCTTCTGCATTGCACTCACTAACTACTGTGAGAACTTACTTGCACCCTGGCGCATTCTGGGGATGAAGATACCTATAGCTATCCCCTCCTCCTGCTTCTCCTGAATAAGTATAATGTTGTTGTTGTTTTTTATGTTGGGTAGCTTGGGTATTTATTAAAATGGAACTATTTTACTACAACTATGTATCTTCTTGTAATAGATTTCATTTGTTCCTCAACCATTTTAGTTTATCAACCACTGACACCTCCAGTTAAAAGGATCAGCCAGTACCCAATATATCAACACCTCTATCTGAAACCCCTGAAAATAAAATAATACTGACCCTGGCAGATCAACAGACTGGTTCAGCATACCACCAGTTCATATATTCATACAGCTGCCTATGCCAAGTGAGAAACTTCAGGACATTGTATCAGCTGCACCACTTTGTAACTTTGTCTTACCATCTTTTTCCTACTCAGCATCACAATACACTTTGGTTAATATAAATGTGCATGCACATACTATACCCGCAAATTCTCTTGCTGTAACATGTTCTTTTTCTGTGTAGACATCAATTCCATAAGCTTTATGATCTGCAAAAAGAGAGGGAGGGAAACAGAGACATTTTCTTCATATTCAACATCTTTGCTCTTAATGGACTCATATAAAATACTTTTCAGAAATAATTGATATCTCCTTAGTGATGCAGTTTAAGCCATTTCTACATAGGCTGTTAGCCCTGGATTCGATACATTGGAAAGGTTTTTCCCCATTTCCTTACACTGTGGTACATTTATGAATCTCTTAGGTTTCCCAAGCTTTTCTGTGATCTTTTCCAAACCTGCACAGCTGAGAGGTTTTGAGAAAGATTACAGCAAAGCCTGGGTGCCTATTGCCATGTGAGTGGGTATGTTTGGGTCTTCCAGTCCTAACACAAAAGCTATTTGCCTTGCCCCTGTCATGAAGGAGACTGTTTTTGCTTTTCAATCAGTAAATGAATATTTTATAACATTATAACAATATTTTTATTAATTCCTGTGAATTCCCAACTGTCATTTAAAAAAAAAGTCTCCGTCCCTTTCATTGTGGAGATAAGCCTTTCTCCTTGTAACAGTGCAATAGCATCAGTAATTGGCATATGTGGCAAGTACTGAAAGTGTGCCCTCACAAATTGCACTCTTTCCAAAACTGCACCCCCTGTTGTTTATCTCTCCAGTGGGTAGCAAGTAGGCCAGGTGAGCAGACCAAGATAGTTTGGCACACTGGATGGGGAGTGACGTGGCAGCTCCTGTTTGCTCCTGAGGGTGAGAGCTGAGCTGCTGTAGGGTGCCTTGCTTCTGCCGCTCCTCCACGGGACTCTGCTTGCTCCTGGGGGAGAGGACAGGGCAGGCTGCTGCTGAATCAAGTGAGAGGGCACCTTGCTTCTGCCACTGCCCCACCAGACTCTATTTGCTCCTGGGGGGAGGGGGGGAGGGGGAACCGGCTGAATATGCCCCCCACGTGACAATTAAAAGTGGTGCCTGGGTCATCCACCCCCCTCTGGCTCCTGCCAGATACACCATTGGGGACAGACACTTAAAAAAAGCCAGGAATTCACAAAAAATACATGTTTTTACGGCATATTCCTATAACAATACTCACTTGCTTATTTTCTTCCAAAAAATACTGGACAAGCCCTAGTGACATGGAGGGAGGGTGACTGGACATTGCTGATTTACTGGGAAACTAGCAGTTTGGAAGGCTCATTGCAGCCATGCTATATCAGCTACTGCAGCAGCAGTAAGGAAACTAAACACACCTGTGTCATATTGTGTGCAGAACTTTAGGCTTTGATACCCTATCATCAACAAAAAGGCACAAATTTACTTAAGTTTTCCTCTAGAAATATATTTCCTTCCATATTTCCCTTTATAAACATTTGTGTGCGTCGGGGGGAGGGGAATAATTCCTAGTTCTGGATTATGACATTAATGTACACAAATGAATATGTTATCTTGAAATCTGAATACACAATTTAAGTTTGCCAATGGAAAAACGTTCACTGGTACTAGCTATCTGTCTATGCATATTTGTCACTTTATCGGACTGACTACCAGGATAGGCTCTTCCTTGGCAATCAAGAACCCTGGAAAGTGTTCCTAGTCCCCTCTATGCATGCAGCTCATCAATAAGTGGAACAGCATAGGAAGTTAGAACGTACGCCCTCTTGAACACAAAATGGAAAAAATATCTGTTGGAGGTGTTTAGCCTCTTGAAACTAGAACATTACTAAGACTTCAAAGTTTTAAAGCATTTCTCTACCTTCATTCTTCTTTTGTCTTTTTAATGCTGAAGGACATTAGGCAATATAGGGGGTACTTTTATCTGCATATTTTATAGCCTTCGTATATTTCTACCACTCACTGTAAAAATAATGTTTTCCCCCTGAATGAGTTCCCTGTTTCACATACTCTGAAGGAGGAAAAGCAAAGATTTAGGCAAGTTCCTTCACTTTTGTCTTCAGTTACTCTGGAAACGTCTTTAACTTTGGATGTGTTCCAGAGTTCTGAATAGAGCTAGTTTTTTTAAAGCAAGAGACTTTATAACTTTTGCTGAAGCTGAAAAAAGAAAGCTCTAACATAATTAGAGATCACTCAAAAACTCTGAAACTTTTTAAAAAGGATTTTGTAATATTATAACAAAACAATCTCCCCTGCCATACACACCCATCCCCTAGAGCCCACATGCATGGGCTGTGTTTTTGCTGGATCTGACCACCCAGAAAAAGTTATTTCCATGGTCAGCCTTGCTGAGATCCACATGCATAGAATATTAGTGAATCCGTTAGAAAAGCTCTGGATAGCAAGAATAAATAAGCTTTCCAAAATTCATAAGAAGTATTTCTCCAAATTGTGGGGAAGGAAACAGTTACAGCTTATTGTTCTTAAGAGCTGAACAAGGAAAAAATACCAATACAGTTTCAAAAGAAGTCTGAGAATTCACTGCCAATCCTGTTTCCTTGGCAATTAATAGTGATGCACTAGAAATGAGGGTATGGTGTTTTTGAAGTCTTCTACCACTATTGTAAGAGCAATTGAGAGTTGGTTTCTATAGCAACATTTTCAAAAAGGTGTGTGTATATCTATATCTACATCTATATCTCGATATCTCTCTATATATCCATATCTAATCTATATCTAATCTATATCTATATGCATAATATAGCCTAAAATGCAAATGCTGCCCTTCTGACTGTTATTAGTATGTGTATAGTCTATTTTGTTTGTTTTCAATATATTAAGAGGCATACAAGAGCCAGGTAAAAAAATAACACCTTATGAAAATACTTTAGTAACACCACCATAACAGACCAATGTCATATTTGAATGATGAAAAGTTATTATACAGACCCAATGTTTGAAACTTCAGCAGATTCTCTTCCAAAATACTTACATACATTTCTTTATTTATTTAAAACATTAACATCTTGCAACCTCAGCTAAGTATGGACAGCTACATATAAATAATGGGTTTAAGAATATATGTATAATCATCACTGGTCAAATTAAACATTATACCATTCCAGTTAGTAGCACTGGCATGGCATCTGTTTTCTATCCTCCTTTAGAGTATTCTGGAAAGTAGGAGTTTGGGGTGACCCTATATGAAACACCATTGTGATATATTGTCAAAGGCTTTCACGTCCAGAATCACTGGGGTGCTGTGTGGTTTCCGGGCTGTATGGCCGTGTTCTAGCAGCATTCTCTCCTGACGTTTCGCCTGCATCTGTGGCTGGCATCTTCAGAGGATCTGATAGTTGGAAAGGAAAGCAAGTGGAATATATATACCTGTGAGTAAAGGTCAATAGGTGAGGGCATCTGAATAGGAGTGGCCTGGCAAGTGAGTAACAATGAAGTGTAGCATGTGAGTAACAAAAGAGATGGCAAGGTCAATAGGTGAGGTATCTGAATAGAAGTAGTCTGGCCTTTGTTCCCTTTGATTACCTGTAGTCATCCTGTGCCTGTGTGGAGCTGATTAGTCACTGTCTTGACTTTAGTGTTTTTCAAAACTGGCAGCCAAATTCTGTTCATTTTCATGGTTTCTTCCTTTCTGTTGAAATTGTCCATGTGCTTGTGGATTTTAATGGCTTCTCTGTGTAGTCTGACGTAGTGGTTGTCAGAGTGGTCCAGAATTTCTGTGTTTTCAAATAATATTCTGTGTCCAGGTTGGTTTATTATGTGTTCTGCTATTGCTGATTTTTCTGGCTGAAATAGTCTGCAGTGCCTTTTGTGTTCTTTGATTTGTTTCTGAGTGCTGCGTTTGGTGGTTCCTATGTAGACTTGTCCAGAGCTACATGGTATGCGGTAGACTCCTGCAGTAGCTAGAGGATCCCTCTTATCCTTTGCTGAACATAGCATTTGTTGAATTTTCTTAGTGGGTCTGTAAATTGTTTGTAGGTTATGCATCTTCATCAGTTTTCCTATGCGGTCAGTGGTTCCCTTGATGTATGGTAAGAACACTTTCCCTCTAGATGGCTCTTTATCTTTGTTCATGTGGCTTGTTCATGAAAGTCCCCACAAGCAGCACATCGGGGAATCTGAGATGAGAGGAACTAGACTGGAAAAATCCTTCATTCTGCAATGCTCCATTTTATTTTTGAAAATCATGTAATTTATTCTCTCCTTTTGTTTTACAAATACATTTAAAATACATACACACATTACACCCTCATATTAAAAAAAACCAGAAGTACTTTGAAATAACTGTGTTCTCTCAAACAGCATTCCTACAAATGCTTTCCTAGAAATGTCCCACTGAATAACATAGGGATTACTTCTAAGAAGACTTGTTTAGGATTATGCCCAAGACTGTTGTTAAAGTTACAGGTAGAGAGATGAGAAGGCCCAACCATGTTGTTACATTTTCCCCCATAGAAAAACTGGAAATTTATGAAAGTCTGTAAGAACTCCTATTAAATATTTTCTATCTTTTAGAATAAATGAAATTATTTTAGATATATGGTTTTACTTGCTCCAAGTGCTTAGTTTGAAGTTACATAAGAATCTATAACATTATGGACTCCTAATTTGTATGCATACTATAGACAAAGACAACATATTTTCCAGGACATGCTTACTGTTTAATATGACAATTTTGTACACAATATGCTATAATATGGATGATAATATACTGTTGAAGAGTGTGAGATAGTTTGATATTAAAATATGCTGATAGTTCTCCTGTATGAGACTGTTTCTGTCTACTAGAAAGTTGGTCTTCTAATTTGAACTCGCCTCCCACCCTGTTTTGCAGAAAACAAAAGCAAAAGTAACATGCTTAAGGTAGCACACAATATAGTAGTTTGTACCTCTTTTTTAATACTGGGTAAAGACCACAGACAGCCCAATCCAAGGGTTTGTGTGCAACTGGTTCTTGGAGCTGTGTGGGGTCATGCTCACAGGTTTGCCTACCTACACCAGCAGGGAGGGCAAATAGGAAGGTGGGCAGGTGCTGCAGAGGTCTGTGGCCTAACCCAGAAGAACCTGAGCCCTGAAAAACTATGCAGGCCTAAAGTATGATTGCCAGTGCAGCTGGGGGTAGAGTAGGGGCATTATCAGAGGCAGAGCTGCCCTTAGTTGGCTTCCACTAGGCTTTCAACCTTGGAACACCCCCCTGCGCAGGAGGTGGACTGATGCCATCCAAAAGAGTGGTGTTAAGTCAATTTTGCCCTATGGAGAGCTTTTGGGGGGGGGGGAGCCCTCTGGAAGCTGTGCAGTAGCATCACTATCCCTAGCCACTGTGGCTTCTAGATTGGGCTGCTACTCCCATATCAACTTACCCAACCACTATAGTCATTTTCAGGGTCCTATTCTGGGCACCCCCATCATCTGAAGCTCGATGAGATGCAACTCAAGAAAGGACTTTTTATTTTAAAAATATTTTTATTAGATTTCAGAGTATGTTGGACAGAATAGAGTTAAAAAAATACTAATAAATAGACAAAAGTAAAACGAAGAAACTATCTACCCAGGATTATACTGTACTGTATATCAGAGTTGTAAATAATACCTATAATTATCTCATAGGATTTTTAAAGTGGTAGTTTCAATCTTCTTTCCCTCAAGTAAAGGACAAAGCTTACTCAATCCAAATTTCTACTTTATTGATGTAAACTTGAAAAAGGGCAGAAAAGTCCAACCTGGCATTAGTGGATACCTTTTCACAGAGAAAAGGAAGGGTAAATTCCAAAATTGTCAGTAATTTCATTACTGGTTGCCTCTAATAACACATATGGATAACAGTGACAAGAACTAAAAATAGACTGTCCAAGAGAATGTCAGGCACAAGTACAGGTTGATGACCGTAATTTCCAGGGGCAGTGGAACCACTTCCATAATATTGACAAGAGTTTTTAAAGATGCACCTCACTACATGCAATTTCCTCAGTTTCAATATAGAGCTAAATTTCATTTGCATTTGATAATCATATTTATTTAAAAGTAGAGTTCAGTGAAATTTATTACCACATAAATAAGTGAAGGTTTTCAGCACAACAGCCCAACCATGTACAAATGTTACTCAGAGGCAAGTACTATATTCAGTGTTCCACACTATCTTGCCTGCCATTATTTCTCACAAAAAGCATGGAAAGAGACAAGGAGAGACATGCTGATGGGCAGCTCCAATACAAGTATAACACACACCTCCCATAAACTCTGGAACAAGTGGCTCAGTTCAATGGTGGTGACTTTCCATTAAGGCTAAGGTTGCACCAGCTACTTTCATCAGCGGAATACTTTCGAGCAAGAAATATTTGGATATCAGCCAGTTACTTGAAAGTAAATCCCACTGGAACACATTAAAATAGCCAGCATATAAGTGGTTAGGCCCTGAACGTGTTATAATTGCTAGTGAACACGAAAAGTCTGCAGAAGGTTGCAAGCCTCTACACATATGCCTGAAATTAAGTTCTAGTAAACTCGAGAAGAACAGCAACAAAAATTAGGAAAAGGTTGAATAGAACCAAACAGGAGAATATACCAACGAGTTCAAAGTAGTTTACTTCCAAGTTAACCCACTAAGAATGGGGCTGCAAGATTTTACTCTACATCAGCTGCTTTTATTAACGATCTCCTGTACGCGTCCACAGCATCGCGCTCTTTCCTATGTAGACTATTAAAAAGTAAATCCCACTGAATTCAATAGTGGTTTTCCAATTCTGGAAAAAGAACTACTGCCCTTGACTGCCACAAAACTCTCCTTGCAATTCCACCCCAGACTAGTCCTAAACCCAGGCTCGACCCGCTCAGCTGCCAAGCGACGCGCGTCCCTTCCCCAGCTTCCTTACTGGTTCTCTGCTACCCCAGCTAATCATAGCAAAGCGGCACGCGCGATACCGGCTGTCTTTTGTGCAACTATACCCCCAGCAGCATTGCAAAGACGAGCGAGGGGGCCAAATGCAAAGCCAAGAGAGAGTCACTCAGCCTCAGCTCGGTTTCTGAAGATGACGAGATGCTCCTCACAAGAGGCAAGAGAGTGTGACAGGGAAGGCCATCGCCCTGTATTGCAAACTGTGAAACAGGCTTGCAAAGGAAAGAGAAGCAGCCGACTTACAGAAAAGCGAGCCCAAGTAAGCGAGGAGGAGCAGCAGGACGCGGCGCCTCGCCATCTTCACAGCAACAGCTGCTGTCCAAAAACAACAAGAAGCTGGCGTTGCTCCCCGTGTTAGAAGGGTGGGTGGGAGAGCTGGACGCTCCTCCCGTTATTGGGGGCTTTTGTACCTCGGGGAGGGGAGACTTCCTTTCCAATATGCCGGAATAAACGAGGAGCCGAGATTTCCGTTGACTCTAGTTAGCAAGCACCAAAGTCAAGGGAGGGTGGAGGAATTCCGACGGAGCTCTTCAGACTCCTTTGAGTGTCAGTAAATGTTCCCAGTTACTCTGAGGCTACTGCCATTTCTTCAATCTAGAGGCAGCCAGAGCAGAAGAGAAGAGATTCAGCCTGGAATTGAGTGAGCAGCGCGGGGTTGTTGTTTTTTTACCCTATCGACCCGCAAATCTCGATTAGCATCTGCCTTTCCCTGGCACTGGGTTTAAGGATGACTAATGTTAATTGTCAGCGTCGTTACTGAATGTCATGAGGAAGAGTAAAGCACACACACAAGCTGTGCAACGCAGTTGTCACTAAGTAATGAACAAGGCTTCAAATTCCTCAGAACTCGTCTTGAGGCTGAATGTTTGTTTCCCAGTGAAGTGGTAGAGGAGAGACCAAAGGCTTCAGAAAAGCTCAGCCGGCATAGTTTGCAAATTTTCAGAAGACTACAGTGTGTATCTTGAAATATCTTTTATCTCCCCTTTATATGCAGTCAACTCCCTGCTGCTGATGCGTCCTGGGAAACTTGTTCACTAGTATGTGATAACTGGGTTGATTCTAACAAAAAGAAAGGCAGGTTGCAAACTTCGAGTAGGTCTGAGTAATACCCCCAGCAGTGCCCACCCCTAATTAATGCTCTAGAGACAGTAGTTCTGTGTCCTTTTCTACTGTCTCAATCTGACAGGTCAGTTGGGTGATGGAGGCTACTATTTGTCCCTGCTGTTTCCACATCCAGTGAAATGGAAGTGGTGTCAAGCACATAGCCAAGCCTGGAAACAGACAGAGCCAGAGAGGGTCCAATTGCTGCTACTGCCACCCTGGGGTGCCATGACAATGCTACCGCCTGCCCTCCCACACCGGAATGAAATGGATTTTAAAGGGAGTGGTTGGAAGCCTTATGGGCTCTCTTTAAACAACATTGAAAAACAGTATTGTTTTATGTGCCTAAATTCGGCGTGGATGGGGGGGGGGGTAGATTTAAAGGACGCTGTCCCTTTAAATCTCCCCCAGTCCATGCCGAATTTAGGCAAACAAACAATGCAGCTGTCAACACTGTTTTCCCTCCCCTCCCCCTGCTTACCACTCCCCACACCTCCAGGCCAAAAACGAAAAAAACCCTAAAAAATGCAAAAAAAAATCAAACAAACCTCAAGGGTACCCTGAGATATGAAGAGCAAGGTCAAGGGTACCGCAATGTTGAAAAGGCTGGGAAACACTGGTCTGTGCTCATAAATTCAAGGGTAATGAATTGGATGCTGGGGCACCTTGGGACCCAGCAGTTGCCCATTGATGCTTACCCTGACATTCCCTTTTTAGGAGGGGAATGGTATTTTAAAGGGAGACACAGCAGGAGAAAGTTGAGTTCTGTCTTGGGAAGAGAACCTTAGGTCTGGCTTAGCAAAGAAGCAGGCAGTTAAGGGTAGCTCTGGCCCCTTCCGCACACGCAAAATAATGCTTCTTCAAACCACTTTCACAACTGTTTGCAAGTGGATTTTGCCATTCCGCACAGCTTCAAAGAGAATTGAAAGCAGTTTGAAAGTGCATTATTCTGCATGGGCTTCTGTTTGGTAGTGTGGCAAAATGGTTTAGCTCTGGCAAAGAACAGAGTACCGGATTGTTAGACCTGTCTCTGGTAATGAGCAGACCTTGTACCATTTAGTCTGATTCTTGGGAAAGGACAGGCTGATCTGGGTGGAATCATGTGTGTGAGAAAGGATTCAATCTAGTGGCTAGTCAGTAAATGTCAATTTGTGCCTGAAAGCATTAAAGAATATTCAAATGACACTGTGAAGCCATCACTAACTTTAATGGGCCTCTGAGACCTGTGCTACTGATTTATTCTTTGAAACCAACCTGTAAAGAAATAAAACTTCTGTGTTTATATAAACATCCTGTCTCAGTGAAGAGATGGTTTCCTCTTCCGGTAACATGAATTTTAAAACAGCTTTTATGAATGTTAATAGATTTTATGAATTTTAAATAGGTGTTATTGTTATAGGTTGTTATTGTTTTTA
This sequence comes from Sphaerodactylus townsendi, assembly GCF_021028975.2. Taxonomy (NCBI): domain Eukaryota; kingdom Metazoa; phylum Chordata; class Lepidosauria; order Squamata; family Sphaerodactylidae; genus Sphaerodactylus; species Sphaerodactylus townsendi. The sequence continues at coordinate 62,814,102 of NC_059428.1, read as the reverse complement.
GGTTTTAGGATTTTACAACTTTTACGAGTCTTATGTTGTAACCTGCCCTGAGATTTTTGAATATAGGGTGGGAGAAAAATACATATAAATAAATAGATCTCTGTACTATACTTGCATAGTACAAAATCTATCTAACAGCAGGAAACTCACTCCTATACACTTGCTACCATGGAAACACCTTGTAACTGAGGGGAAGGTATATAGTCTAAAACAAACCTTGTTTCCCAAAATCATAGGAGACTGTGAGAGTCTTCTCAGTAGGTAAACAAGGCCTGTCACTGTTAAATATTGGGAATTCAGTTTTCAGGTGCATTGGATCAGAACTGTAACATTCAGGAAGAATGAATTTAAGCCTTCATCTTTGTGTTGATTTCCTGATCTGAAACTGCCCAGGAGGGTTTGCTATTTGCTTTTGCAACTCCTATTTACCGTAATTGCAAGAGAGATATCAAAGAAATATTGTTCTCGATTAAGGACTGAAGGAGTTCACATCTTTGACAGTGTGATTCCTATCTTGTGACACTTAACATTCATAGAAATAACAGTAAACAAACTTAAAATGTATTCTTCCTTTGTTATAAGAAGTAATATATAGAACAACAGTCAAATATGTAAAAGAATAATTAACGCATAATAGTTCAGATCTGTTGTGGTGAGAGTCTCACTCATTTCTGGCTTCTGTCAAGTCAGTCCCTTAAAGATTAATGGACTTGCAGCTCTGCTCTGCCTTGCGAAGTCATCTGTTTTCTTTTCAGGGGTTTCATGTAGGAATTTTCTTTTCTTTTCATGTAGCCCTAGAATATTAATATGTAGTTTTATAACAAGGTTACTACAGGTGAACTACAGGTTCTGTAGTGAATCTGGGAAGATTCATATAACATCCATTGCAAATGTTCACAACAAAAAAAATCAAAATATAAACCAATTAATGTAAATACAATTCCCCGTCCAGCAAACAGTAAAACAACTTCTCATGACTAGAATATTAATTTGTAGTTTTATAACAAGATTGGAACCCTTCTGAGGTGAAGGTGAACTACCTTCAGAATTAACTTCTGAGGTGAACTACCTTTAGTCAGTTTGGGAAAACTGTTCCTTTCTTTCTTATATAGAATATCCTGACTTTTTACCCTCTCCCTCCTCACTCCGTGGACTCAGGGTTACACTTTGTTGGGGCCTCATGTGTACAGACAGGATATTGTATGCACAGGTTCCCCAAAGGAGGCAAATAGCATCTCTGAAGCTAATTTCTCAGTTTCAGTTGAATTGAATAGAAACCTTTAACGGCATTTTAAGAAATAGTGTATAAAATAGGTTTTAAGAATATAAAGATTAAAATAATTAATAATTATAAGTGCTAGTAGCAAGCTCAATGTGCAAAGTGTCAGACTGACAGTGCAAAGTGCTAATTCCAAGTGCTCCTTCCCCATGTTTTTGCTACGTCTGCATGTCTATTAGCTGTCAAACAGCATCCCAGGCCATGCACCTTTTCTCCTGGAAGATGTTATGTCTGGAAAGGTGTTTATGAAGGGGGATGGGCCCTGCTATTGGCCACTGCTCAGGGTTCCTAGGCTGGTCTCTGCCTCCACCCGTTGATTAACTGCTTGGTCAGCTTCCAGGCCAACTGTGGCCATGTGTCATGTCCCAGACTGTTCAATAATGAGACTTTGTGTTCAAACTATTTCCTTTATTGAAAAGAGCATCAGGATTAAGCATACAGACTTCTATTGACAGAACTGAAGATCAGGTGCCCAAACAGCTTCCTATATACCCCCACTCCACACCCACCCCTTCCACGCAGCTTGACACCACCTTCCGATACTAGTTCCCCAGGGGGCAACAGCACCCCTCCATTCTCATAGGAAGTGCCTTCACCAAAGCAAAACTACAAAACCCATGCTCCCCAATGCTTTGAAATGTAGAACCCAGCAGGTGTCTAACCAGCAGATTAGCCCCTGCCTAAAAGCAAAACTAACGAGCAAGCAAGAGCTAGCAGTCCCAGACAGAGGATCTCACTTCCTTGTTGGGGGACATGACAGAATCAGCCTGGAACAGGACAGTTCATGACACCGTGGAGGAGGGGTCTGCGCTGATGGGGAACCTTTTTCATAGTGTGCTAATGCAGCTGTATGTCACACACCACGTTTTGCTGGTGTGAGTTTGCACTAGAAAAAGTGGATGTTTCCAGCACAAAAGAGTTTGGGGAGCTAACATCAGCCCTGCCCCTAGGAATATCTTTTTTGGCACTGGCAAAAGCCACTGTGCTGGAGTTGTGCTGCCATGATGACTGGTGCCCCTGCTTCACACTCCTATGGTATGCCACTCCCTGGTGCCAGGGTCATGCTGTCCCTACAGTGCTCCCCCCCACCCCCACCCCCACCCCCACCCCCACCCCCACCGTTGTGCTTTGGATTTCTCTGTAAGTTTCACAATATACTTAGAAATGTGGGGCTCTGCTCCTACAGGTTATCTGTAAAAAAAATTAAGACAAAGCATACAGGCTTGCAGAGGTGTAACAATTCAAATACCAATAATGAAGAAAGGGTATGTGTGGTGAAACAGTTTGATTATGAGCATTAAGTTACACTTGTATCTACTACTATAAAATATATCATAATTGAAGCATGGTTGGAGTACATAGCTCAGTTTTGCTGCTGATGAAGAAAAAAAATATAGCTTATGGAAAAATTCTTGTTACATCATCAGCAATCATGTGCTGCCATATAGAAACTCTGAATCATTCATAATACATAATCCAAATATGCTAATTTATCACTGAAGTAGGATTTTAATTTGGCAGGTGAAAGCAAACTTGAGCGAATGTAATATTGACATATTTCTAAGAAAGTACCAAGGAGGATAGCTCTGGCAAGGTTTCAGTAGTAGATGTTTGGCAAGCATAAATTCAATAGTTCAGTGCTGTCACTTTCAAATCTTCATACTGCGAAAAGCTGGCATCTGTTTAAGTATTTCATGCTAGTGTTACTAGGGGAATAATATCCGTGTGCGGGACAAACCTGTCTTAAGAAAGAGAAAGGAGTTCCTAAGAGGGTGGATATTTAAAGTGGTCAGACCTCCCAGAACCGGGGAGGTGTATAGTAAGGCGCAGGGACGTAGGTATAGATTTTTTATGGGGGGGGTTGGGGGGGCACACCCCCACTCGCCCCTAGGGCATGTGTACCACGCCTACAAGCCCCGCACAGCTGGCCTAGTGCTTATAGAAAAGCACATCTCTCCGAGGCCGAGGGGATGGCAGACTCTCTGTCCTGCCCTCCCCCCTGCCCCTCCCTCTGGAGGCAGAGTCTTAGAGGGAAAATGGAGCCTGGTGCAAAATCTGAGTTTTGCGCCCCCCGGGCAGTCGCTGTGATGCTGGAATCCACCCCCAAACAGCATCACTTTCAATGGTGTTTAAACTAGAGAGCCCAAATTCTCCTTTTAAATCCACCTTAAAGGGAGAATCTGGGGTCCCTAGTTAAACAACATTGACAGTGATGCTGTTTTAGGGTGGATTATCCCCCACCCTGAAACAGAGCATCACTTCTCTAATGTGGCATAGTGGTTAAGAGCAGGTTACATTCTAATCTGGAAGGAACTGAAGTTTGAGTTCCCCTGCTCTGCCACTTGAGCTGTGGGAGGCTTATCTGGGGGAATTCAGATTAGCCTGTGCACTCCCACACACGCCAGCTGGGTGGACCTTTGGGCCTAGCTCACAGCTTTTCGGAGCTCTCTCAGCCCCACCTACCTGCACAGATTGATTGGTGTTTTGTTTGTGAGGAGCAAGAGGCAAAGGAAGATCTGTAAGTCACTCTTGAGTCTCCTACAGGAGAGAAAAGGGGGATATAAATCCAAACTCTTCTTCTTCTTCTAAACTAGGACCTCAGATTCTCCTTGCTTTAAATCCTATGCGATGAAGGGTGAAGATTTAAAAGGAGGAATCTTGGGAGAAATTTGGGGGTGCCTGCTGTCAGGGGTGCAAATTGTTAAGCTGAGGAAGCACCAAGCATTTACGGGGTTTCTTTTAGGAGTCTTCCTTCCTAATGAAATTACCACCCATAGATTTGAATGAAGAGTTTGGTTCAAAAGGGTTCCAAAGTTATAAGGACCCTCAAAGGTGTCATGCCCCCATCTCCTATTAAGCTTCCCATTGGAAACAATGGGATGGCGGCATTCCCTTTGGGAGTCCATAGCTTTGGGACTCCCCTGGACCAAACTACACATAAACTTTGGGTGGTATCAAATAAGAGACTCCTCCTGATGATAGCTACACAGCTTAGGTGAGGATTTGGTTCAGGGTGTCCAAAGATTATGGACTCCTCTCAAAGGATGTAGCCCCTCATCTATCTATTAAAGCTACCCCCATTGGAAACAATGGAGGATGGGGGGGCACCCCCTTTGGGAGTCCATAACTTTGGACCCCCTGAACCAAACCTCATCAAACCTGGGTAGTATCATCAGGAGAGTCCCTTAAACAATCCCTGAAAATTTGGTGCTGCTAGCCCAAACAATGTGCCCCCTGCAGGCCAAAAACCAAAAAAGCACTAAAATGTTTTTAAAACCCACAAACGGAGGGGCGGAGCTTCGGACATGAATGGGGTTTTTTTTCTTTTCAAACCTGAGGGAACCCCCCCCCCCCACACACACACACCACCACCACCACCACCACCTATGTCCATGGTAAGGCATTGCTATGTTTTTCTTTCCATCCAAAGAAGAGCAAGAACCTAGGAAAGTCTTTTGAGGGGCGGAACTCTTCAGTCCCAGCGCTTGTTTCCGGGGAACAGCGAGAGACGCGTTCCTATTGCTGGAAGAAGCCGGGAGAAAGAAGGGTAGTTCATCATGGCTTCATTTCGGGTCGCTCATGGACTTTGGCGGGGCTGCAGCAGGAGTGAGTGCATATGGTGTGGGGAAGGCTACTTGAGTTTGGCTGTGAGCGTCGGAAGACACTTTCTCCTAACGTTAATTATGGGGAGGGAGATATGCATCGCGTTCCAACATGCGTTAGTTGCGGTGCTAAACATGTATGGGTAAAGTTGAACTGTGGGCAACGCTGGCTTTGCAATGCTTTGAGGAGCTATTGTCGCACGAGATTACCCATTGCTTCCCGATCGCGTAATCAGATCCAGGAGATGACTGATTAAAAAAACAAGGGAGCAAAAGATGCGCCGATGTTTTAAGAGCGCCAGGCTTGAAATTAGAATATAACGTTTGGGATTGTGAGGTTTTTGTCTCCGGTTTTGCCCTGTGAGTGTAGGTGACAACATCTTCTGTTTCCTAAGAATGTTAGACCTGGGCAATCATAACTCGATTCTTTTTAATACGTTGCACTGAAGGCTAATGTTTAGCTAAATATTAAGAGCATGGATAGCCCTTACTTGTATCACTCTTTCCACAAGAATCATTTAAAAACCGGGGGGGGGGGGGCACAGAGGACGACGATAGGTTGTGTTTAGACTTTCCAAACCAAGAAGCAAACTAACATGATAGAATGTTGTGTACCTTTAAGTCAGTGCAGTGAAATTCAGACTTTGAAGCTACTGATCTTTTAGAAAGTAGCTTTAATTAGAGAATGAAAGTTGAGGGTAGTATTTTTAGTATATTCAGTAGAAAGTAGCTTTAAGTAGAGAATGAAAGTTGAAGGTAGTATTTTTAGTATATTCAGTATGGGGTTCCTGTGGGTTGTTCTGGCCACAATCATTATGACACACTTTATTTACTGCATGAAATTCCAACAGAGTAGCCAGGTTAGTCTATTGCAGTAAAAACATCAGTATGCGTTAGTTACGTTGTTTAATTATTACATTACATTTTTTATCTAAAACTGTACTGAGTGGCTTGGATCCTAACTAGCATTTCTACAGGCAGAAATATTTTTTTGCTTACGTAGCATGATTTTTTTGTATCCCCACTCATGTCATCCCCAATTCCAGTTCTGGGGATCCCCTGCTAACAGTTAATTTCATGTTGTCATTGTGAAAAATCAAATGGTTTTCCAGATAGTAAAGTGAACATTTATTTTATTTATTACCTGCTTATCCTGCCCTTTACCCAAGGAACTAAACTGTGGTGTAATTTTCTCCCTTCTTCCATTTTATTGTCATAACAACCCTGTGAGGAAGGTTAAACTGAGGCCAGGTTTTCACCCATTTCATCTCCATCTGGTGGGGGCTGCTAAGGGAGGGGGGAAAGCTCTATGAGCTTCACTCTGTTCCCAAATCTCGTAGTATATGAGTCACTGAGAGAGTTTCAAAATTTGTGTGTGTAAAGAGCTTGGTTAGTGGAATATTTCTTCATTAAATAAGCAGCATAGATTCTGATTGTACACAAACTAACAGCACAATCCTAAATAGAGTTGTATCCTTTTAAATCTATTAACTTCAGTGGATTTAAACAGGTCTAACTCTATTTAGGACTATGCAGCTGGAAATCAATTCCACTTACCTCAGGGGCAGTTGCTTCCAAGTAAACGTGTTCAGGGCTGTAACGTTGATAAATATATGCATTACAAACATAATATAAGATTTATTTGAAACTTCGCAAAAGCAGTTGAATTGTTGTTTAATGCCATTACGGTTGTTTTCAGGGTTTGTATCAACAGATCCGGTTTCTCGGCTATCAACAGCTGAGATTGCACAGATGCGCAATGAGCTCTTTGCGAAGGAAAAAGAAAGACAATTGTCTCTTTGTCCACGAATTGAGAAGATTGAAGTAAAGTATGTTGGCAAATCTCACCCAGGCACTATATTTATAATGAACAAAGGACTCTCCACACCATATACTTGTGCCATGCGTAAGTAGATGCAACAAAGTACTGGAAATGTCACTCTTTATCTAAAATGCAAATCAAACAAACACTAATACTCAAGGAGAATACAAGAATTCAAGAAGAATAATTTCCAGATGGGTAGCAGTGTTATATTTCTACAGTCCAACAAGTCTACAGTCCAACAAGATTTCTACAGTCCAACAACCTTTAAGACTACCAAATTAGGTGGTAGTGGCGCTTGTTGGTATTAATAAGCTATTGTGAGTCAGAGCCCACCTTGTCAGACGCATCACTGTTGCATTCAGTTGGCAGAGATATGTGTCCAAAGCTACAAATGGAAGTATGTGTGATTGTAGTAAAGTGAGATTGTTACAAAGAGAGGGAAAAGAGCCTGATTTCCAAGGACATACGTAAATTACTTTACATTGCAGAGCATAGTTGCTATCAATGAATGTTAATTTCAGTCTCTATGACAAGGAAAGGATTTGTGTGGTATATGAAATGCGTGCTACAAAGTTCTCTCTCTATATAATTTTATTAAATTTGTACCCCACCCAATTTCTGGCTGAAGTTGGGCTCCACAACCTTAAATCTCATATTGTACTGTTTTCCCTGCTATCCCTATGACTACATATGCCTGCCTTTTAGAGTGGATAATAAAAATTCCATGTCTACCATGTGGGAAAAGACGGGAGAGTACACTGTATGCATGTTGCTCCTATGCTATGATAGCAAGGCCTAATTTTAACTAATATTAGATTCCACCATCATCTGTATAATGTGAAATCAACTGGACAGTGTTTTAAAAAGATGTGTTTGAAATACTGTGTTCTGTTCTGGTTGTATCACCTGAAAAAAGGTAGCCTAGAGCTGGGAAAAAAACAGGAAGCCACCAGAATAATTAAGTAGTTTCCTAGACAGATACATCTAAAGCATTTGGGGCTTTCTGTTCAGAAAAAAATGTGATTAAACTGGAAAATAAGGAATTATTAGAAGGGCACATCATGTAAAAACCCTCTTCAGGGCCACCCCATGTAGAGTATTGCATTAAATTATTAATCGAACAAAAATGTCAGTAAGGTATGTGTGGCAGTGGCCAGATCACCTTTTCTGTAGAATAGCTGCAGTTGGCTAAATAGCTAGGCTTGAAAACAAAACCTTTAGGCCACTTCTATCACCTGTATCTCTTTGTACAGAGAGACAATTAGAAAAAAGCTCAGTCAGAGAACTTAGCCTTCACAGGGATAGTACTCATGTCCATAATGGGTTTGATTCTGACGTATAATGCTGTTATCCTGTTTAAATAAAGGCGTTTATCTGCATGCAGCACTTACCCCATATTTTAGATATTGCCAATCCAATCATTTTTCACAATTTTTGTCCACATTCCTCCTTTTGAAACACTGTTTCCTGTTTACTGAAATCAGTTCCACCTTGTCTGCACAGGAAGAGGTGGGAACGTCATGTCATTTGTGATATTGTGGAATCATGCCTCCCCCTTGCCTTATTTTTTGGAAGGGGTTATGCATACACTCTAGCGATGATGTGATAAATCGCTAATGCACTTGTGAAGCCTGCCGACTGGTCACCACGGTTGTGATTATCTTTTTGAAAACCTGTCTCCCTTGTCTCCTGAGATTCTCTGATTTGGATTTTCAGCAAAGTAGCTTTATTGCACATTTGAGAATCTCTGTACAGAGAGAATATTCAGAAGTTGCAAACACTATGTGTAAAGTTCCTGCCTTCAGTAACATGTCTCATCCATTCTTTTATGTTTGCACTAAAAATGAATGCCACAAACCAAGGCACAATCCACTATTACACTCATCTGCAGTGGTCCAGTTCATCCACTTTCATTTGCACATATGCGCCATCAAACAATCACACACTTGAGAAAGAAAGTAGCCCAAATCATTTTTTTTGTTTGCTCAAGAAAACAAAAATGTGCTTGGTGAGGGAAATGAGTGAAATCGGTGACATGCCAGAATATGCAGTATGGTATAGCTCTGCAATGTGTGACATTGGAAATGTGTGTGAATTTATAACATATTTGGTCGATATTTGGTGGTAGAGGCTGAGCAGTAATGTTCATGAACATTGACTGCTCCCCTCCAATTAACTTCTAATTATCTTCCTGTTCCATGCAAAAAAAAAAAGTAGATAGCTGATAATTTTAAACTGCCAACTGTTTTGTAACATAGATCTGTAGCATGTTCATAATTACATTTTTTTAACCTTTGGGTTTTCTTCTCTAGATTTAAGTGAATGGCACTGTAAGAAATCTGTACTCGCCATTGTAGATGGAAAACTCTGGGATATGTACCGGCCTTTGACTCAGTCATGTGAAATACAGTTTCTCACTTTCAAAGATGAAGATCCAGAGGAAGTGAACAAAGTAGGCTTCTGCCATCTTTTTACAGATTGTTTTTGTATCCTTTATGTCTGATTTCACTCCTATGAAGTGTTGAGGATTGAAGGATTCAAGTCTGACAGAATGCAAGAACCGAGGTGGGGTTAAACATAATGCGAATCTGTGTCATACTAAAAACTGATTTTCCACATCAGTTATTTAATCACGCTTTTCTTTAGCTCAGCAAACCAGAAACATGCCTTTGTTAACCTCTTGAGCAAAAATAAAAAGGCATTCTTATGGTACCTTATGGACTGCCAGATTTATTGCAATATAAACTTTCATGGACTAAAACCCATGTCATTGAATGTATGAAAGTCTAACTGGATCTCAGCCCACAAAAGCTTATATCACAGTATGTATATTTATCTCTAAAGTTCCCCAAGGTATTTTTTACTGTACTACTGCAGTATCATCATGCAGCATGTTATCTACTGATAAGAGTCTATTAATAGAAACTAATGAAATAGTATGTAAGAATGTATCTAGGGCTGATTAGCCTGTCTTGGTCACAGTGTAGAACTTGGATGGGAGACCATCAAGGAAGACTGTGGTTGCTATACAGAGCAAGGCAATGGCAAACCACCTCTCTTGCCTTGAAAACCCCATAGTCTTGGGGTCACCATGAGTTGGCTTCAACTTGATGTCACAAAGTTATTTCAAAAAATATTTATTTGTAAGTAGAAAATCGCCTTGGTTTCTATACTTTTTCTTCTGTGCTATCAGGCAGTCTGCTTATGAGTGTCTTGTGAAGAGATGCAAGAATTTTAGCAGCCTTTTAAATATATAATATTAAATTTTAAGGCTTAAGCTTTGTTTTCAACTGCACTTCCAGGATGTTTTATTTCAACAAACATTCCTTTGAAAACTCTTGTTACAGGCCTATTGGCGATCTTGTGCAATGATCCTGGGATGTGTGCTGGAATGGGCCTTCAAAGATGAATATTTGGTAACTCTTGTTAGAGCACCAGAAGTGCCAGGTACATCAGTGCAGTTGCAAACTTTCATTGTTGTGTTACATAAGCAAATGGTGTTGGTTATAATTTCATCTTCTGTTTAGGAATTGGGTGAGTCATTTACAGTGCAATCCTGGGGTGATGACTGAAATCCCTTAGAAGATGGCATGATTCCAGCGCCAGTGTAAATGCCACTTATGCCAGAATAAGGGGCATTTACGCTGGTTTAGGGACAATTATGCTGGTGTTGGGGAGCCATATGGCAGAGTAATCCCTGAGCACCAGTGCAGCAATGGCACAGGAGCCCATGTTGAAGAGGGCATTCCAGGGTGTGGAGCTTGCTTTAGTTGTCTTCCTGAGCCCTTTCAGTCTAAGAACGCCCTCTTTTGCTTGGATGCCAGCGACATCTGTGACACAGTCCATTGAACTGTATACAACACTTTCATGAACAAAGGGGCAGCATCACTTGCTGCTCATGGCTCAGCAAGCTTCTTAGGCAGTGGTGCAGCAGCACCATCTCTGGCCGTGCCACAACTACCCTCTCCCTAGGACTGCACTGTTAGTTGTAAGTGGACTGGAAAAGTATTTCCTTTTATCTTTTCTAAACAAGTATTTTGTCTGTGGAAAGAACACCACAGTGACTTTTCTTTCCACATGAATCGAAACATGATATGCAGCCAGCATCAGCTGATAGGTATTTCTTCCATGGAATTAAAGTGGCATATTATTTTGTGTCATTACAAACGGGAATATTTCTGCTGTCCCTAATTTCATTAGTTCTAAGTGAATTAAATGAAAGTATTTTTAAAAGTGATTAGCTGACTATAGCAGGTGCTTGTAGGGACCTATCTTACATTCTATATGCAAAAGCTTTTGGGGGTGGGGGTGGCAAAGCCAGAAATACTTCAGAGCAGGGTAGGCAGGCTGATTTTGTGATATTGTTTAATTTATTTATTGAGATGTAAATAAAGCATGATGTAATGTAATTTCTGCTTATGCAAGTATTGTTCTAACATGTATTTATGTATTGATATTTTGAATTTTAAAACAATTGACAGTGGTAAATGGTAAAACCCTCCCCCATTCAAAAATTACATTTAAACTTCCTATGTGGATTTCATTGAGTGATTTTTGCAACACTTCAAGCAACCTTCTTGTCTTGGCTCTTGTTAAGATATTTAATAAGTCTAATGATGTTCAGATTTTAAAACTGTACTTACATTTATTTTAAAATATTCCTTTCTTTGCATGTTGATTCCAATGGTAGTGTTATCTGGTGCTTTCTGCTATGATGTAATTTTGGACAACAGACTGAATGATTGGAAGACAACAGAGGTAAGCATAGTAATGAGCCTTTGGACAGTTTTCAATGTGTCCTTTGTTTGTGTAGAGTCAGCTGGTAAGCTTTACAAAATGTGTTGGATGTTTTCATTCACATATAGATTTACTATGATAAAAATTGTTTCTGCTAAATTGTAAAGAATGAACTGTATTACATAATCCTGTAAAAATCCTGCAAGGCGTCTGGGGTTGTTTTAGCCCAGACTTTGTGCAGGTCATTGCATCAGGGAACAATTTTAAAAGAATTATGTTGTGGTTGTCAAATTGAATCCCTTCTATGTTGTATGAAGAGCTATCACTTTATGGGTGTCTCTACAGATTCGCCTTCTCAAATTCTTGTCACTTTTTAAAAATCTGTTTTTATAACTGGCATACAGAGATAGCTGGATCAGATATAAAATCAAACAGTGTGAATGATCCTCTGACATGTACACTTGTTCTTCTGCTTGCACACTGCTGCTTCTTCCCAGCTTCCTTGGTATTTATTAATTATTTTTGTTAAACATTTTTACAAGGGTTGTATGAAAATGAATCCTGGAGAGCAAAAGAAACTTATTCACTTCTGCTGAAAGTGAACACTGGAACCATATGGTAGTCTTTTAACTAACGCCTATCTATTAATGTGATTCCAGGTTTTGTGAACAATCATTCACCTTTCTTGGTTGTAAGTGAACCAGTGCTCTAAATCATTTCCCAGTGTATAAGAAACTGTAGCATCCTTTACCTAGGACAAAAACAGGCTAAAAGATAGCAGTAAATTTGTCACCCCTGATAATCAGGTTTCCCGATTTTAGCTCAAGGTCAAGCAAAGGCAAGTCCTGTTTTATCCAGCTTGCTCATAGAAAGCTTTGCAGACACTACTGTTGACTCGGGCAGGCCCTGATTTTATCTACATTATTAAATCCTGTATTTCTTACTTGTTTCATTTATCTGTTTGTTTTTAAATTTCTAGGGAAATCTTCGTTCTTTTACAAAAGAAGCTCACAAGCTAATTCATAAAGACCTGCCATTTGAAATTCTGGATGTTGATGTAAAAGTGGCACTTGAAATATTTCAGCATAACCCGTGAGTATTAACATAGGTCTCCTGCAAAAGTATCATTTGTCTAATTTTCTGAAATCCATTGTGTTTCAGAAAATAAATTGTTTATATATAATTAACTACATTAGTTTTTCCTTACTGGGCTACAGACTTTAATGTTTCCTCACTCTTGCCTGTAGATGGCACTAGAGTGTGGTATTAGTACAGTTAAAGATTTTTTGAACATAAACTGTGTTTATATGTTTTCTGGGTTTTGCTGCATCCTTGTGAGAGACAGCTGAAGTGTGTACCTGTGCATTAGATGACCAAGCTCAGTGTACTACAAAGAGTTAACACGGGGGATAGACAGACAGTCAGAGAATACTCTTCAAGTGTCCATCCTGGTGGGACAGATTTTCTGTTTCTCACACTGAGTATCTTGTGAATTCTGATAAAACAGGATAGATCCCCCAGCTGCTGTTATTCAGAGCCTTGAAGGATGTTCCTTTGACTGTTCTTTGGGAATAAATAGGAAGGGTGGAGGCAGGAGAAAATACCCATTCCAGTCCTATTAGAGATGGCAGCAAGCCAAAAAAAAAGCAAAATGAATATGCAAAAGGGAGTGCAGCAAACATGTTACTTCTTCCAGAATAGTCAAGTTGCATATCTTATGAAACTCTTCTGTACCTGTTTTTATTCTCTAGGTTTAAACTGGATATGGTCAAACAAAAAGCTTCTCAAAATTCTGAAGGAATGGTACAATTGCATAGGTGAGCAAAGCGCAGGTCTGTTTTTCTTACACTTTTGTAATCGGTTTGTACTTTCTGAAAGATAATGAATACAAAACAGTTAACTTGATTGGAAGTCGTCACTCTTCCAGTCTTGACATAAGCAAATCAGTGGCAACACCCCCCCCCCCCCTTTTGGACTTGTTCAAAGTTCTACTTGGGGGGAAAGTAATGTATTGGTTGTTTGAATGTGGCAGTTGGCAGGCTATTTACCTGTGCTGAACCATGGGTACAGAGAGAAGTGGTGGATGCTGGCAGTTTACCTGCTAAACCCCATAGGTTGTCTGGATACCAGCTAGTCAGTGCTTGTTCCTGGCATTGGCTGTGGTTTAAAATTTAGTTTTGATTGGTAATAGATTCCTTTTCAAGATGTTTTCATCCCTCACAAAATAAGCTGCCCTCTGCCTTTGGCAATTTTTTTGCATCCCTTCATGAAAGAGTTCAGAACTATTTACAAGTGGAGTGTGAGATACCCAGTAGCATATCGATTCCAATGCTGAGGAGCAGGATCCACATTTGGAGGTGTTTTGTTCATGGCAATGAATATCCCAATGTGAGAGAGTGTTTCTACCCCCAAGCAATAAATTGAGAAACAGTGGCTGCCACTGGGTGTAAATCCTGCTAAGAAAGAGCCTTGAAATGGTAAATTGAACTTGCAAATTTAGTGGGGTGCTATTTAAAACTGCCATTCAGTGATGCACGTGCTGCTGTAGCAAAAGCCATTCTGCAGAATCACCCTGTGGTTTTCCTAAAGTGAATTGTGTTTTAATTTACATAAACACTGAAACATGTTGAATTTTTGAGTTTCAAGGAATTGAAGGATAAAACTTATTTTATCTTGGGAGAGGTTTTGAACTTGCATGTCTACATTAAAAGGTATAAGACTACAGTATAAAAGTTTTCAGACTAAATTGTTCTATAAAATGCTGTTTGTCAGATATTATCGAAGAGGATACATTGAAATTCCAGTGTTGTGAGTTCCTTTTGTGGAGGTTCAAAGACGCTTCTCAAGGTGCAAATTATAGTAGTCGTAGTGTTTCTCGCAAATACACATCTATAAATGGTACCAGTTTTATTTAAGCAAATGATTATACACACTGGCAAGTCTTTAATTGGTAGTAGTAAAGAAAATAGAAAATTTGGAATTAATTACTAAAAAATATGGAATTAATTAATTAATCACTTTTACTCTACCCCTCAACCAGGTTTGGTAACTTTGTAGACATTAGTGAAGGCCCTCATATTCCCAGAACAAGCTTTTGTGGCCAATATGAGGTAACAGCAGCTCATAATCTTGAAAGCAGCCAGTCTGAACTAATACGACGAGTCCAAGGTCTCTCTCTTCCAGTTGAACTGAAGGTAAATCATCACTATGAATTTTTATGACTAGTATAAAGAAGATGATCCAACAGAGTGGAGCAGAAGTATCAGGCCTTCTTTCCCCCCCTAGTCTATCCCTACCTTCTTCGGCCCACACACAATTAGATATTGCAAACTGTTGGGAGTTGGTTTTTCCATATATTCTAAATAGTAAAATTGGTAAAAGTTTCGCCCTTCGTCTTCCACGGGTTTTTGGACATGCTGATTTAACTATAATCAGCTAAATCAGTTTCATTTATTTGTCCTAGAAAAGGTACACTAAATAAGTTTTAGTTTCAGTTCATTGAAATTTTCCCATCTTCTTCCCTAGTTTCAAAAAACAGTGTATCACATAAACCCAGGTATGAGGAAGCATGCTAAAACTTCTGTTTGTGTTTTCACTGTATAAATAATTACATACCCTTATATTGCAGCTTCATCATGCTGTCTGGCACAGGTTGTTGGAGAGATCTCAGAAATTAGTAAGTCTAAAACTCAAAAGATAGCTGTACTATGGTTTTTAGTATTTTCATACATAAAACAATGTATGCAGGTTTTTAAATGGTCATATTGGTATTTCTTATTTTCACAAATCAAAAAGTCAGTCTTCATCTACTGTTCATTGAAGTTCTTATCTGAATATGAAACTATGCTATAGTCTATTGCAACATGGTATATATTAATAGAACTATTTAAAACTTAGTAATGCATTTAGCTGGAACTAATTAGTTTTTCTCAAAATGAAAAAAGTCACACCAACCTTGAAAAGACCTATTTTATCAAAAAGTTGCAAATGAATAGTGCCATCTGATTTTGATTGAGAGCTTGTCATATGAACCTCCCTCATTCGAAAAGCCTCAACCTATTTCAGATCTGGTTCTGTTTTGGCAAGGAGAGAAGGTCATTGGTAGCATGAAGAACTTGCCAGGTACAAATTCTATGCTGCCTTTATTGGATAAGAAGCAGGAGTGATTGCGGGGTTGTGGGGGGAAGGAGAAACAGCATGGATTTGCATGTAGCAAGCCATCTTCACTTCCAGCTATCATGACCTTATGAAAGGAAAGGTTTTTGCTTAGTAATAGAGTAGGAGGAGTAGACTGCAAAGAGCAGGCGGGGTGCTTTGCCCATTTGTATTTTTTTTCCTTTTTTCCTGTCAAATGCTCCAAAAAGCCCTTAAGTTTTTCATTC
Source organism: Sphaerodactylus townsendi (assembly GCF_021028975.2). Taxonomy (NCBI): domain Eukaryota; kingdom Metazoa; phylum Chordata; class Lepidosauria; order Squamata; family Sphaerodactylidae; genus Sphaerodactylus; species Sphaerodactylus townsendi. The sequence continues at coordinate 62,798,277 of NC_059428.1, read as the reverse complement.
ACTTCATGGGAAAGCTTTACAAACTCAAATTATTTTTGAGGTCAGTTGAGGGTAGTGGTTGTGGTTTGCACATCACTACTCCTGCTAATTTGTTGGTGATTTCATGTGAACATAGTGTTTCTTGACTTGCACCAAATTAAGGAATCAGAATAATTGACAATATTTACCATTTGTTGCAGGTCAGTGAAGTCCAAAGGGAAGAAGTGAAGGTTGAAAATGAATCATCAAAAACTGAATCTGTTTAATGTTAAACATTCTGTCTGGGGAAAGATCGCAATTAAATTGACAAGTGTTTCAGCTACCAATTTCATTCTTTAAATCATTTTCCAAAGATGAATTTTAGTGAATAGTTTCTTGATTTTAAAGCAAAAACCAAACAGGTTATTTGCTTGCTCCCATTACAAAAAAATCAAACCAGAATATAAATCAACGAAAGTCCCAGCAAAAATTTCATTAGGTAGAAAGTTTGCTGTGCATTTGAGTATTTTCAAGCTTTTACTGCATAATGTGAGCAGGGCCCCTGCATTAGAAATCAGAGTTAAAATCCTGGGAGATTATATTTCTCCCTTACAGCGTAACACCTAATACAATTTGAAGCTGATGTATAAAACCAAAAAAATGGAAGATAAAGGACACTGCTATATGACACTTCAAGGGAGATTGTGAGAGTGAAGTTCAGTAATGAATGGCATGACCTGATGTGACAACTTGACTAGACGTTCTGCTTCAAGCAGGAGTTGGGTTTCAGTTTTGTTCCTAGCTAATTCCATTATTTCTTCAGTCTGAACCTAGCCATAGTGGAGATGTTTGATTAAAAATATTATGGTTCTTGTACCATTTTAAATAATTCTGATGGGCAAAAGTGAGTATAATAAGAAGACACTAATCAAAGAAATAGCAGCACTAGAACCCAGATGATCTTGTCAAGGACAGGATGCATTTTGAGCAAATTCCCATTTAGTCTCCAATAGGTCTAATCTTCACAGGTTAACAAGTTTTGAACCTCAGGCTCATATTCATTTTGGAAGAGGGCATTTGCTCTGATATTGGAGTAGTGGTTGGATAAGTACCAGATTCAGTCTTTGTAAATAGAGTTCAAGAAGGGGAGAGACTGCTAGCCAGAGTTTTACGTTCCTCTCTATATCTTATCTGTCCCATAGTCTGTGAATGGTTTGTCAAGTCCTTCATGCAATGAAGTGCTCACCCTTCTTTCTGCACTTCTGGCTAGAATATGATTTATTGTATTTGCCTCTCTAATTGTAGCAGAGTCTTCCAGTTATGTACAATGTACAGTATGGGTAATCGAAGAGCAGTCATATGGTGTGCAGTGGGGAGGTACAGTTGATTGTGGTGAAGATGACTTGTACCCCAAGTAGTTTGTTGATTTTGAATTTTATTTTATTTATGAGATTTTTATACCACCCTTCCCTTTTAGTCGCAGGGCACTAGATCACACTAAGAAAAATGTACAGACAGAGGCTCTACATGTGGAGACAGAGACTCACTATAAATAAATTAGGGGCTGTTAAGCATTATGAGGGAAGGATAAATTATAGCAATATCGCAAAGAAAAATGTGATCCACCAACCACATTATCTGAAATGCCCTCTTTATACCTGTGTAGATGCTGTGAGGGCCTTTTTTTGCTGCTAGTATTCAAAGCGTAGACAACTGTGGAAGGCAATGCAAACCATCCATGAACATAGTCTACCTGGTAAACGTTGTGATGTGACATCACCCCATGGGTCAGTAATGAGTCTATCTTTACCTTATATTCAAAGTGATGCTTGAATTAAAGATACTAACCTTCCAGAAAGTTTTTAACCATGGGAAACAATTAATTTTATTTTTTGCAAAACAACAACAACAAAGCATTAGAAACTATCTTGAAAGTGCTAGCATTCATACATTTTCCTAATTGGAATCAGTGTGCAGTCTGAGGTTCAAAGTAATCTGAAGATATGAAGTTTGCATTAATTAAAAGAAACTTCTCATGCTCACATTCATTTGTTCCATGATATTATTTATCTATTTGAAAAAGCATTTGAATCAACAGAGAAGCAACAGTAAATTGGCTGTGGTATATAAAGGTTGTGTTAAAGGAGCAATGTGTTTGGCAGACTTATCACTGTATGTATTTGAGATTCTCTTCTGATCCCAATATCAGGATGCTTTAAATCTTTGAGCTCTGCTGTTTTTGTGGCTGAAAGAATTTGGTTTGGGATTTAATTAGGTTTGAAGAAAGTATTTTTCTCTGATCTTCAACTGCTCCCGTCTCCTGGGGAAAACTTGCTTTCAAAGCAGCTAGAGCTCTTTAAAGCTTCAGACATCATGGACATCAGTGTGTGTGTGTAAGTGTAAGTAAATGGATTGGGACATACATTCCTGTCAGGGAGCTCCAGCTTTTATTGACTGATGTTTCAAGTTTGATAGTTCCAAGCTCCATTTGTGGTCTAGGTGAAGGCCCTATTCTCCCCATTTCCCTTAATTTAAATTTACTACCATGTGAAGGAAGAATTTCCTTTGGGTGTGACACTCCAAGCTGTAGTTTTGTTGTTTATTTTAAGTGGTGTGTGGAAGTGTTAAGGTTGTTGGATGAACCTGATTTTTCTGTCGGACCATCCCATAAAGAACAGTAAAAGAAAACAAGTAACAACCATCAAAACCTTGCCCAGTTTGCGTCAGGCACTGGTTACCATAGAAAGCCTGCATTTTTGTTATGTTGTTAACCTTTTTGCTGTTGTTATTGTCTTTCCTAAGTAACTATTTACAATTGGAGTTTCCCTTTAACAGTAGCCTTATACTTACTCAACTAACCTATGTATTAATTACTATCTATTAGTCATACCTCAAGCTAAAATTTCTCCTGTTTGCCATCAACATTCCATGACCCTTGGAGGTCAGTGAATGTGCTTAGTCTACATTTGTGTGTGTGTTTTGTGTGTGTAGTAATACTTTTTGGCGTGCCTGGACAGTTTTCAGCCCCTCTGAAATGTATATGGGGGGCCACATTTCACTGCTCTGCTCTGTGGAACAAAACCATCCAATTCATGATTGAAAACAGTGATGCTCAAGAAGATGTGGTTGAAGATAGAAATGCTGGTGGCACAATGGCTGACATCTTGATTTTTCTTTGATAAAGGTATACAAACTCCCCCAATACTTTGCTTTTTGTTGACTGTGCAATGGAAATATGTGAGTCATGCAAATTAAAGATGTTCAGTCACTTACTAGAAAAAGAGTCCACACATTACCTGATTAGCATACAGAGAAATAGTTTCAAGTATTCTTGTCCTCAGAGAGTTCTTGATGAAAGTTTTGTTTACAGCAGATTTAAACCAATATACTTCAGCAAACAAATGTGTCCTAGAAGTGGCTCTTCTTTCAGCAACTGTTTACTAGCATCGTGGTATGGCATTCATGTTTCTGCTTTCCTTTCACATGTAGAATTTCAACTGAGAATAGGCATCATACATTGTTAATGCTAATATGTAGGAGTCAGTCAAAGATAAAACCCCTATCACGATTAGCATTAACTACATATGGCCTGCAGATTAGATCTCAACTGAAAGTAAGAGACTCAGCACTGAAGCTCTTCAGCTTGATTCATCTGCGATGCAAAGAGAATAATGAGAGTGAAGACATTATAGAAAATGCATCCTGGCAGTAAAATTTTCATAAACTTGTAATGTGTGTAAATAAAAATGCATTTTCTAAGATAAAATTTATATACTCAGTTTCATAAAGTTTGATTGTTGTATTTTATTAAAACATTAAACCATGCTTCCCCATGGCTCAGCATAGCTTACAATAAAGTAAATACATTATCAAACAGTAGACCCCCAACTCTTTAATAAATACTGATTGAAGAAAGCTGTGTTGCCTTGCTCTTTGTTACACTGATAACTTTTCATGCTTAAAGGTCTGAGAAGACTTCACTTTGAATGATAAAGTGGGGAATGAGTATTCTTAGCATTCAAGTGAATTCAGTGACAAGTTCAGTATTAGAACCACACTTGCACCCTTTCCCCAAAAATCTCAGAGCAAGGGTGAAGTTCTTAAAATATTCTATCAGTAGGCCAGATTGAGAAGTAGTGACTTGTTTTAAGGTGACTTATTCAAGCGTAATATGCCCTTTTCCACCAAAAGAACTCAGAAGATGTGTGATTAAACTGCCACATCTTCCTGGAACTTCTTTGTGGTGGAATCCTTCCCTGGGGTCCTAACACTTTTCCATCCCCCCTTCTGATTCTTTGATAGTGTGTATAATGTTATTTAAGTGCCGCTTTCATCCAAATCATTAAACATAATTTTAAAAATAGCAGTTTACCAGGTGGCTAGGAGCAAGGCTTACTTTTCTCTATAGTTGCCCCCGCCACTGTCCTCCCCATTCAGTAAGCTTCATGCTGCTGTAAGGAGGAAAATGGCAACAGCAACTATAAAGAAAAGTAAATCTTGCTATTAGCTGTCTGGGTCAATATAAATGCTATTTTTTCAAAGTTAGATGTTTTCTAGTGCAGGAAACAATTGTTTGGATGAAAATAGTGTTTAAAGAACATAAACGCTATTGGAGAATCTACACTATTTTAAAGTGTGGAGACACGCTGCTTGGACTTCCACCACAGCGCACACAACTGCACTTCTTTCTGTAGGAAAGGGTTTAGTTGAGTAACAAGTCAAAAAGAAAGTCTCTTGTTCATTTTAAACTCAGCAGCTTCTATTCTTTCATTGAACGGGGGAGTTTGAATTGCTCACCACATGGACTGTTGTAATGCCCATACCTGTGTCCAAAATTGTTTGAGAAAGTTATTTCTGTAAAGTCAAAAACAAATGTTTTACAGTTTCTCTTTTTTAGGAAGTGAACGAGACGGCATTTATTGCAGAGCAGTTTTTATTCAGTGCCAATTGTTGATGGGCACTGAGGAAGTGAGTGTTAGGTTAAGGTCCAATGAGTTAATTTAAGTGATAAGGGAAATGGCCACTTCCTTTATTCTAAATTAAACCACCTAAACGTAGCTACCAGGCAACACATGCAAAAGGCCAGAAGACACAGTTGAAGTGCTGCACATTTGTGTTTTGTAGACAAGTGTTAACTGAGATTTATTGTGAACACGCTTTCAAGGTGACTCAGCACAGAAGTGAGTCTGTAGAACAAAGTTAAAGCTGTACTAGTGGGATTCAAAGCTGCCTTTTTGCTATACTAGTGTAGAATAAAGAGATTTTTCCCTTGCCCCAGAACATTGATTATTGTGGTTTCAAAATGCCCAAGTAAGTTTACCTCAGTATAATAACAAACTGTGACTCTTCCTGTTTTGTTGGAGGCACACAGCCATGCTCAAAGGAGAGGACCGACAATAAAACACTGTGTTGCTTTCTATATGCCAGAAAAAACAAAAATGGGGTGGTCCATTAATACAAAGTAGGATTGTGAACTCTGGGTTGTGAAATTTGGGTGTCTGGGGTTGGAGGCTTGGGTTTGGGGTGGGAGGGACCTAAGTGGGCTATAATGCCAAAGACTCCACCCTCTAAAGCAGCCATTTTCTCCAGGGGGATATCTGTAGTATGGAGATGTAATTCTGGGAGATCTCCAAACCCCACCTGAAGGTTCCCAGCACTTCTTCAAAGTCAGACCAGCATGTTGGGAGCAATTCAGCAACTCGTTCACGTTAGTAATCTTCATCCAAGTCCTATAAAAATGAAACTCTTTCCCCACTTTGCACTGGCAATTGATACCAGTTAAATTGTAGATACAAGGAATATCCGCAGCCTTGGTTATATTATGAACATATCAATACCTCATTTTCTTCTGTTTAGAGCAAAAAATGGTTTCTGAGACTAACTGAAATTAAAGAATGCAACCTACTCTCAATTTAAAGCAACATTAGTTCAATTTAAACACAGTACTGACAAAGCAAAGAATTTCCCTGTTCACCTTTGCAGGGGCTTTGCAATTTCTTTCAACTTGACCTTGGATTGCCCTCTAATTGAAAGAAAAACACATTGTCCACTGGCCTAGGTTGTATATAGTAAAACGTTTCCATGTTTGCATTACAGTGTTGCAGAACAGCATTACTTTGTGAATGGTAGTCTACCTGCATACTACTACCATGCTATGGATGTGAATTCAGCCCAGCCTATATCCACAATTCTAGTTGCGGAGAATTATTTTTCAAAGGGAAAGAATTCAGAAACATGATGCTCCCCCTGCTGCTTGAAGTGAAATAGCACAGGACATTTTTATTTGTTGTTCTATTACATTCATTTTTCAAAATTGGATTAAGTCATAGACCTGATAGGTCTAATTCTTTGTTACACAAACTCAAATGTGATATTTACGTGTGTGTGTGGGGCGGGGGGAGGTTTTAAAATATCTAATTTAGAATTTTAAACATGATTTTTCAGGAGCAATCAATGAAGATAGTGAATTGCTCTAACGCAAATAGTTTGGCCATAGCATATATTCTGTTTTATCTTTCAGAAGGGTTTGACATTTATAGCTTTTTCATTATCATATTCATTATGTATGTATTGTTGGTATGGATGACCTAGTTGTCAAAGAGGGCTGAATTAAAGGCTGAATTTCTCATACAGCTGTCTCAAAGATCTATGTACCTGTACACATATTTGCTTGCACTTCAATAAATCTGGACACATATGCACAAAAATATACTAGAACTGGATGCCCATATTTGGGAACAAAGAAGACTTTCAAGCTGATTCATACACTTTTTATTTTCCAACATAGACCCTGATAGTTTATTTGTTTATTTTAAATTTTGCATTGTTATTTATCATTTAGGCAGGTATTTGTTTTTTTTAAATGTTTATATTATACATCATTTTGAAAAATCCCTTGGAATATAGAAACAGTAATAAGAGTTTAAATGCAGTTTAACTATATATTTTTGAAAGAGGACTGCAGCAAAGTGGCGTAGTGCCCACGGGGCACCCCAGGCAAAGCAGCGGTGGAGGTGTGGCTGGGCTGCCAAGGGGGCATGGTGGGGGTGTTGCGGGACAGGGGAGGGCAATGCCGCAGCGGGGACGCAGAGTGCGCGGACCCCGGGTGCAGTTTCCCCTCGCTCCGCCTCTGTGTCCTGTTACAAACTTTACTACTATTAATTATAAGAAGGTGTCAGTGGAACATTTTTGGAATGGGATGCTTAATCTATGGCCCTCAAGTTTAGCAAGCCAATGCAAGCATGTGCAACTGCATTGTAAAAGTTTTTTAAATTTTATTTATGTTATTTACAGTCTGCCTTTCTCAAAGGACTCAAGGTGGATTACTCATAGTGAGTCAGTACAATCAACCAAATGGGACAATCAGTAACCAATGCATTAGAATTTTAGATGTTTGGAACCACCAGAAAGACCAAAAGCATGGAATTAAGACAAATTAACCAGCATAGAAATTACTTAATAGGATCCTACTCACAATAACTTAATAGGATCCTACTCAGATTAACTTAATAGGATCCTACTCACAATAAGCTCCTTAAAGGCAGAGGAAAGTGGGGTATAAAAACCTACTCTTATATTCTGTAGAACCTATTTGTATGTATTCACATCAGACTATGAGTCTAAGTGAATGTTTAAATATGTTTCTGTATTGGAGAAGCAAAGATTTTGAAGCTCCTCCACTCGTTTAAAGTCCCCCTACCCCACTCTGTATCTCACTGCACACGATCTTTCTAAAAAGCATCAGTCTTCCTACCTGCTGTCGAAAGTCGTTTCCACATCGATACAAGCTGTTCAGCAGAGAGGCCACAAACTTCCTTTTCTTCCACCCCACACCAAAACAACAGCACTAAATGTGTTCATGAGAGAGAGAACATGCAAGAGCAGACACAAATACTAAGAAAACATTAAAGAAAGCATACATTAACACAGTGATGCAGTTAGCCCTTGTGCCTGGTTCAGAGCCTGTCACCCTTGCAGTGTAAGTTAAGTAAAGAAAGCTAGTACCAAACAACTCTGAGACCCTTTATAAGTCATGGATGTGACTCATACCCTTGCTTTCAGTAAATCCCCAGTCTTTTTTTCACTCTTCTCAGAAAGTAAAGTTTGAAGAAAAAATAAGGAAAACAGAAAATTCCCATGTAATGTTTAAAAACCTGTGTACTTTCCTTACAAATTATGATTTAAATATCTATCTACTTGTAACAAATGCAAATTATTGGTTTGTAGTTATGGTCTTGTGAGACTGAGGCAGACAGGCTCATCACACAATCTACTGGAATGTGTCTCTGTAATGATTACATGGTTTTATTATTTTGGTTGGGTTGAAGGAGTATTTAAATAAGAAGTAAGCCTGCAGTTCCCCTTGTAGAAGGCAGAAGTATCTTATGGGGAAAATATAACATTATAACACCTAAGCAACCTGCTTGGGTCACAAAGGGAAATTGTGGAGTTCCGTTCATTGTAAGTATTTGAAAAAAAGTTGGAAAGACATTTTCAGAAAGGTTTTAGGTGTAAGATAGCCCAGTGGTTCTTAAACTTTTAAAGTTGGGATCTACTAGTAAGCTTTATCTTTGGGACTTATTGCCACAGAGCTACAAGGTGCTGATAATGCTAGTCTGGAAGGCAATTACTATAGATTATATCTTCACCTCCCATATCTGGTGTTTAGGAGTGAGTAGAACCCAGGAATGGATAAGGATACAGAACAAAGGAATGGGGAGGTGGGATGGTGGTGGAATGCAGCAGATATGTCCACTTACTGAAAAATGCAGTCAGGATCCAATCCATAGGTTCCCACGGTAGAACCTGTTATCTGACACTCCTGAAAATTTTGTTATGGAACTTTGACCTTGTGGTTGTGGGAGCAATAATTGCTTATGTTTAGTTAACGCAGAAGATGTTTCATGTAACTGAAACTAAAACACGCAATATGTAACTAGCAGCATCTCAATTGAAAAGCATATTACAAATGGAAGGAAGGATCCATCCAAGCCAGCAGATTGTTTGTGGTTAGAGTGTTGTACCAGAATCTTGGAGGCCCTGGTTTGAATTCCTAGTCTGTCATAGCGGCTTGCTGGATGATCTTGGGCCACTTGTAAACTCTTAATCTGAATTATTCCACAGGGTTATTGTGATCATAAAGGGAAAGAGGAGAATATGGTACCATAAACCACTTTGTGTCTCCATTAGGGAGAAAACTGGGATATAAGTAAACAGGTTATTAAATAAATTCTACTGATTGGTTGTCCTGCCAGTATGGTGCAATGATTACAGTGTTGGACTAGGGCTGTAATCCCCTTTGTAATCCCTTTCCTAGTGGGTTGCCTGCTACCAATTTGCTTCTTCACTAAGAAAATTGCCAGTTCTGACTTTCTGCCACTTCACTGCTATTTTTGCTAAGAGATGCTTTAAAAGGATTCTGGAAGAATCACCCTTGTTTCTGTAGGCAGCACACATTCAGAAACACCTGCCCTCATTCATTTGGTAATTAGCCCAACCCCCCTTGGAAACCACTTTGTGATGGTACCCAATTTCCAATTCTCAAAATTCAAAAAGTGCCTACACATCAGGGACCCTTCAGAGGCTTGGAAGACCCAGATTAAAATTTGCTGCTTAGTCTCTCTGTCTGTCTGTCTGAGACAGAGTTGTTTTAAGAATACATTGAGGAAGAGTCATGACCCTTTATCTGCCCCATTGGAGAAAGTGCACTGGATAGCATTGTGGACCACATTTTGAGTGGTGCACACAGCATGAAAAAGTAGGCATTGAATATTATTCAGCATGGGAATGTTGCTTAACATTGCAGGATATAGAATATATTCTGAAATAAATTATAAAAAAACCCCGACAGCCCATCCAGCAGCCTAAAGAAGAGCCAGACTAATCATCAATCTGCCAGAGAACCATGATGGAGTGCTAGATTAAAAATGTAAGAACCAATTTTTCAAAGGTAGGCAGATACCAAAATACCGTGAGCAAAGTAATTAGTAGAGAGTGAAGGTGCATGGTCTTTCAGGTATTGGTAGCATGAATGTCAGGAAAGAGTAGTAACTTAGACCATGGAAAATATTATGATGCAACAAAGCAGAAATGGTTAGAAGAAGAGTATGGATTTATACCCTGCCTTTCTCTCCTGTAAGGAACCTCTAAGCAGCTTACAAACTCCTTTCCTTCCTCTCCCCACAGTAGACACCTTGTGACGTAGGTGGGGCTAAGAGAGTTCTGAAAGAACTGGGACTAGCCCAAGGTCACCCAGCAGGCTTTATGTATTGGAGCGGAAAAACAAATTCAGTTCACCAGATAAGAGTGTGCCACTCATGTGGCGAAGTGGAGAATCAAATCTGGTTCTCCAGATCAGAGTCCATCGCTCTTAACCATTACACTACACTAAGCATGGTAATTAGATCCCTAACAAGTTGCTAAGAATATTAATCCAAAAAACTCCAAAAAACTCCACACAAGTTGCATTGTAACCTTGATTATTAAAATTATGGCCAGTCAGAAGTCTGAATAGACACCATTCACTAACAGCAATGGATCAAAAATTCCAAGGGCAAGCCACCCAGGGCCACAATATATTTTTTCTGGGGTAATCCAAACTCTTGGGATATTTGCATACATAAAGCTATTGCATCAATAAACTGTTTTCAAATCAAATAGCTGATGGGATGGTAGGGAACTAGCTGATCAGTCCAGTTGGGGGTGAAAGAGAATATCAGCTCTATGATTCTATTACAGTATAAATGTATTTATTTTCTATAAGAAAAATTCTAAGTATAGCCAATTCTTGAGATTACTTGAGTTACAGACTACTGTATCCTATGCTACCGTAGCACCTGCATATTTAATTTTTGCCATTTGGGAAGTAGAAAAAAAATAAAAGTTGAATGTAAGAAACAGATTAATCAGGAAACAAAACGTAGTGTGTTATTTGGGCAGAAATTTTCCCATAGTCAGCTAAGGAGAACTACCACTGTGTCTAGATATGAAGCTAAATGTTATAACATTAAAAACACTGAGTTCTTTAACAACTTATTATTATTAAACATATTATAGACTGTTTGCCAAATTATTTACATTTTTAAAAAATGTATTTCTACCATGTAAAGAGACTGTTTTCCTCCAATTTCCCTCCAAATGTTCAAGTACATAAATGTGACAATCCGCCATAAGCATCCTAACAGTTTGTCTGTATGTAGAATAATAATTCTATTAGTTTAGGTGACTAGAATTCCACTTTTAGGCAGGAAAGAACCTCCACATTTTAGGTAATGTTCTACATGTACCAAGTCTATGGGACAGGTGAGCTGCCTATCACCAGTTATGTATGTCTATAGAGTTGTGTTTTGACTCCTTCACCTGCTGCAGGTATTTCTCCTATGACCACACTGGGGCAGGCAATGTACCCTAACATAGTTTGAGGCTCTATCCCCAATGCTTTTGTTCTGCTGTTTAGCATGTATAAACAAAGACTTTGCCTTGCTTAATAGACAGAGGGTACAACCCATGAAAGCAGAACAAACATATGTAAATATACGACCTATACTCAGTGCTTTTTTGTTTAAAAAAAGAAAAAGTGCCAGCACTCTAATATAAAGGTCTGTCAGTTTCTACTAGTTCCTCCCCTTAGGCCAGCCCTGAAAAAAAAAAGCAGCCATGAATCACCACGGCTGCAGTTGCTGCCTGGGAGGGTTAAGAGGAAGCCCTGAGCACCCGCCCTAGTAAGGGCGGATGGGGTGACCTCCAGCCATGCCCCTAGAGCAGGGGTAGGGAACCTGCGGCTCTCCAGATGTTCAGGAACTACAATTCCCAATTGGCCATGCTGGTAGGGGCTGATGGGAATTGTAGTTCCTGAACATCTGGAGAGCCGCAGGTTCCCTACCCCTGCCCTAGAGGACAAGTGCAACGTCACCTGACCGGAGCCTACAAAAGGCCGGCCTGGCCTTTGTGCCAACCATGTGCTCTGGCTGGCCAGCAACTTGCCCGCCCACCTTTCCCTTATGTTTTGGATATGTTAATGCATGCTTCATTGTCATATCCATACAGCGGTTTGGCGTATGGAAATTGATCTGAGGGGCCGGGGGAGGGAAGCTAAGGAGCTACCCCTCCCCCCATTTGTGGTATGGAATGCTATAGCAAGAGGCCAACTGCCCAGCTGAGCATCACAGCGAAGCTGCAGTAAGAGGCCACTTGCCACACTGGAGCTCAAGGCAGCTGTGTTGGGCATCCGTTCAGCCACCAGAGGGCAGTGAGAGAGAATGAGTTTAAGCACTCCAGGGAGAGCAACCACTTGAGGAGGGGGGTACCTTAAGTGTTTTCCGGAAAAGTGAGATCAAACCCCATGCTGTGCCTCACGCTTCTTATTGCTCAATAAACGGTTGGCTATGGCCAAGTAATTTACCCCAGCCAGAAGTGTGGTGTGGTTATTTGGGTTAAGGGACTCCAAGACAAGATGGTCCCATCCTCGGGCGGCAAAAGGTTCTGGTAGTCAGTTCTGGTGAGAAGTGTCACAAAAAAGCCCTGCCGATTCTTATGTAAAATCAGAAAGATCTCCAAAGTGAATGAGATGGTGTGATGATTGGAAGAAATGAGAAAAGTTGTATTCTTAAGTTCCACTCTAGATGGTATTGTTGGCCAGGAAGACAGGATAACTTTACTAGTTATAAGGTATCCCTGTCAGGCTGAGTCACTCCTTCACATTCCTGCTCCCTCTTGATTCTCTCTGGGAAGATAAACCAGACAGCAAGATACAAGAATAATGGTCAGATTGGAAGGTTTCTGGCTATCCTGGATATCAGAAATAACTCTGAATTCAAAGAATGTTCAAAACAGTCAGATCTTGATCAGTGCATTTCCAACTGTACCTTCCTACTAGAAATCTTGTTTTAATTATTAAGTACTAGCAGGGCACCTGTGCTTCGCTACGGAGATTATAAAAAATTCCCCCTCCTCTTCCCTCCCCTCCCTTGCATGACACCCCTCACTCCTCCCCATTCCCTCCCTCCCCTAGGGTGGGCGGGCCATGTCCAGATGCCAGGCCCCGTCCCCTCCCTTGCATGTCACCCCTCACTCCCTCCCCTTCCCTTGCAAAAAAACTACTGAAACTACTGAAACTACTGAAACTATTGAAAAATATTAAAAATATGAAACATACCTGATAAAATTACCCTTGAAGTTTGAAATGGCATGAATTCATAAAAATATACATACTGGAAAAATCCTGAAAATACAAAACGTGCGGCATAAAAATACCCTTAAAGGTTGCAAATTAAGGAATTCATAAAAATAAAGATCTTTTAAAACACTGAGAATACTAAAACATAGTGAAAATATAAAAAGTGACTCCGATAAAAATACCATGTGAAGAGTTTCAAATGTAATGAATTCATAAACACTATTAGCTATTTACAAATGGTAAGATGAGTTTCTGTCACAGGATAAAACATTAAAAGGCAAATAATCACCACCCCTAGCTTTGTGGTCTACGTGGCCATACTAATAACTTGTTCAGCATACAGTTTTCATTTCTCCTTCAGATTAAGTGCTCAAAACTTTCCTGTTAACCATATTCTTGGTTTTTCTCTCTAGTTGAAGGATGACCAAGCTGTCAGGTGAACTAACTCTGGAGCACTCTGAATGTCCCTCTCATTGTTATTATCCTCAACAAAGTATATCTGAAGAAATGACGGCTGCTGATGGGGTCCCGTCACAAGGCTTCCTATCCTGTGGTAGACCTGACCCTGCACTTTGAATGTTGGTATGAAATTGCTCTCTTTCACCTCTCGGGCTCCAAAAGACGTCATTTGGAAGCATCCATTGAATTTCCGGGAAGCAGAAAGAAAGTGTTCTGCCATTGGATGCTGATGAGTGAGAAGGCTGTGAAGAGGTTCAGGGTAGGGTTGAAGGACAGGGAGCTGAACTTTAACGCCACTGCAGCACATTCCTGGGGGGTCATCCCGCCACTTCAGAGCATGACACCAAGCACAGGGTGATCGAAGTCCGAGATCAATCACCTTGTCTCTACAGTAATCAATGTGAGATCCATATTCAAAACCCGACAAGTATTTTTTAGTACAAGGTGATAATTTGATTTGTAAACTTTACTGTATTTGGCTGTAGCGGTCTGGTTAACATGAGGGTTGTTAGAGGAATATTTTTTCACAGCTTCTCTATGAAGACTTCAAGGTGACATTCAGGCGCATGACTTTTTTCACAGCCTTTTTATGAACATCTGGGTTGTTTTTCACATATTTTGCAGCAGCTTCCTGTAGTTGTCTTTTTTAAATCGAATCTGTAAATTGCTTTCTGCATTTAATCCCTCTCCTCCCTTTAGCTGTTTTAACAGAAGGAACAGGTTTGTATGCGGTGAGGTCGGTGGTAGAATCCAGTTGGGCCAAATCTTATTGGCTCAATTGTGCTCCAGTTGCATTTGACACAGGGCATTTATCAGAAGCTTAGTCGATTTGACACATGGAAGTAGATTTGACACATGGAAGTAGAGTGTCAAAGTGCCCTTCATTAAAATCTCCTGTGAAGCAAATCATTTTTACTCCCCGTACTACATCCTTTAGCTTGGCAAGCAGGTTTTTAACTGTCACATTTAGAATGTTCACGCAGATGGCCAGAGTTCAACAGTAACGCAATGGCCAGAGTTCAACAGTAAATGTGTAATAATTCGAGTAAAACTGAATATTTTGAAAAATCCTTTCTTAGTGAGCACCTAAGCCACATAATGAACCGGTGTGCCAAATTTCAACTTCATAGGTTTGGTGGTTTTTGAGTTCTTTTGATGAATCAGTGAGTCAGTCAGTGATATTTCGCGTTTATAGATATAGATACTGTTGCTATGGCTACATGTAACAGTTTTATATTTGTGTTTTCATGGCTTTCTTCAGTTTTGTAAAATATTTTTCATGTTGGCATTAAACCATGTTGCTGTAACTATGAAGAGTGTGTTTGTTATCACAGGAAAGGCTGTGTGCATTGCCATGGAAACCTTTATTTAGTAAGTTTGGGTCCAAGGATTGATTATGTTGGTAATACAGAATGATTAATGGCCTAATATGACATACGTTGTTTAGTAGCAAAGCTACTGAGATCCACCACAGGGCCCCAAATAAAGATTCCTTCAATGTCAGCCTCACAGTTCCCAGACCCAATTCAAACATCGTATGAAAATAAATCACATGACTTCCCCAGGTCCATAGGCTTTAGGGAAAACTTGAACCATAATTTTTGTCTCCATAGACACCCCCACCCCTGGCCTTAGGAGCTCTGGTCAAAAATGCAATGTGTTACATTCAATAGTGTCAGGGTATTGTGATGGTAGTTTACAGTTTTTCCCATTTTGTGATACTACATGGTTGTGCATAGTTACTCTAGATTTAGTGTTTCATGGTAAACAGCCTACTTATTTATTAAATAAACCTTTAGTAGTAAGTTTATTGTTATATTAGATCTTTATTTTTTATTAATTTTATCAAATAAATCATATAAAATGTAAATGTTCCTCTTAGTTGAAGATTAAATTAGCCTTCAATCTTTGAATATGTGCCTTGGATACATAATTATTAGCATATTTTTAAATACCCCTCCTTGCAAAAGTGCTTCCTAATGTGACTTAGAAAATATAAACCTTATCCATATAATTTTTTTTAAAAAAAACACAGAGCTAAAGCAACAGAACAAAAACTCAGCAGGCTTTTTATGTGACCTAAGGGAGACTAATAATCAAGTACCTTTTATCAGCAATATAATAGCCAGATCTTGAACACTAAGATGGTGCATATGGTAGTTTAGGATACAGAAAAATGAAGAAGAGTTGGGTTTTAAACTCTACTTTTCTCCTTTGTAAGGAGTCTCAAAGTGACTTACAATCACCTTCCCTTTCCCTCCATACACCTTGTGAGGTAGGTAAGGCTGAGAGAGTTCTGAGAGAACTGTGACTAGCCCAAGGTCACAGATTAGGCTTCTTGTCGAAGAGTAGAGAAAACAAATCCAGTTTATCAGATAAGAGTCCACTGCTCATGTGGAGGAGTGAGAAATCAAACCCAGTTCTCCAGACTGAAGTCCACCATTCTTAACTATACTGGCTCCCAAAATTAATAGCTTTGTTTGAACTAGAATGAAACAGTTTGGAAAAATAAATTATATTGATACATAGGTTAGAGATTAGAACTTGACTGGAAGCTTCATTTTACAGAATAATGGCTAAGGTTTAAAGAGCCATTTCAGTCATGTACTAGGAGTTGCACATTTCAGTGGGATTTTTGATCTTTACTTCTCTTAATAGTAGTTCCAGTCCCCATACCCTATCACCATCTGCTTTTGAAATCCCCCTCAGTTTCAAAAGCAGTTTAGGCTATGGAATGTGAACAAGATTTCATGTGAAGAAAAGAAGTCTAAAGTCCCTTTGACATTAAGGAACTAGTTTGGATTCTTGCCAATATGCTTAAAATCTTTTAAATATAATGTAATGTTTCTTTTTCTTAAAGCACAAAATACATTAGAATGAAAATATGTATCAACTTTAGTAGAACAAGGGTAGATCTAGGGCATGGCAATTATTTTTCTTTATATAACAGTGTTGGCATAGGCTCGTTTGGGGAAGGGTTGGTTCCCTGTGCTTTATCTGACATCTCTACACAAGCCGGAAACTTCTGAGCACAAATTTCCTGTAACAATAAAAAGTTTAGCTATCTATATTTGGTACAACAAAAAGTCTTAAGTGGGTATCAGTTACGGCAAGAAAGAGAAGGAGTAAGTCTCCATCTTACAATGAACTCTGTAGGTGGGGAGATTTTAGAAGCTACTCACAATTCAGAAACCTCTGAACAATCTCTATTCACTGATCACTGGATAGGGGATTTTAAGACATTAATCATAATTTGCTTTTGCTTCCTAGAAACTTCTGTGTGGCAAAGTTTGTTCAATGAAACTGTGGGATTTTTGAAAAAAAATTAATAACTTTGTTTGATCTTAAGTAATTTTATTGTTCAAAAACCCCTCTTTCAAAACAAAATCAGTCTCATGATCATCAACATTTTTAGTGTTTTTCAAAATATAAATATGAGAAATACATAATTCATGGGAGTGGCTCCTGTGAACAGTGAGTACAAGTGCTTGAAAATGTGAATCTTTCCCACTTCCTCCTTTTTCCATTCCAAAAAGGTTGTGTTAGGGAGTCTTGTGGAGGGATATAGTTCAGAGAGAAAATTGAGTAAAATCAACCCTACTTTCCTCTTTTGCCAGTGACACCTTCTGTACCAGTGAAAATTCCACTAACAGAAGAACAAAGAGGGGTGATTTCACCTGGTTCTGTGTCCTCACTGCAACCTTCTCCCCAAATACCATGGCAGTTTGAGCACAAGGCTCATGTGATGTTTGGGGGGAGGGAAGATGTGAAAAATCCATATCCATGAATGTCATTATACTCACAGTTTGTAGAATCCAACCCATGCTTTCAAAATGATCCTGGGTATTAAATAAGAATCGTAAGAATGACATTATACAGATATGTTGTTGGAGAATGTACATAAATAGCAAAGATATTGTATATTCTTATGAGGATCTGAAGCGCACGAGCTGACAAGATACATTGGGGATTTCACTCTTTGAGTGGTCAACAATGCCCAACCCCTTAGACTAAGTCTAAACATTCCATTAACCATGTGGTGTTTAAAACACATGTAACACTTTTTTTAACCATGTGGTGTTTAAAACACATGCAATATTTTTTCCACTGGGATGCTGGAAATTCTCAAAAAACATTCCTAGGGTAAAAGCTATGTGTGGGTATTGGAAAATACACAGAGGAATAGTATGTACATTGTTTGTCCAATCAGAGTCAGCTCCAAAAATGAGACAAGCAGATACTACATTTCTACTTTCATACTGTTATTTCATTTCTTCTTGTTGATATATATACATGCACACACACACATACAGACAGACACATATCTGTTTTGAAATTTTATAATATGGATCTATAGATATCTGCTGCTTTTAGTTTTTGTTTAATCTATTAATTTTATATATTACTAGCAGACCCGGCCACGCTTTGCTGTGGCTTACCATGTGTCACGCCGAGAGAGGTCGGGGAGAGGGTGCTGACTGTGACTGGGTCTTCCGCTGGGCCTGGGCTTGGCTCCATTCCCTCCCCTCCCACTCCCCTCCCTAGCTATCCTTCCAGCTGCGCCGGCCTGAAGGGAAGGCGTCGCTCCTCAGCCCGAAGCTCCACTGTTAGCGTCAAGTGCGAGAATCTACGAGTAGGAGTGGGAGGCGCGCCGCTCTGTGGCTGCTGCTGGTGTTGGTGTTGTTGTTGCAGTAGAGTCGGGTGCCGTCAGCTTCAACACACATCGCGACTGATCATGGCAGCTTTTCACTCTCCCCTCTGCCAGGGGTTTGGGGAAACATGTGTTTTACCGGGCACCGGTGTGACCGGCGAGCCCGGTGAAGGTTGCAAAACCTGTTTGCAATGGGAAGGGACGTCATGTGAAAATTTGGGGGCGATCCGCCCAGCTGTTTCCGCATTAGAGAGTGAGGAACAAATCCACGGTTAGCTTTTTATATGTATAGATATGGCAACTTCTATGGAATTATATTTTATTTTGTTAACTGTTAAATATCTTGGCCCTAACTTGGATAGCCTAGGCTAGCCTGATCTCATCAGAATTTGGTTGCTAAGCAGGGCTGGCCCTGAATAATATTTGGATGGGAGACCACCAAGGAAGTCTAGGGTCACCATACAGGCACTACCAATGGCAAACCATCTGAATCTGAATAGCCCTTTCCTTGATAGCCTATGGGGTTGCCACGTCACCTACAACTTGACATATTTTAAAATTAGCTAATCTAAATGTGAATGAAAAATGTTTTGTTCGTTAATACAATTACTCAAAATAATCCAAACTGAAAAAAAATTGGATACTATACTAGCCCCTCCCTTCAGTTGCCAGAATCATGTACTGTGGTTTTTTATATTAATAATGGGTGTGCACTGCAACCAGTTACAGTCAGTAATGAGGGAGAGAAAGACTGAGAATGAGACTGACTGAGGCTGAAACAGACATTTGATTTAAGTTCTGAGTAATCAGGATCTGAGATGTTGAGTTTCCTTGAAAACAGCCATCGGGAGGAATGTTCAGAGCTGTTTCTTTTTTTAAAAATTCCCTACTCCCAAGCAGCTAGAAGGGAAAAATAACGAGCAACATTATTTTTTGTGAACTAAAATGAGAACCAAAAGAGACATGTCGAGGGGAGTTTGTTGGGTATTTGTAGACATATGAATAAATCTAGAAGTCGGTGTCCATTTTTAAGAAAAAATGGAATTTGTGGTATATGAGCCAAATCCTGCTCCTTTTCATACCTTGCCTTTCTGTATTCTGGTGCTTTTAGCATTTTCTCATCTAAACTGAGACAAAAAGGCATCAGACTATGGTGAACTTGGACCAATCATACTATCTCAGCATAAGCTACTTCACAGGGTTGTTGTGAGAATAAAATGGAGGAGAAAAGAGAAAACAAATATACATCACGCTACTTTGAGGAAGCATGGGATAAGAATGCAGTAAATAAGTCAACAAATTAAATTTGTGTTGAGTTTTCCTGCACAAATAGTATAGAGATGCCATTAAGGTGAAATAGTGTAATTAGTAGGAAGGAATGTTGTTGTGACTGTTATCCTCTGTCACCTTATGTTTCTACTCATTACTGCTGACAGCAAATAGGAGTATTTTCCCATTACACTACTCAGGCCCTGGCCTAACAGCTGCCCAGTATATTGGGAATATAAGCTTGGACTGTTTATGTACTTAATAATTTAAAAGCTTCCATTGGTATAATAGTGTGATATTACTTCTAGGAGACACCCATAAATGATGTTATACCATTTTAGGAATTGGTAGAAACTATGGTTTTATTATAGAGTAGGGCTGTGCATTTGGATAACCTAAATGGCTTTTTTCACCTTTTTTGGCTGAAAAAACTGGCTATCTGGATAAAGCTGAAAACGCTTTCCAGGTTTTCCCATGGCTATGTAAGTGCTGTGGGAAAAATATGTAAAAAAAAAATTAAGAAAATTTAAGAAAAAAAATTAAAATCAATTTGCAATACTGGTGATGGGGCTTTAAATTTTAACTCTCCACCAAAATATCTACGCTGGCTGATGCTTTGTTGAACTTCAATTACATTGACCCTTAGAAGAGTTTGTTCTGCCACTTCATCAGGGAAGAGGGGAACATAAGTCTCATCTCCCTAGAGAGGTCTAGATCCCATAATTGAGGGTTATCAATTAACAGTTTTACATTGCTTTTTGTTAAAAAATACATACATAACCCAAGAAAATAACATAAGTTAGTGGGCATCTAAATGAAATGATGTACCTTTTCCCAGGAAGGGGATAACAATGAGCATTTCTAGAACTAAAGCCATGAAATACCAGATCATAGTGATACAGCCTGGAAAACTCACAACAGCCAATTCATTGCTGTCCGAGGGTGGATCTCTTTTGTGCGGGGTCCTTTACCAATAATACACACCACTCACTTGCTGGGGTAAAAATTGGCCATAGCCATTTTATTGAGCAGAAGCGTGAGGCTAAGCATGGGTCTGGTTCTGGTCATACGGGTACATTCTACAGCTCAGCAGGGCGGGTGCCCCATCCCGAGCTTCATTCTCCTGTGGGGTTCTGCTGGGCAGATGCTCCTGGCCAGATATGTTCCCCTTTGGCCATGGCTTTCTTACGCCTTACACCCTTACGGGCGGCATTGGCTGTCCCTGGCTGGCCCCACCCCAAGTAGCAACCGTGCCTAGTGGTGATTCACAGGCATCTTTGTCTTACTTACTGGAGTCCGAACACAGCACAGTTGTTTCCCATCATTAAGTTAATGGGAACCATGTAGGCAGGGATATCCCCAGACCACCTGATACTATTTGGAATGGAAGCTAAGGATGTATGTGGCCAGTAATTCATCAGAAAATAAAGCTATGTACTTTAAATTTGGCTACCAGCTGCAGGATGATTGTGGTAGCGAATGGTAGCAAAGTTTTACTCAAGTGAAAGCTAGGAAGGGCAGGCATTCCAGACAAAAGAGAGAAAGTGCAAAATATCCCATTAATAAAGGGGGGTCAAGAACTCCTTTGACGTATTAGAGACTGGATGGTATAGTTCTTAGGATGTTGGGCATGGATCCAGGTTAAAATAGCCAATATCCCACGCATGCTTGTTGGGTGACCTTGGGTCAGTTATATCTTCTAACTTAAGCTACCTCAGAGATATTGCATGGATAAAATGGAGAAGAGAATCATATAAAGTGATTTGAGTCCTCATTTCAGAGAAAGGCAGCACATCCCTCCTGTGTTGTTCTCTTCAAAATGGAGTGAAGAGAGGGAGAGTTTCCCAGGGCCCTCAGCAAAGGAGGCAGATGCCAGCAGGCCGGGATCCATGGATACTGGGTGGGGCCTTTTCCTGACTAGGGCACCTCCATTTTCCTCTCCCCACATGGAGCAGCCTGACAGTGCCTTTCCCCAACAAAGGGAGACTTCTTTCTGTGCTGTTTCCAGAGAGATTGAGTGAAGGACAGGTGCCACTATAGCCACCACAGCTTCTGATGACTCTCTTCAGAGAACCCCCAATTATGGTGAGGTTTGGGTGGGGGAAGTCCAATTCATGAGTACCTAAATGGAGGAAAACTGGGTGCCCATACAATTGGACGCCCAAATTTCACCAAACTTAGGGATTCTTCTGAGGAGAGTCAACATCCACTGTGATGCAAATTTGGTGCTTATATGTGTCCACCACCCCACAAGCCTTGCAAAAATCTCCCTTTGAATGAAACAAGAGCAAAACCTCCCCTTCATTGAAGTCAATGGTGGGAACCTTTTCCTGTGGATGCTTGGGTTTGACATTGTCCCATTAAAGTCCATGGGGAATTTGGGGTGGGCTCCAGAGGGGCTATTTTTCAAGTTGGAGGCACTAAATTTGCAGCATAATTGGAGGAAGCTCTCCTTAGATTAACCCCCATGTTTGTTAAGCTTTGGTTCAGGGGATCCAATTTTATGGTCCCCAAAGGGGGTTCCCCCATCTTCTATTGGAAATGATTGAAAACTGCAATGGAAAATGCTAGGTGCCTCTAGCTTGAAAAGCAGCTCCCCCAAGCCTCCAAAATATTCCCCATAGACTTTAACGGAGCAATTTTTTCAGATTTCTAAAAAAGCCAAACAACCCTATTTACTTGTATGAGTATTCAGCTTTTAAAAAAAACTTTACTGAAATTTTTCAGGTTCTATAAACCAAATCCAAAAAAATACTGAAAAAATAGAGCAAAGCCATATTACAGTTTCTCGTGATTGATAGGGTGGTATAATTTTCCATGTTTTGACCAGAAGTGACTCCAAACCTTCACAGTAATGGTGTCCCCATCTCCCTTTCCTCCATGTCCTGCTAGGTGCTAGCTATTGACTGGTAGCACTAACTCTGTCCTGTGAAAAGCCATGGGCTTTAAAGGTGCTGAACTTTGACTATATCATGCCCAAGAAATATAATTTAAAATATGAGTGAGTATTCTGTCTTTTACACAGATGAGTTTAGTTGGGAAAACACCTGTTGCCTCTCTGGAGCTAACAGATTCTTGGTTACTGCATGAATCACATTTTTCACTTCTGTTGAACTTCAGCAGAACCACAGAAGCACAGGCAAAATGAAAATGAAACTTTTTGGTTTGCCATTCATATTGTTTAAGGACTTTTGGTGTTAATTTTGTGCTTGCATAGCGTGAATGGAAAACTCCAAATGATATCAAATGTGGCTTTTGCATGAAAGTTGGCAAACTTCCACATTGTCAAACTGTCTTTTGCTTCCTCTTTACTTTACAAAGTGAAATGCCAAAAAAGACCAATAGCTTAACAAAACTTTAAAAGCAATGAAAAATACATAGTAATTCTAGTAAAATTTTCCCTTCACGTATGAAATGAAACATGAGTAAGAAATACACATAACTACAAAGGTCCCCTAATTTACAATATCCCCCTAGAGGTGCCAAATCCAGGATGAGAAAATTTCTGGAGATCTGTGGGTGGAACCTGGTTTGGGTAAGGATTTTGGCAGGATATAATGTCATACAGTCCATGCTCCAAAGCAGCCATTTTCTCCATGGTAACTAGGGTGGCCAGGTCTCCCTGGCCATTGGTGCTGGATGGGGGTGGGGTAGGATTGCTAAGTTAGTTAGGGAACTCCTGGAGATTTGGGGATGGAGCCTGGGGAGTACAGGGTCCTCAGCGGGGCGTGATGCCATAGAGTCCACCTCCCAAAGCTACTGTTTTCTCCAGGGGAACTGACCTTTGGAGTCTGGAGATGAGGTGTAATTTTGGGGGACCCCCAGATTCCACCTGGATGGTTGCATTCTAATGGAAACTGATCAATGTTGTAAATCAGAAAGATCTCCAGGCCCCACCTGGACGTTTCAACTCCACTGAGGTCTTTGTACTCCCCGTCCCATCCCCAAATCTCCAGGAGTTTCCTTACCTGGATCTGGCAACCCCAGCCCCAGTCCCATCCAGTACCAATGGCCAGCGATATAGCAGATTACAATATTCTTTGAAAACAACAAGAAAACAAAGAGTGATTCCACACAGCACACGTATAACAAGTTGCACTCATTCTAAATGAACTCCTTTTCCCTTTATAAAAAGTTTAAGAATTTTGGAATTTGAATGTAATGAAATTTAACTGAAGACTTGCAGCATAAGATGTAACTACTTTCTTCTTCCTTTCCCCTTTGTATATTTAACTTACACATCTTCTGGGCCTGTATATAAATGCCCCTATGTAAGTTTTCCTTCCCCACACATCTTGTTTGTTCTTTCCCACTTTCACGTGTTATTTTTGTTACGGCAGTTTTAGGTTGTTCAACCCAATTCTTTGGTGATTTCTCATGTTTCCCTCCAGTTGTCTCACACTGAGCTTCTAACAGCATCAAAATCTCACTTCAAGATTCAATCTCATAAAATAATAAATCATATTGTTATTATAATGATATATTATATTATCATGATTGTTGTAATTATTATTGTAAATCTCCTTGGAATGTTAGAAAGATGGAATATAAATGTTTTAAGAATGCTGAATCAGACCACTTCAAGATCTTAATCTACTTAACGAAGAGATCATATCATTGTTATTATAATAATGTATTATAATGTCATTATTGTAATTATTATTTTAAGCCTCCTCGGAATAAGAGAAAGATGGAATATAAATGTTTTAATAAATCATCCAGAAAGAAGCTACAGGTACGACCACTAGGATGCACACACACATTGGAAGTTTTGATTTTTAGAATTGAGAAACTGATCATACAAGTGGGAATACCAGAGGACTTAAAAAGCATCTCATTTACCCCTCCTCCACTCTGTCTTTTTCCTAGAAGTGCCCATGGCCTCTCTTTTCTGCACTTCCTTCTGTTCTTCCCTACTTCTGGCAACCACTACCTCCTTGGCAGGACTGGTGCTGGCCGCTGGCCAGTTGTATATTTTTAAACACTAGCAAAGACTTGCTAGGATCCCTCATTTTCCTTGTAGCAGCATCCTCACACTATTTTCTCTCGCCTTTCACCTGGCAACTCTCATATCCTTATCAATCTTTGCTTCATTCTCTAATTTTCTTCTCTTCAGTAACCAACCTACCTTTTATTTGCTATATTTATTAATTATTTGTAATT
The DNA here is from genome assembly GCF_021028975.2 of Sphaerodactylus townsendi. Taxonomy (NCBI): domain Eukaryota; kingdom Metazoa; phylum Chordata; class Lepidosauria; order Squamata; family Sphaerodactylidae; genus Sphaerodactylus; species Sphaerodactylus townsendi. Next base: position 62,773,603 of record NC_059428.1, on the reverse strand, counting down.
TATTATTATTATTGCTTGATATCAAAACTACCAGTTCTTTAGTTGGTTGTTGGCCTTTCATTACAATTCGACCCTCACCCAGAGGCCTAGGACATTGTAATGTATCAACATAGTATTCACGTGGATCCCAGCAGGGCTGCCTTCTGAATTGACAGATGTTAATTTTGTTGATTTGAAGATGTTTCAAGTGTTGTCCTAATGTTTTTTGAATAGCGCCCAGGGTGCTGGTTACCACTGGGATGACCTCACACTGCCCTGCCTGCAAGGTAAATTAGACTGAGAATGTATAACCAAAGTTCCAAAGTCACCCAGTGAGTTTTAATGGCTTTATAGGTCCTACTCTGAAACTCTGTAGGTCCTACTCTGAAACTCTAACGCTACATTACACAAATTTTCATAGAGTGACTGCTGTTGAACAATACAAGTAGCCAGGCCTGGGTAAGTCAAGTAGCAGTAAGTCACCCTGTGGTTCCTGCTAGGCCTGTCTCTAAGGAGTCCTCCCTCAAAAGCCAAAACAGTCCTGGAAAAGGCCTAGTCTCCACCCCTGTCTTTTGTGACAGAAACCAAGCCCGGAATGCTGACCAAAAGTATTGTGGTTGAATTGCAATGGCAAATGAGAGCATCCATTTCTTAAAGCTCCTTTTATCACTTTGAGGGTTTTAAAAACTTCAGATTATGCTGTTTCGGGGTGGGGGAGAATCCACACCCAAACAGCATCACTTTCAATGTTGTTTTAACTGGGGACCCCAGATTCTCTCCCACCCTGAAACAGCATAACTTTCAATGTTTAAACTGGGGACCTCACATTCTCCCTTTAAGTCCATTCCGAAGAGGGTGGATTTAAAAGGAGAATCTGGGAAATTTGGGGGTGCCTGTTAAGCTAGCAGCACCAAACTTTCAGGGTATCTTTAGGAGACTCTCCTGATGATACCACCAGGTTTGGTGAAGTTTGGTTCATGAGGTCCAAAGTTATGGACCCTCAAAGGTGTAGCCCTCATCTCGTATTAGCTCCCATTGAAAAGACTGGGGATAGGTGCACCTCTTTTGGAAGTTCATAACTTTGGACCCCCTATCAGGATAGTCTCCTAAAGATACCCTGAAAGTTTGGTGCTGCTAGCCTAAAAACTATGCCCCCTGCAGGCTGCAAACTGAAAAAACACTAAAAAAATACAAAAAACACACTAACGAACCTGAAATTTTTGCGCCCTCCACTAGGGGGTGTCCAGGGACAGGGACATGGGGTACCCCCTGTCCCTAGGCAAATACACCACTGTCAAGCACCTTTGCATTTTCAGAGTAGTCACTCATTTTATAGTGTCAGGTTGGTGCAATGTTACTTTTTTCAGTTGCAGTTGTCAGGCTCTGAAAGCGCTTACTGTGCTCACCAATATCTTTAGAAATTAAAATTGGTGTTATTATACCATTACATGATTTCTACTATTAGCCTTGTAAAATATTTCTTTATTGTTAAAAATCTGTGAGATGTTTTCATCTGCATATTGGGCCCTGGTCTAATAGCAATGCCTTCTAGAGACAGGTAATTTCTGCAGAGAGGCTGGCTAAGTGCTTGCCAAGCAACAAGATAAGAAAACAAAAGGGCTAAACAAGAAAAAAGTAGCTGAGGCATTTTTCTCCTGAGAGAGAATTTCTGAAGAAACCATTCCAGAGAAGAAAAAGCTTGTGGAAGAGCAGCTGTGGCAGAATAGTGATCATCTTCTGGTGCTATTTAAGTATGCTCAGTTTTGAATGGGGCACTCATACTTGTGTGACTCTTTAAGTCTAAAAGGGTTACACTACTAACAGAAAATATTTCTTATGTCATGGTGTAAATATAGTAATTGAGAAAAAGAAAAAAAAATTACAGAGGTATACTGCTGCTGTCAATAAACAGAAGAGGAAATAGAGACAAAAGCACCATGAACAGACTTTCAAGGTAAGCAAAGACTAGTCTTGTTCAGCAACTTGTGTGCCATCAGGTTATAGTGGTTAAGAGCAATGGACTCTAATCTAGAGAACCGGGTTTGATTCCCCACTCCTCCACATGAGCAGAGGACTCTTATCTGGTGAACCAGATTTATATCCCCACTCCAACATTCCTGCTGGGAGACCTTGGACTAGTCACAATTTGTTCAGAACTCCCTCAGCCTAATCTACCTCCCAATCAGTTGTGAGGAAAGGCAGGGGAAAAGAGCTTGTAAGCCACCTTGAGTCTCCTTACAGGACAAAAAGGCAGGATATAAATCCAAAACTCCTCCTCCTCCTCTTCTCCTCCTTCTCCTCCTTCTCCTTCTCCTTCTCCTCCTCCTCCTCCTCCTCCTTCTCCTTCTCCTTCTCCTCCTCCTCCTCCTCATGAACATCCTAGCTCCCCCACCAGCTTCCACACAATTGCTATGCTTGGTGGCAACATACAAAAGAAGTGCCCAAGTATCTCCCATGATCAGCAGCATTCACTCATATTATGTTACAATCCATTGTTCATCTAATAAAGGGGACTGAACTACTTTGTCCACTAAAGCTTAGAGTCAATAAATTAGTCTGTCACAAGATGCTGTTACTATTCTGTGAAAATTGTCATCAGAACCTTTCAACATAGATTTAAATTTAGCTGAGATCAGCCTCTGTCAATAAGTACAAAGCGATAATCCAATACTGTTGAGGGATAGTCTGGTATTGTTTTTTGTTTTTGTTTTTTACACCATGAGTACATGATTAATTTCTGGAAAAAATCATTTTGGAGATTATTCACACACAAAATTCCCTTTTATCTAGGACATTTAACTGACTTTCATTTTTACTCATTACTCATCATAAATGCAGACTGGTTATTACCAAGTTCTGTTACGTATGAATTCCAAAACTTCTTACCAAAGTACAGTTTGCAACAGCAAATTCTTATACCTTGATTTGAATACAAAGAGTAAAACCATGTGTCCCACTGTGTTTACGTGTAATATGGATTTTCATAGAATTCCATATTTATTTCTTAACATACATATTAGCTTCACAAACATCAGATCCCAATACAAATATACATTCTCTCTTTCCTTTCCTGCATCAGACATAAAAGAGAGGTTCATATGTGCTTTTTCTTTTGAAATCACCCTTAGATATAGGAGTTCAGCTTCAACCCATTTTTAAAAAGGATCTTATAGCTTTAATTTGCAAAGTAGACTGTTTACCTTTTAAAGCAATTTGAAACACACATGTGGCTTTTTCCCTCAAAGACACAGAGAAACCACTGCTGCTGAACATTTCCTGCCATGTATCTATTAAAAGCTAAAACAAAGTCTTCAGAAACGTTTGGCTCAGATATATTTATCAGGATTCCTTCTTTTTTCTGATTACAAAACCTGGTAAAATCTTTCATCTGAAGGAGAGCCATTTCTTTAGCTTTTAATTGAATCAAACACCTAATCAGGTCTAATTTACACATTATAATGTGTTTTGGTGTTCTGGGTCTTACAGATATGGACAAGTCCACTTTGGATCAGATCTGTAGTACACAAGAAGGGGGTACCATTTTCCTTATGGTCCAGGGGATGCTTTTTGCCACAAACCTTGCACATACTTGTTCATAATAACATAAGAAGAACATAAGAACAAGTCAGCTGGATCAGACCAGAGTCCATCTAGTCCAGCTCTCTGCTACTTGCAGTGGCCCACCAGGTGCCTTTGGGAGCTCACCTGCAGGATGCGAAAGCAATGGCCTTCTGCGGCTGTTGCTCCCGAGCACCTGGACTGTTAAGGCATTCGCAATCTCAGATCAAAGAGGATCAAGATTGGTAGCCATAAATCGACTTCTCCTCCATAAATCTGTCCAAGCCCCTTTTAAAGCTATCCAGGTTAGTGGCCATCACCACCTCCCGTGGCAGCATATTCCAAACACCAATCACACGTTGCATGAAGAAGTGTTTCCTTTTATTAGTCCTAATTCTTCCCCCCAGCATTTTCAATGAATGCCCCTTGGTTCTAGTATTGTGAGAAAGACAGAAAAATTTCTCTCTGTCAACATTTTCTACCCCGTGCATAATTTTATAGACTTCAATCATATCCCCCCTCAGCCATCTCCTCTCCAAACTAAAGAGTCCCAAACGCTGCAGCCTCTCCTCATAGGGAAGGTGCTCCAGTCCCTCAATCATCCTTGTTGCCCTTCTCTGCACTTTTTCTATCTCCTCAATATCCTTGTTGAGATGCGGCGACCAGAACTGGACACAGTACTCCAAGTGCGGTCGCACCACTGCTTTTATATAAGGGCATGACAATCTTTGCAGTTTTATTCTCACTCCCTTTCCTAATGATCCCCAGCATAGAGTTTGGCCTTTTTCACAGCTGCCATGCATTGAGTTGACATCTCTACGGAACTGGTCAATTAAGACGCCTAAATCCCTTTCCTGGTCTATGACTGATAGCACTGACCCTTTGTAGCTTGTATGTGAAGTTTTTTGCCCCTATGTGCATCACCTCTTTGCATTTTGCTACATTGAACTGCAGTTGCCATTTCAAGGGCTTTGTGCCCACTCAATGCATTCTATCAAGGTCTGCTTTGGAGCTCTTTGTAATCCTTTGTGGTTCCCTCACCACCCCACATAATTTTGGTATCATCTGCAAACTTGGCCACCACGCTACCCACCCCTACTTCCAGGTCATTTATGAATAGGTTAAAGAGCATTATCCCAAACGGGATCCCTGGGGGGACACCACTCCCGACATCTCTCCATTGTGAGAACTTCCCATTTACACCCACTCTTTGCTTCCTGTTTCTTAACCAGTTTTTAATCCATAGGAGGACTTCCCCTCTGGCCTTTCACTGCTGAGTTTTCACAATAGTCTAAGGTGCGGAACTTTGTCAAAAGCTCCTTTTGGAAATCCAAGTAGACAATGTCCACTGGTTCCCCCTTATCCACATGCCTGTTTACACCCTCAAAAGAACTCTAGTAAGTTTTGAAGACAGGATTTGCTTCTGCAAAAGCTTTTCATGCTGACTCTTTCTCTCAGCAGGTCTCTTGCTTTTCTACATGTTTTATAATTTTATCTTTAATGATAGATTCTACTAATTTACCAGGAACAGATGTCAAACTGACTGGTCTGTAATTTCCCGGGTCCCCCCTAGATCCTTTCTTAAAAATTGGTGTGACATTGGCCATCTCTCCAGTCTCTTTAGGGATAGAGCCTGATTTCAGGGATAAGTTGCATATTAAAGTGAGAAGATCAGCAATTTCATGCTTGAGCCCTTTAAGAAACTCTTTGGGTGAATGCCATCTGGGCCAGGGGATTTGGTGTAGCATTTAGTTTATCAATGGCTGCCAGAACTTCTTTCCTGCCTACCACCATCTTCTTTGCTAGTTCCTCGGATTCGCTCTCCCAAGAAGCATGGTTCAGGTGCAGGAATTTAACTTCCTTCCTTTATGCGTGAAGACAGATGTGCAGCAACGGTCATTCAGTTTCTCTGCAATCTCCCTGTCATCGTTTAGCACACCCTTTGCTCCTTTGACATCTAACGGGCCTACCGCTTCCCTAGCTGGCTTCCTACTTTTGATATGCTTGAAGAACTGTTTGTTGCTGGTCTTGATGTTCGCAGCCATGCGTTCCTCATAATCCTTTTTTGCCTCCCTTACAGCTAACTTGCTTCTCTTTTGCCACCATTTGTGTTCCCTCTCATATTCTTCAACAGTCAAACTGGACTTCCATTTTCTAAAAGACATTTTCTTTTTTCTGATAATTTCCTCAACCTCTCTTTTTTTTCTGATAATTTCCTCAACCTCTCTGTTCGAATAGGCAATGTCTGTTGCACAAAGAAGAAGAGAAGACCATGCAGGGGCTAGCAAGAATACGATAGTGAGATCAGCACCTTCTTTCTTGTTGCCAGACTGACTTGTGGTGGACAAAGGGACACTGTTTTTAACAGAAGACTGCACCTCTACCACCTCAGCCAAAGACCTTGGGTGTGTGCCAGCACAGTGCCTCAAAATGGGGAAGCCTATTTTGGGCACTGGCTCAATGTACCTACAAGGAAAAGGAACTTTGTCTGGACTCCATCTCCCTCCAAAGCGACCGGCATAATGTCCTCTCATGTCCTTCCTGACAGGATTAAGTCTACACACAAAGATGTTGCCCTGGAGGGAGTTCCCAACTCCAGCCCTGGACCATATGTCCCAAAGAAGACGGAGAATGTTTTAATGTGCTTACCTGTCCTGCATTGTACTAACTAATGTTTCTTCCTCTGAGTAATTCTTAAACAACCACTTTATCATTATTTCACAGCTGTAATATTTTCAGCTACCTTCCCTGGGCACATCAAGCTGATTTCTAAACCCATTAGACTGATGACCCACCATTAAGGTTGATGTCTGTCTCATGTCAGGAAGGAAATTTCTTTTGTCTAGGGAGATTTAGGATCACTCTGCATAACCCTGAGCATGACAGTTTTCCCTATAAAAACCCTACTTTCCCAGTAGGCAGTGTTCAGTATCTCTGGACAACTCTCTGTATGTTATACTGTTCCACAGAGTTTAAGCATGGGTTGCTCAGTTCTGTTCTTTGGACCCCTTTTGCAAAGCCAAGAGTCTGCTCCAGCTAATTTCCCCACACTAAAAGGGAGTAACACTCCTGTTGTGTCATTCCTTGTAGGTCTTTAGTTTAATACTTTTAGAGCAATATTCTATTTCTTCTCAGAAATTACAGCACCATCCTAAACAGAATTCATTCTGAAAGCCGACTAAAATGAATGGACTTAGACTGGAGTAACTCTCCTTAGGACTGCATTTTTAGTTTCTCTTTCTGTGCTAGCATCAGGGGGATTTTATCTATGTGACTGAGATGCATTCCTATGTAACTGCCTAAAGCTACAAATCAATACTGCTGAAAGATATATGTAACCAGCCTGCTATATGTTACCACTGCCATCTGAAGCATTCTTTCCTTGATTTTTACTTTATGGCTTCACATGCTTTATAGATAACTTGGCTTTCCCTGACACTCTGGTCCCATGAGAAACAGAGTTGCATCCATTATCTTATGGGGGCAGGAAGCCAAGTGGCTTTCTCTTACTATCTGTCGCTGACCTTGGGGTGTCTCAGTTCCGGGGACTATTTTTAACAACTTCTTGGGAAAGCAGGGAGGGGACGATGACTTGCAATGGGATAAAAGGGATGGCAAAAGCCAGGTTTGTCAGAACTGACTTTGCCAAGTTTTGGTGCTTTGATGCCTTATCAATAAATGCTACTGATCAACACCTCAGAGTCCATTTATTGGCTTAAGGCTCGAGATCTAACAGCTAGTGATAGAGCTAGAATGCTATCTATCGCTCCTCTTAACTATCAAGTATGTTCATTCCTGAATAAAGTTTTACCTACACTTTTATCAAGTTGTGCACATGTGCTGTTAATAACTCTGCAAAGTACTGAGAACGACATACATTTCTACAATAGGTTGAACAACAACTCTCTGGGGACTTCTCAGGTTGGGAAAATGGCACAGAGGGCATTTAAGCACCATTTTCCAAACACCACAGCCCAAATCCAAACTCAGCCTGATGTACCTGGTAGGCATAGACACCAGAAAATGTCTTCATAATGTGTTACTTACCCACAGAGAAATGTGAGAATCCCAATAGGTGTTCTATCCAGACCTGACTAGCCACTGTCTAGCTTAACTTCCATAAAATTATATCAGTATTTGCTGATTTTCATTTTCTTTTCCCTTTGAACTTCCTTAAGTTTCTCTAAGGCTGTTTTCGCACGGGCGGAATACAGCATCCCGGGGACTCTAAAAACAGCGTCCCTGGGGAGGGGTTCGCACGGCCGCCGCTGCTGCGCGGCCTCGCAACCCCCGAGCAGCGCGAAGCAGCTGTTTCCGAACTTCGGTCCCTGAGCGAGGTTTTTCGGAAACAGCGGCTTCCAACTACTGCCGTGCGAACAGCGGCAGCTGGAAGGCGCCATTCCCCCCTTTCCCGAACACCTTACTGTCCCTCTGACCTTCTGGCGCGTTGCCCAGGCCAGGGGACACGCCCCCCTGCCATGCGACTCCAGAGCTGTCACGCAGGGCAGGAGGCGTGTCCCCTGGCCTGGGCGACGTGCCGGAAGGTCGGAGGGATGGTAAGGCATTCAGGCGACAGCGCAGCTTCCACGCAGGCTTCGCCGTCTTCCCCGCCCCTACCGGAACCATTCGTGCAAACGGTCCCGGGGGGTGCGTCAGCGTCATATACGCCAACACACTCCCTGAGCGTGGCCATGCGGAAACGGCCTTAGAAAAATAAACCAATTAAAAAGATGTATCTTTAAGAGGTTTCTAGTGCTTTTAAAGCACCCTTCCTTTTGTTGTTATGTGTGAGTGTGTGTATGGGCTCTTATCTTGTCTCCAAATGCTCAGATAAATAAGCAGTGTAGCCATGGCTGGTAGGAGTTCGTAACTGCAACGAGCATGAGACTAAACAGAGAACCTAGCTATATGTGACATGTGACACAAGTCAAGTCAGGAGTACTCTAACCTGGCTCACAGTCACACATTTATGGGGGACTCACCTTAAAACCTCCTCGATTGATCAGTGTGGATTGGAATACTGTAAAAGGCCAATCCCAACCGCTTCTGCCTTAATTTCCATGCTGTTTTCCTTAGTGGAAACTGCTATGGAGGGTCTGGTTTGCCCCTTCAGGCTCTACATGTCCTGGGATCATGTGATCAAAGACACATGGAGCCTGGAAAAGAAGCAAAAAGCCCCCCTCCCATGTTCACCAAAGAAAATTGCACTGGGGTGGTGGGAGAAGCCCCTCCTCTCTCCTTACACTGCTCCAAACCACCCTGAGCAACACAGTTATTTTTAAGATGAGTTCCCCAAATGAACATGTGATGTTTAATCATGTTGGAGGACCTTGACCTGACTTGTGTCACATGCGAATATAGTTGGACTCAGATACATCCTTTGGAGACAGTGGGACTATGGGCAACTAGTCTTTTCCAGTTTACCTAATTATAATTCTCACACATACACACATGCACACACACGCACACACACACACACAGAAAATAAACAAGAATCCATAATGAAAAAAGTACATTGAAATAATAGAGAAGGGCTGACATGTATAGCCAGACACAAGTAGGGGTACACAAGAAGCTTGCGAAGAGGATGCACCCTTTTGCTTTCTTTCCCCTTCTCTAACAATCGTCCCCCTCTTTCTCACCCCTCCCCTCCTATCAATCTTCCCTACCTCTTTTTCTCTCCCAACTCTTTTGACCCCCAATCAATCTATCCTTCTCATTCTGTCAACCTACTTCATTTCTCCCTCTTTATCCCTACCTCGTTTATATCAACCTACTTCTCTCCATCAATCTACCCCTCCCCTTATTTGTCAGTCTATTATTTGTCAGTCTTTTTTGCTCCCCACCTTTTCTCCATCAATCTTCTACCCATCTTTGCTGTTCTCCTCACTTACCCTTGGCATATTATTCATTTCCATCCTTGCTGCTCTCTCTATCTACCCCCACCATCACTGCTGTCCTATTTATCCCCCAAGAACAGTACAGCTATCTCCTTCATTTATGAAGGGCTTGCGGACCATTCCCCCCCCCCCCCCCGCCAGTCACCATCCTCTGCATCTTCACTGCAGCACCTGGCCTTCTTGTTACTGGATCAGCCTCTTCCCAATCAGGTGGCACTCCATAACTGCTGTTCTCCTCTCCAACAAGCCCACCTCCTCCTTCAAGATAGCCATGCTACCGCCATCACTGAAGCCAGTTGGTCCTCTGTGGCTGCTGGACTTCTCATGAGAAACCCCCAATTCCCTTTCAGTGTATGGGTGAGTAGGCTTGCTTGATCACAGCAGGGCACTGAGGACTCCTATGCCCTCCTGGTTCCTTCCTTCATGGTTCAATGGGGGGACCTGAAAGCATCATAGGAAGGGAATGCCACCTCCTTTCCCCAGAAACTTTCTAAATTGGTCCAGCATGGCTCCTGGGCTGTGTTGCCACCAGGTCCAGTGTGGCTCCTGGGCTCTACTTCCATTACCAATGACTGGTCTTTTATTTTGGGGTGAATTTAAACCCTCAATGTATTTTTAATCAGATTTTTTTGTATAGGGAGTCTCCCAAATTTGCAAAGACATCTATTTGGGGTAAGTGTAGCCCCAATCAGTGTCTTTAGATATGTGAAGATAGAAGCCATTCTTGGGAAATAGCATATAGATAGGTATTCAAATCACCTTTTACTCAGTTCAGTAGCTAGTAGGCAGGAAGTCTGCCAATCACTGAGAGGGGTCTTTGTTTCCCCAGTCATGCATCCCTGCTTACTTACCAGCTAATACAAGCATAGTGTTTCCTTCCATCACCTACAGAGCATGTGATCTGGAATGCTCTGGGTGGCACAAGGAGGACAACCTGTATCCTCTGGGTCTGTCTGCAAGACTTGTCTGGTGATAGAGACAAGTCAAATGGTTTCCCTGCAGACCATGCCTTGGGTATCTAGGACACAGACCCTCACTGAATTAGTAAGATAATGCAGTTATTAGCAGAAAATGGAAATGGCAAGCGCAAACAAACAAAAAGCCAAATCGGTACGATCCCATTCTGAGGGAACCATTCTGGTTATACAAAGTTGCTTTCATACATATATATGTAATGGCTCTTGCCATCACCCATATGCTGCTCCCTCTCCTGTTGTTACCCAGAAAATGCAACGAGACAATGAGTTGCTAAAGTGTCAGATTAGAACACCTCCATTGGCTCTAGAAGCAAGAAATAATTTTGATTAACAGGTAACTTTTTGGATATTTTTGAGTGGCAGGTTCTTGTGACTGAATCTTGATTAGTACAAGACTACACATCCCCTAGTACAAAGTACATGTTGAGAGGCTGGTTGTAAAATTGCCTTGACATATCAGATATGGGAACTGCAGTGATGAAAAACTATAGGGAAATCCCCAGCCCTGTTTCCTTGTGGCTTCCTTGCATGCACAGAACTCTTGGGCTGTAGTACACAAACACTAGCAGAAAGAACACACATTACTCATGACACACATTGCTCATCGAACCAACTTTATATACTTAACCAGCCCTGTCTTAAGCATGCAAAAAATAAGTTCCTGTGAATTCAGTGAGACTTACTTAGTAAGCGTGTATCAGGTTGTATCCTAACTCAGTTACACTTGGTTTTTTATTATTAGCAAAAACTACCTTTGGAAACCAAAGCTTTTGTAGCTGTCTGATATAATTGGATTCTAGAATCAAGGGCGTACAAGAGAATTTGCCATTCAGCAGAAGAGTATAACTTACAAGAATGTCAGTGCATCCTAAGAGCACTTTCCTGGGAGTAAATCCCCCTGAATGTCTTGAGTAGGATTCTTAGAAGACCTGCTTAGAATTGCACTGTTGCATAAGAACTAAAAATCCCATATTTTGAAGGTAATTTCTGTCTCAGGATGTGATGGGATTTATTTCCTACAGATGGGTTCTATTAAGCCATTCGTGCTCATGACATGTCTTGGTCTGATTGGTGATTGTAGGCTTGCTCTGAGAAGAGTGCTTTTGATATGATGCTTTATTTAAAGAAAAGGAAGAATGCAACTGGTATAAGAAATGTACTCAGACAATCCACCAGGGGGCAGTAGCACCACATCTCAGTTTAAAAATCTCTTGACCATATTTCTATTTTATTTTCTTTCTCTCCCTCCATCCCTTTTATAGCTTGATATTTTTTAAAAAACCAAGCCAATTCAACAACAGTCACATTAAAGTTTAGGCAGTCCTATTATGCACACGACTAAATGCAATGACTTCCTAAAATAAATAGAGGAAACAGGTTTAGCTTAACTAGCAAATAGTCCCCATATTTAGCAAGTAAACATGTGTTTTACTATCACCTGTTCAGTATTTAAGTGCAATTAAAAAAAAACATCTTGAAAGATTTGGAAACCTTAATAGATTCAGTGGGAAAAAGGGTGCCAGGATGATATTTTCTGCAGGGGTGAAGATAGATATTTTTTTTCTTTAAAAATCGAGGAAAGAAGAGCTGCAAGCACATACTATGATTAACACCTGCAAATTCCACTGCCTCTAAAATCCTCTGAGAACAGAAATGGGATTAAAGTGTGTTACAGGCTTATTAAACTGAAGAGACAGTTTGTGTGAACATGGATTACGCCAATTCCTGGCAGCGCAATCCTAAACATTTGTGCTGGTGTAATTACTGGCATTACTGGCATGATGTCATGATTTGTAACATCAGACTGTTGTAGCTTTTGGCTTGAGAAAATGCATGCAAACACTATAACAGCACAACAAGGCTCAGGATTCAGCTGTCAGCTGTTATCCTACTCAGCAGAGGCATGGACACTGCTTGTGTTCTTTATAACAACTGGTTTCACGGTCATTCTCCTCAGTGCTGGTTACAGGATCTTGTGAACCTTTCTGTCAACTAGCTGGCAAAGGCACAAGGAGTAGGACCACTGCTCTATCAAAGTCTGTACTGTCTACTCTGGCAACAGCTCTCTAGGTCGTTCATATTACCTCTTATGTGACCATTTGATTTCAGATGCTGGGACTGTAACCTGGCACCATTTATATACAAAACAGGTGTTCTGCCACTGAGCTATGGTCTGTTCCAAATGCTCTTTAGTGCTAATGACACTCTTGGATGCTGCAAGTAAACTGTGAATTATGGTGGACCTTTACAGGTAATGGCCTAGGACAAGTACTGAAATTGCACGCCCTAAATTGCACTCCCCCCACCCCAAATTGCAACTCCTGGGGAGGGGTGGATGAAAGGGTGCCATCAACTGCAGCAGACAGCTTGTCGATCCAATTGAAAGGTGCGGGGGGGGGGGGGAGCCCAGAGTTGCCATTTAGTCCTCCTAAGCCTGGACATGGGCGGCTCATGATCACTTCACCATGCAATCCGTGCTGCATGTCTGTCTCTCCAGCCAGCCTGAGCAACAATCATGTAGGAAAGGTGTGAAGACCCAAGGATTGCCCAGGAGGACCCTAGTTCTGCCATCCAAAGATGTTCCTCTCCCATTGGGGCTTTGCTTCCTCCTTGGCACACACCAAGCAGTGTGCAGTCCTGCTCGCAACTGGTGGGGGGAGTTTTTATTTGGGGGCGGGAGGAAGAGGAGTTCAAGCAGCTGCTTGCTTCAGCCTGACCTGGCCTGGTCTGTGGGGAGGGGAGGGTGGCCAAAATGTGTCCCATGTGACACAGGCAAATGGTGTCTGGGGAAATGCCTGCTTCTACCTGTTTCCAGGTCTTGGCAAGTATTCCTTGATAGTTTGGAGCAGGCCTTAATGTCTTCTTTCTATGGAGTCTTGAGAGTTGTAGTTCTGCGTTATGTCCCGAGGATCTCTGACAGAGAATTGCCAGCAATCTTATGAAGTACTGATATATGTTTATAGTATTGATTTGTCCTGTTTCGGAAGATAATTGTCAACAATTTCTCAAGACACTCAAGGGTAGTAGGGAATTTTTGAACCTTGGGAATACAGCAGGTTTATTCTGTGCAGGAGTATGAATAGTATCAGATCAGATCAGATCAGAACTTCAGTGCTAGGATCACAATACTAACAGGGTAGCATTAAATCCTTTCTTCCATGCCATTTTCCTGGACATCAATCATTCACACAGGGGAAAATATAAGTACATGGGTGGTGGTGAAACTGAGGCCACTTCCGCACAGAGGCGGAAGGGCTTGGGTCGGCGTGAATCCCACCGCCCGACTAATGATGACCTCTTTAAGGATCGGTCCGCATGGACGGGTCCCAGAACCGGGGCTGGGACGACGGGCACAGAGCTGCGCCATCGTTAGGGAAAGCGACTCAGCCAGTCCCGCGGCTGCCTCCGGGCACGCCGCTGAGGCCAGGGGACGTATGCCTCCCTACCCCTCGGCGTGGCCGCCTCCCAAGGTTGTAGGAGCAAAGGGGGCATGTCCCTCAGGAAACTCGGGCGCACAAGCGCCAGAGGGCCGCAGGGACTGAGTGAGTCGCCCGGTGTTATTAATAAGGGGGAAAGGCGCTTGGAAGCTGCTGCCGTTTGCGCGGCAGCGGCTCCAAGCCGGCATTTCCAAAAAACCACGCTGGGGAAGCGTGGTTTGGAAACGCCGGCTTCGCGCCGGTCGGGCGGCGCGAGGGCTGCGCGGCTGTGCAGCAGCTGCGCCCCCTGTGGTGAATGGCGGCCTGGGGACTGCGTTTTTGCCGTCCCCAGGCCGCCATATTCCGCCCGTGCGGAAACGGCCTGAGAGTGGAAAAGTATTGCATGAAGAAAGAGTTGGCCCTGTTCTTGCTTCCATGACCCTGATTCCAATCACAGCCCCCACAGAACTGCTTTTGTGCATTATAACTGTCATGTGGAGTTGGGTTACAATTAGTGGAATAATATAATAGTTGAAACTTGCACTTTTATGTGAAGTGGCATGCCACATCTAAAGGCTTATTCTTTTAGAAACTCAAAATGCCCTAACACAACCTACAGCTTTTCTTTTCATCAGCAAGGGGCAAAACATTAGTGGTAAATTTCATCTATACAGAAATTCTGTTTTAAACTTTTCTGACAGCCATTGCTTGCTTCCTGGATTTTTATCCTCTTTAATGCAACGTGGGATGCCAAAATACACACCTACCCAGTGGAATCCTAATCCACTTTGCTTTTCAAACATCAGCCTATCAAAGGATTTTCAATTTCAGACACTTTCCTATTGTCATAGCTAGAGAGGGAATTGGTATTTGGTCTCACTGACATCCCCTTTACACCTACTGTGTATTACAATTACACACATTTACAAGATGCTGTAACTTAGCTTTTGTATGTATGCATACACATGTGTGCTTATTATAAATATATATCCATGAAGCATTTGTAACAAGATTGAACACAGAAAGAAAAGCTCTTAAGAACTGGCTAAGTTGTACAGTAAAAGTTTGGCCTCTCCACTTTTATGAGCATTTACTTTGTTCCTGGAAATGATGGATCTTGTTTCACACGTTTGTTCTATTTAATGAAGCAGTGGGATATTGAATTGCCTGGAGTTGTTATATGCATCACAGTTCATATCAGTTGCTCCAGATATTTCTAAAATACTGCTGTTACTGTGTATGGCCTGAATGGAATCAGATGAGGAAAAAATGTTTATGAGAATTCAATATTACAGATTTTTGTCTTTGAGCGCCCATTACTGTATTCTTCAGGTCAGTTCTATGGTTAATACTGAAGAGTCATAAAACCAGTAGTTTAATTTGAATCTTTATTGGAGAAGTAAATTTTCTGATTGGATACTACTGACACTTTCATTACTTTTTGATTGGAGGAATAAAGCAGAAATGACCCAGGACATTTGTAATTTATCACAGAGTCACATGAGGCTCTTCTGAGCACTGTTTCCCATGTCATCTGCCCCCTTTCCCAGGAAAAAGGGCAATTTCTTTAAAAACTGAAATAATTTCATCATTACTATATAAAATTGTTACATTTTAAAAAATGTAGCACAACTTGTCCGTGATGACGGTGTCAAGCCATTTCATGTCTTGGCTTTGATGACATACTTTAAAAACATTACTATGAATGAGAATCTACCTAGATGGGAGGTTCTGAGGGTGAATACTATTTATTTTAAAACTTATGAAGCGAAAGAAAGAAAAAAAAAGGTCACATGCATCAGTAGCAAATATCTATCCTTTGAAAGGTTGCAGAACTTTTCAATCTACTTGAAAATTCACAGTAGATAAGCAATACTTATATGAGTGAATAGACTGAAAGTTGTACTTGGACGTCAAATGCTAGTTGTATTTATAAGTGAAGCAGATAGATGCTCTCTTTAACTTGAGAGTCTGCTACTATATAAGTTTCCTAAAAAACTAGTGGCCCATTATAAACAATGCTACATTGAAAGATTGTTAAGAACATGAACTTATGGAAGAAATACGGTACCTAAATGGGTGATCATATACAGGTTTCCACCTGACAGAAACACAAGAACACCAAGAATATATCAATAGCTTGAACAATCTGTCTTTTTCTAAGAAGTGCCAAGAATAAATTCTCTTGCATGATGTATCATAGTGGTGTAGGGAAATTATCTATGTATTGCCACTGTAGATCTCAGTCATGGTTGCTTATGAATGAAGGAAAGAGGGATAAGCATAAGCTCATTTGGGCTCAGCACTGACTTTGAGCCACTCAACCTGATCTACTTTACAGGGTTGTTGTGAGGGTAAAGTGAACGAGGAAAGAACCATGTAAGTTGAATGGATAGGATTAAATTCATTAAAATAAATACTGATAATAGATTTTAAAAAATAAAGAAATAAGTTGAAGAGAAAAGTTTAAAGAGCCTCCTCCCAACCCATGCTAATCTCATCCTTCAGATTGCAGTTTCCATTGCTATACTGTATTTTTTGATGACCAAGAAACATCCCTAAATTAGGGAACTGTTTGGCAAGAGTTATGTGGAGCCTAAAACAGAAATATGAAACTCCTGCATCCTTGCCACCATGTGGTCCCTTTGCACCAGCACAGATCAAATTTTGGGCTCTGTGCTTCTTGAGTGCAGTTTCTGTCCCCCAACCAGCATTTCTGTCCCTCTTTCTTTCATTCCTTCTCTCCCCAACCAGCGTTCCTGTCCCTCTTTGTCATTCCTTCTCTTCCCAACCAGCGTTCCTGTCCCTTTTTCTGTCATTCCTTCTCTTCCCAACCAGCGTTCCTGTCCCTCTTTCTGTCCTTCTCTCTCCCCCAGACAGCGTTCCTGTCTCTCTTTCTGTCGTTCTTTCTCTCCCCAACCAGCTTTCCTGTCTCCCTTTTTGTCGTTCTTTCTCTCTCCAACCAGCGTTCCTGTCCCTCTTTCTGTCTATCTGTCTTCTGTCTTTCTGTCAGAGTCATAATTGTACTAATATTTAAACTGTGATGTAAGCAATGAAGCAAAATCTAAAATTAAGTTGTTTCTCTGTAGCTAAGGTTTAAATACTGGAGACAGAAACATAAACAACCCTTCCCTCTGATCTCTGCCCTCCTCAGATACCAAATCTTCAGGAATTTCCCATGCTATACCTTATATGCATCCCTATATTCCTGGCGTTTACCTTATTTTCATTTAGCTGCCTAGCTAAATCATTTATTTTTTACTTACCGGTAGGCTTTTAATTAATGGGTTTATTTGGTTGTTGTATCTGTTTTATGGTCTATTTCTAGCTTGAGCATTGTGTTAAAAGCTTTGGATTGTGTTTTTAATTTTTTGTTTCAGCTTGTTTTTAATTGCCTGATTTACAAATAGGACTGTCCCTAGCATCAGGAGATCACATACTTTGGCACTGTTTAGCCAGCCAGTGTGGGAACTCAACAGCTGTAAACTTAGACTGAGGCCTCTGGCATCAAAATGTGGCAGTGTCATTTCTGGCATGCGCTAGAAGTGATGTCATTATGTCACTAACAGCTGCAGGGACACTTTGGTACTTGGTCAATGCTCTCTGGTAGAAATGGCTCTTACTATGGGATTTTGCCCAAATACCAGAGTCCCCGTGGTCATCAGCAATGTGATGACATCACTTTGAGTACATGGTGGAAGTAATGTTGCTATGTTCTAATGCTGGAGGTCACAGTCAAAATTTACTGCCAGTGAGTTCGTATCTAGCCCTCACCGGTTGCCAGGGGGTATCTGGCAACTCTATTTACAGTACTATCTTAAATGGATCTACTTAGAATCCTGCTGAAATTTACTTCATGGGATTTACTCCCAGGAAAGTGTAGAAGAGTTCGTTTTTATACCCTGCTTTTCTCTACCTTTAAAGAGTCTCAAAGCAGCTTACAAACAACTTTACTTCTCCTCCTCACAACAGACACCCTGTGAGATAGATGGAACTGAGAGAGTTCTGTGAGAACTGTGATTAGCCCAAGGACACCCAGCAGGCTTCATGTGTAAGAGTGGGGGAAATAAACCTGGTTCTCCAGATTAGTCTGCTCTCATGTGGAGGAGAGGTGAACCAAACCTGGTTCACCAGATTAGAATCTGCCACTCATGTGGTGGTGTGGAAATCAAACCCGGTTCTTCAGATTAGAGTCCATCGGTTTTAACCATTACACGGCACTGTACTTATGATAACAATTTTAATGGCGTTTTTGTGTATAATTACTATTTTTTAATAGTTCCGTTTTATTGTTTTACTATAGGGTTGCCAGGTAATGTTTTCCATGGAATGATCTTTGTAAATGGCTTTTCCCATTTTGAAAGACAAACCACAACTGAAGTTTGAGATTGAGATTGCAAATGCCTTAGCAGACCAGGTGCTCAGGAGCAGCAGCAGCAGAAGGCCATTGCTTTCACATCCTGCACGTGAGCTCCCAAAGGCACCTGGTGGGCCACTGCAAGTAGAAGAGTGCTGGACTAGATGGACTCTGGACTCTGGTCTGATCCAGCAGGCTTGTTCTTATGTTCTTAAGTTACATACAAACAAGAATTCTACTATAAAATAAAAAGGCGAGCTTCCAATTTTTTTCTGCACCAAATGTAAACACAATAAAAAATTTACCACTTGCTCTCTAGTTGCAGAAATAAAATTCAATTAGTTCTTACTTTACTAATTAAATAAGAATCTCTCTTGTTCATTTTCTTATTCTCCTAGTATTCAGATTCACAAAACATCAGTTCAATTTTTCCATTTTAAGCAAAAAGTTCATCAAGAGTTTCTAGCTATCCATAAACTTGGAGAAATTATTTTCTCTAACCAAGGAAGTAAGTTTAGCCATCTCAGCCAATTCCAATATCTTCATAAACCATTCTTTCAGATTTAGCATGGGTACAGATAGAGGATTTTTTCCATTTTTGCATACAGCTACAATACTTTTTTTGCTTTCTGCTTTGATGGATAAACAATGTGATGTAAAAACAAAGGAGTTCTTGTTGGTTTCTTTATTCAAACTTTGTCCATAAGACCCAATAGGTAAGCCTCTGGTTTAATTTTTATATTAGTCTTTAAAATTTTCTGAATTATTGAATGTATTTTCATCCACATTTTTTAAGCTGTATTACAAGTCCACTATAAATGGTAAAAGATCTCTTCATGTTATTCACGCATTTGGAACATTTTTATACATGGCTGCTAATTTTTCCAGTGACAGAAACTGATAATACATCATTTTATAGAAATTCTCTTTGAGACTGGAAATTAATGTAAATGTAAGACCCTTTGACCACACATTTCGCATAAATTATGTTGCTTTTTTTATCCTCATATTTATTGCCCACCAAGTACAACTGAAGCTCAGTAGAACCAACTACTTGCTATAGTATACTATAACACTTATGGAAGAGCCCATAATGATACTTTGCAATTCTGAGATGAAGAAATGGATGGAGAGATGGGTTGTTACTTCAGGCATTTCTTAAGAACAGGGAACAATTGGACATTAGAGAGGACATGTGATGCCCAGATAAGAAAACAGAATCACTTTCAAAATTTCACCTGGTAAACTAGCTCGGGAATGACAGCTTTCAATCCTACACTAACCATACCAATCTGACAAGTTTCTTGTTCAAGTATGAATGGAGTGAAGAAGGCCTGATGTACTTTCATGTGGGGGTCGTACTGCCAAATGCCATACATAAGCAAGAAAAATAATCCCATCACTCTTAACAGGCACAGTTCAACTGAGCCAGATCAGTGAATAATGAGATTTCTGTACCAAAAGGCACTTGCTTTCTATTAGATTATAAATTCTTGACACAATCACATCAATATTCATCTTCTGGAGTGCCATAAAAAGTCACTGCAATTATGAAAAGAACCTACCACTCATTTTTGCCCACTGTTAAGGAAACAATCAATATTAACTAATTCAATAAAACACTAAAGCTACTAATGCAGTATAAAAAAATGTTTCCAAATTGGACACCATTTCATTTTTATCCTTACATATGGGGAAGAAACATGGCATTACAAAGTCAGTGACATCCCCAGAGTTTCATATGATGCTTGCACATGTATATGCTTATTTTGAAGCTCCTGTGATGTTTGGTGGAATTAATGGCTGAAATGCATTGACTCTCTGCCTCATGCATGAAACCTGACTGCCATGTTTAGAGATAGGTTTCCTGAGAGATGCTGACATTTGGGACCTTGAAAAGTTTCATACAATGAAAAATAAAAATAGGAGGTAAGAGAAATAAACAACATTTTAAAATATGTTAAATATTTAGGTTATAAGGTATGGGTTGGGTCCCACAGATCCACTCCCCTAAGTGGCTGTGGCAGGCTCCTAGAGTTGATGGCAAATGGATCTGTGGAATTTAGCTAGCTAAAAAGTGTAATGGTAAAGGGGGAAAAATGAACGTTCAGGCAATCTTCAAGTTTATTTTTCCGTGTCCCAAAGTGATTTTTTTATAGGTCGTAAACTTTTAAAATGAAGAAAAGTGATACCAAATCATATGACTATAGAAATTACATGAAGGATACAGAAAAATGTGCAATTTATTTTTGAGTGGATTCTAGCAGCCCAATCCAGAAAGGCAGGGGCGAATCCTCCTCTTAAGCTGATGCACCTCTGCACTGGCATGAGTGCCCGTTCCACAGGTGCAAGGGGCAAATGCGCCAGTGAAGAGACAACTTACCCAGATGGCCAGGTATCACATTTTTCTGCAGTGCCCTACCTGGAAACTGCATTTCTCAGGGGGCTGGGGGGCATTCTGGGGGGCAGGCTGACCTTAGGCAGCCTCCAGTGCCCGGTTGGCAGAACCAGCAGAACCAGCAGATTTTTTGTGGCGTATCTCTATTCTCCCCTGTGGAGCATTCTTCAGAATGTTGTCTTTTTAAACTTTTTCACTTTTTGGAAAGTCTGTGGAGAGGGCGAGTGGCACTGGAGTGATGCCAACCCAGCCTGCCAACCCACTCTGGACTGGGCTATAAATGTAATAAACAGTATAATTCACAGAATAACTTTGCTGCCTTAATTTCTATCTTAAGTCTTCTGCAAAATGGTCTTGAGGATCAAGGGGCCATTAGAAATGGCAACAAACTAGCCACCAGGACTGAAATTGGAAGACAAAATTTGATATGCCTCTTGTACAAGCTATTGTTATGTTTAAACAAGAACTCACATGAGTATCTTTCTGTGTAAGCCTCCACTATACTGCTCATGCATGAAGAAGAATGCTTAAAACTTCTACTGGGTGTGATCCCGTGGTAAAAAAAAATACTAAAAGAGAAAGAAGTGCATGATGGCTGGGAGTTTCTTAAAAGTGAGATCTTGAGGGTTTTGGTGTGGCAGAAGACTGAATGGGTATCTGTCACACCCCAGTTTTATTTCCCCAATTAAAAATGCACTCTTCCCATGTCATGACTCTAAACTTTGGTGAGCCCACCAACAGCTGCATTTTAGGTCCACATTACACATCTATATATCCATTCATTGAACTCTAACATTATATGTAGTTTGCCCTATCACTTATCAAAGAAGGAGTATCAACCATCAATTGCTGCAAAAGGTGTGAACTGGCTTGTGACTGGTTCCAGAAGTTAATTTGCATTGCTAGTCTTGGCAGATCCAATATCCTTCACGATGATTCTAGAAGGGTATATTGTGGTCAGAAGGGCTGCATTTAAATGCCACGAAATAAGCTCAATGGGAAACTAGTTTTAATCTGTATTTCATTTGTGCAGATACCAATGTTTATGTAGATTGTCTCTTTAAAAGGTCACAATGTTAATATAACCAAAAGAGTCCTATTGTCCTACATTGCACTTCATCCCTCTGTTAGATTTGTGTTGGAGACTTAATAGCGGTCTTAATTTAATGGCAATATTGCACTAATTGAAAAAAGTACCTTAAAGTGCTGATGCAGCAGATGTACTCCTGCTAACTGCAATTACACAGAAACTCAGACAAACAAATCATAAACACCATAAAAGCTTAAAGAGACAAATAATTAAAATGGCAAGAAAGACATTTCCCTGAAATGTCATTTTCAATCAAACACTGACTCGTATAGAACATGAATTTTCTTAGGGCTCTATGCAGTTTACAATATTTGCTAACTGCTCTCACAAATGACGGCTACTTTTCCATCAATTTTCACAATATTTAAGTGGATTGCTCCCATTAGCAGTAATAGAAATGCCTTGAGGATTGAAATCAACTTTCAAAAGCATGAAATTACAAACAGGAGTCTTCCACTAAAGATCCAGTCAAGAGGAAAGGCTGTAAAGCGCTGCTTAACATCACACTTTAGCCCTCCAAAGGGGCCAAAATCTACACTACAAGAAGAGAAAAGCACAATAGGGATTTTCATTTTTCTTTTGGAAATACTAAGGAAGGAGGAGCAGGGTAGCCAACTAAGTAACTATTTGAGGAATTTACAGATGCTGAATCAAGGTTACATTCTAGATTGTCAAGATCAAAATAAAACAAAACTGTAAATCTAACATCATTTATTTCAGTATGAGCTTTTGTGAGTCTTAACTCCCTGCTTCAGATATATGATGGGGAAAGGAAAGAGAAAAGGAAAAGTGATATCAGAAGCTGTTATTACATGAACCAAGCCCACGTTTGTGTATAGTGGTGAAAGGTGTTAAATAGGTGTGATGCTGTGGGAGATATGATGATTTCTCAAACTTCTTGTGGATTCCTGAGGCACCTAAGATGAGGCAAAAGACAAAAATTGCTGTTCTTCAGGAGTCACGCAAGGCTCCCTTGGCCAACTTGACTACCCCTTCATCAGTTGTTCATGGAGCTGCCAAGAGGATCACTGACCAAGTCTTAGTGGGCCCATCAGCAAGACTACATGAACCATCCAATGCAGGTTTCATTGCAAAGCCCATGCTTTGAATTTTAAGAGTGTTGGTGGAGGGATCATTTGTTTATATGGCCACTGAAACACCTTCTCCACATCTATCAAATTGTCATTATGGGACCACCAACCCCTAGAACTATTACGATCTCTAGATTTACTGTCATATTACCGACTGAAGATGAAGTTATCTGTTAAATTAAACTAAATTGTATTGTTGATACATGAGGAGGTTAAATTTTGGGGTGGGAAAGGGAGAAATATGGGAGAGTATAAGGTATACGAAAGTGCACATTGAGAACTGCATAGGAATTTTGTTACAGTGATGTCTGGTGATGAGGCTCCATCTTTATTGGTTTCATGTTGGAGGAGCAATTTACAGCATGTATTTCTGTGGTTGGGAGACCACTTACAATCAGGGGAAGATGGAGATAGATTCAACTACTTATATGGAAGACCAACACTGGATCAGGGAGACCAGTGATTGGGGTGTATGGGACATATAACAATGGGAACAGATGCCATGAGAGAGTGAGATATGTCTATGGTTGGTCCCCTTCCAATCTTTGTTCTATCCCAAGACACAGTGGTGGTGGGGTAAGGATTTTAAACCATTCTCTAACACTGGTGTTGTGCAATGCCAAGTCCATAAATAATAAAATCACAGCTTTGCAGAACTATTTTGTGGTTCAAGGGATGGACCTAATATATGTGACTGAGACTTAGGTAGAGAGGGTGAAATAGTCACCCTAAAAGGGGTCATGCCCATCTCCCATTAGAAACTATTGGAAACAATGGGAGATGGGAACTATCCATAGCATCATACTCTCTGAAACAAGCTTCACCAAACATGAGTGCTCTTATCAGCAGAGTCTCTCAAAGCTACCTTACATGCAATTACTTCTGTTCTTTGGTATAATTAATACAACTATGCTAGCAACTCTAATACCTTACTCTGTTGGGTAGGAGGAATACACAGTTTTGAAATGACAGTTATAACCAATGCTCTTTACTGAAATTACAAGGTTCCACCTTCTACTTATCGTTTTCATCTTCTGGTTCCTTCATCCCTTTGTACAGCCCCCCTAACAAGCATGTAGTTTTCAATAACACTACATTTCCTCTGACAAAGTGGAATATTAGATATTGAATACATTCAAAGTTTTAGGAGTCAAGCACCTTTACAGTCCATAAGGTGACAGATATTTCTTGAATGTATGTACTGGTTTGCCTATTCATTATGATATTTGATAGAGAATTGCTATTTCATCTCTTGTCCTCATAGATTATAATGTGTACTTACACCTACATTGCTGATGCTTTTTCCTTGTATTTTAGATTATTCTCCTTGAGAAGTCTTGGAGATGAAAAAAGCAGCAGGAGAAGTGAAGACAGATAAATTCTGACAGCCATCAAAATCAACGTTCTGCCTTAGTCTTTTTTGCTGAGCATCTGCTTGGGCAAGCCCACAATGGAGAAATAGACACTAAAGTACAGAAATATATTTTGAATTACTGATTTGTTGCTAGTTTTAAGCTAGCTTCCTCCCTCTCTCTTCCTTTGGAAATATGCGTGAAGAATGTGTTCAATGGATGCATTTCATATTGAAATGACATCTGTGAATCTGTTCTTTTTTTTATAGATCTAAATCTTCTGGGAGTCACAAAATCCTTTCCATGGTATATTTCCTTGCCCTTAGGATGTATAACATGCCTTATATTCTCTGCTGGATAGCCCAATATTCAAATGTTATACACCTTTTCCTTTTTTTTTTAAAGAAAATGTTTAGAATAGGCACATTTTCTGTCTGATAGCTCTTAGCTTTCTGCTAGTCAGTTTAAATAAATTGATTTACACACTGGGATGATCCTGGAGACATATTTTAAATCAGATAATCTTATATTCTGCTGAATGTAGCATATGTCATGGAAAAGTGCCAAATGTACAGAATCTCTCACTGTTCCATGGCCACGACCTTTAAACATGCTGGCACGGGGAAAATAGATGCAGGCATAGGTCAAAAGATTAAGGGGCACCTAAAAATTATGACTTAGTGCACAGAAAAGAAATTGATGTCATGTTCATCTGTAATGGTAGACCAGCTGCTGTATAGTAGTGTAACCAAGTGCTTCTGGGTTTGGTCAGTAAACTCCCACCAAATTATCAGCAAAATTTGAATCGAAGGCAGGTGACAGGGAGGTTTTTGATTAACTGAATTAGTAAGGGTTTCCTAATCTTCATGTTCACTTCTATGGATCAGGAAGGATTGTCAACACTGATGGGTGACAGGGTTCTCCCAAGTTACCAAGTTTTGTGGCCAGGGCTTTTCTTTGAAGGAATGCTTGTCTTCCATGAATTTTCCCCAAAGCTCTTGGATTTATAGGGACAAGTGTTATGTGCTTGAATTTAAGAGGCTCATAGATATGCTTTCCCCGTTAGAGAACCTAACTTTACCAGCAGGGTCATAGCCAGTATTGGCATTCAAATAATTTAACAACCGGTTCCGGTGGTGGGATTCAAATAATTTAATAACTGGTTGTTTACCAGCACTATTTTAACAACCGGTTCTGCCGAAGTGGTGTGAACCTACTGAATCCCACCACTGGTCATAGCACTGGAAAGGGCCAGCTTGCACAGTCCATGGGCGAATGTACAGCCTTTAGTCATCAGTGCTCATTCTGGTGGCACAAATAATAATGTTATAGCCTGGCGGTGGCATGGGCAGTTGAAAGACAATCCAGTCGCTCTGGCAAGGGTTGGGCGCTTAGTCCTGGAGTTGGTATTGTTATGGGAACTAACTGGTGTTTCTTTTAGGTATCATCAATGGTATTGCTGATAATTTATTTAGTTGCCAAATGGACTGTGTCCGTCCCCCTAGCCCCCAAGGCAACCACCAACCAGAGGCATTTCCAGATCAGCTGTGGAACTGGGGCAGTACATGATATTAGATCAGTGGTTCTCAACCTGGGGGTCGGGACCCCTTTGGGGGTCAAATGACTCTTTCACAGGGGTCACCTAAGACTCTCTGCATCCGTGTTCTCCATCTGTAAAATGGATAAATGTTAGGGTTGGGGGTCACCACAACATGAGGAACTGTATTAAAGGGTCGTGGCATTAGGAAGGTTGAGAACCACTGCATTAGATGGAGTCGTCCAGTCTTTATTGGTGGGCGATTTCCTTGATCTTGCTTTGCCAGGGGGGCTTTTTGTGGTATTAGGGCATGCCTTAAGGTCTCCTGCTTTAGTACTTGATTACCAGGAGCTGATGGGTTTTGTGCAAGGGGCTTTGCGAGTCCATCTTGACCCTTTCCCATCTAGGCCCCCTTTTCTTTTCTGGAAAATGCTGGGGATCCCTGATTCAAATGCTCTTTCTGCCTCACTAGATAGTAGTGAGTTGGCACAGGTTATCCCCACAACCTCATGGCGGCCGGCGGCCTATCACCAGAGAACTGTTACAGCTAGTATTGGCCTTAACTAAGTTGTGTGCATCGTATTTGGAAATTGAAGTTTTTTGTGCATCTCTTACCTTGGCCTTTCAGTCTCCTCCCTCCCTTTTCTTTCTTGTACTGAGTGGTAGCGCTTTTTAAGACATGTGAAGGACCCCGGGCCATTCAGTTTGATGATGTGTCACTGGTGATAGCATTTTGTTGATCTGGCTAGGCAGTTCCAAACTGACCAGCCTGGCAGAGGGACAAGTTTTACCCGCAACCTACACCATGGAGTCTTCTTGCCCTGTCACTGAGACTGTGGCAGTCCGAGCTCAGCAGCCAGCAATTTAAGGCACTTTTCTTGTTCACTGGAGATGGGTCTCCCAACTAGATGGCAGTTTTTTCGTGCTTGGGGTTACCCACCAGGGATTCTGGACCGTGTTCATGCTGCATAAGGGCAGCTCTGGCAGTTGTGCAAGACACTCACCCCAGATCAATTTGGACTGTCAGTCATTGGTGTAGTTAGTTTACGGAGTGTTTGTGCAAGCTCAATTTTCTCTAATTTATTCATTTTAGTCACATTGAGCCAGCCAACTGGTGTATGGATTGTTGGACACAGCAAGGCCATGGGGCTGGTCTGTTTGCTGATCGAACTAGATGGGGAGGAGCATTGGTCGGGACTCCATCGTTATGCTAGCTGGCTCGGAAGAAACAGTTGAAAATGGGGTGTGCTGCCTCCATGGGGCTATACTGCAGTTTCCTGACGTGGTGAACTGCACACCATGGTCCTACACCTAGGGGATAGGCATCCCTGCACAGAAGGGCATTGGCCATCACAATGGGTGGGCTGGAGCTCAGAGAGCTGCATCAGTGTCTGCCGTTGACCAGATTAGTTTGGTTACGACTGTCACATAGGCGGCCATGGCAGGATGCTATCAGCCCTGGTAAAGTGGAGGCTATTACAAGAGTGCATTCTTGCTCGATCCTGCTAGCTCTCTGAAGCTATGCAGGGGAGGCCCTGGTTCTCAATCAATAACCTAAACTAGGCCAGGTATAAGATATGCAAGGAAGCAGCCCAAGTGATATGGGAGTCAGGCGGTGAGGTTATCCCGCAGGCTGAAATCTCCCTTTACCAGTCGAGCAGAGAGGTGTGGTTACACAATTTACAGCACGCACTATTGCAGTGGCTATGGATTTTGGAAGTGAGATATGTAAGGCTGCAGCCCAAGTGGTCTGGGATATGGGCGGTGAGATTATTCCGCAGGCTGAGATATCCCATATGAAAGAGGCTCATTTTTGGCCAGACGAATGTTACCTGTCGGAGTGGGGACGGATATTTGGCTACAATAGGATGGTGGCTCTGGGCTTGGAAAGCTGGGGCGGGAGCTGTTGGTAACAGCTCAGTGGTGATTTTGGGGCATAGGAGCACATCCATGTCGGGAAGGCAGAGCTTGCATGCTGGGGTGGGGTGCCTCAATAAGAGGTCTGGGGTAGTGGAGGGCTCGATGGCGCAACCAAAAACTATGTCAGTGATCAATAGACCAAACATCTGCACATCTGCATGCAAAAGGTCCTGCAATTGACATCTAAAGTTTAAAGCAGGTAATGATGATGTATAAATCCTCCTCCAAGCAGTAAACGAAGTATGGAGGTGCCAATGAATCGTCTAGATCAGGGGTAGGGAACCTGCGGCTCTCCAGATGTTCAGGAACTACAATTCCCATCAGCCCCTACCAGCATGGCCAATTGGCCATGCTGACAGAGGCTGATGGGAATTGTAGTTCCTGAACATCTGGAGATCACATCAAAACTGAGCTTATCTCAGATTCTTTATATGACGTAAATCTAAATAAAGGCTTCTCGTGTTCCCTTAAAGGGGAAATACTCAGAGTGGTGTATCTGACTGAAAATGGAGATATTCCAAGGTAGTTTTAGACCATTTCATACAAGTATAAACATGTAAAAGTACTCCTCATATGCGTAATCACTTCATGGAAGGGAAAAGAATTTGCGGCTTACCACAATACTTCCACAGTCGCTATATGCTGATGAGATAATAAACTGCACCTGGAATAGGAACTCCAGGGAACTCTAAAGGGACTCCAGAACGCAACTCCCGTTTTGTGGACAATGGGGCTAACTAAAATCTATTGTGTCACCCTAAGGTGACAACTCTCTGAGCAAAGTAATTAGTCACCCTATTTCCATCCATCCATCCATCCATCCATCCATCCATCCATCCATCCATCCATCCATCCATCCATCCATCCATCCATCCATCCATCCATCCATCCATCCATCCATCCATCCATCCATCCATCCATCCATCCATCCATCCATCCATCCATCCATCCATCCATCCATCCATCCATCCAATCAGTATTCAAGGGAATAGCCCAGGGATTCTTTTAAGATCCAGTGGTCCATCAAGCCTCTCCTTCCCTTTTGTCAGAACCCCAGAAAAGTAATAAATTCTTTGTTTTCTGTTTTCCTGCCACAATATCTCATACTGGATCATAACCCATTTTTACGGTATAAAAACTGATACTTTGGCCACCAAATACGTATGTGTGTGTGTGTGTGTCTTGGATTTGTGCACCTACCCCACATGAGTATGGACTTCCTCCTTTTTTGCTTCCAGAAATACTGGTCATTTTCCTCCTTAGCTCTGGATTCATGAACATCTCTTCAAGACTGGGAACTATCACCTTCCTAAAGCACTATCCAACCTCCCCCTTTTTCCTCCTCCTCCTCCTCCTCCTCCTCTTCTTCTTCTTCCTCTTCTTCCTCTTCTTCCTCCATTCTAACGCTTTCAGTTCGTCAACGTGCTTGTCATAAGCCCTGCTTTTGCAAGCTCCCATACTCACCGGTGTTCCGTCGGACGAGAGAGTGTCCTAGGACGCGTGTCTCTGGATGCGCCGATCCAGAGGACAGGCGATACCGAAACGGTGGTCCCTGGATGCGCCGATCCAGCGGACTTCGGTATCGCGGCCCTTCCCCAGGCGACGGTGAGCAGGGTGGAGGTTCGAGGATTCCCGGGTTTCGGCACCAGCTTGTAGTCGTGCCGCGCAGTCAGCGCAAGAACGAGACGCGGAGATAACATCTGGTGGAGATCGCCAGCAGCGGGAGCGCGGAGGTCCGTGTTCCTAGCGAATCTCCCGCGTGCTGGTTCCTGGCACCTTTTATTGTGATTCTATCGGGGGCGTGTAGAAGGGAGGAACGGAGGGAGTTCCGGGAGAGCGGGAGGTCGGGAGATCATCATGTGATGCATGATCTCACCTGGCTACGTGCGGAGAGGAGCGTAAGCGTCTAAGCCTAATCCTCACCTGGGGGCAAGACCATTGTCCCTGCGCCCGGTGACTGAGCCAGATAGTTCATGACCCGTGACTCATACGGGGTTGAGGAGTGGGGGTGCGGTGCGACCAGAAGGCCGTAGGTCCGTTGGTGTGCCAACGTTCTATTACGGTGCTGCTGGGTCAGCAGTGCATTACTACAGATCCCCATATAACTGTTTTGTTATGTGATGTAAGTTCAAGAGATGTTGCTATGTGAATGTGAAGCACATGATTCTGTTTGGCAGTTGCATGAAGGAAGGGATTCCAGTTGCAACCCCCCATCCCTTCTGCAAACTAATTGGTTGAATTGCAACATTTGCTGGAAAGTTTTGCAAACTTCCAGTGCAGCTAAGTTTGGAACAGTTGGAAATCCTTGCAAGGGAAAGACAATGTTCTGCATTCAGATGCACCAAATGTGGTTCCTCCAAGTACAGGAATCTCTGGGGAAATCACTGTGCAATGATTTCAAGAGTTGCATTGTAATTACTGTCGGGACGACAGAATTTTAGTGGGGGAGAATGTAACCCCCATACTTAGAATGGGTTGGCCCAGAATGGGTTGACCCAGTAAGGGGTGGAGTCAGAGACTCCGTGTAGCAGAAGGCTGCAGAACTCAGAGCTCTTTGCAGAAGACAAAGACTCTGGGCTTCGGACCTTGATTTCCTATAAGCCCATAACACCTTGGTAGATAGGTGAAATGTGTTAGAACTACTGGGAAGGTGATTGTTTGTTTTTTACTGTATTGTAAATGTTGGAGTTTATTGTTTCAGGGTTTTCTTTGTAGTTGCTTGTAATGGGTGAGAGTTCTCCTGGAGACCTTCATCATGTTGCAACCTGTTCCTCAAGCCCTTGGAGTCTTCAGGAGCCAGCCAACTTGCAAAGAAGAATTTGGACTTAGCAATATCAGTAGACTGTAAATAGAAGGACTTGAAATGCAACCTGAACAGGACCTTGAATTGTAACGTTAAATGTTGATGTTTTAAAAGTGTAAATTGTAAAGAAAAGTAAACCATTTTGTTGTTTAAAAATTGTTGTTGCAACTCATTCCAAGTACTGCCCCACAGAACCCACAAGCTGAGGTTACACCTGCTTAAGATATTAAGGGTGCCAGTGATAGAGGGTGCCATCCAGCCCTTTTGCTCCCACACCCTGTTTGTCTGTTCCCTCCACTTGGCTGCCTATGGGTGGAATTGGGGTCTGCCTTGAGAGGTGTTCCAGTTTCTGTGGGTAACAGGTGGAGAATCTGATCTCTGTTTCTCTCCCTCCATCAGGAACAGGGTAGGCTCAGTCATCTTTCTCCATGGCCTCTTCCTTCTGACTATAGCCATGCATATTATGGTAGTGGAGGAAGGCAAGGAGATGCATAGCAGCTTTTTGTGTGGTGATGGAGGGAGCCATATTCCCACCCTCACCCTTCCTCCCCTTTCCATGTGTAGAAGCAAGGATAGTGAGCTCCATTTTTCCTCCTCCACCTCACTGCAGTGTGTGTGAATGAAAGAAGAATGGCCCCAGCCTTCCCATATCCCCCAGCCTTCTCTTGTTATGCCTGGGGGAGGCATTTGATGCCCCCTCCAAAGCT
This sequence comes from Sphaerodactylus townsendi, assembly GCF_021028975.2. Taxonomy (NCBI): domain Eukaryota; kingdom Metazoa; phylum Chordata; class Lepidosauria; order Squamata; family Sphaerodactylidae; genus Sphaerodactylus; species Sphaerodactylus townsendi. Next base: position 62,742,518 of record NC_059428.1, on the reverse strand, counting down.
GAGGCTTGACTTGGAGCCAGTTCCCTTGATCCCCCTTACCTGCACTGTGTCAGTTCATACTTTTGCTAAATATTAAACATTACCACCACAGGCAATAGTGTTTATGTGTGAGTCATCTGTGCATACAAAACCCTGTATGCTTTTATCATTCTCCTCTGAGAAAAGTTGTCAAATATTCACTAGAATATTAAAAGGCAATACATTTATTATTCTGTGCCCTTTGTTGGTCGGCATATGATTATCTCTGCACATTCAATGCATAGCAATGGCAGCTAAATGTCAGTGTGCACAGAAGCTCCTGTGCCAGGGACAGTTGTGTGGATACTTATGAGTTCCAAATGCTTATTTATGTCTCTGCAGCTAAATTGGCATTTCATGCTTAGGAAGTGGGAATGCACTTTAAAGTAGAATATACATGTCACAGGATATTGTGCTATCATAATAATTGACTTTCTACATTGTCCTGTGTGGACAAGAAAACCAAAGAGGTGAATAATCACAGAAGTGCAAGGTTGCATTCACACATGGTGCTGTCTTGATCATTCATATAATTTATTTATTTTTATTATTCAGATTTGATAAAACACCCACCCCCGAAGGGCTCTGGGTGGTGTGCAAAATATATTAAAACTATGTAACTAAAACGATTTACAAAATACAATTTACAATTTAAAACCAATTTTACAATATAACATATAAATATAAGAAATCAGATGGCAAGGATGGTGCTTCATTACACGTTGCTAGTGTAGGTCAAGATGGTAAATCAGTAAAAGCATAGGGAGTGGCATCTTTCTGCAGCTATCCCCCCATTTCATCTGGTGCAGCTCCTCAGTACTCACATTGTCTACAAAGGAAAATCCAGAGATGAATGATGATGATATCTATTTCACATCTGTGTTGTCACCTTTGTCAATTCCTCTGTCACTCAAATGACACATAAGATAGCATATAAGGAGATCGCTGGCTGATTTGTTGTTTAGCTTTTTCTGCCCTGATATCCTACAAACTTTGTTCTATGCATTGTCACAACACATTTCTAAGATAAATAATACAATGACAGGAAATATTTAAAGGGATCTGAAAGATGTTTCTATAAGATTGACCATACCATCTACCCTTCTAAAACTTGAAATATATGTGAAGAACGAGGTAGTTTTTCCTAAACTTTGGGACTGTTTTTCCACCTCATCAAGAAGCAGTAAAGGGGACAAACAAAGCATTTCATGGTATGCTGCCAGCATACGTGCCTGAAGGTAACTGTTCCATTGGAAGAACATTATCCATCTGTTAGCAGTTTCAAGAACAAACATAAGTAATGGTGGGCCAATTAGTGGGCTTGAACAGTACTGTGATATACCTGCTGATAGCTTACACAGGAGACCAAACTCTATGGCTAACAGGCACAAAAGAATTTGTCATTAAAGAAGCAACTAGTGGAGGAAAAGCAAATAGTACTTAGAATTTAATATTCCTTTGAAGACGTTGCCAGCTGCTACTTCGAAAACAAAATTGCAAAAATGTTTCTCTAAGTCAGAAGTAATACATCTTAATGGAAACCAGACAATTTCTGTCCTTTTTTCAACCTGATGGTAAAAATTATGGGTTGGATCTCACAGATCCATCCTGTTAATGGTGGTGCTTTATCCACTGCTAGAAGACGTCACATGATCCAAGAAGCACTTCTGAGGAAAGCGTCACTGCTATTGGAATATATTTGTGAGTCTATATGTTAACAAAGCTACTAAACTTTCACCCAGGCAATAAATAAGGCAGAAACGAAACCTGGATAACTTGCATTCTAGGCATAATATCTGAATAATAATGCAGAAGAGCAAAATCTCCTTTGATCATCTAAACAATGGAGGGCTTCTACAATGGTCATTGCTTGAGCTTTAGGGGAAGACGTGCTAAAGGGTAAGCATATTGAGATTATGACAGACAAATGAAAACATTATTATAGCAGGCATAATATCTCTTTAAGTTATTATTGGAATACTTTCCTTGAGGGAATGTATTCCAATAATAACATAATGAAAATTAACATAATTTTAAAAACTGAGGGGCTTTTAGTTGACAAAATAGCATAACTAAGGCAATGTTTAGAGTGGTGTAGGAAAAAATTGGTAGAAATAACTTTTTTTCCCCTGTCCCATACATTCATAGAATATAAATCTACCAGCAGTTCTTGGGAACTGATAACCATATGGCTACTCTAATTTAAGAAGCAGAATTCCTCAATGTTGCTGGAGCCAGATACAAGGAGAATGGCAATTGCTTTAATTTCTTGCAGGTCAGTTTCCCAGAACTATCTGGCTAGCAACTGATGGAAACAGAATATGAAGCTAAATGGAGCTATGGTCCAGTCCAGCAGTTTTTCCTAAGTGGCTATGAACTTTCTGCCAATTTTCACATGATTCTAAATGGAATTCATGTATATCCACTGTCTGTTTATACACTGTTAGTGGTGAATAAAATTATCCAAGTTTCATGTTCCATTATGTATCTTGATTTTTCAGATGGTTTCAGTCAGGTACACCCTACATAGAATTACAGTAAACTAGAAAGAAAATGTGGCTTATTGAAGATACTGATGTAATTGGCATGGATGAAATCGCAGAGCTGGAAGGAGGCCTGACAGGCCACTTAGTCTACCCACTGTGAATACAGACAATCAAAGCAAGAACATTTCTAACAGACAGTGCCCAGCCACTACTTGGAGAATTTCAGTGAGAAAGCCCTTCCTTGAGTAATTGATTTCATTGCCAATCTTCTCTTAACATTCAGAAGTTTATCATAATGTTCAACTGACTAGTTCTTGTGCTTTATATGCCACACTACTCCATTTTATATTACTGATTTGGCTAAGCCAACCATAAAGGAGACATTGGTGGATTCTGCGCAGGGTAAATATAATGGGTGTAGGATGCAATCAAACTGTTTGGAGTGGGGGGTACTTTGCAGAGTCTGCCTTGTTTTATTTCCCTCAATGCGGGATTTTTGAAAATTGCAAAACCAGCAATCCTTTTGTGAAATCCTGGGTTGGAGCAGCTCCTGTGTGAACAGCCAGGCAGGAGGGTCTTTATTTCCTTCACTTCCACTGCACCATCCACAGTCAGGGAGAATTCACCTGCCACAGTAATATGTTTATTATTGCCCTGCTATTGCAGGGAGGCCCCTTTTTCTTTTATTTTGTGTGTTGCACATGTGCAGCTACGCAGGTGCAGCCAATCATATTGTGGGGCAATTGCATGACTGCAGGGTTTCATTTCTGTATGCCTGTGCAAATACGCATCTGTTGCAGTAAATAAAAAAAAAGAGAGAGAAGCATCTCTGAGCAAAGGCATGAAAGCTACCTGATTGTTTCCATGGGCTCCAATTGCTGCCTGCACAGCAAGCATGTGAATGGGAAAAGGGAAAATGGGTTCCTTTATAATGACTGCAACCTATTATACATTTGCTGTGTGAAATCAACCATTGAAACTACAAAAACTTGTTGCAGGAATGATAGTATGTATGTGGTATGTAAGCCCAAATGAGAAATTCTGGAGCTCTACGCCATGTATGGGCTTGATAACAGTTCTTTATGTTGGAGACTCTTAAGTTAAAAGCTGAACAAGAGTTATTGAAGAGTCATAGTATCATTGGAATGCTCTTTCAGATCCGAATGTTTATATGCCAGACTACAGTAGTTTTCAACAAACATTAAAAAGAATACATCTTCAGAAGGAAACGCTGTATTTTTAGGAGAGAAGGTTGTAATACGTATGGATAGTATCAAATAGTTCAATAGCAGCAAACGGTACAAATTTTTCAGTGCCTTGTTTCAAAAGAACTTTGTAAATCAAGTCATGTTGCCCTTGAAAATCAGACACTGTAACATCACAGTGTTTTTGTTGTTGTTATAACATTTTGTGAGGCTGTAAGAATGTTGGAAACACCTAACTTAAAATATTTAAACAGTGCAATCATGTTGACAGCTTTCATCCCTTCACTAACTAATCCTGTTTGCTGCACTTGCACATGCTTAACATGTGCATCATCCTAAAATGAACTGAAGAAATCCATATGGATGGAAACCTGCTTGAAACTGATAGGAGAAGAAAGAAACTGTACCCCAAGGACATTAAAAAATATTGAAACTACCAACTGCTAACTCCTCAATTTACAATTCTAAAGATGGGCTGTTTTAGACAGCTAATTTAGTCTCTTGCAAGAAATGTGTGAACTAAACTATAAGGAGATGAAAGCTCTGGTGTTAAATTCATACTCAGATGAGATCACTGAGCATTAAGTGATCCCCTGAAGCAAAATGGGGACTTACTTCAGAGGTGCTGTTGCTTTTGTACTTTCAGAACATGTTGCCAGAAGGAAAGTGTCTGAAATATTTTTTCTTTTTAAGCTATTAAGCAATCAAAACTTGTGAATTCTTATAAGTTTTTTTAATTGTTAATTAACAGCTTTTTAAGAAGAATATGGAAAAGTTAAGGATGGGAAGGCAAATAAACAAGCCATCAAGACAATTATAAGAGACATGGACAGAAAGTGAAAATGATCAAGGTCTTGAACTAAGGGAAAACATCTTTAAAATATGTGGAAAATAATATTCTCTAAAGAACAGGTTACATTTTTTTTACAGAAATTTGGCAATGTCTGACAAAAAGCTTCAACTGAATATGTGACTTCTCAGTGAATAGTATTGTTATTCACATGTCACTTTAGATGCATTATCCTTCATTTTGTCTTGTAAGTCTGAACTACTAGGGGTGTGCATATGGATACACTAGAGCCAAAAATATATCTGAAAATGCCTTATATATCTGAAAAAATGTATTTTTCAGATACACCTGGGATTTCCCAAACATATCCAGGATTTTTAAAGAAACAAACAAACAAAAAGTCTAGAAAATGTTTGGGATTTACTGGGAATATAGAGAGACAACATTTGCAGGCTTCCAGAGACTCCCCTCCTTTCTTTTTGTACCTTGGGGAGTTCTAGTGGCTTGTCAGTCTGCTTTTGATAATTTTAGGTTTCTTTGTCAGTTTCAAGAGTCCCCGCTTTGGGAGAGTTTGTGTTCCTTCAGCTTTTATGTTGCTCACTCCTTAGCACTTGTTCTTCTGTAGTTTGACATAAGTCCTGTTGAGCTTGCATTGCCAGAGTGGCATGGTGTTTTACTGGGCATTGTGTAGATTGCCATTCATTCTACTGGGCTTGCAAAAGTGCCCCCGTTTAGTTTCCACTGCAAAGATTTTCTTGTTTGACATTAGTCCTGTTGAGCTTACTCTGCCTGATTGGAACTGGGTTTGCTAGGTATCAGCACACTGTCACTGGTTTTGCTGGACTTGCAAAATCTCCCCCTGCTTGCAGTTTCCAAATCAGATTCTCTGATTTGACATTACTTTTGTTGAGCTCGCAGTGCCAAAGTCGCCTTGGGTTCTGCTGGGCTGCGCACATTGTCATACGTTCTGTTGAGATTGCAAAAGTGAGCTGCATTAAGAGAGATTAATGTGTTCATGTGTTACCTGCTAATATTCTGAAGATCCTGTTGTTTGGAAGATAAAGAAATCAATTAATTGAGACAGCGCTATCAATTTGGAAGATGGGCTGTGTAGTTAGATGTGTTAATTGCAAAGTGTTAATTGCTGTACTTCCTCCATTTGAAAAGAGGAAAATGCCAAATTAAGTTGTTGAATGTTTTATTCCAAACCTTGGGCAATACTGAACTAAGAAATAGAAATGTAATCCTTTTCCAAAGAAATGTATAGAAGGGATGAGAACCTGCATTATTGTGATTCTGCTCCAAAGCTTTGTCTGTGAGTTACAAAAGGAAGCAAAAAACATAGGACACCTATTGTTTTCAATAGTAAATGATTTCAGCATTGATTTATATTGAACAGAGAGGAAACTAGTAATTTCAACATTCGGAAGCAGGACTCAGAGAAGGACCAAGTACAAATATGTGAAATCTTTCATGCACCTAGGCTTACCAGGGTTTCAATGTGAAAAATCTGCTATTGGTCCAATTTGCTGAAGAACATGAATTTCCTCTGGTCTTGGATCAAAACCTCAGAGTTTAGTTGCCCTTTGGTGACCTCTGGTTTGTGTTTTGATTGATGCAAGTGCAGAATCCAGGATGCAATAAAATAATATAATCCTTTTGTGGGAATAGGGCCCCTGAATTGTGGGAGTAGGGCCCCCGAATGTATGTGTATGTGTTTGTGTGTGTGTGTGTGAGAGAGAGTGTGTGCGTGTGTATGTACGTATGTTTGTATGTATGTAATCAATTTATGTATGCCTACAGACCTAGACGCATTCAAAAGGGGATTGGGTAGATTCATAGAGGAGAGGTCTATCAGTGGCTGCTAGCCACTGTGACTGAACGTAACCTCCATGTTTGGAGGCAGTCAGCCTCTGAATCCCAGTGCCAAGCAGATGAAAGGACATTTTGTGAGCTTTTGATTATTTATCTTGAAAAACTCAGGTTGTGTTCAAAGGGCCCTGAAGTTAGAAAGAACTCTGGAGTTTCAAAAAGAAAAACAAAAGAAGATTGATTTTCACACGGGCCAATTCCACTGGGATAACATCAGTAAAAAAGCCTTGGTTGGGGAGGGGGGGGGGGGAACTGCACAGATCCTGCTTCTAATGTGGATTTGCTCCAGGTTTTCCCCCAACCCCGGGATCTTCAAGATTAGCAATTTTTGCAGTTCTTTTGTTTTAACGCACCTCATAGTCACAGCCGAACGAATGGCTATGGCTGCGAGGCAAGTTTGAACAAGAGAATTGTGAAAATTGAGATTCTTGAAAAAACCTTCCCTGAGGCGTTCCTCCCATTGGGCAAAGTGAGCAGTTGCCCAGGGGGCCACCTTGTTTTTTTTGTATTTTCAGTGTTTTTTCTGTTTTTGGCCTGCAGGGGGTGCAGTTTTTAGGCTAGCAGCACCAAAATTTCAGGGATTTTTCAGGAGACTCTCCTGATGATATAACTCAGATTTGGTGAGGTTTGGTTTAGGGAGTCTAAAGTTATGGACTCCCAAAGGGAGTGCCCTATCCCCTATTATTTCCAATTGGAGCTAAAGGAGAAGGGGGCTACACCTTTGAGGGTCCATAACTTTGGACCCCATGAATCAAACTTCACAAAACCTGGGTGGCATCATCAGTAGGGTCTCATGAAGATACTCTGAAATTTTGGTGCTGTGAAATATATGGCGTTAGAAAGAAAAGTGATATTAAAATGGTATAGAACACCAAAACAACTAGCATATATGATGAAAGGACTTAGTTCTAAATGCTGGCATTGTGGAGACCAAGAGGTATATTATAGCCATATGTGGATAGAATGTGCAGAAGTGAAAATTTTTTTGACAACTGTATTAATATATATCGAGAAACTGGTGAAGATAAAAATTGATTTAAATAATGACTTAATGTTCATAGGTGTAATGGAAGACAGAAGGGTGGATGAACAATATAGTTATATGTATGAAATAATGATTAAAGCAGTCCATGCAACAATAGCCTTGGGCTGGAAAGAAAAGAAAAAATGGACACTTCAGAAATGGTTAGAATATATCTGGGAACACTTGATATTTTCGATACACTAACCAAAAATAAGATGTGGCAAGATAAACAGAATGAAATTTTGAAGATATGGATTATATATGTGGACTGGATGAAAGAAGCTCGAGTCAATGAAGAAATATGGGAGAAGAGGCTACAGAGAATGAACTTACTGCTGTTTGTGACAAAACTATGAAGAAGAAATAATGGGGGAGGGAGAAAAGGGGGAAAAGTATTGTTTGAAAATGTATGAAGAAGGAAATCACTATAAACTGTAAAATTCAAATGATACAATAAAAAATTTTTTAAATGAAATGTTGGTGCTGCTATCTTATAATTGCGCCCCTGACAGCAGGCAGCCCCTACATTTCCCCAGATTCTCCTTTTAAATCCACCCCCTTCCTGCCAATGCTTGTTTTCTTTCTTTCTTTTATTCTCTCAATGCCTAATAGAGGTAATAATAATAAATCCACCCCCTTCGGCATGGATTTAAAAGGAGACTCTGAGGTTCCCAGTTTAAACATTGAAAGTGATGCTGTTTCAGGGTGGGGGAAAATCTACCCCAAAATAGCATCACTTTCAATGTTGTTTCAACTGGAGACCCCAGATTCTCCCTTTAAGGTGGATTTAAAAGGAGAATCTGGGCTCCCTAGTTTAAACCTCATTGAAAATGATGCTGTTTGGGGGTGGATTCCAGCATCACTTGTTTAAACTAGGGAGTCAGACTCACCTTTTAAATCCATCTTAAAGGGAGAATCTGGGGTCCCCAGTTTAAATAACATTGAAAGTGATGCTGTTTCCCCCAATTGTGGGGACTGGATACAACACCATAAAATGTTTTCATAGCAGTAATAAAACATTTTGAAAGCATTTTGAAAAATTTTTTTTAATTGTTTCTGCTATGTGGCATTGCCCATTGCTGTGTTCAGATTCGTGAGTTTAGGCATGTTCTATAATGTGATGGTGACTTTGAAATGACCTGGGGGAAAAATCATTGTTTGTCACGGTGGGGGAGGGTGGCCACCCATGGGGGGCATCAAACTCAGGTTTTGCCCAGGGCTCCAGTTTGCCTAGGTACGCCACTGCTCTCATCTGCAGAGCCACGCAGTGGAAACAGGCCATATCATGGCCTGGGGGTGTGAGGGTGGCGTGTCAGTCCTGCAGGCAGGCAGGGAAAAAAAGATATGCCTTTTTTCTTTGAATTAAAGCCCACCATGAAGTTAAGCATCTATCAACAGGAAAGGATGCATAGTTTTTTAAATCTGACCTTGTTTGCTGGGATAGGAAGTTAGTCTTTTTATGGGCCAGGAGTGGCCTTATCCATAGAGCATTCGGAGCACCTGACACTGAGCTGGTTAGGGTCCTGACCGTCCAGACTCTTGGCCCGCTAATGGAGAGGGAAATAACAGATAGAGCTGACTCCTAATACAACATGCCCTGTCCCCCTCCGGACAGCCAACTCAGCAGCAGCAGTGGACAGCCAACTCAGCAGCAGTAGTGCAACTCCTGCCCCTTGATAATGGGCTTGGTAGTAACCACATACACACAATCCATAGAAAGCCAAGTGGATTCACTGGTGGTTTCATGCACTTACATCATTGGCAGTAAGCTTATTTGCAGCCACAAACTCCCACCCCTTCCATAGCTAGCTTGAGGACCATCCAGGTTTAGGCCTGGGATACCCCTGGCACACAGAAAATGTTCTGGGCACTATTCTGAACCTTTGTGTGGGCCTCCAGAGTGTCAGGCGGGAGAGGCAGCTTTACAAACTGGGGTGGAGCTATGTTGGCACGTTTAGTCAACCTACTATCTTAAATGGTAATTACACCAGTTAGGAGGGCAAACTGGGAACCAGAGGGTTTGCAGAGGTCTTCAGCACAGGGCCCAGAAGACAGCCCAGCCCCCAGGACTGCATCAGGGATTTCCTGAATGCCAGCATTTCTGATGGCATTCTGGGGACATTCCCAGAGGTGGAGCCAACATCTGACCTCCATGGTGTGACTTTTACCACAGAAACAGTGGCATAAATTTGTTTCTCTTATAAGGAGCAGCAGTGGCATAGTGGTTAAGATCAGGTGTACTCTAATCTGGAGGAACCAGGTCTGATTCCCCGCTCTGCCACCTGAGCTGTGGAGGCTTATCTGGGGAATTCAGATTAGCCTGTACACTCCTACACATGCCAGCTGGGTGACCTTGGGCTAGTCACAGTTATTCTCAGCTCTCTCAGTCCCACCTACCTCACAGGGTGTTTGTTGTGAAGGGGGAAGGGAAAGGAGTTTATAAACCTCTTTGAGTCTCCTATAGGAGAGAATGGGGAGATATAAATCCAACTCTTCTTCTTCTCTTCAGGCAGCAGGTGGGATTTTGAATTTCCTCCTTGTCTGTGCTGCCCAGAGTCCCCTTTAGAGGTGGCATAGTGCCACATTTGCTATGCTGCCCCTGGCCACTGCAGCACACACCATCTGGATTGTGCTGTAAATTGGTTGGTGGTATGATTAGATCAGCCAATTGATCCCATTTCAATACAGAGCTGGAAATACAGAGCTGGAAACCCACTCTTTCAATACAGAGCTGGAAACCCACCCTCACATGAGAATACCCATGAGATCTCTGATAAGTAATTGCTCTGAGTTTGGTTCCTTCCGATCAAAAACAAAGAACAGAACTGTAGCTCTGAAACACAAACAGGATGGGTTCTTCTGAGGGCTTCTAGTAGGGCTCTGTGGCAATCTTAAGACAGAATCTAGAGTGCTGATGGTCTTTATGATGGCACAGACACTAGGATACAGTTTTGTATTTCCAGTTACGTAGTCCAAGATAGTGGGCTTCAATGTCTCCTGATTTGGGACCACCACTTGCCTTTTCAGATTTTGAAATAATATTTTTGTGATAAAAACCTGAATTTGAATTCTACTTTTAATTCAGAAAAAGGGTACAACTATCAAAAATCTCCCAAAATTTCCCCCCAAAAGAGGGATACTGTTAAAATTCTGTGCAAGCAAATCTTATTTACAATCATGTAAAAAAGACTCTAGATACAATTATACTAGACTCTACACATGATTACTTACTGAGTATTCTATTTGTTCGTTTTATTTAATTTATATCCCACCCTCTCCTGGCCATGCCGGGCTCAGGGCAGCTTCCAAAAGTAACAAAATACAATACAGTACAATAAAAGATAAAATTCAATTGTCTATAGTCTTCAAATTGTGCTGGACCTTATGTCCATGGGTATGGCGGATAGCTATTGCTACAATGCTAGTGTGTGTTGTATAGACTGCATGAACATAAGAACATAAGAACTAGCCTGCTGGATCAGACCAGAGTCCATCTAGTTCAGCACTCTGCTACTCGCAGTGGCCCACCAGGTGCCTTTGGGAGCTCACATGCAGGATGTTAAAGCAATGGCCTTCTGCTGAAAATGGTATCTTCCCTTTTCTTTATATATTTTCTTGCCCTTCTGATTATGTATTACAATTCATAACAGAAGAACAGGTTAGAGAATGAATATGTGGGTGTGGTCTAAAGCTAAAATAATTTACCGCCTATTGATTATTCATTCCTTTATCCATCGTTCAGCATCCTTCATTATGTTTACTTTTCCCCAGTGTGGGTATACTGCTTCAATAACTTGTGCAAAAGAACATTCTGCCAAAGAGATAGAGAGAAAGAGAGAGAGAATAAAAAGGGAAAAAGAAGAAGTGAGGGGTTGGCATGCTTATTGGACCATATGTCCCCCTACAAAGGACATATGATACAGTGATACCTCCATTTCAGCTTTTAATGAAATAGACTCTCTTTCTCTCTTCCTCTCACCTCTGATAATCATTTCTATAACATATATTTCTGCTTTATATTTTGTAAATAGTGCATTTGTGTTCCAAGTAATGCACAAACACATTCATGGATCTGAGATAAATTGAGATCATACTTGCTTGTAATGAAGGCCATAGAACTGAGTCTATAGTATTGCATTCTAAAATAACCTTACAATGAATAATACAAGTAGAGTTCTGAAACAGCTATTTGCCAGATGGTGCAAAATAAATATAGGGGTACTATTTTCCTTTTGCACAGTAGCTTGAAAGAACTTTGCAGTTGTTTTACATTTTAGTTGCCATGGTGTTAGACTTTAGTTTATTACAAGAGTATGCTGGGGGGAGGGTATGTCACATAGGGTGTGTATAACTAGCATAGAGTAAGTATCTTACATACTGCATTTGAAATACTTGCAGCACATTTTAGACTTTATATTTTATCAGGTCGATTCCACACCGTCCAAATATCCTGGGTTGAGCAAGAGAAATATCCAGGTTTGACCAAGAAGTTTGCATGGTTCTTCTTGATTCCTAAAATTAGGTTTATTTGTCCTGCAATATTTCCCTCATCTCGGGTTTTTCAAAAATCGCCATGGGAGCAAAACCGATTTATTTTTCCCACCCTGCCACCTGATCTCCCTGCCTTATATCATGTAAATTTCATTTCTGCTGAGTTGCAATCTGCTCTCTCCAAAACATTCCCCAAGCATGTTTTCTACCATTTGGGCTGACAGCTGCCTTCAGAGTGGGACAGGCAGTGAGCCCAGCCCATGTGGGGAAAGCATCAGTGCTTTCAGCTCCGATTCTTGTTTTGCTCTCCTGCTAAGCTGCTTGCTAAGCCCAAAAAAGGTGCAGCCCAGCCAGCCCAGTGCTGCAGCTCCAGGCTCACATTCCCAATGGGATCCTGGAAGGGGTTGGGAAGCTCTTCCAGGAGCCAGGCAAGCAAGCCCACATGGGAAAGCATGATCGCTTGCCCTGTTCCCAATTGCTCTCGCCAAGTGCCACTCATTAGCTGAGCCACAGCCCAGACAGCCCAGCCCTGCAGCTCTGAGCTCACATTCCCACCAGGTTCCGGGGAGGGGAGGGGGGGAAACCACCTGTCTGGAAAGATGCTCTCATCCCGTGACAGTCCCAAAGACCAATCAAAAGTAATTTGGTATATCAGTGTGTGTGTGTGTGTGTGTGTGTGTGTGTGTGTGTGTGTGTGTGTGTGTGTGTGTGTGTGTATGAGTGTCTTGTGCTGTGGTAAATGTGGATGGGACATAGTGCTCTGCCCAATATTGGTCAAAGATTTTTGCTGTATAGCACAGCGTTAACTTGCCCGTGTTAGCTCACTGCACTGGCTTGTTTCCAAAGCTATAGAAAAGGTGTGTGTGTGTGACTTGCTTGGTTTTTCTGTGCTTGCTGTGGATCTGCCAATCAAAAGCAGTGCCTTTGAGGGGGGGGGAGAAGAGCCAATCAGAATGCAGCACACTGGGGATCTTAGCGCATGCATGTGTTGTAAAAACAAAAAAAGCTGGGCTTGTGTGAAAGAAATTGGAGTACTTCGTCCCAGTCTTAACTCAATTCCTTCACAAAAATGGACACCCATGTGAAGGGAGAAACTGGGATAAAATAGACCCAGATTACAAATACTAGGAATGTTAACCTTATTACATGTTGTTGCCAGAATTAACTTGCCTAGAGGTGGTATCAGAAATTATATCCCCTAGGCATCTGAGGAGTTACCCTACCCATTTTACTGAATTTCTCACTGAGCAGCAAATCTGTAGCTATATCTTTGTTCTGATAACTTAATTATTTATTGAAAAAGAAATATTTACCAAAAATGCAGTATAGCTTTCATTCAAAATATTTTCAGTGTGTGGCTAACATGAAGAAAACAGACAGTATTTCACTACTTTGAAGTCGTTGAGTTTTCAGCATTCTAAGGGAGTCATGATATCAAAGGAACAGGAATAATGCTCTGAACATCTGATCACTTTGGTTGCTCTTTTCTGCACCTTTTTTGCTACCATAACAACAACAGTGTACAATATTCCAGCTGTTCAAAATGAGAATATTATGCAGATTCTTTATGTCATCTTTCTATGGATCTATCAATCTTTAGCAGCACACAATCTACTAGAAGCATTAACTATGTATTTTCTGTGAAAGCACCCCATGGGAATAAATGAGTGGTGCTGTTTCTCCTGTGCAAATCCTTTTGGTTTCACAGTCTTTTCTCATCATGAGAATGTCTTTACAAGAATCTTCCCACCACTACATGTGGAAAGAGTGGTAGCAGGAAATAAAAAAATTATGGCCTAGGGGATCCCTCACTCCCAATGCGCAGACTTATGTTTGTTTGCCCTGCTGTGGACCACCACAAACACAGTCTTTTAGCCTATGGAGTGTGCAGCACTCCATTTTTCACAAGGCTCCAGAGAGATGGCAGCAGTCAGTTTTTCCAGTGAAGTGCAGACACTTTATAAACCTAACTTTTTGTATACCTTTTCTCTTCCCTAAAAAAAAGATGCCCAACAATAGTTGGAATATGTATGTTAATGTAAAAATTAAGATGAGTTGCAACTGAGTCCTCAACAGTGTCACTTCTCTGTTTGCTCTGTCCCATCTAATCCCCTTGCTTCTTTCTCTTCTCTGTCTTTTTTCTCTGTATGCTGTATTATCTTTACCCTTATATTAAACAGCTGCTTCCTCATCCCATGCTCCACACATTACCTTGCCAGTATAGAAAAAGAAGTGTGGCTTTTTGGAAGAGTACGGAGGAACAGTGAACCATGCTTTCATTCCAAAAGGTACAAAGGATTGATTTTACAGCTTTAAAAAATGGGTTTTTTGTCCAGCTGTTGCCATATTTGAAAAGGAGTTTTTGTAGGAGATGTACAAGCTATTTCTGCAACCAGAGTTTGTGGCATCTGCTGTGTGCATTTTCTTTTCAGAACACTTACAGGCAAACATAAGCACAAGTCACTCATGGTTTCTTTCTTCTTGAATCTGGGTAATGTAAAAAGGTGCTTTAAGGTGAATGGCAATAGCTGTTAATCCAGACATTATTCCATAACTCATATATATCTGATTTTCTCAGAAACAAGCTATTTTCCCTTTATAACAACTATCTAGATTTTTATCACACATTCTCAAAGTTATTTCTAATAAAAATGAATAAAAGGCATTACCGAGAATTGGTTTGTATACAACAATAACCACAATAGTTTCCTATCAAGAGAGTGATGCTGAAGTAATTGTATCAATTTTTTTAAATTTATAATTGACAACTTTAGTTTTCTCAGTAAGCAGATCTTAGGGACCAACAATTACCAACAGACCTACAGTACTTAGGAAATGTACTTTTAGATTTATATAAAATGGCCTCAAAAACTGGATCTCTTTAAAATCTTTAAAAAATGGGGCGGGGAGATTTTTGTGTTCTGGGATTTTCCAGTGTGGCAATTACATCTGTGCAGCACCGTGATAACAGAATGTAATTTGTATCCCTTTATATATGATACACTCTCCAAGAGATTCTTTTTTTTAGAAGGACTTGATAAAGCAGCTTACATAAGGAGTTTGGAGAAATCAATGCTATTTTTTTTTATTTTCGGAGGTTTATGATTTTCAAGTCCCATGGTATAATACAGTGCATTTCATCTGATATTTCTGACAACTTTCTGTCTTCAGATTCTCTTTGTTTCCTTCTTACATTTTTGTCAGATTGCCTCTTAATTTAAGTTCCAAAAACAAGGATATGCCAAAGTGTTCTACTGGCATACTAAAATAAGAATTTCCTTATGAAGTAATACTGTCACAGACTGCTGGGTTATATTATTTGAATTAAACTAGTGCAGTTGTCTAAGGCCCACTATGCATGTAGTGTTTCCTGCAATGCTCCTTGCCCAGAACGTGCCTCTCTGCCTGCTGTGCCAGCTTACATGTATCCTCACTTCAAGTTGCTCCTACAATCAGAAATGTAAGATTAAAGAAGCCCTTTAAAAGTATGCTATACGATATTTTGGGTGCAACTTGTGTGGTTTCCGGGCTGTATGGCCGTGTTCTAGCAGCATTCTCTCCTGACGTTTCGCCTGCATCTGTGGCTGGCATCTTCAGAGGATCCTCAGAAGAGAAATCCATGCCCCAGAGGAAACTTACTCTCACTGCAGGTCAAAGCACCAGTGAATAACTGGCATTAGTCACTGACAGTTTCTCAGACCCTTTATTCCTTTTCCTCAAAGCACATAGATTTTGCTAGTATGCATTATCAATCAATTACAATTTCTATAGCCAAAAGCAATTGCAAATATGGTTTGCATAATAATTACCAATTGAATCTGGAGTTTTGAAACGTTGTGTAGATTAAATAGATAAAGCAAGCAGTCTGAGACATTCAGATGTTCTTTTACTCATGTTATTCAGAGGGGCTTATTCCCAGGTAAGTGTACTCAGGATTTTATCCCATGTCAGCTGGATAGAGGGAGAACCTATCTGCAGAGGGGCTAGGAAGTTTTATATATGTGAATGGGCATCTCATATATGGGCAAGAAATATCAGATATAGGGTGCTGTGTGGTTTCCGGGCTGTATGGCCGTGTTCTAGCAGCATTCCTCTCCTGACGTTTTGCCTGCATCTGTGGCTGGCATCTTCAGAGGATCCTCTGAAGATGCCAGCCACAGGCTCTGGCTGATCAGGCCATGCTGACTTTCCTTAACCCTTAATACAGCTAACTAATCCCTAACGACCGTAGAAAGCCTTTGACAATACAATATCAGGAATAGCTTTTAGGATGGGACTGGTTATTTATCACCATAGTCAAATTTGTTGGAAGACCCATTTCTCGCTATATCTTCTCATATTCTGCTTCTACTTTCTCAAAAATGCCTTTCAAACTTCTGCCTTCTTCATCCTCCTCTAGAGCAAGCCTCAACCTACTGAGCACATCTGAGCCTCAACCTACTGAGCATGGGAAATGCAGTGGGATTGCTCTGAGGAGGACACTGACAGCAAAGGGGGGATGGGTGTGTGTCCAGGTCTCTCAACTACCAGGGAGGGACAGAGAATGTGGAAAGGAAGGAATAAAGGTGTTTGCTGCCCGCCCACCTGATAACACACCTAAGCCAGCAAGGATGAGGGACAAGCACCTGAGAGTGTGTAAAAGGAGAGATGCTGGGTTGCCCCCATTTTTTCTTCCTACTGTGGTAGCTACATTATGCCCTGTGCCAACTGTAGTCGTGCCCGCGAGGTCAGCGCAAGAACGAGACGAGACGCGGTGATAACATCTGGTGGAGAGCGCCAGCAGCGGGAGCGCGAGTGTCCGTGCTCCTAGCGACTCTGCCGCGTGCTGGTTCTTGGCACCTTTTATTATGATTCTAGCGGGGGCGTATAGAGGGGCGGAACGGGGGGATTCCGGGAGAGCGGGAGACTGAGAGATCATCATGTGATGCATGATCTCACCTGGCTGCTACGTGCGGAGAGGAGCATCAGCGTCTGGGCCTAATCCTCACCTGGGGGCAAGACCATTGTCCCTTTGTCCGGGACACCCGGTGGTTGTGAGCCAGGTAGTTCATGACCCGTGACTCATCGGGAAATGAGGGGTGGGGGAGCGGTGCGACCAGAAGGCCGTAGGAGCGCCGGTGTTCCAGCGCTCTACTTACGGTGCTGCTGACAGCAAAGGGGGGATGGGTGTGTGTCCAGGTCTCTCAACTACCAGGGAGGGACAGAGAATGCGGAAAGGAAGGAATAAAGGTGTTTGCTGCCCGCCCACCTGATAACACACCTAAGCCAGCAAGGATGAGGGACAAGCACCTGAGAGTGTGTAAAAGGAGAGATGCTGGGTTGCCCCCATTTTTTCTTCCTACTGTGGTAGCTACATTATGCCCTGTGCCAACTCTCAGCTACAGGTGTGATGAGATCTGTACCTTTAAGAGGAGTTAATGGGTGGAGCATGCCCACATCATCAGTAATCCGATGATGTTATTTTCAGTGCATGCTCGAGATGACATTGATGTATCACCAGTGACAGAGACATAGCCTTCAGTTTATTGCCTCCTCACCCCATCCCCCACCAGTTGTCAGCAGAGTACCTGACAACCCTACCTTCAGGATCTCAGATAGAGATCTTTCATATCTACTACTGCCTGGTCCTTTTTAACTGGAGATGCAGGGGATTGAACCTGGGACATTCTACATGCAAAGCAAAAACACTTCCACTGAGCCACTACCCCTTCTCCACTGAAAAGGGAATAGAAATAGGAAAAGCTTGGATGAGAGGAGATACATGAGGAAAAGGTGGGAAGAACCAAAATGGACATGAAGCAAAGTGAATCTTTGCATATTTTCACTTTGGCAGGTAGCAGCCACTACTGAGCTTGGTGGCTTTTGTTTGAGAGTGTTGCATGATTTTTGTTATTTGAAGTTTCTAAACACTAGGAAATTTAGCTCTACCACCTTCAGTCTATCTTTTGAGAACATTATTTCTACAGCTGCCATTATTACATATTTGCAGGCTGACTAGAAAATGTATCTCCTTCAAACTTGGATAATGCCTTTATACCCCAGAGAAACAAAAATGCTGGAAGTGTGTATCAGTTTTTTTAAGACTTAGTAGTGATCGTGCTTTTAAAGGCTTTTAAATAGTCAAGAAAGCTTTCTATCTGTTCAGGAATACCACTATGAATAGGAGAAGGAATAACCAAAAGAGGTTATGCTGGGAATCTTTCAGTTCCAGATTTCTAATGTAAATGTTCAGCTCCCAAATGTGTCAGTTTTCATTCAGCCAAAAACCTGTAATGCAACAAGCTGTAGTGCATGCTTAAAGGAAAATTTGCAATTAGATGACCTCTTATTTGGAACAAACTTTTCAAGGAAAAATACCTCTAACTTTGGTTCTCTAAGAAATGGTGTGAAAAGTGAACAGTGCAAAATAAAACAAGCCATGTCATAATGTTTAAATGCTACTTTGTAGGCCCAGCTGAAGCAGATTTAAGCTTGTGGTCTTTAAGTGAGAGGTGCTCTGTCTCTATACAATATACAAGCACTCTAAAATTGCTCTTCAGATTTTCTTTGATTCCAATGTATGTTTTCCTTATAAGTGTAGGAACAGGCTTCTATCCATCTGCATCTTAATGCCTACCTAGTTCTTACTGAATCAGCAAGGTGGATGTTTTTATATATATGAAGATGTGCACTTCATTCAACAATCATTAACTCTGCATGACAGAAGCTGGCCATGGCCTCTTTTTTTTAGCCTGCCAATATATTTACCTCAATATTCCAATTAGAGCAGGAAGGATAAACTAGCAAAAGGAAAAAAGTGTAAGACTGCAAAACTGCTACCACCACTACTACTATTATTAGTAGTAATAAATACAAGTGCTTTAGCTGCAAAGAGTGAATCTGTCATCAAAGCTCCCTTCTTTCTCCAGGGTACAGGAATGAACAATTATGGGTCAAGTCAAGAATGTGTCGCCATAACACAAACCAATTATTACAATCAGAGAAATTGACCCCCCTCCTGCACCCCCCCCCACAAAAAAGTTAACTTACTTTCCCTCATCTGAGCAGCACCAAGGACAGTAGAAGTGGGAAAGCTGCGGCCAGGCACACAGTCAGGAAGGGCTGATCTGCATAGTCAGTCATAGTCAGTCAACCACCCTCCAAGCTGCTTGGCACCTCCTAGACTGGGCCAGGGAGCAGGTGAGTTGGCCTGGCTGTCTCCCGCACAGCATGGTGGCAGCTGCATGCTGGCGTGGAAGGGTCCCATTCTTCCACAGGGAAAAGGTAACGTGGCAGCCCCCATCAGGCCTGGCTTTCAGCTTGGTCATGAAAACTTTCTCATGGCCAGAACTCTCACCCAAGCTTGCTGCCCAGGGTAAAGGAGGACTGGTCAGATGGGAGGGGGTGGAAAGCAGAGACAGCTGGTAAGATTGGGTCACCAGAGGCCTCCAAGGTCCAAAATGTGTCCAGAAAGACATCTGGAATGCAGCATTGAGCCACCTGCAGACAGGGATGGCTTCTTGCTAGAAGGAAAGTAATTTTTGCAGGGGGGCCCAGTGGGAGGGGTGGGGGGTTTGGCAGGGGGTGCAGTGGGGGCAGGGGGAGTTTTTGTGCTGGGAGTGGGGGGAGAGGGAGGGGGTGGGGCAAGTGGACAAAATGTGGACAACCCCCCACATGACCCAGGTGAATGGTGCCTGGATTGTCTGTCCCCCTCTTGCCTCCCTAGATACACCATTGTCTAAAGGGGATAATAACAGCAGGGATAAAGAGACATATAAGGCTGGTCATCAAGGATCAAGATCCAGCACAGTCTGGGAATGAGGAAATGAATGAAACTCAGCAATGTTGTGTGACAGGTGATCCCAAGCTGTGATCAGGGTACAGAGTGAATAAAGGAAAAGTGGAGCAGAGTACTTTGTTCCTTCTGGATGGAGATTAGAATTTGGAAATGTTTTAAAAATTTCATTGAGTGTTTTAGAAGTGTGAGCTGACCTTAGTCAGCCTACAGCCTGTCTTTGCCTACACATACAAGGTGGTCTGGTATTTGGACCTAAGTAATATCCATCCATTGATCCCAATGGAGGGCTCTTCAGTTATGGGCAGGTTTTGTTTTGTATTCTGCCTCCCAACACTTCCAAAAAGCCCTCTGGAGGTGGCAGGCTGGGCCCAGCGAAGGTGGTCCTGGCCACCAAGGGCTCTGGATTGGGCTGCTGGGCTATAACAGTCAATATTTTGTTGTGGGCTGGCGGTGGTGCAGGGATGCATGTATCTTGGCTAAGTGCCCCAGGGAGGGCAAATCCTGTGGTGTAGACCCACATTGCTTTGTGACAGTAATCCCCCCCACCCAAGATTAGGCCATAAAGCACTCCTTGTTATTGTTCTAATGTAAACATTCGGAGCCTGAAGAGCAAACTCTGAATGTCATTAAAGGTCAAATGTTGTGACTACAGTGTCTTGGGTGGACAACTGGCTACCAAATAATTACTTTGATTGTCCAAAGTGTGGTCCTAGAATTTAAGGCAGATGGTGAATGTGTGGTAAGGTTTTAACTTGATTAATGATAGTATCACAAGCTGCTTTAAGCAGTAGGCATTCTGGATGCTATGGACATGCTTAGGTGTCTCAAGCTGTGCATTAAAAAGGGAGGCCATCAAAAATTGCCAAGCACTACAGCATTTGGGGACTGAGTAAATTGCTCAGGTTTTGAGATGATGATTGCTTCAGAGTTGGAAACAAATCAGTTTTCTTTAACCACAGATCCATGATATGACCATAAAAGCTATAAATCCTTTTCTCTCTGGAATATACAGACAATCTTGCAATGCAGTTAGAATACAAAGCCATCTGCAAAATGTTTCCTTTATTCCTTTGGACTTTGGCTTAGATTCTAAACTAAATTTAAATGCAATGCCAGTTCCACAGTTTAATGATTGAATAATTAGGCTTTTAACATAGACAAGGGATCATCTGAATAGATGCCTTTTTGTAAAAGGGCAATTGTTTTTGAACTGTGCCTCTGTGTCAGTTCTGCCAAGCTATCTGCACACTGCAAAATATATCTTTGTACAAAGACTGAAGTATATTTCATGTGGTTTAGACACTGTAATTCTGATACCCAAAGGCCAAATTCATATAAAGATTTCTCAAGCTTACTGTCACACAAAATTGGTTCCTCACCCTTCTGCCATGTACATTTGGACATTTGTGTATCATGATCAGTGATCATGCAATAGTAAGAGTAGCTGTACATTTATACTGCAGTTAGATTAAAGGTGCTCTAGCAATAAGACTGTATGCAAAATCTCATTACAGATACTGACACAATATGTATCTGACTTGCTGGCTTATTTGGTAATGGGCAAGTATGCAACACATTCCTATTTGCAAATTGAAATGGATTCCATTAACTTTGAATTTCAGGAAAACTAATCACAATGAATCCTATTGGATTCCAAAATGCTCTGTGGATTTGTGGATTTTAAACACGTGTTCTGTTGAGACTCAGTGGAAATGTGCAATATGAAGCTCCTTGAAGATATCAACAAGGTTGCCCCGCCCCCACCCGTGGGATGAAATCCAGCTTGCTGCATTACCATAGGGTTGATAGACATCTGGAATGACTTTGACAGAAAATGCGCTGGATCTGACAGATCTTGCTATAGAGAATATTGTAAGACCTATTATATGGTGATGATGGTAGCAAAGAAAGCTTACTTCTCTACTATTATAGCATCAACTAGTTCACATTCATCCCAATCATTCAAGGTAGCTCAGCAATTGCTGATGCCTAAATGCCTCTAATGTCCCAGGAACAGTCAATTAGCTGTGACACTTTTACCAAGTTTTTGCTGATAAAATATTGAGAATATCATGGTCTAATCTGGATGTCAATTATAACATAGGAACACATGCAGCATTGTGCTTAGAAACTGGCCAGCATCTTTTGAATACCAGAGCTTGGCTATTAACGTTTAAATTTCTAATTATGCTTTGTTTCACTTCTAACACAAAGAGGCTTACCTGTTACAGTCATCTAGATGGTGGTGCCAGATGGAAAACAAACTATACTCTCAGGGGCTAACTTGGGATATTCTATACATGCATATACCCAAAGATTATTTAAAGCAATAAAGGACTGTCTTTTGGACCAGGAGCTTTGGTCCTTGGTCCAAAGGGCAGGTCTGTCATGCTCTCCTTACATCATGGAATCATACCCGAAAAGGCCCAAACAATGCAATTTTTAAAGGTACTTTTAAATCCAAAACAGAGATGGGCCTTTTCAAGAGCTAAGTTTAACTCGTTCCCCTCTGCTCAGCTTCAAGGACGTTTTGATAGGATCCCACTACAGGAGCGATTCTGCCCTTATTGTTTCTCTATTCCAGACACCATGGCACATATCTTATTAGACTGCCCCAAGTACACTCAGTTTGGACATGGTATACATCATGTTATCCCTTCTTTTGTTAAGAACAGCACAATCAACAATCAGGTGTGCTTTTTATTAAGCAATCATTTGGCAGAAATTATTGAAACTGTTGCTGAATTTCTGATAAATGTTATAAAATGAGTTTGCCTGTGCTTTCCCCCCTGTTCTCCTTTATATTACAATTCTGCTGTATTTTGATGCCTAATAAAGGTTTCGACTTTGACATAGGAACACCATAGGTACACTGTGTTCATGTGCAGTAAATGCAGGCAGGCATGTCAGCTACCTTAAACAGGTCTTTTGAAGGGTGATTTGCTAAATAAATATGAAGGGACTTGGCCAGACCACTCAGTTAACTTCTTCCTTTTGGTTCTGTATACTGGTTAAGCCATGTATATAGGGCTTAAATAATGTCATCTCCAGATTATACTATTGTAACTCGCTCTATGCGGGCCTTCCCTTGCGTTTGATTCGGAAGCTAAAACTGGTCCAAAATGCAGCTGCGTGCCTGCTCACAGGCAGTGCCATCTGGGATCATATCCAGCCTGTGTGGCACCAGCTGCATTGGCTCCCAGTAGAGTTCCGAATCATCTTCAAGGTGCTGGTGTTGACCTTTAAGGCCTTACGCGGCCTGGGACCTTCGTATCTTCGAGACCGCATCACCCCACATGTCCCTGTATGGCCTCTTCGTTCAGCAGAGGCCAACTTACTGGTGGTCCCTGGCCTCTATTGATGATCTGACTAGTTCCTCTCCCACATGGGCCAGAGCCTTTACAGCTCCTGGCCCCAGCCTGAGTGGAGGCAGCTCTTCCACCAGCTGTCCGGCCCCATCGCGGGACCTTACACTGAATTCCGCAGGGACCTGCAAGGCGGAGTTGTTCCGAAGGCCTTTGGAGGAACCAGCTGGTTTGATGGCAGCCTCGCCTGACCTTTACATCCTGTGCCTTTTGCCCATCTTTGGGACTTGGCCGCTTCTTCCCTCCTGAAAGATAGGATTTAAAAATGGAGCACTGTCCGGACGCCATTTTGAAAACTTAATCCTAGGTTATTAATGCAGCCAGCTTTCATTTTTTTTATGTCAGCTGCTTTTTTTAATGGTTTTAGCTGTCTTATTTTACACATGATGGTTATTGTACTGTACACCGCCCAGAGCCCTTCGGGGATGGGGCGGTATAAAAATTGAAAGAATGAATAAAATAAATAAATAAATAAATAAATAAATAAATAAATAAATAAATAAATAAATAGCTAGGTGAAAATAAATGGGTGGCCTATTCTGTGAACCTTACCTTTTCCCACATACATAATTAGAGATATCGTGCATAAATCCTTGAATTCTGCAGTTGTCCAAAAGTTACTTTAGCTAGGAATCAGAATCTTTGCAGAAAGGTCAAGGGTTGAATAAGCAGCTGTCATGTTCTCCTGACAGTCCCTCCAGAAGTCTGTGACTCTTTGCTCTGAAGACATCCTAACACTGCATTTTTAAGAATAATTTCAGACTGACTTTTTCAAAATCATTGTTCAGATATAATTCTGATCATTGGGAAAACTACTGTAAAAATGAACGTCAAAGCAAAACAGTGCAGCAAGGGAACTACACATTTTGCAGACGTCAGTGTACAGATTCAGAATGCACAAGTATCAGTTTATTGTTGTTTTCCTCGTAGATCTCATAGCAAGATAGAAATCTACCCAGGAAGTTCTAAAATTCTTGATGACAGTATTACCATTTGTGAACTCATTTGCTGAATTTTATTCTTCATCAGTAGGATTGCTTTTATTTGAAAGCCTGAAGAAACCTCAGAAACAATCTAACTATAATTGTAATCAAGTGTAAGTTGGTTGAGAGACTTTCTTATCACTTCAGAATAGAAAGAAGAAAAGCAGAATTTCTTAAATGGTCCAGCAGGGGACAGTAGAATTCCATTCTTTTAAAAGCTTGCGTTGCAGCAGTAATAAATTATTTTTTTGCTCTCACTCTAGCATTAAGCTCGAAAACACTGTAAAATGCATTCTTTTTTTATCATCTCTACAGCAGACTATTTGTCTGTTTTAACCCCAAATGTATAGGTTCATTTAACTATTTTCATTTAGCTGGAAAGAAATAAAACCTTCTGAAATTTCACAGTCCTCAAATGGATTCCACTTCCTCCTTTTTAGAAATCTAAGGTAATTAGGCTTTTCAATTGAGAAGTGATCCTTTTTGCAAAATGGTGTATTAAAATGAAAGAAGAGGTGTGGTGCTCAGTGGCACAGCAAAAAGACACAATGACAAAAAAGCAGACTTTGAATAGCCAATATATTCTAGAGGCTTTTGAAATAATGAAAGTACTCATAGAAATAATAGGCTTATACTGCATATACTGACAACTGAATACTACAGATAAGATCTCCAGCAAATCACTTTGAATAGGCTATTCAGCTGATCACTAATTTTAAAGATATCAAACTCTAATGAAAGAAACCACAATCATAAATATGAAAATGTGGATGTCAGTTTTTAAAAACATAAACAGGTGTTTGACTTCTGAAGTCAGTGGACATTATCCACTTGGCTGGTGAGAAAATGCTATGAAAGCACAAATATTTGCACTGGAGAAACAGCATCACTTGTTCATTCCCATGTGGACTTGCATAGAATGCAAGATGATGCATGTAGTAGATTGTGTGCTGCTGGAGTTGATGTATACATAGGAAGATGACATAAAGAATCTACAGGAAATCTTAACCTTTGACCGCTGGGATATTGTGTACAGTTCAAGTTATCGCAGCACTTAAAAAGATGTAGGAAAGGGCAACTAAAATGATCAAGGTAAGATCTGTCTCACAAAATCTGTTATCAGTGCCCCTGCCTTCAGAGCTGAGGTGGGTGGAAACAAGAAACAGAGGTTTTCCAGTAATGACACTTCACTTATGGAATGCCCTTCCTTTAAAGCTCTCCTGATGTTGCACTCTTTTACATATCAGGCTAAAACTTTTCTGTTCATCAGGCTTTTAATTAAGGAGTACATACTTTAATATTATTTTAGTGTGTGTTTAATCTAGAAATTATTATTTTCAGCTGCTCACTCGTCTATGTTCTTATGGTCTATCTTGTGATTGGGTGTTTAAATGCTGGGATTTAATTAATAACATTTAAATTTTTGATTTTTTAAATTGATCAACAGACTCAGGTTTCTTAGCGAGGTGGCATAATTTTTTTCTAAATTAGAGCATGCTGGGAGAAGTTACGACCCCACCTGTTGAGTATCATCAACTGCTCACTTGAGCAAGAAGTGTTTCCAGGTGGTTTGAAGGAGGTGGTGGTCTGCTCACTGTTAAAAATACCATCTTTAGATACTAGTGATCTGGCCAATTATCACCCTGTTTCGAATCTTTCGTTTCTGGGGAAGGTAATTGAGAGAGTGGTGTTGGAGCAGCTTCAGGACTTTCTGGAGGACACATCAGCACTCAATCCCTTCCAGTCTGGCTTCCATGCTGGGCATGGGACAGAGACCATCCTTGTCGCCATCACAGATACACTCTGCTTACAGCTTGACCAAGGTAGATTGATGCTGCTGGTATTATTAGATCTTACTGCAGCATTTGATGTGGTCGACCATGACCTTTTGACCTACTGCCTGACCATTTCCAGGGCAAAAGCCACTGTCCTTCAGTGGATTGCCTTGTTTCTCCAGGACCAGAGTCAGCAAGTGTGGCATGGGGACCAGGCCTCCCAGAGGAGCCTGCTTCGTTGTGGTGTTCCTCAGAGGGCTTTGTTATCCTTGCTGTTGTTTAACATCTATATGCTCAGTTGGTGGGGAGTTTTGGGCTGATCTGTCATCAATATGCTGATGACAGTCAGCTCATTCTGTTGATGGAAGGGGGGGTGGCCACTGCCTCTGTGGCTCTACAGCATTGCTTGGAGGTGGTCGCTGGTTGGTTGAAGCAGAGCTGGTTAAAACTTAATCCATCAAAGACGGAGATCCTTTGGCTGGGTTGCGGGAAGGGGATTGAGGGTTTTTAGCTGCCGGTGCTGGAAGGAGTCTCTTTAACACTGACTTCTTTGGCCTGCAACCTGGTGGTCAACCTGGATTCATCTCTTTCTATGGAGGCCTAGGTGGCCCAAGTGGCCCAGGTAGTCTTCCATCTTTGCCAAGCCTACTGGCTGGCCCCTTACCTTTCCCAGACTCACCTGGCCATGGTGATCCATGCGATGGTCACCTCCAGGCTATGCGATTGTAATTCACTCTACGTGGGCTTTCCTTTGTGGTTGATCTGGAAATTTAAGCTGGTCCAGCATGTGGCTCTGTTAGGGACCACATCTCCCCCATGCTGTGCCACTTGCTCTGGCTCCCAATGGAGTTATGGATCATCTTCAAGGTTCTGGTATTGATCTTTAAGGCCCTTCGTGGCCTGGGGCCCTTATACCTTTGAGACTGCCTTGCCCGATATGTCCCAATCCGGTCTCTGAGCTCTGCAGAGGCAATTTTGCTGGTGGCCCCTCATTGATGTGGCTAGTCTCTACTAGAGACTACATAGCATTGATGTGGCTAGTCTCTACTAGAGACTACATAGAAAGAGATGAATCCAGGTTGACCATTGATGTGGCTAGCCTCTACTCTACCCAGGCCAGGGCTTTGGCTGCTAAAATTCACTGCTCCAGAAGTTTATTTGGCTATAAAAAGAGGACAGTTCCTGGAGGACTGCTCTTTCAAAGGCATTCATGATGATTCTATGGTAACTCTGTTCAGAGACAGTCATCTACATCACTGGGCAAAAACAGTGCAGGCTTTGACTTCTTTGCCCTACTTGCAGGCATTTTGAGGGGGCTGCCTGGACAATGTGTGAAATAGAGTGCTAGACTAAGTGGATTATTGGTCTGATCCAGTACAGCAATTCTTCTGGGTTCCATGTTTTTAGGTGTGCCTTGAAGTTTGGCATGTGCCTGGAATTTTATATTTAATTTCTTTGGTTGTATAATAAATAGCCTCCATGACTCTCCCCACCCTCTGCCTAATTTCAAAAATGTTTGTTACAGAATATGGTTGTATATTGCCTGGGGAAGCACAAAGTCTCTTCAGGAACGACATTTGGACTAAAGCCTTTGAATGCGTTTAGATATTCTGCAAATTTAAACTTCAGAGTTTCTAATTTTTAGCCAAACTTCTTTTGTCATCCCCCTTCAATCTGTTATCAAAGGCTGTGAAAGCTCCAGGAAACAAATTAAAACAAACCACTCAACATCCTGCTTAGCATTTCACGTGTTCTGTTATCTGACTATGAAAGAACATATGCCTCATTACCAAAAACCTCCAAATAAATAACCAGTATGAAGAACATTTCCAATATAGATCTCAAAATGTTAGTGAAGTTCCTTCAGAAAATTTCTCTATTTAGAACAAATTTAATTACTAGTTGCCTGTTAGATACTAGGGTCAGGAGACAGTCTGATATTAAGATTTTTTTAAAAAAACTGTCAAAGTAACCATGAGTATCATTTTATCAGCTTCTCTGTGATTACTGAAAAAAGTGCCATCTATCCTACTGTGAGCATCCCCTTCTGAGAGGCCACTGTCCCCCTTTCTGCCATCATGGCTTCCTTGTTGGAGTTCTTCAAGCCTCAGCACTGGGAAAAGTAGAGCATTGACTGAGTACCAAAGGTTCTTCCTTTTCTCCCCTGGAGCTCAATTCAGCCTCCCTGTCTAGCTTTGTCCTGCTTTCTTTCTCCTAGCCTGCATGTGAAACCCACATTGTATTTCTAGCCCTAGTCTTATTCTCGCCTCCTCTATCCTTGAGGAGCCAGTCACTGTTACCTGAAATGGTGGGAGTCTCTCCTTTTCAGAGTGGGGAATTAGCAAGAGCAGACTCTTGGCTTAGCAAAATGTTGAGCAAGCTTAGGGTCTTTTGCCTATGTATACAAAAGTCAGATTTTGCAAGAAATTCTGCTGGAAACAAAGCTTAACAAGTTTATTTAGGGTCAATGGGGGTTACATAAGCACACAATAACCAAAGCAGCAGAACACACACAGTCTTATAAGCAGTGTTGAGGAGATAGGTTGGGAATAGTGGAGAAATTAGAGGAATTCTTAGGGATGATGCTGTATCAGATCCTGAAGTGGCTTTGAGTCCAGGAAGCAGAGTGAAGGGACTTTATAGAAGCAGGGTAGAAAGCAGGTGGCTCGCAGCAACTGAAACATTTGCTGGCTCAAGTGTACTGGGCAGAACAGTGTGGCCAGGTCGGCAGTCCAGACACAATGAACCCTGAGTGTTGGTGATGGCCTATTTTATAGGGGAGATTGAGTCCTCTAGCCATGCTAGAAGAACTTAATCTCCCAGGACAAAAAGGGAATCCTGCCTCTCAGGGGAAGGAGCAGACATCAATTGGGTTAATAATATAATAATATAATGGGTTGAGTCATTAGCTTGATGGGCCAAGCTTGGGAGCGCCTGAAAAGGGGGAAAGTAGATGATTAAATTATAGCTATAGTGCAATGCAGTGACGTAGGTATAAAAATTTTATTGGGTGGGTTCAGGGGTGGGGTTCAGGGGCAGGGTCCCACCCCTGGGTGTGGCCATTCCTCCCCAAGCTCTGCCCCCACCCCACCACCACCTAGAAGGAATCGCTCCAAACTCTATGAAATTTAAGCCAAAAGAATTTTGCACTGGATTTCCCAAAGCTGTACCTGGACTTTCTGGGGAAATCAAAGCTCTCATCAAGCAGCTGAAAAGAACTGGCTGCATCTCTGCTTGTTTTCTTTCAGCCTTCAAAGGCTTTCTTTAAAGGGAGGGGGCTGTTTGTTCTCTTTTCTGTTGCATTTAGAAGGTTACTGTAAAGTGGATTTTACATAACTTACTACTAACATGTAATTAGTTTTGCTAGCCTGAAAAATCATGGCTCCCTTCCAATCTACCATATATACTCAAGTATAAGCCGACCTGAATATAAGCCAAGGCACCTAATTTTACCACAAAAAACTGGGAAACTTATTGACTCGAGTATAAGCCTTCGAACTTGACTCAGTAGCAGCTAAAAACAGAAGATTTGGGAGCAAGATGAGATAGAGTTGCTTAACAGAGTTTGCATTAGGGATGAGCAGCTTTCCAGCACTCTAGGAACACAAATGAACCACTGTTTTCCTCCAAATGTAGAATAATTCTGGGATTCATAGCCATGCCAGCCTAAACTTTGCTCCAAAGAAAGTCTTTGTCTTCAGCAACATCAGTATTTGACAGTAAACTACTGTATGAAGAATTGTATTCATCTAGAATACAACGCACCAATAACCCTCAGGAGAGAAATGCCTCAGTTTCTTTTCACACACACACACACACACACCCCCACACACACCCACACTCACACCCACACACCCACACACCCACACCCACACCCACCCACCCACCCACCCACACACACACACACACCACACCCCTAGTTGTAATGCTATGCAGGCTGTCCTTACAGGTTGTTTTTATGGCTCTCTGGTGAATTAGTAAAAAAGCAGCAACATGCTTACTGGATCCCCACAGCAGCCCCAGCTCCGGCCGCCATCTTGGAATTATCATATATACTCGAGTATAAGCCAAGGGAGGCTTTTTCAGCATTAAAATATGCTGAAAAAGTCAGCTTATACTTGAGTATATACGGTATTTGGAAAACAGGGAAAAACCAAGGTGAGTCTCCTCACGTTTATTAGGAAATCGTGTCCTCAGTCAGAGGCGTACCGGGGCCAAATGACACCTGGAGACAACCCCCCTCCGGGCACCCCGTGTGTGGAGCTCCACTTACTCGTGTGTAAGCCCCACTTACCCTTGAGTAAGCAGGGCTCCAGCCCTCCTCCCTGCCTGGCAGATGGGGGCAGTTTCCCTCATTTTCCGACTGCTAGGCAGGGAGATGGTGACAGCGGCCCCTCTCTGCTTCCACCACAGCCTCCCTGCCAGTGCCTAGCAGCCAAGGGGCGATTTCCCTTCACCCTCCAGCTGCTAGGAGGGAGTCAGGGGCAGAGGCGGCAGCAGCTCCTCTCTGCCACTGCCGTCGCCGACTCCCTGCCAGTGTCTAGCAGCTGAGAGGCAAGTTTCCCTCGCCCTCCAGGCAGGCTGGTCTCTTGTGAAGCCCTCACATATTTATTAAAGGATCAGTTCCCCAAAGATTGCTTAAATGGTTTTGTTCCACCAGGCTTTTGGTGAGGCCAGCCGTGGATTCCCCCACCAGGATGCCCCTGTGTTGCATGCTGTTCCACACTTGGCACGCCCAATATAACTTCTAAATTGCACTGCTGCCCCCCACTGGGCCTTGGATCAGGCGCCACACTTTTATAATGAACTTTTATAATGTTGTCTGATGCTGCTAGGTTTTAAGAAATTTGTAAATTGTTTTAATTTACCTAATGTATTTTATGGTGTGTAATATAATGGCCTACTGTATGTAATATTGTTTTGGCCTTCTGTACACTGCCCAGAGCCCTTCGGGGGTGGGCAGTTTAAAATCCAATATATAAATACACAAACAAACAAACAAATAAATAAAATATAAAGTGGAAAGTACTGAAACTCAGTTTGAAGTCCTTTCCCCTGTAAGCAATCTCTGGAGAATTGCCTCTTTAAGAAATATGTGAAGATGTAGTGTGTGTGTGTGTGTGGGGGGGGGGGGGTTGAACCCATGAAACCCCCCTTACCTATGTCCCTGGAACAATGTCAGTGCAAATGAGGAGGTTATTAATGAGAAGTTAGTCAGGGGAAGAAGTTCTTGGGTTAACACAATACTGGCAGGAATACATGGCAAAAACATTAATAAGTCCTTTGTCTTCATAGGGTGTATAGTTCATGGCTGGAGATAGGAACTTTCTCCAGGGCAGGGGGTATTGTGTTTTCCTAATCCATGCTGGAAGGGTGTGAAAAAGGCATTATGCATGACGGATTTGGTGAAGGCAAATCCAGACAAGCTTTTGCTGTGTCCTTGTGGGAACACTAGCCAGTGCAAAGAATGGGCTTCCCATTTTGGCACTGCACTGCTAGGCAGCCCAAGGGTTAGCAGGATGGGTAGAGGCATCACTGTCTTAAAACAGAGCCCCCCCCAATGGGTTGTCTCAGGACCCACCCCTTCTAATTCACCTAACATGGCCTGGCCTGGCCTGGCTGGGCCTAGCCTGTTTCCCTGGTCCAGGTGCCCCTCTTCAATCATCAATGGCTGACTCCTTCAGATTCTCTTGTGTACCCTGGGCAGGCAGCCTGTTTCCTGGCACCTTTTCTTCCTTCTGGTGACAGTGAGTATTTCAGCTCCAGGCCTCAGTAGGAAGGGTTGAGTTCACAAGTGGGTTTGCATCTGAACAGTTACTTTATTTCAATTTAAGCAGAAATTGAGTAGTTGTCTGAAGCTGGGATATTCCAGGATCAATTATTTTTTAGACAACATCATTATATACATAACTTGGCCATGGGGCAAACCCTGATTTCCTAATTTTGCAAGTGATGGCTTGAATCTTTTACTATATTGAGATTTCATTGTTGTGATTGCTATTAAGGTAAAGTTCATTCTTTCTATTCTAATTCATTCTACACTAATCACAATAATAAAGTAGTTAGTATCTTGGCAGTAATTGTGAAAGACAGCAGCTACCTTGTCTTGAAATTGTTGCTGCTCTGTTGACAGGTAGCATTTTTATAGACAGAAAATCCCTATCCTCTATGATTCACAAAGGAACAGGACTATTGGAACTTCATTGTCTTATTCTTTTTCATGATTACCATTTGAACACTGGAATGGATGTGAGTCACTCTCAACAATTGGTAAAGGCATAAACATTAATTATGAATATAGATTGTCATGTGGGGGTTATCCAGAATTTTGCACAGAGGGAAACATGATTATATACATACTAGACAATATAGAAGTTTGCTCTTAATGCAGTGAAGTCCAGGATTTTAGAGAACAGTTTGTGTACTTGAAGTTTGGACCTGAACAAGAAATCTCTCTTAGGGAGATAATGGTATGTGTCACAACCCCAGACTTGCCTAATAAATGAATCGGTACTGTAGGAGTGGAATTCCTATTTATTGATTACAAGCATAGAAAAACTGTTGACATATTGTTAGAACTGAATACTTTAAAGCAGGCAAAGCATTATATCCCCCACCATAGACATGTCATTCTCACATTCCCCCCTCCTACTTCCCCTTTGGGTGGAAAAGCACATATTTTTAAGACAATGAGAAACTGAAAGAAACAGACACCTAAGCTTTCTCCCGCTCCCAGCTGCAGAACCATTACGAAGCTAGTGTGGAGTCCATAGGCATCACACTAGGGATCCCTGGATTAGTACAATGCAGTCTGTATAGGGCTATCCTTGCAAAATTTTCAGAAACCTCCATTGGTGCAGAATGCTGCCACCAGGATGTTGACTGGAATGAGTTGAAGGAACCATATCACTAAGAGTGCAGCTATGTAAAACGGTGCTCAGGGCAAGTCCAACATTTAACCCTGAGCACTGCCCCGTTCCCTTACAACAGCACCCCACCCCTCTCGCAACTGTGCCCCAACCTTGAAAGACAGGGTTCAGCTGTGAGAGGGGGCAACCTGGCAATGTGCCACCATGTGACCCTTCCAAATGGCACCCAGGGATCTAGCTCTGATCCTCCCCTCACTTTGCTACTGCATATCACTCCAGTCTTGGGCCATCTATACTAGCTCATTGCAAGGTGTTGGCATTTACCTTTAATAACTTATATAGTTAGGGACCAACATGCACAAAGAACCTCCTACTCCCTTATAAACATATATGACCATTGCTGTCATTTTTGCCCTGTCTTCTGAGATTAGGCAGGTGGAAACCTAGAAAAGGGCTTTCTTGGAAAAGGCACCAAACTCTGGAACTGCATCCAATGGGAGATTTGTCTGTCCCCTTTTGTTGCCAGCATTTGGCTTCCCTTCGTGATTTCTCCTTCCTGATCTGAGTTTTAATTGTTGTTTTCATATCTTTGTATGTGTTTTAATTCTGGTTTTAATTTTTTTGTAAATAATGTGTTGTTCTTTTGGTTCGTTTTAATAGTTTTAAAGTGTGATTTCATTATGTATATGTTGATGTGTGGCCCCTTAGTGGCCCCTGTTAGGGCAAAAAGATGGGTTATAAATTTTATAAGATGAAGAAAATGTTCCATATTCATGGTCAGTTAGACAAGTGAAACTGAGGGATCTCAAAACATGGTGGTGGTGTACAGAAAAAGAACTTAGATTTTCTAGACACTGTGGAGCATTTTGGAAAATGTTGACTTTATTTAAAAAAATGGGTTCCCCTTGAACAGTAATGAAATCTGACTGCTTCACATCAAACAGATTCACAAAGCCAACTGATATCGGTTAGGAAATCCTCTGCTCAGGATGACAATTTTTAAAAAATGAAAATGGTCTAAGCATTTCAGGTCTTCAAATTATGGATAGGATAAAACTCAGAAACAAACATACTGATACAAATTATAGCCATTCAAACAAATTAAGAATTATAGGGAAAATGAACACTAAAAAGGACATTTGCAGATGCAGTGTTTACATACTAATGTTAGAAGTCTCAGAAGAAAGACAGGGAAATTTGAATTCTTTATACTAAAAGTAATATAACTCCAGTCGATCCTTAGTTTTTGCCAGTAATCCGTCCGGCGATGCTCAGCGAAAACCGAAACCGGCAAAAACCGGAACTATGCCATTTGCACATGTGCTACGCAAAGAGTGTAGCAAATTTATGCAAAAAGCATAAATTCATGCAAACTGCATAGCTGAAAACGAAGGTGCCCAGTGAAAACGGAGGCCAAAAAATGGCCGGGGGCGACCAGCAAAAACCAAAACCAGCGAAAACCAAAGGCGATGATTACCGAGGTTCCACTGTATGGCAAACATATAAGAAATGGTACAGGGAGAATCAGTGGGATAGCATTGGATACATAAGCAACTGTAGAAAAAAATGCAATATCATAGGGAGGTAAAAAGCAAAGCAAGGATTTTGCTATACATATTAGCCTGGGCTTGTTCTGAGAGGCAGGACAGTAGCGTTGGAAATCCATGAAAATTTTAGGGTTTACTGTCTGGGTTTTGTCATCTGGCTTTTTCAATTACTACGAGCTGCTGACTCACTGAGGCTCCCTGGATCTTTTCACAGGTATCTGAACTATTCAAACATGTGATCTTATCCTGTGGATCTCAGCCTGGAGACTTGGGGCCACTCCCCACTTACCTCTTCTGAGTGCAACGCCGCAGCGACCCCGCATAGAAAAGCCTCTGCGGCTTTTGACCACGGAGACATTTGTTCCCCACTCATTTGCCATTCAGGAAATAACACAGGGGAGCAAGAGGAGGAGTTCTGTGGCAATCGAGCATTTTGATTGGCTGGCACGCATATGCGTCATGGACACGTGGAAGTGATGGCCAGCCGAAGGTGGGCCTCCATTTTGATTGGCTGACACGAGAAGTTGTTTTTGATAGGCTCGCAATGCGCACGCACCTATCCGCAGTGAATTGATTGGGCAGAAAAACGAAAGTGAAAATCAGTTTCGGTTTCCACTGCCCACAACCTCGTGTGCTCAGCGGCACTTTGCCGTGAATGGGTGCTGCCAAGCCGCAAAGCTGCAAAGCTCGAGCAAAGGGAGCAATGTTGGCATGTCGCATTGTGCACACGTCTCAATTTCCGCGAGTGTGCATTGTAAAAGAGGATGTCGCCTCGTGTCTATGTCATCACATAGCTTCATGTCACCCACTTTCTGATGGGGACACCCTCCCTAAACGAAAAGGAGGATCCTTTTTTTCCTGAGTTGTATCGAAAGCTGTCGCGTCACAGCGAATCAACCATGGCTATTAAACAGCCGAGGTTTCCCACCACCCCGCGGCAACCGCGGGGTTTTGGAAAATGTTGCTCTTTAAAGAGGACCTAATTTGACGCGCACCAAGGAGGTGGGAGAGTGGCAAATTCTGGGTAGCTGCGCAGTGGCCACTGGTGATGTGGGGAACGTCCAGGATCCCCGTGTCTTATCAAGAGGTGATCCCGCGGCTTATGGTGAGTGGGGAGCGAGCCTTGATGAGGTTTTAATGTTCTGGATGTGTCCTGAGCTACTCTGACTGGCAAATGATACTACTGCCTGCTTGTGGAGCCAACCTGGCACCAGAAAACTGAACCTTGGCTTTTTTTGTACAGGAAGCAGAGTGAGGTGGGGGTATGACATTCTATTATCCATCCTACACCAAGTGAGAGCTGGTTGTCTGACTTATCTACAACCAGGTGGGAGCTGATCCCTGGACTTGTTTGTTCTGTCCAGATCTGGGTGACACCTGGCATTGGACTCTAGTGTTCAAGTGTCATTGTTTATCCCTGTGTCATCTGCTGGCTGATGATTTGTTTAGAGGATCAGAATGGGGCAGGAGAGTGTACCATGATCAATAAGACTGTGGGGTAGAAGGAGAAATGGTGGTTTGAGAAGAACAGGCAAGATAAAGGGAAGGAACAATAGACATCCAAGGGCTGTTGCCCTTCTTCCAGCTAGGATGATGCTGGCAACCATATTAACAGTCTATCTGGGCTATAAGATCATGCTTCAAAATGCTTGATCAGTTACACATGAAACAGCAACCATCCAGGATTTAATTCTGGATGAGAGGGATGACCTCTTCCTGCTGAGACTTGACAGGAGAAGGAGTTAACCTCTCCCATCTTTGACCCTCCAGAATATTCAATGATGTATCTGCATATGTAAGAACATAAGAACATAAGAACTAGCCTGCTGGATCAGACCAGAGTCCATCTAGTCCAGCATTCTGCTACTCGCAGTGGCCCACCAGGTGTCTTTGGGAGCTCACATGCAGGATGTGAAAGCAACGGCCTTCTGCTGCTGCTGCTGCTCCTGAGCACCTGGTCTGCTAAGGCATTTGCAATCTGAGATCAAGGAGGATCAAGATTGGTAGCCATAGATTGACTTCTCCTCCATAAATCTGTCCAAGCCCTTTTTAAAGCTATCCAGGTGAGTGGCCATCACCACCTCCTGTGGCAGCATATTCCAAACACCAATCACACGTTGCGTGAAGAAGTGTTTCCTTTTATTAGTCCTAATTCTTCCCCCCAGTGTAAGGGTGGGGGTTAGTGCGATCCCCCGCCCGACTCGTCCTTGGCACATTCCTTGTGCTGGGCTTGCTGCCCGGAGTACTGACCTTGCTATGCTTATGCTTATCATATCTGTTTGAAACTTACTTTCGCTTTTCCTGTGTGAAACTATGCTTGGGAACTATACCAGGGGGAGGGGCAGTGTTCTCGTCTGTAAAAACGACGATTCTAGTCGAGGGGGGCCAGTTCTCGCATGGCGTGTATTGTGTTCATTGAAGTTTATGGAATAAACGAGCTGTCCTAAGTCGTTTTGTTTCGAGTCCTGCGAGTTCCTTACATTATGCGAGAACTCACAATTCAACCCCCAAGTTTGGTATGAGTTTGAGCCTCTACACTCAACCACTCTGTGAATCTTTGGTGTTCTTCAACATGCAGAGATTGTCATTCAAGGGTCCGTTGAACAATGAGTACGAGGAGACTGCGGTAGCCCCCATAGAGGGCTCCCTCTCTACCACCCATTCGACAGTCCCTGTCGAGGAGCCAACGGAACCAGCTTCCCTGGTGACCCTCTCCAGGCCTCGGCTCAGCCGAAGTGTGGCCTTTCTCCAACTACAAGAGCAGATGGAGGAAGCCCCACTGATAGCTCGGCGCACGGTTTCGGCCGGACATCTCGAGGTGCGTCAGGAATTCTTCGATCCTGGTGGAGGAGTATCAATGGATCGTGCTCCCATAGAGAAACACATCACCACCCGCCACCATGTGGATTACAAACCGGTGATGCATACTGTTCGAGAGGAATTCGGGGTATCAGCCATCCACGGCGATACCCAAGAATCGTTGGCGAAATATATGGACCAATACTTCGAGGACCCCCCACCCACGCACCACTGGCAAAGCACGGGTGCATGCCCGAAAACCACGTCTGGATCCCGACAGTCCATATAAAGTGTCTTGGACCTACCCGGAGGGTCCCAACGCAGACTAACTTTTGTGGATGATGGCCGTGCCCACGACCCCCCCGACCTCCGTGGACTTCTAGGGGCAACTGCAGGGGCCACCGAGGATTCGCAGCAGGGTTCGGAGTTAGATCTGGATGATTGGGAAGAACAGCGTGCAGCTTTAGCCAGAGCCAAACAGGACTGGGAGCTGGAACGAGAGGCCCTCGAGAGAGAGCGTGAGGCTCTGGAATTAGAACGGGAACAGTTTCGCCGCGAACGTGACGCGGAAATAGCCCAGGAGAAAGAAATGCTCCGAGAACAATTCCTGAAAGACCTCGAACACTCACGCATGGTTTTGGACCACACCAAACAAGATCTTGAGCGCCAACGCGAATGCGTGAAGGCTCTTAAGACCCAGGGAGAAGTCGACGCGGCCTTGCAACGGCAGGAACGTGAGAGGCTCCGTCAAGAACGGGAAGCACTTGCGCGCCGAGAGAGAGATTTGGCGGACAGGGAAGACGCTACTCGACGTGAAGCTAGAGCACCGCCGGTAACCCTCACTGGGACCGACGGAGCTGCTCGCCCACGTTCACCCCTTCCTCGCCCAGCGGTTGGGCCCCAAAGGGGAGCTCCCGTGCCACAGCGAAGGATCCTTCCCCCGCCACAACCCCCGCCACCCGTATTCGCAGCTCAACTGCCTCCCGCACCTGCGCCAGCTCCTGCGCCCCAAGCGGCCCCAGTTGCTGGTAGAGGCCATCCTAGGCCCCCCATTCCCGCACGTTTTGATGGCACCGCTTCCCGATTGCCCTACTTTATACTGCAATTGGACGCGCACATGCTCGAATTTGATGATCTTTACCGCTCCGAGGCGGAAAAGGTGCGGGACATCGGGTCGGTATTGGATGGTGACACGGCTGAATGGTTTGTGGAAATTCATGAAATGGAGGGAGCTCCTGAACTGCAAACTGTAGCCGCCTTACTCCAAAGCCTCAGACTGCGTTTTCAAGATCCTGAAGAAGTAAACAAGGCCAGCAGAACCATTAAAACCATCAAACAAGGGAACAGACCTTTTGCCGACTTCGCCCGAGAATTCCGATTAGCGGCAAATAAACTTCCAGACTGGCCTGAACGCATGAAATGCGAGTATTTTCACGATGCCATCGACCCTGAGATTCGCACCTGGGCAGACATGATACGCCAGCCCCAGACCATCACTGAATGGATTACAACTGGTAACTTCATTGCATCCCGACTTAACCGGTCTAAGACGGGAAAAGCCCCCCCAACCAAGCCAACGGAAAAACCCGCATCAGCCGCCGCTCAGCCAAAGAAGACCATAAAGGGACCCCCCACCACCGAAGCCACATCTGACCGTCGCCGTCGTCTTGGCTTATGCTTGTATTGTGGGGGCCAGGGCCACTTCGGAGCCAACTGCCCGAAAAAACCTAAGGCTCCCGTCCCCGCGCCACGAAGATCCACAGCCAGGACCTCCCGTAAACTGGGTCCTAAAGAGCCTCAGGGAGCTGCCCGCAGCCTGGAGGAGGACGACCAGGATGACAGCGAAGAGACCGACTTTGGTGGAGTAAGTCTATCATCAGGCCCAGCGGACGAACAGACGGCGCCCGATGCGG
This sequence comes from Sphaerodactylus townsendi, assembly GCF_021028975.2. Taxonomy (NCBI): domain Eukaryota; kingdom Metazoa; phylum Chordata; class Lepidosauria; order Squamata; family Sphaerodactylidae; genus Sphaerodactylus; species Sphaerodactylus townsendi. Next base: position 62,703,604 of record NC_059428.1, on the reverse strand, counting down.
TGAGTGAAGGGGGGGCCCCCATAACCATTATGGCCACTTTAACTAATTCAGCGAAACGCACCCATATCTTAGCCCGGGCTTTAGTGGACTCAGGCTGCTCTCATTGTTTAATGAGACCTCAGGTAGCAGAACAGCTAGGTCTCGAACGGATAGCGCTAGCTAAGCCCATTCCCTTTACTCAGATGGATGGCAGCCCCTTGGGATCCGAGGGCCCGGCTCGGTTCAAAACCCAACCAGTGCTTCTATGTTGCGCCGAGCATTGGGAGAGGCGCAGCTTCATTTTGGCTCCAGTCGCCAAACACCCCATCGTGTTGGGAATGCCTTGGCTTCTGTCCCATGAACCCACCATTCTCTGGGGGCAACGCATCGTTAGATTCACGGATCCACCTTGTGGAGGCCATATGCATGAGGGAGAACCACCTGACGAACCCCTAGAAACCCCACTCTCACAAAATTCGCTGACCCTTAAAGTTGCCCCGAGCCCTGAACTGACTGGGATCCCAGAGCAGTACTGGGATCTGGCTAAAGTTTTTGAAGAGCGGGAATGCGATCAGCTTCCCCCCCATAGAGATACAGATTGCAAGATCCTTTTAGTCCCAGGAGCACAACTGCCAAAAGGAAGAATATATCGAATGAGTCCCGCCTAACGAAAGGAGCTCAGGGCTTTTCTTGATAAAAATCTTGCTAGGGGTTTCATCCGGCGGGCAACCAAAAGCACCCACGCTGCCCCGGTATTGTTTGTGAAGAAGAAAGATGGTTCCCTACGTCTTTGCACCGACTATCAAGGTTTGAACGCAGTCTCACTCTCCAACAAATACCCCTTGCCTTTAATTAAAGATTTGCTCGACGCTTTGGGTACGGGACGCATTTTCACCAAATTGGACTTACGAGAGGCTTACTACCGTGTAAGAATTGCTGAAGGTTATGAACATTTAACAGCGTTTAACACCAAATTCGGACAATATGAATATTGTGTAATGCCATTCGGATTAGCCGGAGCCCCGGGGGCTTTCATGTCTTTAATCAATGATGTTTTACAAGACTTTTTATTCAAGGGAGTAGTGGTATATTTAGATGATGTTCTGATATACTCGCAAACAGTGGAAGAGCATGAAAAGTTGGTCAGGGCGGTGTTGCAACGTCTTCTTGACAATTCTCTATTTGTCAAGCTATTGAAATGTGCATTTCACCAAACATCCCTGGACTATTTGGGCTATCGGATCTCGCCCGAGGGACTAGAAATGGACCCTGCTAAGGTAGCAGCGGTCGTTGACTGGCCCATTCCCACCACTCGTAAGGAACTCCAATCTTTTCTGGGTTTTGCCAATTTATATCGAGACTTTATTCCCCAGTTTGCTCAGCTAGCCCTGCCATTGACGGATCTGCTACGCACCAAAGGAAAAGGTCCTCAGGCATCTAAACCAGGAGCTCCTCTTCCCTGGTCTGAGGATTGTCAAACTGCATTTCAGTCCCTTAAGGTTGCGTTCACCACTGAGCCTATTCTAAAACACCCGGATCCCAACTTGCCTTTCATAGTACATGTCGATGCTTCGGATAAAGCTTTGGGGGCTGCCCTCCTGCAGAGAAATAAAGATAATAAACTTGTCCCATGTGATTACTTGTCAAAAAAGCTTTCTGGCCCTGAACTGAACTGGACGGTGGGGGACAAGGAGACAGCCGCCATTAAAGAAGCTCTTTCCACTTGGCGGCACTGGCTGGAGGGGGCTGCCCACCTGTTCCAGGTGTGGTCCGACCATAAGAACCTAGTTGCCTTGTCCACCCCCCTCAAAATGTCGGCTAAACAGCTGCGGTGGGCCGATTTCTTCTCCAGGTTTGCATTTACAGTCCATTTCTTCCCAGGCAACAGCAATAAGTTGGCCGATGCTTTGTCCCGCCAGCCGAAGGGGGTGGACACCTCCTTGCGTAACACCCCTTGGACTATCCTTTCCCCCTCCCAATTGGGGTTGGCGGTCACTCGATCCCAAACGACTGCCCCCCCGCCTTCACTCCCATCAGGTATTCCAGACGTGGTTTCGCCTTTCCTCCGTCAGTTAGAGGAGGCGGGACAACAGGATATCCCGAAAGAGGAATCGGATCCTCTTTTGCAATTACGAGGCGGAGTTTGGAGGCGGGGTGACTGCTGGTACGTGCCGCCGTCCCTACGGAAGCGGGTTCTGCAGGCGGGGCATGATGCTCGCCAAGCAGGGCACTTTGGATTTTTGAAAACTCTACATCTACTTAGGCGGCAATTTTGGTGGCGCTCTATGCGCAAGGATATTGAGTCTTACATTAAGGGTGCGGAAGCCAAGGGAATCCCTGGAAAGCCCCATGGTCTGTTGCATCCCATCCCTCCAGCTGCCAGACCTTGGCAGGTCATATCCATGGACTTTATAACAGATCTGCCTGAGAGTCATGGAAACACGGCGCTCTGGGTAGTGGTAGACCTTTTTTCCAAGCAAGCTCACTTCGTTCCTTGCCCCACCATCCCGTCAGCGCCTAAGCTAGCCAAGTTGTTTATTCAACATGTGTATCGTTTGCACTCAGCTCCGGAGAGAGTAATTTCGGATAGGGGCCCCCAATTCATCTCAAAATTTTGGAAGGCGTTTCTGGACATTCTAGGAACCACCTCGGCGGTCGCCGCCCCCTACCACGTTCAAAGTGACGGCCAGACCGAACGGACCAACAGAACACTGGAACAATATCTACGTTGTTACACCAATTACCATCAAAACAACTGGGTCGAGTTGCTCCCTTTCACTGAATATGCTTACAATAATGCGGTGCATAGTAGCACCAATAAAACGCCTTTCGAAATAGTGTCTGGTCGCTCGTTCCCCCCTCTACCTGAACTCCCCGACTCTGCGTTGCAGCCCCCAGAGTTTGGAGATTGGTTTAAGTCCTTAGCGGAAGGTTGGAAATCTGTGTCTACCTCCCTCTCTCAAGCGCAAGAGGCTCAAAAGTTCCAAGCAGACAAACATAGAGTTGATTTTCCTCTGCACATGGGTGCCTGGGTTTATCTTTCTACCAGAAACCTGAGAGATGTGCACAAATATTCCAAGCTAGGCAAGAAATTCATAGGGCAATTCAGAATCTCCCAAGTAATTAACGGGGTGACCGCACGTTTGGAACTGCCTAACTCGCTAAGTAACATTCATCCTGTTTTTCACTCTAGTCTACTCAAGCAGGCTCCCGCTTCAGATGCCTGGCACGACCCAATGGAGGCTTCCCCGCCGGTGATCGTTGATGGCCACAAGCATTACGAGATCGACGCTATTCTGGACTCTCGTTATGTTCGCAATCGGCTGCAATATCTGGTCTCTTGGGTGGGATATCCCTCTGGTCATAATCAATGGATTTATGTGGAAAATATTGATGCCCCCCCTTGATTTTGGCTTTCCATAAAGCCTTCCCCGGCAAGCCTGGGGGGAAGGGGGTTTCTTAGGGGAGGCGGAATGTAAGGGTGGGGGTTAGTGCGATCCTCCGCCCGACTCGTCCTTGGCACATTCCTTGTGCTGGGCTTGCTGCCCGGAGTACTGACCTTGCTATGCTTATGCTTATCATATCTGTTTGAAACTTACTTTCGCTTTTCCTGTGTGAAACTATGCTTGGGAACTATACCAGGGGGAGGGGCAGTGTTCTCGTCTGTAAAAACGACGATTCTAGCCGAGGGGGGCCAGTTCTCGCATGGCGTGTATTGTGTTCATTGAAGTTTATGGAATAAACGAGCTGTTCCTAAGTCGTTTTGTTTCGAGTCCTTCGAGTTCCTTACACCCAGCATTTTCAATGAATGCCCCCTGGTTCTAGTATTGTGAGAAAGAGAGAAAAATTTATCTCTGTCAACATTTTCTACCCCATGCATAATTTTATAGACTTCAATCATATCCCCCCTCAGACGTCTCCTCTCCAAACTAAAGAGTCCCAAACACTGCAGCCTCTCCTCATAAGGAAGGTGCTCCAATCCTTCAATCATCCTTGTTGCCCTTCTCTGCACTTTTTCTATCTCTTCAATATCCTTTTTGAGATGTGGCGACCAGAACTGAACACAGTACTCCAAGTGCGGTCGCACCACGGCTTTATATAAGGGCATGACAATCCTTGCAGTTTTATTATCAACTCCTTTCCTAATGATCCCCAGCATAGAGTTTGCCTTTTTCACAGCTGCCATGCATTGAGTTGACATTCCCATGGAACTATCAACTAAGACGCCCAAATCCCTTTCCTGGTCTGTGACTGATAGCACTGAACTCTAATGGGTACGGAGGTGCTGTTGCTGTAGTCTATCAAGATTTTAGTCCTTTGGCTTGATACTGAAGGGGAAACTTTACCTTTTACTTTACCTAGGATTACGGTGATCTACTTTCAAAGCCAAATAAATCTGACTGGTTTTCAGATAGCTTATGGGGATTTTCCTGCTGATATCATCAGTATTACTATAAATGACCTTATTGACTTCAGGAACGAGTAAAGGACTTGGGCAGTTGACACAATCACTCTGAGGTGCCCTGTCTCAGATCTAAAAGCCAGGCTGTCCCTTGGAATCAGGAAGTCCCTTGGTTTACTGAGGGACTGTGGACAATGGAAAGATAAGAGAGAAGGCTAGAGTGACAATGGAAAAAAACTCAGGAGGAATCTGACCAGGCATGGACTAGAGTTAATTTTAAAGCATGCTCTGTTGTGGTGAGGGCAGCAAAGAAATAATGGTCCATTCTGCACAGTGCAAATAAGACATCCCAAGGATGGAAAAAATGGTGTCTTGAGGAGGAACTCCACACAGCTTTTTCCCCAAAACATCCTCAGGATATCTTATTTCTGCTGGAACGGTTCTATTTTGAAGATTCAAAACTACAGACTTTTACCCTGCCAAGTCATCTGCAAGTTATCTCCTCTTACTGTGTGAAGCTCAGGAGCCAAGGAGATGTATTAGTTTTCCCACCTCACCAGGGGCATACCACCCATGGAGATGGGGAGGGGTGTCAAATGATCCCAGGTGCAATGGTGGGGGGACACAAAATCACCCCTCATTTCCCTCATCCCCCGTACCCACCTGGCTTGGAAGAACTGAGTTGGTGTGGGGGAGGTGCCGAAGGCAGAGCTAGCCTGCTGCCAGGAGTCAGCCTGCTGCTGCGGTGCCCATCCGAGCTGCCTCCTTCCCTCCCCAGGCCCTTGGTGCTGGGGGTAAGAGCAGCTCAGGTGGGCATCACAGTGGCAGGCCAGCTCCTGGGCCACCTGCCGTGGTGCCCTGCCCCTGCCTCCCTGCAGGCTGCTGGGGAGAGCAGGTGTGCTGCAGGGAGGTGGGGGGAGGTGACTCGTAGGGCATCACAGCAGCAGGGTGACCCAGGAGCCGGTCTGCCACTGTGGTGCTTATTAAAAAGTTTGCTAAAATAGTCATGCCAAATATCAGGGGTAATACAGGTAGAGGTAGGAGGCTTCCTTCGGTTAAAATTATTCAGGACAGCCCAGAGTAGCGTGGAATTGTTAGAAGTTACTGCAGAGTAACTTTGCCAAGTTGGTCTCCTGTCTCATCTCAAGAAGTAGTTGAGCTGTTAGAGGACCTCAAAGGAAGGAAAGCCCCTGGCCCTGATTCTATAATTCCAGAGATTCTGAAATTTCATACTGATTGGTGGGCCCCTATCCTGGCCACTCTTTTTACCCAAGTAAACAGCTCAGGTATCCTACCCAAGACTTGGCTGTCTGTGACTGTGTTTCCCATCCATAGAAAAGGAAGACACTCAGAGCCTGCCAACTTCCGCCCCATCAGCCTCCTCTCAGTGATAGGGAAGGCTTATGCTAAATTGCTACTGAAGAAACTTCAGCTGTGGCTTTCCCACTCTGGTGCAGTGGGGGCTGAACAAATAGGCTTTCGCAAGGGGAAATCTCCTCTGGACCACGCCTTGGTGCTATTACACCTAGCCAGTAAATACTCAATCAATGCAGATAACAAACTCTCCGCTGCCTTTATTAATTTAAAGGCTGCCTTTGACTCTGTGCTGAGAGAACTTCTCTGGGCAAAACTGGCTGCCCTCAACATTGATGCCAGACTCTTGTTCCTAATTAGGCAACTGCACACAAATACCAGTTGCCGGATCAAGTGTTTTCACGAAGGCCTTTTGACAGACAGTATTCCAATTTCCAAAGGGGTCAAACAGGGCTGCGTCCTGGCCCCCACTCTTTTCAATCTTTTCTTAAGTGACCTCCCCTCTGCTCTCTCAGCAGTGAACAGCCATGCCCCAAAACTGGGTACATCCCATGTATCAATTCTGCTCTATGCAGATGACACTGTCCTTCTCTCTCGATCCAGAGTTGGTCTCAGACGCTTAATGAAGCGCTGTGTGGATTACTTTGAATCCAACAGACTGACAATTAATTATGAAAAAACCAAGGTATTGGTCTTCTCTAGGTGTTTTAAGAAGCTCACATGGGCAATGAAAAGCACCCAAATTGAACAGGTTAAGTGCTATAAATACCTTGGCCTCTCATTTTCCTTTAACCTTTCATGGGCAACCGAGAGGAAGGCCGCTCTCCTAGCTACATCTAACAGTATGTCAGCATTACCACGTTTCTTTTACAGCAGTGGCCACTCCTTTATCCCTCCTGCCCTCAAATTTTTCAATGCCAAAGTCGCCTCGAGATTGCTTTACGGAGTCCCAATTTGGATTCAAGCTATTAACCACTTCTTGAATTCTCTTCAATCCATTTTTTTCACAAGATAACTGGACTCCCAAATTGCGAGCCCTATGCAGCCCTTTGTCTGGAGTTAGGTCAAAAGTCCTTGGAATCAGCCGCTTGGCTGAGGACCTTTAGATTCTGGCTGAGAATTCATTTTCTCTCGGACTGTAATTCCATAATTGAAGAAAAAATGGCCTCTATTGGACTGTCAGTGGATTCACTTTGTCCCTTGTCCTATTCAGAAGCTTGTAGGGAATTAAAAGGTCAACTATTGGATAGAGAGTTCTCTACCCTAATCACCGCAGCCAAGAAAATGTCCTCCCCCCTGTATTTTTCTCTCCCATTTGAACGGGGCCACTTGGCACACTACCTGTATTGCTTAATAAACTCCATTCAAAGGAGAGCCATAATGCTTGCCAGGTTTAATGTAATGCCTTCTGCCTTGTTGCATGGCAAATTTAATAAGCAAGAAAAGGCTAAAAGATTGTGCCCATGTAATGACGGCTCAGTTGAATCTCTGGCCCACCACTACTATTACTACACTGTCTCAGATTCCAAAGGAAACCAGATCCAAGTATGTAGAATCTTACTCCATTTTACATTTACCCACATCTCCCCCCAATTCTAATTAGATTACACTACTTGTTGGACAACCCTGATCCTTCTCTCTGTATGATAGTGGCAGACTTTCTCCTGGAAATTACCAAACGCCAGTAGATTTCCTTCGACCTAACATTTATTTCCTGTTTTGTATATGCTTTTTAATCCATTTTTTATTATTGTTGTACTGTTGTCTATGCCAATAAAGGCTTGCTAAAAAAAAAAGTGGTTGATAAACATTATTCTTATATTGACTGGGTAAATAATATGCATTCAGGCAAAAGATGAAATTTTGATCTGTGATAAAATTACTGTACCTCAGAACAGTTCACCATGGAGTCAAAAGCAAAGATAATATTTCAGTGTCCAGGAGCTACTAAGTGTTTCTGAACAGATTGTGATAAGTGGCTACAGTGCTATTGAATTCACTCTTAATGTAATAAGAAAGTCGCCCAGAAAGTCCCGATCAATTCCATTTCATTTCCAACGAGGAAGCTAAAAATGAAGGCATTAGTTAAAAGGTCACTAAGGAGGGCCAAATCTTCAGGATGCTTGGACGTATTTAAATCCACTATATTGGATAACATTTAATATGTATGCTACACATTAGGAAATAGTGCCAGCAAGTCCAAAATGTTTCCAAATGATCAATGAGCAGAGTCAAAGTAGTAATAAAAGGCAAAAATTTCTCATTAAAAAATGTAAGTCTAGCCAAAATGACGAAACTAAAAATGGGTGCAAATTTTAGCTAATCAAATGTAAGTTTGAAGTAAGGCAAACAAAAAAAAAACAATATGGGAAGCATTTAGTAGAGACATTAAGGCAAACAATATCAAGGTCTTGAAACATGTTAAGAAAAGGAAGCAGCCAAGGAGGAAGATTGCATTCATCCAAGAGTTCTTAAAGAGCTCAAGCATGAAATTGCTGATCTCACTTTAATATGCAACTTATCCCTGAAATCAGGCTCTATCCCTGAAGACTGGAAGATGGCCAATGTCACACCAATTTTAAAGAAAGGATCTAGGGGGGACCCGGGAAATTACAGGCCAGTCAGTTTGACATCTGTTCCTGGTAAATTAGTAGACTCTATCATTAAAGATAAAATTATAAAACATGTAGAAAAGACCATGGCATGGCATGGCTTTTGCAGAGGCAAATCCTGTCTTACAAACTTACTAGAGTTCTTTGAGGGTGTAAACAGGCATGTGGATAAGGGGGAACCAGTGGACATTGTCTACTTGGATTTCCAAAAGGCTTTTGACAAAGTTCCTCACCAGAGACTATTGAGAAAACTCAGCAAATCAAGGAATAAGAGGGGAAGATCCTCCTATGGATTAAAAAACTGGTTGAGAAACAGGAAGCAAAGAGTGGGTGTAAATGGGAAATTCTCACAATGGAGAGATGTAAGCAGTGGTGTCCCCCAAGGATCCGTTTTGGGACCAGTGCTCTTTAACCTATTCATAAATGACCTGGAAGTAGGGGTGGGTAGCGTGGTGGCCAAGTTTGCAGATAATATCAAATTATGCAGTGTAGGTAGGAGAAACCCAGCAAACGATTGTATGGGAAAGAGCTCCAAGCAGACCTTTTGATAGAATTCAGGTGAGAGTGGGCTAAGAAATGGCAAATGCAGTTCAATGTAGCAAAATGTAATGTGATTACTGCACGTAGGGGCAAAAAAATCCAAACTTCACATACATCGCTACAGAAGTCCAGTGCTATCAAGTCACAGACCAGGAAGAAGAGGAGTTTGGGCCGTCTTAGTTGATAGTTCCATGGGAATGTCAACTCAATGCATGGCAGCTGTGAAAAAGGCAAACTCTATGCTGTGGGATCATTAGGAAAGGAATTGATAGTAATACTGCAAAAGATTGTCATGCCCTTATATAAAGCACACACGTGAGATGAGCCGCAGCAAGACTTGGAGTACTGTAAGTTCCAGTTCCTGGCCGCCACATCCTCAAAAGGGATATTGAAGAAACAGAAAAAGTGCAGAGAAGGGCAACGAGGATGATTGAGGGACTGGAGCACCTTCCTTATGAGGCGAGGCTGCAGCGTTTGGGACTCTTTAGTTTGGAGAGGAGATATCTGAGGGGGGATATGATTGAAGTATAGATAATTCTGAATCGGGTAAAAATTTTTTACAGAGAGAACTTTTCTCTTTTTCTCACAATACTACAACCAGGGGGGCATTCATCGAAAATGCTGGGGGGAAGAATTAGGACTAATAAAAGGAAACACTTCTTCACGCAACGTGTGATTGGTGTTTGGAATATGCTGCCACAGGAGGTGGTGATGGCCACTCACCTGGATAGCTTTAAAAAGGGCTTGGACAGATTTATGGAGAAGTCAATCTATGGCTACCAATCTTGATCCTCTTTGATTTGAGATTGCAAATGCCTTAACAGTCCAGGTGCTCGGGAGCAACATTGCTTTCACATCCTGCATGTGAGCTCCCAAAGGCACCTGGTGGGCCACTGCGAGTAGCAGAGAGCTGGACTAGATGGACTCTGGTCTGATCCAGCTAGCTTGTTCTTATGTTCTTATGATCTTAAGATATCAAATGAATTGAAGAATTGCTGAAGGAAACAGAGAATGAAAAGGAGATGAATGACTTTTTCGTATTGATTTTCACCATGGAAGTGGTTAATATGGGCATACCTGAATAGGTTTTAGAGAGGAGGGCATCTGAGGAATGCTTTGCATTGCTTTGGAGACGAGGTTTGGAAGTTACAGTTGAATGTACCAATTTATCAAAATGAGATGCCAGAAAAAATGCTTGGGCTATACTAGGATTTATTCATTTACAGTCTGAACTGCCCAAATATTTAAACTCCCTCCCTTCAATTGGGCAGATTCCCTTAGAGTCTGCTTCACTGCATTTTCAATCATTTGGGCAACTCACTCTAGATCTAATCTTGGCATGACCACAGGTTAGGCCTTTGATTTTCCTTGTCATGCACAGAACTTGGGCAGAGAAATGTTGCCCATCTCCCCATCCAGCCCACACTGTACTGCACTGAAATGCTGATGCACACCATTGAAAGATTAAATTCTTCCCTTTGGATCAGGTAATGATCAGTGGTAGATTTCACCCTTGGATGCCTCAGGAAGTGGCGTATCAACAGAAAATTAAGCCCGTGGCAAGAACTGAATTTTCTAATGCCCTTTTATTATTATTTTACCTGTCCTGCCACCCCTCGCTGTCCCCAAGCCCACCCTCCAGGACCATGGAGGAAGTGTCGGAAGCTCCTACCCATGCCGAGGTAGTGGAATTGCTAGGAGTTGCTCATGCTGTAGGTGGCTACTGTGCAGACTGGGGTGTGACCCAGAGCATGAACTGCCATCACCTGCTGGTGCGGGGCCAGTGGCTGCTGGGTATGGCCCATGCGGGGACAATAGTGGCCTACTTTGTTGCTGCCGGCTGCCCCAATGGGCAGGAAGGGGCCCTTGAGCAGGGGGATGGCGGCCAAGGTGCCCCGTCTTCCTGCTCTGGAGGACAGCCAGGCACATGAGGGCATTGCTCATCAGGGTGCGCAGCACCAACAGAGTCGGCAAGCAGCCAGCCAGGACCTTCCAGCTGCTTCCCGTGACAGGTGGTTCCAAGGACCAATGGCTACTATTGAAAGTATTATCCATCAGAGTGCCCAGCAGTGCCCAGCAGCAACCACTCACCCAAGGTCCATCCATCTTCCTCCCCAGAAGCCAACAAAAGCCTTTCACTGCCCTAGATCTTCGCCTAACTTCTGCAGGCACCCATCTGCGGCATGGAGAGGGTTTTGCATGTCAGTCTCCGGGGGGGGGACCTTGCAACCTGGGGGGTGGGCAGCTGACCTTTAGTCCTCTGATCCCACCGTGGCCAAAGTTTCCAATGTTACTTGCTTCCTCCACCCCTCGCTCCGTTGGGGAAAAGAGAGCACTTTGGCTGCACTTTGGGTTGCAATTTGCAAATGCTGCAAGAGGATGATCAGCCAGCAGATTGTTCCTCCTGGGAGCTTTGACAGCCAGGAGGCACGGACTTGCCTTCTCTCTCCCAGCTGGCAGCCTCTGAGGGTGAGTCTCCCCACAAAATGAGGAAGAAGCATGTGAAGACGAGTCAAGTCTGAAGAGGGAGTTTTGGGCAGGGGATCTGCGTCTGCATAGCCATCGTGTCCGGGGTGGGGGGTGGAACCCATGCCCTCCCCAAAAGATCTCACCAAGGATAAGGTGGCAGAGGGTGGGGCGGCTGGGTGAGTCCAAGGCAGGGGTCACCCTGGGCTCTGATCGGGGAGGAGGAGTGGTGTGGGGTGGTTTTCCACCCCCATGTGACTAAATGGCTGCCTGGGGACATTTGACCCCACATATCCCTGAGGGTGGTACGCCCCTGGCCTCAGGTTATGTGCTTGCCAATTGAATGAAATAACAAACACATAACCTGCACAAATCCTTCCAACCCTACTTAGGACCTCACCAACCCTTCCAGATCAAGATTTGTATAACCCCAATCCCTCAACAACAAATACGAAGCAAGCAGGAAAAATAAGGTCCTCTATCTCAGCCAATCAAACCCCTACATGGCTTCAAAGCAATTGTCCATAATTCCATACTGTTGCCACATATAGAAAAGGGTGAGAAACTCTACAACAAAAAGTGCTTCACTAGGGTTGTCAAGATCTAGGTTGTGGCTAGAGATGTCCTAGGTTTACAGTTGATCTCCAGGCAGTAGAGATCAGTTCACCTGGAGAAAATGGCCACTTGGAAAGATATTTTATTTTATTTATTTATTTTTCAGATTTTTAGACCGCCCCATCCCCTAGGGGCTCTGGGCGGTGTACAACACAGTAACCACCGTGTACAGCTAAAAACAACTAAAACCTTTAAAAGCAGCAGTAAAATAGGAAACTAACTATAATAGTTAAATTAATTCATAGAATGGCGTCCGCAGTCTCAATTTCAAACCCTCTTGCCAGAGGGAAGGACAGCAATCCCAAGATGATAAGGCCCAGATGTATGGCCATAGATACACAGACTCTATAACTTTATAATTCATTTAAGTCCCTTCCTTCCCTAGCCTCACCCTCCTCAGGCTGCACCTCCAAATTTCTGGGTCTTTCTCCACCTGGAGGCATTGTACAACACTTTCCTCATCCCCAAGCCTGGTTCCTCCAGTTCCCTGAGTGGAATGGATGTAGAATCACTCTTGCCACTATTAGGACCAAAATGTATGTCTCTGTTTTTGAAGAAAGTCTCTGAAATCAAATGTAGGTGGCAGAAGATGAAGCACTAGGCCTAAATAATAAAAGTTAATAAGTCATTGGAAATTGCGAGCATGCAACTGAGAGTTCTTGATGAATAAAGATGAGGGCAGATAACTGGCTATGTTCAAAGGCTTGGGAGGAATCACTAACTGCTCTGAGAAAGGCCCTGCAGCTCTTTAGAAAAGACTGAAATAAAAAAGTATGAGGATGCAGAGTTATAATATCTTATTTGATTCAAGCTGTTCTTCAGTATAGCTTACATGGCAACATAACCTACTGACAATATCTTTTGGAAGTTTCCCTGGGTCAGCTTGTATTTGTATCCCACATGCTCTCTCTACAGTTAGCTGTTCCTTGAATCAACAGCATTGTTTTACAGGCTGCTAAATTGCTAAAGGGAGAAAGGAAGATAATTTTCAATTTTAGCAGCTGTATTATGTTGTGTTTCTATACTATACATGTAGGTGTTGCATAAACATTTTATCACTCTCCATTTCCCTTCTTTTCTGACACATCGTTTATGAACAAAGAAATGACAAATATTCGTAGAGAGTCTAATTAATTATGGAAGTACAATGCCAAAACTGCACTTTAGCTCTTAAGATTCAGTTGAAGCAATACAACATCTGAAATGAAGAATACATCATGAGAATTAATTTTGGGGAAAAATATTGCCAAGTTGATAAAAAATTGTCTCTATAAAATTAATTGCAATTAATTTCACGAGTTCCCTTAGGAACAAATGTGTATGGTAATTTGTCAGATTTTCATATTAGTCTAATTTAAATTTAGTATGAGTGAAATGTATTTAATAGGATTCAAGTTCTTCATCTCTTTAAAAGCTAGCAAAGTTTGATGTATGTCTATTAAATTATATGTTAGAAAAGAAACATCAGCCTTCATGAACTGTGAAAATCCCCAATTTCATTTAGTTCTTTAAAATTCAGGTTGGCTTTTTATATATAAAGCCTGCTTTCCTTCTTTTCTTGTTCTCATTATTGTAGCACATTCGTGTAGAAATGACTGAACCATGAAACATTATGGAAATGCCATCTCATCCTTTAGAACATGTCCCCTATGCTGAAGTTCATTGCTATATTTTTTTTCTTGTAATCCGGTGATATTAGCCAGATGTTTTCTTGGGCCAGGCTTCACATTTGTTTCTAAAAGAGCTCTAAAGAAATGAATTGGATGTATGATGGTCACCTATATGGGTGGATTTAAAAAAAGATATTTAGCATAAAGGAAGCACCAATACTGTAACCGTAAAATTCATTTTTAGATGGTACAAAAGATGCTTATTCATCATCATCTATGACATCAACTCTTAATTTATTAGATACTTTTGGAAGCTCTAATTTTGATGATGAAAAAACAAGAACTGTTTCCACATGTATCCATAAAGGAGTTTTATAGACATATAGCAGTAAGGGGTAGCAATTGCGGAGTGAGGCGGGACCCTGCTGGCTCAAGTCTTTGTGACCCTTTATTGGTTTAATAAAGGACCAAAATTTCTTTGTGGGTAAATATTTGGTCATAGCCAGATTTATTTATTGGTAAGGGGTTAACAGGAAGCAAATTGGCGCAGCATGGGGGGTGAACTGACCATCTGGGCAGCACGAGTGCTGTATCCCAGAGGCAAGCAAATTCCTTAGCCCGCTTGCTGGAGGAACTGACCGTGACTGATCAGATTGGAGTGTGGTGTGCCAGGCGAGCGGTGGACCCCTTCGCAGTGCCCATTCCAATCTGCTGCCAGGGCGCGAGCCTGGTAGCCCCTGCCGGGCATCCTGACCTCTGGCTTGCTCCACCCTAGCTCCTTAAGGGGGCATTCCAACATGAGAGCTCCCTCAATTCCCCTTTTCCCATTGATCACCTCTCATGTGCAACCCGCCAGCTGGCTATGATGTAACACAAAAGTAACCCAGTAAACAACCTAAAACATGCAAACGGGGATGGGTGGGTGGTCCATCTTTGGCCAGCCGGGCGACAATGGCATTGCCCTTGTGGCTGGCCCCTTAAATATGCAGGCACTGGCTGGCGCAATATGACACAAGCCCCATCCAGCCCCGTGAGACTTGCCGCCATCCGGGACCCGGCCCCTGCACATGCTTGTCTGGGTCCCAATGCTGCACAGCCGCCTCCCATAGACTGGCATCGTGGCTTGCACCGGGGCCTGCCCACTCAAAATGGGTGGGCCTGGTCAATCCACGGGCTGTGCCTTAACAGCTATTCCAAACCTTCTTTAGGAATGTTGCCCATAGGGGATGGAAAATCCAGCAGCTAATGGGATCAGTCACATTTATTTTTCTATCTATCTATTGTAATTTTAGAACCAAATGCAGCTCCAGTGGTACTGATCTTAGTTCTTATTTTACATGGCTTCCAGTTGATCCTGTGGTTGGGAGAATGTTTGTTTATTTGCCTTACCTATAAGAAAAAAAGGAGCATACAAACATGCATTATCAGAATAGCCAGGCCCCTTAGAAGGAACATGAACTCCACAGTTCATAGATTTAACAGTTCTCTCCAGGTTCATCCTCCCAGAGAACTTGTTCTGCCAATTTGCATCTAATTTGCTGATAGTTGTGATGTCATGAACCCAACTTTAACTCTATCTTTATATTGCCCCTCCCTTGAAATGAAGACACCAGATACATTAAGACCCCCAAACCCTTAAAAGCAGTTACTCTAACTACCAGGCTTCTTAAGGGAGCTAGCATCAGTGGTTATCTGTCAGGAGTTCATTGATTATGTGTTCCTGCATTGCAGTGGGTTGAACTTGATGTCCCTTGGGGTCTCTTCCAGCTCTATGATTCTATTCTATGACCAACTCTATTTAGAAACCATTCCAAAAAAGAAACTGACAGTATGAAAAAAAGGAAAACTTTATTTAGGGAGTGAAAGACACCAAAACTTCCACATGGTCTTGAAGCAAGCACAATCCCACATTGTGTTCTTCGAGGTTGGAGGGGAGGGTTCAAAAGACAAGTGTCTGGTCCTGAAAGGCAGATGGTCAATGTTACATTAACTCTCTACCACTTTGCCTGACTGACTTGGCAGCAAGACTTTCCAACTACATTCCTTCTCCGGTTTTCACTTTTACATTTTCTGGAAATGAAGCGATGGGAAAACAGAGTTCCTTCTCAATGCAATATCATGAGATTAACATGATTTTGCAGCTCTTCATTTTGCTTTAAATTAAATAAAAATAACATGTTTAAATGAACACACATGTATTTACTTTATTTATATCCCACCTTTTCCCCAATGGGAAATGAAAACAGCTTACATTTTCTCCTATCCTCTGTTTTCTCATCACAACAACCTTGTTAGATGGATTAGGCTGAGAGTATGTGACTGGCCCAAGGTCACCCAATCAACTTCCATGACAAACTGGGGATATGAACCTGGATTTTTCCAGATCTTAGATTGGCCATGCTGGGAGGGGCTGATGGGAATTGTAGTCCATAACATCTGGAGTGCCAAAGGTTCACCACCACGGTCTTAGACCAACACTTGATGCCAGGCAGAGATATCATCACATTTTTTTGGGGGGGGGGAAGCTGGGATGAGCTACAGTACCCTACCGATAATGCCTTGATATCATGTATAGCCCAGCCTCAAAGAGCAGAGCAAGACCAATAATAATTTCATTCAGGAATTAAGCAAGAGTGGTTCTCAACCTGTGGGTCGGGACCCCTCTGGGGGTCAAACAACCCTTTCACAGGGGTCGCCTATGACTCTCTGCATCAGTGTTCTCCATCTGTGAAATGGATAAATATTAGGGTTGGGGGTCACCACAACATGAGGAACTGTATTAAAGGGTTGTGGCATTAGGAAGGTTGAGAACCACTGAGAGTTTGATATCAAGAGAGTCTGCCTGACATGTGGCATCATTCTTTCCTCTCCCAAATTAGGAATGGAGAGCTTCAGACAATGTCCTTGCTAAGGGCACAGCCACTTTCATCTGGATAACAACAGATTAGCCTTGAGAAAGCACACCTGTCTCCGGTCTTACAATGAACTTGCAAACATCATCAGCAAACCTCCTGTATTGCCCTGCACCTGTTTTACTAACATTAACTTAATCCTAGAAACTTCTTGTCTAACTGTTGCTGGCTTCAGCCATAACTTTTTTAAAAGTCCAATGATGCATGAGGAAAGTGTAGGGATGAGCCGCTGACCCAGCAGCACCGTAGGCAGAGCGCTGGCATGCCGGCCCAACTACGGCCTTCTGGTCGCACCCGCTCCCCCATCCCCCATCCCCTGGTGAGTCACAGGTCATGAACTACCTGGCTCACAGCCACCAGGTATCCCAGACAAAGGGATAATGGGGCCCTTGCCCCCAGGTGCGGGATTAGGCCCAGACACGGACGCTTCCTCCTGCATGTACCAGCCCGATGAGATCATGCATCACCTGATGATCTCCCGCTCTTCCCCGCTCTCTCCACCTCTCCTCGGCCTCCTCACATCCACCCCTTTGCCTGCCCCTGAGAGAAACTCTCCTAATAAAAGGTGCTAGGAACTAGTGCATCAGCCGGTGCAGAGTTGCCGGTATCACTGGACTCCCCAAGGCGCTCCGGGCTGCTGGCTCTCTCCACCAGATGGATATTCTCACCGCCGTCTGGGCACGTCCTTACGGTGACTCCTGCAGACCTGGCAGCCTGACTACAGAAAGATGCTCTCTGCAGCAGGGAAAATAGCATTTGCTAACTAATGACATGTCACATGACTTCTGAAGGCAAAGGGGGGAAAGTTGGCAAATACTGCTTAAAATTAGTTTCTATGCGCTCTTATATATATATGGTTTCTTCATATATGTGCGCGCGCACGCACGCACACACGCACGCATGCACGCACACACACACACACATACATATGAAGAAACCAAATTCACTGAGCTGCCACTGTGAAGAATGGTCCATTTTGCCTAGCACAAAAAGACATTTGGAGGATGTCTTAAAAATAGGTGACTTATTTTTACTCTGTACAGCCAAAATAAAGCATCCTGAGGATATCTTTTAAAAAGTTGTCTCTCATGTTTGTTCTGGACAGCACATGTGTCAGAAGATAAAAGAGTTTCTTTCCTGCCCAACCATTACGCTGTATGGTCAGTTTCACCCTCAGCTTGCTCCTGACATTTTGGGTGCTCCCTGCATCCATTTGCTGAAGGTTGCCCCATGATGTTTGCTCTGCAGGCTTTGATCCTGGGCATCTTTTCAGCCTGAAGCGTACATGATAGTACTCAGCTCTTCCTGCATATTCTGGCAGTATATAGCTTTCCTCTTTTTATTTTGGAGAAACTGTATTCAAAGATACACAGACATGAATACAAGAATCTTAGCCACTCAGAAGACAGTTCTATGGCCCATTGAAAAGCATTGGGCAGACTTCCTCTCCACAAACTATTTTAGATGGTCTGTGGAGGGCAGGTCTATCCAATGCTTTTCAATGGGTGGTAGACCCATCTTCTGAGTAGCTATTCTCATATTCACTATATATTTCCAGAATCTGCAGGATGAGCTGAGTACAATTTTGTTCTCTTTGGGCTGAAAAGGTGCCCAGGATTGGAGCCGCAGAGCAAATGTCCTTGGGCAACCTTCAGCAAATGGAGGCAGGGAGAATCCCTTCACCAGCACACAAAATGTTGGAACAAGCTGAGGAGAAAACTGACCAGAGAGGTTAATAGTTGGGTGGGAAACATTAGACAGTTCCTGAGCTGCTGAACTCTGCACAGCCAGGCTAGAGACTTCTTGCACGTGACTTGAAGGAAAAAAGTGCTTCTTCTAGAATTCTCAAAATAAGATGACTTGGGCTGAAATAGGGCATCCATGCGTTGGGGGAAAAGCTGTGTGCAGATGCCTTTTTTGTGTGTTTGCTAGGGTTGGAGATTCGGACAGTCCAACCAATTTTACCGACCCAGACGTGGATTGGACGGATTCGACATCTAAGGAGTCAACTGGAGTTTCGTCCATCTCTAACAGATCCGAATCCATGGGATTCGGGATTACCAGCCAATCGGCGCTTTTATTTCCTTTTAAGTGTTTTTTCACATTTCTAATTCGTAGGGAGATATTTTAACATATCAGCACCAATTTCATCAGAGACTGTTCTGATGATATTCTCCAGTTTGGTGCATTTTGGTTTAGGGGCCAAAGCTATGGACCCCCAAAAGTGGTGTCCCTATCCCATTCTCTTCCAATGGGAACTAAGGAGATACACCCTTTCAGGGTCCATAACCTTTGGCCCCCCCTGAACCAAACTGCACCAACTTTGAGGGTATCATCATCAGACAGTCTCCCGATGATACACCGAAACATTGGCACCGATACATCTACAAACGCACCCCCCCCCCCCCCCAGAAATCTCCGTACAAGATTCCCTTTGTCCTTGCAGTGACTGTACTGCAATTGTTGGTCAGATTAGGAATTTTCTGAGGGGGCTGTGGAGCGCACATTTTAAACCTATTAAAATCCTTAGGATATCTTTCAGGGAGAGTCTTCTGATGACTATCCAGGCTTGGGGGGAACTTTACCAGGTGGAAGTGAGATGGGCCCTACCCTTTTAAGTCCCATAGAATTAAACCCTGAAGCAAAATTCCCCAAACCTGATGGTGTCATCCAGAGACTCTCCTGAAGATCGAAAGCCTTGTGACCATACCTTCTTCAGAAATGTGCACCCTAGCCCCTCACCAGAAATTCCCCATTGACAGCAATTACAGCCAAGTCACCGCAGAAACAAAGAACTTGGGCAAATTTCTGGGGTGCCTAGTAGGGACGTAATTTTGAGACAATGGCACCAAATTATCAGATTGTAAGACTGTCCTGATGTTGCCTAACAAGTTTGGGTGTAGTTTGTCTAGGTATGGACCCCTCAAAAGGGTAAACTATCCCCCACTGTTTCCAATGGGAGCCGATAGGGATGGGGCTACACCTTGAGAGTCCATAACTCAGCCTCTGAACTAAACTGCACTAAACTGGGGTACTACCAGGACAGTCTCCTGATGTTACCCTGAAAGTTTCAGGTCACTAGCTTTAAAATGTTGGTTTGTTTCACCACCACTCACCTGGCAGGCTCTAAGTGCAGGAGCGTGAACATGAAACCGGAATTTTTGTGTTAGTGGCACTGGTGAGTCATCAGACTGTCCTGATGACACTTCAAGTTTCCAAGTGCAGTTTGTCTAGGGGGGGGCCAAAGTTATGACCCCTCAAGGGGCTCCCCATCCCATTGTTTCCAATGACAGCTAAGGAGATGGTGGCTACTACCTTGAGGGGTCCACAACTTTGGCCCCCCCCTAAACCAAACCTTGCACTAAGCGTGGGGGGGTGCTTCATCAGGACAACTCCTGATGATACCCTGATAGCCTTTGGTGCTGATATGTTCAGTGTAATGTTCCCGTAGGTACCCCAAAATTCTGTCTGTTCTTTCTGCAGTGACTGCATTTGCTGTCAATGTGGAATTTCTGGTGGAGGGTTGCGTGGCACACTATCAAGGTACAGTCATTGGGGTCAGCTCAGGAGCCTTCAGGAGAGTTCTGATCGACACCATCCAGGTTTGAGGAACTCTTTGCTTATGGGGGGGGGGGCAGGGAGATGACCCTACCTATAACATTGAACCCCTTGAAGCAACGGTCACCAAACCTGGATGGTGCTTCATGAAGAGACTCTCCTGAAGACACCCTTGAAAGTTTTGTGGTTTACCATGAGAATGTGCACTCCATAGTTCCCTCCCACAGAAATTTCCTATTGGCTGCAATGGATGTTTCAGCCAAATTGGGCAGAGCACAGAATCTGGGAATTTCCTTTAAGGACTGTGAGGGGTGTAGTTTTAGAGTTACTGTCACCAAAATTCCTGGGGTATCACAAGTACTGTCCTATGGGATACTCCCCTGTTTCCAGGGTTTGTCTAGGGTCCACCTGTTATGGACCTTCAGTGTAGCCCCATCTCCTGTTGGGGCTTCCCATTGGAAACAATGGGGGATGGGGGCACCCTTTGGAGGTCAATAAATCTTGCCCCTGAACCAAACTGTACCCAACTTGTATAGAATTCATCAGGACAGTCCTGGGATGATATCCTGAAATTTTGGTGCCGCTAGCTTTAAAGTTGCGTCCCCAGGCCAAACGTAAAACACCCAAAATTCAAAAAAAAATAATAAACGGACTCAATTTTTTCTTGGATTTAATTCTGAATTTTCGGGTATATCCGAATTGGCTATGATTCGGATTCGGGCATACAAATCATTTTATGCCCCAAAATACCCAAATCCGAATTTTACCGAATTTTTTTAGTATTGACCAACCCTAGTGTTTGCAGGATGTCTTATTTGTGCTCTGCAGAATGGATTAATTGTAGAAGATACAGACAAGCAATCAAAACTCTTGTTAATGTGTAGATTTCAGGAATGGGGTACACTACATACAATCCTCCCTTCCCTACTAACATCCAGACTGTCCTACTTGACTTCCCTTTATATGCAGCTGCCTTTGAAGTGTCCAAAAACTAAAACTAGTTCATAATATAAGAACAGGAATATTGACCCTAGCAGGCTTCTTGGAGTACCCAACACTACTATGTCTACACTTTCACTGGCACTCAGTTGGTTTCTAGATCCAATTAAAAATCTGTTTTTGACTTTTAAATCCCTTAATATATCTCATATATTTTAAAGAGTGCATGTTCCTCTTCTGAGAGCTAATATTGTGTACCCCAACTGTATAGTTTTCCTGCAGCACCATCAAAATGCTGAAATGTTGAGCAAAAAGCTTTCCAATTATTTCCCTGTTCAAGTCCAAACAATAAAGGTGGATTATTTTACAAGAACTTTTTGGAAACTTCACTGCTTTGAAATGGATCATTGCTGTAACTATCTGAATGTTGTTGATGCTGGGGATGATTGCTGGGAATAGTGTGCATGAGAAACTGGAACATTAAGAATTTGAAATATGCAGATGATACCATTTTATTGGCAGAAAATAGTGAAAACTTGAAAGAACTGTTGGTGAAGGTAAAAGCAGAAAGTATCAAAGTAGGATTACAGCTGAACATCAAGAAGATGCGCTTGATTCGGAAATTGCGCTGGATTCAGAAAATTGAAACTGGTCCAAAATGCAGCAGCGCGCTTGCTCACAGGGGGCGCCTTTCGTGATCACATCCAGCCTGTGCTGTGCCAGTTGCATTGGCTTCCAGTGGAATTCCGAATCGTTTTCAAGGTGTGGGTTCTGACCTTTGCCAGGCCTTGACGCGGCCTGGGAACCCTTCGCATTCTCAGAGACCGGGATACAGCCTCATATGTGCCCCTACTCGGCCTCTGGCGCTCAGCAGAGGCCAATTTGCTGGTGGTTCCTGGCCCTCTCAATGATGCGGTTAGGGCCTCCACATTGGCCAGGACCTTCACAGAGTTTCTGAGCCCTGGCTCCCTGGTGGGAACACTCCTTCCTCCATATCCGGTCAGACCTCCAAGGGACCTTGGTGAGTTCCGCAGGGCCTGTAAGACTGAGTTGTTCCACCGGGCCTTTGGAGTGTCCAGTCGCTGAAATGTGCGCCCCCTCTCTCTCTATATATCTGATTACCACCATATGCTACTTTCCTGGAGGGGAGTCCGGCCGTTCTTTTTCTTTAGGGAGGCCTTTAATTAAATTGGGTTTTTGGGGCACCTGATATCTTTGTATTGACCGCTGATTTTAATAGATTTTAATAGATTTTATTGGTTTAATAATTGTATTGATTGTAATGAATATTGTTGTGCACCGCCCAGAGCCCCTCGGGGATGGGGTGGTCTACAAATTCAAGAAATAAATAAATAAATAAATAAAATAAGACAATAATAATAACTACTGAGAAATCACACAACTTTCATTCAGATTGGTTTCTGTACTAGCCTATTTTTCTAGATGTCTGCCAAGTTTATACAAAACAATCCCCCTGTCTGGTTCTTACAAAGCAAAAACATTGCATATTCTCCCAATGACTCTACACATTACCATTTTAACCTTCTATACAAACAAAATGGCTCCTCACCATACAGCCTGGGTTTTTTGATCTTTTTTCTGAAGGTCATTTTATCCCTCTGCAGTTCATTTTGGAAGACTTTAAAGACAATTACATTGGTCTTGCATGGTGATACATGATAATGTATGATAATTAATGGGGATGAATTGAACTGCTTCGGTGAATTTTTTGTAGCCTACAGTATCTTGAATATACTGTATAATAAAGTAATGTTATAAAACTACTGTAGATAAGAGGCTTTGTTCCATGTTCCTTAATTTCATATTACACTGATACATTTTAAACTCATTGCACTTAATGAAAGTAATATATCCCATTTTATTAATCAAAAGGCAGCAAAGATTGCTGAGAAGTTCCACATTGAAATGTTAAGGATGAGTTGGAAAGCACTAATGAAGAATTTTTATGGGAGATTATGCAGTCTCCTGGAAGATTTTGCCCAATATGTGTTTTTCCCAAGTTCTATCTCTCTTTGCCCTTTATTTGTTTGTTTAGTTTGTTTTAAAATCTTATTCTTACATTCACATTCTCTGAAAACTGGGTCAAGATTAGGATGCTATTTGCACTAGAATGATTGATTCTGTATAATTGGTTTAGTAAACATATCCTGTAGATGTAAGGCAGACAATGCTCAGTTAGCAAAGTTTTGTGTTTCTGTGCAGTCAGCAAAAACCTTGCATATCCCTCAATGACTCTACACAAAACTTTGCATTTCAGTCTCCACACAACTATTTCACACAAATCAAGGTGGATTATTTTACAAGAACTTTTTGGAAACTTCACTGCTTTGAAATGGATCATTGCTGTGACTATCTGAATGTTGTTGACTCTGGGGATGATTGCTGGGGATAGTGTGCATGATAAACTGGAACATTAAGAATTTGAGATATGCAGATGATACTATTTTATTGGCTCTCTCTCTCTCTCTCTCTCTCTCCCTCTCTCTCTCTCTCTCTCACTTTTCATGGATGTCTACGAAGACTACGAGACCACAGCCACACAGACCAAAAAATGCACAAATATACATTTGAATAAACTCTTCCACAATGAACTTTGTAATGACCTTCGTTTTACTTAATTAGGCTCTTCAGTTTCACAAAGAAGATTTTAAAAAAGATGTCTTATGTTTCAGTGCCAGTTCTAGGTACTGCCACCAAAAGTCAATTGTACTTCTAATTAAAAATAATAGGCTAATTGTTCCATTTTTATGAGTATAACAAAACAATGAACCTATTTTGATTACTCAGAATGATGTAAAGATTTAAACCGAAAATTCTCAAGTCAGTTTGGGTTGGATCAGGCAATTAATAAATGAATGACAACAACTATAATGTCATCCTCAATCCAAAGCTCTTTTCAATAACAATTTTCTTCACCAAAACTTTTTCTTAAACCTCCTATTGAATTTTCCTTCTCATTTTCTGAGTGATGTATGTGTGTGTCTAGAAATACCTATACATTATGATTTTTAGCAATATTTATTTTCAAGAAAGGCAGTGTGATATAGTGGTTAAGAATGGTGGATTCTAATCAGGAGAACTGGGTTTGATTTCCCATGTGTTGGTAAGCAAGGATGTAGGTAAAAGGGGGGTTCTTGGGTTCAACCCCCTCATTTGTGTCTGAAGCTCAGCCCACCCGTTTGTGGGTTTTAAAAATATTTTTAGTGTTTTTGGGGTTTTGGCCTGCAGGGGGCGCATTGTTTAGGCTAGCAGCACCAAACTTTCAGGGATTGTTTGGGGGACTCTCCTGATAATACCATACAGGCTTGGTAAGGTTTGGTTCAAAGGGTCCAAAGTTATGGACTCCCAAAGGGGGTGCCCCATCCTCCATTGTTTCCAATGGGAGCTAATAGAAGATGGGGACTACACTTTTGAGGGTCCATAACTTTGGACACCCAGAACTAAACTTCACCAAATCTGGGAGGTATCATCAGGAGAGTCTCTTACTGATACCACCCAGGTTTTGTGAAGTTTGGTCCAGGGGGTCCAAAGCTATGGACTCCCAAAGTGGGTGTCCCATCCCCAATTGTTTCCAATGGGAGCTAATAGAAGATGGGGTGCATAACTTTAGACCTCCTGAACCAAACTTCACCAAACCTGGGTGGTATCAAACCAAACCTGGGTGGTATCATTAGGAGAGTCTCCTAAATATACCCTAAAAGTTTGGTGCTGGTAGCTTAACAATTGCATCCCTGACAGCAGCCCCCCCCCCAATTTCCCCAGATTCTCCTTTTAAATCCACCCCCTTTGGCATGGATTTAAAGGCAGAATCTGAAGTCCTCAGTTTAGAAGAAGAAGAAGAGTTTGGATTTATATCCCCCTTTCTCTCCTGTAGGAGACTCAAAAGAGCTTACAATCTCCTTGACCTTCCCCCCTTACAACAAACACCCTGTGAGGTAGGTGGGACTGAGAGAGCTCCGAAAAGCTGTGACTAGCTCAAGGTCACCCAGCTGTCATGTATGGGAGTGCCCAGGCTAATCTGAATTCCCCAGATAAGCCTCCACAGTTCAAGCGGCAGAGCAGGGAATCAAACCCGGTTCCTCCAGATTAGAATGCACCTGCTCTTAACCACTACGCCACATTGAAAGTGATGCTTTTTCACAGTGGGGGATAATCCACCCCAAAACAGCATCACTTTCAATGTTGTTTAACTGGGGACCCCAGATTCTCCCTTTAAGGTGGATTTAAAAGGAGAATTTGGGCTCTAAACACCATTGAAAGTGATGCTGTTTGGGAGTGGATTCCAGCATCACAGTGGCTGCCCGGGAGGGGGGACGGGACGCAAAACTCAGAATTTGCACTGGGCTCCATTTTCCCTTTATGTCTCTGCCCAGAGGGGAGGGCAGAAAGAACTGCCAGCTGCCGGCTGGGAGCCCAGCTGGTGGGGGGCAGGGCGGGGGAGTCTACCATCCCCGGCCTTGGAGAGCTGCTTTTATAAGTGCTAGGCCAGGGGTGGGGCTTGGGGAGGCATGGCCATGCCCTAGGAGCGGATGGGGGTGTGGCCCCACCTTCGAACCCCCCATAAAAATCTATACCTACATCCCTGTCGGTAAGCCAGATTTGTTTCCCCACTCCTACACATGAAGTCTGCTGGATGACCTTGGGCTAGTCACAGTTTGCTTAGAAATCTGTCAGCCCCTCCTACCTACTAAAGTGTCTGTTGTAGGCGAGGAAGAGAAGGAGTTTGTAAACCACTCTAAGGGTGTTTCCGCACAGTGCATTGCCAGCAGAGCTCGACTTGGGTCCAGCCCGGGTTGTCTGAACTGGCACAGACGTCGACGCAAGTCCAACTCTCCTTCGACTCACCTAAGCAAGCAGATTGGGTAGGGTGATGTGGTTAGAATGTCAGAACAGGATCTGGAAAGTGAAAGTTCAAATCTTCACTCAGCTATGAAGCTTTTTGTGGGACTGTCTATGCCACCCTTTGGGTGAAGGGTGAGATGAAGAAGGGTCTATGGGAGAAGGGTCTATGTCACCCTTTGGGAGAAGGGTGAGATGAAAATTCATTTAAAGTTAAATGCCAGTGAAGTCTGACTGGGTGAAATAACAATTTTTACAAAATCATTATACTTATAACCATTTCTTTTAGAAATAGCTCAAAATATATTAAGAAGCATGAAAAATGAGCACTAGAGAGGCAACAGTTCATTTAGTAAACAGTAGTCTGCATCTTTAAAAATGAACTCCTGCATGTGGAAAAATAGAAGCCCAATTATAAATTATTATCCTATTGCATTACTTTGTGATTGAAAGAATGATCCAGGTGATTTGATAGGGGCTTGTATTGCTTCTCCTCCTCTCCACACTTTGGAACTCTGTAACTTGACAAGTCTCATGAGGTAAAACAAAAGACTGCCAACACAATTATTTTTCTATGCCTCCAAACTAAAAAATAAACCTCATGAGATTAATAAGTTCAAAGACTTGAAATGGCTTTTCTTTCCCACCTTCAAACTCACATGAATTACTTCATTTGAAGCTGGGCAGCCGGATCCCTCTCTTGATGTGGTGTGGACTTACAGTGGTGGAAATGTCCTCCCCAGGGCACTTACCCAGGTGGAGGGGCAAATCCACCAGTGCCCAGTGCCCGGCGACTTAGTAGGCTTCCACTTCTGGCTTAGCCCCCATGCATGGTGGAGCAGGACTTGGACATATGCTGCAATTTTTGCAGCATATCTCCGCTGTCTCCTATGGAGGTGCTGAAGGTGGGTTTCTCCTTTTTAAAAAACTTCCCATGCAGTGGGAAAGCCCTTTGGAGCAGGAGGAGTAGCATCAGGGTGGCACCGTTCCCACCCACATGACAGCTCTGATTTGGGCTGTTAGTCCCATAAGACTAAAGCTGAAGTTCCAAGAGTACACATAGTGGTTGAATAATTTGCTTCACTAATTTTAAGTCAGATCACAGGATGCCTAATTTTCACTGGATCAAGTGCTAGGATCTCTATATACAAAGTGCTTTACAGTCTTCATTATATTCAGCCTTGTTATATTCAACCTGAACCTCTCTCTATATCTATTTCTCAGATCAGGGATTGGGAGTACAATGAAATAAAGGAAAATTTTCTGCAACGTTTGGGACCCCCCCTGGTGGCCCAAATAATAGAACATCATGAGAAGTGCTTTTATGAAGATAACAACAGGAATATATTTGAAGAGGCAGGATTTTCAGGTTGGTAAACATTTTGATTTCATCTTGGGGAATTGTCATATTTGAACAAAATATATTTCTTATTATTTCTGCATGTTACTGTCATTTTGATACAGTTGTTATGAGAAAATAAAGAGCTGAAGCAAGCAAGTATTCTTTTTGGGGGCAGGATTGAGTGGCAGTGAATACAATGAGTAATACTAAACAAGCTGAAATTGTATTGGTGCAGCAGGTAGCAATCCTGCAGTAGTCCTTACTGGCATAGTCAGTGGTGAAAGTGGTGGCCCGAAAGGAATCACCAAAAATGCCTCACCTGTAAAAGGTATTACGAAGAATAAACTTTGAACTTGAGGAATCTTTTGGTACTGGTTATTTTCAGTGGCAGAGCTTGAGGCTGTGCTTATCAGTATCAATAATAAAATTATAGCACTGGTTTTTTGTTTAAGGGAAATCCATCATGGACCTAAAGGATCCTGTAAACTATCCATCTTTAAGATTGCCATCCTACTGTTCTACAGTTTCAGAGTTATCTGTCCAGGATAGCCACATGAAATACATCACATATCCACAGTATATCACCCAAAAGAAAGAAAGAAAAATCAGACCATCCAGGAAGTACCACGGATAAGTTTGTGATAAAACCCAGCAGATTAGAAAAAGAGGTAATTTATGAAAAATTGCCCATCTTATATTCTTTCTCTATAACCCTCACTCTGCCCTTTATTTTCTTAGGCTCTGTATATTTGCAGTGCTCTTGTTTGTGTGTAATATCTCATTCTTTTCAGTAAAAAAGCATTTTCTTTAGTTATATTTTTCCTAATTATTTCTGGGTCTAATCCCTTAAAGAAGGATCCTGGTATTCAATAGTGGGGAATCCTACTGTTGCTCACCTCTCACTAAGCCTCCTACTAATTTCTAATTCACTAAACTAATTATTACAAGGCAGACCACCAATTTAGACAACAGCAAGTTAGTGAA
The DNA here is from genome assembly GCF_021028975.2 of Sphaerodactylus townsendi. NCBI lineage: Eukaryota > Metazoa > Chordata > Lepidosauria > Squamata > Sphaerodactylidae > Sphaerodactylus > Sphaerodactylus townsendi. The sequence goes on along the minus strand of NC_059428.1, from coordinate 62,675,471 downwards.
ATGACTGAAAAACAGACAGTGAGGAAGGGAAAGGGGGAAAGATTGGGTTTTGCCAGCAAGAAAGAAAAGGGAAATAATGTGGGGATAGGAATACATAGGAAAATGTATTATTTGCCCCCCCCCCCCAGGTCCTTGTAGGTTCCCTACTGTGCCATTGAGCTTGGGCCAGCAGCTAGCTCCACATAACTAGTTTTCCTAGGTAGATGCTGCTCAGGGAGAGCTGACACAGGGAGAGATATAGTTTGGCTAGTGGATGGAAATGAGTGAGGAAGCAGGAAAAGAGAAGGGACTATGGGAGATTTCAGGGATGGGAAAGAACAAATAGAGGGGGAAGGGGAAATGACATATCCCCTGCAAATCTTTGTGGGTTCCTACTTGCACTGTGTTTATTTTCAGAGATATATTTCAGTCCTAAGTCCTGGTACTGAAATTAGTTCTGAAGCAATTAGCAAATGTATATTCCTAGATATGTTAGCCACTTGTGACAGATTGTTACAAACTTTTTTTTTTAGTCAGGCTATGTGGTCAGTAACATTTCTCATGTTTAAGTGCCTGAAGGATTTCTTTCTTGCCATATACAACCAGCTGTTTACAAACCTGTCCTAGCTACAGCTCACAGTTATTAGGGATGAAATTGAAACCGTGTCTAAGAGGAATGAATAATCTGAAACTGCATAATGAATTTTCAGCTAAGTGTAATACTTGAATTCAGGATCCTTGGGATTAAGTCTAACATGATAAACATTGGGCTTCAGGGCCTTCTTGGGGAATGTTAAACCTGAAAGAAAACTTCAAAAATATTGTGGGTAGAGAGGTCATTTCTGCACAGCGGCAGAAACAGCTCTCCACTGGAATAATTAATGCTGGTGGAGGCTCAGGACCGCTCACATGGTTTTGTTCAGGGCCCCCCGAAGCTGCAACAAATTGCAGAGGTGGCTCCACACGGAGCCACTTCAGGTTTTTTCTGTTTACTCACCTCTCCTCCCTGCACAGCTCTGGAGGGCTAGTAGGACACACCCATGCTGCCCTCTGACCTCCAGGGGTTGGAGGGCAGCGTGGGGGTGTCTGCACAGGGAGGAGAGGTGAGAAACGGGACACCAAAAGCAGTGCCCTCATGCCAGTGTTGTTCGCACCATGACAGTGGGAAGACTCTGCTTTTAAAAAACCTTGCTCTCCAAGTGAGGTTCAAAAGTGGCGTCTTCATGCTGCTGGGGCGTGGGTATGAGCACAGTGCTGCTGAGATGCAGCAGTGCCAGCTGTGCGAACAGCGCCCCAGGAGTGGTGTTTTTATTGTTCCTAGGGCACTGTTGTTGGGCTGTGCATAAACATAAATAGATAGACAGACAGATAGATAGATATACTTTACAATAGATGTTATTATTTATACTCTATGGAGCACCAGTATTTATGATAGGCATTGCATGCCAAACAATGTTTGCAATATAGTAAATCCATAAAAATGTAGAGATTTGGAATGGTGAATGAAGAGGAAGCTTAAAAGATTTACCAATGTAATAACCATCATACTTTAAGATGAATATGTCCTGTTAACAAACAGTAGGGTTGCCAATTCTGAGTTGGAACATAAATGGAGATTTTGGGGAAGAGGCCTGTGTAGGGTGGAGTTTGGGGAGGGAAAGGACCTCATCAGGGTATAATGCCAGCAACTCTTCACAACAACCATTCTCCAGGGCAACTGATCTTGATTGTCAGGAAATCAACTGTAATGGTGAGATATCTCCAAGTGCCACCTGGAGTTTGGCAGCACTACTTTCCAGATACTTGCCATATGAATGCTTTTAACTGGAGATGCCAGGGACTGAAACAGAGGCCCTTTCCGGATCGCAATGGTGCAGGGGTGCGTCGGCATAAACAATGCCGACGCACCCCCCCCGGGACCGTTTGCATGGATGGTCCCGGGAGGGTGGGAGGCGGCAGCGCATCCTTTGAACAGGCTGTGCCGTTGCCAAATGCCTACCTTGTCTCCTGGCTTCCAGCTCGTTGCAGAAGCCAGGGGACATGCCCCTGCAGCCTGGACCGACGGCTCTGGAGTCGCAGGCCAGGGGGGCGTGTCCCCTGGCCTTTGCGACAAGCCAGAAGCTAGGAGACAAGGTAGGCGTTCGGGAAAGGGAAGGGGAAATGGCGCCTTCCAGCTGTTGCTGTTCGCATGACAGCGTTTGGAAGTCGCTGTTTCTGAAGTTTCGGAAACAGCGGCTTCGTGCTACTCAGGGGCTGCGAGGCTGCCGCTGCTATGATGCGGCGGCAGCGGCCGTGCGAACCCCTCCCCAGGGACGCTGTTTTCCGCCCGTGCGGAAACAGCCTGGGACTTTCTACATGCAAAACATGTACTTTATCAATGAACCAGTTCTACTTGTTTAATAGGTGTTTTGAATATTAAAACTGTTCAAAAACCAAACAGGATAGAAAAGCAAAGGAAAAAAGATGACATTTTCAAGAAAGTAAGAAAGAAGCATGAAAAGTAAAGCCAGAGGAAAGTGAGAGAGAATGGGTCAAGGCAAAAGGAATGTAAGATTTGTCTTGATTGCTATACAAATCATTAGTAAAGATCTGCATTATTAATAGAACTAAATAGTACGCATTTCATCATACAGTCCAGTAGGTTCTCAATTTAGAAACATTCTTTATATAAAGTGCTTTGTAGTTTTAAATCTCTACATAATAAAATTGATTGTCTATGGTTTTATGTCTCTAGAAAACCACTAAATGTTATAAACAAGCAGTAATATTATCGAAACAAAACACTAGTTTCCTCATAATATTTATACATAGTTGGTCAATATTTCCAAGCAATATAATAGGATACTGAAATTGACTGCATGGCATCCAGGTCAGAACAAAAGACACAACTTTAGAACAACATGTTTTTCTTTCCATTGGTAAAAATGCATGTTATCTTTGCCTTTTATTTGAATGTAGGTTGATTAATCATCTACTGTAGATGATGAAACTGCTAATTGTTTTAGAGTTAAAATTGTAGGACATGTCAAATCTTAGACATAATTCTAAATAGCTGTTTTCGCTGATGAATGTTTATCTAAACATCCTCCAAAAATGTTGTCATTTAAAACTGCCTGAAATATTTGTTTAATTTCCAATCTATAAATTTTATTTTCATATTTGTGCTTTACCTTTTTTGTTATTGTGTTATATTATGCTTTCAGTAATGGACTACTTTCACTCCTTATATGAACTATGCAAATAATAATGACTACACTTACAGAAGTTATAGCACAGAAATATTCAGAGGGCAATTTCATTGCAGATTCCCCTTCTCTCAAGTGCACCACTTAAGACACAAGATCCAGCACCCTGTTCACTGACCTGGAAGGCAAAAAAACAGAAACCAAGGCTATCTGATGCAGCCTTCTAGCACAGGTTTTCAGAAGTTTACTGCCTCTGAATATAGTAGTTATCTTTACTCACCATAGCTAGTAACCACTGATAGATATATCCTATATGAATCTTTTATCTGTTGTGCATCAAGCAGTGGTGTGGGGGGTGTGGGGGGCGGGGGGGAAATGGCACCTGGGGCAAAATAGACTATATATTTTTGAAATCAGCAGGACCCGCTGAGCACAACTGTATACTTTTTGGGCTGAAAAAATGTCCTGATTCGAAGTCTGCAGAACAAACTTCCTGGGGCAAACTTCAGCAAAGGGCAGCAGGGAGAATCCCTTCAGCTGCACACAAAATGTCAGGTGCAAGCTGAGGGTGAAACTGACTAGAGAGCAAAACGATCAGGCAGGAAACATCCTCTATTACTCTCTGATGACGTTGCTGTCTGGAAAGCACACCAGAACCCATCCCCAGGATGTCTTATTTTGGGTGTGAGGAGTCAAAAGAGGCAGTCATCTCTTTTTAAGGCATCCCACAGATGTCTTTTTTTTGTGCTGTGTGGAACAGACCAGGTTAGTTTCCACAAAAATAAATTATTTGAAAGAGGTTTTCTGAGCAACAAAGATAGAAAAAGTAATCATGGTTGGATGTAGACAGCTGGATCAGGGTCAAAAGTCTGTTTAAATATTTTTTTAAAAAAAGTATAATTGTATTAATTGGGGTGCTGTGTGGTTTCTGTGCTGTATGGCCGTGTTCTAGCAGCATTCTCTCAGGAGAGAATGCTGCTAGAACACGACCATACAACCTGGAAACCACACAGCACCCCAGTGATTCCGGCCGTGAAAGCCTTTGACAATAAATTGTATTAATTGTCTTCACCGCACCAGCCTCATTCTAATTTAGAGTGATCATACTAGGTTCGAACTTGAGGTTAATAGATACAACCACTATGTTCATAATCTAATAGGAACATAGAGGTCAGAATAAAGGAGGAATGTTTGGATGATGAAATGGCTCCTGAAGGACAGGTTTCTGGACACTTATTTTAAATGTTTTATGTGATTTTATGATGTACACCGCCCAGAGCCCTTCGGGGATTGGGCGGTATATTAAGTCAAATAAATAAATAAAAATAAATAAATAATAAATAAGTTACAGTGGATGTTACATTCAAGTAAAAATAGACAGTTCAGGTTGTCCACAGGCATAGACAGCTTTAAAACAGGATTAGATAAAATAATCAAATTCAGGTGAAGTTCAAAGTCTGAAGGTAATTTTCCAGGCCAGTCAGCCTAATGTCTGTCCCAAGCAAATTAGTATAAATCAAAGATAGAAATATTACGCACATAGAGGAACAAAGCCTGGTGGCTTCTGCAAAAGGAAAGTCCTGCCTCATCAACCTTTGGGAGTTATTTGTGAAAGTGAACAACCATATAGACAATTGTGATTCGGCAGACATTATATGCTTGCACTTTCAAAACTCTTTTGACAAGGTACCTCACCAAAGACACCTGAGTAAATTTAGCAGTCATGGGATAAGAGGATGGGTTCTCTTATGGATTATAATTTGACTAAATGATAGAAAGCAAAGAGTAGGAATAAATGAACAATTCTCACAATAAAAGGAAGTAAGCAGTGGTGGGATTCACCAGGTTTGTACCACTTCGGCAGAACCGGTTGTTAAAATGGTGCTTGTAAACAACCAGTTAAATTATTTGAATCCCACCACAGGAATCGGTTGTTAAATTATTTAAATCCCATTACTGGAAGTAAGTGGTAGGCTCCCACAAGGATCGGCATTGGAGCCAGTACCATCTAATTTGTTCATAAGTGATCTGGAATTAGGGATGAGTAGTGCAGTGGTAAGTTTGCAGATAACACAAAATGATCCAACATGGTGAAAACCAAAGATAACTGAGAAGAGTTCCTGGAAGATCTCCACAAATTGGGTAAGTGGTCAGCAATGCAGCAGAGGAAATTCAACATTGGTAAGTGTAAGGTGATGCACATTGGAATAAAAAAATCCAATTCCAAATATAGGCTAATGGGGACTGAAATTGTTCAAAGGAAAAAAGATCTTTGAGTTATGGTAGAAAGCTCAATGAAAGTGTTGAGCCAGTTAGCTGCAACACTGAAAAAAACAAACTCTCTGTTAGGAATTAGTAGAAAAGGAATCATAATGCCCCTGTATAGATCTATAGTGTGACCTCATATAGAATACTTTGGTCGATTCTGCACTTGCGTTATAGACCTAAGTTTGAGCTGCGTTCGACCTAAGTGCTCTGTACAACCACTGGGATCGACGTGGTTTTGTACCAGCTTCGCCCTGTGTAACAATCAAATTTCCGACTCCAGTTGGGAACTACTACTTTTTCCTGGAACCACGCTCGAACTCAGCTCGATTCCAGTAAAGTGCAGAATCTCTGGTGCAAGAAGTCCCCATTCAGCCAATCACAGCTGAGTGTTTCGGGCATGCGTACAGCTGGAAAACTGCCGCAGCGAAAATCACGCCTAATTTCCCCCCCTCTTTTTTCTTGCATTTGAAGCGATGGCTGGTCGCACAAACGGTACACAATTTCCATGTACCAATATAAGTGGCCAATCAAAACGCCACCTTTGTCCCTCCATTCCTGAGGCAGTTTTTTAATAACGTGTGTGGGGATAGATGGAACATGGCCGTAGAACAGTAGCCAATCGGAACGGAGTGGCAAAGAGACACAGGATGATCCCTCCCTCCAAGCTGGGATCAAGCTGGTTGCAGTGGAGAGCAACAATGACTTCGACCTAGGTTAGTACTCTTCTCAGGAAACTGGGTCAAACCTATTTTACTCGTGCGCGGAATTGCCCTTTGTGTAGTTCTGGTCAGTGTAACTCAAAAAAGACATTACAGAGCTGGAATAACTACACAAAAGGCAACCAAGATGACTTTGGGGTTGGAGCAACTTTGCTATGAGGAAAGGGTGAAAAGTCTAGGACTTTTTAGTTTAGAAAAGAAAAGACTTCATGGGGTGGGGAGGCATAACAGGAGTTCATGAAATTATGCACAGAATGGAGAGAATTGACAAACATAACTTTTTTCCCTGTCCCTCAAAAAAACTAGCACTCAAGGACATCCAGTGAAGCTGATGGGCACTAATTTCAGGACAGATGAAAGGATATGCTTCTTTACACAGAGATTGATTACGATGTGAAATTTGCTGCCAGAAGATGTAGTAATGGGCACAGGCATAGACAGCTTTAAAATAGGATTAGATAAAATATTCAAATTCAGGGGCACCTAGTGAAATTAATTCAGGACAGATGAAACAAAATATTTATTTTATCAGCAAGTGATTAAAATGTGGAATTTCCTGCCAGATGATGTGATGATTGCAACAAGTGTAGATGGCTTTAAAAGGAAATTAAATTCATAAGGGATAGGTCTATCAGTGCTACTAGCTTCAGTGACTAAAGGGAACCTTCATATTCAGAAACAGTCAGCCTCTGAATACCAGTGCCAGAAGGCAACATCAGGGGAAAGTTTTGACCTATATGACCTTTTGCTGGCCCTCTAGAAGAACTGATTGTTTACTGTGTGAGTCAGAATGTTAGACTAGATGGGCCACTGGTCTGATCCAGCAGTGCTCTTCTTATGTTCTTGATTTAGCTGTATAACTAGTATAATTCCCTTTCTAAATATAGAACCATGGTATTTAAATATTGCCTCTCCCTCCACTCCCCAGGACTATACAGAATGGCCCAGTCAGCTGTCCTTAGTACTTCATGTTACCCCACACATTGATAGTTCCTGCTAGGATATAAGTTACCAGATACCAAATTAGACCAGTGATCACTATTGTCCTGTTATTTAGCCAAAAGTCTTTCCCAGATATATTATCTTACTCTACAAACAGCAAAGTATGTTTTTGATGACTCACTCCTTAAAGCAAAGCATGCTGGGAGATGGAGTCCAGAAGGCACCATTTCCCAGCAAAGAGGAGTTGACTGGACTACACCTGACATAATCCTTTGATTGAAGAACACAGTCACCACTGATATTCCTTTGCTCCCTGCCTCCCAAGGAATTGAACTCTTTCTCTCATGGAAAACCTTGCCCCCACTTATATGCCCTTCTGAAAGCTCCCCAACAGTCTCCTTTGCTGAGAAAAGTGCCTGGGACCAGACAATTCAAAGCCAGTCCTCTGACACACTGCAATGTTACCAGAATGACTAATGGGGGGACTCTCTACCCATTCTGCCAACCCTTGTATGCCTAGCAGTGGCTTGCCAAAATGATCTGCATTGGCTAATGTATCCACAAGGATGATAAAACCTTGACTAGACTTGCCCTCACCCATAATTGACTTGCAAAATACCTGCCTCCTAAAAGGATTAAGAGAAAACAATGCCTCTGCCTTGGAAAGGTTTCCCATGTCAAACCCAGCATTGCAGTGGCGTAACTAGGCAAACTGGAGCCCTGGGCAAAACCTGAGTTTGATGCCCCCCCAGGCGCTTGCCGAATGCAATGCACACCCCCCCTTGTAGCTACGCCCAGTGGCGTATCTAGGCAAACTGGAGTTTGGCGCCCCCCATGGGCAGCCACCCTCCCCCACTGTGACCAAGGAATGATTTTTACACCAGGTTGTTTCAAAGTCACCATCACATTATAGAACAACATGCCCCTTAATCCTCACAAATCTGGAGTAATAAGCAAATAAGCTTCATGCCACACAGCAGAAATAATAATTTTTTTTGAAAAACATTTTATGGTGTTGTATCCAGTACCCCTAATTGGGGGAAACAGCATCACTTCTTCTAATGTGTCTTCAAAGGAGAGATCTGGGCCCCTAGTTTTAAAACAAGTGATGCTGGAATCCACCCACAAACAAGCATCATTTCTTAAATGGTGTTTTAAACTAGGGAGCCCAGATTCCTCCTTTTAAATCTACCTTAAAGGAAGAATCTGGGGTTCCTAGTTTAAAACAACATACTGGAAGTGATGCTATTCTTGGGGTTGATTCTCCCCCACCCTGAAACAGCATCACTCTGCAATGTTTAAACTGGGGACTCCTGTGATTCCCTCCCTTTAAACCATGTCAAAGGAAGGGGGAATTAAAAAGGAAAATCTGGGGAAATTTGGGAGGTGCCTACAGCTGTCAGGGGTGCAATGAGCTAAGCTAGCAGTGCACCAAACTTTCAAAGTGTAGGTCTTTTAGAGAGACTCCCTTGACAAAGCTAGCCAATTAGGTTTGGTGAAGTTTGGTTCAGGGGGTCCAAAGTTATCGACCCTCAAAGGTGTAGCCCCCATCTTCTGTTAGCTCCCATTGGAAACAATGGATGATGGGGCACCCCCTTTGGGAGTCCATAGCTTTGGACCCCCTGGACCAAACTTCACAAAACCTGGGTGGTATCAGTAAAAGATTCTCCAAAGATTCTCCAAAGTTATGGACCCTCAAAGGTGTAGCCTCATCTCCTATTAGCTCCCATTGGAAACAATGGAGGATGGGGCACCTCTTTGGGAGTCCATAACTTTGGACTCCCTGAACCAAACCTCACCAAACCTGGGTCATATCATCAGGAGAGTCTCCCAAAATATCCCTGAAAGTTTGGTGCTGCTAGCCTAAAAACTGCGCCCTCTGCACACCAAAAATGGAAAAACACTGAAAATACAAAAAATCCCACAAACAAACCTGCGCCCTCCACAGGGCTGCGCCCAGGGCAACTGCCCACTTTGCCCAATGGGAGGAATGCCTCTGCAGCATTGTGTAGTGGTTAAGAGCAAGTGGATTCTAATCTGGAGAATCTGGTTTGATTCCCCACTTCTCCACCTGAGTGGCAGAAGTTTATCTGGTGAACCAGATGTGTTTCTGAACTCCTACATTCCTGCTGGATGACCTTGGGCTAGTCACAGTTCTTTGGAACTCTCTCAGCCCCACCTACCTCACAAGGTGTCTGTTGTGGGAAGAGGAAGGGAAAGAAGTTTGTAAGCCACCTTGAGTCTCCTTACAGGAGAGAAAGGTGGGGTATCAATCAAAACTCTTTTTCTTCTTTGTGGCACAGTGAGGAGTGGTTGTGTATGTACTGTCCACCTCATAGGTGGTAGTGGTGAGGAGTTGAGGCATATTTACAAGTGTCCAAGTGGAGTTAATTTGCATCCACAGGTCGATTCTCCACTGAGGATTAGATGCGTGCTTGTCACACAAAATATTCAGGTTGTCAGCAGAACTCCCCACTGCACCAGCGCCGAACACACTTTTATCCCATTTCTGGCTCCCTCCCCCCCCCCCCCCGAATGTGTTATGCTGGAAGAAAGTAGACTTTTTCAAAAAACACGTGGGCAATCTGGAGCGGTGGGGAAGTTGTGGGAGTGAATCCGGATTTGTTTTTCCTGCCACTGGTAGTGATGTGGAGCCTCCCGTCCAATGAGAAAGCAATGGGCTGTGTGCGATGCGTGTGCAGCCTTTTTTTATTTCGTGGACCGGAGATTCATGTGGATATGAAGCATCATGGGGCCAGTTTTGACTGATTGACTGAGCAGAAGGCAATACAAAGCAGTGCTACACATCGTATCCACGTGGATCCGACTACATGGAGGTGCGCAGAAACAGGGCTTTGCTTTAATTGCCCGTTTCTTCGTTTCTGCGTAGAGTCATTCTGTGCATGCTAATGCAGACGTGCATCCGCAAGGTTAAAAAAATCCCGCCCCAACACAATGCAGCAGCCAATCAGGATAGTCCTTGAGTAGATCACATGTTCAATCCGCCTCAGTGGAGAATCCTTCATTGCTGCTGCGTTTCTGGAAACAAGGATCGTTTGTGGGGCAGAAGCTGCAGTGGGGACACTGAAACCATGCTCAAAAGGTCCGTTTTTCCCCAAACCGGTTAGTATCTACATTCATTTTTCCGGTGGGGAATCGACCACAGTTGAAGCTACAGTCACATTTGCAACTGCATTTGCAATTCTTGCTTCAGGTAAAGCAATTCTTTTAAAAATGGAGTCAATTTTTAAAGCTTTTAAATAATATTTTTATTATCTAATTTCACAACAATTGCTTACTACTTTTACTTATTTATTGCTGGATAGATAATTTAGCTGCCACTTTAAGTTGCTCACTGGCTTGACCACAGCAATAGCCACAGAGTGGTTAATAACAACCAGCAAGAGGACATACTTGGTTGTTTTTACAGAAATCTGTCTTTGTCAGCCCCAATTACATGTGAATCACATCCACTATGTCAGTTTCAATGCTGCTCAGGCACAAATACATTTTTAAGACTACATATGGCAACAGAATAACAACGCGGTCATGAAAACATGATTTTCAAGAGGAGACCTGACACTCAAATGATTACTTAGTCAAAGTGTATAGCTGCACTTAACCTTAGGATTATACACTAAAAATATGAGGCAGTAAGTATGCAGCAGGACCAAACTTCACTACCAATTCTTAAAGATGTGTTAGAGACTGAACACTTAAAGGTTACCATTTGCAGATTTATATTATGCATTCTGAACACTCATGAATAAGGGATCAGTGATTTTACTGGATTTTCACTATTATTATATAACAGCTGGCTGAAAGTGTCTAACACAGTGTCTAGATCAGACATAATATTTTAAAATAAAATACCTTGATGTAAACACAGAAGTATGTATCATGAAGCTATTTGATCATTGTTTGTTCAGAAAAAACCCCCACATAGGACACATACTACTAATATTTCACTAAAAACACCCTAACTCCTGGACTCTGATCCCCCTTGAAAACAAGTAATTTTACTTCAGAGTTCATTGTTGTTGTTGCTTTTTTACATGTAGATGATTCTTCATGTATTGATTCATGTATTGATACATGTAGATGATTCTTCATGGGAGCAGCAGTGGCGTAGTGGCTAAGAGCAGGTGCACTCTGATCTGGAGGAACTGGGTTTGATTCCCAGCTCTGCCGCTTGAGTTGTGGAGGCTTATCTGGGGAATTCAGATTAGACTGTACACTCCCACACACGCCAGCTGGGTGACCTTGGGCTAGTCACAGCTTTTCGGAGCTATCTCAGCCCCACCCACCTCACAGGGTGTTTGTTGTGAGGGAGCAAGGGCAAGGAGATTGTAAGCCCCTTTGAGTCTCCTACAGGAGAGAAAGGGGGGATATAAATTCAAACTCTTCTTCTTCTTCTATTGTGCCTGTATACACCTATACCATGTGCTGCAAAGCTTTAACTTTTATTCCTTGCTTGCTTACTTATTTCTTTATTTCTGGCTCAAGGTGGATTCCAGCCTTCATAGATATGAACTTTTAAAAATTAATATAATAAATACAATTTAAGATAAAAGATTGAAATTTAACAATTTAACATGTGAATCCTCAGCCCCACTCACATGCCCTTCCAGGGCGGTATGAGAAAGGTCATGAGATGGGTTACAATTTCAAGTGTAAGCTTTGTATCACAGGACCAATGTCCACCACCATATCTCTGAGCTGGTATAGATGTTATACTCACCACAGAAATAAGCACCTTTGTATTGTTATTCTTCCTTTCCATGTCATTTAGAATAGCTCATCATATGTATACCTATATGGAATTCCCACCTATGGTTTCTCTCATTAATATTCATCAATGAAGGCATGACACTCATGACATAAATGGACAAATACCCTGGCATGACTATGCAGTGGTGTGATGGTCTTGATGACAACAATGAATATATTAAACAGCATGGTGTTCTGGTTATGAGTGGTGGACTCTGGTCTGGACAATCAGTTTTAATTCCCCACTCCTCCACATGAGTTCCCACTCTTATCTGGTGAACTGGATTTGTTTCCCCACTCCTACACATGAAGTCTTCCGAGTTATGTTGGGTAGTCACAGTTCTCTCTGAACTCTCTCAGGCCTACGTGTCTCATAAAGTGTCTGTTGTGGGAAGAAGAACAGAAGAGTTTATAAGCCACATTAAGTCTCCTTACAGAAGAGAAAGGCAGGTATAAATTCAAACTCTTCTTCTCCTTTTCCTTCTATAGGTAGCATGTTTGTGATTGCCAGTAAGCAGGCCTTGTTGCAAGTACAATATCCATGATGTTACTTTCAGCTTTAGCTTTCCAACTGTAAAATGAGAGTGACCAGCATTTTTGAGAAGATAACTGCAGCGTACTTTACAAGTTGGGCAACCCAATCCAGCGGCCTGGGCAGGCGGGGATGGCAGTACTATTGGGCCACCCCACTGCCTCCACAGGACTTTTTGGTAGTACAGGGAGACAAAAAAATAAAAGTAACTCCCTGTCCCCCTCCCATCCCCAGAAAGCCCTCCCTAGGGATCCATGTCAGAGGCCAGGGCTGCAGCGCTTTTAGAGGCATCTGACATTGGCTCACCGCTGGCTGCACCTCTGGAATACTGGCGGGGTTGGTGGTGGTGTGGGGGTGCTGAAACAGGGCACAGCATTGTGTTGAAGTATCCTGAGAGGCTGTACTGGTCACCCATCCCTTTGCCCCTTTGCCAGGGTAAGTGTCCCAGGGAGGACCTTTCTGCTGGTGTAGGGTTGTGCTGCCTCTGGGAGACACTTCAGCCTCCCCCCCACCCCAAATTGGGCTGTAAATTATGGGCCATAAAGGGTGGAATGTTCCTAAAGCATTTCTCTTTTTAGTATAAAATTCTGTTTTTAAAAAGAGATATTTGAAATAAAAGTCTCTAATGCGCTATCTGGTCATTAACAGTACCAAGTGTTGTAATCACATTACTTAAAACTCAAGAAATTTATAAGCCTTTCTTAATGGGGTTATAAAAGTTCTAAGTCTAGAATTTGTTGCACACTCCCAGACAACACATTATTATGAAAGATATATTACATTTACAGACATTGTGTCTGACCTTTCAGATAAATGGATATATTTAGTTCTGAAAGTATCACTCCTTCCCAGTTCTCATGACCACACAATATATTACAGCTTTCAGACAGTGCATGTTGAAATGTAATAAAAAATTCTGATTGTCATGGGGAAAGGAAATGGCAATACCCCAGCGCTATTGAAACAATGCTGCTTTTTCTGTGAAAATCCAAAAATACCACACTCATTAATAATACTGGATTCAAACACACTTCCATTATATAGATATTTAAATGTCTCTTTGTATTAATAATCTCAGTACTCATTTCATATTGTACATTAGTTTTAGCATTTCAACTATAGGATACCACAAACAGAACTATTACAATGGCTGTTGCAGCAGGAATATCACTGTCACAGTGAACTTGCCAAATGACCTTAGTCCAGGAAAGGTTTCTATTGTGGGGGGAATCATAATTTATCAGCTCTAAAACAAGGTTGTGGAATTGATGGTAAACTGAAATGAACTGTCCTAAGAAATAACTGTATTACTCTTTCCCTAAGGCAAAAGTAGTCATGCTAGTATTAAAGACACTTTGTGTGTGGGCCCATTTTTGATGTTAAACAGAAAACAAGTCATTCCTATTCCCACCCCAAACCCAAATTGTCAAAGTGATTCAGACAGGAAGATATTCTGTGCGGAGGACAGTCCACATTGGAAAGTCATGTAACACTTAGTGATGTCTTGCCACATATCTTGTCTATGATGCTCTTTAATTTAACATTATTCTTGCATTTATTTACAACAAATATAAAGGTAAAAAAACCCCATGACTTGACAGCAAACCCCTCCCAGATATGCGACTGTCTGAATTCATTTTTAGAATCAGATTTAATTGCAACATATGCAAACAGCAACATAAGTCTTCTCAACTCTTAGTAAACACATACAACTAAAATAAATAGGAAAAATTATTCTGAGGTGCTTGTTTCAGGTGCGGCAAATAGAGAGTAGCTGTCAAGTCCTATAAATGCATACTAATCTTCAGGTAAAAACTTTTCAGCTGTTGGATGGGTGCTCTTCCTATGTGGATGTTATACTGATATTTACAATCCTGCCACAAGCACTGAATTGGCCAGGAAGTTTATAAAAGGAAACTGGAATATGAACTGGTGGTAATATCCACAAAAGCAACATACTTGTCCATCTAGCTTCTTTTGCCTGCTATGCTATTCTGTTGTCCATGAATCCTGACACTAGAGGGTGTGTCTGTAGTTTCTGTGCCATTTTCCAAATTTTTGCTGCAGGGAAATATACTGTAGTAACGTGTACTTTGGCTTTTCTGGTGGATAAGTGAGCTGATAATTAGTGAGGGACAGGAATATCACTCTGTTTTTCTTAGAGCGTGACTTTACTCCTGAAATGTTACAATTATATTGGATAGGTAACAATGTGCAGTCTACTGGCCTCACAGTTTGACAAATTTTGAAGTGTGTTGGGTAGCAATTGTGTTTCAGGTGAGATAACACTTAGAAAAGGTCAAAACTCTATTTCAATTAATTGCTTCTTTGAGTAGGCAGTTATGATGGGCACTTGGAAAAAAGATAAATTTACAGGTGATAGAAATGGAGCAGGAAACCAATTCTGTTTTTAATATTTGCTTTCCGCAGTCCCACCCATACTCTGTCACATGGAACTTGTCAACACCTGCTGATTAATTAATATCTACTTAATGGACTGAAGTTAATTCAGATTAATAAAGCATCACTGAAGCCCATATATTGACCTTCTTTGCATTGTGTTGATTTTCTTTGCAGTTTAAAAGCCAATCATTTTTTTAAATATCACTTCAGACTTATTTACTAAAATACACTCAGTCTATGGAGGCTTGAACTTTATGTGCACAGTCCTTTTGCAGTGCAGACCCACCCATAGTAACATCCTTCTAAGCCCATTGACCTTAGTAGACTTAGAAGAGCGCAATTTTGTTTAGGGTCCTACTAATAGTCAATATATATATATATTGTTAGGTCCAGTCTGAGTGCTTTCACTCACAGAAAAACCTTCTGTTAATGAAGAGTATTGTTATTGGAAAAGCATACAGTATTTAGATTTAGTAGTATCTAATACTACAAACACTAAAGGCAGTGTTAACTCTACTGTGAACTTAACATTGCAATAATTTATTAAGTTTACTAAATGTATTAAACTTAATAATATTTGCTAAAATGATGATGCCCTGACCTGGATAGCCGAGGCTAGCCTGATCTCATCACATCTCAGAAGCTAAACAGGGTCAACCCTGGCAATATTTGGATGGGAGACCTCCAAGGAATGCCAAGATCATGACGTGGAGGTAGGCAATGGCAAACCACTTCCAAACATCTCTTTACCGGGAAATACCACGGGTCTCCATAAGTCAGATGAGATTTGATTGCCAATTTTTTTTTGTTTTCATGCTACATGCATTAACTGCAGAATGATCTGTTAAGGAAAGGAGACTGTCCTGCCCTTGAATGGAAAAACCACCACCCGTTTGTTTCATCCCTGAGCCTATAGGAGTGCTGCTCCAGCATCCAATCATATTTCAGAGGGGGATGGCATGCTGGAGGAAGACACAGGAATTTTGGTTCAGATCTGCCTCAGGGAGAGCACAGTCATACTTTGGGTTAGCTTCAGCAATAGAGAGGACAGTTTGAAGGGTATCTCTGCCTGGTACTGTGGCAGAGTGGTTTAACTCTCCTTTTTGGAGAGAAGAGAGTGTTCAGTTGTTAGGTCTGTCTCTGATGAAGAGCAGACTTTGAACCAATTATGTTGACTTTTGGGAAAAGAGTGAAGACACATGGGAGAGAATCCACAAGACTGCCAGTGGTGGGATTCAAATAATTTAACAACCAGTTCCGATGGTCAGATTCAAATAATTAAACAACTGGTTGTTTACAAGCACCATTTTAACAACCGGTTCTGCTGAAGTGGTGCGAACCTGCTGAATCCCCCCACTGGCTGTGCCACATCCTGACCAAGGCAGAGAACCTTCTGGTAGAGCTGCGTCTCAATTGCCAAGCATACTTCAATCACAATCTCAGCCACTGTTGAGGTTTCTATGCCAAACTGGTGGTGCACCTTTCTATAACTGTTTGGGCTTATAAGGTACCAAATTAAAATGGCCACAAGCTTCTCAATAGGCACTGCCTGGTGCATGGGAGTGTCCTGATATTTTAGATGTGGCCGCAGGACTTCAACCAGTTTTAAGAAGTTGTTTTTGCACATTCTGAAATTGGCAATCCATTTCTCATCATCCCATATGGTAAGAACAATATTTTCCCATCAATGCCGACTTGTGGAGTAGACCCAGTACTGGGGGGAGTTTGGGGAGTTTGCAAGGGCAAGCCAACCCTGCAAGGCCCTCATGTAAGGATATGTCCAGGTTTGGGTAGCCAGAAGGTCCCTGCTTGCCTTGCCAGTTCCACTGGTGCCTGGCTTATTTGGGTGTTTCACTTCCTGAAGCATTTCTGCTTGCCAGAACTGGACTCTTCTGAAGAACTGCAGAGAAACAGATTCTCCTGCATTTGTGCAAGCAGGTGCACTGTAAGCAAGAAACGCATATCTTCAAACTCCATTTCCAAGCTGCTGCAAAGATCTGTGTTAAAACCTGGTGGGCCACTGCGAGTAGCAGAGTGCTGGACTAGATGGATTCTGGTCTGATCCAGCAGGCTAGTTCTTATGTTCTAAAACCAAAGCACAAACAAGCAGCTAAAATGGAACCCTGACATAGCCCAGGAAGCTACTTGAAAGTTCTCCTCCACTGTGTGCATGCGCTGACCAATAGAATTGGAATAGATGGGCAGCCATACTCGCATCCAATCAGAGAGTAGGCAACAGTAAAATCCAATCAGAGAAGCAGAAAATCAGCATGGCTTTGAAATTTCCAGCCAACGTGTCTTTGAATCCATGCATGCACATTAAGAGAGAGAGAGAGAGAGAGAGGTGTTTTTTATGTGGATAAGCCAAAATGTTTTATTTTGGGCATTTCCCCACTTGCCGCGCCCCCTGCTCTCAGCGCACGTCATTTCTGGCGCACACCCAGGCTTCCTCACGACCCCGCGCTCTGAGCGGGGTCATCAAAAGGCGCCGTTTGGAAGAGCACCAGGAATGATGCGCGCTGAGGGGGCACGACAGCGGCAGCATCAGGGCGGATGCATTGTCACTGCCCCTGTAGTGGGGAGTGCCGGGGGACCCCGTGCTACTTTCCTACAGTAGCACGCAGCTACTGGTAAGTGGGAAAACACCCTTTGACCAGCTGAAACATTCTGAGAATGTAAAGGTACTGTGCAGAACAAAAACCCTAAAACAATTCTTTTAAAAACATTTTCAAAATTATTTGCAAATGTCGTAAAGTCTTTGTGCAGAATGGACCAAAGAGAGGTGAGTGTGAAGAGCTTTCTGAAGTAAATGAGATTTCAAGACTTTTCATTTAAAAAGAAAAAAATGGATGACCAAAGTGAAACATGATGTAGGTTTATAAAGTCACACATGGGATGGAAAAAGTGGATAGAGTTAACATTTTCTCCATGCCCTATAGTACTAGAATGTGGGACCTCCAAAAGGAAGTTCTTTATTCAATTAGCATTTAAACAGTGAAATTCACTGTGATGGCTATTAACACATATACCCTTAAAAAGGATGATACAGATTCATAGTGGATTGGTTCATCACTGTCTACTTGCTATGATGTATAAAGGAAGCCTGCATATTCAAAAACAATTTACCTCAGAATACCAGTTCTAGGAAGCAACATCTGGGGAAAGTCCTAGTTTGTCAGTTGGACTATATGGGACACTGCTGTGATCTAGAAGGGTGCCTCTTAGGTTCTTATTGGTTTGGGATTTCATCGCTCTTACCATAGTTTCATGCATTACCATTTTGTAAGTTATATATATTGTAATTAGAGGCACTCGATCTGGAACATATATAGTGCATTAATGTTTGTTGGGTACTGTGCTAAGTTGTTTCACAGACATTAGCAAACAATATTTGGTATTTAACAAGGCTCTTACACATCTTTCCAACCATTCATGTATAAGAAATAGAGTTAATTCTCAAGGAGTTAATTCTCAAGACTCTTGCTGATCTTTTATTTTATTTTAGATCTACAACAATTTAGACTGTAAAAAAAATGTTCTTGTTCACACTTCATTAATATTGGCAATACCTGGACTGGAATAGTGCTCCTATATATTCAATAGCTATCAAGGAACATTTTTGCAAAATCGAGTTCTCATTTTTACGATTCCATAATAATCTTCAACACCTAACAAGGTTCTTCAAACCATGTGGCCAGGATAAGGACAAGATTTCTCCATTCCAATATACATTAAACATTCTATTTTATACATTACTTCAACAGGTATGTTGTATTATTAGCAGTGATAATATAATCATATGAACAGTGAAACTGATAATAATCTTTTATTATATGCCAGCAGTAAATATGTACAAAAACTCCTACCAGTTTATCCAACCACCATATTCATGGGATCAGTGTAATGTCACATCCACAAACACCTGTGAAATTATGAAGGTACTTCGTAAAATCAGATGTGGATAAATTGCTCAGTGGAGCAGTTAATATGAATGTTTCAACATCAAATGTGGTGGAAAGGGATTTAGGTCTGTTTAGAAAGAAATTCAAGATCCATCTAACTATGGAACTGTCCCAATCACACAGAAAGACAAAACTGTAAGATTAGATCACTGTAGCTCAGTTAAACTTGTACAATAAGGGAATAGAAATGTTTCATAGAAAAGGGGTCAAGGCTGACCCAAAAGTCCAACTGCATGTACTCTGTTGAGGATGGCTGTGGAAAATCAGGAGGTGGATGAGAGCTGATGGGCTTTGACTGGAATTGTACAGTCAATAGCTAAAGAACAAGAGGCTTTATCTATCTGGGAGCTTGCCAGCAGAGATCATTGTGCAAAGCTGGATAAAATGCCACATATTTAGAAAATGAATGCCTAGGAAAAGATAAACAGCAGCCTGCAGCATGGAAGAAAAGCTTCTTATAGATTTCTTTACCCTATGCACACCCATGAAAAAGAATGAATAAAATGAAAAGCAGGAAGTATGTAGGCCAGAAGAAAGTCAGGAACAGTTTGGGATTACGGATGAGGCAAAATATGTTACAGACGTCTTTGCCCCTGGTGTGCCTCAGAAAGGCCTTT
Source organism: Sphaerodactylus townsendi (assembly GCF_021028975.2). Classification (NCBI taxonomy): domain Eukaryota; kingdom Metazoa; phylum Chordata; class Lepidosauria; order Squamata; family Sphaerodactylidae; genus Sphaerodactylus; species Sphaerodactylus townsendi. The sequence continues at coordinate 62,656,094 of NC_059428.1, read as the reverse complement.
CTAGGTGGGATCAGGCACCTACAGCTTGTACCTCAAGGCTGCTCACAAGACTTCCTGTGAGAGCCACCCAGAGACTTGAGAGTTATGTGAAAAAGAATGACAATTGTTTTGCTATAGTTTTAAATCCTTGTGTGATATGATATACAGGCACAGAGGTTAATTCTGCCTGAGTTTAATATGGTAACTATTAGCAGAGTAATTAACACAGCAAAGGTACACAATGTGATTAAAGTGTAGATAAAACTTTACTCAGCGACTAACATGCTTAGTAGTGAAAAGGAGAGACACAGATAGTGTCCTACTGTGTCACTAGCTGAGAGAGAGAGAGAGAGAGAGAGAGAGAGAGAGCGGCCCATTCCACAACAGGCCAATAAACCTGGGCTACTGACAGTAAAAAACCCATTTTGGGGGGGGGGACTTCACATGCATCCTGCCCCTAAAGTGAGACTTTCCCTGTTAAGTCCCTTGAACCAGGTTTTTTGAGAATCACACTATCCATTATTCTTTTTTAAAAACCTGGGTTGCAGCTGCTCACAAGTGAATAGCTGCTCAGGAGGCACTTTAAGTGGCCACACTTCCCTGTTTTTTTGTTTTTCCCTGCCACAGAGCTGCATACCTGTGCAGGGTCTCAGGGACATGTTGTGGCATCGCGAGAGGTCAGCATGGCTGTGGGGGTTCATTCCTGCCTGCCTGCATAGATATGCAGCAGAGGGAGGGAGGTTAAAAAAAGACAAGCCTCCATGCGAAGGTGCGACAGCAACCTGCATTCTTTCTGCGGACTACGGTAGCTGCCTGCATGGAGGCATGCGAACGTGAAAACAGAAGAGTGGATTACTTTATCCCGATTGCAACCCACTCTACCTGTGCTGTGTGGAAGGGGCCTAAGTGTTCACTTTGCACAGACAAAAAAAAAGCGTGGCCAGCCAAAATGGTACTTGGGTCAGTGTCCTGTACTTGGGTCAGTGTCCGAAAGTTGCAGGGGGACACTAGGGAGGCCTGTTTTAAGCCCCGCATTGCCGGGGGGGGGGGGGGGGGGGGTCACTGAGGTGCAACAGCATTTATGGATACAGTCTGCTCTTTCACTAATCTTATTTACTTTGTTTTGGGATCTCCATTTCTGTTCCTTGTGCAGCTGGCTGAGTTAGTTCGCTAGGCAGTTGAGGTAGCTGCTATCAAAGGTGCTAAGGATCTCACATGATCCACGGTTCTGCAGCTCAGTGCATTCACTTACGTTCGCTGTCTATACCATGATGGCACCAGTTAAGGGTTTAAAGAGAAAGACTCCCAGTGAGGATCAGGGCCAGGCAGGACAGGGCCCTAAAGTGAGGGTAATGGCTTTCGGGTGGGGGGGGGGCACCAGCAGTAAAAAGGCAGCCACTCCTCCTGGAACTCGAAAGGAGGCCCCTTTACCTAGCAGGCCCTGGCGAGCAATGGCGGGGAAGGTGCCAGCTTGGTGCAGTCAAGAACCCCCTGCAGGGGCCCCAGTAAGGGACAGGGCCAGGGCAGTGGGGCCAATCCCATCATCTCCTGTCACCCAGTTCACAAGTTCTTTCAGGGCAGCTCCTAGAGCTTCAGTAGTCCCGGGGAGGGTGTCCAAACTGCCTGTCAGTAGACAACCCACGAAGGAGGCAGCTTGAAGAAGTGGGGTGAATTGAGCAAGGTGAATGAGTGTTGGAAAGAACCACCTTTCCTCCCAGGTGTCTTTCTGACAGCCAATGTTACTGATATTGAAGTCCTAGTCATAAGGAAACCACCTAGAGTAGGCTTCAAAGATATAAGCCATGGGCAGGAGAGAATTTGCTTCTGACATTGAAATTCTTGCCTATTTTTCTATGTGACTGGAGAAAATTCTGTGTTTAAATACATGGAAGTGTAGCTGTCACATCTAATTTGATCTTTACTCTATTTACATTTGAAATCTCAACTAGAAGATTGTTTTAACAATGAGAAGGGAAGGACTGGGAGCCTTCTTTTCATAAGGTGCCCACAGCATAATCACACTGTTTCTCATTGTAGATAATGATGAAAATTGAAGTTGTGCTCTGACTATCAGGATACTTTAAAAAATTATGGTAACTGGGGGGAAATCTGCTTCATTCTAGGATTTTTCGTCTGTGAAAGTCATTATAAAATGTAAATGCATGCATTGTGAGCCAAATCTGAATTACAAATGTACTATTTGAGAGTGTTGTGAGGAAACTGCACATTCTGTTCATCCTTAACTAACAACTATGGGAATTGATAGGATTTGGTCATAGGGCATTTGCAATATTTCTCATGGATTCGTTAAAATGGAAACTTTCACGGTTCATGCTTTTAAAAGGATATATATACACTCAGTCATGTTTTAGAGTAAATGTACATTTTATTCCAGAATTACCCAAGTGTGAATATTAAAATAATACATTTAAACTACTGCAGCATTTGAAAATTCTGCATTATTGGAGGCTGGTATGGCACCCAGAGATACAGCAGCTCCAGCTAAACTTATATTATTAAGGGTTGCAAAGTCAGCCTTCAGTAGAAGCTTAGTAACTTTTGACTAATTAATTTTAGTTATGTAATTTGTTGACCACTTCAAAAATAAATTTTGCAGGTGGCTAGTTCATAAGATGTATATGTAAGAATGCTGCAACTTTACAGCATCTTTAATCCAAATTCTTAAAAAACTGAAAGCCCAAAGATATTGCAACAATGCAGTCTACATCACAGCACAACACACACACACACACACACACACACACAAACAAATTAAAAGGGCAAATATTCTGTGACATCTTGGACATTTGGACTTTCATTATGGCAATACTTCGTATATCCTGATGTGAGCTATGGAATGAGGTTTGCGGCTTCTATCTGGTCTGAAGTAAATCAAAGGATAAACCAAATTCACATAAGAACGAAAAATAATGGAAGAGAAAAACACTGATCTCCAGAAAGTAGGTCCAAAACACTAATAAATATATTTATGAAAGCATCAAAGCATGAACATTTTTAATTAGTTATTCACTTTGGTGGCTTTTAGAAAGGCAGAATGGCAGGGTATTTTTGTAAATAAAAATATTATGAAGTGCAACACACGGAATAGGCAAGCAAGAAACAACCTGCAATAATTTATGAAACTAATAGAACAGTCCAGATTGGGGAGGGTGCTCCATGGCAATTGGAAACAGCACTGCAAAGGCAGTGCCATGCCACTCCAATGGCTTTCTGGGCAAGCTGCAGGACAAAAAAAACCCCAGAATGGTCCACTAGGCTGTTCTGGGGGCATTCATGGATCAAAAGCCCAGTGGGAGCCAATCTTAGACGCCTCTAACCTACCCCCAGCTGCACCAGTGAACATGTTTAGGCAGGCACAGCTCTGAAGCCACAGAGCTGTGCAGCATCCACCTGCCTCCCTATTTGCCCTCCCCACTGGCATAAGTGCTATTCGCACTGGTGGGGTGGGTAAATGTCTCAGTGCAGGCTTGCGCCATTACCACAGCTTATTCCACCCCCCACCCCTGTATTAGGCTGTAAGGGCATTAACTAGTAAAACTGCAATCCACACCTATAGCACATTTATAAACTGTACTCACTTTTGTCATATCTTTTTTTCTTGTGATCCCCATGCTCTCAGAATGCTGATATGTGTACTATTTAAAATGAATTGTGTTTTGCCTACAGGTGCTGTTTTTGAGTCTGCATAGTTGGCAGCATGAGAACCATCTCACTAGACAGGCAACAAGTAGATCCATGTATTGTTGGTAAAATTCTGAGTGCCCCAAGGTCAGAGCAGGGCTGCATAATCTAAACGAGGAGCCATAGTTCAAGTTTATTCATATCTTTTGCATCTATGCAGTCAGAAGTTCAGATTATCATGTTGTGTGGCCACCTGGTAACTCTTGTTACCATGCCACACATACTGAGATTTCTAACAAATTTACACCTGTCCCAAGGTCGGGGGTAGGTATGTATCATTTAAATGTATGGCTTTATAAAAAGCAAATGCACAGGGACTGCTGTTAAAACCAGTTCCTTGAACCAACTAATTTAAAACATTATCAAGTGGTAAAAGGTTTTTAGTACAGAGAGATAAATGCTCTGAAGCTGCAAAGAGGATAACCCCACAATCTGTCCTGAGATTATTTCATTGTTGAGCAGCATGAAGACATTATGAAACCTGGTCAGTTAGATAGGCACCTATAGTAGTGAGGCATACTTGAAGCACTCTGACTGGTTCTGTAGTTTACACTGACACACTTAAGATGCTGCAGTTTCCCTTTATCTGGGGAGGTAGTAGATTTGTCATCTGAAACATTCTATGGAACTGTTTTGCTTTGTTTCACTGTAGTCAGTGAAATCTATAAACTTGCTTGGGAAAAGTAAGAAAACTATAGCGAGTTGAATTTACTTTACCCACAACTGTGACCTGGATTTTAGTTCACTTACTGTGGAAGCTATTGAGAATTGCTCCTAACTTTAATTAGCATATTTATCCACCACCCAAAGTGACCAAACGTATGTTTCACATTAATAAATACAATGAAAATACACACAATTTAAGTAAAAGAAACAGAAAATAATTGATTGTAATGTACCGGTAGGCCTGACTGGAATCCAGTGATGCAGCTCATTCAAAGGCCATGCATTGAATCACATAATAATAGAAAAATAGTCTGCATAGCTCTATCATACATTTAAATTCTTGGTAATGTTAGAGACTTACAAAATGTAACACAGAGACAGCATCCAGAAATTGGCTACTACAAGTGTATAAACACAATAGTTAAGGACTGAAAAGGGACACTGGGCAATGTAGATTTTTCAAATAACACTAATTCAGTCAATTTAACGGTGCAGTTCACAAACTTTAATCTCTTCCCCATGAGAAATGAGGGTCAAATGCTGCGACCTTGCTGTTGTAGTTGGAAATGTTCATTGTTAAATTCACTTTTCCCAAAAAGTTAACATTATTATGCGACTATAGTTAGTATTTAAAGATCAAATTTAAAATAATTGTAACTTGAAATGTACATGACTCCAAACACAGATGAGAATGAATCTGAACAATACAGTATGTCAGCACTGAAATGAGCAAGGAACTGTTGTTTCAGGAAATTACTGGTTGGAGAGCAAGAGAAAGGTCTACAAAATGTGTACATTTAACAATAAAATAGTCTCAGGACAGATTGCAGGGTTATATTTTTAAATTCTATAAATCGTGCATTTGCAGTTAGAGAGAAGTGTGAGGCAGCTCTTTGCTGGATCGGTTCCAGCAAAAATGAAAATGTAGTTTACTTGAAATATTGCACACTTCATATCATAAATTCATATGTAGAAATGTGTTTCATTATATGTCAGTTTACTAAGGCATCAAGATATGACTCCAGTGATATTTCCAATAAGAGATCTTCATGCACTGAGACATTCCCTCATCACTACTCTTGTTTCTACATTGGAATAGAGAAGGGATGAAAACAGTGGTTTGTGCCTTCCAGGTCCGGCTTTGGTCCCCAAGAAGCAGAAAAAGAAATGCAGAAAAATTGTCATATGGATTGGGTGATATTTGCTAATAGGTCAGGATGATATCTGCTAATAGATACCTACATCCACAAACAAAACATCAGACTAATATGCAACCCATGCTATTAATCTCAGGCATCTGTTAATCAGAATGTTGTTCCCTTTATATTATGTTTCATGGGTCACTGACATTCCAGTAGGTGTCTGTGGAGGCAGCATATGAATTTTCTAAACAGACAGACAAATATGCATATTCTATCAATTTATCTAATAGATCTGTACAGATTGCTATCACAACAGTGGTGCTTTGCTGTGGCTAGACTGATCATGTATTGTATAAAGTATTTTCTTTTGTTTGATTTCAATCAATGGCTCAGCAATTTCAGTGGGTGACCCAGCTACTTTATTACATAAAAAATGTAATAAAGTCTCAGTAATCATACCCTCTACATTACCCATGAATGCATACATTTCATATCTTCCCTTGTCATATATTTCTGATTTTTCTCCCTATAAAGAGAGACAGGGAAGATTTAATATTTAGAAATTAGATTTCTGGCTGTTCCAGTGTAGTTGATCTTGGAGCAGTTCTAACACAAATTGTACTCTGTTTCTCTGGCCACAACTTGCACCTGATTAGATAGTCATGAAGAATGTGATAAACATCATCCTTCATATTTCATGTAAGAGTGTTTTAATAAACCAATATTAAATAATTAAATAAACCAAACTTTATCATGATGAATTGTTTCCAGTAGCCTGAATCTATGGGAATTTTACATGGGAATATAAGGATTTCCCATCTGTTTTTCTCAGTCTAAACAGATTTCATTCCTAAGGTTCTGTTCTGTCTTTCTCAGTCTAAACTATGTTCATTTCTAAGGTTCTATTCTAAATGTCTGGACTGGTTTTGGAGAAAAAAATGTTTGCAAAGTGCTGAAGACTGTTTCGGATGAACTCAAATACATAGTAAAGATACCATACAATGATATGGAACAATGTTAAAAATTAGTGGCCATTTTTTTTTGCCCAATATAGACCATAAAATCTTTGCATCAATTTTGGCCAATAAGAAGAAAGAGGTATTAAATGTGATTACTGAAAGAGAACATAATGGATTTTTGCCCAAAAGGTATTTAAGAAATAATATCAGAATGGCAATTGATATTATTTAATATTTAAATAAACAGACAGTTCTGATATTCCTGGATGCTAAAAAAGCATTTGACAACACATATTGGAAATGTATGATGAAAACGTTGCAATATGTAGATTGCAGTCAAACCCTTGCAGCAAAAGTGTACTTGTGCATATTGCTTAACCTCTGAGGTGTCATTGGAGCACATTTTATTAGTCTGCCCAAATAATTATATTTTTGTCACCCTGTAAAACAAAGCTTGCATGACTTCCTGTTGTATCTATGACATTCAGAATTTTTAAAAATCTCCTTGATCTCCAACAATTTGCTGTTAAAGAGAGAGAGGGTATGTGTCATTAGAATGTACAAAATTGTCCCCTGGCGCCTTGAGGAGATTTTAGCATCCATCTATGAAATATGAAAGTTGCCATTCTCCACTTTACTGTTGTATGAAGTTTGCAATGTGAGAAGAACACACAATTATTTCACAGCAGGGATGGGCCTTGGCATGTTCCTAAACCTGCCCACTCTTGATGCTGGACCTGTAAACTAATATTTGGTTATTTTAAATATCCAGTGTAGCTTTGTCAGCAACATTATCTTGACTATGGCATTGTTTTCATTTTTGTAGCATGCCATTTTTTAAAATGGGTTCTTAAAAACCTGTTGATGTATTTATTGGATGTAAAAATGATTGTTTATTGGGGAGGAGATAGCTTATAAGCACAATCCCATTAAATTAATGCAAATCAGTGATGTCAGATCTTCTCGAGCATATGAGTAGTCTTGACTATGGCTCTTTGATCGCACAATAAAAGCTGAGTCACAAGAAAAGTGTGAGTTTATGAAGCTTCCTCCATAAAATTGAAAATGTGGAGTCTTTATTGGCCTTTAGGCACAGATTATTAATGCTGTAATGACATTAAGGACTATTAAATGCAAATTTGTAAAGCTATAAAGAGCTGTATTAAAATAAGCAATGTTTTTATTGAGTCAGTCTTTTAATGAAAATATGGCCCAGTAAATCTGGAGGCCACCATAGATGTCTTGCCATGCTTTACCAAGGAGAAAACTGCTTAATGATGGGAGATGTGGGTAAGCTTGGATGCACCTCATCTTCAGCATTTACTCCCCTTCATTTATATTATGTACAGGGTAAAACAAAGAGATCAATTTTTCAGTGTCAACCTGCAGAAGTAAATGATATAGCTATATAATATATGGGCAGTCAAAAAGCACTGGCAGTCAAAAAGCACTGAACTGAGGACATGTCTGATACTATAAATGAATGGAGCTTGGATGTAGTCTCCATTTGGTTTTGCTATATGGAATGATTAGTGCTTTGTCTTATTAATGATTCAGATCTGAAAATGTAAATAAATATCCACATTCAGATGGTATGCTGCAAACAGGTTAATTAGCCTTGTCTTTTTTAGTTATGTGCTAAATTCCATCTCACTTTGATAAAAGAATTACTCTGGTGAGCATATCCCAGGGAAACTTGTATAACATTTTATATGGTTCATATAAAACTATTGGCACCTGAGAATCCAAAGGATGGTATTGTGAAAGAAAAACCTGTACAAGAGACACACTTTAGTATACTCATACAGTCTTCAAAATACATAAACGCATAAATACAAAAATCAAGTTCAGGGTCTACAAAATTGTGGATTGCTGCTGTGGAAGGATAGGAAATTTGCAGGTATTACTAATTCAATTGACTTCTGTCCTAAGAACACAGCTACTGATTTGTCAAAATTACAATGACCTGCAATTTTCTCTCATATGAGAAGTCTACATGCATGAGCAATGGAAGATGAGCACAGACAAAAAAAATCCTCACTCTCTCTCTCTCTCTCTCTCTCTCTCTCTCTCTCTCTCTCTCTCACACACACACACACACACACACACACATGCACAAAGACTTGTTCTATATCAGCAGCTCCATTTTGCTCAATTTTCAACTCATGTGTAAGAAAATCTGTCCATATGTCAAGAAACGTGAGTGTAAAATGCACCCCAAATACATACCCCAATAATTTTGCTTTTGTTTAAAGAATTTTGTTTTTTACATAGGGCACTTTTATACCTGTGAATTGATGTACTCTGGGTCGGTAATATGAAGAGATGCTAACTAATACAGCACTAGGATAAAATATGACTTCCTACTTTGTAATTTAAAACAACAACAAGCACTCTTGCAATTGCCTTCTGCTTCTGGACAGTTTTATACTGTTAAGTACCATAGTCTTGCAGCTGTTTAGCAAAATATATTTTGTACCCAGGGGGAAAAAAAACAATAAGTAGGGAATTTTCATTTAACAGCTAAATATCTTGCAGCTCATTTTAGGCTGCTTTTTTCAAAGCATATCATCAATGTAATCTTTTGTGTTGGAATTGAAGAATCTTGGTCCCTCAAGAGCCACTTAGATTCTAGATTAAATAATTTAGCAGAATGCACAAGGCTTTAGTGTGTGCAGAAGAGTCCCATTCAATCTCAGTGAATGCCAGGATCAGAAATAACTCAGAGATTTTTTTGTCTATTCAAACTAATATACTACATTTATTGTAGGAATTCAATGTCTGGATAGGATAAAGTCAATATAGTTTCCTAATCTAACGAGAATGGAGGGAGATGTAGGATCTGCATCCTGCCCACATGACTGAAAGATGGACAAGTGTACATGTGTGTGTGAGAAGAACCAGGTAGGAAGTTTCCCAGAGAGTAGCAATTTACACATCAAAGGGTAGAGAAGAAGGAGGAGAAGAAGAATTTGGATTTATATCCTCCACTTCTCTCCTGTAAGGAGACTCAAAGGGGCTTACAATCTCCTTTCCCTTCCCCCCCCACACAACAGATACCCTGTGGTGTGGGTGGGACTGAGCATGCTCCAAAGAACTGTGGCTAGCCCAAAGACACCCAGTTGGCATAGGTTAGAGTGCACAAGCTAATCTGGTTCATCAGACAAGTCTCCACTCAGAGTGGGGAAACAAACCCAGTTCTCCTGATTTGAATGCACCTGCTCTTAACCACTACACCACACCAGTAGAGAAAGGATGATGCCTCTGGACCTCTCCATCTCTCTGACTCCATAATCAAGTCCCCCTCTGAAGTCTGTGGTTAAGAGACAGCACCGTCTTGTATATGTATCCATGTGTGAACTCTCTAACATCAACTCTCAAACATCGACTCTCAAACTGTGACTCATTTTCAAGAATTTAAGCTCAGTTTCAGAAGGGAAAAATCTTCTGGCTTCCAAAGATGGGTTAGCTTGAAAAACTAGTGAAAAAAAATCTATACTAGGCTACACTTTGTAGAAATGACAAACTGGTGGTGCAAAATGACAATGTATTTAATGCCTACATAAACATAAACACAATTATAATTAGACACAGACGCCTTGCAAAAAAACTATATATACCCAATATTGGTGCTCAGATACAAAAACAAATCAGTTCATCTATGCGAACAGACAGTCCAATATCTGATTGTTTTGTGGAATGTGTTATTCCATTTCCACAGTATAGTATTATCAGTCTTGCTTGCTTCTCTTGGTCATCTTCCTATTAAGAGCATCCAAATTCATTATAATCTCTTACAACAAAGAGGAGGAGGAGAAGAGTTTGGATTCATACCAGGGATGTAGGTATAGATTTTTTATGAGGGGGTCGGGGTGGGGCCACACCCCCACCCACCCCTAGGGCATGGCCAGGCCTCCCCAAGTCCCGTCCCTGGCCTAGCGCTTATAAAAGCAGCTCTCCAAGGCCGGGGACGGCAGACTCCCCCGCCCTGCCTTCCCCTGCCCCCTACCAGCTGGGCTCCCAGGTGGCAGCTGGCAGTTCCTTCTGCCCTCCCTTCTGGGCAGAGACATAGAGGGGAAATGGAGCCTGGTGCAAAATCTGAATTTTGCGCCCCCAACCCCAACCCAGGCAGCCGCTGTGATACTGGAATCCACTCCAAACAGCATCACTTTCAATGGTTTTTAAACTAGAGAGCCCAAATTATCCTTTTAAATCCACCTTAAAGGGAGAATCTGGGGTACCCAGTTAAACAACATTGAAAGTGATGCTGTTTGGGGGTGGATTATCCCCCACCCTGAAACAGCATCACTTTCAATGTGGTGTGGTGGTTACGAGCAGGTGCATTCTAATCTGGAGGAACCGGGTTTGATTCTCTGCTCTGCCGCTTGAGCTGTGGAGGCTTATCTGGGGAATCAGATTAGCCTGTGCACTCCCACACACACCAGCTGGGTGACCTTGGGCTAGTCACAGCTTTTCAGAGCTCTCTCAGCCCCACCGACCTCACAGGGTGTTTGTTGTGAGGGAGGAAGGTCAACAAGAGTGTAAGCTCCTTTGAGTCTCCTACAGGAGTGAAAGGGGATATAAATCCAAACTCTTCTTCTTCTTCTAAACTGAGGACCTCAGATTCTCCCTTTAAATCCATGGCCCTGGATAGTACTTGGATAGATGACTACCAAAGAAGTCCAGGTTTTCTGCTTAGAGGCAAGCAATGGCAAATTACCTCTGAATGTGTCTTGTTTTGAAAACCCTATGAGGTTGCCATCAGTGGGGCGCTCCTTGATGGCACTTTACACACACACACACACACACACACACACACACACACACACACACACACACACACACACACACACACACACACACACACACACACACACACCCCACAGAGAGAGCTCTAAAATGAGAGTTTATTTTATGTTATATACTTTATTATACCCTGTTCCTTCCCCCCTAAAGGACCCAAAGCAGCTTCTCCTCTTCTCCATTTTATCTTCACAATAACTGTGTGAAGTAAAGAGGGTTGCGAGTAGGGATGATAACCAATAATTTTGTTGGTAAATTTCAGGTTTGGGTTTTGAAAACCTGAAATTTTTTTGGTAAAGTCAACAAAAGCTGATACTCATCAGCTTTATTCAGCTTTTAGCCATTTCCCCCCATTTTTTAAATTCTGGACTTAGCCCAATGCAGCATTCAGATCTCTCTTTCCCCACCCCCGTCATCTCTGAAGCCTCAAAATACTTGGGAAGTGATGGTGGCAGGGAGATCTGAATGCTCACCCCACTCTTAAAGCTGATAAAGCTGATTTTTTTTTGGTAAATTAAAAACCCAATAAGGGTTTTCTGTTTTTTTGGTGATTCAGGTTTACTGAAGCACCAACCCTTGTTGAGAGCATGTGACTGGCCCAGAGTCACTCAGCATTTTTTCACCATTGTCATCAATCCCTTATCACAGGTGGGTGACTGAATGCCCAGATTTGAAGAGTCATTGTATCTGGATGTCAGCATTTTTTTATGAATAGACAAAGAGAGGAAGGATAGAAGGTAACTTCTTTATGTTTGGGCTGGTTTGTTGTCAAACATATGTATAATAACACATATGATAATTCTATTGTCTAAAAGCATGTACTTGGATATTATGTTGGGTAATAATGGATCATTTTGTCATATAATGACTCGGCCATTGGTGGATTGGATCTCCCATATAAAATTTTTACATATGCAGGGATGCAAATTGAATCCCTCTAGGGGAGATGAAATGTGATAGATCAATACATTTAAATCATTATTAGAAAATATCAACACATGACTAAATTAGAGCTTTTTTTCAAACAGGACAGTATTGCCTATCTATCAAAATACAAAGAAAAGAAGAAGCACAAAGATTCCAATTTAAAAAGGAAACAAGTCTGAAATTAGGAAAAGATTTTCATGTATCATAGACTGCCTGTTTTTTCCCCTTTATAGGGAAGGAGTACTACTCAATAATTATTGTGATCTGTTGCAACTGCTGTATCAAAGCAAGTTTTCTGGGCATTTATTTAAGATGAGAGTAAAAATGGTAAATTCTATATATCAGGAGAAATTGCTTGGTTTAGCATCAAACTCTGAAGGTTAATATATTGCAATCTTGGCTGCTTCTCAGTTTCCTCCTTAGAGGATTAACAGGGCTTTTAAGTAGATTACAGTCCTTTGAGCCCCTTGAATTGATTTGCTTTTCCTGCCTTTTCTTTTTAAATTACCCCCCAAACCTCCTATTTCAAAACTGAATGTCTAATCTCTTTACATTCCTTATATAACAGCCTACTTCATTGTAAATTATATGATTCTCCACACAATTCATGTGCCCTTTCTGCAATGGAAGAATGTGGAGTTTCTGTGGTTTTTTTATAAGAGGAAATAAAGCAAGCAAAACCAAAAGTTCTTAATAAACAATAATATACAACTGCCCAGACCAAAATGGGCTCTATGTATGTGATGTGTGTTGACAAATGTATTATGCACTCTAAAGATGTATTGTTATATCCACTGGACAGAATATGAATGCATTAATTAGGGTAATATTAAATAGGTGTGAATAATGTATGGTCTGCTAGCCGTACATAACTATACAAGTTGCAATTAACACAGGGGATTCTCTTATTAGATACCTTATAATCTCAATTTTTATCAATGTAAAACAAGTGAAAATGCAGTGTAATCATATATCACATTCCAATCCAGGCCATACAGTGTGGATCAATCGACCTGGAAAATGGACTGTAGGCAGATAATGGGGGATTACTCTCTAAAACATGCTTGGGCATGCTGATCTAGAATGCAAAAAGCTCTTGCATGTTTGTGAATTTTTTTTTAAAAAAATCCTGAAGTGTTTGTTTTTGTATTATGTCTCAATATGCTATTTCATTAAATGGTTTGTGGATCATGCCTAATTAATCAGTTTCATTTACTATAGAGAGTTTTCAATAGCTTTGGGAAAATGTTCTTTCTGGAAAGTGCTGTCAAGTTGCAGCCAACTTATGACAACCTCTCAAGGCTAGAGACTTCAGAGGTGATTTGCCATTGTCTGCTTCTGTATAGCAACCCTTGATTTTATTAGTGGTTTCCCATCCAAGCACTAACCAGTGCCAACCCTGCTCAGCTTCTGAGATCACTCACCTGGGCCATCCAGGTCAGGGCATTCTTTACTGGTCAGCATTGGCCCACAAGGCTAAATTGGAGATATTCACCACTCTTTTCAGTCAGTTACAGACTTGATTATTCCAGGTACATACTTACTTGTTTCATGCAGAAAGTCTGTAATGTTTATGAACATTTCCCCTCTCCTCTTATAATTAAAAAAATCCTGAATTCTCTTTGTGCAAAGCCATATGCAAAGTATTATTGATAATTACCATTTACTACATCGCTGCAAATTCAAGACTAATGAGAGTGTATCATCTGAGTCAGCAGGAACTTTAAAATAAACAGTAGACTTACAGCACATAAAAGATTAACAACATTTTGTTTTATCAAAAGCTTTAGCCGACAATAGTCCATTTTTTCAGAAGCCACAAGTGGATTGTCATTTTGTAGCCATTTTATATAGGAAATACGTTATGAATTTAAACCAGACCCACACTGGAAAATCTATACTGAAGCCTTGGTTATTTCCCTATGCAGGTTTATTTTTTTGAAGCTTTGAAAATTGTATATTCTTAGTTTCAATTTAACAATAGCAGTTTGGCAGTGCAATCCTGAGGGGGGGGGGGTAGTTGTGGCATTACCAGGGATGGTGCTGCCTCCAAAGATAACTTGCTTCACTGGGCCAGCAAGCTTCCCCAAACCTTGTGAAACTGTTTTACGGACTCTGTGGAACTGTTCTATGGATTGTGCCAACTTTTTTTTCTGGGCCAACTAATGGGAAGGCTTCTAGGCCAAAAGGGGTCAGGAAGCCAGCTCTGCCCCTGGAAACACACCCTTCAGCACTGGTGCAGGCTCCTACACTGGAGGAGCATTGGTGCCATAGTGTTTTGTGGACTGTTGTGCCACTGAGCAGCTCCCCAATGCCAGTGTAAGTGCCTCTGTGCTGGCACAAGTAGCATTTATGGAAGCACTGGGGTCATGCTGCCTCTTGGAGGGTTTTGCACCCTTTCACAATGCAGGGATAGTGATTAAAATGTGCTCTAGAAGTAGCATCTCAGGAATATTGGATTGCGTAACTATTAACTGTGACAAAACAAAGATTATATGTTTTAACTCATGGTACAGAAAGACTTCATGAAGGATCAAAAGAATCAGATTGAGCAAATCAAATTATTTAGACATTTGGGAGTAGTGTTCCACCATACTGGCAAAAGTGCTGCTCACACTCAATCTATGATCCTCTCAGGGCAAAGAACCTGTAATGCTATGGTAAGATTTTTTTAGGCAAACGGAGTGACTGCATTCCTGCAGCCATCAAGCTATTTACAGCCACATCTTTATCTCAGTCCTTTATGGTGTACAATTAGCTCTCTATGGTCATTTTTACATGGCAAAATTGCACTGGTATGAGCATGGGAAATATACCTGTGCAGTTGAGAATTCCACACGGCTCCCTGATCTGCAACGTGTCTGCCCCAGTGTGGCTCTGGAGTCGCCCTGCGATATTGCCTTTGCTCTGCGAATTTCAAAAATCGCTAGCAAGGTGGTACTTTTGTGCCTCCGCACTGTGCAAAAACCGCAGGAGCAGAACTGGGGCAGAACTATTGTTTTTTTCCTGCCTCACCTTTCTGGAGTGACCAATCAGTAGGCGTTGCATTTTTGTAGAAGTGGCCTCAGTCTGGGCTGGCTCTAGGGCCAGAAATGGCCAGTTGGAATCCATAATTGATAGGGAGTGCTTGGTAGAGGCTGCTGCTGTTTTTCCACCTTGCTGTTCTGGCCTTCCCAATGCTTTCTGTGCCTCCCCCCTCCTCCATCACTCCCAGCCCAGCCTCCTTAGAGAGGCGGTGGTGCTAGGGCAGGAAAAGTTGTTTTTATAGAGAGGTCAGGTTTCACTGGCAAAGTGGAAAAAAACTGAGGGCCTGCATAACTCAAGGCGGAGGGGGAATGCCAACATTTCCCCTCTCCCAGGGATGAAATGCCATCCCCCCACCAGGAGGGGTATGCTACCTACACGGGGGGGGGGGAGGGAGAACCATCTGTCCTTTAAAGAGGAAATACCATTTACTCCTCACAGGTGGAATGCCATCTCACCCCTTACAGGGGGTGTATTTCCTATCCAGGGAATGTCATCTCTGCTCACAGGGATGGAGGAATGTCCTTACTTCCCTACAATGGAGGTAATCCAATCTTTTTTTTTGTGGGTGGGCAAACATCTCCCCCTCTCAAATAGGGGGGAGAATGTCATCTCCCAATAACAGAAGGAATTCCATCTCTCCATTCCAGGGAGGAAATGCCATTTCCCACTCTCAGGGGAATTGCCATCTCACCTAGCAAGGGTAGGGGAATGCCATGTCTCCCTTAAAGGAGGAATGCCATTTTCCTCCTCACGGTGGGGGGAGGGATGCCATATCCCATGCCTTCCTTAAAGGAGGAATGCCATATGTGTGCGTGTGTGCGCGTGTGTGCGTGTGTGTGTCATTATGCCCCTTGCATTGGTGGAGAAATGCCATGTCCCTGTGTAATGGAGAGGGAATGCCATCTCTCCCTTGTGTGGGGAATAGTATCTCCCCCTCGCAAGAAGGCAAAGAAGAGCTGCTGCCACCTCCCTCTCACACGCTTTCCTGCCATCCTGTTTGAGAAAGGGATGTTGCTATTCATTCTTCTTCTTTTCGTCCCCCCTTTTCTTTTTTAATCCATGGTTTCTCTCTCTGTGAAAGCAAGCGGGGGAATGGGAGTGAATGACGCCATGTGTGTGACACGACCAGTAGCCAATCAGAATGTGTGAGACAAGATACCAGTCTATACAGATCATTGGTGTCATCCAACAGGATACTTCTCATTTCATGTGTTTGGTATTGTGGAAACATTTAGTTAACATTTGTATATATTGCAAAATACAACTGACACTGTACATTTACAGAACATGGGAGTAAATGGAATCTGATAATGTACATAAGAACATAAGAACATAAGAAATAGCCTGCTGGATCAGACGGGAGTCCATCTAGTCCAGCATTCTGCTACTCGCAATGGCCCACCAGGTGTCTTTGGGAGCTCACATGCAGGATGTGAAAGCAATGGCCTTCTGCTGCTGCTGCTCCTGAGTGCCACCCTGGGTCCTTGTTACTTCTAGGCATTTTGCAATCTGGAAGGATCCAAGGAGGATCAAGATTTGGTAGCCATAGATTGACTTCTCCCTCCATAGAAATCTGTCCAAGCCCTTTTAAAGCTATCCAGGTGGAGTGGCCATCACCACCTCCTGTGGCAACATATTCCGAAACACCAATCACACATTGTGTGAGAGAAAGTGTTTCCATATTTTATTAGGGTCCTAATTCTTCCCCCCAGCATTTTCAATGAATGCCCCCTGGTTCTAGTATTGTGAGAAAGAGAGAAAAATTTCTCTCTGTCAACATTTTCTACCCCATGCATAATTTTATAGACTTCAATCATATCCCCCCTCAGACGTCTCCTCTCCAAAATGTATCTCAGACGTCTCCTCTCCAAAATGTACCTTGGCCTACCACCCAAAATTACTAATTATACCATTGATAGAAATACCTAATCTGGCCATGAATTCCTTAGAGCTGAACATCTAATAATTTTCTATACTATAAAGTAGTTGAGCTGTAAAATGGTTGTAAAAGTAAAATTCTTGGGATTAATTGTTGTAAAATTAGTATTTATTTTAGCAGAATAGTTTCAGGAATAACCAATGAAATACTATGCAAAACCTATTGATTCAGTATCCATCTATTGCCCTGAAATGAGGGTCTCAGCAGGAAATACTTCCTTGGTTGCTTATTTCATATGCATCAAGAAATACTAAGTAAAGCAAGAAGATATTTCTCTTGCAACTCTACTGTTCTTGTAGATCTAACACAGGACTATCCTTTATATTTTCAAAAAATCACATTATACATATAATTCATTCATTAATTCATGTTGGTTTAAAATCAATATGCACAGTGCCACATTTTGCTCGGTAGCAGAATAGCCTTTTAATATTTAAGTTTGCATAACGAACAAATCAGGCAGAAAAAGGACTGAATTATTTAAGCTAATTTATCTAACAGAAAAAAATAACTCCACTACAGGACTTCCATCTGTCTGCAGTAGTAAACAGCCACCACCTGCTTCCTGTAAATGGCAGTGTAAGATTATTACTCAGTAAATGTCACAATTTCCATTTCAAAACCCCCTTTCAGCTGTCTGCTTTTCCAGCAACAAAATAATAAATCACCTGCTAGCATGGTCAGAATAAATCCCTTATCTGTGTAATAATAACTGGAGGAAAGAGAGCCAGAAAACATTCATTTCTTGCATTGCTTCTTTTCATGCAGCATTGAATCTACATGATACCAGGGCAATAGATACTGTTTCACACTATAGCTAAGAGAGTGCTTTTTGTGAGACTAGCCAGGTGAAAATACTTTATGTAAAATGTGTGGCATTATTGTTATCATTGTTGTTATTTATTAATTTTAGTACCAAATGTAGTCTGCAGTATCTTATTTTCTCAGTTCTTTGCTCTGATCCAGAGATGCTTCCCTGTAATGCATAAAATGAGCTTCTGTAAGTACAGAGATCCTCACTGTTTTCAATAGTGGGATTAGACATAGAGAAGACAGAATGCTTGCACAAATTGGCTTCCTCCTTTGAAATGAATGGGGAAGCTGTTGGAAACAAAGAGTTCAATATGGAACTTGTGCACCTGGGGCAGATTTTTTTTTTTTGGTGATAGAACACTAATCTCATTCTGTCTAACAATATTATTTTCCTTATCTCCTCCATAATAAGATGTAATTGGCATTGATTTGACGAGTTTATGAACTTGCTGTACTTTTTGCTTTGCATTTATGGTGAGCCAGTGAATATTTGGGCTGCAATTTATCAGGCATAGTTATTTTACATATTGCAGTTAGTATTATAGTGTCTGAGAATGAGACAGGTGACCAGGGCCTTGAGGTAAAATCAGTGTTTTGGCAATGGTTATCAGCTGAACGCTAAGCAGAATTGCAATGTTTGACTCAATCTGTTTTACTATCTTTTGGTTTCACACCAGCAATCACTTCTTAACCCATTGAAACTATTATTACAACACTACATAACAAATAAAAAAAACTAGGGTGTCTTTTTTTTTAAGCTGAAACCATTCCTCTTCAGGGAGAGAGGAGAGGGAGTGGTTTGCTGATGGCAACTGTCCACTAATTGAATAGTGGGCTAGAGATAAATGGGAGTGGGCAAGGCAAAGAAAACCACCAGAAATATTATGAACAAGGGACAAACGGACTCAAAACTGGGTTCCAGAAAAAGATAAGTGTAAAAGTGTTTTTTAAAAAATCAGAAAAAATGCAGAGAATAATAAAACTGAAACACAGTAATACATGAAGTGAAAACTAAAGACACAAAAATATATGCAGATATTAAGGGATAAATCAAAGCACTATGGGGTCAAAACTGACAGGAAAACCCTTTGTACAAAAGCCTTGTAATCTCTACCTTACAAGCTCTACAGATGATTCATGCTCTAGAACAGGGGTAGGGAACCTTTAACACTCAAAGAGCCATTTGGACCCGTTTTCCATGGAAAAAGAAAACACTTGGAGCCGCAAATAATTTTTGACATTTAAAATAAAGATAACACTGTATATATTGGGTTTTTTAACCTTTTACTCCGCTCATTCTGAGAAGCGCACGGATGCATCCACCTTGCTGCCTGCAGGGCGGGCAAGGATGGGGCCAGCGATTCGGCCTCGCCGGCCGCCGGGAAAGCACCCGCCCCGCTCCAAAGGGACAGGCGAGAGGGGAAGCCCGCGGCGCGGCGCAGCCGACTGCGGGCAGTTGGTGCGCCCGCCCTGCTGCCTGCAGGGTGGGCAAGGATGGGGCCAGCGGCTCAGCTCGTGGAGCCGCAGTGCAAGGGCAGAAGAGCCGCATGCGGCTCTTGAGCCGCAGGTTCCCTACCCCTGCTCTAGAAAGAGAACCTTGACTACCGCCGAGAACTACTAGGTTGATCTCTCCCTTGCATGCCTAATTGAAAAGTAGCGAAACTCTTTCCAGAATAATTTCTACGATTGTGGCATTCCCCCTGCCCCTCCTGCAGCCCGGGCTGGCAAACCGTCCCTCCGTCCCTAACCGAGGTGATGTGCCCCTCGTCAGTGGCCCCGGTCTTTGGGGCCCGCACTGCCAGCTGCCGAAACCACAGGGTGGCCGCCTAGGGAGGAGGAAGAAGGAGCCTCCTCCCGCTCGCCTGGGGCTGGCCTAGACAAGACTGGGGTCGGCAGCCCCTCGGGTGAAGCGCCCACGAACCCCTTGAGCTGCCTCCCTTTCCTCCTCCACTCCCTTTCGCTCCTCTCTGTTTCCTTCACTCTCCCTCCCTCGCCTCTTCACCACTTCTCTGTTCCCTCGCCTGCTTCCCTCTTCCGTCCCTCTGCTCTCTCTCTCTCTCGCCTTCTGTCCTTTTCCCACAACTTCCCTTCCCGCTCCCGGCCCCTGCAACTCCCTCCCTCGACCCGTTGCGACCAGCCTCGCCCATCCGTTTGCCTCACTCTTAAATAGCCTTTCCCCGGCCTCGCTCTCGGCCGCCGGCCGCCGCCCCAGCCGCAGCTGCGTTGCGTTCCCACCGGCCACGATCGGCTCGACGATCCGCAGCTGCGGCGTCCCAGGGCCATCTGTCGACCGTCCCGCCTCCTCGTCGGCGTTTCCCCCGACGAGCCGGCCGCTGCCGGGTCCCGCCGCCGGCCTCTCGCTGGCCCCGCCCCCCGGCTGGGCGAGTCCGGGGCGAGCCGTTGCGGCGACCCCCGGACAAAGATATTTTAAAGTATGTGTTTTGAGAGTTTTATAATGGGAAAATTAACGATGGGAAAATTATAATGGGAAAATTATCTAAATAGTTAGGCTTCAACAAAATGCAGCAGAGAATTTCTTTTGGTTTTTGTCAAGCATGAAATATTTCTTCCAGAAATTGCTTTGAAATTGAATTTTGTCAGCTAAATCTTTAAGCTGTATTTAACTACTTTGAGGAGATCCCCCCATTGACTAGCATACTTTCAGTGTCTTCCAGCATATAAAAGCTATGAAACAAACCCTTTTTATTGGAAGTTCAAAGTAATTAAAATGAAATGTCGTTGTAGTATAATTACATAATGGCAGAAAATGACTTACTCTGTTTCTAAAAGTGGCTGTATCAAGCATGTTTGATCATTTTAATTTCATAAGGATAAATAATGATTTTTAATAATTGAACTACAAACCAAATTAACTAAATGATACAGTGTAATTAGTAATTCCATGCATTGAGTTATACTACAATTTGATTAAATATGTCTCCACAAACTTATCTAGAAAACTAATTTATCAAAGATTGGTAGTATAGCACTGACCACAATATTACATCTCACATAGTTTCCTTTTTGAGGTGACTTTAATTAGTTACTTCAAGTTGAAATGGAAGGACTTTCAGAAGTCTGGCACATGTTATTAATGTTTGCCATGCTCCTGGACTGTTCAATAATTAAACTTTGTGTTCAGATAATTTCTTTATTATGAAATAGCATCAGGAATAAATATTGAGACATCTATTGCTAAAACTAAAGCATAAGCAGCCAAGCACCCTCCATTATACCCACATCATGTCCCATGTCGCGCAACCCTACCCCGACTACCAGTTCCCAAGGGGGGAGTAGCCTCACCAGTCCCACTGTCCAGAGCCAAGGCAGTCTTCCCCAGAGTCAAGACAACCTACATTCCACACCACTGACCAAACTACAACAGCAGGTGTCTAATGACCTGATAAGGCATTGCTCAGGAAGCAAAATACAAAGAATGAGAAATTACAACCATGCCAGTAATGAAGAGGGAGAGGGAAATGAAGAGAGAAAAGATTCCACATCCCAGGCAGGAGACATGGCAGGATCAAACCAGACATGGGCTGATCATGACAATGTTCTATGGAAAGAAAATGACCAGAGAAAGGTGTGACTGAATGATGACCCAATGATCTACTTTAAGGTTGCTAGCTCCAGATTAGGAAATTCATGGAGATTTAGGGGTAGAATCTGGGATTAGACAGGTAAGGGACATCAGTGGAGCATAATGCCATACAGTCCATCCTCCAAAGGAGCCATTTTCTACAGAGTAACTGATCTTTGTTGTTGGAGATTAGTTGTAATTCCAGAGGATCTCCAGGCAGGGGAATAGCTACATAAAATGGCACACAAGCAAACACTGAAATTGTATCCCTGGGCTTTACTGCCCCAGCATGGTCACTATAGTGGGGTAGGGGAGTCTGGCGGAGGGTTGTCAAGCCCCCCTCCCCAGTTGTGTTAATTGGAAGGAAGGAAGAACAAGAAGAAGAAAAAGACAATCAGAAAAATACAGAAAGGCAGAAAGAAAGGCAGAAAGACAGAAAGGCAGAAGAAAAGACAGGAAGAAAAGTACAAGACAGAAAAAAGTCAGACAGAAAAAGTCAGAAAGAAAAAGAAAATCAGAAAGAGAGATAAAAAATCAGGGAGGAAAAAATGAAAGGCAGAAGAATGAAAGGCAGAAGATAGATAGATATTTATTATTACGGCCTTTTGGCCAGCCAATAGTTTAAAATCAGAGTACCATGTGAATACATAGAACTCCACTTATACAAAAATATAATATAAATTAAAATCCATTATAAAATCTATTAATAAATAACATTAGCTTCAGGCATTATTACAGTCCTCATCACACAGTGCGGCTCTTTGTTTTAATAAGGAACTACGCTTGTTGTGTACCAATATACAAAATTTAGCTACCTTCTGTGAAATGGCAGAAACACGATCTTCTAATAATATTCTTACAGAATTCGTATCTGAGTTATCTATGAATGGATATACATGACGAGTTAACAATGGTTGGATCAACAGCTTCCTTTCACCTTCATGTAACTTGCAATGCAGTAAGATATGTGACATTGCGTCTACTTCCCCTGAGCCGCACACACAGGTTCTCCTGTGCCTTGGAATATTTTGGAATTGTCCCATCAGATTAGCTGATGGGAAGGCACGGCTGGAAGCGAGCCCTAGAAAAAGCCCATCGACTTCTTTTGCTGATGTTATTACAGATAGATAAGGTGCAGCTGAAATACCTCTCCATGATTTTAGTGGTTTATATAGAGCAGGTAGCCGGGGAAAATCTGTTTTCATCTCAATGTCAGTAAGACGTTAGGGTATGGGACCATACCATTGCTCTTGCTACTTCCCATCTCCAAAAAGTTGCATTGGATCAAGACCACACTGTGTCTAAGTTTTGATATAATCTTTTCTAGCCATCCAGGGTAGGGTGTTGCTGCCAATAATGAAGGCATTAATCTCTGAGGGACAGGAAAGCACTTTAAGCCAGTATTTGATGGTTAATTTCCAAAAGATGGTCTCTTAACTTTGGCCATCCCTGCTTCTTGCCTTAATACCACATTGGCTGTACATTTCGGTGTATTAAACAAGTTATCTCTAGAAAAAATCGATGGGACTCTCTCTCCAATGGCACAAAATCTGGGAAATCATTGCCAACAGAGCAACATAGGTCAATTGGGCTAAGGCTTTGGCCTCAAACAGTCTAACTGCACTTGGGATGAATCCGTTCCCCTGTGAGCGAAAAAACCTCAAGATTGCCTGTGAACTTCTTTGAGCCGATTGAATAACTGATTGTACATGGGCTGTGGGCTTCCCATTGCATTGGTACACCACTCCTAGATATTTGAAACATTTTGTTTGCTCTATCTGTTGCCCTTTCAGCTCCCATTTAGATCTCTTGAGTTTAGTATTGAAGTGCACTATCTTAGTCTTGGTATAATTGATGTTTAACAGTTCTTCTGTGCACTTTTGGTCAAAAATCCTCAGTGCTCTCTTCAGTCCCACAATGAAAGGCAGAAGGAAAGTCAGACAAAGGAAAAAAAGGCAGAAAAAGTAAAAATGAAAGACAGAAAAAAAGACAGATGGAAAGAAAGAGGGGCTCTGCATGAAGAGGTGGGCAACAGACACAATCCTCCACAAAGAACCATTCTTGCTTCTGGATGGAAGGAGTCTGTTGTCCCTTTCCCCAAAGAATTGGCACTCCTTGCCTAGAAGAGATGCAAATCCATGGGTGGTTTTCTCTGGGGAGAGGGACACACCCATTCGCCACCTTGGCCAAGCAAGGGAGGCACTGTGGGTGGTGTTGAGGGGAACGTGGCTCGAGCATGTGGAAATGTATTTATAAAAGTTGAGTCAGCTGAGTAGTGCTTGTGAGAGCTCCTCATGCTGCTGTGCCTACTCAGGAGTAAAACAAGAAGCTCCTGGGCTGACAGGCACCTCTCACCTTAAGGTGGCTCCTTCAGGTCAGGGATATGAGCAGATGTGTTGCCCTTCACTCTCACTGCAAGCCTGAACTGCTGGAGTCTTTTCCCAGACTGATCGCTGTGGCTGCTGCTAGCAGCACTCACTCACCCATGTGCCTCTGGCGGTCTTTGCAGTCATAGCCTCTTCTGCCAGTGGTCCTTCAAGAGTTGGAAATGGGAGGGGGAGGTATGGGAGGAGGAGCCTGGAGGTGTCCGAGTTGCCTCCCCCTGCTGCTTGTTACTTTCGCCTCAGCTAGTCAAGCTGCCATTGCCAGAGTGTCCCCTTGCTTGCCTGCATGCAGGGCAGATTTTTGGGGCAGGCAGGCTGGTGCCAGACTTGTTGATGTTTGCTATTCTATATTGTTATTGCTTTTTGCTGTTGCTCTTTTTGTTTGCCGCCCTGAGCCCTTCGGGGGAGGGTGGGATATAAATTAAATATGAAATGAAAGTGAAAATGACAAAGCACACTTCTACTATGCCACATTTTGCAGTGACATGTCTATGTGCCCAAACATTGACTTGGGCCACAAATTCATTGTCACACATGCTGCAGCAAGCAACAGCACAAGGCACTATGCCAGACCTATAGTCAGTGCTCCAGGTTTAATTGAGGTGGCTGATAGCTGAGGACCATCCTCCTAGGTCCTGGAGCAGTGGCAGCTATGCTGTGGCAAGCAACAACTCTTGGCATTATGCTAATTTTGCAGCTAGATGGCAGGTGGCTGAGGCCTGCACCTCCCCCCACCAACAAGCTACAGTGTGCTGGCTTTTGCACCAGGACAGTGTCTGAGACCTTACTCATTCTGACTGGATAGTACTGGGAAGCAGAAATAGAGTTCTTCGGAATGCTATTTTTGGGGTTTGGATGAAAGATAAGTGAGGTTTGAGTTGTTAGGATGCATGCCTGAACTATTCTACTGAATACTGATTGTGATGGCTGCACATGAGTGCTGGGATGGATGCTAGTTTTTCACCTGCGTACTGAGTAATTGCTGTGATAGAATCAGCATGGAGCACTGACTAAATCGTTTTAGGGTGAGAAAATAGAGATTAGCTAGCTCCATTGTTCAGTCATGCACACATTGAACCATGGGAAAATATGCCTCCCCATCCTTTGACACACAAGATGGAGACTGAAAATCTCTAGGAAAACTTCATTTTCTGTGGAGCAGTATCTTGTTACCTGTGCTACTTATGGCATGCTATAATGGCGGTGGGATATGTGAGCTCACAGCTACAGCAATTACATTATAAAAAGTAAAAATGTAAATCAAATTAGAAATGCTAGTAAAAATGGACATTGGTAACCTAGACATGTTTGGTCTGAATATCAATATAGCAATTTAATAATTAATTTAATAAAATTATAAACAAAATCTGTTGGGTCTCCCTGTGGAAGAAAGCAATAAAACTCTCCTTACTATTTGGGTGTAAAATCTTTTTTCAGTGTGTTTTGTTTTATATTTTGTACTATGGAAGGATTTATTATACCAAAGATGGCATGCCCACTGTTCACAGCAGCTGCAATGCATTAACCTAATGGATTGGAATTATGGGTTGCCATAGGAATTGTCTGTTTTTTGCCAAAGCCAAATGTAAACCCTACTTGACACTATTAAATGAGATAAAATACAATGCTTATGGAATGAGAAAGAATATTGAATTGAAGGAAAGGGAAAGTTATGGCTAATTTCAAAACATTATAAGATTGTTTAAATTAAAGGAAATTTGAGAGATCTATAAAGGGTATGGAAAAATAAATAAGCTGGTGAACTTATCAAACCAAGGAAGATTTTGACCCAGGAGATTTATGCAAGTTAGGAGATTTGACCAAGGAGATTTATGCAACAACCACATTCAGAGACTATAAAACTATGGACAGAATGATAAGACAGCAGGGACAATAGAAGGCAAAAGTCAATTAACCATAAAGTGCTTGGCCAACTACCAAGAGCACAACAGGATAGTAAACTATTCATGGTCTTAAAGGAAACTATGGTAGGAAAATAGGAACCCATTTCAACTACATATTTAAAAGAAAAAAATCTGCATATTGCTGGAAAAAGCCTTCTAAGGTCTAAGCCTTCTGCAAATGATGGGAGATAAAATGTGAAGCTCTTGGCTAACATTCCATTCTTCAGTAAAAATAACTCATTATGTTTGAGATTATAAGTATATGACTAGGGTCATAATGGCCTCTGCATTCACAGGCTCATAGACTTTTAAGGCCAAGAGAATGCCATTATGATCATTTGGCTTGAGCTGCATAGTGCTGAACAGGAAATTATATCTCACAACTTACTCAAGCCCAACTATATTAAAATATTCCTACTAAAAGTAACAGAAACTAATGACCAGCGTGGTGGAGTGGTTGAGAGCAGGAGATTCTAATCTGGTGAACTGGGTTCAATTCCCCATTTCTCCACATGAAACCTGCTGGTTGACCTTAAGCCAGTCACAGTTTTCTCAGAGCTGTCTCAGCCCGTTCTGTGGCAAACAATGGCAAACCACCTCTGAATGTCTCTTGCCTTGAAAAACCTATGGGGCCACCACGTCAGCTGTGACACCCACAGGCTGATTACCCATTGATCCTGGTCCTCGCTCCACTCTGGCACAAAAAATTGCATCACACGTGCTCTTGCTTTTCTTGCGGAAAGTGAGAAGGACGAGGAGGGCAAGAGGAAGTGCATTGAAAAGAAATATTGCCCCAATGTACCTCCACTCTTGGTGCACCAGGGGTGGGTAATCAGCCACAGAATATCTTTTTTTTGGTCTCTCTCTCTCTCTGCATGTATGTGTAAGGGGAAGAGGATTTAGTTATTATTCGCATTAGAGACACATATGGAGAAAGTTGGCCCTAACTTCCTGATATCTATGACCAGTTATGGAGCTGTCTTCATAGAAATTTCTAGGGTGAGAGAATTCTCCACTCCATATTGTGTTCTCAGCTGAAACATATGATCTAATCTAGCTAGACTCAGAACCTGTCCTTGAAAAGAGTCTGCTATAGAGGAGTGTACTCTGCACCTGTGAAAGGTAGAACAAACTTTAGGCTGGAAAATTTCTCCAAGATGCATTCTCCCTTGACTCAGAAAGTCTTAAAAACAATGAAAAGCTAATGATACTAACTTTAAATTAACTTTATCAACCACACAAAACTTATACAAAGCACAGATACTTGGAGACAATCTATAGGTTGTTAGATTTAAGAAAGAACCCTAAAAACGCCCCATGAAATTTATTTTGCTATCTAATCTATGTCCTGACCTGGATAGCTGAGGCTAGCCTTCTGTCATCATATCTAAAGCTAAGCAGGATCAGCCCCTGTTAGTATTTTGATGGGAGACCAGCAAGGAATACAGAGGCAGGCAATGGCAAACCACCTTTGAATGTCTCTTGCATTAACAACACTATAAAGTTACCATAAGTTGGCTGATTTTTGACAGTAAGAAAAAACCCCTAAACATTATCCTTCTTGGGTATAGTTCATCTTGCCCAATCCAGAGATGGGAGGATTCGTGGCATGTTTGTTTGCCACCAGGGAGAGGGCATCTTACCTCTCTAGTGTGGCCCAGTGACACAGAGCTGCAAGAATTTGCCCTGAGTATCCAAGTCTTGACACTAACCTATATCCCAGCTTAACATACTGATAGACATTTTCCTAACAGGGGAATATCCTTATTGGCCAAATAGAATGTTGGGTATAGGTTCATAGTTTCCCTCTGAGATCGCTCCTGACCAATCACATCAAATTTTAGATTTAAGAAGTTATGTATGGGAAGGGGAAGGTGCAGAGGTGGGATTCAGGGGGTTCCAGAGGTTCTGTAGAACCTGTTGTTAAAATGTAAAATATCACTTTTTAATACTTAAAATATTTTTATTAAGTATTAATATTTTTAAATACTTAAAATAAAAAAGTGATATTAAAATATTTTTAAATACTTTTTAACAATCGTTATTTGAATCCTACCACCATTGGAACCTGTTGTTAAAATGTTTGAATCCCACCACTGGGAAGGTGCCAGTAATAATTAATCAGAGACTTGGTAGCTTATCCCTGATTGGAAATTTGGCTTGTCACTTCTACTTCCTGCACTTTAGTCACTATAAGCTTGTCACTCTACACCTAGAATATATTTTAGAGATTACCTCAATATTATCACCCCTAAAGTAAGTCTAAGTCTGTTCTAAAATCATATATCTTTATCCTAAAAGCACTTTAATTGTCACATACTTTCCACATAATAATGGGGAAACGATTAATGAATGCAGAGTATTTCTTTGTAAAAGAATGAAGACCTGTGGTGTGCCACTATTATATGTATGAAGTTCACATATATTTGACAAATTTGAAACTGCGTCTTTGTCTGACAGGTTTTAATCTGAGCTAACATGCATTGAGAGCACTTGGGAAAAACAAATCACCAAAAGCTGATGGGATATCAGTATAGCTATTCCAAGGCACAGACATAAAGTCAACCAAAATTTTAACAAGAGTATGTCAACAAATTTGGAAATCAAACAATGGACTGGAAACAGTCTGGAAACAGTCAATATACATTCCAATTGCAAAAGCAGAAACATCAAAGACTATAGAAACTTTCAGAAAATCTAATTAATTTCTGACATGAGTATAGTGATGCTCAAAATCTTAAAACAAAGATTGTTACCATATTTGGAATGATAAATGCCTGATGTTCAGAAAAGGAAGAGGCATTAAAGATCATACTGATAAATTTACCTTGACTACTGGATCATATGGGAAAATTTCAGAAGAAAATCGACTTGTGTTTCATAGATTTCAGCAATGCTTTTTACTGAGTGGACCATGAAAAGCTATATCTGGTTTTAAAGGAAATGGGTATGCCACGTCATCTGACTGTTTTGATGTTCAACCTGTACTCTGAACAAGAGGCTAATGTTAGGATAGAATATGGAGAAACAAATTGGTTTCCAATTGGCAAATTAAAGATATACTTTATTTCCCTAACTCTTCAATATATATGCAGAACATAGAATAAGGAAAGCTGAATTAGATTTATATGAAGTTGTAGGGAAAATTTGGGGGAGGAATATTAACAATTTGGGATGTGTTGATGATACCACATTACTGGCAGAAAATTGTGAATACTTGAAATAATTGCTGCTGAAAAATAAAGGAAGATGTCCCAAAGCAGGACTACAGCTGAATATCAAGAAGACAATGGCTCCTTGAGAATTAGGGTGGATAATAAGGAAATTGAAATAGTTGAAGACTATTCCTTGGTTCCATCATCAACTAAAATGGAGACTGCAACCAAGAGATCAAAAGGAATTGCGACTGGAGTGGACTTGCAAAAAAAAGAAGAAAGAAGTATTGGATTGAAGTACACATGAAAATGCAAAAAATAATCAAACTAAGATTTCCCCTTACTGCCAAAACAATGTTATTGGGCATCTTACTGGAAAATCTTGGTAAAAACCTTAATGAACTATGTTGGCACTTAATAACCACAGCAAGAGTAATAATTGTATTTTGTTGGAAAACTGATGAAGATCTTAATACAGAACTTGGGGAGATAAAATTAGAGAATATGCTGTAATGGCTAAATTAACAAACCTTGTAAGCAGACAGTCAAAACATGAATTTGATGAGAAATGAAACCTTTATTTATTATTTGAGGCTGAATTGACTATGTAAAAATAATAATAGGAAGAGTATTAATTTGTTAATAATCAAGATATAAGAAATTGTTTAGCAATGATGTTGTGGAGCCAGATGACAGAAGGTGAATTTTAAGACATGTAACATTCTCTCTGATAATATTAGTTTTGTAATCTCAAGATCCAACATGTTAGAACTAATATTCATACAGTTTTTGGATACTGTATTATCTTTTTCTGTTTTGTCTTTGTTGACCTTTTCTTTTTTCTGCTTTATATTTCTTTTTTGTTTAACTATATTGACACAATTAATAAAAATATTTTTTTTTAAAAAAAAGACTGGGGAGGGCAGCTATGAAGGAGCTAGAAATGATTCTAAAATGTAAGGATGTGTCACTGGCAAACAAGATTAAGCTAATTCATGCTTAGTATTTTCTTTTACTATGTATGAATGTAAAAGATGAACAATGAAAAAAGCTGACAGGAATGAAGTTGATTTCTTAGAAATGAAGTGTGGGAGGAGAGTTTTACAAACAATGTAGACTGCCCAATAGACAAATAAGTGAGTTCTAGATCAAATCAAGCTTAACTGTTCCTATAAGCTAAAATCACTAAACTGAGGCTTTCATACTTTGGTCATATTATAAGAAGACAAGAGTCAGTGGAAAAAACAATAATGCTAGGAAAAGTCAAATGTAGCAGGAAAAGAGGAAGACCCAACATGTAAGGATATGTAACTATCCTTATTAGGGGTTTGATAATTTAGATAAAAAAGAAATATTGTATTGCTTTTTTTAAAAAATCTTGTTTAGCTGCATGTTTTATTGTAACATTCTGAATAAATCATACACACAAAGCAATTAGAAATTGATATATAAGGACATATTTGTGTTTTCAATATTTGCTGGAATTCTGTACAAGGTAGCTTGCCAGGATATCCACTACTGCAACCAAGGAGTGGTAGGTGAACAAAAAATGGAGGAGTGGTAGCTGAAGGAAAAATGGATTAATGGATAGTCTTCTCCTTTTTTTTAATCTCACCCAAGTTATACATCCAGGATCCTCATGATTAAGGTACAATTATTTCAGAAGCCAAAGTTGAGATTTGTTTTACAACAATTATTAGAAACAAAAAAGGCCCTGATATTTTTAGTTTGCAAAATCACAGTATATCAGAGGCAGCGATCTTATTCATACTTGCTTGGGAGCCAAGTCACATTGCATTCAGGAGGATACAGTAAACATAGGATCATGTTAAATCTGGCAAGAACAACTGCTGATTTTAGTCCACGTTATGTCCTCACTTATGTGAACATGTTCATTTTTAAATTTGTTTTTCCTTCTCATCTTGTAGTAACTATACGAATGAAGCCAATTGCTCACTGAACTTCTCTGATTTGCTTCTAATATGTAATTCATTATACCGAAAAAAAGATAAAAATAATCCATATCCAAAGCAGTGTTTTAACATAAGACCTGAACTTTTCTTCCACTTATGCCTATAAACTGTGAATATATTTTAAAATAGCATTACAGGAACTTGCTTATGGATAAACTGGGCAGTATTTGAATGTTTTTGTAAATTAGATAGATTGGAGCTTAGTTCAAGTCCAATCAGAGTTCCATTAGTCAATAAAATGCTCAAATTGTTGTGAATGGCTGTGAGAGCATGAACATGGCAGGAAGCCTGAACACAGATCTCTGTCATGGTAATGCTGCTAGCACAGGTGCCAGAAATTCATAAGCTGGACCAGTGTTTCTGTGTGCAGAATTAACATGCCAGATATCTGTAGTTTGGACACACACAATTCAATCTGCTGGGCAAACAGTGAATTCATAGTGCTGGTTGATTAGTTTGTACTGGAAGCTTGCTGTATAGAGTGCTATATGGGTAGACCCTTGTCATTTTACTTATGCAGGGTATATAGCTCTACTGTGTGATATGGATAGGATTGCCAGCTCTGATTGAGGAAATTCCTGGAGATTTGGGAACAGTGCCAAAGAAAAGCATAATATGGGGGGGGGGAGGAGTTCAGTGGGGATGTAATTAGGAATTTGCAAAAACATTTTTCAGAAAAAATGGATTTGGGTGCATTAGAGCAAAAAAAGCATTCCAAAATGTTCTGAACTCCCATATTGATATGGATTT
The DNA here is from genome assembly GCF_021028975.2 of Sphaerodactylus townsendi. Lineage (NCBI taxonomy): Eukaryota > Metazoa > Chordata > Lepidosauria > Squamata > Sphaerodactylidae > Sphaerodactylus > Sphaerodactylus townsendi. The sequence goes on along the minus strand of NC_059428.1, from coordinate 62,624,388 downwards.
TTTGGAGGGAGGGAGGGGGGGGGGGGTTCAGGAGTAAAAAAAACCCTCCCAACAAATTTATTATAGCCTATGGAAAATATTTTTGAGAAGTTGAGAGGCCTGTTTTTTTTAAGGTAGAGGGTACAAATTTTCAGTATAGCTGCCTCCGCTTAAGAACCCCCAGGTTTGGTGAGAATTGGGTTATGGGCTATTAAAAATATGTCCCAATCCATTCTCCATTATTTTCAATGGAGAGAAAATGGGGAGCCTTTCTTCCTCTGGGAAAAAGCAGAGGCATGTCTGTGAGCAACTATAGGTCAGTGCCTCCCACTCCAAGAACCAACACAATAGAACCAAAGCAGAACCCAGGAATCCAGAAGAACCATGAGTCAATGTGACAAAGCCTAATGGAACTAATGTCATACTAGAAAATCACAGCACACACACACAAATATCAAACAGGGAACACTTTTGCAAGCCGAACAGAACCCAGGTCAGTGTGCAGATGCCAGACAAAACCCAAGTCCACTCTAGCAGTACAAAACCATCAGAACCATTTTGAAAAGGCAGAATGCCAGCCATGAGGTGTTAGTGGTGGTAGTTTTTTTTAGAACCAAAGGCATAGAAGCCTAGCACAGTAATTTTTAGCAGAGGGGGACACTTTTGCAAGCTCACCAGAACCCATTGCAAAGTGCAAAAGTTCAGCAGACCCCAGGTCCATTAAACAGTGCAAGCCCAGAAGAATCTATTTCAAACCGAATAATCTCTTGAGTAGAAGGTGAGAGGACCACTTTTGCTTGCTCAGATGAACAAAATACAATGTGTAGATGCCTGTCAGAACCCAGGCATGCTCTGGCAGTGAAAGCTCAACAGAACCATTGCCAAACACAGAATGCCAGCATAGCAGCAAGCAGAAGTCCATCAGAATCCAGGTAGCACAAAACCAGCAAAACCTTTGTCAAATTGAAGAATCTCTGCAGAATAAACTGAAAAGGGGGGATTTTGTTAGCCCAGCAGAACCAACCCATTGCACTGCACAGAAGCCAGGCTCACTCTTGCAGTGCAAGTCCAGCAGAATCTTTATCAAACTAGAAAAGTTCTGCAAAACAAATCAAAGAGAGGATTTTGCTAACCCATCAATGTGGAGCCCATTATGAGGAGCTGTTGTGGCACCTGCACGTCCTGCCTTGCTTGCATGCCTTCTGCCAACAGTGCTTAGATGTGTAGCACCACCCAATCTCAAGCTCTTTCGAGCTGCACTGTTCTATTAATGACCAGAAGGTAGTGATTTCATAGCTACACATTGTTTTATCTTTTTACAGATCCCCCTCTCCCCTTACAGATTACAGTCAACATTCCCACAAAGATCTTGAAAAAAAGTCTATTTTTCTGGCTTTTTGGTGATCAGGATTGTCAGCCACCATTTGATTCTTTTTTTGAAAGGGTTTTTTTTTCAGTTTTACTGACTACACATCTCTAGATGCAATGCTATACTCTCTTCTTCAAAGCTGCCGTTTCCTCCAAGGGAACTCATCTCTACCATGTAGAGATCAGTTGTAATTCTGGGAGAATTCTAGGGCCCACCTGGAAGTGTGAATCTTTAGACGTGTCATGATGCTTTTTTTCCACACTGAAAAGAAATGCAAGTGATGCACATTATGCTAAAGGGGAGAAAAGAAGGCGGAAAGGGATAAGCACAAAAGAAATGGCACTTAGCACTCACTGATATTGTGTTGCCTCCAACTTGTTTCTATTCATGCCACACCGTCGTTGTAATCAGTTAAATCATAGTATTTCACAGGAAGTGTAATTATTTTGGTACTAGGAGATAGAAAAGCCTCCCAATATTTGTGGATTTAGCCATGCACAGTGATCCTGGAACCAGTTTTCCCTTAAATGACTTCTTCTTAATCACTTGTCTATGGGGTCACTGTAAATCAGCTGTGACTTGAAAACATTTCACAAACACATGTGAATTGGTGGACCAGTGACTAACATTTGCTTTGCAAAGTGTGACATTGCTTTCAAGGTGTACCATGATCTTAGAATAATTGTCCAGGCTCAGTGCCCCCACCCCTAAACTTACCTCAGGGAACTACAAGCCCCACTGAAAGTGTACTACACTGCACTACCAAGCTCTGATGCTGGAAAAGTCATATGCTAGGGCACAGTAGGGCCTTTATGAAGTCAACTCAGGAATCAGCCAGCTTGAAGGAGACCAGTCAGCTCTCAGTGGCATGGTCAGCAGCAGATTTCAACCCACCCAATTTCCTACCAAAGCAACCCTGGTTCTGAGATTCACAGGAGCTCTTACAAAAGGGCAGGAGGAGCAGGCAGCACTGACCTTCTTAGAGGAGATCGGGTGGGGCAGCCAGCACTTTAAAGAGCATTGGGGGAACTCACCAACCCAAGACAAGGATCCATTGACTGTTGTTCTCCAGGACTGAGTTGAGGAGGGAGGATTGATTATCACCTGATGGGGCATTTAAAAGGTGTGCCAAGGAGTAACCAGAGATGAAGAGTCCCAGCAGGTAGAAATAGGTAATCATCAGACCTGAGCGTGGGAACTGAATGAACAGTCTCTACCCCCATTCTATTCTGAGACGACTCTAAACACGTGCCCAACATAAGCAACCTTGGAGGATGAGACAGTCCTGGACCTGCCAATTTTCTCTTAGAATTTGAACCATGCATTCAAGTGAAACATTCAACTTTTAGTCTATTGACTTCCATTGATGATAAGGGGGTGAGTTTTGTCGCCATCTCCTGTTATATAGTTCTCCTTTTAGGATGATAGTTGCTTTTACTGTTTTAATATAATAGGTTTTAAAAGTGATTAAATATTAAATTATTGAATTATTGTTCACTGCCTTGAACCCTTCAGGGAAGGGTGGTCTAAAAATGTAAAATATAAATAAATAAAATAATTATCCCTGCATCTTGTTTCCCCAGTTTTCATGTAATTATAAAAGAGGAGAAAATGGTCCTTAACATTCTTTTGACAGTGTTCATAAGAAACAAGAATATGGACAATTTCCTTAAAGGCTGGAAAGCCTTTGTGGACTACTTATTGAAAAAATACAGAAATAGAGAAATAATGGCAGGATTTAAGACTTAAATGAAAACAGCATATTAGACTATAGTAGTTTTAAAAGAAGGTCTAAAAGTGAAAAAAATGCAGATATTAACCATAAACACGGAACCAGATTCATGTTTGGATCCATAGTGAGGTGGCTGGAAGTCATCATATATATGTGTAAGGGTTTGTGTGTGTGTTTTTTCTTTTATTATTGTATTGGGGGGGGGGAGGGGAGACCAGATTTGGACTTTTTCTTTTTCTCTTTCTGTATATGTTTATATCTGCAATATAAATAAAACTTTCAAAAACACATTCTTTAAAACAAGTGTTGATACAATATAAATATGTATATTTCCACACATCAATACTAATTTAAAAGAATGCCAATTGTCATTTTCTCTTCTTCTTAAACATTCTAAAACAATGATCAATTCCACACAGCAAATGTATAATGGATTGCTGTCATTATAAAGGAACCTGTTGTTTTTTTCTTTTTCCCTTTTCACATGCATGCCCTGCAGGCAACGATTGGAGCCCATAGAAACAATCTGAGTTGCTTTTGTGCCTTTGCACAGAGACCCTTCTCTCTCTTTTTATTTCCTGCAACATATGCGTAGCTATGCAGGTATGCAGGAATAAATCCCCACAACCATGCCAATCAGCCCATCCTTCAATCATCCGCTCCTGCATAGCTGCCCATATGCAACACACAAAATAAAGAAAAAAGGGCCTTCCTGTAGCAGTAGTGCAATGGCAGACAGATTCTCCCTGACCATGGATGCATGGAGGAAGGGAGGGGAATGAAGCGCCACCTGCCTGGCCATTCATGCGGGAGTGACTCCAATCCGGGATTTTGGAAAAGGATTGCTGGTTTAGCAATTTTTGAAAATCCTGAGTTGAGGGAATCAGGCAGACTTGTTTTTGTGATGGGACCTGTGCAAACTCCCCTCCACGATTTTCATAACATCCTACACCCAGTATATTTCTCTATGCAGAATCACCAGAGTTCAACTAATTACACTTACCAGAATCATGAATATATTTGAAAGCCAGCATGATGCCGTGGTTAAGAGTGGTGGACTCTAATGTGGATTCCTCACCCCTCTGTATGAATGGTGGACTCTTACCTAGTGAACTGGATTGGTTTCCCTGTTTCAACACATGAAGGTGACCTTGGGCTAGGTGACCTTGGGCTAGTCCAGGGGTAGGGAACCTGCGGCTCTCCAGATGTTCAGGAACTACAATTCCCATCAGCCTCTATCAGCATGGCCAATTGGCCATGCCTGAGTAGAAAGACTGATGGAACATTGTAGTTCCCGGAACAATTCCCTAGGCGAGCCTGGCGAGAAATTCTCACCCCTGGGCTACAGTCGTGTAAGAGATTCTCTTAGAACTCTCTCAGCCTTACCTACCTCACAAGGTGTCTGTTATGGGAAGATGGGTAAGGAATCTGTAAGCCACTTGGAGACTCCTTATAGGAAGGAAGGGTGGGATATAAATACAAACTTCTTTTTCATCCAATTTAGTGCATTTAGACTATAATCCTACAGTGGTGAGTGTAGTTCAATCCAATGATTTCAATGGATTTAGTTATTTCAACTCTTTGCTGGTTTGTGAACTAACATGAAAAACAATTGAATTGTTGGAAGAAAAATGAACACCAGGAAATCCTATTTTCTAGCATGAATTCTTCATTCATGAATTGTAATACAAACTACCTCGATCCTATCTACTTAATTTGAAAGTGCCTAATCTAAGGTCCATTGTTTATTCTTCTTTGGATGCCATTAAAAAAAACTTTCAACTGGTAGGGAATCAAATAAGCCTAATTGATTAAATGTTCTCTTGAATGTATGTGTCTGATTAGGCAACAAATGTTTTGCATGCAAATCATTTTGTACTGCTTTGGTTCATTTAGGGAGTCTCAGGGTGGCTTAAAAATGAACGTGACATTTTAATATTGCAGCACTTTGCTTGCCTGTAAACAGTAAAATAAATAAATAAATGAGCTTAGAAAGAGATTGTACTTTAATTTAGAAAATGTAAGCAATTGTATTTGACTGCACATTAAAATTTGGAGATGTTTTTTCTTGGATCTTGCAAAGGCATCTCACAAAATATCATAGGGTCAAACTAGATTTGATGGCATCCCCAGTGCCAACTTAGGGACACCATTGTTGTTTTAAAAAATGATGAAGATGATTTTAAAATGCTGCGAGGGTGAGATGAGGCACACTAGTTTCTTCCCTATGCCAAACAGCCTTGGGAGACCACTGTGGTACTTGAAAGGGGAACAGGGGAAAAACAAAAGCTTTATGCCCCTGATCAGGACTGGGCCCTTGGGTCCAATCTGGGAATGCCATCATGTCTACTTTATCTTTAAGTGGCATGCTACTGTAGAATGATGGGAGTTATGGATCATTGTAGCCATGCATAGATATTGTGGATGACAAGTGGAAGACAATTATGGAAGCACATGAAAAATAAACACTCCAGGGAAAGTGCAGAGAACAAGTAGGCATGCTAAATTACAGTAATTCATCTGCAAACACTAAAGTGCTGTAGAGAATATTAAGGTCCTGAACTGAATTCCTATCTGGACATCAAATCTCTTGAACCTGTACTTAACTCTGACATTTTGTAAGAATCTTTTCACACAATCTGCTGGAACATTCAATGTGATCCTTATGCAACCCAGACTTTCTATTCAGACTTTTAAATCCACATGCAAAGACTGGGGATAGAGTAAGCAGGTGGTTTCTTGCATCACCTTCTATATATTTGTTCTTCATAAAATGGTTATGCGGAAATGAATAAAAATACCAGAAAAGCCTTTGTGGATCAGACCAGTGATTCATCTGTTCCCAGCATCCTGTTTTGCACAGTAGTCAACCAGTTGCTATGGAAGGTCAACAGATGAGGCATAGGGCTCTTCCACACAGGCAATAAAGAGTGTTGTGGAACCACTGCATATGGATGCGCATCAGCCGCTGGGAGCAGCCCCATTGATGGGAAGCGTCCTAGTGCCGGTGCGAGATTTTGCATGGTGCCAATTCACAAGCTTTTTAAAAATTGCTTTTGCGCCTGCGCCTGCGCAGCTACATAGCCATGGTGACATGACTGAACGCAGGCATCATGGGTTCTCACTGTGATGATTGGCTGACTCCCGTCAGCAGTGCCTGGGTGGCCACAACTGTCATGATCTGCTCAATCCACCACTCAGTGCAGCTGTATACCCCCATGGCCATCCTCTGATGTGGGACTGTGGCTGCCAGCTACCCTCTGGCCCTGCCAGCTGTACTTCGGGGCTGGGTGGCCAGCAAGCTGCAGCAGGATGGCTGACCTCACCTGCATGGCCATTGAAATTCACAAACACCAGGACAACTTCAATAAGAAAGAAGAGATTTTGAAGATTAGCAGGGCCTGGCTCCCAGTACTTAAAAAATGGACTGAAAACCCCACCTGCAATACAATGCACTCAACCACACCTTTGCATAGCAAGTTCCACCCAAACAGTTAGTGATTGGTTCCTCACCCTGGGACATGGACAATATACCACACTAAATTTTCCCTTCTCACTCAGGCCCCTTCCGCACATGCAGAATAATGCGTTTTCAAACCACTTTCACAACTGTTTGCAAGTGGTTTTTGCTATTCCGCGCAGCTTCAAAGAGCCTTGAAAGCAATTTGAAAGTGCATTATTCTGCATGTGCGGAATGAGCCTTAGACACAGTGAGAAACAGACTTTTCTCTGTGATACACCTCTGAAAATGCCAGCCACAGATGCAGGCGAAACATTTGGAACAAAATCCACCAGACCACACCCACACAGCCTGGAAAACCCTCCAGAACCAGTCTTTTCGTGTGACTTTAACAGGGCAATCATAAGGAGAGTTAGTCCAGTCTAAACCAGTGGTGGGATTCAAATAATTTAACAACTGGTTGTTTACAAGCACCATTTTAACAACCAGTTCTGCCGAAGTGGTGCGAACCTGCTGAATCCCACCACTGGTCTAAACCCACTGAAACTAAGTCTACTTGCAGATTGTATATCAGAGAAGAGAAATATATTCCTGATACCTTAAAGGCTTGATACTCAATAAGGATCTAACATAGTTTTCAAACATGGATGGTTCCTTAAATGCTGCTTCAACAACTCACAAAAATATTCTATATATCACTCTTTGTCTCACATTTCTTTTTCTTTTTTTTAAATCCAGATACTTGCTGCTCAAGGTTAGAAAGCTCAAAATATGTTGTTCCCCTCCAGGAACAAGCTCTTGTTGATTACACATTTTGAGGAGCTAGAGGTTAGCACAGTCAGAGAAAGATATTTTTTCTCCAATTACAACTTGAAAAAAATGTTAGGTGTCAGTGTAGGGGTAATTTAAATAAAATCAAGTTGTAGATTGCTTTGCTGTGATTTGAAGTGCAAAGAATCCAGAAGTGATGCATGAATGCATGAATGATTCTTAAAGATATATCTGGATGGCTGAGATAAATATTTACAATTTTACATTTCTAAGCTTGTTCATATTTTTTGGCATATAAGGCTGTTAAGACTGAGCTGCAAACTAATCTCCCTGCAGCTGCCATAAAGTCACTAACAGTTGAGGATAAATCCCTGTCAATGGTTGATTTGGCAAATATAATGAGCGTAGAGCAAAATACAAACCATTTGTAGGTGGGAGGGGACTTTGCACAGGTCCCATCCACAAAATGAGTTTGCCCTGTTTTATTTCTCTCAACCTGGGATTTTTGAAAATGGCTAAACCAGTGATTATTTTGCAAAATCCTGGGTTGGATTCACTTCTGCACTAACAGCCAGGCAGGGGCACCTTCCCCCTCCCTTCCACTGCACCGTCTACAGCCATACATACATTATTGCCCTGCTGTTGCAATGAGGCCCCTTTTTCTTTTCTTTTGTGTAATGTGTATGGGCAGTTATGCAGGTACAGCTGTTAGTTCTGGTGGGATGATCAGCATGGCTGCAAGGACAATTTGCACGGCAGCGGGGATTCATTTCTGTATGCCTGTGCAGCTATGCATGTGTTGCAGGAAATTAAAAAGACAGAACTGTTCCACCAGGCATATGACTGAGGCAACTATGGTTTACATCCCGGCTTTGCATTCCTCCTTTCCTCTTTTTTCTTTTCTTACCCAGTCCATTTTCCCCTCAATAAGTGTGTTTTATCATCTTGTAGTGCATTGTTAATTGGTTTTAATTGAACTATACGTTATTATATTGGTTTTAACTGTATTGTGTATTATTGTTAGCATATAAAACCAATAATAATAATAATAATAACAACAAGAACTACTACTGCTCCTGCTCCTGCTCCTCCTCAGGATAAGGGATTTGCTTATGAACCTGTTTAACTTCCATGATTACCATTATGTTTTAAATTATTTTTTTTATCCCTAAGATACATAAATTGAGTGTTAGATATTTTCTGTCTCCTCTCAGTGTCTGCCATTACATCTGCAACAACAAGGTCTGGTTTTATTTCCAGGGAACAAATGTGTAGCACTTTAAAAAGCAACCTTTAATTATTTTGTCAGTTCATATTGTGTTTTGCTCAAATACAGGACAGCATTTACTTTCCTCAGAGCTCATAATTAAAGAGGAATTGCTGAGGTATTCCACCAACAATGACAGCAAAACAGAAACAACATCTATTTCATGGTATAATTGTAGTCTTGGGTAAAACAGTGTTTGAAAGTCCAGCGAATTATCTTTCCATACAACCTGGAATGTTAATTTTCCTCAATACAAACATCTGGGCAGCATTTCTTTATTTGCAATAAAAAAGGAATAAAAATCTGACACAATATATTTAAAAGCAACCACTTCCCCTTTTTTAGCTCCTTTAACAAAAGTATTTTTGTAGACCTTTTTTTCACTTGTAATATTTGTCAGATCTGGCCCCATACCCTTTCTGCACGGGCACTGAGGGGGGGGTGCATTGGCATATTTATGCTGGCTCACCCCCGCGGTACCGTTCGCATGGATGGTCCCACTGGAAGCGGCGGTGGCGACGCAGCCTTCGCACAGCTGCACTGCTCCCAAACGCTCCTTATCTCCGGTCACCTTCTTTCACATTGTGGAGGCCAGGGGACATGCCCGCCTTGCCAGAGCGACGACGCTGGAGAATGAGGCCAGGGTGTGTGTCTCCTGGCCTGCACAACATGACAGAAGGCAACTGGAGGTAAGGAGCGTTTGGAGGGCTGGGAGAGAAATGCCGGCTTCCACCTGGTGCCATTCACATGGCACTGAATGGAAGTCGGCATTTCCAAAATAACTTGCTCCCTGAGCGAGATTTAAAAACACTGTTTGGGCGGGAGCCGGGTGCCACTGAAGCGATTTGGCAGCGGCGCCTGTGCGAGCAGTCCCCACCAAAATGGTGTTTTACCAGCCCGCCGCTGCCGCTTTTGGCCCATGAGGAAAGGGCCTTAGCATTTCTAATGAAATGTTTTTCTCAAACAAATTTAAAGTCACTTTATTGCTAGTGCAGAACTTCTTCATTTGAGATTTTTAGAGTTTCTGTCAGACAGTTTCACATTTTGTGTGCCACTTTGTTTTGGAAAAGTTTCTATTGCTTGCTTCTGGGTTCTTTCATTTATTGTTTCTTGATCATTCTCAGGCATGCGTGCTGATCTTCAACCAATGAAGAGAATCACCTGATAATAAAATTTTAGCAAATTACTGGATGGAAAAACTACGATCAATACTACAAATAAAAGAAAAAAATTATTCACGCAACGTGTGATTGGTGTTTGGAATATGCTGCCACAGGAGGTGGTGATAGCCACTAACCAGGATAACTTTAAAAGGGGCTTGGACAGATTTATGGAGAAGTCGATGTATGGGTACAAATGTTGATGTTCCTTGATCTGAGATTGCAAATGCCTTAGCAGATCAGCTGCGGGGGATTTTGGGAGCTCACATCCTGCATGCGAGCTCCCAAAGCTATCCGGCGGGCCACTGCGAGTAGCAGAGTGCTGAACTAAATGGACTCTGGTTTGATCCAGCAGGCTCTTTCTTATGTTCTTATGATACTGCAATTAGGATACACCTGCATGTTGGCACTGAACTTGGACAATGGAGAAAACACATTCCCACAAAACAAGAGATGTCATTTCTGTTCTGTTATCATAAATAAAATAAAATTAATAACAGGCAGAGGTAGCACAACAATACTGATGAAGATGAATGTCTATCACAAAATATGTTAATTATTTCTGTAATGAGCGCAAGAAATAAACCATCTCCACTCCAACTCCACAAGACAAAAGATGGGGAAGGGAGATTAATATGTGGAAGGAATGCATTCATAAACCCAGGAATGGTTATCAGGTTATCTCCTGGCTATTGTCCAATAGATCTGAGTCAGCACTGCCACCCAGTCTACACTGGCATACCTTACAATCAAGAAACGTCAGAGGCCCTCTTCTACCACAGGAGAACTGAACTATTCTATCACAGCTCAGATACTTAGTTCAAAGCAGTGTGGTATTGGATCCTATAGCTACATTAGAAAGCAACCAAAGCCCACTGATGGACAATCAGTGTTTGATGCTTGGACCTAGTGCCATTGCAGATACTAGTACTTCTCCAAGTCAGGCCAACTATAGGGCTTTTCTCACAGAATAAATTGACATTTTAAGCCTCCATTTGTGTAGCTGCTTCCCGTTCAGAACCTTCTTCCATCATCATAAACACATATTTGTACTCTTCCCCTTCAATTCAGGTAGACTATGGCCCTTTCTGCATGGGCCAAAAACAGCGCCCTAGGGACGGCAAAAACGCCATCCCTAGGGAGCTGTTCGCATGGCGGGCGCTGCTGCATTGCAGCAGCACCGCCCTCGCTCCCCCTCAGTGGCGCGAAGCCGCTGTTTCCCAACCTTGCTCCCTGAATGAGATTTTCCGGAAACTGTGCTGTGCGAACGGCAGTGGCTGGAAGGCGCCATCCTCCTTTTCCCGAACACCTTACCTTCCCTCTGAGCTTCTGGCATGTTGTCCAGGCCTGGGGACACGCCCCCCCTGCCTTGCGACTTCAGAGCTGTCGCACAGGGCAGGGTGTGTGTGTCCCCTGGCCTGGGTGACACGCTGGAAGGTTGGAGGGAAGGTAAGGCGTTCGGGCAACAGTGCAGCACTGCGCCATTTTCCCTGCCCCTACCGGGACCATTCATGCAAATGGTCCCAGGGGGTGCAACGGCATTGTATACGCCAATGCACCCCCGAGCGTGGCTGTGCAGAAACGGCCCAAGTTTTCCTCTCCCATTCCTCTTTCATTCTCCAGTTCAACCATCTCCACACCTTTCTATGCAATCCTCATTCCTCAGCTCCTCCATCTTCCATTCTTGGCCAGTCTGTCCTACGACCCAGTCTTTCCTCATTTTTACGCTATTGAATTTTTCCCTTCTTACCCAAAACCTTTCCTCCCACTTATCCTAACACAGTCTCCCATCCCATTTTTGGCAATCTCCCCACCTGTCTCTTTCTTCTGGTTTGATTTGCTTTCAACTAGACACATGGGAAGGAACACAATATTAAAACAAAATTGACTTTAATTGGGTATCGAGCTTAAAATAATGCAACAGGATGGTAAGTAAGAAAGACTGCACAAACATGAATTCTCATATTATTGCAATTGCTGTCCATCTTGTCCTTGTACCTTAATTTCTCCATGTTAGATAGGACAAGAATTTTGCATTCTCCATGTTGGATAGCACAAGAATTTTACTTGCTGATCAAATGCTTGTCTCCCTTCCATCTCTTTTATCAACGATTTACTGTGCTTAACTGGGATGAGTCTCTATAACACGCTAAAAAAGAACCACCATCACCCAGAACCTGTGTTCCAGATTCCAAAACTGTTCTTTTTTTTAAAAAAATATTTTAAATTGGTTTTATAACATCTATAACAAAACTAACGTGACAGGGAAAAATAACAGGAACCCTATTTTATTTACAGAACACAGGTTGGTACTACAAAGACTATATATACTAAATGACTTCCCCCCCAAATCCTGCTTTTGATCTTATCGATCACATTTCTTTATGGTTTATTTAACCTTCAAGTCCAACCTAGATTCCTCTTTTTTTATTAAGTCTTTTCTGGTTTATCAACTTAAAATTTGAGGCAATTCATAATGTAAAAAAGAAAACATTTTATTCTCCTAACCTAGTTTCCCATAGTCAAAAGTATTTTAAAAACATAAATTCATCCTTCCTTTCCTTCTCCTCCTTCTCTTAAACTTATAACTGAATGCATCCTCCTATCTCTTTTTATCATTACTCTTCAATAAGTCAATTTTGTTGAATCATTAATTTTTCTTACAGAATATTTTTATTTAAGGTCTTTTAAAATTCTCTTAGAGATCTCTTTGACACTTTATATTGTTGTAATTTTTTGCTGTTGTCCCTTGTAAGTGAAAAAAATCCTTTCCATCTAAGCCATGAAAATGTTATCTGTTTTTTTCTTAACATGCCTACCAGAAATGTGTATTCTTCCCCCCCATAAGACTCTTAAAGGAATCTCCCTCATCATAATGATATTGTTGTCTTCTATCCTGATGATTTCTTGTGCACTTTCAGAATCTGATCTGCCATTTCTTTAGAGTGAAAATAGACAACAATGCCCCTACAAAATCTTTTCTCTTTTGGTTTTTTTGACATTACTCTGTAGAATTTCTCAGTCTGAAATACTATTTCTTCTTATTTCATTTTCAAATGATTGGCCAGGACTGAGACAATTTTCTTATTTAACTCCTCTTTTGCTGGATTTGAATCCTTTGGTCAGGTTCCAAAGATGTTCTTCACATAACAGATCTTACACAAAGACTGTTTTGGTAAAACCTTCTTCACAAAGTAAAGTATGGCAAATATTTCTACAAATATTTTAAAGAAATAGTAGTATTCTAACAATAATACTACTCTGCACCAGTAAAACAAAAACCTGATTTTTTTAAAAAAACTATTAAAAAACTTTTTTTTGTACAATGGTATTCTTAAAACATTAACAGTTCAATCCTATGCAGAGTTTCTTCAGAGATATGCACATTTACTTCAATCTAGATTACAGTAATTTTCTTTAGGACTGCATTGAAAATTGATAAATTAAACATGCCGACTAGGAATCATCAACCCACAGGGTTATACTATAATTATGTATATTTTAATATATTATTTTAGTACTAACATAGACATTTTTGATAGTTTTCTCATTATAATTCTCTTAAAATTCTTTCAGTGGTCATAGCCCATATTGCTTTTCTTTTTAATGGCATTAGAGGTTTTGAATTGCACTGAATTGTAAATTGATAAGTGCGGCCTCTGGCTTGTTGCCTCTTGTGATCTAAGTCGGCTTTCATTCTAATTGGTGTATATTCTACAAAACAGAATTTTTTAAATAGATCAAACTGTTAAACCAGAAGTTGTAGATAATATTCCTAAAGCAGTCTCTCTACATGCTCCACTGTGAATTGTTACTTCAAAATCCCAAGCATATTGTTATTTTTCACAGCATATGTTGTTGAACTTGTTTTATTGGAAGTTTCAGTTATAAATGCCTTTTAATGATATATTTTTTTTAAAAAAGAGACTTTGGAAAACATCGTCTTTGATTCTGAAAGGATTTATTACAATTTTAATTTTATGGGAAATAGTCTCACAAGGAATAATTGATTTATTATAAATAGTCAGTACATGAGAAACTCAAAACCCAGCAGATGTACAGGATAAAATTAAATGGGAGACTTTAATGAAATTAGAAGATTTCAAGATGACTCTATTCAAGATTATCAACTGAAGTTCTTCCTCCATTGCCATATACCTAGCTGGCTATGCAATATGCCAACATATGCCTCGGAACAATTTCCCTCCTTCTGTTTCATCATCTGAGCTTACAGGAAGGCAGCCCTCATGGGAATTCAGGAGCATCAAAACTTCAACAAGGTGGTCTGTACCACTATAAACTTGAGACATACAACAGATCAGTTTCTAAAATTTGCAAACTGAAATATACTAACAAAAACACTCGCCATTTCCCATTTGCACAACCAAGTCCTATGATACAGCCATGTTTTTCTAATTCTTTAGAAAAGGATGCATGTCTTTAGTATTTAAATCAGTTGTTTTTAAAGCTACAATAGATATCCAATGAAGACAAACCCAGAGCTAGCCTATGAAGGATGGGATAGCCTATGCAGGATGGACCTCAAAAGAAAAAAAGGGAGATATAACACTGTTGTTATGTGCATCTCCTAGTTAAACCACTTTCATATCATCATTAAGCTACATTCTATTCTAGACTGCATTTTTAGTTCATGGGCCTTAAGAGATAGCATGGTTGCGGTCAGTGGCAGGTCTCAAAGTCTCCTAATCTAAAACAGCTACTTACCAGCAAAAATGGACTGCCTAACACAAACACAGATCCTGGGATCAGACCCTGCAACAAACCTAGATGCTGCCTCTGTCTCAATATTGATTTAGACAACACTGTTATCAATAAGCACGGGTTAAGGGCAGGATAAAACACATGTTGGGTGGGAACTTTGTATGGTTTCCACCCCTAAAACAGATCTAACTTGGCCCTCGGTTGCACCATTGGCTGGAGACGGGTGAAACAAGGATCACGTTATGTGCAATTCTTTAGTTTTAATGACCGTCACAGTAGCAGCCAAGTGAATGGCTGTGAGGTGCACTTGGGGGCTGCGATCAAACTAGAGAATCACAGCCCCCAGCTCCCATCTGTAGAGCCACTCAGGGGGAAAAGGCCATAACATGGCAGGGACCCCAAACAAAACATGCCTTCATGTAACCCACATCTTACTCGGATTTATTGGCCCATGTGGAAAGGCCCATCCTCACCTCTGGAGACTGGGATTTTTCCTAACTAGGTTAGTTGTAGCCACAAAGTGGTGAGGCCCCTAACTTTCCTTGCAACTGAGTCCCTCCTTGCTCCTTCTTTCATGGCGTATTGGGCCTACTCTGTCCCTTCCTTAAGGGGTGGGCCTCTGTGCCTCCTCTGGCTTGTTGCCTCTTACAAACTTTCTCTACTCATCCCCTCTCTCCTACTATCTTTCTCCTTACCTGCTTTTTCTTCTCTCTCCTATTCTCCTTGCCTCTTGCTCCCCCTCCCTCCCTCCTCTGGCACTAGCAGGCCTGCTCCCCCATTCTTAGCCCATACCCTGCTCTGCTGACTGAGGCTTGGGCATTCTCTGGAGAGCGGGGTCGGGCTGAGATCTTCAGCAGCCATCTTGGCATGGCCGGGTCTCCCCACAACTCCACTTCTTGCTTCCATTCCAGTGCGGCCTCTGTCAGGCGTGGTGGGGAACATGTCTCTCCCCGTCCTTGCCCACTAGGGGGAGAGGAGCGCAGCCATTGGGGTTTGCATGGCTCATCTGACATTCCCACTGGGTACTCACCTGGGGCTGCTGGGAGTTTGTCTGGATCTGGGGTTGTCCCATGGGCTGGGTCGCAGCTGCGCGCCGGCCCCTGACACCTATATATGATCAAAGCTATCAATTTATAAAATTCAAGCTTTTAAAAATAAAATTCAAGCTTGTATATTAGCCTCAGTAAGCATGCTTTCACATGATTACCACATCTTGGGTGGGTGGGTAAGGGACTCACTTTTTACATTGGCTATTAGAAGACTGCTGAACAAAACCAATTATTTCCACTACTGAACTTGCAGAAACTAAAGATGCTATTATTGCATTGCTAGCCTTTTGTTGTAACCTTCTGAGCACAGTTCCTGCATCATGAGCTCAGCTTGATTTTCCTTGTATTTTATATGCTGTAAGCTTGGATGAGAAAGGCCGAGAGATGGGCTGTTAAGCATTTTCATTTTGCTATTTGTATGTCATAATAAAATTGACTTCAGACATATTTCTCTTGGATGATGTTGCCCTCCAAAGCATTTAAAGAACACATCTACAGATGAAATATAGCAGGAGAAAGGGAATAGCATCCCAGTAATAACTACTGGATTTACCATCTGTCAAATACATTGAGATAATGGGACTTTATTGCTAATGCAGGCTCTGGCCTTAGTTTGTGTTCTGATGTATGTTGAAACATCTCTCTGTAAAAGCAATGTCTCTGGACAAATGGGTTTCACATAGTCTAGCACCAGGCAGTCAAACATAGGATGCAGAGGGCTCTTGTCAATCTTTTTGTTTGATTACAATGCTCTGCACGAATTTACAAACCATCTTCAAGACTAGAAAATTATATTTACTCAGCACTTGTTGGTACACTTACCAGCATCAGCCTGTTCCGTTGTTAATTAGCAGATAAATTCCAGATCAGAAGTCATGTTAGTCCACAGCAACAAAATAAACAGGAATCCAGTACACCAGCATTATTCTAACATAAACTTTCATAAATCAATGGTCACCATCAGATGCATGAAATGTTTGTTCATCTAATAGGCAGATGCATTTATACTAAGAGTTGTAAGTAAGAGAAGTGGGGAAGAGAGATGTTTGAGTGAGAGGCTAGTTTAAAACAATATCCAATTCTCAGAATAATATAACTAGCAGTGCAGGTGTGGAAAATAAAGACTAGAATACAGTGTGTTAAAATGGAGGAGGGTGGAAAGTACAATTTGCAACATGAAGGGTAAGTGTAAAATCAGAGTAGTGGCTTGTGGCCAGATGTGATTTCAATAACAAAGCCATTCAGGATGTCAGGAATGGGGAGAAATCCATGGCATGTGGTTTAGATGGTGGGAAAACTGGGAGCTACAGAGTTCTTGGGACTAGGGAAGACAAATGATTGGGGCAATGATCAAGACTGGATAATAAGGGGTATTATTACTATTGGATACTTCAAACCAGTTAACTTTTTTTGTAAAAACTTTTTAGAATGGTCCTGGGCATCTGTAGGGTGATGTCCTTGGCTTGCAATGCATCTGAGGCCGATGTCTCTGGTTATCAAACTCTGATTTGTAGCCTTCACATGACAAGTTTATTATCCAGTAAACTTACTATCTGCTGGTTCTGACTCGCATGGGAGAGATCTGAAGGATGCCAATCAATGCAGAAAGTGTAACATCTAGGCTAGTTTTAAAATGGAACAAGTATTAAAGCTAACATTAGTAACCTTCTTTCAAGAGTATGAAATTTAATGAGAGATGTATCTCCAAGGAAGTAATTTGGAGCTGAGACTGATGCATTTTCTGAGACTGAAGTAATGGAAACAGTAAGAAAAATCTCACTGGCAAGCAGGTTCTAGAAGAATACATACTTCATCATCTTTTTTTTGACTTAGCAAGAAAGGCATGTAGCATGAATGAGCTCTTCAGAAGTCTGAAGAAAACGGAGAACACAAAAAGCATTTTATTTTGCTTCTCAAAAATCATTCTGTGAAGCAAATGGCACCTGGAGCAAGTTCTGAAATTGCACCCTATAATGTACTCTCCCCCCAAAATTGCACCCCAGGTAGGGCAAAGTAAAAAGGTGCCCTTCTCTACCTCTCTGGTGGGTGGGTGGTAGGTGGGTGTTGGCTTAGCAAACATGTGAGCAAGCAGCAGCCAAGCGGTGGGCAAGCAGTGGGTGGCTTGGTCTGCAGGGGAGATGTGCCTGCTGCTTTGGCCCACCACTGATCACCTCCATGGTGTGCCGAGTGTAGGGAAGGCGGCTGGTGGCAGGTGGACAAGAAGCTCCTGGAGGGAGCAAGTTGGGGAACCAAAATGTGCCCCCATATGACCCAGGTGAATGGCATCTGGGCCAAATGTCCCACCTGCCCCCAACATACACCACTGCATAAATATTAGGACTATTTCTCAAGAAGTCAAGTGTCTTGTTTATTTGGGAAAGTGGGAACCTTTTCTCCATGGCACTTGGAATCTTTCTTTATTTGATATCAAGAAAGCCCTCTGATACTTGCGCACTTATAATCATTCACTGTTTTCCAGCTCATAGAAAGTGGTCTAGTGCAAAGCACTATTGAAAAAACAACTTGTGAAGCTATAATAGTGTTACAACATGTCCATGTAACTGACAATGTTATAATTGCTTTACAGATATGTGAATGCATTCCTGATTTTATAATCTGTAATTTAGCACTAATTTAATTATGCTCACTCCATCTTTATGAATCAAGGAGTTTTTAATTTGTCATCACATTGTCATTAGATACAAAACAGGAGTACTACACAAGAACGAAAAATAATTTGTTCTAATCTAAAACCATGGCAAAAATATTTCAGCCATCCAGAAATAACATTAAACTAAAATATGTGAGTTTAAGAAGACATGAAAGGGGACAAAAGGAACAATATTGGTTGAAATCCCATTATTGATTTTAAAATTGGCTGAAATTCAACCAAATCTAATTGGTTTAGAGGTCACAGTCATTAAACATCCTGCATTTAATTAGTACATAACATTATGGAACATGATTACCAATAAAACAAAGGGTCTTGTAGAACATTAAAAATGAAAAAAAAAAGAAATATTGTGACATCCTTTCATGAACCAGAGCCCACTTTGATTGTTGTAGGAAGTATTAGAAAACTCTAATAATGAAATCAGCCAAATCTTTGGATACTGACTGGAGCTGTGAATGGGCAAGACATATCTTTCTACAAACCTGAAAAGAAACCCAAATAAACAAAAAAATCTGAAATCTAAAAAAAAAAAGATTGGAGAGATTAAACAATCCAAAAATGATCTATAAAGAGTCTGCAGCTTTAAGCAATGGATTCCCTCAGTGGCTATTGCTAGGCAATAACATATCCCAGACTTCAATTTCTGTTAGTTAAAGCAAGTGGGAGGGGACAGAGCCCTTTCCAGTCCTATTTTGGCCTTTGAGGGAGGACTTACTGGGGCCAGGCCTGACAAGGATTGCCAGCTGCAGGTTAGAAATTCATGGAAATTTTGTGAGAGTCTGTTAGACAACAGGGTTTAAGAAGGGAAGAGGCCTCAGCAGGGTACAATGTCACAGAGTCAACCCTTCAAAGCAGTCATTTTCTCCAGGGGGAGAGAGCTCTGTCAGCTGGAATTCAGTTGTAATTCTGGGGGATCTCCAGGAAATACCTGGAGGTTGGCAACCACACTTCTAGCTGCAACCTCTGGGTGACTAGGCACACTTGACTTGCATGACTCAACTAACCCTGACTGCTTGCTACTGTTAAATAGCAGCCAGCCTATTAAAACCAGTGTAGTGTAGCAATTAGAGTTTCAGAATAGGATCTGGATGATCCAAGTTCAAATCCCCATTTTGCTGTGGAAGCTCACTAAATGAATTTGGATAATGTATTGTCGAAGGCTTTCACGGCCGGAATCACTTGGGTGCTGTGTGGTTTTCGGGCTGTATGGTCGTGTTCTAGCAGCATTCTCTCCTGACGTTTCGCCTGCATCTGTGGCTGGCATCTTCAGAGGATCCTCTGAAGATGCTGTTTCAGCTGGACAGATGGCTGAGGCTGTAAACGTCAGGGGAGAATGCTGCCAGGAACACGCACCATACTGGCATTCGAAACCAAGCTACAGCACCCAAGATTTTGGATAAGTCACATCCTTTCATTCTAACTCACCTTACAGGGTTATTGTGCAGATAAACAAGAGAAGGGACTAATGTTAGCTGCCTTGGTCCCCGCTATTGAGATAGACTGTAGTTTTTTAAGGTAGAGATTGCAGTGGGGGAGAAGATGGAAAGCTTAAGACAGAGGCACAGATACAAATAGGTGGCTGTTTGGACATAGGACATAGGGTTGACAGGTCCATGTTGGGAAATTCCTGAAGATTTGAGGATAGAGCCTGGAAAGAATGGGGGTTGAGTAGACGAGGGTTCTCAGAAGGGTATAATGCCTTGGGCCAATTATGCACATGTCTTTGCCTTGCAGCAAGGGTAAATGTACATTGAGGCAAGATTTCTTGTATGAGCATATTTCCCAGAGGCCTACTTTCACTATCCAGTTTCCCTGCACCAAGTGTCACCACTTTAAGTATGAGTTTAATTTTTTAAACTGCCAGAGTGGTGGTGACTTGCCAGTGAGTACAGCTTTGCCCTGGACACCTTCCCTCTGTCCATTGCCATCCTACCTATTTTCATCCCTTCCACGCCCTCGCACTCCTGTGCACACCGCTCTCCTTCTCTGTTCCCTGTGGCCACATCTTTACTACTCATTCTGCCTTGATTGCTTCCTCCCCACCCCTCCCAGACGGGAAGCATGTGGACACAGAAAAATTATTGTTAGTCCTGCTTGCTTGGGAAGATGGGAGACTAAGCAATCGATGTTAAACAGAATATAGTGTCAGCATCACAGCCTGTAGAGAAAAGGGAGGATTGGGGATTGGGAGAGTGTGTCAAAAGGTAGATCACACTATTAACAGTGATCTGTGCCCCACCATCACTGCTCCTGCGAAAGGAGGGAAACAGTGGGCAAATAATCCTTTCAGTTTTATTATTTCAATATTTGTTATTTATTATAGCTCAATATTGATATATCGATATAAACAGAGAATCATTGCAAAATAGTTGTCTATTACTGCATTTGAAAACATGATGTTTGGCTCCAAATGGCAGATTGGCCATTTTCCCTACCCTCTCACTTCTAGCAGCTATTGTAATTATCAACAGGCTAGACAGGGATGTCTTTAGGATGCATTACAAATGACGGGCTACAGCGGGAATGTTAGATTGTGGCAGTGTTTTCTCACTGTCATAATGAGGCTTCCCTCTGCTTCCATTATTGCACCATTATTGCAAAGGGATTTCTCCTGCCACCATCAGATAAGCACTTGCATTGGAGTCCCCCCTCCATTGGTGAAAAGAAATCTCAGTAGCAAAACTGCAATATAAATTGTGATATGTATAAGATATTTGAATTATTATAGTCATTAAATTGCTAAAATGAGGTGTTTTTTTTCTGGATAGGGAAGGGAGGGGATATCCGATAACATCCAACAGGGACAAACATTCAGCTGTACAGGGTGGAGCTGTCAATCCAATGAACATGATACAGAACATGATACAGCATTGGAGCTGTCAATCCAATGAACATGATACAGCATACAATGAGAAATGCACCAAACGCAGTGTGAAGGGTAATGCCTGCCCTGTTGCAGACAGGGCAAGAAACATGGGGAAACAGGACAATGGGTAATAACAGTAAACATGCCCTGAAGCAAAGACTGCACAGTGAATGCTCTTTGGTTGCAGTAAGCCCCCCATGCATAATGGTCATGGCAATCCCTCCATGCATAATGGGCCATAGACTCTGCTCTCCAAAGCAGGAATTTCCTCTAAGGAAACTGACATTGCCAACCTCCAGGTAAGGGCTAGAGATCACCTGGAATGACAACCGATCTCCAAATTAGTCCATGGTTAGTGGTGGTAGTTCCTAGAGATTTGAGAGAAAACTGTTTGGTAGCCCGCATAGAACTTCATTCCCAAGTATTGTGATAAGAAAGGACAATCTTTAAGGAAACTGTACATTCTTGATAAGGTACTAGAGAACCTCTGCAGAGAGTTATAGAATATGATACGTTGCATTTTCCTACTTCTCTGTTATACCTGTCCTGCTGAAGAAGACTTGCAAGGATCTATTTGGCCTCATCTCTTCACTCCTCCTACTGTGTGATGCAGTGTGATGCAGGATTCTTGCTGTCAATCTTAAGTATTTGTCTGGGGCAGATATGACTATCTCAAAGCTTGGCTATGGACAATAGATCATGTGATTTGTTCTGGACTGAAGCTGGAAGCATGTAGGTTAGTACACTTGCAGAAGCTGATATCAGCCAAGTTTGGTAAAGTTTGGTTCAGGGGTTCAAAGTTATGGACCCTCAAAATGTAGTCCCATCTACTATTAGCTCCCGTTGGAAACAATGGGGGATGGGGCACCCCCTTTGGGGGTCCATAACTTTGGACCCCCTGAACCAAACTTTACCAAACTTGGCTGATATCATCAGGAGTGTTGCCTGATGATACCCTGACATATTGGTGCCTCTAACCTAAAAACTGCACCCCCTGGCGGCTGACAAAGTAAAAACCCTAAAATATTTTTTAAAATACATCTGACTCGTGTATAAGTCGAGGGGGGCTTTTCCAGCGCAAAAAAATGTGCTGAAAAACTCAACTTATACATGAGTATATATGGTATGTGTATTATGTCCATGCAATGTTCCTCTGAAATCACACTTTTGTAGCAGGGCATTGTGAGAATACTGAATCTCTTATCATCTGGTTTGGAAAAACTGAAGGTAGAGTATGTCCTTTGACTTCAGTTATGAAGTTGATTGCTGTTAATTCATACATGAAAATAGCTTTGCAACTTCGAGTGTTTTTACGGAAATGTGTAATGTGCATTCCTTGAACTCTGATGGTTTCCTACTGGTCAAGATTGTAAACCAAATCTGATCAGATTGCTCAGTATGTGCTTTATTTATGTTCCTGCAAAATTGTTAAATGAGGTGCTGATGTCTAACGCTTACCGTAAACCAAGTTAAAATGTCAAATACATTCCAGCTGCCAGGGAGTGGACTCCTGCTGCTTGATGACAGATTATATGACACTCTCTTGACTTCTACCGAATTAAAAGCTTCCTCCCCGCAATCTACTCACACCTGGCTATTCCAAAAATTGTGCTTTTAGTGTGTGAAACCAAGAGTAACTTTGATTTGACACAGCTTCAGCTTTTTTGATAGCCAGAGGAACTTTTCTACTTTAACATCACAAATGTTGAAGTCCCCTGTAGAAACCCACACAGATTAGTTTAACTTTTGCATTTAATGTTCAGCTGTTGGTTCCATTCCATGCATTTGTGCCCAGGCTTTGAGGGTAGAATAAAAGATAAAAGAGAAGCAGATTTTCTGTTTATGGGACAGGTGGCTCTGGAAATTTTGTATTTCAAGTGAGATGATAAATGGTGCTGATAGTTTTACATTTGGTTTACTTCTTACTGTTTGCCACTTTCTCCATCTCCCTCTTTTCTACCATCTCACCCCTTTAGCATTTATATTTGGAGAAAAATTTTAACCCTGGGAGGTTTCACAAAAGCAAATAAAAATTTACTTCACTTAGTTTATCCCCCTGTCCCCTGGTTCTTGGCTTACACACTTTCTTCCAGTGTGTTACACATTTTAACCCTTCTTCTCCCACTTTGACTTATCCTGAAATGGGTTTTGAGTCCCCACCTGTGTTGCCCTGTGCTTTTCTCCAATCACATCAAGGAACACATCCACAATTTTTTTATGGACCAATTCAGGATATCTAAATAGCCATCTATCTTGCTCCTTTCAGGCAGATGAGGTCATTTCCCCCTTGTATGTTTGTCTCCTTGAAAGAAAATTCATCTCTTCTTTGCCTGAAATCCTAGGAGTTTATTGCTTTATCACCATGAAAAGATGTTTGGTCGGAAATCAGGGTTTTCCAGAGTGTTAATTAATGTATCCTGCATTCCTCTTCATAACAATATCAAGTTTAGGATATCTGTGTATTTGCATTAATAAATAGGATTGTTGTTAGCAAGCAGCCCAAAATATTTAATGCTGGGATGTTTACTGAAGATTTCGTCTCTTGAATCTAGCAACGTATTGATCTCTCCTTTATCTCTGTCCATATCCTCTCAGCTGTGTTATTCATCTGATTTGTGTTGAGGTTACTAGCTCTTAACTGTCTACTCCTTGATTTTGGACCAGGCACTAGTAATTGGCACTCATTTAGCCATGCATATCTGGCACTGGGCCCATTGCAATCTATGCCTGAAAGAATGTTGAAAATTTATGACACCCAGAATAAACATAAATTTTACTCTGTGCACTTTTAAGGCTAATTAGTTTCCCCCCTTCTTCTGATTTTGACCTTATCTAAATTTGTTTTCAGGTGTTCAGTAGAAGTCCCATCACTTCACATTATTCCCAGTTATCCCTATCAGAGCTTGCCAGTAGAGTATATAGAGTATATAAGAATGGTGCATTTCCCAAAGCAATTATTGGTGGAAATACCTTCTGATCTCTTTCTCTCCCCATAGCTCTAAGTCCAGATTCAGTGGGTTTTGATATGGAAAGAAGGTTGGCAATAGCAATGACTAGGGTTGGCAGTTCAGGGATCAGATGATGTATTTCCATATCAAGGTTGAATCTATTTCCCCTGATTTGTAAGTTCTTCACAAATGCCCACCCTTCTAGTGCCCCTTGATTCTCTTACATGTTCTTTTCTGCATCCATTTAAATATCCACCTTCCCCCTTGCATAAGGATTGTATAACAAGCATTGACTGGTCTTAATCTTTTTCATTCTCATT
This sequence comes from Sphaerodactylus townsendi, assembly GCF_021028975.2. Taxonomy (NCBI): domain Eukaryota; kingdom Metazoa; phylum Chordata; class Lepidosauria; order Squamata; family Sphaerodactylidae; genus Sphaerodactylus; species Sphaerodactylus townsendi. The sequence continues at coordinate 62,600,071 of NC_059428.1, read as the reverse complement.
TTGCAGATTCATAGTGCATCTGCAAAATCCTTAGATATTTCCTTAAAGCATCTGATGTATGGTATATAGAATGATAGACTCTTCACCCTTGGAAGACCTTGATATTGCCCTCCCATACTTCTCAACATCATTACCATGTTATTGAGCAGGAATAAATATCACACTTTGGTTAGCCGAACTCTGATTGGTGTAATCTCTTCTAGGCACCTTCAAATGCAGAGGAAGGATATCAGACACAGGTGCTCCTATGGTAGGACATGAAAAATATTATGCACAGGAGATTGTTCTGTTATGCCTTCATTGCACAACTAGGGGTTGATGGCACATGACTCTGCAAAGGAGCAGCAGTGGTATAGTGACTAAGAGCAGGTGCACTCTGATCTGGAGGAACCTGGTTTGATTCCCAGCTCGGCTGCTTGAGTTGTGGAGGCTTATCTGGGGAATTCAGATTAACCTGTGCACTCCCACAGATGCCAGCTGGATGACCTTGGGATAGTCACAGCTTTTCGGAGCTCTCCCAGCCCCACCCACCTCACAGGGTGTTTGTTGTGAGGGGGAAGGGCACTGGCATAATGCCCATTGGGCAAGGTGGGCATCTGCCCAGGGCATCACGTTGTGGGGGGCATCAAAATGCTGGGTTCGTTTTTGGGTATTTTTAGTGGTTTTCCATTTTTGGCCTGCAGGGGGCGCATTTTTCAGGCTAGCGGCACCAAAATTTCAGCGTATCATCAGGAGACTGTCCTTATGGTACCCCCTAAGTTTGGTGAGGTTTGGTTCAGGGAGTCAAAAGTTATGGACTCCCAAAGGGGGTGCCCCTATCCCCCATTGTTTCCAATGGGAGCTAATAGGACATGGGGGCTACAGTTTTGAGGGTCCATAACTTTGCCCCCCCCGAACCAAACTGCACCAAACCTGGGGGGTATCATTAGGGAAGTCTCCTGATGAGACCCTGAAAGTTTTGAGACTGTGCCTTCAGAAATGTGCCCCCCCCCAGCCTGCAACCCCCATTGACAGCAATGCAGAAAACTCAATGCAGAACAAAGATTCTTGGGCAAATTTCGGGATGTTCTTGCAGGGAGGGCATTCCTAGACGTATCAGCACCAAAATTTCAGGGTATCATCTGGAGACTGTCATGATGATTTGGTGCAGTTTGGTTCAGGGGGTCCGAAGTTATGGACCCTCAAAAGGGTAGTCCCCATCTCCTTAGCAAAGAATGGGGGATGGGGCACCCCCTTTGAGGGTACATAGCTTTGGACCCCCTGAACCAAACTGCACCAAACTTTGGGGGTACCATAAGGACAGTTTCCAGATGATACCCTGAAATTTTGGTGCTGATACATCCAAAAATGCACCCCCTGCAGGCACCAATGTCCTGGTGCAAAAAAAATTGGTCGTGGTGGAGTGGCCGCCCATGGGGGGGGGGCATCCAACTCAGGTTTTGCCCAGGGCTACAGTTTTCCCAGGGCTGCCTCGTTACGCCCCTGGGGAAGGGCCAGGAGATTGTAAGCCCCTTTGAGTCTCCTACAGGAGAGAAAGGAGGGATATAAATCCCAACTCTTCTTGCTAAATCTAAGCTGTTCTGGTGCCTGGATAGGAAATCACTTAAGAACTTCTGCATGCCACCTTGGAAAGGAAAGGTATGACATGAATTTAATGTACAAGAATACTTCCAGAGACTCTTACGGGAAATGCAGTTTGAATCCTCTTATGTACATTTGAAACTAAATATCATAGAATCATAAAGTTGGGAGAGATCACAACAGCCATCAAGTCCAATCCCCTGCCATGCGGGAATATACAGTCAAGATACCCTTCATAGATGGGCATCCAGCCTCTGTTTAAAAACTTCCAAAGAAGGAGACTCCACCACAGTGTATTTCACAATCTAAACAGCCGTTACTGTCAGAAAGTTCTTCCTAATGTTTACGGTGAATCTCTTTTCCTGTCCACTGAATCCATTATTCCTTGTCCTAGTCTCTGGAACAACAGAAAACAATCTTGCTCTATCTTCAACATGACATCCCTTCAAATATTTAAACAACGTTATCATGTTACCCTTTACCCTTCTGTTCTCCAGACTAAGCATATTTGGCTCCATAAGTCACTCCTCATAGGACATGGAATCCAGAGAGTTTATCATTTTGGTTGCTCTCCTCTGGTCCTGTTCCAGCTTGTCAATATCCTTTTTGAATTGTGGTGCCCAGAACTGGACACAGTATTCCAAGTGAGGTCTGACCAATGCAGAATAGAGTAGCACTATGCTAGCACTAAGATTTGTGTGTGATCAGTGTACACAGTAAGGCTACATATTTTTTTGTCTACACACATGTAAACTGCAGGCTGGGTTGTGGCCACATTTCATAAATGCCTCATTTGGTTCAATTCTAAGTTTGATTATGTTTGTGCAGCCACTTCAAGAAGAGTGTGGGGCATAAGCTGTTTAAGTAGTAAATAAAAATTTACTGGATTGAAATTATGCTTAGGGGGTGTGTGATGTTTTCAAAACAAATACTGAGCCTTGGACCAACCCCTTTCTCCAAGCTGAATCTGCCTCACATAAATGAGAAAAGAAGGACATGTTTACGTTACAGAGCTCAGTCAATCCAATTTTAAGGCATTTCAGCACTGCTCACTAAAGTACCAGGCATAAATAAATAGCAGCATGAACTAGAAAACAAGGGGTAAGACAGAGAGGCTGGCAACCATGGAAGACACCTCAGACCCTCTGTATTTACCTGGAGTGGGAAGAGAAAGGCATGCAAGTGTAAGGCACGTATTTGTATGAGGGAACACAGGAGACACAGCAGCTGTACAGGAAAAAGGGAACAATAGAGTGAGAATTGGTCATGAAAGAGCAAGAAGGAGAAAATTGCTGGCCATCTAAGAAGGTCCGGGATCCTGGACTGAGACCCTTTTTGTGATGGGGTGCCACCTGCACAGCATTAAAATGTAGTGGCTGTATCATTCTGTGGTCATAGGCTGAATGTCATGGGCTAAGATCCAAAAGCTCAAAGGTCATGCCAAAGATTCTGTTCAAATCCAAGCTTTATATCTGCAGACAGAAAGGAGACAGAAATATGGCCGAGATCATGAGGAGCTGACAAGATGAGTCCCAACATTTGTCGTCATGCAATGTTTCTGTTCATTTTTAATTGCCATGTCCACCAAATATCATTTGCATTTTTTAAAAATCGCATTAGGAATCACTAATCATTGTGTAAGTACCTACTGATCTCAGCAGCTTCTGCATTCCCACTTGAGTCAACACTTAGAATCCATTTCTGTTGTCTGCAAGAAAATCTGGATTGTCTCTAGCAATCATTCCAGTCCAGTGGCCTCATTCCCTCCCACCCGGGGCATTCCCTGCACGCCCTGCACCCCCCCCCTTAGTTCTGATGGCTGCAAAGAGCAGCTGGCTGAAAAAGCAGACTGGTGGGAACAATACTTCCTAGGAGACCTTGCGAGCCCCAAGGTCTCCTGGGAAGTGTAGTTCCCACCAGGCTGTTTTTTTCAGCTAGCTGCTTTTTGCTGCTGGCTGAACTAAAGTAAGTGAGGAGGGGGCGGGAGTTTGAAATACACTTCCCAGGAAACCTTGCGAGCCTCAACTCCTGCAGAGACCTCCCTGGAGGTGGGTGGGAAGGTTTGTGGTTTCTGCTCCTGCCGCACCAGCAGGTTGCTCCAGCCTGCTAGGCCTGGTGGGGTGGGAGAAGGGGGAGGGGTGGGGGTGATTTTTTGCCCCCCACGTGACCTCAATGGCATGCACCTGGGGCATGGTTCCCCTCTTCCCCGTTGCAGCTCCAAGACTGTTCCAGTTCTCTCTCTCTCTCTCTCTCTCTCTCTCTCTCTCTCTCTCTCTCTGTATTTATAGGCCACCCTTCTCCTTACACGTTCTAGGCCAGGGGTAGGGAACCTGCAGCTCGAGAGCCACATGCGGCTCTTCTGCCCTTGCACTGTGGCTCCACGAGCCTAGCCGCCTGCCCCATCCTTGCCTGGGCCGCGCCGCGGGCTTCCCCTCTCGCCCGCTCCGTTGGAGCGGGGCGGGCGTTTTCCTGGCGGCCGGCAAGGCCAAGCCGCCGGCTTCATCCTTGCCCGCCCTGCAGGCAGCAGGGCGGGCGCATCCATGTGCTTCTCAGAATGAGCGGAGTAAAAGGTTAAAAAAAACCCTATATATATAGTGTTATCTTTATTTTAAATGTCAAAAATTATTTGCGGCTCCAAGTGTTTTCTTTTCCTGTGGAAAACGGGTCCAAATGGCTCTTTGAGTGTTAAAGGTTCCCTACCCCTGTTCTAGGCAGTTTCCAACATGGAATAAATACAATAGATTTTAAATAATATGTCAATACAGTCTAAAAATTATCTATATTAACTCATCCAGATTGTGATAAATGTTAGTAAGTTAAAACTTATCTTACACAACCAGAACCATAGATGAAGGTCAACAGGGGGGCCACTGAATGGAAAAACCATTGCTGCCTCAACCATAGGCCTTAGGGTTGGTCAATACTAAAAAAATTCGGTAAAATTCGGATTTGGGTATTTTGGGGCATAAAATGATTTGTATGCCCGAATCCAAATCATAGCCGATTCGGATATGCCCGAAAATTCGGGTAAATCCGAAAAATTCGGGTCCGTTTTATTATTTTTTTGAATTTTGGTGTTTTTAAACTGTTTTATTCGGTGGGTGCAATTTTAAAGCTAGTAGCATCTAAACTTTCAGGATAATATCTGGAGATTGTCCTTGATGATTCTCCCCAAGTTTGGTGCAGTTTGGTTCAGGGGGGGCAAAGACATTGACTCTGTAAAGGGGTGCCCCATCCCCCATTGCTTCCACAGCCAATATGGGAAACAGCTGCCACATTTTTGAAGACCATAACTTTAACTCCCTGAACCCCAAACTACACCAAACTTGGGTGGTATCATAGGGACAAAGTACTTGTATGATACCCTGAAATTTAGGTGACAGAAGCTCTAAAATCCGCACCTCTCACACTCACCCAAAAAATTTCCTGCATTCTGCCCAGCAATCCATTGGCTGGCTAGCTGTTGGGCTAATGGGAAATTTCTGTGGGAGGGCTGTGGAGTGCACACTTCTCATGTGGAAACCCACAAAACTTTCAGGGTGTCTTCAGGAGAGTCTCTTCAAGACAATTCATCCAGGTTTGGTGAACGTTGCTTCAAGGCTCCTAACGTTACGGGTAGGAAATCTGGCCTCCACTGCCCCCATAAGCAAAGCTCCTCAAACCTGGGACGGTGTCCTCCAAAGACTCTCCTGAAGATAATCACCCCAACATTTTGCACTGTACCTTGATAAATGTGCAGGCACCTACAGCCTCCTTCCACTCACAAAGTCACGAGAAAAAAAAGAATCTTTGGGCAAATATTTGGGGGTGCCTTCAGGGGCGCATGATTAGACATATCAGCACTAAAATATCAGGGAAGATCAGGAGACTGTCCTTGATGACACTCTGCCAAGCTTGGTGCAGTTTGGTTTAGGGGGGCCAAAGTTGTGGACCCTCAAAATGGTGGTAGCCACCATCTCCTTAGCTCCTCATTGGAAACAATGTGGGATAGAGGCCCCCCCTTGAGGGTCCAGCAAATTTGCCTCCCCTGAACCAAACTGCACTAAACTCCAAGGGCCACTGTGACAGTCTCCTCCATGATACTCCTGAAATTTTGAGGCCACTAGCTTTAAAAAATGCGGTTTTCATGTTTCACCGCTTCCCAGAATACGAAGCCTGCTGGAGTGAGTGAGCGGTGAAACACGCAAAACCAGCATTTTTTAAAGCTAGTGACACCAAGCTTTCAGGGTATCGACAGGAGACTGTCCTGATTTACCCCAAAAGCTCTGCAGTTTGGTTCAGGGGAGCTAAAGTTATGGACTCCTCAAAGGTGTAGCCCCCATCCCCTATCAGTCACCACTGGAAACAATGGGGGATACTTGCACCCCTTTTGATGGTCCATACTGGAACCAAACTGCACCAAACTTGGTGGGCAAACATCGGGACAGTCACCTGATGATTTGATAGAAAGCCGATACATCTCAAAATGCGTCCCCTGTAGGCACCCCCAGAAATTTCCTTAGGATGAGTTCTGCAGTGATTCTGTTGTATTGCTGTCAATGGGGAATTTTTGGTAGAGGGAAGGGAGGTGCACATTATCTGAAGGTATGGTCAATAAAACTTTCAGGGTATCTTCAGGAGAGTCTCTAGATGACACCATCCAGGTTTGGGGAATTTTGCTTCAGGGGACAACCCCTGCCGTGACCCAAAAAGGGTAGGGTCCATCTCCCACTGCCCCCCTGAAGCAAAGTTCCCCAAACCTGGATGGTGTCATCCCACTCTCCTGAAGATACCCTGAAAGTTTTGGTGGGTTTACTCATGAAAAATGTGCACTCCACAGCCCTCTATCAGAAATTCCCTATTGATAAGCAAATGCAGCTAAGTCACTGCAGAACAAAGAATCTTGTGCAAATTTCAGGGGGTGCCTGCAGGGGGTGCATTTGTAGATGTATCGGTACCAATATTTCAGTGTATCATCAGGAGACTGTCCTGATGATACCCTCCAAGTTTGGTGCAGTTTGGTTCAGGGGGGCCAAAGTTATGGACCCTCAAAAGGGTAGCCCTCATCTCCTTAGTTCCCATTGGAAAGAATGAGAGATAGGGACACCCCTTTGGGGGGTCCATAACTTTGGCCCCCCTAAACCAAACTTCACCAAACTTGGAGGGTATCATAAGGACAGTCTCCTGATGATACCCTGAAATTCTGGTGCTGATATGTTTAAAAATGCGTCCCCTGCAGGCCGAAACGTGAAAAAAAACCCAAAAAATAAAAATGCAATTCGGCTGGTGATCCGAATCCCATGGATTCGGATCTGTTAGGATTCGGACAGTTCAGATTCGGCCCCTCCTCGTCCGAATCCGTCCGAATCAGTGCAGATTCGGTAAAAATTCGGATTTGGACTGTCCGAATCTCCAACCCTAATAGGCCTCATATAACAGTTCTGTCTTGCAGGACCTACAGAACTGCATCAAGTCTTTCAGGGCTCAGGTCTCATCTGACAGAGCATTCCATCAGGTTGGGGCGAGGGGCAAAAAAGCCTAGCATTGTTTGAAGATAGCCAGATAACTTTCGAGCCATGGATCATCAGCAAGTTGTTATTAACTGAGTGGCAGTCTGCTATGCATTCATCTTTTTCTGTATTACGGTATCATCTTCACTGTGGAAGTATAAAAATAACAGATGGTAGAGGCTTTGTCCAGATAGAAACAAGAGAGCATTTCATCCAGTCTCTGGTGGGCCACATACAGAAGGCTCCATATGTCTCTTTTCAAGAAGTATAAGTCATTGGCAGTTTCTGCAAGGCCAGATTTGCAGGGCTGCGTCGGCATGATTCATGCTGATGTCAGCCCTGTGGCCGTCCATACACAATGGCCCTATGTGGCAAGCAAGCCAGCTTCGATGAACCCGCGGTTTCCAGCCACACCAGCCCCCCAAATGAAACTCTACTTTGTCCTGGGGTTTCTGTCAATAGGCTCTGAACAGGCCAGGGACATCCATGGCCAGAGTGGCTGATACTTGGCTGCTGCATGCATCGAGTTGTAGGAGGCATGTCCCTGACCTCCTCAGAGTGACGGAAGCCCGGACAAGGTAAGAAGCTGTTTGGGGTCGGCGCAGAGAATACGCCAGCTTCCACCCGCTGCCGTTCTCTCAGCAATGGGTGGAAGCCAGAGTATTCTGAAAACCTCGCTCCCCTAGCGAGGTTTGAATACATCATTTTGGGAGGGAAAGAGCGGTGCTGCATTGTTTTCTCAGCGCCACCTGTGCAAAGCATCCCTCCCCCAAACGATGTTTTATCGGGCTGGAATCAGTGATTTGGCCCATGCAGAAAGGGCTATCAAGATAATTCATGCTATTCCCCTGACTGAAAATTGTTGGAAATATGTTATGCAGATGACACTATGTTACTGGCAGAAAATAATGAAGACTTGATATGACTACTACTGTGTTACCCCGAAAATAAACCCTATCACAATTTTTCAGGCTTTTTGGAGAAGGCTTAAAATATAAGACCTACTCCAAAAATAAGCCCTACCAGTAGTTACAGATCAGGTTGGTGTAATCCAGCAGGGTGCTCCCTGCCAATGAGGATGCAGCTTGCATCACACGTGACAAGGAAGTAACAGGACTGCCAAGAGCCCGCCCGAATGGATTGTGAAGGTACCGTATTTTCCCTAAAATAAGCCCTACCCCAAAAATAAGCCCTAGTGCATTTTTGGTGCAAAAATTAATATAAGACCCTGTCTGATTTTCAGGGAAACATGGTAATGAAGGTTAAAACAGGAAATACCAAAGCAGGATTACAGCTAAACATCAAGACAAAACTAATGATTACTGGGAAATTACATAACTTTAAGGTTGACAATGAAGAAATTAAAATTGCTGAAAGTTTCTAGCCTTGGGCTTATTATCAACTGAAAGGGAGACTGCAACCAAGAAATCAGAAGGAGATTGAGACTGGGAAGGCCAACCATGAAGGAACTAGAAATGAAGTTTAAGTGGAAGGATGTGTTGCTGATGACCAAGATCAAGATAATTCACAATAGTATTTCCCATTGCTATGTCTGTAAATTGGATTATGAAGAAAGTTGCCAGGAAGAAAGCTGCCAGGAATTCCTTTGAAATGTGTTGCAGGAGTAGAGTTTTACAAATAAGTGGATTCTAGATCAGATCAAGCTGAACTTCCCCTAGAAACTCAAATGACTTAACTGATGCTATCAGACTTTGGTTACCTTATGAGAAGAGAAGAATCACTGGAAAAGATAATAATGCTAGGAAAAGTTGAAGACATCAGGAAAAGAGAAGGACCCAACATGAGATGGTTTGACTCAATAAAGGAATCCAAGGCTTTCAGTTTGTGAAACCTGAGTAGGGCTGTTAATGATAGAATGTTCTGGAGATCATTAATTCATGTGCATTGTGTTATGTGCTGTCAAGCCTCTTCCAGCTTGACAGCAACTCTATGAGTCAGTGTTTTGCAAGACATCCTATTGTTAACAACCTTGCTTCCATCTTGCAATCTGAGGGCCATGGCTTCCTTTATAGAGTCAATCCATCTTATCTCAATAATAGGTTCGCCATAAATCAGAAGTGACTTGACAGCACATAATACATACACAACACACTTAATTCTTTATTGTTTCAGTGAAAAAACCCAAATAATTCTGTATTACTTTTCTTTTAATATTATCTTACTTGAGAATAAGTAAGTTTTTTGTTTGTTTTTGCTATTTGTTCTATTTTTAAAGAGATTTTGGCAAATTCTCCTACCGAATTGTACAGAGCTTCAGGCCTTCTTCTCAATAAAATTGACTGTAGAAGCTAGATATATTTTATCAAGTGTTGTAATTGATGTTTATATACAAAATTTTCATATGCATCCATACAGAAGTAACATGACTGCACTTCCATTTATTTAAAACCAGGATGCATCATTCATCTAACGTTTTCTGTAGTTCCTACACTAATAGAGACACTTCTGTGCCAGTGGTTATTAAGGACTCATTATTCAGAAAAGTTGTCAGTGGGAAATTAAAAAGGGGCTTTTCTAAAGGTTAGTTAATTACAGACAGTAAATTCTGTTATGCCGATGTAGACTCCCAAATGATTTAATTTTCAAATAAAGCATACCAAGCTAGTAAATTGAAGCTTACCTATTGTTTTCAGTGTTAAATTACCAATTAAATTAAAGATGACAGAACTTGAAAGGAAGCCTCCATAAGCTTTTCTCTGTTTGCATTTGAAATGAAATAGAGTATACTACCCCCTGCTCTGCCTTGGATGACCCAGGCTACCTTGGTCTTGTCAGATCTTGGAACATAAGCAAGATCAGCCCCGATTAGTCCATGGATGGACTACCAGGGTTGCTATACAGAGGTAGGCAATGGCAACCACCTCTGTTTACCTCTTGGCTTGAAAACCCTATAGGATTGTCATAGGTCTGCTGAGACTTGAAGGCACTTTCCACCACCAAACTCCCCTGCTACATATAGATTAAGTAGTCAAGAGTGCATGTTTTATTTGTCTTATTTACATTATTTGTAGTCTGCCTTTCTCATTGGGATTCAAAGTGGATTACACAAAATGAGTCAATACGCTCAACAAGATGGGACATTCAATAAACATGAAATAGGATTTGGGTTGTAGAACCAATGAGAAATCTTAAAAAAAATAGAATTGAAGCAAACATAGGTGTTATCAGGACACATAAAATGATGCAAGATTACATAGTAGGATCCAACATACAGCACACTATACACAGTAGTATAGATACAATCCTGAATAATGTGTCCAAGTAGCTTGGTGAATAATTTTGTACTGTTCTATCCTATTGCCTGCATAGAAAAGCCCTCTTGAATTATTCAGTTTTGCACAGCTTGCACAAAGCCAGGATAGTGGAAGCATTCCCAACCTTCTCAAGCAGATCATGCCACAAGGTGGGCACTGCAATAGAGAAGGCACCTATAGAGGCAGTTGTTGATTTTGCCCACCTTCTGGTTAGTATCTGTTCAGATAAGTGATGCTGTCATTATGGAGTATAAGGGGACAGATGGTCTTGCAGATATGAAGGTACAAGGCCATGAAGGGCTTTATATGTGATAGCCAATATTTAAAATTGAGTGTTAACTGATGGAAAGCCAGTGGAGTAACTGCAGTATGGGAGTAATATGCATTAGGGGTGAGCCCAAAAATATTGGCACTTTTTGGGTTTGGAATTCATGTGGACTTCACAGGTTGGTGTATTTTTATCCCCACCCCCTAAAAAAAGTTGGTAAGGAATATCTGGTTGTCCTAAATTTTTTGAGTTTATTAAACCCAAACTGAAAATATACACTTGCCTCCAAACTCCACATGGGTCTTGAACTCCATGTGGAGATCAGAGGTTGTCAGATCTGTGTCTGACGGTTGGAGGTGGCGGGCATTTGCAAATGGAACTGTGTAGCTTTCTTCTCTGCCTGGCATCCTTGGGTGGATACCCCACCCCCATCCGTGTGCTGGAGGGACTGCACCATGAAATTGACACCATCCTGGACTCTTGTGTGCATCACAAATGTCTGTAGTATTTAGTTGCTTGGACCCATTTCCCAGCTGGGCACAATCAGTGGACGGACTCTTTTCATGTGTGGTGAAAGCTTTCCATTGTACCTACCCTGATTGGCCTCACTCGGGGGGGGGGGAAGCCCTTAAAGGAGGCGGAATGTCAGGCCTGTGCCTGACGGTTGGGTGCAGTGGCCAGCAACACACTGGGGGCAGAGAAAAGGCCAGAGAAGGAGTGCTCTTTCCCTTGCTTTGTCTCTGCCTGTAAATTAAGTGCTAACTAGCCACTTCAAAAAATGTGGGTCAGGATTTTGGAGGCACTCACGACTCAGGCAAAAAAAAACCCTTAAAGCATTTTTTAAGATTTATTGAACACAAAATAGTTTCAACAAACGAGAGTGCATTGGCATAAACCACAGATAGTTAGTTGCATTAAAGCAAGCAACATCAAAAATAACTGAGCCAGCTAAAGTCAATCAGTAAAACTTATCCATAGCAACTTGGTTCTGAGTTCCAAAAGCAAGCAGAAAAAGAAAACAGTGCTCAATAAGCTCTAGCAGGCAAAATTGGTAGCATGGTGATATCTATAGCTATAGGTAGGAAAAAAGGTTAAGTGATACAATATCGTAAAACAATTATAGAGAAACTACAGATCAGGTGGTTCAAACAGACCAATCATGAGTGAGTACCAATTAGCAAGGACAGTTAGGGAGACTCATCATTGTTATCAGGTGTGGAACTTGAAAGGGCTTGTTGAAGTTTCAACAGTTAGGAAAACTTCCCACAGCTGGGCTGCAACTTTCAGCCAACTCCTACTCAGTACCAGGCCGTGAAAGCTGGGAGGAAGCCAAAAGACATGCAATTATTTTGAGAACCACTTTAGCAAGAGCCTGTTTCAAAACAGCTTCAGTTGGGTCAAAACAGACAATTTCTTCACACTGCCCAAAGTGTGTTGCCAGCTGCAATGCCACTTGGAGGGATGGAGGAAAGCTAGGTATTCCTTTAAAACATAGGTAATTTTCCTCCATCTGTCTGAGCAGTTGCCATGGCAGGCAAGTGCACCTTCCGTGGTCTTTTCCCTGCTCCCAGTGTGTTGTCAGTTACTCACTACATAGATGGAGGAAAAGTTTGTAGAATTTTTGTGTAGGGGTTTGTGGTGGGGGGCGGCAAAGGAGTTTGGCTGGAGGCTGGGCATGGGGGACATGGTGCATTTTCACATGCACTAGAAAACTTTATGCATGCAGAAAAAGTGAGCATCACTGCAGAGGAGTGCCTCGACAGCAGCCAGAGAGAATTGCAAGGGGACTGTGTCATAGGATTCAAGACAATACTTCTTGAAAAAAGACAAAAGCAAAGCTCCATGAAAGCTCAGTGTCAAGGAGAGGCAGTAAGGGCATTGTATATTATCCTTGTCATTACAGGAATCTACATGATCTCAGGTAATAACAGTATCTTTATCCTTAACAGCTTTAAAAGTAAAACCAATCTTGAAGATAGAAAGCCCGCACAGATTTGTAAGCTATCCAGAGATTTGCAGAAAGAGATACACTGGACAGAAATGTGGTTAATTATGTGGAGCTCTCAACTCTCAGGGAACATTGCCTTGAGGCTAATGCTGCTGACCTGAGTGTTTCTACAGGGACTATTTGCTCCAAATTCAGTGCTGTTGGGAAGTGTTTGCCACCAATGAGTGGATTTGTCAGAGAGAGAGGGAGAGAGAAAAGAGAGGGGTAAAGTGAGTGGGATAATGGACTATAATGAAAAAAAAACTTCAGATAGTAGTTATACATTATAGAGCTAGATAGATATGGATCAGACATGGATAGAGTGGGGTTAATATGACTCAGGGATTGATAGACTAAATGGTTAGGGTTCAAATGCCTATGGAGAGGCAGGATGAAATTAGTATATTTTGATAGTTGTTAGTGACAAGTCAGGGAAAAATCCTGGTAGACAAACTATTACTATTTCAGTAGTCTGAAATTCAAAGCTTCATCTGTCCTGAGCTGTAAATAGTTACTATAGTGATACACCCCTTTACTTGCCTACCAAACCACTCTTTATAAGCTCTTCAAAATAAAATAAAATTGTTCTGTTGTAAGAAGGTATGGGAATGAATCTCCCTAGGAAAGGGGAAGGGGAAAATGAGTTTGTTTGTACAGATTGCTGTATAACCACTACCCACTTTCTCCATGAGTCATCTGTAACTGCAGCATATTATTCAGCACAATTATTTTCATATTTAGCTTTATTGACCATTCAAAACAGGTCAAAATCACAATTGCATGGTCATTGCTACTAGGAGTGTGAGAGATGGGGAAAAACTGATGCAATACAATGCCATCACACAAAGTCCCTGCCCAAAGACTCCTAAGTAACCTTAGCAGCCATGGTTAAACAACAGGAAGTGGAAACTCAAAAGAAATGGATCGTTTTTACAATGGAGGAAAGGAGTGGGCTCCCACAAAAATAGAAAGTGGAACCAGTGCTATTTACTTTATTCCTATTTTGGTTAAGTGATGTAGTGGCCAAGTTTGTGAATGATACCAAAATATTCAGGAAGGTGAAAACCAAAGTAGATTATGAAGATCTCTAGGAGTATCCCTCCAAACTGACAAATGGACAAAAACATGGCAAATGACGTTCCTTGCAGTTAAGTGCAAGATGATGCACATTATAACAAAATATTTTAACTTTAAATATTTTCTGATGGGGTCTAAAATGGCCAAGACTGTGAGTTCTTTCACACATGCTGCAAAATTAACTTTCACGTTCAATGAACCTTAGCAAAAGGGGAAAGATCTGCCTGGGCATATCTCCCTGTCAGTCATTAAAATGCACAACAGCCAGCTATACCTTTCCTAAAACAATCAAGAAAGACCAAACCTAAGTGTGGGGAAATCAGTCCCCACCTTGGAACTGAAGCATACCTGGTCTCTAGCTTATGAAGGATATACTTACACAATCAAGGTTCCTGCTAGCTACTCTCCAGCTCACTAATTCTATCTTTCATTTGCTGTCTTACTTCTGGGAAAGACCATGTCCACTTGAATTGGAATTGCCCCGGAATTGATTTAATCAACCCCACCTAAAATCTAATCATTTTTGGATGCTCTCAGGCTTGAGCCATTTCATTGTTCTCTTTTGGAGGACAAGAGCCGTCTTCATCTGGGAAGATTAGTTCTCTTGACATCGCTAGATGGCCAGATTTTCCCTGTAATTAAACTGCTCACCTTACAGCCAGTGTTCAGTATTTCTGGACTACACTCTGGTCTGGTTATACTGTTTTCATTGCTGCTTTCACCCCATCTCTTTGGAGCTCAATGCACATGTTGAAATCTGCTTCTTGGGCCTTTCCTCTTTTGGACAGGTAATTATTACTCAACATTGTCCTCAATCTATTCCAGACCCTCCCTTTCTAAATCCAAGAATTTCCAAATATTCTTGTGTGTGTGTGTTTTACCCTAATTGTGTCCTTATAAGTTTAGTATTTTTGTTTCCAAATAAATTTGTTAAACTTTATTCTTGGTCTCCTGTGGATTTTGGTGGTAAATAATTCTGGTAAAAATAGGGAGATTAGCTTGGTTACTCCCACTTGCTAAGCAACATCTGCCTCTTGCTAATTCCCCAACCAGAAAGGGGACTGACCCTACCATTTCAGGTAACAGATAATGTGATGAAAGTATCTACTCAGTGTGTTGCAGGACCAAAAAAAAGGCAAATTCTGTGCTGAAGACAATTAGGAAAGGGATTTAAAATAGTGTCGTGACTGTTGACCAGGAAGGGGATTGAAAATAGTGTGACGACATTTTATGTGATATCATGCCCTTAATTTTGTTTCCCTAAACAGGTTTCTTGAGTTTGAAGCTGTCAATGAAGCTGGACTATAACAGAGATGCATCATAATTAGCCAAGAAAAGAGGAATGTGTTAGAATATTAATTAGATTTACATAACATGATTGTTACATTCTTATAATCTTCAGCAATTAATAGTGACTGTAAAGCAAGTATTGCAGGTTCATGAAATGTCAAGAAACAAAGAAAAATGTTCCATAATCTGCTACTATGTGTGGGAACCACTTTTATTTCTATGAATAGCTTAGCAAAAATCACAGTTCATTTATTGGACATTTTAAACAATTATTCTACCAAAGGAGAAAATTTAGCCTTCTAAGTTATCCTTTGATGGCTATTTTTCAATCCTTGGTATATGCAGGGACCTGAAGAATGCAGGGGTTGGTGTGTTTTGGCTAAGCCTGTGTGAGTGAACTTTTTTTCTTTAGGGTATTGTGGGTTTTCTGAGTTGTATGGGTGTTCCAGTAGCATTTTCTCCTGATGTTTCACCTGCATCTGTGGCTGGCAACTTCAGATGATCTTTCCTTAACTTGAAAGGGGAGGTGGGGTAGAACAGGCAGCCCATGGCCAAAAGAGAAAGCAGTTCCATTTGCTCCTCTGCGATTGAACTGAACCACCTCCTGAGAAAGGTAGACTAGGAAGCCCCATGGCTGTAAGTAGTGAGAAGCATGCAGAGCAGCATGAGCAAGCTGGATTTTGGCAGAGGGAAGAGGGCCAGTGTCCACTGTGTGCCACAGTGTCCACTGGCAACCCTACCCTTTCTGGCTGCGAAGCAAAATTAAATTCATACTACAAGTGCTCTCACTTGCTGTGGTGAGATTAGAAAGTAAAGGCAGGGCTAGAGGAAATATCTTCATGCAAGCAGAAAGTGAAAGCAGGCCCACAGTGAAATACTTCTGTACAAGAAATCTTGCCATGGCTCCATCACGCCTCCACCATGCAGCAAGCACCTTGTGCGTAATCAATCTATGTGTCTTGTATCCAAGATGAATATTTTAACTAATTCATCATACTAACACACATTTGAAATGTGCTTAAGTCATGTTTTTTTTCCTTTTGGCTTCTCTCCAACACACTCCTCTTCTGTCCTTTGCCTCTGACTTTGGTAGACTTCTATAGGTTCAGCCTCTCCCTAATGTTTACATTGAAGTTGTGGAGAAGATTCAAGTGTAATCTTTTCTCAGCACTGCTTAGTTGATCAGCAGATTTTGCCAAACAACATATTGGTAGGCTATAATATCTTCACGAATATAAATGAGGCATGGTACCCTTCTTTTTAAATTTCACCATACAGTGGACTTTGAGTGGTTTGGACTGACTACATAATATATCTAAAATGAAAGAGAGGCTCCTCTACACAGTTCTGCATTACCTGTAAAACCACTCTACTTTGCTTCATCTTAAGAAGAATGTATTGAGAGCATTACTTTTGATGAACAGAAGGGATTTCAAGACAATTTCTTTTTCATCCCTGAATGTTTTCAAGATTTAGAATTTTGTAGACTTAGCCACTTATATCTTCCCCTGAGGCTAAATTTAAGCTGTGTTTGCCGAAGTAAAATAAAGATTAAATGTTCTGCAGGGGAAATTGCTCATGAGCATAAGAGAAGAGAGAAAAGAATTTATTAGGTTCTGAAGGCAAAGCAAAACAACAACAGCAGTGGCAGCAATACCCAACAGAGCTACAGATGCAACAGATTCATTTACACGCATATATTATATTACTGTCATTATACTTTCCATCAGCTTCCCTATAAGGGTAGATGTTTTTGATATCATTCAGACAGCTTTGCTGTCATGTAACAGAAAAGATGTTACAAAAGTGGAGTAATAAAAAAGTTGAGACAATCCTTCATTCTTAACTTTCGTTGCATCTAGTACAGGGGAACAAAACAGCGCGTCACACACGCGCTGTTTTGTTCCTCTGTCATTTACGTTACACACAATTTGGCTTGGTTGCATCTAGTACACCATTATAGTTGAAAGGTTATACAGGATCCTTGTCCTGTTCAATGATCACAAAAGCCATATTTCTGCAAACCAGATGGATTCTTCACAGAAATGTACAAAGCAGGGGGACAGAGCACAATGTGATGCCATTTCCCTACATTGCACTCCATGGTAAAACCCCCCTTTTTTTGCATTACCTCTGAATTTAGTTGAGGCTGTGTTTGTGGCCAGGGAGTGTGGGCATGTGTGTGTGTGTGGGGGGAGGGCAAGGTAGGAGAGAGTCCTAATCCTTGCATTCTCCCTTATCCTTAGGACTGCAAACCAAGACCATGGGTTATTGGCAAGATTTTTTTTCCTCACAAACAATTTGTTGAGCTGAAATGAAACAGCTTATGATAACAGAGAACACAATTCCCCTGTAAAGAAGCACCAGAGCGCTCTTTGGTACTGATCATAGTTAAATAGAGCAGTAGGTAACAATCGGGCTGCATACATATATAGTGTAGCTACTCCTGTAATTGCAGTGCATGCAAAAAGTGCAGGCAAGTTCACAGAAATGCATAGTCTGCCACCAATTTCCTGAAAGATCTGTGGTAACATAGGCTGGTTGCATATAAATAAGAATCTGATAGTGTGAACTGGACCTCAGTTATCCCATCCGCAACGTGGACCAGTTTATAGACCACTTTCAGCAATACACTTTTATATTTGTAATCACCAGTGAGAATTCATATGAATCAAAGTTAAAGCATAAGAAGATGACAGTGTAGCAAATCCTTAATAAAGTTGGTTACATTTATCTTGTTGGTATCACACCATAATATTGGCATCTGGGGCAAGGTATGCATATGCATACATTTGGGTGCTGTGTGGTTTCCGGGCTGTATGGCCGTGTTCTAGCAGCATTCTCTCCTGACGTTTCGCCTGCATCTGTGGCTGGCATCTTCAGAGGATCTGATGTTGGGAAAGCAAGTGGAGTATATATCTGTTGGAGTGTCCAGGGTGGGTGGAGAAACCTTGTCTTCGTGGAAGTAACAAAAGAAGGCAAACCATGGGTCAATAGTTGAGGGCATCTGAATAGAAGTATGAGTAACAATGAAGACTAGAGCATGGGAGTAACACTGGAGATAGCAAGGTCACTGGTGGAAGCATCTGGTGGGATAGAAGTGCATCCTGGCCTCTTTGTTTTCTGGTAGTGTCTATGGTTATCCCTGGTGTTTGTGTGGCTGAAGGCTGGTTAGACAATGCAGTCTTGGACTCCTAGTGCATTTTTTCTCAACACTGGCAGCCAAGTTCCTGTTCATTTTCTATAGTTTTCCTCTTCCTTTCTATTATTAAAATTGTCCATATGCTTATGGATTTCAATTGCTTCTCTGTGTAGTCTGGGACGTAGTGGCTTTCTAAGAGTGGTCCAGAATTTCTGTTTTTTCAAAATAATATTCTATGTCCAGGTTAGCCGAGGTTTTATCATGTGTTCTGCTATTGCTGATTTTTCTGGCTGGAAATTAGTCTGCAGTGCCTTCTGGTGGTTCCTTTTTGATACGTGGTTCTGCAATGGCGCTCGCGTTTGGTGTATGGTTCCCTTTATGTAGACTTTGTCTCACGAGCTGCAGCTGGTGGTATGCGAGTAGACACCCTGCAGTAGCTTAAAAGGATCCCTTCTTATCCTTTGCTGAACATTAAGAATCTGTTTAATTTTTCTTATAGTGGGTCTGTAGATTGTTTGTAGGTTGTAAGCTTCTTTCATCAGTTTTCCTATGTCACGATCAGTGGTTCTTTTTTGATGTATGGTAAGAACACTTCTCTCCTCTAGATGGCCTCTCTTTATCTCTTTGTTGTTCATGTGGCTTGTTCTTGGTCTTGCAGCCCTTCTGATTTCTGTATTAGAGTAACCATTAGCCTGTAGAGCCCTGTTTAGGTGATTCAATTCATCTTGTAGGAGGTGAGGTTCACAGATTCTGTTTGCGCAATGTACCAAAGTTTTTATGGTGCTCCTTTTTTGCCCTGGATGGTGATTAACTCTAATACAGAAATCAGAAGGGCTGCAAGACCAAGAACAAGCCACATGAACAAAGCCGTGAAAGCCTTCGACAATACATATGCATACAGTTTCTAATGCTGAATGTATTTGAACTGGGTTTTTAGATTTCCCTACCATACCTCACTACTTCACTTTTATTATAGATCTTGAATTCCACAGCACTGGTAAGATGTCATCAAAGAAAGCAGACTGCAATTGAATTTTGAATTCTCCTTTATATCTTGTTCCATATATCACAACACTGTGCAGTATTTTTTGTTATACGTTGAATTTATTATCAAAAGTTCATAGTTTTGTCTGATATCATAATAGTTCTGTGTTTAGGTCAAAGATTTTTTTTTTTACTAGGTAGAAATACAATGTTATTGTGTTTAATGTGTACAACTAAATTGTTAATTGTGTCTGATGCTTTGCATAAGTCAGTGCTGAAATAGTTGTATGAAACTTACATGAGCTAAGAATCAAATGGTGATTTAAAGCTCATTTACAGATCTTCAGAAAAGATCAACTCTCACACAAATATTCTACCTTGCTTAATTGTTCAGGCCTGGGGTAGAAGCCAAAGCCTCAGTTTGCAAGATCCGAGCAAGGCTGTTGTTGATAAGATGTTTTGGAAGTCATTAATTTATAATTTATCTTGGAAGCAACTGGACAGCATTTGACCCAAGGCAACTTTTATAGAGTTACAGTACATCCTAGAAGCATCTATTATTCTGCTCTTCTCACAATATAATAAATACACTTTCATGGTATATGGATCTAAAATGTTCATGAGTATAGACCTGAGCCTCATTATTGAAATTGAGTACCCTCACCTTTTGTAGATCATATGCTTTGAATAGCTGGTGCCTCCCCTTCTCATCTTGTTTTTAAAGCACATGCTTCCCTTTCAGCAGATTAATAATTCAGTTAATAACCTTTTAATATTAAATATGACTAAAGGTTAAGAAGACCTCAACATATGAAATAATTGACATAATTGGGCAACCATTAGAGAGAAATCATTTCTACATTTTCCTGCAATAATGGAATGAGCTCAGTTGGTTGCTATCAGAGATAATTTTATGACAAGGAATAGCAATCAAAATGCTGAATGGTGTATTTGATGTATGAAGCCCTCTGATTGCTCCATTGTCTTATGTTTACGCATTTCTGTAAAAGAGTACTGTTATTCTTTAAACTACCTTATTAGTAACTGTTGATTATGTTTTGTTAGTATTCTTTGCTTTGATAGGAAATGTGAACTTGGCTCTGAAGTTTTTTGCAGGAAAAAAACTTTCATAAAAAGGGAACTTGGAATTAGCATAAATATTGCAGAATGGCTCAGTGTCTCACATCAACATTTCTGGATCATTTTCCCAGTGACTTATTAATAAAAGTTGTTTCAAAAGTTGGTGCTTCTCTCCCTACTAAGAATCAGTGGAATGATTCATTATTTTACCAGCATGTAGCATTCAAGACTGACTACAAGAAGGTGATTCTCAAGCTGTTATTTCATGTTCAGCCATAAAAAAATTTCTTTGTGGAGAGTGGACTTGCTGTCAACCGGTAATTGTATTACTATATTCATATGTGTTGCTCTGTGGGGTAACTGTAACCACTTCTGTTACAGAAGATCCATTTATTCAGTGCTTTACGCTTCAGAAATTCTCCTAGGAACTTACTAAATTTCAGGTTTTGAAGCAGAATTTGTTATAAACATGTTGCTACTGAATAATTTATGTCTTCTTTATTTGTCCCCAGAGCTAGTTTAAATAGTCTTAAATCCTATCATTTTATCTTGCTAATGTGTTGCATTCATGAGGTATTTATAGAAAGCCCTCTCAGAATATAAAATAAAAACTCTCTCCCTGATGTTTGCCTGCCTGATAAAGATTGTTGGGAAATTAGAATGTTGCATGATTAGTAAACTGATTTTACCCTTCTTCATAGAAAACATTTCCTTTTTTTCAACGTTTTTGCAGAATAATCAATGTAATATTTATATGGATTTCTTAAGATGAAAGGGTTGAAATTCTGCAGGGCTGTATCCTGCAACACAATTACTACTCATAGCACTTAATACAGTGCCATTGTCTGACTGTGTGGAAAGAAGTGCTCATTTTGTTTCAGCTCTACCTGAAAGCTAACCTTTTCACACAAAGCACAAACATTGGGTCATCTTTTCATTCCAACCATATTAGTAAAATTTTGCTATTAAAATTGATGCCTGTTTTTGCATCACTGCATATAAATGGCAAGCAAATATGTAACAATGGCATAAAAGTGAATAGCATGTAAATATTGTGTGGTGTAAAATGCTGCTAAATTTTAGTAAAATGCTATAAAAGAAACAAATATAAATGGGAAAATTATAAAGGAAATAGATGGGTTGTTAATGAACATCTATACTTGGATCTGAGTTTGGGGATTAGATCCTCTTGAGTCCAGGTCTTTGGTGACTAGACCCAGGAGCAGCCACTATGATGCCACTTGATATTTTTACTATGCAAACTGAGGAGAAGATGAGTTTGGATTCACACCACACTTTTATCAACCATAAGGAGTTTAAAAACAGTTTACAAACTCCTTCCCTTTCCCTCCCCACAATAGACAGCTTGTGAGGTAGGTGGGGCTGAGACTACTGAGATAACTGACTAGCCCATGCGTAGTAGTGGGGAAACAAACCTGGTTTTCGAGATTAGATTCTACTACTCTTAACCACTATACCACAATGGCTCTCATCTGGGAATGGTCAGCATCACCAGAGAAACAATAACAAAATCATGTAATATATTTTATTTAGATCACCCCAAAATACACAAACATTGTACAAACTCTTGGATGGAACCATTTCAGACCCACCAAGTGAGGAAGGCTGGCTCCACTCTGTCAAGATACCAAAACTTTAATTGTCCTATGAAATCTGAATGCAACAGACACCGAGCTTTCAGGTTACAAAGAGTCCTTCTTCAGGCATTTGAGCTGTTTCAGGAAAGTAGATAAGAATATAAACTGTGCTTCAGGAAGTTCTTCAAATTTGTCTCATCCATGGACTCACTAGATTGCTTTTGATAGTCAATGTCAGTCTTATCCTTCCCATCTCTAAAGTCCTAATAATATTGACCCAGTTTATAGTTAAAAGAGGTCAGTTTCTAAACAACAACTTATACCACATTAAAGCATATCATTAATCAGTGAGAGATTTAATAGAAGCCAAACTTCTGATGTATCCTTACTTCTCCTTCATTGTTGAAGTCATAAATCTACTTTAGTGCAACACAGATGAAAACTATTTAGTTTCTTTTATAATTTGACTCTGTGCAGTGCCAGCCCTCTAAATAAGAAGTGGGCAGCATAACAGTGATGAATTATGGGGAGGATTTTACATTTTCAGCTGCACAATATCAACAGTGTTGTATTATGTAGTTATGACTCAGTAGTGTACACAAACTAATCTGTTATAACTGGATAAAAAAAATGATAGAGGAAGGGAGGAATTATTTTTTTGTTGTGGCCAGAAAACACCCTGGTTCTATTGCCCAATTTATTTCATCTAAAAAGATGCAGTGATGATTTGTTCTTTTAACTTTAGCATTTATCTTTATTTTAACATATCTGCCAATCTCAAACTATCAACAAGGGAATTAAACTCACTAGTAGTTGATGGTATGCTTTTTCTAAACTTTGAAGTCAGTAATAATGTCTCTGAAAAGAAGGCAGCTTCCTTATAAAAATCTTCACCAATTACGTGTTCACATTTCTCTGTGATAAAGTTGGTTTCTTAAAGACTTTTTGTTATCAGTAACCAGTAGCTTGGAAAAGGTCAACGCATCATCATTAGCATATTGTCTTCCAAAAGCAAACAATAAAATGCAAATGATCAGAATAATAAGCAACTGTTAAATGCTTTTGATACGACACTGGCGCATGTCAAATTCCTTTATGGCCACATCATCTGTCCCATGCCAGGAGATTAAATTATCTTAAAATGAGAAATGGCAGCAAATCTCAGTTACTTTTATGGGTCAGCATCAAATAGTAAAAATGGAAACTTAGCCTGCCAGAGATTACTGTCTGTAGAGTTGACAAAGCCAAAAGCCCCATGCTAAACCTCTGGAAATGAAAGCATTTTAGCAAAGACTAATATGCTTCTTGGTTTAGGAGGGAGGATAATCTTTTCTATTCTTGCACTAGTAGCAGAAAATGTGAGACAGCTATTCAGCCTGACATATGACACTGAAGGACAAGTAAATACAACCAAATTGCTCTGGAAGAAGAGAAGAAAGGTAGAATGGAAGAAAGGGTCAGAGTTGGCCTGTAGCCAATTGCAATATGCGCACACTTTGACACAAATAGTCCCAGTACTGCATATGTTCTTCTAAATCAAGATCCTTGTTGCAATCCTTCTGTAGGTATTAATTTTTGAAACTGTCTTTGTTAAAAGCTTCTGGATATCTATATATATTGAGATACTTCTAATAGAAGCTTCATTTGTGCAAGGAGGGCAGTTTTATTACAATAATTTAGAGTGATTTACTGGTTGTTAGTGGTAGTCTGAAGTCACAGTGGTCCATTTAAACTATGGTTTGTTCATCAAACTCAGTTTACATTGCAATCTTAAACACGGTCAAAACAGGTGTGATTTAATTATTAGAGTGATGTTTAATGGTTAGAGCTTAAACTTTCTAATTGTAATAATAATAATAGATCTTTTAGAAGAATGAGAATGTTTTGGTGATGTTAGTTAATGCCACGCCCCTTTTGTGATCTCTCTAATATACAATCATGGGCTAATTATGCCCAGCAAGGTTCTTGTGTCTTCAAAGAGAATTGGCAAGGGAGTCTTTGTTTCAAGGCATGTTTGGCATTATTAACCACCAGCCTGTTTACTGCAGACAGGCATTACCCATCAGCTGGCTTTTTGCTTGTGTCCGCTGGGGGCAACATTTTACAGGTTCTCTATTATGCATGTGTGCTTTAATGTTTAATATAATCTTTAATTTTTATCTTTAATTAATAATTAATTAATTAATATTTGTATTTGAACTGGCTTGGTCAGAGTTGGAGAGGTAAGGAGCCAACTGCCTTGCTTGATGCAGATGGTAGAAAGCAACCCAGGTAGTTTTAGCCACCTGGGCCTCCAATGATAAGGTAGAGTCCAGGGTAATCCCCAGGCTGCTAACTGATGAAACCAGATGCAAGGCCTCACCGTCAAGTGTAAGCAAGGTGAAATCAGCTGGCTTTTCTCCTCGACCCACCCACAGGACCTCCATCTTCGCTGTATTCAGCTTCAACCAGCTCGCTTTCAACCAGACAGCCACACATACAATAAATAATGTACCATATATAATATATATATTATATTATATATAATATATATAATATATTATATAATACTGAATGGTGGAAACAATCCCACCAAGATACATCTTCAAAAGTTGAAAAATAAATAAATGGGGGTCCCACTCCATTCAAGTACTGTAGCCAAAATATCCACATCATGAGTGAGACACAATCTTCTTGGTAGGATTCTCTTAGCAAATAATCAATCTTCCATTTTAGTTGACAAAGACAAATTATTTGGCAAATGAGACTCACTCCCTAGTAATGCTCTTTTTTCCCGACTAAACCTATCCACTGCCTTATTTTCCTTTTGTGTAGGCAAAACTGTGGAAGTAGTTCCTAAGTTATACCACCAACACAGATATGTCTTAACTTCTGAAATCATGGCTACCATAATTTGCCTTTAGCAAAGGATGCTGATCCTACAAAAGGTTCATGAAGAAGAGGGGGCGACAGTTTCTGCACAGTTAGGTGTTTGCTGTCTGAGGGTGGATCTCTTCCGTGTGAAGCCCTTTACCAATAATACACACTACACCATTGCTGGGGTAATAAATTGGCCATAGCCATTTTTTGAGCAGAAGCATGAGGCTAAGCATGGGTCTGGATCTGGTCATGTGGGTAACGTGCTAAAACTCCACAGGGCAGGAGCCCCGTTTGCTCTACTGTGGGGCTCTGCCGGGCGGACACTCCTGGCAAGAGATGTTCCCCTTTGGCCTGGTTCGGCCGGGGCGGCCGCCTCTTGCCGCTGTTGCCATTCCCAATGGGAAGGTGTAGCTCCCTAGCTCCCTTCCATGTGCCAAACCATGATGGGCTCTTGGAGCTGGCTGAACCCATTCCAGTGTGGGCTGAGTCTTATTTGCTGCTCTTGCTAGCCTCTTTCAATTGTCTGAGGAAAATATCAAGAGAAGACATACTTGGGCTGCTGGCAGTGCAGAAAACTCCTTATGTTCTTGAAACTGCCATTTTGTATGTGATAGACCCTAGTGGCATTTTTGGACCCTTGCAGTCTCAATTCAGAACCTGTAACCTTCATGAATATACAAAAATGAGTTTGAAAAATACATCCTTGAAATTATGCAGGCATAGATCCAGATTCAAAACTGCTTCTCTCTCTCTCTCTCTCTCTCTCTCTCTCTCTCTCACACACACACACACACACACACACACACACACACACACACACACACACACACACACACACACACACACACACACATGCACGCCCAAACAAACAAAGTACTAATCTCAGATCCCGCACTATAGTTAATCGATTGTTCATCCATGCACATACACACAGACACAAAATTAGCTTTAGGCTGAATATTCTCCTGGTTTGATTTTCAGGGTTTGGCAGAAATATTTCCCAGCAAAACTGCTTAATTGGGGAAGCAGTCTTGTTTGCCCTATTCACTGCCTGCTACTTCGATGCCATTTTATTCTTCAAATCCTTCTTCCAAATAGATTGGTCACATGAATGATCTCAGAAAATTATAAATGACATAGCTGATTGACTAAAATAGAATGACTTGATAATGCTGTGTAGCCAATCAAATTTGTCTATGTGACAACAACACAATTCTTCCTGAGTCAGTCACATGTGTTATCCAAACCAGTTGGGCACCACATAATTTACAGGATGTCATCAACAATAGCCCATACCTATTTGACATGCTGATAACGAAGAAAGCCAGTTAAGAGACAGAACAATACTTGCTGGGTCAACAATCCATGCCAATCAGGCATCTTCTAGTTAATAGAATAATATCACAGTGCGGCTAGTTTGGCTATGTGGCAACATCACTTGGTACATGAGGACCATTCAAAATGAGTTTGATGTTTTCTTAGCAGATGGACATTGCGCCCGAGGTCAAGACCACCCTTTCTTGGAGCCCTTTGACCCAATAATCGCACAACACTCATGGCTGGGGAAAATTACTTAGCCATAGCCAACCATTTATCGCACAGTAAGAAGCGTGAGGCGAAGCATGGGATTCTGATCTGATTTGTAACACTGGGCAGCCCCTCCCCAGGGGTGCTTTCAGGGCAAGCTGCTCTTCCCGCTGCCCTGCTGGTTGACAGATGCCTTTGCCACTGCCGTGGAGCTCCAGCAGGTGGGCGGCCTCTTACTGGAGCTTTGTTGCGATGCTAAGCTGGCCAGACAGCCTCTTGCCATAGCATTCCATACCATCATGCGTGGGAGGGGGGGAGCTAGGGAGCTCCCTTCTCCTCTCCCATGCACGATGGTATGGAAGGTAGCTCCCTAGCTCCCTCCCCCAGCCCCTCAGCTCCCTAGCTCCCTCCCCCAGCTCCCTCATGCACCAAACTGCCAAATGTCTATGACAAAGCAGCATGTATTAACACATCACCAAAATATGAAAAGGGGAGAGGTTGAGTTGTTGGCTGGCCAGGGCACATGGTCTGAACACAAAGGCCGGCCTGGGCTTAAGTAAGCTCTGGCTGGCCTCCTCTGGTGATGTTGCCCTGCCCACATGGGGCATGGCTGAGAGGCCTCCCATCCGCCCTCACTAGGGTGGATGCCAAGGGCCTCCTCCTGCCCTTCCTGGGCAGCAACTGCAGCTGTGGTGACGCACAACAGCTCTTTTATTGGAACAATCACACAGATACAAAATGTGTGCAAGTAGGATGGGTTCTTTTTGAAACTGCTGAAAAGGTTTGTAGGAATTGATGGGACATTTTTTATCTCCAGTTAGCTATCCTGAGTAAAAGTCCACCAGTCATGTCATAAAAGAAGCACAACTGCACCAAAACCACCCATAGCATTTCAGTTGCTGCACATTAGTACTTAATTTTCATGAGGTTTCAGTTTTCTAAGTATGAAAATTGGGAGGGGGAGACAAGGCAATGAAAGGATACATACATACACACACACACACTCAAAAAATCCCTCTTCTTCATGGTCTTGTGAATGTTTTCATTGCAATTGTTTCTACTTGCTGCTGTTATAATGGTGCCATTTTACTTTCATTTGAAAGGGTGTCTTCACTACATAATCACATTTCATCTATGACCATGTAGTGGATATGATGTTGCCTATCAGGTTTCGTTAAGGGCCAAATGAGATGGCATCATGTCCCCCAACCCCGCACAGAGACATGGCACAATTTGACAGCTTTTTAAGAAACATCTAAAATTGCCATAGAAGGCTTTTTAAGAGCTGAAGCACAGGAGATTGGAAGAAGGAGCCTCTCATCTCCAGGAAAACCACAGCTATTTTGGTAGTTCAAATAAACACTGAAATGGTGCCACATCCCCATGGCAGAATTGTGGATATACTACCACATACTTTGGCCCTAACTTATTATCTCACTTAGGGCA
Source organism: Sphaerodactylus townsendi (assembly GCF_021028975.2). Classification (NCBI taxonomy): domain Eukaryota; kingdom Metazoa; phylum Chordata; class Lepidosauria; order Squamata; family Sphaerodactylidae; genus Sphaerodactylus; species Sphaerodactylus townsendi. The sequence continues at coordinate 62,572,468 of NC_059428.1, read as the reverse complement.
AATGATTAGATCATTAGGCCTTTCCATTATCTTCCATCTGAATTGTGAGTGACCAAGCCAACACTCCTTGCTCAGGCAATTTCATTTCTAGACACTGCTGCATGGCATGACTTGGGCCCTGAGTCAGCTTGAATCACAGGCAGTTTGCAAGTAGTGGGCGAGACAAAATGTGCGTGGAAATGGGAATGGCCTGTGTGTCCCATTAACAGTAACTCTTTGTGGATGGATGATGACTACATCTGCATATTCATGCTACCTCAGCTAGTTTATTTCATGCACTTCCATCAAGATGGAGGAGTGTTGGCTTTGTTGCCTTGGCAACAGGGATATCTCTTTCCTGACTAATTCATCTTTAGAACTGTTTCATATCTATTAGTGAAAATATATGAAAGCAATCTTTGAAAAAGGGAAGTTCTGAAAAAAGGAAATGTTCATAAAATCAAAGTCCTATTTGGCCTTAGCACAGCTCTGGTCATGTATTCCCCATCTAAGAATCTAAAAATGGTCCAAATGTGATACAGCAGCAATATCAATGCAAGTCTTTAAAACTATCATTATAATCTGTTTGAGCAGCCAGTTGCTAACAGATTTTTGTGCCATTTCAGACACAACTGCTTTGGTACCTGGCTGCTAATGGATTTTTGTTTTATCTTTTCAGACAAAGTCATTTGCATCCCATTCTCCTATTTTCAATTCTTCCTTGTGCTGCTGAATCACTCCAGTAAGCTGTTTAAACAGTGGCCGATTCTGCACAGCAAATGTATAACAGATTGCAGTCATGATAAAAGAACCCATTTTCCTGTTCACGTGTGTTGTGGAGGCAGCAATTGGAGCCCAAGGAAACAATCTGGGTTGTTGTCGCACCTTTGCATGGAGACACTTCTCTAAAAAAAAAAAAAAATCCAGAAAAACATGCATAGCTATGCAGGCATGCAGAGATGAACCCCCACCGCCATGCCAATCATCCCATGATATGACTGGCTGCACCTGCGTAGCTATGCAGATGCAACCCGCAAAATTAAAAAAAAAGGAAAAGGGCCTCCCTGGAATGGTCGGGCAATGGCAGGCAGCTTCTCCCTCACTGTGGAAAGGAGGCAAATAAAGCACCTTCTGCCTGGCTGTTTTCTTGGGAGCAGATCTAACCTGGGATTTTTTTACTAGTTCAGCAATTTTCAAAAAATCTGGGTTGGAGGAAATAAAACGAGACAGACTTATTTTGGAGGCAGGACCTGTGCAATATTCTCCTCCTAAAACTGGTTTTATAGCATCCTACACCTATCTTTGTTTGCCCATGCAAAATAAGCCAGTATGGAGAAGAACCATGTTTTTTAAACCACCTGTTTCCATACTGTGGAAAAATCTACAAGCATGTTAATGGTGCTGTTATAGCACTATAGCACAAATCTTAGAACACTGAAAAAAAAAAGCTGAAAAAGGCAGGGTAAAAAATAATGGCCAGCCAGAGCACTTCAGAGTGCTTTAGAGATGGCTCATAGAAGGATGTATGAAACACCCTGTATCACTTTATGAATGACATTTGGTTTAGAGTGGTAATCTGAAAAGGGCGCAGTAACTTGATCAGGTCTGGATGGGAGACTGCCTTGGAATCCCATTTAAACTATTCTGAGCTCCCTGAGTTGAATATCAGTATAATAAATGAATGATACAGTGGGAGGAAATTATGGCAAATGTGCTTATGAAAAGTTTTACCTTATCAAACCAATATGGCTCTTCTTTGTATTCATGTTAGAAGGCAGACATTCACAAACTTAAAAATCACTTCTTGTTATATGGTAATTGAGAAAAGGAGACAATTTCTAAAATAGATACAATCAGCTAGTAAATAATGATAGTCATAAAATATGTCACTGCATACAACACTTGCAAATGGTAGAGACTAGATTAATAGGTGAAAGATGATGGTGAAATGCATAAATATGCTCCTTCAGAATCCAAAGAGGGAATATTTATTATATACATTATACTTTTATTTTTGTTGCTGATCAGCTGAAACAAAAGCATTTTTTAAATAGGAGGTTTTAAAAAAGTTAACATATTCTTGATTTCAACCACCTCTATTTGCATTCCAGACTGAACTCCACTACCTGCAGTGGTTTGCTGCCTCCTAATTTCTATAGGGACAGCTCTGAGCTAAATCACTTGTTTTTACTAGCCAGATTCAGTTGCTAGGTGCCCAAGAGAGAAACAGGAGAAAATGGGATGTTATTTAAAAATGTGCTTTACAGAAATGTAAGAAAATTGGAGTGAGTGTCGGCAAAAGAAATATGGTTCTGTAAAAGGGATTTCTTTGTTCGTGTTCCTGAAATGAAACTGTATCTATTTTCTGAAAAGTATCCCAGTAAACATCATATTAGTAAGATCTGCTGTTTGCTTGTGCATGAAGGATGCTGGAATCAAAGATTAGATTTCATTTCCTGAGTACAAAATCATAATAAATTGAATGTGACAAAATATTTCCAGGTTACCAGATCTACAAAATGAATTAAATTTTCCAACTTTTAAACAAGCCTATTGACATGGATTGTGAATTTGGATCATGCAGACATAATTTACGTATATGAAAGTTGATTTATTTCTCCTGGAGAATTACTTCACAAATAATGTAACAGGTCATAAATTTATCTATTAAATCTGACCACCTTGTAACTTTTTAAGACCATGAAAGATTTAAATATATTTCACCTGTAGGTTATCAGTGACCTCCACTGTGGAACATTGTTTTACTAACAATTAAATGCTTCAAGGATCCTCAAATGCTCAAGACAAATAACATGTTTACCAAGCACATTTTTGTTCCCACAATGCACCACTGTTTCAGTTAGCAACAGGGTTGCTGAGAGCTATCCCAGATCTCAGATGTTGCTCCCTCCCATGTACAACACTGACCAAAACCACAAATCATACAAAACTAATGTATTGTTGAAGGCTTTCATGGCTGGATTCAACAACACACAGCCCAAAACCCCAACACAACCAGTACAAAACTAAGCTGCATGACTTGCCCAACTATATAGACCCCAAAAATGACCAAGGTCCCAAGATTTTGTCCCTGACATTCCCTGCTCTTGGCAACCCATATAAAGACACAAATGGATATTTTAAAAAAATATTTTTGTAATTTTTTAGATTTTTCATTGATCCTCTTTTTAAATACAATTATATATTGCCAGGAAATAACAAACCCCCAAATGTAAGCCCAATATTTATAAAAATCTAGTCCTCTGTTTATCAAACGGTGGTACAATTTTGTGCAAACTATTTTATTGGTAGACAAGACTGGTTACTTTTATACAAAATTATTATTTTCTGTGCTACAACAACAGGTGACACTACCAAGGGTAGGTTTTTGCTTCAAGTTTTCTCACTTGCTGTATGAAATAATGTGGAATTAGCTGGTCATGATTTAGGAGTAAAATAGGATTAGAGTAGGGGATTGCTTCAAATTGGCATGGAAAGAAACCATTTTTCCCCTGCTCCACACTGAAAAGTTGGTGGTTAATGGTCAACAATGCCTTGTTAGTTTCTTATATCTTAAACTTCATTTTAATCCACTTTTCAACACAGCTCTTCATGTAAATTCTTTTGGGAAAATAGTGATTCTACTATGGGTGTTTTAGCATCCTCTGAGTGAAGAATGCTATATATAACTTAACACCAGCGCTGTTTCCTTGTTTTTAGTTTTTTTCTCCAACAGTGACATTACTTCTCTGGCTGGTATTAATATCAATATACATTAATATATTTAAATACATTTTTTCTTTCTGCATCTTGTAGCAATTTGCTCTTTTAATGTTATTTTTTATTGTCTTTTTACACTACACGGTCACGCTGGGGGTCGGGTCAGCGTACATGATGCCGACCCAACCCCCCTGGGACTGTTCGCACGAATGGTCCCGGCAACAACTGGGATGACGGCACTGCACTGCGCTGTCGCCTGTTCGACTTACTATCCCTGTGACCATCCGGCGCATCTCTGAGGCCAGGGGACACGCCCCCCTGCCCTGCATGACCGCTCCGAAGTCGCAGGGCAGGGAGGCGTGTCCAGGCCTCGGCAACGCGCCAGATGGTCGCAGGGATGGTAAGTCGATTGGGCAAGGGGGGAGGGATGGTGCCTTCCAGCCACTGCCGCTTGCACGGCAGCGGCTGGAAGCCGCCGTTTTCCAAAAACCTCGGCCCTTTTCGCACAGGCCTTTTACAGCGCCCTGGGGACGGCAAAACCGCGTGTCCCAGCGGCGCGAAGCTGCCATTTTCCCACCTCGCTCCCCGAGCGAGGTTTTTTGAAAATGGTGGCTTCCAGCCGCTGCCGTGCGAACAGCAGTGGCTGGAAGGCGCCATCCCTCCCCCCCTTGCCCAATTGACTTACCGTCGGTGCGACCGTCCAGCGCGTCGCTGAGGCAGTCTGGGGCGGTTGCGCAGGGCAGGGGGCGTGCCCCCTGGCTTTGGCAATGTGCCGGACGGTCGCAGGGACGGTAAGTTGATCGGGTGACGGTGCAGCGTGGTGACGTCTTCCCGGTCGTTACAGGGACCGTTCATGCGAATGGTCCCGGGGGGTTGGTTTGGCGTCATGTACGCCGACCTGTCCCCCAGCATGGCCGTGCGGAAGCGGCCCTCGCTCGGGGAGCGAGGTGGGAAAATGGTGGCTTCTTGCTGCCCCCCTTGTGAACAGCTCCCTTGGGACAGCATTTTTGCCATCCCCAGGGTTCTGTAAAAGGCCTGTGCGGAAAGGGCCTTAGTTTGCCTGAATAAAGGCTATTTTTGCTCATTTGAACAAGACTTCTTATAAGAAGATTTCTTGGCATTCATGAACAACTTGACTCTACTATTTAACCATGCTGGTTTCCTGCTTTACTTATGCCCTTTTTAATCTGTGACATACTTGTTATATGAGCATTTTCTGTAGACTTTAAGCTTATATGTTTCAACTTTCTGTTAGGTTTTTAAAAAATATTGAAACAACCTTAAGAAGTTTGATGCACTTGATTCCTCCATTTTAACTCATCTCATATTTGAGAAAACCATTTTTTTAATAAAACAATGGGGGTTTGGGGTACTTTGGGGAATAACTTTCCACTTATATTCTTAATTAATTTGATAGAATTGTGGCAATGTGATGATGTTGGGATTAATTTTGAACGATAAGATTAAATAAAGGGCGTCTTCTCACTTACTGTGTCTTTTGTGGTCATAATTCACTATCATTCTATTTTAGAATTATTTTATACTTTTTCCTTTTGATGTTAAACCCTTCCTTCTGATGATGTTTTGGTGAAACAGTAGCAGTAATGGTGTAATAAATCCAAGAATAAAGTTACTAGGATTACTATCCATTCATTTTATCAGGTTGCATTTCTTTAGTTCATTTAAAAATAGAGATTCCTACATCTTAACACAAATAAATGACTCAACGTAGAGTCAATATTTTTCACTATAATGTGGCTGAACTTAGTTGCACAAAATGTTCATATTTTACAAAAAAGAAACAAAATTAGTATTTAACTTCTATGTAAACGACATGCTTGCAGTCCTTCCTACTGTTTAATTATGTCAATAGTATTAAGAAGGTTTTAAAGATTAAATCAAGAGTGCATTTTCTCCCTGAGTAGTTTGACAATAAGCTGTATGCATTTTCAGCTTTTTCTAATTCTTTTCATACTGAATAATGATTACGATAATAGCACTTCACAGTTCTGTAGTAGAAACTGAGGGTCAGTGAGTTCAGAGCATATGCATTTCTGTATAATAAGTATTGGTAGAAGAATAAATGTTATTTATTCATTGTGACTCTTTTCAGCCATGTTTCAGTTTGCACAAAATTCAACATCTATTTAAAGTTATATTTTTGGGGGGTCAACGCAGATTTCTCTTCAATTTACTCAGACCTATAAAGCTACTCTTTAAATTAAAGTAATTTAAATTCTATTAAATTTAAGTTGCCTCCAGACAACTTTTTAACTCAGTCTGGCCTGTTCCCATCCTTACAATATGTTTGCACATTTAGGGCCCTGATCTGTCTTAGGATAGCATTTTTTGTGGTTCCTTTCCCAAAAAGCTGGTTAGATTCAACCCAGGGAACTGTCAGTTGTGGGACAAAGTCATAAGATATTCTGATATTTTTTTAAAAATAGGGAAGTTTTTGCATCTATACCCAGAATTTGGATCAAAGTTTATTGATGCAATGCAGAGCTATATACATATCTGCTCTTTAAAAAAATTGCAGTTATTCAGCCATTTCCCTTTCAGTGGTACCCTTGGACACTTACATTGGTTTCCTGTGTCAAGTAAATCTTCTTTAAAAAATGCAGCCTATTTGTACTTGAAAGAACATATTTCAAATAATACTTAAATCAGCCCCATAATTGCATTACAGCTCATAAAGATATATGTCAACATGGATTTTAAGAGAATAAGATGCTAGATTTACAGTACCATAAAACTTTTTAAATATTTGGAAATATTCTGGGCCCCAGGCTAGTTAATAATCATCATATATGTGTCATTGAACTTGTTTGAATTTAAGTTGATCACAGCTACATTAGGGAGCAATAAGTCCATACTAGAATTACTTAAGGGTCACTTTATGTGGAAAATTTGGAGACATATCTGCATAATGTTAAGCTGCCACTATGACTAAGTAAACCTGGCACCAGAGGCGAAGCTACAAGGGGATCAGGGGGTGCGCGTTGCATCAGGTGTGCGTCCGGGGGTGCGCAAAAATTCAGGTTTGTGTTTTTGGTATTTTTTAGTGTTTTTTCAGTTTTTGGTCTGAAGGGGGTGTAGTTTTTAGGCTAGCAACACCAAAATTTCAGGGTATTTTTAGGAGACTCTCTTGATGATACCACCCAGGTTTGGTGAGGTTTGGTTCACGGGGTCCAAAGTTATGGACTCCCAAAGGGGGTGCCCATCCTCCATTTTTTCCAATGGGACCTAATAGGAGATGGGGGCTACATCTTTGAGGATCCACAACATTGGATCCCCTGAACCAAACTTTACCAAACCTGGCTGGTATCATAAGGAGAGTCTTCTAAAAATACCCTGGAATTTTGGTGCTATTAGCCTAAGCCTGCGCCCCCTGCAGGCCAAAAACTGAAAAACACAAAAAATACAAAAACACAAACAAACATGGGGGGCCCCCCAAAACTCAGATTTTTCACCGGGCTCCATTTTTCCTAGCTATGCCTCTGCCTGGCACTTGGTATAGGGGTCAAAATATTGATCTCTTTGTACTGGGTGTACTGGGGGGAGGTTTTGTTGGTAATCTAAGTTTCTTCAGCCCATGTCCCTCAGCCTATGTGAAAGAACTTAGGTAAGAGCAAACTTTTGAGCTGAACTCAATAATAGTAAAAAAATAAGGATGCCTTCCAGTTCACCCACAGCTGAATTAAAACATACATGGCTAACATCTAGTAATGGAAACCCTGAAGAAACAGTATTTTGCGCAAAAATTGTGTACTTTACATAAACAGCGGAGGATAATGCTATGTTAATGTTAAAGAAGAAGAATTTGTTGCTATACAGTGCTTATCTCTACCTTTAAGGAGTTTCAAAGAGACTTACAATCAACTTCTCTTTCCACAACAGACACATTGGCCGTTTCTGCACGGCGTCGATGGGGGTTGGGTCGGCGCATTCCGCGCCGACCCAACCCCCCTGGGACTGTTCGCACGATGTGTCCCTGGCCCTCTGGCATGTCGCTGAGGCCTGGAGACACGCCCCCTTGGCCCTGCGCACCTGCTTCAGTGTTGCAGGGGGGCAGGGGGCGTGTCCCCAGGCCTCGGCGACGCGCCAGAGGGCTGGAGACAAGGTAAGTGAAGGGTGGGGGAGTGGGGAAGGAGGCTCAAAGTCGGGCAAGCTTTCCGAAAACCTCCAGCCTCCCCGAGCTGAAGGTCGGAAAAAAACGTCAAGCTTCTGCAGCAGCTGCTTACCTCGTGCAAATGGCTCCCTGGGGATGGCGTTTTTGCCATCCCCAGGCTGCCATAAAACGCCCGTGCTTAAAGGGCCCTTGTGAGGTAAGTGGGGCTGGGAGAGTTGTAAGAGCACTGGGACTAGCAGAGAGCAGAATGCATCCAGCATCCAGCATCCAGCATTTGGGATCTGGACTTTCATCTACTTTCTGATTCTAGACTAACATCTAATCATGGTAAGCTGCTTCAGACTGATGCTTTTGTCAGCACAATTATACCTATAATAAATATATAATAGAGACAGCTTCATTTCTGTTTCTATTGCATTGCTTTTCAATGTTGTGCAGAATTAAGACCCGGCATGGTATTCATAGCTGACTGAATATAGTAAACACCAGAAAATACATGTATCTACCTTTCCCCAAGATGCTTAATATATCTCTGGAATGTGGAAAGATATTCTTTGGACGTGCTGTCAGCCTTTGCAGTCTCTTAACAAAACAGTGTGGCTCACAGAAAGTGACATACTAAATGGGGGTGCTTTTGTGCATACATTGCTATAGTTTATGAACATTTCAAAATCAAAGATATAAATGTAAAGAACACAAGTGCCTTAACTGCTGCCCATTACCTCCAGTAATGTAAAGAAAACAAGTTTGACATTCAAGTGATAGAGATTGTGACATTTCATTGCAGTTCAGTCTCATATTATTCACCAGAATATATGCTGCATGCACAATACAGGTTTTTTCATTTATCTGTATCACTCAGGAGCAGCAGTGGCATAGTGGTTAAGAGCAGGTGTACTCTAATCTGGAGGGACCGGGTTTGATTCCCTGCTCTGCCACTTGATCTTTGGAGGCTTATTTGGGGAATTCAGATTAGCCTGTGTACTCCAGCACATGCCAGCTGAGTGTCTTTGGGCTAGTCACAGTTCTTCTGAGCTCTCTCAGCCTCACCTACCTCACAGGGTGTTTGTTGTGAGAGGGGAAGGGAAAGGAGTTTGTAAGCCCCTTTGTGTCTCCTTACAGGAAAGAAAGGGGGGAGATAAATCCAACTCTTCTTCTTCTTCTTCTTCTTCTTCTTCTTCTTCTTCTTCTTCTTCTTCTTCTTCTTCTTCTTCTTCTTCTTCTTCTTCTTCTTCTTCTTCATTATAACAATTGAATAATAGGCTGCCAATATAATGAAACTATCTCCACTCTCTTTCAGCTGCTGTTGTCATTGTCATTGTTGTTGCTGAATGCTAAGTACCATGTGCTTGGGTAGCATTTTAGAGAGCCAAATCACCCCACCCCCCAATGCACAGTGTAGGAAGTAATATAGACATACAGAGTGAAAATAAGTATATATCTTTTAAATACTTGCAGCAGGAAGCCATCATTTTATAATTTACCCCATCATGTCATCATGTTCCATAATATTCCATAATGACCACCTGGCATAGTGAAATAATGAAATGTTGACTCTACTGAATATTTAAAGAGGGGTATACTTATCAGACAGAATGACTCTTATTAGCTCACATAGCAGTTCTTCATAGTGAAATGAAGATGAAATCGTGTGTATTTTAATGTGGTTTGGGGAAAATGTTGCTGCTTCAGAAGGCAGCTTTTTCTATATTTCAGAAACAGTTCATTGACTCTAGCCCTTGCTATGCATCCCCCCAAAGCTTGCAAATAGCCAGCATTTGGGGGGGGGGGAAGTTATTCAAAATTTAGATCTTGTCCCCTTAAATATAAATATATTCTAGCATGGAAGCAAATTTAAAATAATAGTCATTTATTTCTTGCTACCTTTGACTTTTTATTTATGTTTTGCACCTGTTACTATGTAAAAACACTCATCCCTTAGTGAGGGATAAATAGTCCCATTTTTTGTGGGGGAAGGACTTTTTTGTATTCCACAAAATATCACTATCACTATCACAGACTATCAGAGTAGCTCATAGAAAACATATGGAGAAATTCCCCCTATAGCCTTATGATTCCAAGACATTATGCACACAAACCAATATTTCACAAATATATTTGAAATGGCAGAACCATTTGTTAATGTTCTGTGGTGATAATTCAATACCTAAGTCAGTACCTTTTCCCAAACAGAATTGGAGCTGCACAATCTCTCTCTCTCTCTCTCTCTCTCTCTCTCTCTCTCTCTCTCCACCTACCCACCCATCTGATTTATATGTCCATCTTTCTTGATAAATTGTGCTCAGGGCTGCTTACAACAATTAAAATTTATATATATATAAATTTCAGAGTAACATCTAACCATTGTAAACTGCTTCAGACTGATGCTTTAATATATATATATTAAAATGACATATGTAAGTAATTAAAACCCTCATTAATAAAGTAAAACATGAACATAAACATAATGGTGCCTTAACAATACAAGAATTGAGAGGAGAGTCGGAGAAGAGGGGAAGAACAGCTAAATCATAGATAAATATGAGATAATAAGTGAACAACAATGAAGGGGAAAAAAAGAGACAAAAGAAGGGGAGGGGAGGGAGGGAGGGAAAAGAAGAGAAGGGAAGGGAAAGTAAAGTAAAGTAAGGTAAGGGGAGGTTGGGCAGAGGTGGGATCCAGCAGGTTCTCATAGGTTCTCGAGAGTAGGTTACTAATTATTTGTGTGTGCCAAGAGGGGGTTACTAATTGGTGATTTTGTCACGTGATTTTTACCTTAGTTACGCCCCTCCTCTCAGCAGTAGCACGCAGAACTTGAAGCAGTCTAGCAGGAGGTGCACCGGCATGCGTGGCAGCCTGTGCCTGTGGACATTTGTTTCCCGCCCAAGGACCAGCGCAGTGCCTGTGTCCTTGCCACAGTCCCGCCCAGGAATGCCCCACACCCAGAATGCCCGGTCATGCCCCCGTCAAGCCCCGCCCAGCCCCATTGGCACTACACCACAGTTTGAATCCCACCACCATGGGAACCTGTTACTAACATTTTTGGATCCCACCACCGAGATTGGGGTAGCATTACTGTCCTCAGCTATGGCCCTGGCAGAATATCTCTGTTTTACAAGCCCTGTGAAATTGCACTGTCCCACATGGCCCTGTTCACACTTGATAGAGACTCTAGCTGGCTGTGAAAAGACTTTGGATCTGGTTAAAAACAGTCAGATGGTCTTTGGACCAGGGACCATCAGTAAGTTGTTTCCAGCTAAGCAAAGCTTTCTTTGGGGGAAAGTGTTCCCATTGGGAAAGACGATCCCTCAGATATGAAGATCCAGATTGATTAGAGCTTTAAAGGTCAAGACAAAAACTTTGAACGTAATTCATTACTCTTCTTGGAGTTAGTGCAGCTGGTGGAGCAGTGGTTGAATATGTGCTGTCCATGCACTCCCCATGAGGACATGTGCTGCAGCATTCTGGACCAGCTGGAATTTCTGGAGTATCTCAAGAGTAGCCTTTCATAAAGCACATTACAGTAGTCTAACCTGGAGGTGACTGTTGCACGGATCACAGTGGCAAGATCAGGTCAAGATAGGTAGGAGACGCGTAGTCAGATCTGGCAAAGGTGGAGAAACACCACTTTGACTGCATTGGTAACCAGTACTTTCATTGATAGTGAGGAATCCACTCCCAGACTTTTGACAGGCAAAACTGATGTTAACTACACACTGTTAAAATTGGGAAGTTGGCATCCTGATCTCAAGTCTTCCAGCCCAGGCATAGAACCTCTGTCTTTGATGAATTCAGTTTCAGCTGACTCTGTTTACCACAGCTACCAAACTTGTGGCCAGTCTGGCTGAGAAGGCATCTGGCTGGTCGCCCATCAACAAATATAGCTGGGTCAAGAAGCTCATATAACATAAAGTAGGTAATGATCCTTCATTATTGCAATTATATAGACCCATTTAACTTTTAAATGTGAACTATACATTCTTCTCTTCAGTAATGGTGAAAAGATTAAGAAGATGTTTAACAAATTTAATACTTGAAGACCATATGAGATTTGTTCTGAACAGATATATTGTGAAAAAATAAGAAATCAGTGTTTATTTTTTCTAGATGCAGAAAAAAAGCATTTAGCAATACAGCTCGGTGGTTGTTAGGAATGTGTGAAAATTTAAAGTATGAATCAAAATTTTTGAATTATCCTTTGTCATAATCTTGTGGAAATGAAACCATTGCAAGGCTGTCTCATATATACCCACATTGGCAAGGTAGTGGGCCAATTGATCATGATCACCCATATCAAACACTGCTGCCAAATTGAGTAACAGCAGCCATGCTATTCCCACCTTAATGGAGATTATCTGTGAGGGCAACCAATGCTATATCTTCATTCTGTGACCAGGTCACAAGCTGGATTGCAATGGGTCCAGAGTCAAAATATTTTCCAGGAAAGCCTGGAGCTTATCTGCTGCCAGTTTTTCAACTGTGTAATCCAGGAATGGGAGAATTGGCACTGGATGGTAGTTGGATGGGTCAATAGATCCAAAGACGGTTTCTTAGTAACATTACTACAGCATCTTTCTAATCCTCCTGGGAATGCTCCCAGGTAGAGCCGGAGAACCCCCTCTCTGCCAGCTTTCAACCACCACAATAGGCATGAGCTCTAGGGGTGGGGGTAGGCTTCACAGCTGTAATTGGCCAGGAGAGTCCAATGAACTGGTCCAACTGGGGCCTGAAGATGGCCAAAGGGTATCCAGTTTTCTGTATAAACAGTGGAAGGGAGGTTGTGGCAGAGTCAGTGGCGTACCTAGGCAAACTGGAGCCCTGGGAAAAAGCTGAGTTTGATGCCCCCCCCCATGGGCCGCCACCCTCTCCCACCGTGACCAAACAATGATTTTTCCACTAGGTCGTTTCAAAGTCACCATCACATTACAGAACATGCCCCAACTCACAAATCTGAACACAGCAATGGGCCATGCCACACAGCAGGAATATTTTTTTGAAAACATTTTCAAAATGCTTTCAAAATGTTTTGTTACTGCTATGAAAACATTTTATGGTGTTGTATCAAGTCCCCACAATTGGGGGAAACAGCATCACTTTCAATGTTATTTAAACTGGGGACCCCAGATTCTCCCTTTAAGGTGGATTTAAAAGGAGAATCTGGGCTCCCTAGTTTAAACAAGTGATGCTGGAATCCACCCCCAAACAGCATCATTTTCAATGGTGTTTAAACTAGGGAGACCAGACTCTTCTTTTAAATCCACCTTAAAGGGAGAATCTGGGGTCCCCAGTTTAAACAACATTGAAAGTGATGCTGTTTTGGGGTGGATTATCCCCCACCCTGAAACAGCATCACTTTCAATGTTTAAACTGGAGACCTCAGATTCTCCCTTTAAATCCATGCCAAAGAAGGTGGATTTAATAATATTAACAACAACAACAACAACAATAACAGCAACAACAACCACAACAACAACAACAACAACAATAACAACAATGATAACAACAACAACAACAACAACAACCTTTATTAGGCATTGAGAGAATAAAAGAAAGAACGAAAACAAGCAGGCAGGAAGGGGGTGGATTTAAAAGGAAAATCTGGGGAAATTTGGGGGGTGCCTGCTGTCAGGGATGCAATTATTAAGATAGCAGCACCAAAATTTCAGAGTATCTTTGTGAGATCCTACTGATGATACCACCCAGGTTTGGTGAAGTTTGGTTTAGGGTTAACTTTGGACCCTCAAAGGTGTAGCCCCCATCTCCTATTAGCTCCCATCTCCTATTAGCTCCTAATGGAAACAATGGGGGATGGAGGCACTCCCTTTGGGAGTCCATAACTTTGACTCCCTAAACCAAACCTCACCAAACCTGTGTGATATCATCAGGAGAGTCTCCCGAAAAACCCCTGAAATTTTGGTGCTGCTAGCCTAAAAACTGCATGCTATGTAGGCCAAAAGTTGAAAAACACTGAAAATACAAAAAATCCCACAAACGAACCTGCAGTTTTTGCGCCCCCCACAAGGGGGCGCCCTGGACAACTGCCCACTGGGAGGAACGCCTCTGGGCAGAGTGATGAGACTTTGTCTCAAAAAAGTTTGCAAACATCTCATACTTGACAGCCAAATCTGTACTGTTTTGAAACCTCTCATAGAGGAATTTCAAAGACCAAATTATCCAAAGCAGTTAAGCTGGGCAAGAGCTAGGAAATACAATGGATGGCAAATAAAATGCTTTTCTTCACTCCCATGTCACAGGATTCATATATGCCCTGTAAGACTTTCTTGCAGCTTCATCATGAGCACAGGATCCATAGATGTCCTGTAAGACTTCCTTGCAGCTTCATGAGCACACAGCCAAATACCCTCTAAGCTCCTATTTTCTCCTTCATGGCTCCATGGTGTACCAAGGAGTTAGTCTGAAATGGGGGTAAAGATGACATTTCTGCCCCCTCACTCTTGTGGACATAAGTCTAAGCAAATCAATATTCAATTACAATTTCCACTCTTCTGGTCTGATATTTTCTGTAAATCTATATTCTATTTGTTATGATAACTAAAAGACACCTCTGTATTATCAGTCAAAAGACTAAAGACACTCTAAATGTGTATGTGTGTAAAGTGTTGTTATGTCACAGTCGACTAATGGCAGCCCCAGCAAAATACGTTCATATTAAGTGAGAAGCACAGGCAGTTTGCTACTGCTTTCCTCTGCCTTCTTTGTACCGACCTTGCTTAGCTTCCAGTATCTGATGCAATTGGACTATACCATGCTGTTTTCCCTCCCTGATATTCACAATAGATCCTCTAAATATAATGTACATATTGCTTATCCCCCACAAACAAAGTTTAAGATCTTAAACAGCTATACTTCCCCACTAGGGCATTAATCATGCACCTAATTTGAAATTGAACCAAGGGTGTCTTTTGACCAATACTCATAGCTCAAAACCTGCTCATTGCTAACTAGATCATCTACTGTACAATTTTTTCTACTTGCATAGTTTAAATAATCTTGAACCTGGATTTGACATAATTGCTCATAATAGAAAACTTTCAATGGAGAAAGTCCAAGACTCAATAAAGATTTCAACTTATACCATTCAAGAAGGACTGCTTTTAAGATAAGATTATCCAAATGTAAATGTATCTACAGATACCAAATTAGATCTTTCAAATGATAATTATCTGGGAGATATTATCTAAAATGAATGCCCCATTCTTTAGCCAAAATCACTTGCATTTTTGAAACCATCATAGCTGAACACTCAAAAATGCTGGAAGAACATTTGCAAAGGTTTGATCAGAGGTTCACAAAAGGTGAATTGTCTGTATGCATATACATCTGCCAATTCCCTTTCTCCCCAAGCCGTAGACATTACCTTTCTGAATGCAGATGGCTCTATAAACATGTGATAGTTTTATGATTCTTGTAGATTACTGTTTAAAGTTATAAAATGTCTTCCGACATAGAGCCTTATGATAATTGTTGCTTTCCAAAATTGAATTGCAATAGCCCTTCAATACAATTCCTATCAAACCCAGTAAGCCAATAAATTTTGAACACATGCCAAAATACATGCCAGCATTGCCAGATTTAATGCATATGGCTTCGCATTTCCATGTTGATAATTTCACAGTTGGCATTTTGTTTCAGTGATGTTAGTGATTGTTCAATGATGTCAGAACAATACATTCATGTGTGATGGCTAACAACATCTTTACTTTCCACAAACTAAATATCAAGGTTAATGTAGCTTCTCCTATATGATATTTGTTTTCCTATCAGACAGAACTGGGACAAAATATAGTTCTGGGAGAACAGAAACCATACCAGTTCCATAACATAAAAACTATTCATTAGAACTATCCCAATGGTCATTTGTCAAGAACTAGCTGATAAATTCCACTCCTAGACTACTGTAAGATCATGACTTCAGTGCCAGATTAATAGAGACCCACATATTTGCTTAGAACAAGGTCATCCTAATTTCACATACTTCAATTTTACCTGTGATATGGGTTAAGCTGAAAATGCTTAGAAAAGTTTAAGAAGATAAGCGTAGAATTACCTGTGGCCTTACAGGTAAATGTGCATCCATAAGTTTCTCTCTTCATCACTATCCTCATTTATTTTATTTATTTATTTATTTTTATTTATTTCTTAGACTTTTATACTGCCCGGGCGGTGTACAACATGTAGAAATAACAATATAAGATAGCTAAAACATTTAAAAGCAGCGATAAAAACCATAAGAAACTAATTCTAATAATTAGAACTGCGTCCAGCATTCTATTGTTTAAAGTTCCCTCCCCCCAAGAGGGAGGAATGGCGAGTCTCATTGGGTGACAAATAGCCCAGAACTGTGCATTCATGACAGTTCCACCATGGAGTCAGTGCCTGTGATGCCATTATTTTTATATCAATGAACAACAATTTCAGAGGACTTGTTTGATGAAGGATTCCAATTATCATTTTAAAAAAATCTTATCATTAAAAAAAAATCTTAGCTTGTTTTAAAAATCTTGTTTCTTAAGATATTCTTAGACAGGAAAAACAGTCCACAGTTCACTGAGCTGATCTTTTAGAGAAGTATTTCATAAATAAACAAGGTTCTGCAGTTTAATCTTTTACAAAGAAATTTTTATATTTCATCAAAAGTTCTGCAATATTTTAGGAATTCAGTGGTTGCAAAGTGATGTTCTTAAGCCAGATATGGCTGGAGCCAGATATGGATGAGTAGAAGGACACTTTCTACAACTCATAGTATCCCCCTGTACCACCCTGCACACCATTTTGGAAAGTCCTGCAAGGCAGCACAGATCTGTTTCATGCAAAAAGCTTTCCTTGTGACTTTCTGGATCCAATTCCATCCCTTTGTATGAATGAAGCAGGTTCTGATTATGGTACATGAGTTTTATTATGGTACATGGGTTTTAAAGTTATATGGGACTAAATTTGGCAGAATGTTAAAAAATAATTTACAATACTTATTTAGGCATTTGAAAGAGAGTGAAAGCAACAAAAACTGACTTTGAAGATGACATAAGTGAAAGAGACAGAGGGGATTTTTATTTTTTTCTTTCCTTGCCCACTACTTCCGGCTCTAAACTGTTGAATAGGTAATTGCATTTGAAACTCTGGCCTTTTCCTCACAAGTCATTTTTTATCTTTTTATTGATACTTTGGATTTTTTGACAACCCTCCCCTGAAGGGCTCAGGGTGGTGAACAACATAAAATAACAGTAACATAGTATAATAATGTAAAATGTTATTAAAACCCCAAACGGCTTCCCTTCAATCACGTTGTAACAGTCACTATTTCTCCACCCCACCAAATGCCTGGTGCTTATCCACGTACTGGTGTAGTTTCCAGTAGTGTAGCAAGGAACTTGGGGGGCAGGGCTGGAGCCCCAGGAACCATTTCCACGGGGGTGTATTACAGCACTGCACCCACCCTTGCAACTGTACCCTGGCCCAAACTCCCTGTAGAGTTTGGGGCAGGATGCAGTTGAACACCAGCAAGCAGGGCTTGCCCCATCCCTGATCTCCATGTGGAGTTTAGGGACAGGCATCCAGCTCATCATCCTCTGATCTCCACGTGGAGATTGGGCGGGGGCAGTGGGGGGATTCAAATAATTTAACAACCGGCTCTGGTGGTGGGATTCAAATAATTTAAGAACTAGTTGTTTACAAGCACTATTTTAACAACTGGTTCTGCCAAAGTGGTGTGAACCTGCTGAATCCCTCCACTGGGTAGGGGGCATTTGATGCTGGTCTCAGTTCAATGGGTTCCAGCCTGCTTAGGCCAGGATAAGACTGAGCACCAAGGGTTGACCAGCTCTAGCTTCATTCTGTTGGCTCCACCCCAAACTCCACCTCCATTCCGGTGGAGTTTGGGGCAGAGTCAATAGTATAAAGCTAGAGCTGGTGAGCCCTTGGTGCTCAGTTTTATTCTGGCCTTAGCAAGACTTGGATTAAGCTCTAAACTGCTCGCTTGATCAAACAGGCTTGATTTGCTCCTGTGGGAGTGGGGCAGCCAGCTCACTCTGCCCCTGATCTTCATGTGTAGATTGGAATTGGGACAGACCCATTTAATGGTGGTCTCAGGTGAATATATTCACTTCAGGTAAATATATTTTTACAGACAAAGAAGCAAAATATCAAGAATTTGAATGGACCCAGTGTCTTAAATGTATATTTTTACTGAAATATTTTTATTACTGTAAGTTGTATGGAATGTTCCCTACTATACCATGATGGCAAAAACCCAGAAAGCTGTTTGGTGGCTTACATTCACAGCATGCCAAAATTCTAGTTATGCCACCTAAGTCTTAAGTATTTATTGGAGCAATATAGACAGAAGATGGCACTGTTTATTCATTGTTGAAGCTAAAGCTTTAACTTGGATGAATATACTTTTTGAATGGGAAACTATAAAAAAGGAGTGTTGGCAATTAACAGCAATCAAGAATTCAGTAAGTGCCCATCTAAGGCCCCAGTCATCCAAAGAGGGAACACAAAGCCTTATCGTAAGCATCTTAAGATCAGCTTGAGTTCAAATAACGTGTAGGAAGCATTTACTGGCTCAAGACTTCTAGCTGTGTAGGAAGAAAAAAGAAAAATGCATGCTTTTTTCATTAAATAGCATGAAAACATTAAATAGCCTGTTAATTACAAATATTTACTATAGAGATTAAACTGGCAATGTCAATTGACCAATAACACAACAAAGCAATTTTCACAGATTTGTGTGCAGGTGTGTGGTGGAATAGCAGGTAGCCAACAAATCCTTGTGTAAGCTCAGGAAGTTTTTGCCATTTAATGCACAGTCATCTTCTCTGCATAGTGGGAAGAAAGCATAAAAATGCCCTCTGGCTTTCTGGAGCAGGTTTTTTTCCCCTCTAAACCATCTTAGGAACTGTGACTAAAAGTAGTTTTCTCAAACTGTCTGTGTAGAGAGGTCCCCACCCACTTTATCAGTCATGTTGCAGAGAAACAGAAGAATTTTTTTAAAAAATGTGGCAAACTCTTGTCATATTACACTTGGGCTCATTCCGCACATGCAGAATAATGCACTTTCAAACTGCTTTCAGTGCTCTTTGAAGCTGTGCGGAATGGCAAAATCCACTTGCAAACAGTTGTGAAAGTGGCTCGAAACGCATTATTTTGCGTGTGCGGAAGGGGCCTTGGTTTGTTGGGAGCTGGGGAAGGGCAGACTGCACAGTATCACTTTACAGACTAGTCTAAGAAAAAGAAATGGAGCCTACTTAACCAACCCTAAACAATGAAAAACAGTGCTATTCAAAATCAGTAATCTACAAAAAGGTAGAAAACATCAAGGGCAACCAGAACCTCCCCCCCGCCAATAAATTCACAATAAAAATGAACAATGAAAAATAAATAAGTCCTTCAGAAGTCCAGAAAAGGAAAATCAGAAGATCATAACAAACTAAAGAGTCATTGACACAGAGCCCAAAACAACAACAACAACAAATCTCTCCTAAACCCCAGTGACCAAATTTCACATCTTCTTACTACCCCCTTGGGAAAATATGGAAGAAAGTTCAGCTAGTAGTAATACATAAATAATTTAAATGAAGCAAACTGTAGAGGAAAGAGTCCAGTGCTGTCCAGGAAAGTTCTGTCTTACCAAGCAAGGTGTTACAACACATGAGTTACAGCCCAACTGGCTCAAGTTGTATCATACATATGGTACAAAATGGCCAATGTAACTGACAGCTGCTGTTTAAAATTTCCATTGCCTCCAAGAAGGACTGATTGGCCACGACAGATCTCCTGAATTATCTCGGGGCTAAGGGTGGCTGAGGAAATGCTGTGGGGTGAGAGGCAGTCTCCATTAAATTCCTGACAATACATGATGTTATGAGATCTAGGAGTCGTTCCAGGAAGACTTTAACTGCCTCAAATATGCCCTACCTTATTTGATGCAGGTTAAGTCAAACAATTTTTAGGTTCTTCATATCTGACTGCAAACCTCCATGGAGGACTATGATTTTCATCCTTTAATAGTTCAATCGTAAGTTTATATAATCAGAAGGAGACTTACTATGTAGTAAGACTGTGCTAAGATTTTAATCCTAAATATCTTTGTCCATAAAGTACTGAAATAATATTTGAATACATCTATCACTTTATCAACAATGGTTAACAAATTTGTGTAACTAGAGAAAGAATCTAAAATTTGTTTCATACTAACAGAATTTCACACTGATGCTATAGTGAACATGGGTGATTGGGTAAAAGATAGTTTAAAAAGTTAATAAATTTTCCATGGTATGAAGAAAGCTTGAATCCTAGATAATGGCAAATAGTTCCAATTGCTATGAATACAGCTGAAATTGTTAGACACTGTTCTTGATGCAGACTTCTGTGGACTGTTGTGTAGTGAGCCACACCCTCTTTTGGGAGAGCTTAAAAGATATCAGACCTTTTATAACAATGGAATTGGTGAAAGAAAACAGAACAATTCATCAGAATCTTTGTGCATCAAACTTCTCCCTATTGCGTTGAGCAGCCTTGGTTTAAATGGTGCACCTGTCTTGAAAGAGAAATTGAGTTTGAGACTGTTTATAAAGGAGCATTCTCATTCCATCAAATCCAAGCATGTTCTTCTTTTATATCATATGATCTGAGATTGCAAATGCCTTAACAGACCAGGTGATCGGGAGCAACAGCCGCAGAAGGCCATTGCGTTCACATCCTACATGTGAGCTCCCAAAGGCACCTGGTGGGCCGCTGCGAGTAGCAGAGAGCTGGACTAGATGGACTTTGGTCTGATCCAGCTGGCTTGTTCTTATGTTCTTATGTTCTTATGTTCTTATGATATGTCTGAAGTGGGACATGTTGCACTGAGATTATAAAGGTCCACAGTGTTGGCTAATGCAACAGAAAAGAATTAGGCATGCATTCCCTTGAAATAAATCAGATTTTAAACTACTTAACTTAGACTGAATTGCATCCAGTTTTATTCCTTGAAATAGAATGTACCCATCAACCAAGTCAATTATCTTATCATAGCCTAGCACTGAAAGCCTGATGCTATGATCCATTTACTCCCAAAATAAAAGTTTAAAATTTATCGAAGGCAACCTTGTTATCACAAGAAATATTGAAGTTGTTTTGCTTTATTATTTAAATGATAATCATCTTGAAGAACTGTGCATATGGAGGAACAGAACTCCTGTGGTGCAAATAAACCCGCAGGTTTAACTCCGTGTTCAGTGGCAGCAGGAGAAATGCTGTGTGTGGTGAATGCATATTTCCATGTTTTATAATATCCATCGACTTAAAGTGTTTTGATGCACTTAGAGAAGTTTTTTGAGTTTCGTTGTTGACATGTCTTGATTAAAAAAAAATTTCCTGGCATATTAAAAAGTTATCAGGTGACAAACACGAATTTATTCATTTATGTTACCCTTTTAAAGGGTAAGATTTACATTTGTAAGATTTTGTACCAAACACTGCAGAATTTTACCTCCACTTATGCCTTAAAGACCAATAACATTTTATTCCACTTTATGTTTTTGGGGGCTTCAGCCCACTTCCTCACATGTTAATAATAAATGCATAAATAATAACATATGCTAATAATAAATATGTAAATAATAACTAAAGACTAAGCTGGGCTCTAGCTTATGAAAGCTTATGCTGGAATGAAACATTGTTAGCCTTTAAGGTATCTTCTGGTTGAGCTTACTTTTGCTACAACCGACTATTATGGGTATCCCTCTATAATGACAGTCTCCTCGGATTTTCATTGCTTTATTATTTAGATATGATTCTGCTGTCATCTTCTCATGCATTTTCCTGTTCCTTTTCTGAACTGCACAGTTGGGAACATCACAGTTTATAGATGATGACACTAATTCAAAATCTTATACAGTCTGATAACACAAAACTTCTAAGCAATCAGTTCCAAGCAATCAGTTCCTTAGGGTATTGTGGGTTTTCTGGATTGTATGGCCGTGTGGGTTTTCTGGATTGTATGGCCGTGTTCCAGTAGCATTTTCTCCTGATGTTTTCACCTGCATCTGTGGCTGGATTGCACCCTTAACACTTTTAACCAATGAAAATTGTTCTTTCTCCCACCCTGGACATTCCACGGGTATATATACTCCATTTGCTTTACTACCATCAGATTGTCTGAAGATGCCAGACCACAGATGCAGGAGAAAACATCAGGAGAAAATGCTACTGGAACACGGCCATACAATCCAGAAAACCACAACATCCTTGTGACTCCAGTCGTGAAAGTCTTCGACAATAAATCAGTTCCTTGTTTTCAATCTTGAGCCATTCTGTGTTCACAAGTGGAATGATCTGGTTTTACCTTCCCTTTCTGTTTTTGTCCTTTGATTCTTACCTTGCACTTCCCCTTCTAAAATTAGTTTCATAATTTTATGGTTTACAGACTTATCCCTTAGTGTGTTTTGTAAGTTTCATTTTGGTGTCTTGTCCTTAGTGGTGGTGTTTGTGTGGGCTTTGAGTCAACCAATGAGGTCCCCAGATGCCACTAAGAAGCTGAAGGGGAAATCCCTCCCATTCCCCTCACCCCCAGCCCTAAGGCTGCAAAAAATAGTCCCAGATAAGTCTGGTACAATCAGTCATGGCTATTGGACTTCAAATTTTTAAAAAATATTTTTGTGTAAATCTATTAATATTTATTTTATTTTGTATTTTTAAACATAGTTGAAAGTTACTTAGGGAGGATTCACCAATGGTTTGTTACAATAAATACATACATATTTTGTATAATATGTATGTTATCACTTTAACAGAGTTGTCAGTCTTATAATGATTAACAGAGAGGTGCTTCTCATCTTGTCACAGCTTCTAACAATAATTATCTTCTATATAAATCTTAAAAGTAGAGTTCTAATACTGAAAGTTAGTGCAGAAAACCTGCACTAAAATAGATTAACATTTTAATGAAAATGCACATTTTTTTCTGTTATGCAGAATTATATATATATAATTGAATCAGTGAAAATTGGAAGTACTTCATATCTGAAGTCTCTCAAGTTAAACTGGTTGAATGAGAGAAGAATGACTATTTTAATGAACATCTATAAAATAGTTTTGTTACCATTCCACATTGTACATTTGGAAGCTCTCTTTCACTGCTTTCCTGATTAAGAAAGTATTATATTTACTCAATTTCCTGCTTTGAAGGGGGGGGGGGGGATTGCATACCACTGATACTAATTTATGCTATGGAATTTTATGAAATTTTTAAAATGGAAAACATCAGAATTAAGCACTTAGATGTTCCATTGACAGAACTAGAGTTTGTGTGCCAAAGGAGCTTCCACTATGTGCTTACTCTATTTCTCCTCCCTTCCCTCAATGTCCAGGTTCTGCATAACCTGACATTTTAAAAACATTCCTTCAATGAGTTTCTTATTTTTGTAACCTTGGTGGTGATACTTCACTTTCTTTTTCTTGTGGTAATGCCTGTGACCTCTAATCCTCAGGGGTTCTTAAGCAATTTTAGGTTAACTGTGTCTAATGGAGAAGAAACCCAGGAGGATCAGGATCAGGAGTCATACTCAGAATGTGAAATTGCTCAGGAACCCATGAAGGAAAGGGGTCTAGAAGCCTGCAGACACCACAGGACCCTGAGAGCAAAGAAGACAGCCCATGAAGAAGCACAGCTCAGGCACCAAAATGCACAACTAGTTACCCAAGTCCTTTCTGCTGATCATGAGGCATTTGGTGACCTAAATACACCATAATGATTTGTAGGTGCTAGACAAGGTCCAGCTGTGAGTGCCTGCTGACTCCAGGCTTCTGCAGCTTCAGGCACTCACTCAACTCTTCCCTTGCTGTTGTGAGTTTAACAGCTCTGATAGGCTTGGCCACTTGGTCAGCCAGCCAGCAGTTTGGAGAGCAGTAGCAACTCCAGGAAAACCATAGGCCCTACTTGGAGTATAGCCACCTAAAATAAATGCCATGTGTCTGAGCAACAGTAACCAACTCCACCTTCTGAAACTGACCAGTGATATGAAATGCTGCAAAGAAATCTAGAAGAATCAACAGGGATGCATTTCTTCTACCACTCTCCTGGCCCACATCCTAGGTCATTTAGAGTTTTGGCACTTAAATCCAAGAGAACAAATCAAAAGCCAGTGAATTAAAAAAAACCACTAGCATGCTATGTTCACTGCAATCAAAACTTTATTAGCAATATGAGAACCATATTGTGCTTTTTTCATAGGATTGATTTGAAGATTCGACAAATATCTTTGCAGGCAATATAATAAGTGTTCCATTACCTGAGGTAACTTTATGAAGGATTATCTTTTCAGAAAGCATCAGAGAAACATAACTTCTCAATATGTCTGGAGTGCTACATTTTAGCTGCTCTCAAAACTATATTAGGTCAATATTTTAAAAGTATGGAAACATTTAAATTTATCTTTAAAGATAGCAGCAACAGCAGAGTGATTTAAAATGGCATTAAATAAAAATATGTCTGGAAAATGTGAACATTTGCTATTTAGACAAGATACTAAATATTCACAAATAATTAGGAATGCTAGAGGTAAAAGCCTTGGAGAAACAATGGAATTTCCATTGCCCATTCATAATTCCTTGTGGGCCTGCAATCTGAAATATGCAAGATTTTTTGTACTCAAAAAAAATCAGTCACTATCATATTTCATGGACTTTAATTTAATTCATACAACTGGAAGAATTTGTCCAGTGTCCACTTCTGCATTTTCCAGGGGATTTAGCCTACATTTGTCTCCAAATGTTAAAATGAGAGTGAAATAATTCCCATAGGTATACACAACCAAAGTTAATGTGGTCATGTGGGGGATTTTCTGGTCTTCAATTATCTTAAAAGTTCAGGGGATCCACAAATGTAATAAAAGCATGTATAATTATCCCTCCCCCCTTGAATGAAATGAAATATAATGTTTTTACAGCGCACTTTGTTGGAAGCTTTCCTTCTGAGATGCCATTTCTCTACTGCATGGGTCATTGGTGCTTAGTTGCCGGGAAATCTAATTAACCACTATGTATACTTTTCATTCAGACACAGAGAAACTGTTGTCCATGAAAGGTATTCCAGAATGTATTTGGTGAAGAATTACCAGTACATCTAGCTACATAGTACACTTACAATCTTTTATACAAAGGGGGGGGGGGATCTAAAATTCACTGCATGGAAATGCTATTTTACATGCATCAGTTACTTGGAAAAAGATTATGTTTTCTATTTACCCTATGGATTCTCAAAGCAGCTTACAAACACATTTCTTTTTTCTTCTAATAACAGGCACCTTGTGTGGGAAGTGGGGCTGAGAGAATTCCCAGACAATTGTAACTGGCCCAAGGTCACCCAGCAGACTCCATGTGGGCCTTCAACAATACTTCAGATTAGAGTCCACTGTTCTTAACCACTACAACATACTGGAATGTCACTTGAACAAGTTATTTGTGCAAGTAACAATGAAACAATGTATTATTGAAGGCATTCATGGCTGGAATCAATTGGCTGTTATGGGTTTTCTAGCCTGTGTGGCTGTGGTCTGGCGATTTTGCCTGCATCTATGGCTGGTATTTTAACCCAGATACTTGCAAATGTGCCTTACCCACTATGACACACACAAATGCAATTGCAAATGAACTCCATCTGGACACTTGCAAATGTATTTCACCCCATCCCATCTAAAGGAGAGAAAACAGACACTCAATCACAAATAACTCCACACTATGGAGAGAAACACATTTCACCCTACATGCCTATGAAATTGCCAGCCACATGTGGGCAAAATGTTAGGAACTAAAACCACCAGACCATGACCACAGAGGACTCTTTCCACATGCAGAATAATGCACTTTCAATGCACTTTCAGTCCACTTTGCAGTTGGATTTTACTGTGTGGAACAGCAAAATCCACTTGCAAAGAGTTGTGAAAGTGGATTGAAAGTGCATTATTCTGCATGTGCGGAAGTGGCCAGAGTCCAGAAAACCAACAACCATAGGACATCATTATACATGGATAGAACATTTCTGCAATTCTTACTTATACCAGAGTCCATGCCTTATTTCCGGATCTCATGTGTTCCAGAGGCGTTTCTTCCATTGAGCAAAGTGGGCAGCTGCACAGGGTGCCACCTTGTGGTGGGTGACAAAATTGCAGGTTTGTTTGTGGGGGATTTTGTATTTTCAGTGGTTTTTTCCGTTTTTGGCCTGCAGGGGGTGCATATTTTAGGATAGCAGCACCAAAATATCAGGAATCTTTTGGGAGACTCTCCTGATGATATGACCTGGGTATGGAGAGGTTTGGTTCAGGGAGTCCAAAGTTATGGACTCCCAAAGGGAGTGCCCCCATCCCCCATTGTTTCCATTAGGAGCTAATAGGAGATAGGGCTACACCTTTGAGGGTCCATAACTTTGGACCCCCTGAACCAGACTTCACCAAACCTGGGTGATATCATCAGAAGGGTCTCACGAAAATACTCTGAAATTTTGGTGATGCTATCTTAATAATTGCACCCCTGACAACAGGCACCCCTAAATTTCCCCAGATTCTCTTTTTAAATCCACTCCCTTCCTGCCAATGGTTGTTTTCTTTCTTTCTTTCTTTCTTTCTTTCTTTCTTTCTTTCTTTCTTTCTTTCTTTCTTTCTTTCTTTCTTTCTTTCTTTCTTTCTTTCTTTCTTTCTTTCTTTCTTTCTTTCTTTCAATGCCTAATAAAGGTTATTACTATTATTATTAAATCCATCCCCTTCAGCATGAATTTAAAGGGAGAATCTGAGGTCCCCAGTTTAAACATTGAAAGTGATGATGTTTCAGGGTGGGGGAGAATCCACCCCAAAACAGCATCACTTTCTTTCTTTTTTTATTTTAAATTGTACTTTATTGAAAAAATATTAAAAAGAATACAAGTTTTACAATCGTACTTCAATTTTATACGTTCTGTCTCAAACGTTAAAAATATGCTATTTCCCTTACTTGGGAATTTCGTACATTTAACCGCTTTAACCAAAAGACTTCTCTTCTAACTAGAACATTCCAAACTGGAATCATATATGTGGAAATATTACATTATGAGTCTGCATTTAATGAATCTTTCATAACAAATTAAACAACTATCCCTCAGTTTGTCATTATTTCAACCACTTATCCTAAATAATCTACCTACTTACTTATTTGTCTATTTCATAATTATTCTGTCTATTCTATCTACTTGGTAATAGATTTGAAATATTCTTCCAATGGTTTCCACTCCAGTTCTTTCTTTCTTGTCTCTTCTTCCTGTAATGTAAGTGAAATGCGTTCCAAATCCATAAACATATATATTTTTTCAAACCACGCCTCCACCGTTGGTATAGTATCAGATTTCCATACCGACGCAATTAACATACGTGCTGCTGTTATCAGGTAAGTAATCAATTTTGTATACATTGTAAGTTTTTTATCTTTAAATAAACCTAACAAATACATTTCCGGTTCCATTTTAAATTGTACTTTCAATATATTTTGTAAATGATTATGTATCTTCTCCCAAAATCTTTTTATTCTTTTGCAGTTCCACCAGAGATGTATAAACGTTCTGACCTCCTTTCCACATTTCCAACAGGTCACTGGGTAAGTATTGTCCATTTTAGCAATAATTACGAGGGTTAGATACCATCTATGAATTACTTTATAGATATTTTCTTTTACATCTGTACATACTATGGATGTATGTGCTCTTTTCCATATTAATTCCCAGTCATCTAGATCAGGGGTAGGGAACCTGCGGCTCTCCAGATGTTCAGGAACTACAATTCCCATCAGCCCCTACCAGCATGGCCAATTGGCCATGCTGACAGAGGCTGATGGGAATTGTAGTTCCTGAACATCTGGAGAGCCGCAGGTTCCCTACCCCTGATCTAGATCAATATTCCTACCAACATCTTTAGACCATTGTAGCATAGATGTTCTAACTACTTCATCTTCCGTCTCTAAATCTAATAAGTATATGTAAATTCTGCTAATTAGTTTTTTCCTTCCCAGATTCATAATTTCGTCTAATTTCGAAGGTTTTTTTGAAAAACCCCACAGTTTATTGTCACTCTTAAAGTAATCCATGAGTTGTAGATACGTATACCAATCGCATATTTTGTCAGCAATTATTATATTTTCTCTATCTTTTAAAGTTAATTTCTCTTTCTCAAAAAGTAGCAATTCCTTATAGGTCGGCCATTTTGTTTCTTTTGACCAACCTTTCAAGTTTAAGGCTTCCAACCTTGATAACCATAACGGTATGGTTCTATAAAAATCAAACTTATATCTATCCCAGATTTTTATTAAAGATCTTCTAATATAGTGTTGGTTAAAGGTCTTATATCTATTCTTATCTTTAGATGGCCACAATCTTTCGTGCCATCCATGGTTGAGGCCGTAACTTTCAACATTTAACATCTTAATTTCTGAAAGGTCGATCCAGTCTTTTAGCCATACACAAACATTTGCAACGTAATAAATATGAAAATCAGGTAAAGAAAAACCTCCTCTTTCCTTCCTTGAGATTAAAATCTTATATTTCACTCGCGGTTTTCTTCCGCCCCATACAAACTTCGAAATATCCTTCTTCCATGTTTTAAAGGCTGATTGCTTATCTATAAAGGGAATATTTTGTAGCAGGTACATCAATTTCGGTAAGATGTTCATTTTGACCAATGCTATTTTACCTAGAAAAGACAAGTTAACCTTACTCCAGTTGTTTAAATCCTTTTTTATATTCCTCCATAATTTTTCATAATTATTTTTATAAATATCTAAATTACATTTAGACAGATTTACTCCTAGATATTTTACTTCTCTCACTATTTTACAGCCCGATACTGCCATCAATTGTGTTTCCTCGTCTTTTGACAAGTTAAAGGTTAGTATCTTTGTTTTATGTTTATTGATTATGAATCCTGCCAGTTGTCCAAAATCGATATAATTTTCCAGAGATAGTCTATTTTAATTGACAGGATCATCCAAAATAATTAAAGTATCGTCAGCATAAGCTTGTATTTTATAATTAAAGTTTTTTATTTTAAGTCCTTCAATTAATCTGTCTTGTCTGATGGTATATAAAAGTAGTTCTAATACCCATATAAAAAGTTGTGGGGATAAAGGACAGCCCTGCCTTGTTCCTTGAGAAATTTTGAATGTTTTGTAAGGAGATCCATTGATTTTCAAAGAGGCTTTCTGTTCATTGTATATTATTTTGAGGATTTCCCAAAAATTTCCTTTTATGCCTATTTTCTCTAATAATCTTATAAACATCCAATTTATTTTATCGAACGCCTTCTCAGCGTCTAAAAATATTAAGGCTACTTTTTGGTCAGGTTTGTTTTTTAAGATTTCTATGATATCGATTATTGTTCTAATATTGTTTTTACCGCTCCTATTTGGTAAAAAGCCTCTTTGGTCTTCATGTATCCATTTTGTAGAAATTCTTTTCAGTCTTTCAGCCATTATGGAAGTTAGAATTTTATAATCCGTGTTTAACAAAGCAATAGGCCTAAATTTATCCACTTCAGGAATTATTCCTTGTTGTTTAGCTATTAGTGTAATATGATTTTCTTTCCATGTTTGTGGAATATCTTTAATTTGTGTTATATTGTTAAACATTTCAGCAAGTATATTTGATATTTCTTGTTTATGGTCTTTATAGAAGAGGGCAGTTAACCCATCAGGGCCAGGTGATTTATTCAATTTCAGGTTCTCTATAGCTTGATTAATTTCTATTACAGTAAATAGTTTATTCAAATCTTCTATCTCTGTTTGAGGAATTGTAATAAATGGGTGATTGTCTAAGTAATCGTCTATTTTCCCTAATGGGACTTCTATATTTTGGTATAATTCGGAGTAGTACCTATGTAGTTCTTTCTTAATTTCTTCTGGATCAGTTATATCCATTTCGTTTTTCCTAATAATATTTATAGTTCTATTTTCTTTATCTTCTTTAATCTTGGCTGAAAGTCATTTCCCTAGTTTATTTGCATATAGGAAATTTTTATGTTTCAGTTGTCTAATATTTTGCAACAAAGTTCTCCTATTTCTTTCTTCCACTTGTAATCTTATTAATTGTAATTTCTTTTTAACTTTCTTATTTCGTGGATTACTTAGAAATTGAATTTCCAAATTTTTAAGTTTGTCCATTAATGTTTGGTCAGTTTTTCTCCAAATTTTTTTTGTTTTATCTCTTGGCTTATACATAGCCCTCTCATTGTAGCTTTATATGCATCCCAATTTACATTTAAATTTTTATAGAATCTTTATTTAATTCCCAATAATCTTTTGTTGATGTTTTTAATGTCTTATTATGTTTTTCCATTTTTATCAACCAATTTTTTAATCTCCACACTTTAGCTCTTTTTTTCACTGTAATATGTAGTTCAATGGCATTATGGTCCGATAGAAATTTAGGTAGTATTTTAATATCCTTTATAAATTGGGGTAATTTCCCAGTCACCCAAGCCATATCTAATCTGGTATGTATTTTATGTCTGTATGAATAACACGTAAATTCTTTGGCGTTTCCATTTTTCAATCTCCAGACATCTTTTAATTTGATCTTTTCACTAAGATGAAAAAAGGCTTGTGGGAGCATATTAAATTTCTTTTTTAATCTATTTTTACTTTGGTTTCTTTCCTATCAAGTTCAGGGTTGACTAAACCATTAAAGTCACCCAACAGGAGTAGATTTCCCTCTGTAAATTCCAATAACTTACTTAATAAATTATTGTAATAATTTGTCTTTTTATTTCTTTCTGTAGGGGCGTATATGCCTATTACTATCATTCTTTCTCCCTCAATTGATACCTCTATTATTAAGGTTCTTCCATCATCGGCAGTATATAACAATTTGGGATTCCATTGATCTTTAATGTACATTAAAACTCCTCTCTTTTTTTGGGAGCTAGAGGAATAAAATGTTTTCCCCAATCTGTCATTTTTTACCAGATGTTCATCTTTTTTCCTGATATGCGACTCCTGTAAACAGATGATATCATAGTTTTGTTTTTTCAAATAATGGAAGATTTCCTTACGTTTTCTGGGATTATTCATTCCATTTATGTTATTAGAAAATATCCTACAAGTCATTCCTTTGTTTGTTTCTGTCATCATTTTTTCCCCTTCAATCAACGTAAACAAACAAACAATAATCGTTTAGGTTAATAAGTAACTCTAATTCCTTAATCTATAGCAGTCAATACATTAAGCATCCAGAATGAAACTCTAATAAGTAACAATAATAACAGGAAAGGTGCAATCAAAACACTGAAAACAATAAAAAGAAAAGAGAAAAAAAATTATATATGTATATATAAACATATCTTACCCAGACCTGTGAATTATCCTATTAAGTCTTGTTTGTAACTTTTCAGGAATTCTTGTGCTTTCTCCACACTATTAATAGTAATTTTAGAGTCTTGAAAGGAGAAAGACAAACCCGCTACCAATTCCCATTGGAATATGATGTCATTTTTCCTCAATATATCTACCAGAAAATAATAGTCTTTCCTTTTTCTTAAGATATAGTTTGGCACCTCCTTCAATATTGATAGTATATGGCCATTGTAGTCCAGTCGATTTTTAGAATGGTAATGTAGAATCTCATCACGTAAATTCTTTCTCACACAGTTTATTATTATATCTCTTGGTACATTCTTGTTTCTTGCAAATCTGGAATTAATTCTATATAGCCGGTCATATTCTTTAAAAGTTTCTTTCTCATCTATTTCCCAGATTTTTGCTAAAATAGGGGCTAATTTGAGTGGAAGATTTTCACCTTTTTCTTCTTGCAGGCCTCTTATCCGTAATGTTGTTTCTTTTTGCTTAAGTTCTAGAAGTGCGATATTATTTTGGTATGTCTCTACCTGTTTTTGTAATACATCATATTTATTAGACATCACTTCCAGTTGATCTTGGTTAGATTTTACTGAATCCTTAAGTTGACTAATAGACTCCTCCATTTTTTTTGGCTGATTTCTGCCTTCATGTCTTGAAGTTCTGTGTCTATTTTGTTGAATCTATCTTTGGAGTCCTTGTCCAGTTTGTTGAATCTTTTTTGTGCCTTCATGTCTATTTTATCCAATTTTTCTTTAGTATCTTTTTGAAAATTGGTAATTATCTCAATAATTTGTTCCATTTTGGGATCAGACGTCATTTTTTCTGGGGTTCTTACATCCACACATATGTTACTGACACCATTTAGTTTCGTTTTTCTTGTGGCCATAAATAACTTAATAAGGTCACTTGTCTGTTATAAATGTCTTTATTATGGAGGAATATGTTGATTTCGTCTGTAAATTATCATCCTTTAAGTCC
This sequence comes from Sphaerodactylus townsendi, assembly GCF_021028975.2. NCBI lineage: Eukaryota > Metazoa > Chordata > Lepidosauria > Squamata > Sphaerodactylidae > Sphaerodactylus > Sphaerodactylus townsendi. The sequence goes on along the minus strand of NC_059428.1, from coordinate 62,540,289 downwards.
GTCACAAACCGCTTATCTTACACAGGTCTGTATTTGTTATAGAATCATGTTTTCATTAGCACTTCCTGACTATCTAGGAAGATGGTCTTGTATACTCTATAGTCATTCCAGACCGGAAGTGGTATTTTTTTCTATAATACTATAATACAGTAGACTTCCTGGTATTTTTAAAGGGGTATGTAGGTATTTCGCCAAAATCTAATTAACCCTCCTCTTATACAAGTCCATTAAGGTTTGTATTCCGGTTTTATTATTCTAAAAGGAGGGGGCACCGCGGAGACCAAATCGGACCTCACCTCTGGCTGGTCACTTTCGCTCACTCATCAGAGTCTAATCGCCTTCAACTCCGCAGAAAGTCCATCTGCAGCGTCTCATTAAAAATCTTCACTTTGCCTTCCACATTCGATAGAAGCTGCCGACTGCCCGGATGTCGTTGGAAATAAACTGCAAGTTCGTAACTTTCCCAGTTTTCGGTACAATCCGAGCTCCGTCTGGCACGGTGGGAAGGGGGAGGTGGGCTTTCAATCTATCGTCGCTATCTCAATAATGGCTGCGGCGGCGGCCGGCTCCTTTACCCCCTCACTGGTCGTTCGAGGGTTCGGGTGCCGACTCGTTTCGCGGTCCTTAATCTTTACAAATCCCCTCTCTTCTTGGGAAGAATTTTTCCTGGGTATTTTTGCGAAGAAAGAGCTAGATAGCGAAGACTAGTCGTCCGTGGTTACGGACGCGTGCAGCCCTTTCGCCTCCCACCAGAAGTCTCCCTCAAAACAGCATCACTTTCAATGTTGTTTAAACTGGGGACCCCAGAATCTCCCTTTAAGGTGGATTTAAAAGGAGAATCTGGGCTCCCTAGTTTACACACCATTGAAAATGATGCTGTTTGGTGGTGGATTCCAGCATCACTTGTTTAAACTAGGGAGCCCAGATTCTTCTTTTAAATCACCTTAAAGGGAGAATCTGGGGTCCCCAGTTTAAATAACATTGAAAGTGATGCTGTTTCCCCCAATTGGAGGATTGGATACAACACTATAAAATGTTTTCATAGCAGTAATAAAACATTTTGAAAGCATTTTGAAAATGTTTTCAAAAAATTGTTTCTGCTGTGTGGCATGTCCCATTGCTGTGCTCAGATTTGTGAGTTGGGGCATGTTCTATAATGTGATGGTGATTTTGAAACGACCTAGTGAAAAAAAATCATTGTTTGGTCACGGTGGGGGAGGGTGGCTGCCCATGGGGGGCATCAAACTCAGGTTTTGTCCAGGGCTCCAGTTTGCCTAGGTATGCCTCTGATGTTTTTACAGCTCATATATTTAGTGCTGACAATTCTGTAAATATAAAAAGAGAATTCCGTGGAAGTGAATTTGTACAGAGATAAGGAAATGGTTAGGAAGACAATTCCATCTTAAATACATTTCTATAGCTTTGCTGCCAGACTCATTCTCCCAACCAAATGACACATTATTTTATGAACACGCAGCTATGTTACTCATGATATAGTGCTAAGGACAATATGATAATCTGCAAAGTGTATTAATATGTAATATGTCTGTTACTTTGCTTAAACCACTTTTAATGGCATTTAAATGAAAATTGTACCTGTAAGTATGTGTATGTATGAGAGACAGAGAAGGGGAAAAGAGAGATAAATAAATATTTTTAAATTAATAGTACAAAATGATTGATCATATTATTTTTATGACTTAGTGATTAGACTGCCATACTGTGATTTGGGATACTCAGGTTCAAATATCAACTTTGTTGAGTCACCTTGGGCCAGACACTCTAATCTACTCACTGGATTGTTATGTGAAGAAAATGGAAGAGAGGAGAATGACCTAAACTTCTTTGGATCCCCATTATGAACAAAGGCAGGGTATAAATAAAATAGTTGAACTGCTACAAATAGGTACAAAGTGGTAACATATAAGATTTTGAAAGGAAGAAATAATAAATAATAGTATCTTTGGGGGTTTTAGGACTCCAAACACATGCTCTATTGAAGTTGCAGTAGAAGCATAAAGCATACAACTCCTTGAAGCTTTTGATGAGGTTGCTCCTAGATGATCTCTCCATGGAGCTGAGTGATCTCAAAATGCTGGGAGACGTCTAGAACAGTGGTCTTATATGAAATGGTGGGAGTCTCTCCCTTTTAAAGTGAGGAATTAGTGAGAGCAGACTCTTGGCTTAACAAAAGGTCAGACAAGCTTGAGATCTTGGTTACCTATGTTTTATAGGAGCCAGCTTTTGCAAGAAATGCAGAAAAATGAATAAAGTTTAACAATTTTGTTTAGGGATAATGGGGGTACACAATAATCAAAACAGCAAAATAAAATAAACAACACACACACACACAGTCCTAAGATATAAGCAGTGTTGAGTGGATTGATCTGGAACAGGTGAGGGAATTGGGGCAGTAGGAGTTACGGTCAGTCTTGATTTTGGAATTGAATGGTCTAACGAGGTGTCCAACAACTCCACTAATTAATTTACTGATTTCAGCTGAAACCATTGGGGGCAAGAAAGTTTTACTCATCTTCCAGAAAGCTCTGTCTGGACAGTGTCCTTACTGGTTGAAGAGGGTCAAAGGGTCAGTTTTATATTCATTCATTCATTCATTCATTCATTCATTCATTCATTCATTCATTCATTCATTCATTCATTCATTCATTCATTCATTCATTCATTCATTCATTCATTCATTCATTCATTGGATTTGGTAAACCGCCCTACCCCCAAAGGGCTACATATAAATGTAGACTATTCTGATAGACCCTTTACCCTTTACTTTATTTACCTTTACATGCTACATTTGCCTCAGTTGTGTTATTTTGTCATTATATCTATTTTGGATTATGCTGCTTGACTTTGAATTGAATTTCTTAATGCCGCAACATCTATTCTGTCAGATCCTTCACTAAGGCAGATTCCACACATGCCTGGGGAGTTGCGGGGCGCCAGTGTACATGACACTTGTGAAGCCCCAAGGCCCTTCTCACACTGGTGTGGGGGCAGCCCTGGAACTGCTGTGTCCTGCAGCGGCGCCTCTGCATAGAGGCGTGCTGCTTTTAACTTACCTCCTCTTCCCTATGCAGCTCTGCAGAGATGAGGGGAAATCCCCCCATGGCCCTGGCAATGCCCTGGGAGTTGGAGGGCAGGAGGCATGTCCCCTCATCCCAATGGAGCTACACAGGGAAGAGGAGGTAAGTGGAAAAAAAGCGGTGACCCAAAAAATTAAGCCTTCCGTCTGGTGCTGTTCACACGGCACTGGGTAGATGCAGCTGTTTTTAAAAATACTTGCTTGTTTAGTAAATCCCAAAAATGCAGTTGTGGGGGAAGAAGGCCGCTGCAGCTTTGCACCAGCCGCAGCAGTTGTGCAAAGTCTTTCCCCACAACGGGGGTTTTCCAGCTCCACACCGCTGTATTCGGCCCATGCAGAATCTGCCTAAGTATCTTTAGGAAGTTAGCTTTCTTGCTTTTATGGATTTTGACTCTTTCTTGCTTTTATGGACTCTTCTCTTCCATCTGTGTAATAAGATTAACAGGCAGTGTCATGACAAATGGAATCCTGGAAATGGAATTCTTAATTAATCCTTAATTAAGCCTCAGCAGAGAGTCATGATCATTAAATAGTCATTGGTGTTTCAAACTTACTGCACACCATCAGATTTATCATGAATTGTTCTATCACTCATAATGCTAATAATATGATCAAACTTTTGATCAGCCTATCACAGATTCCTGATACATAGTGCTCCTATCTCATTTACTCTAAAAAAGAGGAATAAATGTTTTTCTCAGCAGAACCATGTTTAAAGGATGTGGCGATATATATTGACTAATTCAGAAACATCATCACAACAAATTGATGAGTTCATTTTTTTTAAAAAAAATATAACTTGGCCCACATCAAGCAGTTTTACACAGTTTAACTGACAAGGAGCTGTTCTTCCATTTTTTAATATTTTCAATAGCTTGAATAAATAAAGTTCAAAATATTTTCATTATTTTAATTGTCAGTATTACCAAATACTCATGAATGTTTTAAAAGTAATAAATGATCCTCAGATCTGATATTTTCAATCAGAATATTTGCCACTGCAATGTACATGAACTCTACATGAAATATTTGCCATGCCATCTAAATGAACTAATTAACCCACACTATTCAACCTGCAGTATTTGTCAAACTCATACTATCAACTTACAGCTCAGTTCAGAGGTCTAGGCAGGCGGGGAGGGCACTGTTGCCATATTGTCCTGCCTCCACCAGAAAGGTTTTTGATGGTGAAGGAAGGGGAAAAAAACAAATAAATCTACTGCTGCCAGAAATTCCTCCATAGGACTCCTCTGTAATTTGGAAACTGGGGCCCTTTCCGCACGGGCCTTTTCCAGCACCCCAGGGGCGGCAAAAACGCCGTCCCTAGGGAGCTGTTCGCATGGGGAGTGCAGCTGCATCGCAGTCGCGCCACCCTCACTCCCCCCCAGCGGCGTGAAGCCGCTGTTTCCAAGCCTCGCTCCCTGAGCGAGGTTTTCTGGAAACAGCAGCTTCCAGCCGCTGCCGTGCGAACGGCAGTGGCTGGAAGGCACCATCCCCCCTTTTCCGATCGACTTACATTCCCTGCGACCTTCTGGCGCGTCGCTGAGGCCTGGGGACATGCCCCCCTGCCCTGCGACTCCAGAGCGGTCGCGCAGGGCAGGGGGCATTTCCCCTGGCCTTGGCAACACGCCGGAAGGTCGCAGGGAAGGTAAGTCGATCGGGTGACGGCGCAGCACTGTGCCGTCTTCCCTGTCTTTACTGGGACCGTTCGTGCGAACGGTCTCGGGGGGGGTGTCGACATCGTATACGCCGACACCCCCCCCCCAGCGTGGCCATGTGGAAGTGGCCTGGGCCAGTGTGTTTGTGAAGAAAAATTATCTGTGAGATTGCTTTTCCTTGTCCTGTTTGCTGCCATTGTTATATTTATCTGTTGTAGCTGTGTGTCATTTATTCAGTTTAATTAATTATTATGTCTTCTTCTAGATTTAGACTCCTGGATAATCATAGACATTTAGGGTTCACATAGTGAATAAGGTGATAACATGGCACTATAAGTCAATCAGTTTTGGCTATATTATGACATTACTAAGAAAAAACAAAAACCAGTTTGAAGAGTCTATGGCCGTTTCCACATGAGTCAAAAAACCGGTAAAAGGATGGTAAAAACAGTGTTATAGGAGGGGGTTCACACTGCCATTGCTGCAGAAATGATGCGGGCCCACAAAGGTTTATTTAAAAGTTGCTCACCGAGCATGTCTTTTCAACAACAGTGCTCCACAGTCGGCATTGTGTGAAGTGCCCACCAGGAATCAGTGCCTCAGAACCTGCCCCCAACAATGGTGGCTCTCACTGGCCAATCCTGGTGGCGAATGCCCATGACGTCTACTCTGGAAAAAAAACGTGTTTGCAAAGCACAGCCATGTGAAGCACCGGGGTTCAGTCGATACGCTACCTGTCTATGTACGCCCGCCCATGCGAACGCTTCGTTGCTGCAGCATTGCCAATAACACCACCAACACAACATTGCTATTGGCTGTACAGAAACAGCCTCTGCAAGAGAGATATGGACAAAATGAATATTATTATCAAAGTATCCCAAAGATTGGGAGAGGGATAACCAAGGGACATCCCAATAGGCAAGGTGTTCCACCAAAATAAGTGCATTTGTCTTGCAAGCATGTATCTAAATTCAAAAGGAAGGGGAAAGCTGATTTTCCTCTGTATAGAATGAATATAATACTTAAGCATCTATAATACTTAAACATCTGTGCCCATTTAATGTTTTGAACTGTGTTTTTGTGAAGTGCCATCAAGTCACTTCATACTTATGGCAACCCTAAGAAATAACATCCTCCCAAAGTTCCTATCATAACAGCCTTGCAGATTGAGGGCTGTGACTTTCTTCAGAGTCAATCCATGTCATGCTGGATCTTCCTCTTTTACTGCTGTGTTCAACTTTTCCTGGCATTATGGTCTTTTACAGTGAGTCTTATCTTCTCTCTATGTGATCAAAGTACAGTAGCCTCAGTTTAGTTATTTTAGTTTCCAGGGAAAGTTCAGACATGATCTAGAATCCACTTATTTGCCACTTATTTGCATTTTTGGCTGTTCGCAGTATTTGTAAAACTCTCCTCCAACACTATATTTCAAAGGAATCTACTTTCATCCTGTTAGCTTTTTTCATTGTCCAACTTTCACACTCATACATAGTGATGAGGACTACCACTGGCTCGATCTTGGTTGCCAGTGACACATCCTTCTTCATGGCTGCCCTCCCCAGGCTCAGTCTCCTTCTGATTTCTTAGTTTCAGTCTCCCTTTTAGTTGATGATGCAGCCAAGAAACAAGTTTCTTTATGTCAGTCTCAAAGCAGTGCAATTCTCCTGCAGTCATTACTTTTGTCTTCTTGATGTTCAGTTGTAATCCTGGTTTGGTACTTTATGTTTTATCAATGGTCTTTTCAAGACACCACTTTTCTGCTAGTAATGTGGTATTTTCTGCATATCTCAAATTGTTAATGTTCTTTCCACCAATTTTCACTCCTCCATCTAAATCTAATCCATCTTTCATTATGGTATGTTCTGCATATGGATTGAACAGAAAGAGAGATAAAAATACATCCCTGAATGAATGATTTTATTGTCATCTACTGTCCCAATTACATATAAAACAAACATTAAACAAGCAATAAGAAGATGCAAGCATACAGAACAATGTCACAATTTATACTTTGTAATCAGAATCAGGTTGGCCCTCACACCTAATATCCATATTATGAACAAAATATACTGGGCAGACAACCAATCATGAACAAAAAACTATAACCAAGCTACATATAATGCCAAAAATACAAAATTTAACACAGTAAGAAAAGTGCAAGCATCTCAGAACAGACTACAGAGCCAGCCAGAATGTCTAAGACAATAATATTGCAGAGTCCAAATGTAGGACGAACGCCACTATCACTTGATATGTCTTATCCTAATGGAAATAGTCACATCTATGAACTCATTATAATGCACTATAATGCACTCAGCATATTCTAGATCAGGGGTAGGGAACCTGCGGCTCTCCAGATGTTCAGGAACTACAATTCCCATCAGCCCCTACCAGCATGGCCAATTGGCCATGCTGACAGAGGCTGATGGGAATTGCAGTTCCTGAACATCTGGAGAGCTGCAGGTTCCCTACCCCTGTTCTAGATAGTGAATACACAAACAAGATTTAAATCAATTGCTGAGCAACTGGAATGATTTTGCCATGAAATGGGCAACTTTGGCAAACTCATGTCATGTAATATTTTGAATAACACTGTACTTGTGTGACAAGTTAATGTAAAGATCAGATCATTGCTGCAGTCTTTTAAATCTTCCTTTTTGGAAATGAATGTAAATTGACCATAGTCTGTGGGTCATTGGATTGAGCCTGGAAACAAATTAGAAATCAGTAGAGCTATTTACAAATGTATTCCTTCCATCTATTGGCAACAGTAAGTAACATGACTACCACATTTTGCTGTATTGATGACAGTTTAATTGCCTTAAAATTGTAACTGACTTTAAAATGTTAGACAAATTCTTGGAGGATAGGTCCATCGATATCTAGTTGTAATGATGCCTGAATGTAACATCTATTATGTTTAGCTGCAGAAAAACTCCGCATGCCATTTTTTTGGGGAGGGGACATGGCTACAATAATATTGCAAAACAGTCCACCAAGCCTGACTAATTCTTATGAACCACCTGAAGTTTAAAAAAGCCTTTCTCACCTAGAGCACACTATACATAAATGATGTCAATGTTATTTGAATTTTTGTAAGAACAGCATTTTTTTCTGCTAATAGCATTTTTATAACTTTCCAAAGAGATCATTTACAATGCTGTATGTCACAGGAACATACAATGGGTATTTTTTCTTTTGTTCTGACCGCTGCTTTCTAAGGCTTTGCAGTAAGTCACTTTTAAAACTTTTTCAAGTGTAATCAGTGATCCTAATAGTGTGGATATTAATACCACTTGTTTCCTCCTTGGTATCATAGGCAATATCCTGCAGTTAAAAAAATATTCCTTTGTAAATTGCTTTGAAATGGAAGGCTATTTGGGATGGGATATGTTAGAAGATCACATTTTTTTGAACCATTTTTGTAGACATTTTAACTTTCTGGTACTTCCCTAAGTTACTATCCAATTTTCGTGGGGAGCGAGGGACTTTATGTTATTGGATTGCTGGACGCCACCTCACACTTAAATTTAAATTCAAATTTTTGAATTTTTAAAATTGGACTAAGACTTGGAAATTTTATCGCTGCTTTTATATGTTATCATTTTATATTGTATTTTATATGTTGTGCACCGCCCAGAGCCCTTCGGGGATGGGGCGGTATAAAAGTTTAATAAAATAAATAAATAAATAAATAAATAAATAAATAAATTCCAGCTGTACTTTAGATCAGTTGAGTACTGTAGTTAAGCCTTGGATTTATTTTTCCAGTTTTGGCCTGAGATTTTATCACCCTGGCCACAATCCCATCCCACTTACATACATTGTACCTATGCATTCGCTTCAAGCCTTCACTGTTTACTTTTGCATCCATTTTCTCACACTTTAAATCCCAGGAAAATCAGCTTATATTAGGACAGCACCTGTGTCCCTTTTAATCATAAGAGGTTATGACACATATTCATCATTTTTTCCTCTTCTATTCATTTTAAGTTTGCATAGTTTAATTTTCCCAAGAGAACATCTTCAAAATTATTCTGTGTTAAGCAACCAAAACTTTATTCAGGACACGTCTAGTTGGTTATTTAATATTGTATTCCCTGAATGATCAAATACTTATTATCATTCACTATGAATAGCAGAGTTTCATTAATTTCTATACTTTAAAACAAGCTATCATGTACAGCTAAAAATAATTGTAAAATGACACATGCACAGATGAAACTGTATAAAGGGGGGGGGGGAAGAATCTAACATCTTTGCTGCCTTTTTGGACCTGAAAAGTGTCTTTGACTCAATTGTAAGAGACCTGCTATGTATCGTCGAAGACTTTCATGGCTGGAATCACTTCTGAAGATCCTCTGAAGGTGCTACTAGAACACGGCTGTACAGCCCAGAAACCACAGAATACTGCTATGGCTTAAATTAACAGAGATGTGAATCAATTACTATTATTTATGAAATCTCTCTGTTCGAACAAAACCTGCCAGATAAAATGTACAAACTCAGGAGACCTAACCCTAAAAACATCAGTTTTGAAAGGTGTTGTTAAGCAAGGCTGTGTATTTGCTCCAGTCCTGTTTAATTTATTTATTAATGAATAATGTATTGTCGGATGTTAACTCACATAGTTCAGTTCTTTCAAACAAACCCATACCACTTCTACTTTATGCTGATGACCTGATACTGATCTCTAGGTCTCAAGTGGGTCTCAAAAGGCTTCTTAGAAAAAGTATGGCAGTGGCCAATCTACTGGTGGTTCCTGGCCCCTCTATGATGCAGCTGGCCTCCACTCGGGCCAGGACTTTCAGTGCCTTGGCCCCAGCTTGGAGGAACACTCTACCCTCAAAGATCCTAATAAAGAAGGTTGTTGTTGTTGATTCAGACCATGGGTTCACTGAATGTAGTAATTGTCCCCACATTAGACTGTAGATGCTAAATACCAACATGTGGGGAAACTAGATTTTAAATTGAGCAAGGAGGAAGGAAATTGGTTACACAGAAGCCAACTGAGTAAGATGTGAGCTTTCTGCAGGTAATAAATTACCTTTCTGCAGGTAATTTAAAACCTGGGTATGACCAGGGAACTCTTACCTCTCTGACTCTTTGATCACAGCCACAATAGTGGGGGAGCCATGGTGTCAGAACCATCATCAACCCAATGTGACCTTGTATTGCCTACTTTTGGGTATATGGAAGGCAGTTGGGCTGTATCTATTTAAAATTGTACTTTGCTTTGTGCGTGTCATTTGGAAACCATGTTGAATACCCAGATTGGTAAAAAAGTGTGATAAAAGTATTGAAATAAATACATAAAATTAAGCCCTTCTCTCTCATAGTGTGGGTTTACTTAACAAAAATATTTTTATTCTACTTTTCTGTCACATGGGAGGCTCAAGGTGGGTTATAAAAGCAAAATACACAACAACTTTAAACAAACAAAAATAACCCATCAGGTTCTTATACAAAGTTAACACACCTAATGCCAATAAAGGTTATTGTGATTGTGATTGTGATTGTGATTGTGATTGTGATTGTTAACATAGATGATGATGCCAGTTCCATTGACACAGGCTGTAAGCTTTTTGACCCATGCCCAAGGTTTAAGAACATAAGAACATAAGAACAAGCCAGCTGGATCAGACCAGAGTCCATCTAGTCCAGCTCTCTGCTACTCGCAGTGGCCCGCCTTTGGGAGCTCACATGCAGGATGTGAAAGCAATGGCCTTCTGCGGCTGTTGCTCCCGAGCACCTGATCTGTCAAGGCATTTGCAATCTCAGATCAAAGAGGATCAAGATTGGTAGCCATAAATCGACTTCTCCTCCATAAATCTATCCAAGCCCCTTTTAAAGCTTTCCAGGTTAGTGGCCATCACCACCTCCTGTGGCAGCATATTCCAAACACCAATCACACGCTGCATGAAGAAGTGTTTCCTTTTATTAGTCCTAATTCTCCCCCCCAGCATTTTACATCTTTAGGTTTACATCTCCCTATCCAACTTACTGCTTGGCCCCAAATGATAACCAGTTGATCCTACATTATTTGTTGCATCATATACAAGTGGGGCAACAATCATAGTAAAAATTAGAGTGAGCTTACACAGTATGTTGGTAAAGTAGTATTGATTTTTTTTAGGCAGCGTATATGCCACTTTCCCATAAATCTGCTTGAATCAGTGCATAAAGTAAAACAATACAGTAAGATCATAAAGCCAATAAGAATTAAAAACAAATTAAAAATGATATAAAAACAACAAATACCACTTAGCAGCTTACAGTATTATTCTTAATATTTGGGGTCAGACCAAACCCCAAAACAGGCCCAAAAAGAAGAGTGGGGACTACTGAACCAGAAATGGCAAGGGATGGCTGTGAAGACATGCAAGAATATATTTTTTTCAAAGCCAATGGATACTTAGGCTACATATGCACCCAGATCTCCTTAAAACATTGTCAGGATATCACCCTTTAGTAAAGTATGCAGGGAAGTTTATAAATCCCCCACCTACAAATCTTACAGAATTATTTGTAGTTCGATTTTATTCTACTTAGGTGGAATATGATTATTTTTAAAAATTGAAGTCATCAGTGCTACTGTATTGAATGTATACATAGAGCACCTTACCTGGAGTTCATATAAAATCTCTTTTGATTCACAGGAAATACTGATTGCCTGTTAAAGGTATCAACTGATTATCATGAGTCCAAAGCAAAGTTCACTGAGCCTCTTATATCAAATCAGCAGGGTAATCAACGCCTTCTTTCATGTTATAGTGTCAACCTATAATTGCATCAGAATTAATGTTATGCATATTAGAATTGTCTTTTTAAAAGGTCACTTACCAGTAAAAGTGTTCTTGGTTAGAAATGCAGAGATGAGAACATGGTAAATTTAGAGGTTAAAAAAGTCATTGGAGGGAATTATTGAAATTCAGTTTGCTTGTATGATGGCCTGGCTTTTGGTTATCTCATTAGAAATTTGATTACTGAATAAGTGACAACTGGAGCATAAAATATGTGCCTTTATTATAAGAGTTATGTGACTTTTAAGCTTTTCCAAACAGAATGTTCATTAAGCGTAACTTCATGCTAACCAGAAAGGAGAAATGAGACCCAAACTACAGGGCCTCTTTGAACATGAAAATGGTTTCTTGTTCCATTTGTGTCTATCTTGTCCTAGCTTTTTCTGGATTTATGTTATTACTTGTTTGTCTGCAGCTAAAGATGCAGATTTTTAGTCCATATTAAAGTATTTCCTTGGCAAACCGCAATTAATATTTATGCTGAGTGAATCAGATAACCCATTAACAACCATAACCCGTAACTGGGGGAAAAAATGTGGATACTATGTTCATCTGATCTTATTAAAGACCAAAATACTAGCTCTCAGTTGACAATTCCAGCTTCAGTTTCCTTTTATATTATGAAATCAAAAGATAAAGTAATGTTTGTTCTAATACAGTATGGTATTATCACACATAGCTGCCTAGTGTTAGTACTTAGCCATTCCATTGGCCAGTCTTGCATGCTATTGCTCACTGACTAGTAGCAGTTTTGCAGGAAAATAAATCTTTGCCATCTCTGCTACCTGTGATCTGCTTTAAGTGGAGCTCTCAGGAACAAATATCAGGGAGTTCCCCCTGTAATTCCTGTACCCTTTTGTACCATACGTTACTTATCTGTTCATGGAAAAGTACTCCCTATGATGAATTCCAGGATTTTGCTGAAGAGTAACTAAGCAGAGCCAACCTGAATTTAAAGAGTTAACTATAGAAACATAAAAGAGAGTGAGAAATCACTTCTGATTGGCTGGAGGAAAGAGTGTCCTTTACAGTGTATGTAGAGCCAACACACCTACAGGACAAGTGAGGCTTCACATACAAGTTATGCCCTTCTTTACATAGCCATCTCTAGAGAGCACAGTGCCTATAAACTGTATGTATACAGTATAAAATCAGGAATACTGCTTATTAAATTTCCCTTACCCCAGAGATGGATCTTAATTTGCATATATATAGTTTGAATGCACACAAGCACTGTGTAAATGCTTGGTCACACAAGTAATAGGGGGCAGAGCTAGCATTGGTGCTGATGTGCCAAGGGCTTGCTTCATGCAATAACACAACAAACACAGCTCCAATGGAATGAACTCAGCCGCAGTCCATTTTATTAAACAGGGGAGGAAGCTGGGCAAGCATAAGAGGAATATCCTAGCCACCAGGCAGGAAGCCTGCTGAACCTGGCACTTTCTCTAATCCCAATGTTGGGAAATTGGGACAGCAAGTTACTGCCACCTGAGTGCTAGCCCATTAGGTGACACCCCTTCCTGCCAGGAGTAGTGGGCTCCCTAGCAGAATCTCTGCGGCTTGCATTACTGAACCCACCCCACCCCTAGGCCACTTATTGAGGCCCCCAGCTGAGGGGAGGTCCAGCGTGCAAGCTCCAACTTCCCAAAACAGATGTGCCCTGTTACGGCCTTAACAGGGGTAAGGATTTTATTAAAGGGATTCTCCACCAGCTGCTAAAAAGTGTAACAGCACACATATATATTTTAAAAGTAGCAAAGGGGAATGAACTCACATTGGCAGCGAGAGGGGCCGAGAGATCTTTTAGACTGTATCTACGGGGAAGGAATTCTAGCAATGGATATTCCACAGAGAAGCAAGAGTCCAAATTGAGTTTAAATGTTTATATAAATTTGTTTAAAAATACACACACACAGCAAGACACAAGGGCACATACATTCAAGTTCCTGGTATATAAAAACGTTTTAAAGATAGATTGGATAATAGAGAAGGGAATGGGGATTGTTCTGGGGTGATACTTTACCTATCGATTCTTAGGAGGGTAGAAGTAGAAGGCAGGGATTCCATGCCAGCACAGGAACCCAATGAAGGACGAATCCATGTCTCAACACCACAGCAAGAGAGCATGTGGCACTGAGCAAAATGTTGCAGGTAAACTGAATTTTTATAAGGTGGGTCGTTCCTTGATGGGAAAGGAACCAATCACACTACGTTTCACATCTGTGCTGGGTCTGGGGGTGCTGAGGTCATTAGTCAGCTGGTCTACTGCTAAACCCGGGACAATGGGAGTCAATTGGTCCTAGATTATATCAGGAAGCACAGACTGGCTTTAGGCAAAGTAACTCTTACAGTCTCTGCCTTCAGTATTCAGATTTGAATGAGGCTTGATTGATTCAGGATGAGGTAAGTGGTTTTAGGACAGTCATGACAAAAGGGAGGGAAATGCAGAGAAGCAACCCTTTGTTGCTTACTTGGCTTCCAGAAGAGATAGGGAAATGCAGAATCTGATGCTGAGGTGGCTTTCCATATTCTTTGTTAACAGTATCTTTGCAAGGTGAGATAATCAAGCATTCTAGTTACTCAAATGAGACCTCCAGGTTTATGCTGGGGTAACTCGTTATCTTAGCTTTTGTTAAAGTAGTTTTGACCTTTTGACATGCTGCTACCTACACCCATAGGAGTGCTTTTGGCAACTGGCTTTTGCCAATATGATTTTAAAGCAGAAATATATATAAATAATATTCTGGGGGTCCTTTGGGTCGTTACAGCCCCTAACCCTAACCCCTATGCCTATACCTGCCAGGGCTGCGACAAGATGATTTAACACAACAGAATAAATACAATTAGCCCCAAGGAACAGGGTGTGAGGTGGTTCTGCTTGTCCATTGGCCTCATAAAGAGGCTGGAACCTCGGGTGCACTGCCTTTTATAGGTGTGCCTCAGGCTCCCTTGTCACGTGATGGGTCCCCATATCGTGACCTGCTGGGACTTGGCCTGAGCATGCCCAGTGGCATTGGGCCTGGCCCCTCACTCTCCCCTTCTCCAGGTCACAATGGCAGCCCTGGTTAACTCTGGGGTGGCATTTTCTTTTTTCACTTACCCTCAAATGTTGGGCATGTACAAATGGTTGTCATGTGTACAGGATTTAACTGTTTGAGACTGCACGCTGGGGTATTTTAGATATCTTGGATGGATTTATGTATTTTGACCACCATTTAAGTTATCACCATAAATTATTTTCTCTAAACTTTATTTTTCCCTTATAGCAGCCTGAAGTGTTCACACCGCCCCTCCGCTGTCCTGTGTGTTCTTTCCAGGGTGGGTTTATGTAATTTTATTTAATCCATTGTTTTAAATGGGGTTTTAATACAATTGTCTCTTTATTGTGTTGTTCACCACCCAGAGCCCTTCGGGGGAGGAGCGGTGTACAAAACTGATTATAAATAAATAAATAAATATTTGCATATATACACATTTTCCAACCTATGACAAAACCTAACTATCCCCTTCTATGTTTTTGCTTGTTTTTAGAGGAGGTTCTGTTTGCTTTTTATTTGAACTGCAATATCAGTTCTGCTTTTCTTTATAATAAATGTGTTTACTTTGGAATTATGAGTCTGTGCCTTCAATATTTACTCTAGAGATCTACTGTGCTTTGACTAGTACTTATCAGGTTTGATCATGATATAATCCCAAGATTTTTTTAATAAAGCATAAAAATCACAAAACTACAAAAAACATTCTAATCAGTGGTGAACTGGCCATTTAACTTTCTAGAAAAGTTCTCAGTGGGTTGCTATACTGGATAGTGGCCAAACTCAGCCCTAAGCAAGGTCTGTTCAGCTCAGATCTGCAGATGCACACTTATATCTCTTGTTATTGTTGACTAGAAGATTGCCCAACTCTGCTTATTCACGGACTATTTTAATGGTCCATGAAGGTTTTAAAAATAGATTTGGAGCAAACTGGACTAGTGGGTACAAACTGCAAATACACTTGTGATACCCTCTCCTATCCAGGGCACATCTAATACAGCATTCGGTCTCTAGCAGTACTTAACCACATATCTCTGGTATGCTCACAAGTACTTGATGACAATCCATTGTTATTTGTTCCTGGTTTCTAGGAAAGAAAGGCAGAATGTATCAGAAGAATGCTAGCTATGTTTTTGTAAATTATTTGATGAACAGCTTTAAACAACATTGTTATCAATTTTATTTTCAATAGCAAATTTAAATAAAGCAAAAATAGCATGTTCTTGGAAAATATCTTTGGGAGATCTTTGTTGAACACAGTCAACAAAAGTGTGAACACAGATGGGCATTGTGCCAGACTCCTTAGAAGTTGCTAAAAACATGATTTCTTGAGAATTATAGTTTAATTTAGTCATTGGAAGAGTTACAAAAGCCACTGTTCTCCAGCCTGGAGAGGCAAGGGAAGTAAACTTTGCTGTAAAAAGATGAATGGTTATTCTTATACTGTGAAGAATGTATTTTCTTTTTAGCTTTAGCATTTTCTAATTTAGTTCAAGACTTAACATTGGTTTTGCTTAAAAAATAATTACAGGAAAGTAAATGGTACAATAAGACAGGAATTATTATCCCTTTCCTGACTTTTTTAAGAAATGAAAATATCACTAAGAAATGGAAATAACGTAATAGGTAAACTACTATGTACATCTGCTTGAATATAATTGGACATTCTTCTGAGCAAATATGTCTAGAATCATGCTGGATAATTGTTTAAGAAAGGCTTTGAAAGCTAACACTGAAACTAGAGACAATTAAAGGTGTCAATGAGCATATAAAACAATGATGGTAACATACTCATTTAATCAAAAAGCTATTTAAGTGACAACTCCAGGACTAATAAACCTGGTAGAAAAAAATATGGCAGCCTTTGGAAATCAAGGAGTTTTGGTGAGATGACTAATGTAAATGGAATTAATATTGACTGTGTGACATAAATTAAAACTTATTAGAATGAAACAATTTCATCAAATAAAAGAAAAATAGCATTTTAAATATATATTATTCAAGATGTATTTATGTTCTAAGGCTATAGTTCTCAGGTTGTTCACTGTGACATTATTCTAATGAATTAGTGGAATTACTAGGGTAAGCAGTGGAATTACTAGGTAAGCAGACAGCCTTGTAATAGCTTCATTCTACTCATTTTTTTAATTGGAAGGAAATTTCACTGGATTTAGTGGGGGTTTGTCACAAAGAAAGTATGCATAGGACTGAATCCTTGGACATACTAATAAGATGTAAGTGGTCTCCTGTAGCTGTGTGAGTTGGGTTTTGAGAGGCGTGGGTTATAGTAGTCCTGCTCTAACCATTTTGGGCCAATAGTATAACACAGTCTTTGCATGCAAGAAGTAACAGGTTCAGTGAATGACTTCTCCAGGAGACTTTATGAAAGACATCTCATGTGAAACCTTGAATAGCTATAACCAGAGCACACAGCCTAAGCATATTTGTGTGCATGGGTGGTACGACTTTAATGTAGCAGTCCTGATTACACAGAGAAAGCTTATATGTCCACAGGCCCTCCCACTGGTGGGATTCAAATATTTTAGCAACTGGTTCTGGTGGTGGGATTGAAATAATTTAATTTTCTCCCACTCTGGGCAGACCCTCTTTTTTGTAGGGTGCCAGAGGTTCTCCTAATGAATTACAGTTGCCAGCAGGGAAAAATGAAAGAGCGACCCATACAGGGAAAAGGGGGTCTGCTCAGAGAGGGAGGAAATGAAAGAGAGACCCATACAGAAAAGAGACCACGCCATGCCCACCAGCACGCAGTTGCCCAGCTCTCCAGTGCTGGCTGGAGTCAGGACAAAAGCTAGCCAGAGCCTCCATCAGCATCTATGAGTAGTGGTGGGATTAATTTAACAACCAGTTCCCTGAACTCTACAAAAAATTAGGTGGTGTCATGAGCTAGCCCCATAGTACTTACCAGGACACAGAGGCAGAACCTGAGGACTCAGGACAGCCAGAGTTGGCTGCTCCTAGAGAAGACCAGGCAGCACAGCTAATGCCCAGTCCTTCCCTAGGACATACAGGTGGAGGAGTCTGCAGATCCTCCCAGGGAACCCAGTGATGAGCCAGCTGGGCATAGGAGGCAGAAGCAGAAGCTACTACTGCAGAAGCACAGAAGGAGTGCCCGTTTGGCAGCAAGGTATGGGATATTAGAAGTCTCTGCATCTGATGTGGACTAACTCCTCACAGAATCCCAGCCCCCTGAGCAAGGTTCTCTTGCTATGGTGCAACAAATGTGTTACCCATCGCTGCTGTATGCTTGATTCTTTGTTGATTCCTAGCTTGCTCCTTGGTTCTCCTTGACCTATTGAACTGTGACCTGACAGCGCCTTGCCTGCCACCTGCCTTAACCTATTGGACTGTGACCTGACCACGCTTGTGCTTGCTGCCTGTTTTGCCCTGCGGGGTCAGACCCAGCCACGTAGCTGCCTGCTGGCAGCACAGGTAAATGTTCTGATGAACTGGTACAAACCGGCTGGATCCTACCACTGCTCCCCACACAAAAAAGGAACAGACAATTCTCTCTATAGAGAGAGATTTGCAGAGTTTTGGTGTCATATCCAAGAAAGCTCTCTCCTGAATGTCCACCTGCCTAATCTCCGAAGGTGGGGCACCTGGAACAGGACTCTAAAGACAACTGTAGTGACTGTGTGGGTTCTTCTTTCTCCAACATTTCACACTAACCACTTACTCATGGTTTAGTATGTTAGTTGATTAGAAAATATACAGGGAAAAATTCCAGTCAGTTAAAAAATTTCATCGGAATATTCAGTTGGTGAATGCTGGCAATAAACAGTTCTTTAGGTTTCAGCTTGAAAGTTATTATATGTTCGTGAACTATACAGTACGTATCCTATTATTTCAAATTACACTACACTACATTATTTCAAATTACACATACACTTTTGATAGCACTAACGGGATACCTTAGAGTGAAGTTTGATACTAAATCATAGATATTTTAAAATCATTGATAATTTCAAAGTATCAAACATATTTTTATGATGAATGAAAAATAAAGTAAAACACCTAAGTTTTATTTAATAAATTAGCAAGACTTTGAAAAATAGAATAGGATGGGGTTTCCTTCATTTCACTAATGCTAAATGTCAAAACTAATTACAAGATTTTGATTGTCTTTGCTTAGGCTAGTCAGATGATAGAAGTGAATGAAGTTTTTTTCTGGTTTGTCTTTTTGATAAAAATGCCAAATGATTCAACTAACAGCAAAACATACATTTTTGGCCTGAGGATTTCAATCAGGACACTCTCAAATATGATGCTGAATTCCTACTTGGTACAAGGATAAATAGAGATTATTCAAGAGACTCCATATAGGACAAAATATTCATCTTCTGTTCCTGTCTATAAAATTAACTAAGTAGAGAAATGATGGGAATTATTAATGATGAAGTATTTTGCAGAAAGGATTAAATGTTTTAAGGTATTTCATTTAAAATATGGCATCTAAATATATGTAGGCTAAAAGACTATAAATTTTCAGAGCAATGAATTAATAGTAAGTTCATTTTAAGTCAAGTTTATTTTATTATTCAAAACATGCGCTAGATTTTCTAGATACATTTAGCTGTTTCAAAGCCCTGCTCTATCTTGCAGATTAACCAAAACTTTATGGATTGTATGCGTAACTGCTAGTTATACAAACTCAATGAGCATATACTGATATATCTATCTATAAGCCAGAGTTTAGAACAGGCCAATTCACTGGCTAAGTTATCCAAGCCCCTACACAGTGTGGCCCAAAAAGGAGGGTGCATGGAGTTCAATGATTGGGTCTTGTTTGGACTGTCATGGTACCTTGGAATCCTGGTTTGTGGAATGCAAGAAAACTATAATTTATTAGTTGCCTGAATTTTGTCATAATAGCAAACTGGAATTTGGTTCAAGCCTTATTCAACAAAAATCTTTCAAATAGGCTCTAACCACAAGTAAAGAATAAGAAAAGAGGAATCAGTGTGCAAGCACAATTTGTTCTTGTCAAGGACAGACATGCTTGTGGCCTTGTGACATGCATGAATGTGGCCTACATGTCTTAGGTCATATTTTTTTAGAGTGCTAATCTTAATAGGTAGATCTGTCCTTGATGCTTAAAATAGCGTAAACAGTTTTCTTCATGCTTCTATTTATTTTGTGGTACTAATACCCCAGAGGCTGAAAAAATTACTTAAAGCTGAAGTTGCGATTCTAAATAAATGAAAAGAACCAATCTGTTGAGCAAACTTTTTAAATAGCCCTAATGCAATTTAAAATTTTCATAAGCATTGAAATCTATGATGAAATTAAAAAAGAATGTTGCTCAACAGGATACTTTTTCATACTGTCAGTTTATATACAATATAAAGAACCAAGGTTTTTTTTTTTGGGGGGGGGGGAATCAAAGCAGTAGCATAAAGCTTCCGTATTCAAATTGTTTGCAGCAAGAAAAGCAAAAAATGTATCACAATATCAATTATATCTTTAAATAAATTAATAAAAAATAATACCCTATCTACTCTGCAGTGTAGCAAATGAAAAATCAAAGCTGCAGAATGTGGATATCATAAGGGACTTATAAGTTACAGTCAACAAAGAATTACAATACAGAGCTCAAGTACAGTATACAGAGTTAACACAGCTAAAACAGTTTATCCTTCACCAAATGCCTTCTGTAACATGATAGTTATGAATGCCTTTTGAATGCAGCAAGTGAATGTGCCCTTCCTGGACCTAGCTTCCAGTGAGAGATGGGGAGCAAGGACATTGGGGAGTCTGCCATGAGCAATGACATGATGTATTTTCAGAGGAAAACCTGTAAGTGACATCAGTCATCCCTTAAGTTAAACAATAGACTTTCCAACAATTCCTAGAAAGGATTTTTTTTTTTAAAAAAATTAATAATACTTTATTGAAAAACTTTTAAAAAGAAGTTACAAAAAGGAAAAAGAAAAGAGGAAAAGTTGATAGGTAAAAATAAAAAAATAATTCATTATATCGTATTCCCACTGTTATATGCAGAACGGTACATTTGTTAAATCATTTTCATTAACTTATTATCTAATCCCACCGGGGATTGGGCGGTATATAAATTTAACCAATAAATAAATAAATAAAATAAATAACCCACTTTATAGGCAGAAAGAGAAAAGAGAAGAGACTTTCTAATTAGCTTAGGCCGTTTCCGCACAGGCAAATCATGGCGGCCTGGAGACGGTAAAAACACTGTCTCCAGGCCGCCATTTGCACGGGGGCGCAGCTGCAACGCAGCCGCGCCGCCCTCGCGCCGCCCGGCCGGCCTGAAGCCGGCGTTTCCCCAGAGCGCTCCCCAGCGGGCGCCAAGGGCCGTGGAGAGAGGATATTACAGACCTCCAATACCTGCCCGTTTCGATGGGACCGCTTCCAAACTTCCCTACTTCATCCTACAACTCGATGCCCACATGGAGGACTATGACGATTTGTACCGGTCTGAACGCGAAAAAATACGGGACATCGGTTCCGTCTTAGATGGAGTTGCTCAACAGGAACATAGTTGAACAGATTTTCTGAATTCTGATGTCAATGTTCTGTTGTTCATTGTCACCTGTGTTCCACTCCACTTTAATTTCATTTTAACAGAGAATTTCTAAAATTGAATCCACAAGAGCAGATAATCTGGAATTTCTAGGAAGAAAGAAAAAATAAAGAGATTTTATAAGCATTACTATAAATTTATTTATTTATTTATCCAAAGTGGTTTTCATCAGTCTGTTGTCCTCCATTTCATCCTCACAATGACCCTGTGAGGTAGCATGATCCAAGTTAAATGTTTCTGATGTATTTATGATCCAAATTGGACAAAATGATCACCTCCATATTAGACTATTGTAACTCACTCTACGAGGGCCTGCTCTTGACTCTAATCCAGAAATTAAAACTTGTATAACATGCGGCCCCTAGACTCCTAGCTGCGGTCTCTAGTAGTGACCATATAACACAGGTCCTTTACCACCTTCATTGGCTGCCTATCGAGTACCGGGTTATTTTCACGGTAATGGTTTTAACCTTTAAGGCTGTGAATAGTCTTGGACACACATATCTTCAGGACTGCCTTACCCCATATTGCCCAACCAGGTCCCTCTGTTCTTCGGAAGAGAACCTTTTGGTTATTCCTGGCCTGAAAAATATCTGGCTGGCCTTGACAGCCAGGGCCTATTTTGTCTTGGCCCCCACCTGGTGAAATATGCTCCCGAGCAAGATCAGGGCCCTGTGAGAGTTGAGCTGTTTCCACAGGGCCTGTAAGATGGAGCTATTCTACCAGGCTTTTTCTGAAGGCCAGCCAGGCTAATACTTACTTTATTGGCTTCCCTGGGACTCTTTTTACGAGAATTTTTTCTAGGGGTTTTAAGGGCCATCTTGGTTGTTTTTAAGCTGTATTATATTGTATTGTTGTTTTATAATGTTTTAGGACATTTACTGTTGTTTTTATCGAATGTTATTTTATGCTGTTGTACTGCTGCCCTGAACCCCTTCTGGGTATGGGTGGGGTAAAATCTAAAAAATAAATATAAGTTTAAAAATAAGTTAAGCATTTCTGATGTAGCTTTTAACAGGAGATATTTACCTTTGTGATATTTAACTCTGCCATTAATGTCAACAGAGATTCAAAACTACTTTTTAACCTAATCCTCTAGGAACACTTCCATGTGTAAACTCTCAGGGAAAGGTGTGATCAAATTACACACATTTTCATTATCCAGTCCTGCAAAAGGAACACTTTCAAAAAGTTTGAAGTGCTGCTGATCAGAGATGGTCGTGATATGGAAGAACTAATTCAGCTCCTCGTCCCTGCCCTACCCATCAAAACAATGGCATTTTAACTATCCTACCTAAATTTTTTTAATTTGCTGTTTCTTTCAATATTTCAATTGTTTAGCTTCACTTGAAAATAAAACAGATTATGTCTACCTAATAACATAAATCAGACTAGTGACCTTTGTAAATTAAATAAATTCAGCTCACTACAACTGAACAGGAGCATAAAAAAAGATTATTAAACAAACTAAGCTAACAGGCATAATTTTAATATAAGCAAATATTGTGTCTTGATGACATTTTGCATATGATTACTCTAATCCAAATAACCCTATAACTGTTGCATAGCACATGAGAGAGATAACCAGCCAATCACTTGTGGAGATGAGAGGCAATCTTGCCCAAAAGATGATTGGTGCAGCTGGCAGCACCATCTATGTGACTGAGTTTGTAGCTAGGGAAAAGTATAGACTGGGATGGCCCTTAGCCTACACAAAAAATGCATAATCCTGCTGCACTGCTAATTTTTGTGATTCATCATCATCAATAAAACCTTAAATAAAATAAATAAATAATAATCAGGATTCTGGACAGGGGAATTGCTTTGTTTTTTTTATCTATAAAGCACATTGAATTTGGATACAAAGAAAATATTAAGATATTCATAAAGAATGCCATTAGTATCAGCATAGAATTATACAGCATCATAGTATATTTCCATAATATTCCTAACATGATGTCTGATCTCTAATTAAACTGCAACAGGCATCAGTGATGGAACTAGAAAACACAAAAATGGTAATATCCTACCATACATTTGCCTAACTGGGATCCTGTAGCAAGAATGGTAGCAACATGACTTCTACTTCAATTTCTCTTCATTGTTCAGCAGCTGAGAAAGATAGAAACCAAAGTAAACCTTTTCATCTCTAAAGTACACCTTCAGTATATGAAAGCAATAAATACTAATTAAGGTAGAGAGATGGGAAAATAATATAAACACATATATTGCAATGTTACTGCTCAGCATTCAACCTGGGTATTCAGACCATCCACTCCAAACTGGAGGATGAAAAGAGGATGACTAGCTTTCCCCATGATTATTTCACCTTCTCTTGGGCTCATTCCGCACATTCAGAATAATGCACTTTCAAACTGCTTTCAGTGCTCTTTGAAGCTGTGTGGAATAGCAAAATCCACTTGCAAACAGTTGTGAAAGTTGTCATGCCCCCACAGAGCCTTTGTTTATTTCCCCTTTAGTTTCCCCACAGTTAGTATGGGTTTAGCTATGTTTTGTACAGTATTCAGTGGGAGGGAACCGAATTTAGTTCTGTCCCTTTAAGAAGCCCTAGGGCTGGTGTTCTACGGCAGTTATTACCCAGCAACCTGTCTGATTTGGCAGTTAGGGGCCTACGGAAGCTGGGTGACAGCAGCAGTTAGGTGCCAACGGAAGCTGGGTGACAGCAACAAGTTAGACAGTCCAAGATGTTTTAGACTCTCAGTATTTAACAGTCAAAGATGTTATAGATTCACAGTATTTAAGTTAAACAGTTATAGATGTTATAGTCTCACAGTATTTACAATAAATTCCAGACTCCAGAAAGTTTCTGCAACAAAGTAACCTTTATTTAGTTAGACCCGGGAGGAGTCAGGGTCTGTCAACATTGTTACAATTAAAGCTTTAAGTATTGAACTGTTAACTGAGTCAGTGAGTCTTACATTCTGCTTTGGCCGGGTGCAGGCACCTAAATAACCACCTGGGGAGCAGAACAGTCTAACTTGTAGTCTAACTTGAATGTTTCCAGTTTCCAAAAGGCCGAATTGAAAGTTTCAGTCGGTGAGAAGCAAGGCAGGGAGCCTTTGCAGTAAAGGAACAAAGAAAGTCTGCCTCGCAACAGTAAGAGATTGGTTCCTATAAGCCCTAAAGAAGCTGGGCATAGGAAAGTTGAAGTCTTCTTTGCTAGGAGCACTGGCAGAAGAGAGAGATTGGTTCCTACAAGCCCTAAAGTAGCTGGGCATAGGAAAGTTGAAGTCTTCTTCGCTAGGAGCACTGGAAGAAGAGAGAGATTGGTTCCTATAAGCCCTAAAGTAGCTGGGCATAGGAAAGTTGAAGTCTTCTTCACTAGGAGCACTGGAAGAAGAGAGAGATTGGTTCCTATAAGCCCTAAAGTAGCTAGGCATAGGAAAATTGAAGCCTTCTTTGTGTAAAGGATTCAATGGTGTTGATGAGCGGGACAGCCGCCTGGCCTTGACTGCATTCCATAACCCGGGCGATGGGCCAGCATCTGCGGCGGAGACCTTATCTCTGCGAGAGAGATGAGAACTCCGTTCCCATGGGAATCCGGGAGGGGGGATGGGATGGACAGAGTTATAACCTGTGCTTCTGGCGGGAGACTTTATTCCTGCCACGTCGTGTACGTGAGCTTTCTAGGATGTCT
Source organism: Sphaerodactylus townsendi (assembly GCF_021028975.2). Lineage (NCBI taxonomy): Eukaryota > Metazoa > Chordata > Lepidosauria > Squamata > Sphaerodactylidae > Sphaerodactylus > Sphaerodactylus townsendi. Next base: position 62,515,461 of record NC_059428.1, on the reverse strand, counting down.
GAATAAACGGTCTTTTACACCAAAAAAGCCTTTTATTTCTGCTTCTATGGAATTCCTTACATTGTGGCAGGAAACCTAGTTCATCTATCTTCCCAGTGCAGCGGACCTCTGGTGTCTTGGCATGGAGAGGTTGAATATTCCTGAATCTGTGGAAGGTGCGGTAGCCCCCAAAGAGGGCTCCGGGCTTTCCCTTATGGATTTGGAGGAACCGGCGGGAGAACGGGTCTCGCTGGTAACTCTTTCCCGTCCTCGTGATCAACACGAGTCTTCCCTTACTCGTTGGGACGAGGGACGAAGACGATCATGTGGATTTGCATGAGTCGTTTGGGGCTGTCTATGGATCGAGGCCTGTGGATCGGATATCTGCCGTTTCCGTGTGGATTACAAACCTCAGATGCAACCTGTCACCCGGAAGAGACGGGTCTG